>NC_142480.1:58475000-59725000 GCF_049115385.1 Moschus berezovskii
CCAAATTAGTGCACATCCTGTGGTTCACTTGTCAACCCCAAAGTAGGAAATAGATTTCGAAATCTTTCCATTCAGTTCAGTTCAGTTCAGTTCAGTCGCTCAGTCGTGTCCGACTCTCCGCGACCCCATGAATCACAGCACGCCAGGCCTCCCTGTCCATCACCAACCCCCGGAGTACACTCAAATTCATGTCCACAGAGTCGGTGATGCCATCCAGCCATCTCATTCTCCGTCGTCCCCTTCTCCTCCCGCCCCAACCTTTCCCAGCATCACAGTCTTTTCCATTGAGTCAACTCGTCGCATGAGGTGGCCAAAGTATTGCAGTTTCAGCTTTAGCATCAGTCCCTCCAATGAACATCCAGGGTTGATCTCCTTTAGAATGGACTGGTTGGATCTCCTTGCAGTATAAGGGACTCTCAAGAGTCTTCTCCAACACCACAGTTCAAAAGCATCGATTCTTCGGCGATCAGCCTTCTTCACAGTCCAACTCTCACATCCATACATGACCACGGGAAAAACCATTGCCTTGACTAGACGGACCTTGGTTGGCAAAGTAATGTCTCTGCTTTTTAATATACTATCAAGGTTGGTCATAACTTTCCTTCCAAGGAGCAAGCGTCTTTTAATTTCATGGCTGCAATCAGCATCTGCAGTGATTTTGGAGCCCAAAAATATAAAGTCTGACACTGTTTCCACTGTTTTTCCATCTATCTCCCATGAAGTGATGGGACCAGATGCCATGATCTTTGTTTTCTGAATGTTGAGCTTCAAGCCAACCTTTTCACTCTCCTCTTTCACTTTCATCAAGAGGCTTTTGAGTTCCTCTTCACTTTCTGCCATAAGGGTAGTGTCATCTGCATATCTGAGGTTATTGATATTTCTCCCAGCATAGACTGACTTTATTCAGTGTTTTAAATCCAGTTGGGCAAATATGAAAAATTCATCCCTCATTGTGGTTAGATAAATAACCAGGAAAAAATTCTAAATTTTTATGAATTCCCATCTGATTTAACCTAACTAATCAGAAGTCCTCTAGCTATACGTTTTATCCCTCCCTTTAGGAGATATGCTGGTGTAATTCTTAACTGAGAAGATGGTCGGGTCCTCTTAAAATTCACGATTTTATCGTTCAGAATCTATAACTGACTCTAAGAACAATAATAACAGAAAATCACCCTGAAATATAATCTATTTCAAAGACCAACCCACTTAACTATTTTTCTCTTCATGGATCAGTTTGGATGTACGTAAATATTAGAAGAGTGGATCTTTTGCACCTCAACTAAGGGTGGATTTTGCCTCCCAAGGGATATCTGGCAGTGTCTAGAGACAGTTTTAGTTATTTTTAGTTGTCATAATTTGGTGTAAGGATGCTGATGGCATCTGGTGGGCAGGAGTCAGGGAAGTTGTCAAATATTCTATAGTGCAGATAGCTCTCTTCCCCACCCCCATTCAATGAAGAATTATCCTGCCCCAAATAATGATGGTGCTAAATAAGAAAACTCTGCCAAAGACAGTGAAGGCCTGGGTTGTGGTGTCAGAGGACTTGGGCTGGATTTCAGCCTGTTACTTCTTACCATGTGACCTGGAATAAGTTACTTAACCTGCCTGATCCTTATCTTTGAATCAGGAACTGGCCTCCAAGGTCTGGTGTGAGAAGTATATGAAAGAGTATATGTAAACTATCTGGCCAGAAAGCAGTTCCATAACTAAGTTTCCCTTCCCTTCCCCTAACAACAGATCCTAAAGAGTCCACCTCAAAGTGAGCTCTAGCAGAGAATAATTTTCGAAGTGATTATATTTTTTTCTGGCCTGGCCCTGTGTTCAAGTTTTGTTGTTTGTGTTTAAATAATAAATACCAGATAGAATCTGTTGGACTTCAGTCTTACAGGTTTGAGGGACTGCAGAAGAGTTTAAGTCTGAGTGGAATCTTTCTGATTAAAATTCCGATAGCATTGGTGATTTTACGAAGAGGAAATGGGAAGGTCTGAGAGTCAGGCACACCTACACGCAAATGTCATATCTGCATTTCTTGGCTTCGTGACCTTGGACTGTGTAACCTTGGGCATAAAATACTTTGTTCAAGCTTTAGTTTTGCTCATTGACGAAATGAGAGTCATGGTTTTGGACTGTAAGATAATGCCTCACCCAGAGCTGGATGGTGTTGAAGACCTGTTTAAATAACGGTGGTTGGAAGTATCTGTCCTTTTTGCTTTTACTTTCCTGTGTCATTAAAGAGATGTGAGGCAAAACAAAGGAAAGAGACCTAGGGTGGCCCCACAGGTGGAGAGGACAAATCTTATGGGGCAGACGAGGGACGAGAGCTCACCTTAAGTGAACATCCGGTTCAGAGAAACCAACCCTACATGTTTGAATGAGATCATTGAATGCATTGAACTAGAAAAGGTTCCTAATATCCAGCATGTGGTTTTTAAAGAGAGGAAGTGGTCAGGTACCACATATAACCAGAAGGGCTCTGTGACAGGTTGTATTTTCCAAAGATGGCTGCCACAGTCTCCTCCGAGACCACACATTGAGAAACTCTGCAAATTCATTCAAGGTATTTTATTTTAATATAATTTTTGAAATGCTCATTTGTTTTAAATTATAAATGGACTGCATGTTCAAGAATGTAAGATTAAAAAAATAATAAAGTTACTGTGGTAGTAAAATACCTTTTTGGACCAATTACTGTTTTCAAATGTGTTTAGTTACAGAGTTCAAAAACAAAATTATAAGTGACCATGATGCTTAGGCAGTGTCTTCACACGCAAAACAAAGTGCAAATTAAGATAATTATTGCAAAAATTTAGGCCCAGAACCTGCTTACTTAGACAGTCCCTATAATTAAGAAAAGGTGTTTGGGATAATTGCCTCAATTTACCCCTTCAGTTGTTTGAGGGAATGAAGTACCCAGAACTGGTTGGCATAGTTTTCTTTTCTGATTGTATAAAATGCTTAATTGGACTGTTTGTCTCAAAATATTTTTTGCTCAGTAAAAATCCTCTTTTATATAAAACATTCTTTGACTCATTTGTCAAAAGAATCTTTCTGTTATCAATGACCAAATTACCAATCAATTCTAAATTTTTTTTTTTTTTAAAGAAAACCGAACAGAAGCAAACAAGCTAGTTAACAAACTGAAAGCACATATTTTAAAGTGCAAAATGTTCCCTGGAATATTTCTAAGAAATAAATTGAAATCTACGGTTTGTGTTGTGCTGAGTTATGTCCCATCAGATTTACAAGGACAATGGGAGTGACTGTCTTGGACAGTTTCCATTTCTTCCACCGTATGTGCAGATTGTTGGGAGAGACATAGGAGGTGATTTGAAGAGGGAGTAAAGAGTGGCTAAAGTCCAGCGATTTAGAAGAAACTGCGAACATTTTTCCTCCCACGACTTAACTGAGGTACCCACTTTTCAAAGGATGTGTGGCAGATAAATTTTGGGGTCCTTCTAATTTTTCCCCAGTGTCTTATATTACATGATATCAAACACATTCCAAGCTAGAACTCATTATTAAGAATCACAAGGAAGATTGATATAAAGTGAAATAATCAGAGGAGGAGATAGTGGGTAAGCAGAAATTCTCTTTGACCTCTGGTCTAATCTTGAAGGGAAATGTAGATTAGAAAAAGCAAAGTTGGAACTCAGCATGAAACAGCTTTACAGGCCACAGGACACAGACCATGGAAAAACAGGGGGATGAATGGACAAGAGGAAGGTGAGGTGGAAACAGAAACTATAGGAAATGATGCACTGGACTCCGGAGGACAGCTTCCGACTCACACACTGCCCACATTCTTAACACTTCACCTCCACTGTCTGTTTACGCATTTTTTATTTGTTTCTTATATTCAAGATGAACATCTTGAGAAAAGGCTGCCACTCCAGGAGTCATATTCTGCACAAATGAAGATGATATAACATAAGAAGGATCTATCTTGCAAAATGAAATCTCTCAATAATTTAGAATTGGTCTATTCTGTTTTCCACCCTCCGATGTCAAGCTTTCCTGCCCTCGTTTCAAAGGTACTTATTTGTAAAATCATGATCTTATGAATAGTTGTTTCCCAAGATCTGTCCTATGTCTCATAGAACACTAAATTATATTCAAAATTCAGAGAAACATTTTATTAATTCTTACTAGTGAAAGTAAAAGTGTTTGTCTCTCAGTCCTGTCTGACTCTTTTTGACCCTATGGACTGTAGCTCACCAGGCTCCTATGTGCATGGAATTCTCCAAGTAAGAATACTGGAGTGGGTTGCCATTCCCTACTCAAGGGGATCTTCCCAACCCAGAGACTGAACCCCAGGTCTCCTGCATTGCAGTCAGATTCTTTACTGTCTGAGCCACCAGGGAAGAAAAGTCTATTCAGTGGGAAAATCTTCAAGCTTTGTTCTAGAGATATATACTGCTTTGAAATGCAGCATTTTGTACTTGACAAAAATGCAACAAAGTTTAATAATCCAGAAAAAAATACTTTTCTAAAACTTTGAGTGTTTGAAATTTCAGAAATAAATGTGGCCAGTTTCAAACATTTCTGGGGTAGCAGCAGACTCATCTGGTTCTTTTCACCAGGGCTGAATGTCCTGGTGAGGTGTGTGTGGTATGTGAATTGGTCAGGGTCCAACTGGGACCCAGTTTTTCTCAGATCATCTCCCTCTCGTTTATGTTTCCTGTGACAGCAGTAACTGGAAGTGATCACGAAACAGTAGGATATTTATTTCCTGGTTTTAGCTGACTAATGAGCATCTGAAAGATACTTGTAGCTTGTGTGTGCTTGCTCAGACGGTGGAATGTCTCTCTTCACTCTGGTAGTTCTTCTAAAATCAATCAAAAGTATTTCCCATACTTAGGCAAAACAAATAAAATAAACCAGGGCTTTTATTCAGTAGATGGGGGTACCTAATAACTATTCCATTAGTTAGTTTTAAGCAAATATTAAATGATAATGACTTCTTTATGTGGCAAAAGTTAACTCCCTTCCAAATCCTGCCAAGAGTAATTTTTTAACCGGGGTAAACTGGGAAGGGAGAGGAGAAAAACATCACCAAAAATACTTGTTATATATGAAAACCAGTAGATAAATAAAATACCATCTTGAGAGCAGAAATAACAATAATAATAATGGCAAATCAAAAACGGATAGTACTAATTTTCCCTCCCTTTTCACCACCTTACAGGATATCCCGTCTCACTGCAGAAACAAAACATGGAAATGAATCAGTCGATAAAGGATTTTCTCCCATTAACGATGTTGGCGATTTTGTCCCATGGAGGGGAAGTGGACCATTAAGATGAATGTTCAAAATCTATAGAGATCGCAGTTATTCCTCCACCCCCTGCAGCTGGACACAAACTTTTGTGTGTGTGATAAAGAATGTCAGGCTAATGTTAAACCATTTTATCTAAGTATGGTAATAAATCACCACCTAGACTGACCTACATGTTTAATTTTTTCCAACATCGATAGTTACTCTCTTTCGACTGTTTCCATCACTGACTATTTTTGTTTTTCCTACTAAATCACAGAAAACTGACCTCTGCAGAAGCCCAAAACCTATTCTTTGAAGGGTCAGGGAGAGAGAATAAAGCAATAGTTGTGAGAATGTGAAGCCACAAGAGAGAATGAGGCCGCTTTCATCAGGAGAAATCCAGCGGTCATTCTAAAATTGTGCTTGTGATATTTTTCATTTCAAAGAGATGTAAATTCCTCTAAAACAACTTACATTTTTCAAAAGTTGAAGTCAAAAATATTAACCGGGACTTCCCTGGCAGTCCAGTGGTTAGGACTTCAACTTCCAACACAAAGGGTGTGGGTTCAATGCCTGGTCGGGGAACTAAGACCCCATATCCCTTGGGGGTCAAAAAACCAAAACATAAAACAGAAGAAATATTACAACAAATTCAGTAAAGATTTTAAAAATGGTCCACATGAAAAGATATTTTTAAAATGTTAATTTAATTAGCATGATCACAATGGAAACATACATCAAATATATTGTGGAATACGTTAAATATATACAACTTTTATTTGTCAATAATTAAAAAAAACACTGAAAATTAAATTAAACATCAGGAATAAATTAAAAAAAGAAAAAAATGAGAGAGGAATAAAAGTCCCTTCAATTCCCAAGGTTTATATGACCTAGAAATGAACTTGTCCTCAGAATCAGGTTTAAGACATATATGAGAAGCCATAGACTTTCTATTTTCCCAGAAAGATAAACTTAATATCACAAATATTATCACCACGTTGGGATCAACATGGAGGGCTTGCTGGAATGAAATATTTAAAGCAAGAGGTGAAGAAAGATTTATGTAATGCTAATTTCGGCAGTTTTCAAGGTTAATGCTTGTCCACATTTGCATGGCCAGCTCTCCTCACCCCAAGCCCACGTGATTAGCTCTGGCCTGCTTGCCACTGGCATCAACTCCTTCTGTGATATGCTGGCTGCAATTCAACAGTGAAGCATGCATATTCTTTGCTGAGCATTTAGGGAGTCTGCAGGCATTGACATGTGATATAAATGGAAAAACAGAAAAAAGTATGACCCTAAAACTCACCATCATAAGGCTTGTAGGTGTCCTGCTCACTGTTCCAAAGTGGGCACTCATGCAGGCCACCCAAACTGCTGACATCCTTCCTTGACCCTTTCAAAGTAGTTGTGAGCCTAATGATTGGGTTTTGGAACTGAGCTTCACAGGAATTGGTTCCAATCCTGGGTGGTGCTGAGAAAACTCCAGTCTCACCAGAATTTGGCTGAGACCACCAGACGCGTTTCATGTGAGGGCCTTTTCCCATAATCTGACCAGAATGGTTTATAAATGTTCTGGAGAGCAAAAAGCAGGTCCCACAGGCTGCGAAAGGGCCATGCCCTGCTCGGGTAGGAGACCACACAGCCATCCCCTCTCCCTTCTGAGTATTTAGAGTTAGAAAAACCACAACACCCCTCTCCTTCAGAAGCTGAGGGTGAAAGTGGAAAAAGACAGAAACACAAATTGCATCCTACAGCTGAGAAAGCCTCTCTCTTGGAAAAGCTAGAAAATAAATAAATAAAGGGGGAAATCCAAATGGGATTGCTCTTCAAACACACAAATGATCTTATGTTAACAGTTGGGATTAAACAGCTGTCTCGTGGTTATGTGATCATAACAGATGCTGTGTGCAAACGTTTCCTGCTAGCTTTGTTTTGGTTATTGCTGTTTGTGCAGTTCAATGGGCTGAATTCAGCTTAAGGGATACAGGTTTTTATTATCCTTCTGTGCTGCACGGGCAGCTTCATCATCTCTTTAAAAGGAAAGGGGGCGAGTGTGAGGGGTAGAGGGAGAGGAAATGGAGGGTGGGCTCTCCGATGTCACATTGGGAATGATGTCATATTGATGAAATTCCAACATACTGATTTACGGCCACTTTGCTGTTAAAGTGGTCCCTAGTTCTATTCTTTGTGCCTGTGTGTGTGTGTGTGTGTGTGTGTGTAGGCTCGAGTCTAGCGCAGTTTATGCAGCTGGATTTATAAAACCTAGAGAAAGGTTTCTTTGATGCCTAACAGATTACAATGCAGTATTGCTCCCTGGTTTGTCTCTCTTCCTCCCATACCCTCCAGAGGTGAAAAGGTACTAGCCAATTTTGAATTTTCCTAGAAGTTTCATTTCATTCTAGAAGTGGGGATCACCCTATCTATGTCAGCCGAGTGACGTGGCACACCATCACTATTTTGGGGAAGTTCAAATCTGAAGCCATTTTGGCCTGAAATATATGACTTGTTCGAATCAAAATATCCTCTTGGCTCAAATTCTTTCAGAGAGATGGTGTGATTCATAACACATTTTGCCTACCGACAGATTTTATTTCTACTTATATTTTCCAAACTTTGAAAAAACATGATATAAATGGCAGAAATAATGTTTCTGGGTTCTCAAAGCACCTGGCTTCCGTGAGGAGGAGGTAACGAGAACACCATGGGCGCTGTTTAGCAGGGCTGGCGTGGGCTCAGCCTGCCATCCACGCCCCCGGGATCTCAGTTCTCAGCTATAAACAGCCCATCTTCGTCCATGTAGGCAAGCATTCACCCGCCAGCAGCTCATCTATGCTTTTTGAAATTTTGAATGGTGGAAGGAGGAAGCAGATTCCATTGCCCAGAACCTTTTGTTATGAACCACACCTTTGAGTGGGACGTCCTACTGTGGTGGAGTCTCTCCCCTCTGGTATTTTTACTGAAGAGGAGGCTTTAATAATAAACATTTATAAAGAACCAAACTTAAATTGTCATCTTATTCTCACTCTAAGGAGATATATAACGATGACTCTCCAGGGTTTACAGCTCACAGAATGAGATTAGCCTTTCTCTGAAAAGTAGCCAAAGCAGTCCCATTTCTAGAATGTTTTAAATCAATTTCAAAGCAACTACATACACATTCACCTCTTGATCCACTAATGCCTGAACAGTTCCTGGAGATGATTTCCTAATTTGACACACAAAAAAAGTCAAGGTTCATCCTGTAAGGTGAGTAGCATATCTAAGTTGTCCAAGTTTATATGAGTAGTAAGAAATGGAGCCCATACTGGTACCCACATTGGGAATCTCTGGCCACAGAATACAGAGACCGAAAAGGGTGTTTGCTCAGGGACCCCTGCTGTCATCTTTGTCTCTTTTATTTGATGGATGGGAGGGTGAGAGGGTGCTGTACTGTGTCCATCTGCCTCTGGTGCCTCTAAATTGTGAAGGCAAACCTCAACCTTCTACTTCCAGTCTTTCTAGGTGCTCTGGAAATTCTGAAGAATTTGTTTTCTATGTGTCCAGGAAGTCTGCATATCAGCTCCCTTTATGGAATCAAGCCTGTGGCAGCCTCAAAACAAAAGGTCCTTCCAAAGAAGAGATACAAACAGCCAATAAGCGCATGCAAAAATACTCAACATCTTTAATCATTAGGGGAATACAAAGCAAAACTACAATAGCGATACTAACTCACAGCCATTAGGATAGTTAATATGTATTTTTTAAAAATGACAAGCATTGACAAGGATGTGGAGAAACTGGGACTCTTTTCACTGTTGGTAAGAATGTAAAATGGTGTAGCTTCTATGGGAAACAGTATGGTGGTTTCTCAAAAAAATAAAAAACAGAATTGTCCCATGATCCAGCAATTCCACTTCTAAGAATAGTATCAAGAAAATTGAAAACAATATTAGAAAGATAACTGTATGCCTATGTTCGTGGCAGCATTGTTCACAATAGCTAAACTGTCAAAGCAGTATGAGTGTCCATAAATGTGTGCAGGAAAGGTTGAATAGGATGTGGGGTATATATATATATATATATATATATATATATATATATATATATTCCAGAATTTAAAAAGAAGGGAGTTTCTAACATATGCTACAACATGAATGAACTTTGACGACATTATTCCAAGTGAAATAAGCCAGTCACAGAAAACAAATACCATATGATCCCATTTATATTACATTCTTAGAGAAGTCAAACTTAAAGAAACAGACAGCAGAATGACGGTTGCAGGGGCGGAGAGAGAAGGGAGAGGGAGCTGGTGTTTAATGGACACAGAGTTTCAGTTTGGGAAGATGAAAAAGTTCTGGAGATATATGACGGTGATGACTGCACAACAATATGAATGCACATAACACCATCGAACTGAACTCTGTGCTGAAAATTTCATGTTGTATGTAGTTTACCACAATAAAAAATAAGAACAAAGCAAAGCAAAACAAACGGTCCATTATAGTCACCTAAGACCCAAAGTTGAGATCAATCCTGGATGTTCATTGGAGGGACTGATGCTAAAGCTGAAACTCCAATACTTTGGCCACCTCATGAGACGAGTTGACTCACTGGAAAAGACTCTGATGCTGGGAAAGGTTGGGGGCGGGAGGAGAAGGGGACGACGGAGAATGAGATGGCTGGATGGCATCACCGACTCTGTGGACATGAGTTTGAGTGAACTCCGGGAGTTGGTGATGGACAGGGAGGCCTGGCGTGCTGTGATTCATGGGGTCGCGGAGAGTCGGACACGACTGAGCGACTGAACTGAACTGAACTGAACTGAAGACCCAAAGTTTAAGTCTCTAAAAACTGCTTTCCCTGCCATTGTGCCCCGGCCTCTTCTCCACTGTAAATCTGAACACAACACATACTCAGCTTTTCAGCATGATCGAATATCCAGATACTATAGTGTCTACAGACTAAATGTCGGTGGGAGAAATGCGAATCAAGCCATCAAAGAGGTTTGATTTATACCCTTTCCTTGACGATCAGAAGTATCTCTAGGATCTTCATTCTTTTCAGGCTTGATACCAATTAAAATGCAAATCTTTCCAAGAGAGAATGTTTTAAGCATTTTCATCTTTGAATGAAATTCAGATCCTTTTATCTTCTGTTTCTTTTTCTAAAACAAAGCTTCTTTTAATTATAAAAGTAATAGAGAAAAAGGGTTAATAGGAATAGACACCAAAAACACTTACAAACTGTCAAGATGGAGACAGTCCAACAGAAGAATGGGCAGAGGCTGTGAGAAAGAGGCAGAGCCAATCTAGGTGGCCCCCAAACAAAGAAAAGGATGGTCAAATCACTAAGCAACAGGAAAATGAAAATAACAAAACAGCAAAGTATCACTTTAATTCATCAAGCTGGTACATTTTTAATGCTACATCACACATTGAGGACAGGAATATGTGGAAAAGAGTACATTCATACACCATTTGTAAAAATGTGAAGACTTTTTGCATTTTAGAAAAGCAATCTGATCAGTTCAGTTCAGTCACTCAGTCGTGTCCAACTCTTTGTATGGACTGCAGCATGCCAGACTTCCCTGTCCATCACCAACTCCTGGAGTTTACTCAAACTCATGTCCATTGAGTCGGTGATGCCATCCAGCCATCCCAACCTCTGTTGTCCCCTTCTCTTCCTGCCCTCCATCTTTCCCAGCATCAGGGTCTTTTCAAATGAGTCAGTTCTTTGCATCAGGTGGCAAAATATTGGAGTTTCAGCTTCATCATCAGTCCTTCAAAGAATATTCAGGACTGATTTCCTTTAGGATGGACTGGTTGGATCTCCTTGCTGTCAAAGGGACTCTCAAGAGTCTTCTCCAACATCACAGTTCAAAAGCATCAGTTCTTCAACGCTCAGCTTTCTTTATAGTCCAACTCTCACATTCATACATGACTACAGGAAAAACCAAAGCTTTGAATAGACTGACCTGTGTTGGCAAAGTAATGTCTCCGCTTTTTAATAGGCTGTCTAGGTTGGTCATAACTTTTCTTCCAAGGAATAAGTGTCTTTTAATTTCACGGCTGCAGTCACCATCTGCAGTGATTTTGGATCCCCAAATAATAAAAATCTCTCACTGTTTCCATTGTTTCCCCATCTATTTGCCATGAAGTGATGGCAGCAGATGCCACGATCTTAGTTTTCTAAGCTCAAGCCAACGTTTTCACTCTCCTCTTTCACTTCCATCAAGAGGCTCTTTAGTTCTTCTTTGCCTTCTGCCGTAAGTATGGTGTCATCTGCATATCTGAGGTTATTGATATTTCTCCTGGCAATCTTGATTCCAATTGTGCTTCAAAGACTTTTTGCATTTTAGAAATGCAATCTGAAAGCATATTTTTTTTTGTTTGTTTTTTGATCTTTATTTATTTTTTTTATTTTACAATATTATATTGGTTGGTTTTGTCATACATTGACATGAATTCACCCCAGGTGTACATGAGTTCCCCCTCCTGAACCCCCCTCTCACCTCCCTCCTCCCTTTAAAGTACATGTATTTTTCCACTCAATAGTCCCATCCTTAAAAGTCTATCCCAAGAAATGAAGAACCGAAATGAATGAAACCTCCTCTTTCTGTTTAGTCAGTATGTAGGATATTGATGGCTATATGCACATATAAATATTTATATATGTGAATGTTTGCTACATAGTGACAAAAAAATAAGTTCAGTACATTCACACCATGGACAATGATTCAATCATGAAAAAGAAAAAAAATTAGAGGCGCGTCAGATGACTTAGATGAAATTCCGTGAAGAATTGCTGAATAGGAAAATCTTTGGGTGTAGCCCATTTTGGAAAAAACAAGTAATCACACACACACACACACTCCAAACTTGCATACACTTATCTTTTGTATCACCCACGGAGGATCATAGGATATATAACGGATAAGAGTGTACATTCCTGAAAACATATAGGAGGATTCTTTCTAGGTAATTCACATTATTTCCCTGTGGAGGAGTAGGCTGATATGTGTAGAGAGAGAAAACGGGAAAGTGAGTTTATAAGTTGAAATAAAAGGAAAAACAAAAAACGGAATAAAAAATGGAAATGCACCTTTTGCTTTACTTTGTTTCTATATGCCAGTATCCTTGCTGTTGTTTAGTTGTTAAGCCACGTCTGACTCATTGAGACCCAGTAGACTGTAGCCCGCCAGGCTCTTCTGTGCATGGGATTTCCCAGGCAAGAATACTGGAGTGGGTTGCCACTGGAGTGGGTTTCCTTCTCCAGGGGATATTCCCAACCCGGGAATTGAACCCATGCCTCCTCATTGGCAGGCTGATTCTTTACCAGCGAACCACAAGAGAAGTCATAAGTCACTATGTAAAGTGAAAACTTTAGTCACTTCGTCATGTCCGACTCTGCGACCCCGTGGACTGTTGCCCACCAAACTTCTCTGTCCATGGGATTCTCCAGGCAAAAATACTGGAGTGGGTAGCTATTCCCTTCTCCATGGGATCTTCCAGACCCAGGAAGCAAACTTGGGTCTCCTGCATCAGCAGGCAGATTCTTTACCACTGAGCCACCAGGGAAGCCATATGTCAGTATACATATAAATAAATTTATATTAAAACATAAATCTAAATTACAGTATCTTTTGTAACTAAAAATCTGGAGGAAAAAATGAGGCTTCATGAGAAATACTGCCTGCTGCTCTTGGGATTATTATTATACTTTGCTCAGTTGCAGCCTAAAACCAGTGACTCAGAGCATTCAATATGAGTTCTGATGATGCAGATAATTCACTTGGCATGAAATGGCTATCATTTTGCTATTCCATAGGAAGCAGAGGTACTGAGGAAGGGATACTTCATAGCTCAGCATCATGCCCTAAAAATGTAAATTGTGGTGTTATCTCTACCAAGTGCTGAAACAGAACTCCACCAGTCATTATTTTGAGGAGTAATCAAACACAAGTAACCAAGCTACACACACAGAACTCATTTCCCAGTTCCAGGAAGGTGTCTTAGAAAGGAGACGCTGAAGAGAGCAATGCAGAACCATACTTGCCTGGTAGCAGGACATACTTCTCAACACAGATCATCCTTTTAACTGGTTTCCTAATTTGCATTTCTAAAACTGGAATACAGTTTGAAAAAGTGAAGATGGGGCTGTGTAAAGCCATGAAATTCCCCTTCGCAATTTATTCACTTTGATTCATTTCTCTGTTGGCCAGTATATAAGTGTGAATTTACTTTCAAAAATCATAATTCACACATGATCAATTTTCAAAATATTTGAAAATGTACCTATGAAGCTTTTCCATACCAGAAAAAACTTGATTAGTGACAACAGAGATGAATCACAGTCTGTTTCCCCTATAAGTGAGGAGATGTTTTTTATTATATTAGGCATTTTTAACAACAAAAAAATGTCTGTCAGTCCAGTTTGTGTTATTTTTTAGGTAATATTTTTGTTTCCTTTGCAGTCCGCTGTGCTTATATGATATTTACTTTAATAATTTAATTATCTTTCCAGTCTGTTAATTTCCCACTGAAGTTGCTTCTACTGGTATGGAACCATTTCCTATACATATTCTAGTTTTTCTAATACAGCAAAGTTTTCTTTAATGTTGTCTTTGAGTTTGGTTCCGTTCCAGCTGTCCTGTCTTCTTCATCCAGGACTCATTGCTTCTTAGATTCCATCTGCATTTTGTGATCAACACTGCTGTATTTTCACAACTACACTTTTCTTTTGAGTACTTAAATTTGTTCCTGTTATCACCAGTAGAGTTTTCTGTGTTTACATATTTTCAATATGATATCTACCCTTACTGCTATCAATTATGACTTTAATTCTGCAATTCCAGTTTTAGTGTGGTTTGTTTAGCTGGTATGATACATCTTGGTTAGATATTATGTAAAGGCTCAAAATTTGAAATTTCTTAATTTTATCAAGTTCGCTTAACTTCTCTCAAACAGCTGCCACTTTCACAGATCCCAAAATATATGTTATTACTTTCAATAATATTCCTTAATATTTCTGAAAAGGAAATGGCAACCTACTCCAGTACTCTTGCCTGGGAAATCCGTGGTCAGAAGAACCTGGCAGGCTATAGTCCAGGGAGGTCTCAAAAGGGTCAGGCATGACTTAGTGACCAAAGAGCAACAAACATATACCTTATAGCTCAGGAGGTCAGAACTCTATAGCTCAGGAGGTCAGAAGTCTAAAGCAGGTTTGCAGGGCCATGTTTTTTCTGAAGACGAGGGGAAGATCTGCTCCTTTGCCTTCTCCAGCTTCTAGAAGCACCTGCTCCCTGTGCTTGCAGCCCCACGTCACTCCAGCCTCTGCCTCAGCTGCATCTCTTTCTCTAATTCTGACCCTCCTGTCTCTCTTATCCCTTGTGATTACCTTGGATAATTCAGAATAATCTCCCCATCTCAAGGACCTTAATCACATCTCCAAGGTTACCTTTTCCCATGTAAAAGACTATGTCCATGAGCTTGTAAAATTAGGACATGGACATCTCTGGAGGACTATTATTCAGCCTGCATGTGAGGCACGTTGCTTCAGTTGTGTCCAGCTCTTTGTGACCCCGTGGACAATAGCCCACCAGGCTTCTCTGTCCATGGGATTCTCCAGGCAGCAGTACTTGAGTAGGTTGCCATGCCCCCTTCCAGGGGACCTTCCTGACCCAGGGATCAAACCCTGTCTCTTGCATCTCCTGCATTGGCAAGTGGGCTCTTTACCACCAGTGCCACCTGGGAAACCAGTTAATCAGCCTGCTATAGTTAAATTAAGGCTTCCCTCGAAGCTCAATTGATAAAGAATTAGCCTGCAATGCAGGAGATTCCACTTCGATTCCTGGGTCGGGACGATTCACTGGAGAAGGGATAGACTAACCACCCCAGTATTCTTGGTCTTCCCTGGTGGCTCAGCTGGTAAAGAATCCGCCTGCAATGTGGGAGACCTGGGTTCTATCCCCGAGTTGGGAAGATCCCCTGGAGAAGGCAGTGGCAACCCACTGCAGTATTCTTTCCTGGAGAATCCCAAGGACAGAGGAGCCTGGTGGGCTACAGTCCATGGGGTTGCAAAGAGTCGGAAATGACCAAAGCGACTTAGCAGGCATGCACGCACAAATCCCTCTAGCAAACAAACTGAACCCGAGGAGGATATTATCAGAACTTTGGATTAATAGCTGGTGGGTCAGAAGCACAGGTGACAACGTGAACTTGCAAGTGTCATCTGGAGTGGGGGGTGGGAGTAGCCTTGTGAGACTGAGCCCTTCATCTGTGGGATCTGAAGTATTTTCATGTAGATAAGTGAAAGTGAAAGTTGCTCAATTGGTCTGATTCTTTGCAACCCCATGAACTGTATAGTCCATGGAATTCTCTAGGGCAGAATACTGGAGTGGGGAGCCTTTCCCTTCTCCAGGGGATCTTCCCAACCCAGGGACTGAACCCAGGTCTCCCACATTGCAGGTGGATTCTTTACCAGCTAAGCCACAAGGGAAGCCCCATGTAGATAAAGTCAGAGTTAAATTATAAGGCATGCAGTCGGTGTCACAGAAAATATTTGGTGTAGAAAAAACCCCACACATCTGGTGTCAGGATCATTGTAAGCATGGTAAGTGTGGTATCCAGGTTCTGGGAAGGGAAAAACTTTGGTTTATCTGAGGACCTAAAAACAAGTTCATGCGGCTGGGAACAATGCTTTACAGGGCCATATGATCCATGGCATAAGCCAAATTCTGTCCTTAGTATAATTTCAATCTTCTGCAGAGTTTGGAGAACCGAATGGTATGCTGCATTTTTTTTTAGACTGACCTGAGACTGAACGAAGTAAGAGAGAAAGCAGGAAAATCAGACCAGTTGCTCTTCCACAGCCCAGAAGTGAGATGATGCCATCTTGGATGAGAGGATGCTTGAAGAAAAGATGGATAGAAATAGATGCCTGTGATTTGGATGCTTGAGGTAGATCTAAACGTGGTTACTTTGAGATTTAGGTTTTGAAGAGCAAGGAAAAGAGAGGAATCAAAATGAATTCCACATTCTAATTAGAGAATTTACTATCGATTTAGTAAGATGAGAAAGACCGAGGTAGGAACAAATTTGGGAGTTTGAGAATCAAGAGTTTCATTTTGGACACATTGCATTTAAAAGGCCTGACCAAGAAGACGTGGTGGAAAAGGCACAAAAATAGAGGTCTGCAAAGGAGGCTGAGAAATAGTGACCAGAGAGGCCAAAGAAAACTCAACAGAGTATGACATCATAGAATTTTAGGAAAGAGAGACTTTTGAGAAAGTGAGAGTGGACAGTGCTGTTGGGTACCGTGAGGATGGGCAAAGTGAAGCTCCACGAGCCTAACAAGAGCAGTCTCTGCAGAGATGAAGGTAAAAGCCATTCTGGAATCAAAGAGTGAGGATGAGGAGGCCATATATACAGATGATTCAAAATACTTGGACTTGAATGGAAGATAAGCTTTCTTCTAAGCATAAAATGAATGGCATTTGTTTTAAGGAAATAAAGGATCAGAGAATATAAACATATCATTTAAGTTTAGTTTTGGCTTCAAATGTTAAAAAGCCCCACAATAACAACTTGAACAAGATAGATGTGTATTTTCTCCTTCATTACTTCATCATGGTGGTGGTGGTAAAGGTTGAGTCACTAAGTCACATCCCACTCTTTGCAACCCCATGGACTGCAGCACACCAGGCTTCCCTGTCCTTCACTATCTCCTGGAGTTTGCTCAAACTTATGTCCATTGAGTTGGTGATGCCATCCAACCATCTCTTCCTCTGTAATCCCCTTCTTACTTTAAGCAGTAAGAAGTTTGGGGCTGCTGTGGTGTCTCCCCAAACATCACATCAGGGGTCAAAACCCTAAATAAAATAAAACAAACAAAGAAAGCAAGAAACTAACAAAAATCAAACAGTATCTCTATTAAAGGATAATAGTTGGTCTTCAATATCCATTGCCCCCTTCTGCTTTGATTAAAGAACCTATGCCCAGGGGCCCAAATGCTTCTATTGTATAGCTAGGGTAACATTAGCATGGGAGGACATGATGAAGTGCTCAGGTCCTCTCATTTGGATGATGCTTCTTCTATCTGCTTACTTGTTTGCATGGCCACACCTAAGTGCAAGAGTCTGGGAGACGTTGCCTATTCCAGGTGTTTATGAGCTCAACTAAAAGCATAGGTTCTTTAATCAAAGAACCTATGCTTGTTTGTTTTGTTTTATTTAGGTGTTGCACAGTTATAACTGTGTAAAAAAATTAATAAACAGAAAGTATTAGTTGCTCAGTTGTGTTCAACTTTTTGCAACCCCATGGACTGTACTTTCTGTGGAATTCTCTAGGCAAGTATACTGGATTGAGTAGCCATTTCCTTCTCTAGAGGATCTTTCTGACCCAGGGGATCAAACCTGGATCTCCTACATTGCAGGCAGATTCTTTACCATCTGAGCTACCTGGAAAGCCGAGAAATAAACAGAAACCTTGGTGAAATTGGGAAATAAGTTAAACAGAGTTGGAAGACCAGAAGGGGGAGCTCTCATGCTCTGTGGTGCTGAGTTGGGAGACACACAGGTGAACCCTCTCTTCTTCCAGTTGAAGACCATGACCTGCCAATGGCTGTTATTTTAGGGGTGCACTCATCACCTTCCTCTCAGTGATTCTCTTGTGATCACCTCCCTTTCTTGTTTCACCCTTCCCTCTTCTCAAAAAGTGTTGGGAAACTTACGGACACCCAGGATGACTTTGTCTTATACCTCAGCCACCTTTTCAGACCTGTTTCAGTTTTAAATAAGCTAAGTGAAAGAAATTGAGTATTTTGTGAAATATAACTATTATTATCAAAACAGTTTTATGCAATAGACTCTTTTACTGTAAATTTTTCTTGACAAGGTTTACAGACTATATTAGGAGGATGAAGAAAAGAAAGAACAGAGGAGACTCTTGGAAGCAGCATGTGTGTTTCTCAGAAGTCAGAACAATTGCCAGGTGATAATTAATGAGATATTCAAATCAGATTAGCTTTCCAAATGAGTTAGATACTACTCTGCAAAGTATGGGCTTTCCCAGGTGGCACTAGTGGTAAAGAACTCACTTGCCAGTGCAGGAGAAATAAGAGATGTGGGGTCAATCTCTGAATTGGGAAGATCCCCTGGAGGAGGGCATGGCAACCCACTCAAGTATTCTTGCCTGGATAATCCCATGGACAGAGGAGCCTGGCAGACTACAGTCTGTAGGGTTGTAGAGTTAGACATGACTGAAGCGACTTGAAGAAAGACTTCTTCCTGGCAAGGGCTCCATGGATAAAAAAAATCATGGACTCTCCATTCATCATAATCCTCTCAACTTCCTTCTCCTCTCTGTGAACACCTTCTACTTCTCTTACTCTGCAGGGGAGGCAGTTCACATTGTTGCAGAGTCTGAACTGCAATTCTCCGCTGAACCCAAATAAACCCAATCTTTGCTGGAGAAATATCTAGTGGACTATTTGTTTCAGGTCAACAACTGTTTAGTTTGTAAGCTGATCCAGTAAAAGAGTGTTGGATGCAGGAGATTGGTGGACCAAAGGCCACAAAATCCTTGAAAGGGAGGGGGAGTTAGGATTCAGAACCCAGGTCAAGGGATTTTGAAAACACAAGGCACCTGTCTTCGGTTGGAATTTTAAAAGGAAAAGATAAGACTGCAGGTGTGGGTGAGTTTTGCTACTGAAAGTTATGTAAAAGATGAGAAATTCCTAACTGATGGCATCTATTTTCCAGGTGGCTTTTGAAGCAAGGTCAGCTTAAACTAGAAGTTTCAGGAGAAAGAAAAAGGCATGGAATTGTTTTTTGTCTTGGACACCCAACTTAGCAAGTAGACTCAACAGAACCTCAGGGCAGCATTAAGAGCTCATCTGAGGCTCTGGATTTTATACGTAAGAGTCAAACCAAGGTGATCCAGGCAGGGTCAGACCACACTAGCTAAACGAAGCTGCTGGCACAACTGTGGAGAAGGCAGATGTTGATTTAATCCAAGGTTGGGGTTTGGCAAGGCAAGTACTAAGAGAGTGGGACGTTGTTACAGAAACTTGGAAGAAAGTGATTCTAATGATCACCAGCATTATCATCATCAGTCAGTTCCAATAACAGCTTCTTATTTATTTAATGCCTCATTTGCATGAGCACTTTTAATTATAAGGATTGATATTTTGTAGCATCTCTGTGTTGTTCATTAATACTATTTTTTTAAACTATCAATGGTTCAGATGTTTTTCAGTATGTATGGAATTGTCCCTAATTTAAACCCATTTCCCAAATTGCTATTATATTACCCCTGAAGTAATACAAGGGTAATATTATATTACCCCTGAAGTAAAACAGTCCTATAATTTCCTCATAGATCATTTCAGACTCTCCTGAAATGAGAGAGGAGGTTCGACCCTCCTCCTCTGTAAAACAAAGGATTCTCTAAATGCTTCATCACAAAAACTGTTTGGGTTCCTCTTATCTGAACCCTCTCCAACTTCTCCATCCCCTTTAGAAGTAGGACTAAGGGAAAATGGAGAGGTTTAACTCTCCAAGGGCCACGGTGAAGGCTTCATTTTATAAGGTGCCATGAAAAGATGCAGAAAGATGAAAAGACCACTCTGAGATCTGGAAAGTTCCAGTCCTGATGCAGACTGGGTGGCCCTTAACAAGCTGCTTGAGGGTTAATTTGTGTTTTCAGTGGCAATTTGTCTCTTGAAGGCATTTTCCTAGGAGGCCAAATCCCCAGGCCATCACACCTAGATGAAAACAAATATCGTTATTGCTACCAAGATACACTCAGCACTGTGTTGTCAGATTTTAGATTTACATTAAAAGCCAACTTGCAAAGTAAACTTCTGGGAGAACCTAGCAATTCCTTTTGACATTATTTTATAAGAAAAAACCATCAAAATATGATTTATTCTCAAATTGTAATATGAAGACAGTAGGTAAACTGAAAGGAACAAGGGACAATTCCTGGCCTTTAATCGTCTCATTCCAAGAGTAGTCCGCCATGGTATCTTGGGATTCCTTCTTTTTAACTACTGCTATGACTATACTGGTAACATACTGGTGATAGAGAAAACTCTTGAGAATCCCTTGGATTTCAAGGAGATCAAGCCAGTCAATCCTAAAGGAAACCAACCAATCCTGAAGATTCATTGGAAGGACTGATGCTGAAGCTGAAGCTTCAATACTTTGGCCATCTGATATGGAGAACTGACTCACTGAAAAAGACCCTGATGCTAGGAAAGATGGAAGCAAAAGAAATGGGCAACAGAGGATGAAATGGTTAGATAGCATCATCGACTCAATGGACACAAATCTGAGCAAACTCAGGGAGAGACTGAAGGACAGGAGAGCCTGGCGTGCTGCAGTCCATGGAGTAGCAGAGTGGGACACGACTTAGCAACTGAACAACAACTACTATACTATTCCTCATCAATTTCCTGGGAACCGTAAGAACTACTGAGACCTGTTCCTGATTTGTTTGCTATTAAATCTGTCATTGGGATAAAATTATATTTTAAACTATTTCTATTGGAAGAGTATGTCAAATTTCCAATAAAATTTTGTATTTGATTTCTAGTTTCCAGAATATGTGTTTAATTTATGGTCAACTGCAAAAGGTGGAAAATAAGTTCTTGATTTCAAGCTCATCTTGATTGTTGCTACTTTATACAGAAGAGATGGTAGGATGAGGTCTATGTGACACAGCTCCACAGCCCCTCCATACAAAGTCATTGGGCTATGGAAGTGACTCAGACTGCAGATTATGAGCCCCCCTTTCCTGGGGCTCATAAAAAAAGGTAAATAAAATACACGTGTGTATTTGAAATATATGTGTTTGTATGTATGCCTGTGTATACATGTGCATTTAGAGACATTCAGGTATAACTTGTATCAGTTCAGTTCAGTTCAGTTCAGTTGCTCAGTCATGTCCGACTCTCCGCGACCCCATGAATCACAGCACGCCAGGCCTCCCTGTCCATCACCAACCCCCGGAGTTCATTCAAACTCATGTCCACAGAGTCGGTGATGCCATCCAGCCATCTCATTCTCAGTCGTCCCCTTCTCCTCCCGCCCCCAACCTTTCCCAGCATGAGTCTTTTCCAGTGAGTCAACTCATTGCATAAGGTGGCCAAAGTATTGCAGTTTCAGCTTTAGCATCAGTCCTTCAAATGAACACCCAGGATCGATCTCCCTTAGAATGGACTGGTTGGATCTCCTTGCGGTACAAGGGACTCTCAAGAGTCTTCTCCAACACCACAGTTCAAAAGCATCAATTCTTCGGCGATCAGCTATCTTCACAGTCCAACTCTCACATCCATACATGACCACAGGAAAAACCATACCCTTGACTAGACGGACCTTGGTTGGCAAAGTAATATCTCTGCTTTTTAATATGCTATCAAGGTTGGTCATAACTTTCCTTTCAAGGAGTAAGCGTCTTTTAATTTCATGGTTGCAATCAGCATCTGTAGTGATTTTGGAGCCCAGAAAAATAAAGCCTGACACTGTTTCCACTGTTTTTCCATCTATTTCCCATGAAGTGATGGGACCAGATGCCATGATCTTTGTTTTCTGAATGTTGAACTTCAAGCCAACCTTTTCACTCTCCTCTTTCACTGTCATCAAGAGGCTTTTGAGTTCCTCTTCACTTTCTGCCATAAGGGTAGTGTCATCTGCATATCTGAGATTATTGATATTTCTCCCAGCAATCTTGATTCCAGCTTGTGCTTCCTCCAGCCCAGCGTTCCTCATGATGTACTCTGCATATAAGTTAAATAAGCAAGGTGACAATATACAGCCTTGACGCACTCCTTTTCCTATTTGGAACCAGTCTGTTGTTCCATGTACACTTCTGACTGTTGCTTCCTGACCTGCATACAGGTTTCTCAAGAGGCAGCTCAGGTGGTCTGGTATTCCCATCTCTTTCAGAATTTTCCACAGTTTATTTTGATCCACACAGTCAGAGGCTTTGGCATAGTCAATGAAGCAGAAATAGATGCTCTTCTGGAACTCTCTTGCTTTTTCCATGATCCAGCGGATGTTGGCAATTTGACCTCTGGTGACTCTGCCTTTTCTAAAACCTGCTTGAACATCTGGGAGTTCACGTTTCACATATTGCTGAGGCCTGGCTTGGAGAATTTTGAGCATGACTTTACTAGTGTGTGAGATGAGTGCAATTGTGCAGTAGTTTGAGCATTCATGGCATTGCCTTTCTTTGGGATTGGAATGAAGACTGACCTTTTCCAGTCCTGTGGCCACTGCTGAGTTTTCCAAATTTGCTGGCATATTGAGTGCAGCACTTTCACAGCATCCTCTTTCAGGATTTGAAATAGCTCAACTGGAATTCCATCACCACCACTAGCTTTGTTCGTAGTGATGCTTTCTAAGGCCCACTTGACTTCATATTCCAAGATGTCTGGCTCTAGGTCAGTGATCACGTTATTGTGACTATCTGGGTCGTGAAGATCTTTTTTGTACAGTTCTTCTGTGTATTCTTGCCACCTCTTCTTAATATCTTCTGCTTCTGTTAGGTCCATACCATTTCTGTCCTTTATCAAGCCCATCTTTGCATATCTTCCCTTGGAATCTCTAATTTTCTTGAAGAGATCTCTTGTTTTTCCTATTCTGTTGTTTTCCTCTATTTCTTTGCATTGATCACTAAGGAAGGCTTTCTTATATCTCCTTGCTATTCTTTGGAACTCTGCATTCAGATGCTTATATCTTTCCTTTTCTCCTTTGCTTTTCTCATCTCTTCTTTTCACAGCTATATGTAAGGCCTCCTCAGACAGCCATTTTGCTTTTTTGCATTTCTTTTCCATGAGGATGGTCTTGGTCCCTGTCTCCTGTACAGTGTCACGAACCTCATGAACCTCCATCCATAGTTCATCAGGCACTCTATCTATCATATATAATCCCTTAAATCTATTCCTCACTTCCACTGTATAATCATAAGGGATTAGATTTAGGTCATATCTGAATGGTCTAGTGGTTTTCCCTACTTTCTTCAATTTAAGTCTGAACTTCGCAATAAGGAGTTCATGATCTGAGCCACAGTCAGCTCCTGGTCTTGTTTTTGCTAACTGTATACAGCTTCTCCATCTTTGGCTGCAAAGAATATAATCAATCTGATTTCGGTGTTGATCATCTGGTGATGTCCATGTGTAGAGTCTTCTCTTGCGTTTTTGGAAGAGGGTGTTTGCTATGACCAGTGCATTCTCTTGACAAAACTCTATTAGCCTTTGCCCTGCTTCATTCCGTGCTCCAAGGCCAAATTTGCCTGTTACTCCAGGTGTTTCTTGACTTCCTACTTTTGCATTCCAGTCCCCTATAATGAAAAGGACATCTTTTTTGGGTGTTAGTTCTAAAAGGTCTTGTAGGTCTTCATAGAACCGTTCAACTTCAGCTTCTTCAGCATTACTGGTTGGGGCATAGACTTGGATTACTGTAATATTGAATGGTTTGCCTTGGAAATGAACAGAAATCATTCTGTCATTTTTAAGATTGCATCCAAGTACTGCATTTCGACTCTTTTGTATAAATGCATATATAAAGACATTAATACATATATATATATACTTTAATACATGAATATATGATATATATAAGTACATGCTCCAATGACTCAGCAGTAAATAACCTGCCTGCAATGCAGGACACCTAGGAGGTTCAGGTTTGATCCCTGGGTCAGGAAGAGCCCCTGGAGGAGGGCATGGCAACCCACTCCAGTATTCTTAATGTAGAATACCACGGACAGAGGAGACTGGCGGGCTACAGCTCATAGGGTCACAAAGAGTCGGACATGACTTAAGAGACTTAGCACAGCACAGAAGATGAATGTAAGTACATGAATGTATGTATATTTGTATACACGAATATATGGACACTTTGCCGACAAAGGTCCGTCTAGTCAAAGCTATGGTTTTTCCAGTAGTCATGCATGGATGTGAGAGTTGGACCATAAAAAAAGCTGAGTGTCAAAGAATTGATACTTTTGAACTGTGGTGTTGGAAAAGACTCTTGAGAGTCCCTTGGACAGCAAGAAGATCCAACTAGTCCCTCCTAAAGGAAATCAGTCCTGAATATTCACTGGAAGAACTGATGCTGAAGCTGAAACTCCAATACTTTGGCCACCTGATGCAAAGAACTGACTCATTTGAAAAGACCCTGATTCTGGGAAAGATTGAAGGCAGGAGGAGAAGGGGACAACAGAGGATGAGATGGTTGGATGGCATCACTGACTAGAAGACATGAGTTTGAGCAAGCTCTGGGAGTTGACGATGGACAGGGAAGCCTGGCGTGCTGCAATCCCTGGGATTACAAAGAGTTGGACATGACTGAGAGACTGAACTGAACATGAATATATATATGTACATTGTATATATTGTATTTACATAAATTGAAAATATCTGTTAATTTATCATTTGATTAAAATCTAGAGGCACTACTAATCTTAATTTCTGCATTAATTGTCCCCAAAGCAAATGAAAAGTAATATCCCTAATAAACATTTCTTCAAAGGAGCCTTTTCCCATTTTTTAAAAAAACATTAATTTATCACAAAATTTGTTGTCTTAACAGGCTTCCCAGGTGGTGCTAGTGGTAAAGAACCCACCTGCCAATGTAGGAGATGTAAGAGACATGGGTTCAATCCCTGGGTTGGGAAGATTTCCCTGGGGGGGCATGGAAACCCACTCCAGTATTCTTGCCCGGAGAATCCCATGGACTGAGGAGCCTGGTGGGCTACAATCCATAGGGTCGCAAAGAATTGGACACAATTGAAGCAACCTAGCGTGAAGCACATAACCTAAAACTCACATGTCTTTTCTACTGTACTTTTCAACAAATGACTTCTGGTACATTTGTGAAATGAAACAGATGGGTCGTGTCCCAAATGATCAGGGTACTTGTGGTACCTCGTATTTGGCTCCCAAGCCCTGCACTCCAGTCTGGATGGAGTGTGTAAAGAAAAGGATGCCTCTATTTGTCTTTGTCTTTAAGAAAGTGAGTAATTGTCTCTCTCCTCGCATAGTCCCTCCATGGAGAATTTACTGGCCCAAATTTTTAAAAAATCTCCTACCACACTCCCATTTTCTGTAAGTGCAATTAGTTGCAGGTACAAAATTTGGAGCAAAGAGGCCTCTGGTGGCCTGTTGTGCCTGCAGTTATCCAACTGTGGCTGCAGTTTTTCAGTGCACAACTGATTGCACCCACAAAAAGAAAGACTGAACTCCGAAAATGGGTCCCTTTAAGACAGCTGGGGGATTGTATGCCTCAGGTTGGCAAATTGCAATCTTTTCTAGAGGCATGGCCATCACTCTGGCTCACAACGTGAGTAGGAAATCCAGCTTAGGCATGGCAGCAGAGCGAGACGCGCCCCTCCACCGCCCCCGGGAAGGGCAGGTACAGCGCCCTTGCCCCACTCCACTCTGATGTCGGTTGTACCAGTGGGCAGTGAAGTAGGATATTCAGCCTTCTGGCCTCCATCCCCTGGGTAGCTGACCAGTCACTCTCCAAAAGGGTTTGAAGAGAGAAATTCAGGCAACCTGTCAATAGAACACACTTAACCACCTCTAAATTTGCTTTAAAGAGACAGCTACAAAGATTGACTTTGCAAAGTGACTCACTCCAACGTGTATCAAAAGACATCTGTGTGCTCCCGCCTATTATTAACTGTGGCACTGAGTCCATAAGAAAGGGTTTGGAAGGAATTCCAGTGTGAATCCACTAATTCAATAATCCGATAACATAAATTCGAGTAATGGATATTAATACTGTGTTCAAAACACGCTCACAACTTTTATCTCTCTCTTTCTCAAACAGACAGAGCATGCATCGAGAGAGGCTCCTGATGAAATAATAAAACCCAATTCTCATCTAGAAAAAAGAATCATTATAGGAGGATGGTAATTTACTTTATATGACCTTCAATTGATTATTCTGTGGCTGCAACACAAATATCACAGGAGCTATTGATCGTAAAACCTACCAAATAGATCTCTAATAGCTTTTACTGGGCAAAAATAATTATGCTTGCACTGTGGTCAAACACACAGAAACCAATGTGGAGGTATTAATGTATGGTATTATTACCCATCTGTCTATGAGGTATGGAGAAGACCCTTCATAGGAACACACTCTGTCTAAGCCCCATGAAAGCTCAATATCCAAGCCAACAATTACAGCCAGTTACACTGAAAAATTGATTACTGTAACTAAAAGCCAGAGCTGGAAAATGGAGGCTGCAGCTTGCTTAATAAAAGTAAAACAATAACAAGAAAAGTCCTAATTGAAGAGAAATCCTGCTGCCATGGGTATGTGGATGCAGAAATTGAATTTCCCTCTGGTGTTGGCAGCAGAGGAACTTTTCAGAGTCAAGAGCTTTCTCTCCAGCCCAGATCAAGATCAATGATCAACACCCGTAAAAGGTCAGGGTGTCTAATCAAAGAACAGATCATCTATCTCTCAAGGAAAAGTGTACAACATAATCCAGCAATGCGGCACTGCTGGCCACGGAGAGCACGGAAAATCCAGGAAAAGAAACTCCAGTTCCGCTTTGGTGAACAGGAAGGATGCTCTGATCATACAAAATGTGGATCCAGACATCGGAGTGTGATTTGGGGAAGCTTAAAGTGGGCCTGAAGCTGATGAATAAAAAGCCACAAGCTCAAGGTGGAACTTTCTAACAAAAATATTTTAGAGTTCAGAATCCCTCAGTAAGAATACCCCCACTCCAGTCAATACTCTAAATAACAATGAAAACATGAAACTATCAATAGCCAAAACAGCCTCTATTAATATCAAGGTATGAAAATGAGAATGACACATTGAAGGCAAAAGGAGACGAGGGCGGCAGAGGGTGAAGTGGTTATACAGCATCACCGGCTCAATGGACAAGAGTTTGAGCAAACTCTGGGAGATGCGGAAGGACAGGGAAGCCTGGTGTGCTGCAGTCCATGGGGCCACAAGGAGTCAGACATGACTTAGTGAGTAAACACTCACAACACAATGATACATTTTTAGTATCTAGAGTGAATAGACCAGAATGTGAATAGGAGCCAGCAAAGGATAAGGAAAAGCTGTACTCAACAAATTGTAATAACCTATGAAGGAAGAGAATGTAAAGAAAGAATATGTATGTGTGTATAACTGAACAGCTTTACTGTATATCTGAAATTAACACAATATCATAAATCAACTGTATTTCACTATTCTTTTCTAATTCACAAAGAGAAGAGACTTTGTTTATCCACTGTGGGTTCTGTGCTGTGTTTGGAGGGAAGAGTAAAGGATGAAGGAGAGGGGATACTTGCATCCCATGAAACAGAAGAGAATAATACCCCATGAATCCCATTCATATATCCCATAAAACAGAACAAAATTGGATTGCGCAGCTGAAGGACTGCGCATTCCAATGACAGGAAAGATTTTCCAGAGTACTTCTATCCAGACCACACATAAAACAAAGAGAATCAGAATGTTGCTCTGAGCACTGGTATTTTCCTTCTCCCCCAGTTTTATTAAGATAAAATTGACATATGTCACTGTACGGGTTTAAGGTACACAGCATAATGATTTCACTTATATACATCAAGGAATGATTACCATTGTAAGTTTTGTGAGCATCCATCATCTCACACAGATGCAAAAAAATATTTTTTTCCTTGTTATGAGAACTCAGGATTTATTCTCTAAACTTTCATATCCATCATAGGGCAGTGTTAACTATAGCCATCATGCATATGCTATATCACTAGTATTTAATTATCTTGTAACTGAAAGCTTGTATCTTTTTATTTTGAACCAATTCAACATAATTAATATTTACACAATTTCGACACAACAGTAGGATACAAATTCAAGTTCCCATAGACTATAAACTAGGAGACACTGGAAGCACCTGTGTTTTCTTAAAAACTTCAAGGTGAGTCTCTTGGGAAGCCGGGTTTGAGAACCACTAACTTTGAAGAGAGACCCTTCCTACCCCTGGGAGGTCTCTAACAAATGGTGAACCTGGAACTTCCCACAGGCACCCTCCCCCAACAGCCATATAGGTCAAATGTTTGTTTCTCTTCCTTTTCAGCATTATCAATTCCGGTTGCTAAAAGCAGGAAGGCTGGAGTCACTGCTCACTCTCTATTTCATGATTTATGATTCAGAAGCAGACAGGGGTAGAGGGTTGGGGTGATGCTTGCTGCTGTGGTTGCTTTTTTTTCTTTGTTTTTAAAAGATATGCTTTCTTTGTGAAACCTTGAAGCACAGTCTGTTCTGTTCCAAAGCCTTGTCTGGATGTAACTGACAACTATATAGACACTGCTGAAGGGAGGGTGTCCGACTCTGCTCGTCCTCAATTGTTCTCAAATTACATGATAAAGTAGAAGTTTTGGATCCTTTATACCAGAAAGAGTTATGGATTCCAGTTACAAAGTCTGTACCACATTAGCTAATTGTAGCTGCCTCCACAGAGCCGCCTAGGAACTCGGAATTCCAAAAGCAAGGTGCTTGCCATACAATTATTTTGCCTATTTGGAAAAGGAAGACTTCCTGTGATTTGAGGTTCAGCTCTTTGTCTGAACTGTGGCAATCTGTTCTCATGACCCTTAAGATATGGGTTAGGTTTTGTCTGGGCACTGTATGGAGACCAGCTATTAGTGCAGTGTTAATATTGCTCAGTTAGATTTTGGGGAGATATTGTCTGAAGTGTGCAAGAGGACATGCCCAATTCACACTCGGCTGGCAAACTCCGTCCCTGGTTCATACTCTCACAAACAGACCAGAGGCAAAGAACTCTATCACTTGCCTGTGTTCTCACTGACTCTTCCCTCCCAAAGGTAAGCATCAGAATTCTTCCGGTTTGGGGAGACTATAAACGCAGTGAGGGCCCGAGGGTCCACACAGGATCCAAACCAGGTGTCTGGAAAATGAATCGCCTCGCGATCCTGCGGACCCCTGGCCGCCAGCGGCGGGCTCCGAGGGCACCCCGCCCGGTCACCTGAGCGCACCTGTCCAGTCCTGGCCGCGGAGAAAGGGGGGCATCCCCAGGGCACCGCCAGCCCCGGAGGCGAGCGGAGGGTAGAGCAGAGATAGGGCGGGCGGTCCGCAGGTGTGGCCCTACCTGCCGCCCGACTGGCCGCGGCGGCAAGCCCGGCGGGAGCCGGGTGGGTGATGGATGGCCTGTCTCCCTGCCCGGGTCCGAGCGGCGGGGCGAGCGGAAGGTAAAAACGCGCAAGCTCGGAGCCTGCCGGCCCGAGCCGGGAGAGCGAGACGCAGGCACAAAAGGACCCGGCTGGGAACGTTTAGATTTTGAAGATGAGTTTCTAGTCCATCTCTGTGGGAGAAAGCAAAACGCGCTCTGGGAAAGTGGAGGGCCAAGGACCTCGCAGAATTTTGAACTGACGTTTGACAAATCATCTTGCCGTCCGAACAACCCCTAAGCCTCCCCTTCCCAAACAGCTTCTAACTCCTGTTTGTCGGGTCTGTGAATGATGCTCTATCAGGATCTGAGAGGCAGTGTGAAATCAGACCTGAACAGTTGCATCCTTTCATCTCAGGAAATAGCAAAATCATTGAAAATATGTTTAAAAAAATTGTGGAGGGGGGATGCACTTTAGATGGTCTGTGCAGGATAAGACAATTGGATATTAAATGTTTAACAGAACTTAATTTCAAAAAGAATAAATGAGATAGACGTGTTCTAGAGAGATCATCTGCAGATTAGAATGTGTAAAATTTTCATAATTTGTCTGACTCTTACGTGTTTATAAGTCACAAGCAATTTGAATATGTTTTGTTTATCCTTGCAAAAAGATGACAGCGAGTGGTTTTAGGCAATTCGATTTAAGAAGTGTCCTTTTTAAAACTCATTAGGTTGAGAGCGAGGGTTGAAGCAGACAGACGGGTTAACAGGAAAAAATATATCGTGAAGCATCATGGAGATGGGACTGGAAGAGAGCTATTGTATCATCCGGGCTCTTTGGCAACTGAAGGACAGGTCGGTTTTCCGTGAGCATTTCGTCCTGTACAAGCAGCGAGCTGAAGGTAATACATCTTGTGTTCAGGAATAAGGCAGTCCTGGCTGAACGCTGATGCAGTCACCTCTGAGAGCAAAGGAGTTTAGAGAATATAGTGGCTTTATACATACATATATATATTCATATGTGTGTTTGTGTGTGTGTGTGAGGGAAATGTTCTAATTGTGCTTTAGAGCAGTCACCAAACCCCTCTGCCTCCCCACTACACCACTAACAAAATGGTAGCCACGTTTAAAATAGCAGTAAGTGAGACTGAACCGTGTCACAAGATGTGCTTTATCTCACTGTGGTTGAAAAGTGATCAGGGGGAAAAAGAACTTGCATGCATTTCTCTTTTAAATGCTATATTTTAATCCTCTAAGTTTAGAAAACAGAAAAAAAAAAAAAAAAAGGAAACCTAATAATCCCATTAACTAACACTGATAGTATATACCGAAAAAGAAAAGAAACAAGGACACATATAAATCCATGCATTTTTTAAAGAATATTTTTTCTGGATGCTTAAATACTTTTATAAAAGAGCACGTTTGAATCCTGTGGGGTTGTTTTGTATAATGTCAAATAGTTTTTTTTTTTTTTAAATTATTGGTAGTAGAGAATAGCCCTATTTATTAGTTTTAATAGTAGTATATTTTATAGAGTATATACATGTAATTTCCTTAACAATTTCCCCATTGTTGGATATTCAGGTTGCTTCTAGATTTCAGTAAAGTAAATACTACAGTAAGGGACATCTTAAAGAAATTTTCATTTTGTAATTTATTGATTTCAAATAAATTTTAATGGAGTAAATAAGCCATGCTTTGTGGACATTTTGATAGTTTCGTAATAGATTCCAAGCTATTTTACTAAAAAAAAAAATGTAGCCTTCCATCCTACCAATAGGAAAATATTAGACCACATATTTTACAGTATACTCAGTATTATTCAGAATGCTAATTAAAATATTTGGTAATTAGAAGGTGAAAATTATTTCTTTTTTGATTATTAACAAAGTTGTCCTTTAAAAAAATTATTTTGGCTTCCCTTCTTCTGAATTTTTTGGTTCCCTTTTTATTTAATTATTGGTTTCATTTTTATTTCATTATTTTGGGTAGCCCTGAAGCCCCCATATATAAAAATAAAATAGAGTGTTTTTACAAATCACTCCTTCATAGTGTTAATTTTGAACTAAGGTGGTAACCCTTGGTTAAAATAATCATAGCAAGAAATCTTGGACAAAATTGAGTCAGGTTGCAATTTAAAATGATCTACTGAATTTAGGTTTCCAGCAGGCTTCTTCCACCGTACCTTCATGGGGGCACGTAAAATGATATTATCATCTGTGAAATTACCTCGGAAACTTGAGGTACTTTATAGCAAGTCATATTCTCTGATTAGGAAACTCAGACCACTGCCATTCTTTCAAGCCTGAAAATTTGTGTTGTTTTCTTAAACTGTGATGCGATCATTTAAAAATGCCTTCGTGCATTCCGGCACCTTCCACAAGTGAACCAGTGCCCAGTAAATAAAGTAGCAGCCCATGTCCCTTTTAGCAAAAGCTATATATCTGTTCAGACTTGTAATTTGCTCCGTTTATATCCTTTGCCCTTGAACTCTGGTTATTAACGCAATGTTTCTCCAAATGATGCCATATAACTCTGCTCTGAGCACATTCACGGTGACACCCTGCAAACATTCCAAGGGCCAGGGCCAGCCAGGGAAGGGAAGGAAGGACGGCTGAATTGTGGGAGTTGCAGTGCATTACTCAACACGGAGCGGCTGTAAAACTATGACTGTTAATATTCAAATTGCAACAAGGCCAGGGCCAGCCTTAGCTAATATTCTGAGGTCTGGTTGGAAAGCAGTTTAGCAAAGTAGCTTTGATTAGAAAAGAAACAGCCAGAATTGCTTCTCCCAAGAAAGGAACTAAAAACCTTTCAAAGGATTTGAGGCAGGTGCTCTAATTATACATTTAAAAAATTATTATGGTGGTTTTGGAAGGAGAACTATTCAGTTATAAAATGCGTATTGTGTGTGTGGTGGAACTATGGCCCAAATTCCTTTGTGTAAACTGTAATGAAATATTCCACTTTTTTTTTTTGGTTATAATTGTATCATACATCTTACATAAGACGATTGAGCATTGCCTGGGTTTATTGATTTCATCTAAAAAATAAAAAATTTACTAATGAATCTTGTGTGAAACTTTGGACAGGGAGTGGGACCAGTCTTCTTCACAATATCTGTGAAGGGATGCCCTGATTCACCAAGTTAATAATTTTGAGAATGCAGAGACTGTGCAATATCTACTTTGGAATGGACATTGTTCTCCCACATTTTAGAAAAGAGCATTTACAAAAAAGGTCCCATTCTTTTGAAATCAGAAAGTCATACATATGCAGTAATATGTCCAAGACAGAGCTTGTCCATATTTGTTTATTTTGAAACATTGTATTTGATTCAAAATAATATTTTAAGAAAGTTTAGTTTTTCAAAGCTCTTTATTACAATAGATTTTAATAGATTTACATTGAAATGACTTTACTGCAAAAGTCCCTTTTGGCATTTTACCTGGAAGCAAATTGTTCACAGCAATGAGATTTAATTTGTACACCTCCTCCCCAAATCCTAGGCTGTGCATAATGCAGTTCATGCAAAAAATGTTGATGGGAATGAGAAAATAATATACCATCAAATATTGAATTTCATGCTGAAACATAAGCTGCCTGGAACCTCTGGGCACACATCTGTATTTTTAGTGCACTATGTGCCTTTAGAAATAAGTAAGAAAAGAAAAACTTAAAGTACTCCAACTGACTACAATATTAATTTTTTTGACACAAAGCATGATTTGAAAACATTTGCATGTCCAAATATACACACATGATTATTGCCAATAAAAAATACATAAGCCATAGGTTCCCAGGAACACCAAACACACTCAGTGTATTAGCTGCTCTCATTCTGATATTATTCCCAGAGGAAAAGGAATTCCAGATTCCAAGTAAGATGTATTAAAAGTACTTGGGGAAAGTCTTTTCATGGATATGGAGCCATGCATTTTCCTCATATTCTGTCTCTAATCGACTGCACCTAAATTGAAAGAGGTTTCTAACCTTTAATTAAAGAAACCAATCTAGTGATCTTAATTTGAGAACACTGTTTGGCTGAGGAACATAAAAACATAAATAAGGGGGTTTTAGCATTTGTCTCGGAGAAGGCAATGGCAAGCCACTCCAGTACTCTTGCCTAGAAAATCCCATGGATGGAGGAGCCTGGTAGGCTGCAGTCCATGGGGTCGCTAAGGGTTGGACACGACTGAGCGACTTCACTTTCACTTTTCACTTTCACACATTGGAAAAGGAAATGGCAACCCACTCCAGTGTTCTTGCCTGGAGAATCCCAGGGACGGGGGAGCCTGGTGGGCTTCCGTCTATGGGGTCTCACAGAGTCGGACACAACTGAAGTGACTTAGCAGCAGCAGCAGCAGCAGCATTTCTCTGAGAATTTCAGAATATCATACTAAATGAGTGAGCAGAATCATGAGACAGACACCTTGGTTACATTATTCATCTCTAAATCCCCATCTGATGAGTACCGGATGAACCAGCTCCAGTCTAGTTTTTGAGTTAAATGCATAAAAGAAGGAAGTTGAAAGTTTATTGTACATCATTTGGAATGTACATCAACTGTAATAAAATTATGAGCTTTATAATACTGAGACTTTCATTAAAATCAACCTTGTGGTATGGATGGTTTTCTACTTGTGAAACCTCGAGGTGTTTATTTTTATATATTTCATTCAGAAAACTGTGATCCCTCTGTGCCAGTAAAACCAAGTTTGAGGAGCCTGGCTCACGTGTTTTTGAGTTTTCAGGGCTAAATGACTGCTAAAATGCACGTGAGACCTAAAAATGTGTACTGTGTTAGATGCATAGTCTATATGAATTGCAAGTAGATGTTATGTTATTTGGTACAGGACATGTATTCTGTTGATAGACTGATAACATAGCTTATTAAGAATTCTGAATGTCTTGAAATTTGATGATTCTCCACAGACTAAACTTTGGACTTTCTACCTTGCTCTCCCAAATAAAATGCATTTATACACAAGACAGACAATGTGTAGTGTGGTTACACTTGCAGTAGTTTCAAAGGTCTGATTCCAAATGTTAAGGATGACTCCTGGTTCAACCCTTCACTTCCCTTTTCATCACTGCAGCTGCCCCCAGCATTTCTATTTCTTCAGAATTCACTTTCCTATCAGTAAGCAACATGTTTGTATTGCTGTGTCTTAACAACTTCTTCTTCTTCTCTGCCTTCTTAGAATTATCTTAATTTGGGGACATTATCAATGGATAATGAAGATGAAGATGAAGATTTGTCTCTCTTTACCACCCTGGCCCCCAACTATACTTATGTCTTTCTTATTCTTAATACTGTTATATTGTATTTTTTATTAATATTCAGTGTGTAATATTACTAATAAATTCTGCCGAGGACTGTGCTAGGGAATAAACAAAACTTTTCTTACACATTTTCTGTTTTTCATAGTTAATAATTCCTTTGTTTTTAATTTAGTTTACTTTTTTTGTCCTTTTACTTTCTACGTAGTCACCACTAAGTCTCTTTAGTAGCCACTAAATTCTCTGGAAGTCTCCTCTCAAGACATTCATAGACTTCAGTTACTTTTTCAAGAGTTTCATTCTGGAAACTTCTACCTCCGTCCAGACCAGCAGCCCTTATCATCTGGCACTGCTGTCCTTCTGGACTCTCCCGTCAGACCTGTGCTCCACCAGTCTGCTGTGTTGGGTCTTCTATTACTGTTTCACTTTTCTTTCTTTTCCTTGCTTTAGTCTCTTAGTTTGTGGCAGCCATCCCCCTATGGCTAACTATAAAAAGGAGGGGGGCGTTGCAGTCGAAAAGTATTCTTGTTTTAGCCACCCTGTTAACTAGTAATCTTCTTGGACTAGAATTCTAGGATAGAAAACCTTTTCCTTTCTACTTTTATAGGTATCTTTATCAAAAAGTCAATTTGGGATCATTTTTTAAAAATACAAATCAATGATTAGGTAATCAATATAGTCTATTAAAATGAAATTTAAAGACATGACACCCCAAAAAAAGAGTTTTATTATTTTATTTGTGATTATAAAGCACCTTGTAGTTTTTTAAAAAATTTTTACTTAGAAAGACTACAGTACTGTGGTGTATAATTTTCCACCTTTCTCGGTCAGTTCAGTTCAGTTCAGTCGCTCAGTCATGTCCGACTCTGCGACCCCATGAATCACAGCACGCCAGGCCTCCCTGTCCATCACCAACTCCCGGAGTTCACTCAAACTCATGTCCATCAAGTCGGTGATGCCATCCAGCCATCTCATTCTCTGTCGTCCCCTTCTCCTCCTGCCCCCAATCCTTCCCAGCATCAGAGTCTTTTCCAGTGAGTCAACTCGTCGCATGAGGTGACCAAAGTATTCCACCTTTCTAGAAGATTCTAATTGTGCATACCACATGTCCTCGTGTTTTCTTAACATCATTTTAATATTTATATTATTTATATGTCATTTTTTATGTAGCATGTTATTGATTATCTCAGCAATTGATTATTCCCAAAATTAGTAGAGGATTGCTAGCTATAAAGTGAAACATGTATGATATGAATGTATGATGCTGAATTGAGCTCCACGTTGACCAACAAAGCAAAAGGTACCACACCTTAAAGAAGATTAATTTCTATTATGAGATTACTGAAAAGTGAAAATTGAATTAGAAGAAATAGATTATATTATAGAAGAGTTATATTCAACAAGATAAAATTTAATTAAAGTAAGTTATTCCAAATCCTACTTGCATATGCAAATTTTGATAAGCTGAGTGCTAGGCCTTAAACACACTTTCTTAAAACCTTAAAACAAAACATACTACCTAGCATTGAAATATTGTGGAGACTCTTCTTTTGGATATGTGATTCGCTGCATTTGACTTGAATAAACATTCTACCTTTACAGTGATTTATTGAATCAGCTTCCATAAATTCTAATTAACAGGAAAACTGGTAGATATCTAAGAACACTCTATAAAATCATTCCTCCCAAGAACTGTACTCAGTGAAGTAAAAGTGAGAGTGGATATAAAATAAGATTTTAAAAATATTACCAACTTTAATATCATTCTCATAAGCTTCACAAGTCCAGTGCAATATATTTCATGACTGTGAAGGTCAATACAAAATGACAGATTGAAAAACTGTACGTGACTTGCAAAAGTCATTTTTAGGCAAGCTGTTGTTTACCAAGACTTAAATTAAATTAAAGCTTACCTTGTATCAGACATTTTTATTTTAACTGGATTGTGGCCTCGTTTTCAAAGAAGATCACTTTTATCTCTGGTTGTCAAGTAGATATTACCATTGTGAAAATGAGCTTGATGGCATGTGGCAAATACTGATTAAGTGCTGGCCCTTTTCCTTGAAGAAATGAATTTTTATCATTGGAAATAAAATGCAAGTTTTTTTTTTCTTTCATAATTCTCAGCTTCTTCCTGAGATTGTAATTGACAGAAGGAGTGGCTTCCAGTGTTTGTTAACACAGAATTTGAGCCAGACACAGCTGGGTTCAAATCCCATGTCTGCCCTTATGAGAAAGTTACTAAATTTATCTGTGGTCACTGGTTACCTCGCAAGTGAAATAAGGATAATCACTTGTGTTTATCAGAACTTAACAAGGTATGTAGGACAGAGCCTGGCTTAGAGGAAGGACACTCATAATCTGAAAGTCATTGTTGCTGTCCATGATTTCATTGTTGGTTTCAATCTGTATTATTATCATTTTCTTATATTTTTATTGTTAACTTTTCTACCAACTGGCATTATAATTTTAGTGCTCTGGGTTTCAGATATTGTATACTATAAGATATTAGAGATGAAGTTCCTGAAATGACATAATTTTAACCACATCAAGCTGGTTCTCTACATATGAGTTTCTAGCACTTCGCTTGTTTTAGAGCCCTCATCATCTGAGGGTGGAAACCTTGAAAGTTTGCACATCTCACTGCTTAGAGCGAACTGGATGAATCCGATTTAGAGATGAGCCTGTTGTGCCTTCTGGTTCATTATGATGCTTGTTTTCTTTTCTAAGATCTGCCTCCATGGCTGCCAAGGAGAAATCAACCAGACAAAGGGTGCAACTCTATCTGTTCATCATGACCTTAGGACACTCCTGTTGGTACTATTAGAGTTCTTGTCATATGTCCCATCATTGCATGAGTTGTGAGGTGGATGAGCTGATTTGATTTTGTCAGTGCTGTCTAGTTCACCCTCATTTTTTCAGGATAGATCTAAGCTTACTGCTGCTGCCGCTGCTGCTGCTAAATCGCTTCAGTCGTGTCCAACTCTGTGCGACCCTATAGACGGCAGCGCACCAGGCTCCCCCGTCCCTGGGATTCTCCAGGCAAGAACATTGGAGTGGGTTGCCATTTCCTTCTCCAATGCATGCAAGTGAAAAGTGAAAGTGAAGTCGCTCAGTCGTGTCCATCTCTTAGCAACCCAATGGACTGCAGCCTACCAAGTTCCTCCATCCATGGGATTTTCCAGGCAAGAATACTGGAGTGGGGTGCCATTGCCTTCTCCGTTAAGCTTCAGTTCAGTTCAGTTCAGTCGCTTAGTCGTGTCCGACTCTTTGCGACCCCATGAATCACTAGGCACAAAATAAAAGGAAATTTGGGTCACATTTAATTAAACACTCTTTATTAAACATTTCATTAAAAACTAGTTTTCAGAATAAAGACATTTTCAGTAGCAGTCTCCAAAAGTGACCATTGACATTTCAAGTGCCACCATGAACTCAATCATATATTTGATGTTCTAATCCAATTATCATATATCAAAAAACCCACATTAATTATTAAGCATAGCACATTAAAAAACATATAATAAACACATAATACAAATGCACCTTTTTTTGAATCGTAAGGTATACACTCTCGTGTATAACTTGTTTAATCATTCCAGATGTCTTCCATAGGTCCTATGTCCATGAAGACTAACCAAGAGTGTCATTTATATTTAATAATGTAGAAAGAAAAGCTATATAATTTGGCCCTTCAAACCTTCAGGTCCAGATGTCAGGTCCAGTATTCTGAATGCCTTTGAGGGTGGTGGTGGGCAGAGATGGGCAGAGCGGGCCCTGTGTCCAAAGAAGTGTTAGAAGTCTTTACACTGTAGAAGGAACATAGGTGAGAAGAGAAGCTGAATCAGCCACTGGCTAGGAGTGGGGACAAGCTTGCCCTATCCGCCCAAGTTCTGGAGGAGATTTTAAAATAATGGTAATAGTAGATGATAGTTTTAAAAAATTAAAGATAATTTTTGGAACAGTTTTTGGAAGGTTGAAAAGAAGGAACAGAGATGTATACCCCTCTCCGCATACATGCATGGCTTCCCCCATTATCAATATTACTCACCAGAATAGTGTTCCCCCGCCCCGTGATGACTGTATACTGACACATCATAATCGCCAAAAGTTCGTCATCTATCTTTGAGTTCATTCACCCAAGGTGATGTACAGTTTATGGATTTGGACTAATCTATGATGACACTTATTAATTGTTATAGCATCATATAAAAGTATTTTCACTGCACTCAAATCCTCTGTGCTCTACCAAACCATCTTTCTCCCCCATGGCCAACCCTTGTTAAGTCACTAAGTTGTGTCCGACTTTTTTTCAACCCTATGGATTGCATCCCGTCAGGCTCCTCTGTCCGTGGGATTTCCCAGGCAAGAATACTAGAGTGGGTTATCATTTCCTCCTCCAGAGGATCTTCCTTACCCAAGGGTCAAACCCATGTCTCCTGCATTGGCAGGAAGATTCTTTACTGCTGAGCCACCAGGGGAGCCCCCCATGGTCACTTCTCTTGACCACTGACTTTATTATTGTATCATACTTGGAGTCATACAGTATGTACTCTTTTCAGATTGGCTTATTTCATTTAGTAATATGCATTGAAAATTCTTCTGTGTCTTTTCATAATTTAATAGGTCATTTATTTTTAGTGCTGGATAATGTTCCACTCTCTGGATGTATCACAGTTTATATATCCATTCACCTACTGAAGGACATCATTGTTGAGGTGGCTGTTGCAGTTTTTAAAATGAGACACCATAAATTTTGCTGCATTTATCAACTCTTCCTTTCATGAAAGATTTCTCTGTAACATGTAGTGCTGTTTTACCTACAGTACCTGCAGTAGAATCTCCATCAAGATTGGAGTCAATCCTTTCAAACTCTGCTACTGCGTTGTCAACGAAGCTTATGTAATACTCTAAATTCCTTGTTGTCATTTCAATAATCTTCGTAGCACGTTCACCAGGAGTAGACTCTATTGCAAGAGATCATTTCCCTTGTTCATCCATAAGAAGCAATTTATCTGTTCAAATTTTATCATGAAATTGCAACTGAGTCACAACTTCAGACTTTACCTCTAATTCTGGTTCTCTTGTGATTTCTACCACATCTGCATGAAGTCTTGAACACATCAAAGTTATCCATGAAAATGGGCATCAACTTATTCCATATGCCTGTGTATGCTGATATTGTGACCTCTTTCCTTGAATGACAAATGTTTTCAATGACAACTAGAATGGTGAATCCTATCCAGAATATTTTAAATCGAATTTTCTCAGATGCATCAGAGGATCTAAGGCAGCTATAGCCTCACATATATTTCTTAAATAATAAGACTTTAAAGTCAAAAAGACTCCTTGATTCCATAGGCTACAGAATGGATTTGTGATAGCAGGCATGAAAACAGTATTAATCTCTTTGTACATCTCCATTAGAGCTCTTGGGCAAGCAAGTGCATTGTCCATGAGCAGAAATACTTTGAGAGGAATCTTTTTTTCCTTCCCTAAGCAGTAGATCTCAATAATGGGCTTAAAATATTCAGTAAACCATGTTGTAAACAGATGTGCTGTCATCCAGGCTTTGTTTTTCCATTTATAGAGCACAGGCAGACAGATTTAACATGATACTTAAGGGCCCTAGATGTTTTAGAATGGTAAATGAGCATTGGCCTCAATTTAGTCACCAGCTGCAGTAGTTCCTAATAGGAGAGTAAGCAAAAAAATCCTGCAGATATTTGTCCAGTGCTTTTTCTGCTTCTGTTGATATGATCATGTGATTTTTTTCTTTCTTAGTCTGCTTGTATGATTAATAGATTTTTTTAAAAGTTTTTTTGAAATTTGCCCCTGCACTTTATCTCTCTTTCCAATGTCATTGAGAAAAAACTCACATGTAACTTTGTGTAAGTTCAAGGTATATAGTGTGATGATTTGATATGCATGTATCTTGCAAAATGATTACCACAATAATTTGAAGCTTTGAATTCAGCATTGATTTCTCCTCTCTAGCTATGGAAGTCCTAGATGACATCTTCTTCCTATAGAAGGATGTTTTGGCTGCACTGAAAATCTGTTGTTTAGTGTAGCCATCTTCATTCATTTTCTTAGCTAGATCTTCTGGATAGTTTGTAGCAACTTCTATATCAGCAATTGCTACTTAACTTTTTTTTTTTTACATTATGAAGATAGCTTCTTCCTTAAACCTAATGAATCAGCTTCTGCTAGCTTCAAACTTTTGTTCTGCAGCTTCTTCACCTCTCTTAGCGTTCATAGAATTGAAGAGAGTTAGGGGTTTGCTATGGATTGTGCTTTGGCTGAAGGGACTGTTGTGGCTGGTTTGATACTCTCTCCAGACAGCTAAAACTTTATCCATATCAGCAATAAGGCTGTTTGCTTTCTTATCACTCATGTATTCACTGGAGTAGGTACTTTTCATTTCTTTTCTGCCTATCTCAGCTTTATATATGCCTTCCTAACTAAGTTCAACCATTTCTCAACTTTCCTGGTGGCTCAGACAGAAAAGAATCTGCCTGCAGTGTGGGAGACCTGGGTTCATTCCCTGGGTTGAGAAGATCCCCTGGAGAAGGGAACAGCTACCCACTCCAGTATTCTTACCTGGAGAATTCCATGGACAGAGGAACCTGGAAGTTTACAGTCCATGGGGTTGCAAAGAGTCAGACATTTAATATAAAAAGAAAGACACGTGACTGTTCCTTTCACTTGAACACTTAAATACCATTATAAGATTATTAATTGGCCTGATTTTAATATTGTTGTGTCTCAGGTTAGAGGGATGCCCAAAGATAGAGAAAAGATGGAGGAACAGCCAGTTGGTGGAGCAGTCAGAACACAGACAACATTTATCTAATAAGTTTCCAGTCTTATATATAAGGGCATGATTTGTGACAGCCCAGATCAATTACAACCGCAACATCAAAGATGACTGACCACAGATAACCATAATAAATATGATACTAATTAAAAAGTATAAGATGTTTCATGCATTACCAAAATATGACCTAGAGACACAGAGTGAGCAAATGCTGTTGGAAAAATGGTGGTGATACATTTCTTTGACACTGGTTGTCACAACTCACAACTCTTCAATTTGTAAAAGATGCAATATCTGCAAAGTGCAATAAAAAACATGGAATATTTGCATTTTTTTTGCAAATATCCTTTATCAAGTTGAGAAAATTCCTCTCCATTCCAAGTTTAGATTTTTTAAAAATCACAAATGGATTAGATTTTGTCCAGTGTTTTTTCTGCTTCTATTGATACATCAAGTGATTTTCTTTTTCTATTTTTAGCCTGCTTGTATGAACAAGTTGTGTTTTTTTTTAATTTTTCAAACTTGTACTTTATTGTTATTGAGAAAAAATGGCCATGTAACTTTGTGTAAATTTAAGGTATACAGTGTGGTGATTTGATATATATCTTGCAAAATGATTACCACAGTAAGGTTAGTTAACATATTCATTATTGTTGCTGTTTAATCACAGCCCACCAGCCTCCTCTGTCAAGGGATTTCCCAGGCAAGAATACTAGAGTGGGTTTCCATTTCCTTCTCCAGGGGTTCTTCCTGACCCAGGGATCGAACCCAAGTTGCCTGCATTGCAGGTGGATTCTTTACTGCTCAGCCACCAGGGAAACCCAGCACATCCATTTTCTCACATAATTAAAGTTTTGTGTGTGTATTATAAGAGCACATAAGATTTACTCTCTCAGTAACTTCCTAGCCAGTAATACAATATTGATAACTATAGTTGCCGTGCTGTACATTTGATCCCCGGTATCTACTTACCTCACAATTGGATGTCTCACTTTGAGCAACGTCTCCCTACCACCCACCCCTTGCAGCCTCTGGCAACCAGCAGTCCACTCTGTTTCTGCGAATTTGACTTTCCATTTTAGATCCTAAATACAAGAAAGAGTGTACAGAACTTGTGTTTCTCTGTCTCACTTATTATCATAAAGCTCTCAAGGTCCATGCAGTTCATTTTAAGTGACAGGATTTCTTTTTTATGCCCAAATAATATTCCACTTTCTTTATCCATTTATCTGTTGATGAACACTTAGATTAACTTTATGTGTTGGTGGCTGCGATGGTTTAGTCGCTAAGTTGTGTCCTCCTTCCATGGGATTCTCCAGGCAAAAATACTGGAGTGGGTTGCCATTTCTTCTCCAGGGGATCTTCCCGACCCAGGAAACAAACCCGGGTCTCCTGCACTACATGTAGATTCTTTACCAACTGAGCTACAGGGAAGCCCTAGAATTTTATGTCTTGGCTATTGTGAAAATATGCTGCGATGAACATAAATCCACAGCTATCTCTTTGAGACAGCAATTTAATTTCCTTCAGATATAAACTCAGAATTGGGATGACTGGATCATAGGATAGTTCTGTCTCTAATTGTGTGAGAAAACTCCATATGCTTTCCAAGTGGATGGGCCAGTTTACTTTCCCATCAACAGTGTGCCAAGTTCCCCTTTGCTGCACACCCTCACCAACACTGAACCATTCTAACAGGTGTGGGGAGCCATCTTACTGTGGCTTTCATTCACATTTCCATGATGATTAGAAATTTTCACTGTACTTTCATGTATCTCTTGTCTGTTTGCCTACATTCTTTAGAAAAATGTCTATCCAAGTCTTCTCAATTTTTAAACTTTTTTTGCTATTGAGTTGTATGAGTTCCTTACATGTTTGAGATATTAACCTCTTATCTGATATATGCAGATTTTTTTTTTTTTTTTTTGCCATTCAGTAGGTTGCTTGTTCACTGTCTTTTGTTGATTTTGCTGTACAGAAACTCGTCAGTCTGATGTAGCTCCACTTGTATGTTTTTGCTTCTGTTGCTTGTGCTTTTGGCATCATATTTAAAAACTCATTACCAGCATCAGTGTCAAGGAGTGCCTCCATATTTTATTTTAGGGTTTTTATAGTTTCAGGTAGTATATTATAGTCTTTAATCCATTTCAAAGTATTTTTTTCTTCAGTGATATAAGGTAGGGATCCAGTTTCATTCTTTGGCAGGTAAATATTTAGTTTTTTCCAGCATCACTTCTTGAAGAGACTGTCTTTTCCCCTTTGAGTGTTCTTGGCTCATTTTACAAATATTAATTGGCCCTGAATTTGTGAGTTTATTTCTATTCTATCTATTGTACTCCATGTGTGTGTTTATGCCACTACCGTTCTTTTGATTTCTATTGTTTTCTGGCATATTTGAAATTATGAGGGAGGGATGCCTCCAACTTTGTTCTTTTTTTCTCAAAAATTTTTTGAGTATTCAGGGTCTTCTGTGGTTCCATATGAATCTTAGGACTGTTTTTTCTATTTCTCTGAAACATGTTATCGGAATTTTGATAGAGACTGTTCAGTCTACAGATGGCTTTGAGTAGTACAGCCAATTTAACAATATTCTTCCAATACATGAGTGAGAAATATCTTTTCGTTTCTTCTTTAACTTCTTTCCTCAGTGTCACAGTTTTCCATGTACAGATATTCCACCTCCTTAGTTAAATTTATTCCTAAGTATTTTATCACTTTTGATATGATTGTAAATAATGTTATTTTGTTTCTTTTTCAGATATTTTATTGTTAGTATATAGTAGTACAACTGATCTTTGAATGCTGATTTTGTATCCTTCAACTACTGAAATCATTTATTAGTTCTAAAAGCTTTTGGTGAAAATCTTTAGGGTTGCTGCATCTATAATATCATAGCATCCACAATAGAAACCATTTTATTTCTTCCTTTCTGATTTGGATGACTTTACTTTTTTTTTCTTGCCTAAGTGCTCTGACTTGAATTTCTAGTACTATGTTGAATAGGAATGGTAAGAGCAGGCACCCATATCTTATTCTTAATTTTAGAGGAGAAGCTTTCAGTTTTCCACCATTGATTTTGTTCGTTATGGGTTTGTCGTATACAGCCTTTATATATTCATGTATAACTTTCCTGTTCACAACTTTTAAAAGCTTTTATCATAGAAGAGTGTTGAGTTTTGTCAAATGTTTCTTTGTACATCTATTGAGAATATCATGTGATTTTTTATTCTTCGTTCTATTAATGTGGTATATCACCTTTATTGATTTGCATAAATTGAACCAAACTGGCATGCCAGGGATCATTCTCATTTAACCATGGCATATGATCCTTTTAAAGTGCTGTTGAATTTGATTTGCTAGAATTTAGTTCAGAATGTTTTTCATTTATATTCATTAGGGACTTTCAGCCTGTAGGGTTTTTTTTTTATTTTCTTATATTGTAATTACCTGTCTTTGCTGTCAGGGTAATGCTGGCCTCATAAAATGAATTCAAAAGTGTTCCAGACTCTTCAATTTTTTTGTTAGGATTTGAGGAGGATTGATGTTAATTCTTCTTTAGAATATAATTTACCAGGGAAACTGTCTGGATCTGGACTATCCTTTCTTGGTAGGATTTTAATTACTGCTTCCACTTCCTTGGTCTTTATTGATCTGCTCAGATTTTCTGTTCTTTCTTGATTAAATCTTGGAAGATTGTGTATTATAGGAATTTATTAATTTCTTCTAGATTATCCAATTTTTGGCATATCACTGTTCATAATAACCTCTTTTGTTGCTTTGTATTTCTGTGGTCAGTTGTATTCTCTCTTATTTTATTTATAATTTTATTTTAGCATTCTCTCTTTTTTCTTGGTTAGTCTAGTTAAAGATTAGTCAATTTTCTTTACCTTTCAAAAAAACTAGTTTCCTTGATTTTTTTCTATTGTCTTTCTTGTTTTCATTTCTTTATTTGTGCTTTTATCTTTTTATACCTTTCCTGTTGCTAATGTTGGGCTTAGTTATTTCTCTATTTAATTTCTTGAGGTGTAAAGGTAGTTTATATGAAAATTTTAAAGGTGTTTAAATGAAAATTTTCTTTTTTTTGATGTATTTATTTCTGTAAACATTCCCCTAAACACATTTTTGCTCTGCCACATAAGTTTTCATGTGTTTTTCATTTTTATGTGTGTCAACATAGTTTCTGATTTTTCTTTTGAATTCTTCATTGACCCATCAGCTGTTAAGAAGTGTGTAGATAAATTTACATGCATTTATGAGTATTTAAGTTTTCCTTCTGGTCTAGTTTCTTACTATTTTGGTCTGGAGAGATCCTAAATTTTAATTCAATAATTTAAAATTTGTTAGTGCTTGTTTTGTGTTCCAAAATATGACCTATACTGGATGATGTTCTGTGTGAGTTTGAGAAGAATGTGTATTCCGGTGCTATTGGATGTAATGTGCTGTATGTGTCTATTAGGATGTAATTAGTTGCATGTGTCTATTAGGTACATTTAGTCTATAGTATTATTCCAGCACTCTGTTTGCTTATTAATTTTCTGTCTAGATGATCTATCCAAAGTTGAAAGTGGGGTATTGTAATCCCATACTATTACTGTAGTAATATTGTATTGAATTCTAAAGAAGAGATATTACTTTGCCAACAAAGGTCCATCTAGTCAAGGCTATGGTTTTCCCAGTGGTCATGTATGGATGGGAGAGTTGGACTGTGAAGAAAGCTGATCGCCGAAGAATTGATGCTTTTGAACTGTGGTGCTGGAGAAAACTCTTGAGAGTCCCTTGGACTACACGGAGATCCAATCAGTCCATTCTAAAGGAGATCAATCCTGGGTGTTCATTGGAAGGACTGATGCTAAAGCTGAAACTGCAATACTTTGGCCACCTCATGCGACGAGTTGACTCACTGGAAAAGACTCTGATGCTGGGAGGAATTGGGGGTGGGAGGAGACGGGGACGACAGAGAATGAGATGGCTGGATGGCATCACCGACTCTATGGACATGAGGTTGAGTGAACTCCAGGAGTTGATGATGGACAGGGAGGCCTGGCGTGCTGTGGTTCGTGGGGTCGCAAAGAGTCGGACACAACTGAGTGACTGAACTGAACTGAACTGTTATTGTAGAGACAGAAATACAATAATGTGACTCCTTTTGGTTCTGTTAATATTTGCTTTAGTTATTTAAGTGCTCCAATGTTGGGTCCAAATATATTTACTATTTCTATCTAATTAATAGTTCCAAAGTCTTTGACTGTGTGGATCACAATAAACTGTGGAACATTCTGAAAGAGATGGGAATACCAGGCCACCTGACCTGCCTCTTGAGAAACCTGTATGCAGGTCAGGAAGCAAGAGTTAGAACTGGACATGGAACAACAGAGTGGTTCCAAATAGGAAAAGGAGTACGTCAAGGTTGTATATTGTCACCCTGCTTATTTAATTTCTATGCAGAGTACATCATGAGGAACGCTGGACTGGAAGAAGCACAAGCTGGAATCAAGATTGCTGGGAGACATATCAATAACCTCAGATATGCAGATGACACCACCCTTATGGCAGAGAGTGAAGAGGAACTAAAAAGCCTCTTGATGAAAGTGAAAGAAGAGGGTGAAAACATTGGCTTGAAGCTCAACATTCAGAAAACAAAGATCATGACATCTGGTCCCATCACTTCATGGGAAATAGATGGGGAAACAGTGGAAACAGTGTCAGACTTTATTTTTTGGGGCTCCAAAATCACTGCAGATGCCGATTGCAGTCCTGAAATTAAAAGATGCTTACTCCTTGGAAGGAAAGTTATGACCAACCTAGATAGCATATTAAAAAACAGAGACATTACTTTGCCAACCAAGGTCCGTCTAGTCAAGGCTATGGTTTTTCCAGTGGTCATGTATGGATGTGAGAGTTGGACTGTGAAGAAAGCTGATCGCCAAAGAATTGATGCTTTTAAACTGAGGTGTTGGAGAAGACTCTTGACAGTCCCTTATACTGCAAGGAGATCCAACCAGTCCATTCTAAAGGAGATCAATCCTGGGTGTTCACTGGAGGGATTGATGCTAAAGCTGAAACTCCAATACTTTGGCCACCTCATGCGAAGAGTTGACTCACTGGAAAAGACTCTGATGCTGGGAGGGATTAGGGGAGGAAGGAGAAGGGGACGACAGAGAGGGACATGGCTGGATGACATCACCGACTCGATGGACATGAGTTTGAGTGAACTCCGGGAGTTGGTGATGGACAGGGAGGCCTGGCGTGCTGTGATTCATGGGGTCACGGAGAGTCGGACACGACTGAGCGACTGAACTGAACTGAACTGAAATAACCTTACTTGCTAAATTAGAATATTGACAATCAACTGTGTGTCACTTATGACTTATTTTTGTCTTTCTTTTGTTACTGGACCATTGAATCCTAAATCTGAGTCCCACTGACCAAACACATATTTACAGCCCTCCTGTTAAATGGCAGATGCCATGTTCTGAACTGGAACCAAACTCAGGACTGAGCCAAGGACAGGACGCCTGCTCCTCTAGGTCAACTTCTTGAAGTCAAGGCAGACAATTTATTTGCTTCTCCCACCTCTGTTCACTACTTGCCTAAGTCACAGTGGGTGATTAAAAAAATAAGATACTTTTGAACTGTGGTGTTGGAGAGCACTCTTGAGAGTCCTTTGGACTGCAAGGAGATCAAACCAGTCAATCCTGAAGGAAATCAGTCTTGAATGTTCATTGGAAGAACTGATGCTGAAGTTGGATCTCCAATACTTTGGCCACCTGATGGGAAGAACTGTTGCATTGGAAATGACCCTGATGCTGGGAAAGATAGAAGGCAGGAAGAGAAAGGGATAACAGAGGATGAAATGGATGGATGGCATCACCAAATCAATGGACATGAGTTTGAGCATGCTCTGGGAGTTGGTGATCGAGAGGGAAGCCTGGCATGCTGCAGTGCATGGGGTTGCAAAGAGTTGGACATGACTGAGTCACTGAACTGAAAAAATAAAATGTCTTTTGAATTGGTTAACAAAAGATCTGTGTCATGTTTTTATGATTATATGATCACTACGGTTATCAATTCAGTAATCTGATCAACTAATTTTTTTTAATGTCCTATTGGATAAGCAGTTACCTTTACAGGCATATGATGTAGAAAAGAGGGAGGGGGAAGGAAAGAAGCATCCTCTTTACCAGTTCTTGAGTTTGAACAAGTCGTTTAATATCATCTAAGAGAACAAACTGGCCTTACACATCTCAAAAATGTCATCTTTGAGGGCTAAGACATGTGTGGAAACATGTGGGCGATGCCAGAAACCCTTAAGATGTCAGCAGCATGCCCACGCACACCTTGCTTTAACCACCTTTCCATCTTCCCTTCCCACTTTCAGTTCAACAAAACCTCCCTCTCCCAAAACACACATATACAACCTTACTGAAAGAAATTATACAGAACATGGCAGACAGATGATAGTTATTATTTTTGAGTAGGTCTGATTATTCAGACCTTTCATAGTGTGGACAATGTAGTATAGGCAGCCATATGCCATGCTCTTCTACCTTATAAGACTTGGCTAGTACAAGATGACTAAAGGAACTCTCTTGTATTTATATTTTGGTAAGACTGTCTCTATACATAAAACATTTTACCTGAATTGATACAAATTAAGTGTATTATATAACACTTCGATTCAAATAAATAATCGATATTTTTCATGCCTAAATATGTTCTCTTTATCACGTAATAAAGTCCTCAGTCAGTTCAGTTCAGTCACTCAGTTGTGTGTGACTCTTTGTGATCCCATAGATTGCAGCATACCAGGCTTCCCTGTCCATCACCAACTCCCGGAGTTGATTCAAACTCATGTCCATTGAGTTGATGATGCCATCCAACCATCTCATCCTCTGTCGTCCCCTTCTCCTCCTGCCTTCAATCTTTCCCAGCATCAGGGTCTTTTCAAATGAGTCAGTTCTTCACATCAGGTGGCCAAAGTATTGGAGCTTCAGCTTCAACATCAGTCCTTCCAATTAATATTCAGGACTGATTTCCTTGAGGATGGAATGGTTGGATTTCCTTGCAGTCCAAGAGACTCTCAAGAGTCTTCTCCAACACCACAGTTCAAAAGCATCAATTCTTCTGCGCTCAGCTTTCTTTATAGTACAACTCTAATATCCATACATGACTACTGGAAAAACCATAGCCTTGCCAGACTTTTGTTGGCAAAGTAATGTCTCTGTTTTTCAATGTGCTGTCTAGGTTGGTCATAACTCCTAACATAAACTCCTACTTGTTTTTGAAAATTCATTGTGAGGAAATATTTGTAATGCTTTGAGACAAAATATTAATATTCTAGTATATGAAGAGTTCTTACAAATCAGTAAGAAATTCCATAGGAGAATGAGCAAATCATGATGAGTGAATTATCAGGAAAAAGACAATAAATGTATGAAACAGTAAAATAACATAATTTACAAGATAATATGTTTATGAAACAAGTCACCAGACAGAAGCAAATAAAGAAACATCAATTTTTGTTTTTCATTTTAACAATAATTACCAAGATATTAATAAGTAGAGTTTGGCAAGGATACACACTCATTTACTGTTGAAAGGAACTGACAGGAAGTTTTGTACTCTCAAATAGAAATGGACCCAGGAATCTTACTTCTAGAAATGTGTTGTAAAAAACTACTACCATGGCCACAGAAACATTGTTCATGAGTATTTTCAAAGTAGATTTGTTAGTAACAGTAAAACACTACAAATAGTCTCAATGCTCATGAAGCTGGTAAGTGATTATTCAAGTTTTGAGGTGGGCTTCCTTAGTGGTTCGGTGGTGAAGAATCCTGCCAATGCAGGAGCCATGTGTTCGATCCCTGGGTTGGAAAGATCCCTGGAGCAAGAAATGGCAGCCCACTCCAGTATTCTTACCTGGGAAATCTCATGGACAGAGGAACCTGGTGGGCTACAGTCTATAGGGTCACACAAGAGTCAGACACGACTTAGCAACTAAACAACAACAACAGCAATGAAGTTTTGATGTGTCTTGCCATAGGATTTTGCTGCTGCTGCTAAATCACCTCAGTTGTGTCTGACTCTGTGCGACCCCATAGATTGCGACCCCATAGATGGCAACCCACTCGGCTCCCCCATCCCTGGGATTCTCTAGGCAAGAGTACTGGAGTGGGTTGCCATTTCCTTCTCCAGCCATAGGATTCTGCTGCTGCTGCTGCTGCTAAGTCACTTCAGTCGTGTCCGACTCTGTGTGACCCCGTAGATGGAAGTCCACCAGGCTCCCCTGTCCCTGGGATTCTCCAGGCAAGAACACTGGAGTGGGTTGCCATTTCCTTCTCCAATGTGTGAAAGTGAAAAGTGAAAGTGAAGTCACTCAGTCGTGTCCGACCCTTAGCGACCCCATGGACTGCAGCCTACCAGGCTCTTCCATCCATGGGATTTTCTAGGCAAGAGTACTTGAATGGCTTGCCATTGCCTTCTCCGCCTAGGATTCTAGACACCCCTTAAAAATGCCTAGCAGGGAAAGATCTCCAAGATACGTCAAGTGAAAAAAAAAAACTGAAGTCAACAAGTAATGCATGTATGCTCACATGCAAAAAAGATCATATATAAATGTGCCAAAGGAGCACTTGAAAGGACACAAAGCAAACTGTAGAAAAGTGATGTTTCTTGGTGGCAGGGGAGAAGGTGTTAATAAGGAGTCTGTGAAAAGAGAAAGGAGAGTCTCACATAGGTGTAATCCTGATCGTTTCAATCTTTTGACGATAGAATCTATTTTGATATTTTATATTTAAAAACAAGGAGAAATTAAGTTATTTCAATTCAGCTTAATGAATCTTATCAAAGAAGTATATTATCTTCTTAATGATGTGTGGTAACTCTTTATATGTTCATATGTTCTCTTAGTATAATGTATTAGTTTAATAAATTCTTCCAAACAAGTACATTTCATGTACATGTAAAACTATGAAAGTAGCTCAGAACTTTATTCTAATATTTTTAATATTTTATGGTTTCAAATGCATGTACTTCTCTGGTACACCTACAATGATTTTTTTTTTTTCTGCTGTAAAGTAGAGTTTTACTTTGAATTTTGTTTTTTCTTAAGGCTCTAATTAATTATTCAATTAAAAAATTAAAGTTTTCTTTTTCCTATTAATATAAAATGTATGCAGAAGTGTCAGTCACTCAGTTTTGTGTGACTCTTTGCGACCCCATGGACTGTAGTTCTCCAGGCTCCTCTGTCCATGGAATTTTGCAGACAATAATACTGGAGTGGGTTGCCATTTATTTCTCTTGGGGATCTTTTCAACCCAGGCATCAAACCAGGGTCATCTGCATTACAGGTAGATTATTTATTGTCTGAGCCATTAGGAAAGCAGGTAAATATAAAATACAAACATTATCATAAATAAGTGATCAAATGCACATGGGCCTTTTTAAAATATTTTTCTCTTCCATTGATATATATATATATAATATTGATATATATATTATATTGATATATTCCATTTATATATCTATTGCTTTTCCAGTACCACAGTTTTATTATAAGTTTGCAGTATGGTTGGCAATCTAATAGAGTAAGGTTCCATTTATGCTCTTGTTTGCTAAACTTTCTTGACTATTTTTGTACATGTTCTTTTAGCATAAACATGACATGTGCCATTAAATATTGTACTGCAATTTTGATTTATTTTTTATTTATTTATTTATATTTATTTAAAATATATCTTCATAATATTGAATTTTTGTATGTAACATACATCTCCACTTTTCATTTGATTAAAGTGTTTTATGTTATCTGGTAAAGTTTCTGTTTATTGTTTTGTTCACATAGGTACTTAATATTTCTAATTAGACTATTGGTTTCCTCCAAGTATGCTTTGAGTAGGTAAACTCTTGGTTCACAAAGCATTGAGATCTTTGAAATGCACATTTGCATATCACATAAACATGTGTAACAGTATCACCCAATGTCTTGCAAAATATTATGCAAGTTCACGTGGACTTTCCTGGTGGCTCTGATGGTAAAGAATCCATCAGCAATGCAGGAGACTTGGATTCAATCCCTGGGTTGGGAAGAACCCCTGGAGGAGGGCATGGCAACCCACTCCAGTATTCTTGCCTGGAGAATCCCCATGGACAGAGGAGCCTGATGGGCTGCAGTTCACGGGGTCGCAAAGAGTCGGACACAACCGAGAGACTAAGCACAAAACAGACCTAGAGGTTCATTTACTTATTTTATTTTTTGAACTAATTTGTTTGATTGTTCTCATGAGTCCTTTCTTCCTCTGCTTGATGGAGGGGAAATGGTCCAACAATGGAGAACAATCTAACAGCATAAATGATCTCAATTTAACAGTATAGTTTGCAGAGTTTTTTAGACAATGTAATCTCCTTTAGATAAAATTTCCAGTCATTTGGAGGTACGCCATCCTCCTATCTCTTCTCTGAGTTGGTGTCTAAACATCTTCTGTTCTCATGGTTCAAGGAGAGACGAGGCCCTGCGTTCTCAGGGCATCTCTGGCCTCTTTCAGCAAGGTGCTGCTCTGGGCTGCTTCCTGCATAGGTGAGTCTCAGCATGAAGGCTACATGTGTTGTCTGCACCCTTTGATCTAACTTACAGTCTGTCTCATTCAGGCTCGTCAAGCCCACTGGTGCTCCACAGTCAGCTTCACACCGTCCTTCTCACGGTGTGACTGGCTCCTCTGAGTTGCCAGCACATCATTCATCTGGCCCTGAGTCTGGTCTGTGCACCTGATGGCTTGTACTTCAGAGTTGCGGCATTGCGCTGGAATCCCAGAGCGCCGCACAGCCGGCTGACTGTCCCTCAATTTATCTCCAGGGGGCATGTGGGTGCTTCTGTAAATTAGGTCCATTCCAGGTGTATGGGAAGGTAGACTGGGAAAAGTAAACTGTGCCCTCCTCTCTGACTCTGCCACCACTGAGTTCACTGTGAAATGACAGCCCTGAGATGCTGTGTATGAAGGCTATGAATAACCTCTTACCAGGTCCAGACACAGAGCTGGGAAAAGGACCTCCATCCTTGATATTCCTCTCAATTTATCATGTAAACTTCCATTTCTGGCTTAAATGTAAAGGCGCCTGGCAGGCTACAGTACATGGGGTCGCAAAGAGTCAGACATGGACACGACTGATTGACTAACACTTTCACCCTTTTTTTTTTTTTTTTAGAAGAAGGACGATTAGGATATCAATGCCTAATCCCCTTTCCTTCTGATCTCTCCTATCTTCCCTCCCTTGCCTTACAGGATCACACTTTTCTTTAACATCCCTCATGAAATTTTCTCCTCTATTCAGATTCCAGCCTCAGGGTTAAATCATAACCTTGAGGGGGTGGAGGTAGGAGTAAGGGCAACTAGTGAAAATTCTAAAATATTTCACCAGATATGCATATTTACAGTACAATTTTATTTTACATTCAAAGAAGAAGTTGCATTCAATTCTATAACTCCCACAATAGGGAGAAGAGAGTGATCCTTCTTGTAAAAAGCCACGGACATACCATTTAGTGTTGTTTTCAGTGTGTTCTCTCACTTCGTTAACACATGGCCATAGTGCTAGTCACATGATTACAAGGTACTCACCACACGGTAATTAAAGCATCTTACACTTTTCTGAGTGTGGCGATTCTGAGGGGAGTCTAATTTTCATCTTGACTTCAAGTGCCATGGAGTGGTCAGGAATCGGGGAAGTTGGTTCTCCAGAGAGAATTGTTTTCCAAATGTCATCTGAACGTGAAAGGGAACAGAAAATTAATCACGACAGTGACATTTTAAAAAGGGAGCTACTCAGAAAGTAGAGAAAGAACATGCACTGATGGTTTAATAAAACCACTGGGAAGCGTGCTGGAGCCTCCGAAACTTTGGCTCAGAGCTGCTGTTTCAAACACTCAGTGACATACTGACAGATAAATAAGTGCAGGGATCGCTCAGTAAGAGTACAATTCATGTGTCTTCTCTGAGTATCCAGAGATCCCATACTGTGTATTTGTTGGCAGTTTACAGGGAACAGGATCTAAAGCTTTGAAGCAAAAAATAAAAGCTCCGAAGTCTACCTTTAAGTACAGATGTTGAACAGATGTAAAAACTGCAACATGTTTTCAACCTTTTTAAGCTCATTCCCCTTTTCACCTTTTTCCCCATTTTGGAAATAATATGTATAGCAGTAATTTGATTTCTGACCCAACAATCCTATCTATAGATTTGGGGCTTTTTTGTTTTGTTTCATTTGTGTTTTACATATGAAGTTGTTTTGCTGTGCTATGCTCATTCTCTCAGTCATGCCTGGCTCTTTGTGACCCCATGGACAGTGGTCAGCCAGGCTCCTCTGTCCATGAGATTTTTCAGGCAAGAATAATGTAGTGGGTCACCATTTCTTTCTCCAGGGTATCTTCCCAACCCAGGAATTGAACCTGTGTCTCCTGTGTCTCCTGCATTGCGGGTGGATTCTTTACCCACTGAGCCATCAGGGAAGCCCACATTGAAGATCTTTCAGCTTTCTGACTCTGCAGAGTAAGCCCACTGCCACAGCTCTTTTTTCTCCACAAGACCTCCACAGGAGTGTGAACCAGTGGCATATGGTAAGGAACCCTTATCTGTGCCTTACTTCTCATTTGGTGCAAGTCAGACTTCATTTGATGATGGTGTCTTTCTCAGGATAGGGTCAAGGAGTTCACTGAGGATGCCCTTACTGCAAAATCTCATGCAGAAACTTCTATTAAGGGGAGCTGACACTCCAGTACACACCGGGCATCCGTGGGTGAATTTCTCCTAGTGCCTTTATGGACTCTGCAACATCTGGCATGCAAGCCACAAAGCAGTTGCCTGAAACATGTAACCAAAGAGGCTCTACAAGAAAGAGCCAGAATCTCAGCTCCCAAATATGACAGAGAATTGAAAACAGTGGAGTGCTTAAAAAACATGGGTCTGGAACTATACCCCTATTCTGTCACATTCAGTAAGTTACTTATTCCCTGAGACCTCAGTTTCCTTATCTGGGAAATGGGGAGAATACCCTCACACTGTCAGGATTAAATGAGACAATATATACAAATATTAGAGTCTGCAACTCTTATAATGTCTTGGAACAACCCTGACATCTATTACTTATATGAACTGTCCAATTCTTCTTTGGACCTCAGTTGAAACTTATGTATTTAGCAGATAAAAATCCATAGTGCCTGGGTAAATTTTGAATTCAAGATAAATAAGAAATAATTTTTAGGATAAAAAAATCCAGGAAATATCAGGATATAACTTATGCTAAAAAAATTTATTGTTTATTTGAAATTGAAATTGAACTGGTCATCCTGAGTTTTATCTGGCAAACTTAGCATCAATCCCCTTGTCTGATAAAGACGATATTGGTGTTTACTCATTTGTATTATAGGGTGATGGTGAGGATGACATAAAAAATATACATGCAAAAGTTTTATAAATTAGAACATGTGATTCAGATACGTGGGAATGCTGCGATTATTAGTGTGGGCTTTGAAATCATCACCAGTTCAGGAACAGGTTGAAGGATGCAGAGTGGAAGTCAATGAGAGGAGATACTGTAAATTAGAGACCAGTTAACCTGTTCACCTCTTCTCAGGGGCCAAGAACCTCTGAGTTACTTGCAGCAGACTGCCTTTTCTCATTAATATGCATGTGTGGATATCATTGGTAAGGACTTTTTGTACTTGGATTGAGAAGGAAGAAGAAGAGTATGAAGAGGATTGGGCAGGAGACTGCCAACCTTTATACAGGGAGGGTTATTTCCTTTTTAATTAAATTTCTAGACATGTAATTTGCCTTTTTCGATGTATTACATTTTTCATCAGCTTTTTCCTCGGAGAGTGGCAAATCACGAACAGCTTATTTCAGGAATAATCACAGAAGGGGCCGTTTGGGTGCCCACTCATGTCCAAGCTGCATTTTAAGCATAAAGACTCCTTGGACAGAAAATTCCAAGTGAAAGTCAAGGTTCTAAAAATACTCAAAGAGATTTTAACTCTCCTGTGTCAGGTGCATTCAGGAAATGCAAGTACTCAAATGCTTTCATTTTCAAAGAAAAGAACATAAGGTCTTTTCCATCCTTTTTCATGGGCCAAAACTAGACCCCAGAACAAAATGTATTCTGGTGTAACCTAGGCAATTTCTCAAGATATTATTTATTAAAGGAGAGAATGTGACTTGTACTCTTATAATGCCCAATTTACTAGCTAATTCTGTCCTTTTGTAAAATTAATAACTCATAAGGCAAAAACTTAGTGAGATCATTTATTTGGTAGGACGTAGTTAAATGAAGTCTCAGTCATACAACTGAATGTTTATTTTTAAACCAGTTTTGCGAGCTTCCTATAGACACTGCCTCAGAGCTAGAAGACAGATGCACAAACGGAGTAACTAGAGCAACCAACTTGGCAATTTCCGAGATAGAAATAAATCTCGGGGGACCCTTGGCCTTTGACTTTGGAATGCAAACGCTTTGGGAGAAGAGAAACGTATGGTGAGCATGTGCTCCAGCGTCTGCAGACAACAGCCATGCAAGACCCATCCTTGAATGAAATTGCGAATTTCCCCACGGAGGGTGGGAAAGGGGTGGTTGATTTTCAGCTGGCAGGCACAACAGACAGGATAAGGCTCTTTGTGTTTAGACACTTGAGCCATCGCATTTTATGAACACAAACTGAAGATAAGATCTACTGATGGAGTCTCCGGTCACAGCCTGAGACCAGCCCATCAATGTCAGGTTTCGTTAAGCACCTGATGCCGGCACTTTGCAGAACTTCCGGTGGATAAAGGTTCTGGCAGGGTCAGTGTCTCCAGTGAAGCTGAGAGTCTCATTTGCCATAAATGAAGAAGATGGGAAGTGAGCTGTGAGATTTTTAGACTAATATTTAGATCACTGCAATTTATCTCATCTTAAGGATCAAGCTGATTGAACGCGAGCCGAGTTTGAACTGGACTGTGTTTACAAGGCCTTCTTCCTCTGGGCTAGATGTTTAAAGAAAGGAGAAAAGCGAGAGCTGGGATTTCCGGCTAACCTTGGAACCAAAACTGGCCAATCCCAATAACAATAATAGCAAGAATAAACAAGCAGGAATATTGCAATGCGCTCTCTCTCGTGCTGAGAAAAATTAATTTCCTATTTGAGTTCCATTCACATAAATACTGATAATGATGTATTTAAATCCAGAGTCTGTTAAATCCTAAACCCACAGTACCTGAGCCAACAGCGAGAGTCTTGCATTTAATCGGTTACTGTAATAAACATATAAAATGTGTTTTTTTTTTCATGAGAGGACAGAGCAGTGGCTACATAAAAGGACATCAAATGACACATCCTCCATCTCCTAGCAAATAAAAAAGCCATCAGCTCATAACAAGGCGGTGATAAAAGGTGCTGAGGCCAGTAAGATTAAGACTTTGTAATAAGGTTCGGGCGCCAAAACTGACAGCCATTTTCTTTTATATTTATCATGTCCTCACATTGGGGTGAGAAGCCATGGCTGTCCCATTGCTGGCTAGAATTTATAGCAGCTCCATTATTAGGAGATTGCAGTGAAATGGGGTAGAGGTATGGTTTTCTGAGAACGTTACGATAGCCTCCTACATTATACACTTGACAGGTTTGTCAGCTCTTAGTAACAAGCCTTGTAAAGTACTTTAATATCATTAGCACTATTTTCTTAATGTGTCTATTCTCCTTGCAGCCTGAAAATATCATATATCATGGGCTGGAGGGTAGCCTGAACTGCTATCTCCCCTTTTCTGGCTTCTTAAATGTGATTTTATAGTAACACGTAGAGTTGATATTTTAATCAGAATAATGCAGCCATTTTCCTTTATTGATTATCAAGTAAATACGTATAAATATGTAGTTAGGGGTGGGCAACCCTTTTAAGGGATATTGAAAACATATAATGAATGGCTTTCTAGGGTAATCTTGCTGCCTGCTTACTTCCGTTATGCTGTATGCCTGGAGGTTTTCCATTCTGTTCTGCTTGCCCAAAGATCTCTGAAGTTCACATGCAGGAAGGAGGCATGAGGGTCAGAACTGAAACTCTGGAGGAATGTCCTAGGTAGGTAAGTTCTAACTTAGATGCTTTTGTAATTTCTGAATATACATGTTTTTCTTTTAGCAAACTACAATAAGCATGCGTGCATGCTCAGTCGCTTCAGTCATGTCCGACTCTGCAATTCTGTGAACTATAGCCTTCCAGGGTTTTCTGTCCATTGGATTCTCCAAGCAAGAATAGTGTGGGTTGCCATGACCTCCTCCAGGGTATCTTCCCTATCCAAGGACTGAACCCACGTCTCCTGCATTGCAAGTGGATTCCTTACCCATTGAGCCACCTAGGAAGCCCCAAGTTACAATATATTCTGTAGTCATTGGTGCATTTCGAAAGGACCCACATTTGTTTTGAAGTACAGAAATTGTGTAAGGCGCTTTCTTCCTTTACACGATGAGATATTTGACTTACATATGCCTATCTATAATACTAACGTAAACCTAGAGACTCAACACTTGAAAGAGTTTTATATGTTTTAAATATCAAAAATAAACATATATTGCTTGGTGAATGTAATAAAATTATAAGCTTGATTTAGATCTCATGTTTAAACAGGACATACATCTTAATAGGGATCATGTCTGTTCTTAACATTGTAAATTTCCTCATATGTGGCCTTGATCATTAAATTTTAATTACTGTAAACAATAGCCTTAAATTGATATCAAAACTAAGGCTGGACACAAATAACACACTAAAAAGGAATTTTATTATCTCTAGTAGAACCTCAAATTGTTCCATGACTTAAGGTTAAAGTCAAATACACAATTCAGTTCTGTGCCAGGGCTAAGAACAAAACATCAACCTTGTGTGTGCAGTACCGATATCATGTAATTTACTACACATTGCCCCAGATGTGTATTCAACTAGTTACAGGATGTGTGCCCTACCTCCCTACCATGACTACCTCAAATGAAAAATGAAGGATATATAGAACGGAATACCTGATCTAAACACTCAGTTGTGTCTGAATCTGCGACCCCGTGGACTGTAGCCTGCCAGGTTCCTCTGTCCATGGAATTCTCCAGGTAAGAATATGGAGTGAGTAGCCATTCCCTTCTCTAGGGGGTCTTCCTGACCCAGGGATTGAACCCTGATCTCCTGCACTGCAGGCAGATTCTTTACTATTTCCCTGGTGGCTCAGATGTTAGAGTATCTGCCTGCAGTGCAAGAGACAAGGCAAGGAGTTGCAAAGACTCAGACACAACTGAGCAACTTTCGCTTTCATATACAATAGAATACTATTCAGCTCTAAAAAATGACAAATTAATGCCATTTGCAGCAACAGGGATGCAGTTGGAGATTATCTGTGAAGTAAATCAGGAAGAGGAAGACAAATATTATATGACATCATTTTTACGTGTAATCTAAAATAGGTGCAGATGAACCTATCTATGAAGCAGAAACAGAGCCACAGAAATAGAGAAGAGACGTGCTTGCCAAGGGAAGAGGGCTGGAGGAGAAATGGAGTGGAAGGTTGGGTTTAGCAGATGTAAACTTTTATTGCTAAAATGAATACACAAGATCCTACTGTACAGCGCAGAGAACGATATTCAATATTCTATGATAAATCAAAATAGAAAAGAATATAGAAAAGAATGTATATACATATATAACTTACTTTGTTAGATAGCAATAATTAATCAACATTGTGAATCAAATATATTTCAATTAAATTTTTAAAAAATGCAACAAAAAAAGAAGACATGAAGGAATCTGTGAGTATTTTCCTTTCAGTCAAAATCATTGCACCTAGTTCAGACCCTGGCACATAGTAGGTAATCAAAATATATTGACTGGAAGAGTGTGAAATGAATCTATAACTTCTTCCACCTTACACTGAGGTTTTCGGCCCATGGCCATCAACATGGGTTACTTGCAAGAAAAAAAAAATATGTATCAGATGGAGAGGAGCTATAGCAACTGCATCTGAGATTAATTTAGTCCATGCTTTTCTTTATTAACTCATGTAATTGCTTCTGCATTTATACAAGTCCATACTCAGATGCTGTCAGACAACAGCACTACATATTGGCAAATAGATTTTGGGCAATCCAAAATTCTTGTTAACAAATTATATGAGTGAATCTAAAACATTGATTGTTAATCATTCAAAAATGTGTTTTGAGAATAAACAACCCAAGAAGATTTACACTTTTATCTCCATCTCCATTTATGGCTTTTATGGCCTATGGTTATACAGATATTCCAAGATATACTGTACTTCACAAAATGGGATGACTAGATGCAATTTTGTCAGTTTAATATTTTTGCTTCATTTTGATTAGAAGTGCCTCCCTAAATGCTATATTCCCATTACATTTGCCTAATTTAGGTGAGAAGGAGACAATTCATACTTTGGACCGTTTCTCTACTCACCTGAACAAGAAGACAGGGCAGGGTCAACCCAATATTTTTGTCTATTTTTATATTCAGTTTAATCATTGCCTGTGATGGATTAATTATATAGTAATTACTGCTGATTTTTCTTAGAAAGGAAATGACTAAATCATGTATTTTTCAGTGGGGTCTGGTCACCACATGAGGACCTGACCTAACCTTTTTTAAGTATTTTATGCCTCTTCATCTGAAGGAAAACCATTAAGTTGATGTGCTGAGAAATTGCCCTGTGAAAATGCTACTGTTCATACATTTTTGTTAACATGAATATGATTTTAATATCTGTTGATATGTGACAATTCCCCATCAGTCACATGACTGGTCATAAAATCATTTAGTCTATTAATTGCTAGAAATCATTAAGAATTAGATTCATTTGAGTCTGTTCATTTACTAAGCTTACAAAATTTGATCCTATCAGAGAAAATATCTTTTGATAAAGTATTTATGTGTAAAACAGCAGAACAATTAGTCAAAATCATTGACTAAGGATTTATGGCCAGTGGTGTATAGGAGTGCCAAAGAATTGAGGCCTTTGAATTGTGGTGCTAGAGAAATCTCTTGAGAGTCCCTTGGACAGCAAGATCAAACTTTAGTCAATCCTAAAGGAAATCAACTCTGAATATTCATTGGAAGGACTGATGCTGAAGCTCCAATACTTGGCCTCCTGATGTGAAGAGCTAACTCATTGGAAAAGCCTCTGATGCTGGGAAAGATTGAAGGTGGGAGGAGAAGGGGGCAACAAAGGATGAGATGGTTGGATGGCATCACCGACTCAATGGTTGGAGTAGTCTGAGCCAACTCCAGGAGATAATGAAGGTTAGGGAAGCCTGGCGTGCTGCAGTCCATGGGGTCGCAAAGAGTCAGACACAACTTAGCAACTGAACAACAAATTCATGTATCTAAACATCTCTATAGCTTCTCTACCCTTGTATTGACATTATAATACTTAGGCCTGAAAGGAAATTTCAGCATCACCTGGATGGGCTTTCTGAATCAATAAAACAGGAAACATTGGATTCAAATTTTATTGTTTGAGTTCTCCTTTCCTTGATATACACACTGCACAAGTGTTGTCCCATTTCTTTTCCCCCAAGTTCAAATGAAGCATGCAGGAGGGAAAGTTGGACTCTGGTGTCTTTATTTATCTCTGTCTTCATCTTTGAGGTTCTAAAGACTGTATGACATTTCATTTGCTTGGATTGTTCTGGGCAGAGTCCTGGCCAAGCATCTTGACTCAGTTTTTAGTGTTCCACAGCAAACACTATTATTGACTTAATTAGCCAAGAACATGTTAGTTGCAATGCTATTATAAGACTAAGACAACTGATTGTAAAATCAAAATGATACCCTCCTGGTTCAATATCCCTAGACTGAATCACTTTTCAGTGAATATAGTACTTATTTTGACTTGGTGAATTGATATTTCATTCATTGCTGAATGGAGAAAATATCGATGTCACAATTTTGGACAATGTTTTGACATTATCAAGCCATGTGGAAATATGTGTATTCCCCCAACATAATTAGTTGATTTCTAATGTATACCTGCAGAAATTCTTATAACTCTGCCTAGCCAAACTAATCTGAAATTGGAAAGAAATAAAATTTCATCAGTGGTAGAATTAAAAAATAAACTGTGACATGCTCATACAAGGGCAACTATACACTGAATTAAAAGGAATGAACAGCTATGTGTATGACCATCAATAAACATCAGAGAAACAGGAAGGAAAGCAGGAAGACAGAGAAAGAGGCACACATCTTGTTCCATTTTCATAAAAGATTTAAAAAGCAAATCTAAATTTCACACTGATTAGGGATTCATATGAAGGTGAAAACTCTTTAAAGAAAAAAAGAAAATAATTAACACAAAATTCAAGACAGCAGCATTTTGAGTAGGTGGGCTAAGGGACGGGTATCTGGTGGAAGAAGGCAGACAGTGTAGCAGTACTCCTCCCACACTGGCCATGGGGTATTTCTTACATGGAAATATTAGTCTTGGAAGGTAGGAGAAGTGAACTGAAGTAGCTCAGTCGTGTCTGACTTTTTGCGACCCCATGGACCGTAGCCTACCAGGCTCCTTCCTCTATGGGATTCTCCAGGCAAGAGTACTGGAGTGGGTTGCCATTTCCTTCTCCAGGGGATCTTCCCGACCCAGGGATCGAACCCAGGTCTCCCGCATTGCAGGCAGATGCTTTTAACCTCTGAGCCACCAGGGAAGGTAGGTATAAGGATTTTAAAAATAACAACCACACATTATTTTACATGTACATGTATTAGTTATGCATTTTTTAAATATAAACTTTAAAAAGTGACAAATGATAATAGAAGGAAAAGAGGGGGAGGTGACTTCAAAGACACCACTGTTCCTTTCTCCCATTTTCACTTAAAAAGACTGACAAAACCATTCAGCAGTGCTCGGTGTAGGCAAACATGGGTACCCCTCTAACCTGTGCATTTTATCTCACAAACAGAAATGTGTTTCTGTAGCGTATCAGCTTTAAATCAAATCTAGACAGAGATTATCTAATATACATTAACATTATAGGAGATCTCACATGTTCTGTATAATACTTTGCATATATGTTTAATAGTTAGCAGCATGTCTAAGGATTATGATTTTAAATCAATTATTCAGACGTTGAAGTTAGCCAAGTGCAGTCCATTAAAATGCCCATTGTTTTATGTTCCTGTCTCCTTTTAAGACAATTTTCAAAGACTGTATCAGACACTTTAGCCACTATCATCCCATTTCCCCCAGATGTGTTCATGATGTAATTTAAAAGTCACCATTGTTGTATAATTTTAGGAGATTTAGATAAATCGTACTCTCACATGTTAAAATAGTAGATACAGTTTGAATAGTTTTTACCTTTATCTTATTTTCCAACAGGAAATGGAAGAAGGTGACAGACAAACCATAATGCTTGCTGAATAACTCATCAAGAGCAATGAAGGTACACAGAGCATAATATCTCCTTTTATCCTCTCTCAACAGCTCTGTAAGGGTCATACTGGTCTTAATTATCCCCTTCTTACAGAGGAGAAAAATAATGCACAGGAAACACAAAGACTTCCCAAAATAAATGGCTATGCTCAGATTTGAACTGTGGCATTTTGCCTTTTCTACCATTCTGATAAATTGCCCTCCAACCATATGAATGTGCAAAATTACTCTATATGCAATTATGCATATGTTATATATGTTTGCAGGAAAAGGTCTGTTTTCACAATGTTTACTGTATTGCATGTCCACCATTAAATGATTTTGAAAATGTTCATTGTGGCTAATATTTATGCCCACATCAGGTGAATAATGTTGACATCTCTTTAAGTGAAAGGCATCAAAGGGTTTTTAAATAGAAACTGTAAAATATTTATTTAAAAACATTGTTTTAAGCTCCCACTTCCTGAGTCAGACTGACAGCTCTAGGAGATGATTGTCATGTGCTCATTTCCATTTTTCAGCACCCTTCATGATCACGCCAGGCTAGTAATTAGTAAGATAAAAATTGCTATTGGATAATGCCCCATTTCAACTGTCATCCTGCTGGGTTGGGGGGAAAAGTTATCCTATAAAATGAGAGCCCAGTGGTGCAGTTGTATTGACTTTTATGTCATGTTTGTTTCAGTTTACTAGTCAAAACAAGTTTCTCAGCTCCTCCTGGCCCAGAAGGTTCCGTTTGCTTTATGAAAATGAAGCCATCTTGTTTTCTGGTTCATAAATCATTGTCAAGAGGAGCTAGATAACAGAAACAAGTTCAGATTCCAGGATGATTATCTTAGAGATGATGTATTAAATATACAGACTACAACTTGATTTTCATAAGCCATGTTGACTTTGCAGAACTGAAGCTGCAGGGAAAAATTATCTCATAAGAGGAGGGGTAAGGTCTTGCAAAATCTCACCAGGTGGGTATGGTAGGGGAGGGTAGGAGCGCATCTTCACCTGCAAAGATGTCTGTGCTCTTTCCCATTCTCTTGCAGTTGTTTACCTGCTGTCGTTCCTTGAAGCATTTGGGTGCCTCTTTCTTTTATTTATTTTCTTAACAATGTAGGAAACATCTTTAGAGGAGACCCCACTTTGCCTCTGTTATCTGCCACTTCTTTTTCATCCTATTCTTTGAATAGAATGATATCTTATAAAATCTTCCTTCTACCTTTTTGTATTGAAATTGACCTGGTTTGAGTTGTACCTTTGGGGTATCCTAGCCCTTAATGAGAGGCTTTCTAATCAGAGCAAAATCAGGGGCTGTGGGAGTGAAATCTAGGGAAAAAAAGAATCACAGTGGAATTAGAAAGAATTACAGGGACACCCACGAGACTGAGTGCCCCTGGGACAAATCACAGAGCAGGTGTCTTGTCCTGAACGCACTAAGGCTGACTTTTTCTCTGAATGAAGAGTTCAGAACTTCAAGCAAATTCAAGTGCCTTTCACTGAGAAATACTGCTGTGTGAAACGTGTCTTACCTCTCACGTGACCTTGCAGCTCCTATTGGAGCTTTAAATCTCATTCAATATCCGTCCCCAAGAACCTCCTTCCCTCCACCTGTCAATCTAGGATCCTGTTTCTCTGGATGTTCCCTCAGAGCACACTCTTCCCTGCTCCCCCTTCCTACTTATTACAGGATTATCAAGAATTCCTTACATTACTAGTTAAAAAAAAATTTTATATTGGAGCCCAGTGGATTCACAAGTTGTGTTCATTTCAGATGTACAGCAGAGTGATTCAATTATACACACATCGATTCTTTTGCAATTCTTTTTTTTGCATTTAAGTTGTTACATAACATTGAGCAGAGTTTCCTGTGCATACAGTAGGCCCTTGTTGGTTACCCATTTTAAATATCAGTTCAGTTCAGTTCAGTCACTCAGTCGTTTCCGACTCTTTGCGACCCCATGAATCACAGCACACCAGGCCTCCCTGTCCATCACCAAATCCCGGAGTTCACTCAAACTTATGTCCATTGAGTCAGTGATGCCATCCAACCATCTCATTCTCTGTCGCCCCTTTCTCCTCCCGCCCCCAATCCTTCCTAGCATCAGACTCTTCCAGTGAGTCAACTCGTCGCATGAGGTGGCCAAAGTATTGGAGTTTCAGTTTTAGCATCAGTCCTTCCAATGAACACTCAGGATTGATCTCCTTTAGAATGGACTGGTTGGATCTCCTTGCAGTCCAAGGGACTCTCAAGAATCTTCTCCAGCACCGCAGTTCAAAAGCATCAATTCTTCGGCGATCAGCTTTCTTCACAGTCCAACTCTCACATCCATACATGACCACGGGAAAAACCATAGCCTTGACTAGATGGACCTTTGTTGGCAAAGTAATATCTCTGCTTTTTAATATGCTATCTAGGTTGGTCAAAACTTTCCTTCCAAGGAGTAAGCGTCTTTTAATTTCATGGCTGCAGCAGTGAGTAAATGTTCAAACTCCCTAACTATCCATCCCCCCTTTTCCCCTTAATAACTGTACATGTTTGTTCATACACCGTATAGTGGGTTTGCATTATATTTTTGGAAGCTGAGAATAAAGAGAAAGAGACATGTACCTGAAGCCATTTCAAACCCCGAGTAAAACCTGATCTAGCAGGGGATGTGGGTGGGAATTCAAGTTGCAATTAAGATTTAAATCTCTCAATTAGGTTTTCTTATTCAGAACGGAAGGCAACATTCTCCAAAGGGAAAAATAACAGAAAACTTATATATGCTGTCATGCATTTCCTGTATTATGAAAAAGAACTTTCCTGCCTACCAAGACAAGTCTATGATTTTCTTAAGATAAGACACTGCTAGAGGAGACCAGTTCTGCCACCAGACCCATAAATACCATAACAAACGCATAAATATCACAAGTCTCCATGTTGGAACTCAGGGACCACCGCTCCGCTCCGTTCCATTCCGTTCCATCGCTCAGTTGTGTCCGACTCTTTGAGACCCCGTGGACTGTAGCTTACCAGGCTTCTCCGTCCATGGGATTCTCCAGGCAAGAATACTGGAGTGGACCACCGCTAGGAAGTTCTAATTTTGTACTACCTGGCTTCTTGATTGCTTTATTCTTTATTTACATATCTAGTCTTTTTACTCATTTATTGAGCAGGAAAGCAAAGTGAGGGATCTAAAGGTTATTTAGAACTTTGCTATGTGCATATGACTAGCTGCGGTCTTCACCACAATGTGTATTTTCAGCAATGGGTTTGAAAACCTGTATCAGCAAGATAATTATCTCAACTTATCACTTCAGTGAACTTAAAAAAAGAAAAAAAAAAACACAGCTTTTTATAAGTTAAGGGCAAAATGTCTACTTGAACTTGAACTTTGAGTTTTTAAGACACTCAAGATTTCCAGGCTGTTGGTTATTGCCTGTGGAATTTGCACATTTTATAAATATTTAGACATTTGTAAACACAATCTTGCTTTATATACCATTTTTGCATAACATGGGTGCTTTGCTCTTTAGGAAGCATGTTCTGTGGAACAATCAATAGCAAAACCCTGCATGGTTTATTTTCTATTATGTATACCTTACAGGTCATTGAGTCAAGTACTATGGCAGGATTTCTAAAAGGCTGGTGATTTTTAGGAAAGATCATCAATAACATATGTAGCGGAGCAAGCTAAAATAATTACAATCAAATTTCATGCTTCAGGGCATAAACTGATTTCCTGCAAGGGTCAGGAAGGAATTATGCTGCCTTCACCAGTGTGGACTGCGTTGGGTAACTGACTTACCTATTTTTGTTTGGTTTTGCCCTTTTTTTCTGAAACGAATATACTGATCAGTTTTCTGAAGAATGGAACTCTGGTTAGCCCATGCCCCTCCTTGGTTGCATCATATCAGATTGGATAGAGCATTGGTTGGGAAATACTGCCTATAAAATGTAAATGTCCCTTCTTGGGTCTATTTTTAGTGCTGAAGGTCTGGAATGAGAAAACTGAATGGAGAAGAAAGAAAAATAATATTATTTGGGATTTCAAGCACACAGGCCTAACACTCACACTTTCTATTTGAGACCCTCTAAACCTGTCTACTTCCAGTCCCAGGTTTTATTCATCTTGCTTCTTTATTCCAGCTAACTTTTGCCATTGGCTCTCTCTCTCAAAAATCTCAGAGACATACATTTTCACTTCTCTGAACAGCTTCAGTGTCAGGAAAAAGTCTAATCTGCCACAATTTTTTTGGGGGGGGTGTTGTGGGGAGTTTCGGGGAGAAGAGGAGGGAAGAAAAGCAAATGGTTATTCCAAAGCAATGCTCCTACCACAAACTTAGCAGAGAGGCCTTTGAGCTAAGTATGTTCTGTATATCTGAGCCAACTACCCGAGCTTCACGCTGACACTTGGATACATCTGGGCCTGATAACAATTGCAAATACTCAGGGTACACTTTAAAAAAGAGCTTATGTTACAATGTGAAACAGCATGTTTTACAGTCTTCAGAATGGTCAGATAAATAAAACAGCTCCAGAGCTTTGTGGGGGGAAAATATATTTTGTAACATTTCATTTAGAGCAGAAAAAATTCCCCATTCATGTCAATGTATGGCAAAACCAACCAATATAATATTGTAAAACAAAACAAAAAAAAAAAAGAAAATGTCAAGTTCTACCCACAACTGTTTGAGGTAATGGGCAATAGAAGACAGAGCTGCTCAGTGCTGTGGGCTTTAAGATTACAACCACCTCCCATTCAGAGAGACAGTTTTGGAGATTTGGGTCTAATGTGAGAGTGTCAAGGAGAATGTATAAAAAGCAACTTTTGCATGTACATCCAAGGAAAGAGAGCAGGAAGGAAGAACGTATACGTTGCTGGGATGTTCAGTCGCTCAGTCATGTCCAACTCTTTGCGACCCCATGGATTGCAGCAGGCCAAGCTTCCCTGTCCCCATAGCCCGGAGCTTGTTCAAACTCATGTCCATCAAGCCGGTGATGCCATCCAACCATCTCATCCTCTGTCGTCCCCTTCTCCTCCTGCCCTCAATCTATCCCAGCATCAGGATTTTTTTCAATGAGTGAGCTCTTTGCTAGAGGTGGCCAAGGTATTCTGGGATGTATTGAGCAGTAAATGGTGAAAGGTTTTAACTAATTTGGGAGCTGTCATTGGGGGTGGGTTTACTATGTTGAATACAGCTAGGTTACTGTCCAAGATAACCATTCCTGCTTTGGGGCAATGGTGGACAGTGCAAGCGGGAAAGGAAAATTATTCCAGAAGTGAGAATTTTGCATAAGAAATTGTCACTTTCCACTGAGCACAAAGCTACCCCCAGAATTCCATCTGCTGACACATGCTGGAAAAACTAGAGACCTCTTCAGGAAAATTAGAGATATCAAGTGAACTTTTCATGCAAAGACGGGCACAATAAAGGATAGAAATGGTATGGACCTAACAGAAGCAAAAGATATTAAGAAGAGGTGGCAAGAATATACATAAGAACTTTACAAAAAAAGTCTTCATGACCCAGATAACCACAATGATGTGATCACTCACCTAAAGCCAGACATCCTGGAATGCGAAGTCAAGTGGGCGTTAGGAAGCATCACTACGAACAAAGCTAGTGGAGGTGATGGAATTCCAGTGGAGCTATTTCAAATCCTGAAAGATGATGCTGTGAAAGTGCTGCACTCAATATACCAGCAAATTTGGAAAACTCAGCAGTGGCCACAGGACTGGAAAAAGTCAGTTTTCATTCCAATCCCAAAGAAAGGCAGTGTCAAAGAATGCTCAAACTACCGCACAATTGCACTCATCTCACACACTAGCAAAGCAATGCTCAAAATTCTCCAAGCCAGGCTTCGACAGTATGTGAACCATAAACTTCCAGATATTCACGCTGGGTTTAGAAAAGGTAGAGGAACCAGAGATCAAATTGCCAACATCCACTGGATCATTGAAAAGCAAGAGAGTTCCAGAAAAACATCTATTTCTGCTTTATTGACTATGCCAAAGCCTTTGACTATGCGGATCACAACAAACTGTGGAAAATTCTTCAAGACATGGGAATACCAGACCATCTGACCTGCCTCCTGAGAAATCTGTATGCAGGTCAAGAAGCAACAGTTAGAACTGGACATGGAATGGCAGACTGGCTCCAAATCGGGAAAGGAGTACATCAAAGCTGTATATTGTCACCCTGCTTATTTAACTTACATGCAGAGTAATCATGAGAAAAGCTGGACTGGATGAAGCACAAGCTGGAATCAAGATTGTCGGAAAAATATCAATAATCTCAGATATGCAGATGACACCACCCTTATGGCAGAAGGCAAAGAAGAACTAAAGAGCCTCTTAATGAAAGTGAAAGAGGAGAGTGAAAAAGCTGGCTTAAAGCTCAACATTCAGTAAACTAAGATCAGGCATCTGGTTCCATCATTTAATGGCAAATAGATGGAGAAACAATGGAAACAGTGACAGACTTTATTTTGGGGGCTCCAAAATCACTGCAGATGGTGACTGCAGCCATGAAATTAAAAGATGCTTGCTCCTTGGAAGAAAATTTATGACTAACCTAGACAGCATATTAAAAAGCAGAGATATTACTTTGCCAACAAAGGTCCATCTAGTCAAAGCTATGGATTTTCCAATGGTCATGTATGGATGTGAGAATTGGACTATAAAGAAAACTGAGCACTGAAGAATTGATGCTTTTGAACTGTGATGTTGGAAAACACTCGGAGAGTCCATTGGACTGCAAGTATATCCAACCAGTCCATCATAAAGGAAATCAGTCCTGAATATTCATTGGAAGGACTGATGCTGCAGTTGAAACTCCAGTACTTTGACCACCTGATGTGAAAAACTGACTCATTGGAAACAACCCTGATGCTGGGAAAGATTGAAGATGGGAAGAGAAGGGGATAACAGAGGATGAGATGGTTGGCTGGCATCACCGACTCAATGGACATGAGTGTGAGTAAATTCTGGGAGTTGATGATGGATAGGGAAGCCCAGCTTGCTGCAGTCCATGGGGTTAAAAAGAGTTGGACACGACTGAGTGACTGAACTGAACTGAACACATGCTGTATGTCTGCAACCATCTTGCTTCCTCTTATGGAAACTTGTGAGGTCATTAAAGAGAGGGGTATCACTCACTTTAATCTGGTCATTTTTCTGTTTCTTATATCCACATCTCTTTTTTCTAAATGTAGCTTTAACACATCAATATTTACTGTTCTTGCCCTTCCATTGAGTGTATGGTTTTGTGGAACGGATACTGCTACCCACACTGCTCATGCTCTTTATCTCATGGACCAACTCCTCCAGAACAGTTTTATTTAAAAACTGCCAAGAGTAACCACAACTTTATTATGGAGGGAATAAAATAACAAAAATCTTTCATTTGGAGAGCACTTTGAATTTTACTAGCTATTGCATCTCTTTTCATTCTCAAAACATCTTGAGAGGGAGAAAATTAGCCCCCATTTGACAGATGTAGCAACTGAGGCTCAGAGATAAGTAGCAAGTTATCCCAAATTCCACAGCACTAAATAGCAGAGCCCTCCCTCAAGTTCATCACTCACTGGCATCAGTAACTAAATTCAGTTCAGTTCAGTTCAGTCGCTCAGTCATGTCCGACTCTTTGTGACCCCATGAATCACAGCATGCCAGGCCTCCCTGTCCATCACCAACTCCTGGAGTTCACTCAAACTCATGTCCATAGAGTCGGTGATGCCATCCAGCCATCTCATTCTCTGTCGTCCCCGTCTCCTCCCGCCCCCAATCCCTCCCAGCATCAGAGTCTTTTCCAGTGAGTCAACTCGTCACATGAGGTGGCCAAAGTATTGGAGTTTCAGTTTTAGCATCAGTCCTTCCAATGAACACCCAGGACTGATCTCCTTTAGGATGGACTGGTTGGATCTCCTTGCAGTCCAGGGGACAAGTGCCTTTAACTATTACATTGGGCTTTCCTTGTGGGCCAGTCAGTAAAGAATCCACCTGCAGTGAGGAGACTGCTTGTAATCCAGGGGACCTGGATTCAATCCCTGGGTGGAGAAGATCCCCTGGAGAAGGAAATGGCAACCCACTCCAGTATTCTTGCCTGGGAAATCTCATGGATGGAGGACACTGGTGGCTGACAGTCCATGGGGTCCCAGAGTTGGACATGACTTAGCAACTGAACCTCCAGCCAGCAGCCATTATATCACCACTTAACTGTATAGAAATTTCCATTTCAAAAGCACTCTTCTTTCCTACCTCATCTCTTTTAATAATAAATTCAAAGAACCCATGCAGTTTTAAAATCTCTCTCAGTTTAGAGGCACAGGGAAGTGATTAAGTTTTCTTGGGGAAGATAAAGTAACTAATGTAATATGAACATGGTATTCCTTTTTGATACAGTTTCTTACCTCTATGGATATTAAATACACCTCTGAACATGTGTTATTTTAATGATTACGTGCCAAATTTCCCAATTTGTTCTCTGGAGGAAGAAAACTACAGATTTTCTGGATTATAATTAATGTTTCAGAACCATACTTCACATTTTCCCGAACCCTCCAACTTGCTCAGTTTTAAGGCCATCTCTCCTAAACACAAAACACATCTTTTTTTTTTTTGTTAAGTCGAAAGAAGGTTTTGTTTGTTTGATTGTGTGTGTATGTGGGGGGCACGGGTGGGAGGATCGGGTTCTCTGGAAAGCTGGCTCCTGTGTTCTCAAGGGTTATAAAAATGGGAATCATTTTTATTGGCAATCCACTGGAATAGTGCTGAGACAAATGGAAACTTGGAGATAAGGATCCCCAGAGGTGAGAACGTACAGCTGTTGGGAATTGCGAGAGAATCTGACCAATAAAGGAAGTCACTATTTTTCCAGGCCTAACGTGAGTTATAGGGCGAGACGGGTGTTGTATATTTATGTAAGCCAGCAGCGGGGAGTTCAAGCGGCTGTATATTGCTGAAAGAGCATCATTCACATTCGGGCTGAGACAAAACGTGGAAATGAAGTAACATCCTGGTCGTAGAAGGCCTCATGACAGAATAATAACATTTCAGAGAGGGGGGCCGTGTGCGAGGCTGTGGGTAGGCCTCAAAATGAGGAAATGATCAAGATGCCTTGTCAGGCCTTCAAAAAAACAGTTACACACACGCACACATACATACACTCTCAGGATTAAGGCCTGGCCAAGCGTCCTTGGGAAGGAAGGTCATTTATCTTTCACAGAAACGCATACACAATTACTTGCAACCTTCATCAGTATAGTCAGCAAGACAGGTTTGCCAAAAGTACTGGAAAAATATATATCAATACGCATATTACAGTTGGGACCCCATTTGGTGTTTATTATTATCATACACTCTTGCCTCCTATATAAGCGTAAATATTAGTTCAGGGCAATATTTGAAGGACTAAAGTGGTTCTGATGGCCCAAGAGATTCAAGGGAAAAGAGTGGGTGGGGGTGGGGGGGAACCGTCTTATCTCCTGTGTTTATTTATTGTGTCTTTTTGTTTAGAGGAAGTTGCAAGTAGAATAAAAGGGTCTTGAAATTACACTCCTCTTATGACAAATGGAGAGAGAGAAAGAAAGACAATCCATTGCAGAAAGATGATCAAAAGAGAAGGGGGGAAAAAAGAATTTTAATTCAGAAAAATATACACAGCTAGTCTGCAGGACTCTGAAAATGCTGTGCTTCTGTTTAGTAGAAATCATCTTGGGTGAGCCCAAAAGCTCTTTAAGGTGTTGTCAGAAATTTTAATGCTGGATCGTGGAAAATATTTCCAAAACTTTAGTCATTTCAGCAAAAAACGCAATGTGAAATAGTTGTGTCTCACAATTATTTTTGTGAAACAGAAATAATTTTAGTTTTTACTAAAGTTTTTAGTTAATACTAAATTAGAATAATGGTTATTAAAATTCAGAATCGCTGGGATGAAAATAGTATACTTTATCCTTGAGGTTTATTTATTTTTGAAACACATATGGCAATTACAAAAAACAAGTAAAATCAGAAGACTTTCTATAAAAATGTTTATGTGATGTGCCATGGACTAGAATTTTCCTTATTCAGACAAAGTTCAGTGAGATGTCAAAATGATTTTATGCCAAGAAAGCATCATTTAAAACATGAAGCACATATTTAAACCTTAAGAATATCTGGTTAAGTTTTAAGGGAATAGTGAAATTACAAAATGAAGAGATGAGCCTCTATTTTTCCTCTACTATTTTATAGCTGAATATTAAATTGCCATTTAAAAAAATAAGTGATTGAAATGATCTAATTTTCTTCATTGACCCTTCTTTAAATGTATTCTCCCTCATGGTTTCAGTCACGCCTGACAAGTTTGTATGTTCAATCCCAATATTATCAGTTCTAGCAACCTTTTCAAGAGCCAAAGGCAAGGAGGATTAAGAATGAGTTTAGGGCTCTTCTCCCTGTAAAATGATCAACTGCCAACAGGAACAGCTCAGAAGACATTTGTAGGTGAACTTACCAGGCACAGGGCTGAAGTCAGAGATTTTCTAGGAATGACAACTTCAGCACATCCGTGAAATGATCCTCCTTGCCAATTTCCTCTTTTTCCACAGGGGACATCTGAAGGGCTGGGGTCATGCAAATTCATTCCTGGCTTCTGAAGCATCAGGTAATGGCCACCGCCAGCGGGAGGATTCCAAAGCCATTAGCCCACTGGTCTGATCCTATATGGGAAAGCCGTATATTTCGACCATACCCCACCATCTCCTGGTACGCCCACCGAGTACTAAAAATGCATTGGTGAGGAACATGCTGAAATAGGTCACTCGCTGAAGCATATCCTAGAAGTGCTTGAAGGAAAAAAAAAAATGTCATTTGCACAGAGTTTGAGCTCCATTGAGAAAAATGATCTTAAATACAGATTGTTCAGAGTCTCCAATCCTGCATTATATATTTTTATATACAACTTATCTGAACTGGATTTCTTGAACTAAGAATTATTGGTCACACCTGCAGCAGCTCATATGAAAAGCAATAGTGGCAGGAAAAAAAAAAAACTTCCTTTCTTTGGTTTCTGCCTCAAACGTTTGAATAAGGAATCATCAGTATAGTTGCAGGCATCCATGTGTTGTGGTATGTTGGAAAAAAAAAACCCTCCATTTAAACACGGATTTTAACCTTTCCACCTTAGCCTCTTACATTTTCTTTCCTTCTACTCAAAGCATTTAGGTAAATTAGGATGAGGTCCCTCCATAATAATGCAAGGGGATCAGTTAAACTTTCATCTCTAATTTATTCATGAAAGAGCGAGGTCTTGCCTGGTCATGCTGTGCATCAACCTGTCAGAATCACTTTCTCTTTTGTCAAGAAGGGAGATGGAAGGACAGGAAACTGTGGGCTTGGGCTTTGCTGGTAATTGCTGTGAGAATAAAAATGCTGGTGCCTTCTTGCTTGGGCCAGTGAACGTGAGCAAAAGTTTCAAAAACCAGGACCGTAATTGAATGAGCCTCTACATTTGTGTGAGTATACCAATAGACACATATGTTATACATATGCATATTCATATATTATAAATACATAATATGCATAATGTATACATTTTGTCTAATACATGTGCAATATGAAAAGATCATTCCATCTGTGAGAACCTATTTATTTATCAGCATTGTCTAGGTGTGCCGTCATTTCAGTGCATGATTGGGTTCAAAGTATTTACAACAGTGGAAAATACACCAGAATTCAATTTCCTAACTCATACCATTCCAAGCTCTACTGGATTGTTGCCCTTAAAACTTCGTGCAAGCTTGGTATCATGGACTGTCCACTTTGACAGTTGTTTTCACACATAAAGATCAAGCTCTCACTGCCCTCTGTGTCCAAGAAAACCAATGTGTCCAGGTCCTATGCATCCTTGGATATTTGCAAGTTCAGAAGGCTTATCTGTCTTTTAAGAAATTCCTGATTTTCTCTTTCAAATTTGACTGTGGTTTAATACATTTTAATGTTCTCTTTTAAAAGTTCCTCATCTTTTTTTTTTTTCTTCTTGGATCACTAACTGGTTTTTGTTATTTGTTTGTTTCCTTTCCTCCATTTTCAAATATATTTCACATTTGGAGGCTCATCGGAAAGGAGCGGAGTTTTATAACATGAAAGACCTTATTCTAGTTGATGAATAGGTTCCTGGGCTTTGCCATTCCCACCCCAGCATTCAAAAATTATCATCTTTTATACATGTGGAAAAAAGGGAGGGGGTGGGGTCTGGCATTAGTTCTTTTAGTCGTCAGGAAATTACAAAATATACACTTGCGAAGTAAGCAATTTTTGCAGTCGGCTTGCACATCCATCTTTTTAATGAGCCTTGTTTATAACCTGACGCCATGTTTCTAGTCACCTACCCTGTTTACGTCTTTGGCCCCTTTAATTAAGAGAAGAACCAGTTAAAAGAAAGTAAGAAGAAATATTAATATGATCTGATTAATTCAGCTAGCAGGAGGTTATGGGGTACCAAGGTTATTATAACCTGTAAAGGCAATGTGAATAAAGCTGTATTCATTTGTAATTTTATTACGCGGAGCAAATTAGTGAGTCTGCATAGCAGTGACAAAAGACCCGTTCCTATTCTCCCTTACCCCCCACTGCAAGGGCCAGGTGCCCAAAGTTAGGCTCCATATTAGGCAAATGAGAGCTGATAAATCTCAGCTGCACATCTAATGAGACCCTCCAGAGCTGGTGCTGTGCTAATTTGGAAAGATTAGCTGGGATGTTTGTGGATGGCTAAAGTCCAATAGAATAAAAGTAAAAGAGAGATGAAGAAGCAAAACCTAGAAAGGGTTAAATGCATCAAGACAATAGTCCTCTGAAAAATGGAAGGCCAGAATTGATAATGGGCAAACTATTGGAAACAAACTCTCAACGGCAGTTAGATTCATGTCAATGTATGGCAAAACCAACCAATATAATATTGTAAAATAATTAGCCTCCAATAAAAAATAAATAAATAAATCTCAATGATAACTCATCCCTGTATAATGATTAAAAAGATATTGATATGGTCTACCTATGTGGGCTGACTCTTACCTCCTGGATCTTTCCCTAGCTTCTTTAATATCAGAAACCTACCTTTTGTCCACTTTCAAGGAACGAAAGGAAATTACAGATTCGATTCCAGCAAAGGTGTGAGGAGTTCTGATAGGTTAAGGAGAATTCAAAGTAAAAGAAAGTAGGGGGAGTGTTTAATACAAAGGTTTTAATATTCGTCAAGGGGACATTCTCATGAGCTGATCTATGGATTTTGAAAAAAGGCTTCATTACTCTGGAATCCTAACTTTTGTCCAGTCTCCAGTGTGCAAATTATAGTTTGTCTTTTCTTGCTTGATCTTAGTTCTAAACTCTCATTTCAGACTTGTGGCCAATCTGCTATTTGCTCTGGCTTTACTTGGCTTCTTCTGCTCATTGCTCCAATTCTTACCAGGACTTTGCCTAAGATCTCTGTTATGATTTCAACACTAAACCTTGGAGGGTCTCACATTTCACTCTGGTCCAGAAATAGATACCTATTTAGACATGAGCAAACTCTGTTCCAATACTTGAAATATGTTATGAAAACTCTTATTCTAGTATATATATATATACTCCTGAAGGACCCATCTGAGTCAAGATAGAAAATTAGTCTTTTATCATTAGTAGGGCATTTTATGGGCTTCCCAGGTGGCTCAGAGAGTAAAGACTCTGAAGCCACAGAGGAGACCACGGTTCCATCCCTGGGTCAGGAAGATCCCCTGGAGAAGGGAATGGCAACTCACTCTAGTATTCTTGCTTAGAGAATCCCATGAACAAAGGAGTCTGGAGGGCTACAGTCCATGGGGTTGCAAAGAGTCGGAAACACCTGAGTGATTAAGCACAACCATGCACACAGGGCATTCTGTTGAGTACACTCTTAAAAGAAGAAAAATCATTGGATAACAGTAGCAGTATAGTCGAAATAGATGACTTTAGAAACCCAATGAGAAAACGAAGAACGTGCATCTTAAAAAGGCATTCCAATAACCAAAATTATTTAAATATCTTAAATTATGTTAGGAACAAGCATAAAATAAATTTAAAAATTAAACAATAAAAAAATACTGTTCCTGGTTGAATAGAGAAATAATTTCTCAAGAAAAAATAAGTTCTTATAAAAAATAAATTCTTATACTGAGAATCAATGAAGAGGCAAAACATTCATTTGGACTTAAGTTCTCTTACCTCCAAGTATAATATAATAGAAAAATCCCAAAAATGTGAGTAAGTAAATCACAGGTGCTCTATCCTTATTCTAAATGTATCTCCAGAATTTTAAAAATTTATATTAAAAAATCTATGTATATGAATGTGGAAGGGGACACCACTATGAACATATTTACCTCCCAAAGTCATTGGAATTTTTTTCTTCCTGGATGATAATCTCCTTATTTGTAATAAGTGCTTTGGCCACTTTTTCAATGGAAAATGTTTATGGGAATTTTTAATATTTATGCGAAATGTAAATTGTCCTTTGATCCTCCTCATCAGCTCTTTGCTTTCACAGGTCAGATCCGAAATGGTTATAAATCTCTGTAACAATAGAGATGATGTATTGTCAGAAGTGGCTAATACTATCATAGTAGACTAAGTCAGGTGACTCAGATGAGTGTTCAAGTGTATATAACACAGGTTGAGAAAATGATCAGCGGTTTTTCAATCAGAATCCATCTTTATTTCATCACTGGTGCCACCATACTAAGAACATTTGGTTCATTATGAGTGGCAGGGATTTAGAGCATGCCCCCTGGTCAGAATCCCAGCTCTGCCACCACATACTGTATGTCCTCAGGCAACTAACCTAACCACTCTTTGCCTTAGTTCCCTATTGCACACATGAGGAAAATTAGTGTTTACTTCTTGAAATTATTTTGATTAAGTGATTTAGTATATAGAGATCTCTCAGAAAAGCATTTGACATATGGCTTACACCATAAACCTCAGCTCTATCACTTTATCTTTTGTTTTGGGTAGTTTTTTGCCATCTCTGTTTCCCTCATGAGTCCCCTGAAGACCCAGGAATAGTTTTATTCAACTCCATGACATCTCAGTACTAAGCACAAAAGCGCTACTAAAAATTGACTCACTGGAAAAGACTCTGATGCTGGGAGGGACTGGGGGTGGGAGGAGAAGGGGACGACAGAGAATGAGATGGCTGGATGGCATCACCGCCTCGATGGACATGAGTTTGGGTGAACTCCGGGAGTTGGTGATGGACAGGGAAGCCTGGTGTGCTGTGATTCATGGGCTCGCGGAGAGTCGGACACGACTGAGCGACTGAACTGAACTGAACTGAAGTCATGCCAACGTCTTCTGACTAGAATATTCCTTTCACTCTCCGTGCTTTGATTTTCTTAATAATCTAGTTTTTTTGTTTTTAATAGCAACAATAAAGCATTAGATAATTGTCATACAAAGCCATGTGGAAGATAGACTGGTAAGAGCCACATATTACAATAATGATAAAATATATACTTTGTGTTTTCACTTATTGGCTAATATGAAGGTCTATAAACATACATGACCTCATTTCTTCTCTTAAAAATTGCATTTGTTGGTATTAGGATACTGGAAAAGGCAGAGATTTTAGAAAACCAGCTCCGTCCCCTTCTAAGCTGTTTTTCATATCTATTCAATGATAACACCCACTCCGTGGGATCCTGGTGAGTCTGATTAGATAACATATGTAAAGTACTGGTACTCAATAAATGATAGCTGTTGTTACAGTAATTATTTGTAGAAAATTTCACCTGAAATAGTTTCTGTGGGAATGAAAGAGGAGCCATCAGTGAGTGACAGCTGTGCTTATAGTTGATGTTAGTGTGTGTATGAGTGTGCTCAGTCATGTTTGACTCTGCGACCCCATGGACTGTAGCCTGCCAGGTTCCTCTGTCCATGAGATTCTCCAGGCAAGAACACTGGAGTGAGTTGCCACTGCCTTCTCCAGGGGATTTTCCCAGTGCAAGGACTGAAACCATGGCTCCTGCATTTGGCAGGGGGTTCTTTACCTCTGAGCCACCTGTGAAGCCAATAGTTGGTAATAATGCTTGGATAAGAAGGATTCTGAGCCCACAGTCAAGGAAATGGTCCCTGACCCATGAACAGGTCTGCCTTGTGCACTATATGAGGAAGTTTATTACGATGATATGGAACTCCAAGCCAGGAGTCTTTCCAAAAAATCGGCCCATGGATTCTTCTGGAAGATTGATGAATCCTATGAAACTTTCTCATAAAACAAACAAACAAAAACTTAAAAAATGATACATTAAATACATTTTTAAAATGCATTTTAAAAAACCATCATTAAAATGTTTAAAAAGACAAACATCATACTGCAATATACACTTTTCTTTGTTAGGATAGTAAATAATGGGATCTAGTCACAGGTCTCATATCTACCCATCCACTATGGTTCAAAGATGTATTGTGCACACATAATACTCTGAGTTATCTGTAACACATGGAATATGATGGGAACATATATGTGATATCTCTTGGTGACATTTCACAGGTATTGTTAGTACTGTTATGATGCCTTATCTATATTCATAATGAAAGGGAATGCTACCTTTCAGTTAGAAATCAGGGAAAATATGTAACTTTTGCCCATGCAGTTTCTTCTAGACCCCTTGCTCTGGAACCCCAAATGAAGAATGACTCTGCTTAAAACCCAAAGTTAAAACCCCTTGTCTAAAGCCTGAAACTTTTTTTTTTTCACTTGATGAACTTGGCATACTGTGTTTCTCCATAATCACCTCCTTGTTTGCCCTTCTGCAGATATACACCCATTTTATGAAGTTTGTAAAGACACTGAGTCCAAGTCTTTGAAATCTTTAGGATATTTAAATTGCTCTTCATACCTGGACACAGGTTGATAAAATTATTATAGCAATTACATTTTTAACAGATTGGACTATCTTGGTATAAATCCTGGAATTTAAATGTTAGTCAAATTTGAAGATAGATGCAAGAAAATTCATACTAGGCTATGACTATTTTAAGAAATGAAGTGCTTTGAAAACAGTTATAAAACAAGGAGTACCTTACATCTTGGGAAACCTCACATTCAATTATTCAGGATGAAAAAATTGAAATAAACTTTGGACAATCATGCAGACTGTGGGCTACTTAATTCAACTTAAAGCTTTTTGACATTGACCCATAGTCTTACATAAATGTAATAATCTGTTTTTCTAGGTAGGAAACAATTCTTCCTTCTGTTGAGTTAAAAGCCTAGAGAATATGTGAGTATTCACAGCTGGGTAAACCAGAATCACTGGGGCAGGCTGATGTGTATCTGTCACAAGGTAAATGCAATTGAGAGTAAGAATTCATGAAAAGACAGGATACAGGTCTAAACTACTTTATGTATTTGCAAATGTTTTGCATCTTATTGGCCCCCTGTGAAAGTGTCACGTCCAAGGGGATAGTGTGAAACTAAAATTTTTATTCATTGCCTCTACGTCTTTGTGCTGATTGAGAAAGAGCTCAAGATGGGGATCTGTTAAACTTGACCTTTCATAAGCAGACACACTGTGGCTCTTCCTTGCTTGTTTATATTTGTAGTACTAAAAAGATTAATTGATTGTTCAATAAATTATCACTTTACAGATCAGGTTAGTCTCTTAAACAAACCACCAATCACCTTGTTAACATGTAGATACAAATGAATTGTTTTCAATAGGATAAACATTATCCCCTCTGTAGGTGTGGCAATTAGATTATTGATTTTAGGTAAATGTCTAGTTAATTATGCAATAGGCTTCATTTCTTCTGTTAATTAAACTACTGCTCTTTTAAGTCAATAAACTATAGCCTCAGGAGAATGAGAAGATTCCCATTGAAAGAGTCCAAGTACCTCCCCCAGAAAGGGACAGAATAGGGACCCTTCTGCTTTTAAAACAAAGACCCAAATGAAGAAGAACTTATAAGAGCAAATTGCATTTTCAGTTCATTCATGGTCCATTTCTAGAGTCAAGATTAAATGCAAATCTTAGTAGAAATACTTGAAGAGAACCACTAACCTGTTTTTGTACAATCAACAATCTCTCTCTTGCTTTGTATCAAAATGATAAGCTTTAACCTGTCTTCCAAAATGCTGTCATTATCCTTGTCATTTAATTGTTAATCATTGATTTGAGTAACAGGGAGAAAGGACTATTTCAGAACCATCCTGGGAACAGTCTCAGTGCAACTCAGAGTACTCTCACCAGCACTCCTTACCGTGCTTCCTTTCCTTTGAACAAAGATTGAGCCATAATTATTGACTTTTGTCGTACTCTACTTGGGGATTCTTAGTTTTTTTTTTATCTGTTTCCCATTTGGAGGGAACATTGGGAAAGGGCGGAAGGAAGGCTTCTAGTTACTTTGCCTAGACACCTGGAATATAAACTTGCCACGCTCCTCACCCTAATTTCATAACTTGGTGAGACTTCTGACCAGTTAATTGATCCCTGACTCTGCTGTCTTTTGTCTGCAGTCCCAATGTCACAAACATGTCCTCTCTTGCAAATCTGATAATGCTTTGTACATAGTAGAGGCACAATATTAATTGAATAAATGAATGGAAATTGCATATTTGTTAAAGCCCTGGTTAGAGTCAATACAGGAAAGTCACCAGCTTCCAGACCATAAAGAACTGATTCCCCTCTTGGCTTAGGCATTGGCCTAAGTGTAGCCATAGAAATATTAATGACGGTGATAATCATTAATATTGAGTGCTTACTAATTGAGTGTTCTGGACATCGTTCTAAGATGACTGACATGCATTATCTAATTTATTCCTCACAAGAGTACTTTTTAGCACATGTTTTACTATCCTGTTTTTATAGAGAGAAACTGAGGCAAGGAATACAATGTCACTAAGTGATGGAACTAGGATTCGAACCTAGTAAACCCAAATTCTGTGACTACAGAATCTATGCTTTTAATAACTACCAGGCCTCAGTGATCACTTAGTAGACAAAATAATTGACCAAAGCCCAAGGATGAATGGGGCATCCAACTGGTACAACTGACCTGAAATCTCTTTGGTAAAAATAATAGCCAATATTTAACAAGAACTTGTTCCATTGGCTCAGTTTCAAAGTGAACATGCAGACTGTCACAGCTTGTATGTCAGTCACAGCTCAACCAGTCAGGAAGGCATTGGTAGTTCCATGAAGCAGATTGAGTTTTGGACAAAGGAGCACTTGTTTGTCCAATATCAGCATCCCTCTTCCTGCTAAAGATTTTAGCACTAGACAGATGAATAACACATGAATAAAATTTCTTTTCTCCTGACCAAATTACTTGCTTGTATCATAGAAGAAGCCTCAGACCAAGTCATCATATTTTTATTTGAGCATTTCCCAATTAGTGTATAATAAAGTTGGACATAGTTCTACTGACCAGAGTATGACTCTTGCTGCTTCTTCAAAACCAGGATATTTCCTTTTATGGTGAAAGTTATAATTAGTTGAAGAATCCTAAATTGTACTTGTTAAAAAGAATCCCCATATAAGAAACCTGGTAAAAGTTATGCTGGTGTTTGCATGAAGCCTGTTATACATAATTTTCTGAAGCTGTTTTCAATCATGCAAATGATTTTTTCCTTTGCAATATGCTAATGCAATCTGATTTATTTCAGTTGTAAAAGTTAATTACAATGTGTTTGTGAGTCCCTAAAGATGATGTATTAAATGTTTATAACCAGGATTATTAAAATGTCCTGTCTCGATTACAGAGCTTCTCTTTCAAACACTAGAACTAATTGTAGCCTTAAATCACAACAACCTCACCGTTAAAATTAACACAAGGGCAACATTGCATAATTTTAATTAATTTTAATTTGGCCAAAGCAAATTAATTTTTGTTTTCTAGAAGGACAACTAAACTCTTTTGTAGCCTGCTTCCACTGAATGTGGAGTTCATAAACTTCCTTTTTTCCTCTGAGGATTGCACCCTGGGACTGAATCCTTGTTTATGTTTTGGTTTCAATTTGCATATCTGGTTCTCTTCTCTCCTCTTGGCACTGAAGTAAGAAAATGAAACCAGAGTGAAAGGTACACAGTTCTATGATCAGAGAAGCAAAATTTTCACTGAGTTTCTTAATATTAACCCAGGTTTTTGCAGATAATAATGTTCTGAGCCCAGGAGAAGTGTATTCTGACACTCCTATCTTTAGCACCCATTAAAAAGCTGCCAACACCTCTTTCAAAATTTGCAAAACAATTTTCTAAGGAATGTCTTCTTAGAAGACTTTATATCTTGATTGTTTCCTTCTCCCTGTGCTTAACATGTATGCCAAAATCAATTATTTTATATGAATGGCTAATTCTAAATCTTCCATTGTTAGTCAGCCGTGCTGAACAAACAGTAACAAACAAGCTAAAATTCTATTTATTGATAAAACTGACACATCCTTTCCAGGAAAACTTCACCTAGTCCCCATTTCTTTGAATAGTATGGCTACTTTCTGTGTTTAGATGCGAGTTGTTTTAAAATAGGGAGAGCCATGATAAAGAATCGTGAAAATATACCTTAAAAAAACCAACATGACTTCCTGAAATCTAGAAAACCTGTAATAAATACTAGGTAGGATCTCAGTGGTTTATCTTTCTGGTCATAGATTATAAATATTTGAAAAATTGGATAATTATTTCTTAGCTTGATTTACATGTAAATAGTCTGGGATATTAATGTAATATTTTGGGATAATATATGTCCAAGGTAAGAGAAACCCAAGTAAGACGGTAGACGTTGCGAGAGGGCATCAGAGGGCAGACACACTGAAATCATAATTATAGAAAACTAGTCGATCTGATCATACAGACCACAGCCTTGTCTATCTCAGTGAAACTAAGGCATGCCATGTGGGGCCACCAAGATGGATGGGTCATGGTGGAGAGGTCTGACAGAATGTGGTCCACTGGAGAAGGGAATGGCAAACCACTTCAGTATTCTTGCCTTGAGAACCCCATGAACAGTATGAAAAAGCAAAATGGTAGGATACTGAAAGAGGAACTCCCCAGGTCGGTAGGTGCCCAGTATGCTACTGGAGATCAGTGGAGAAATAACTCCAGAAAGAATGAAGGGGTGGAGCCAAAGCAAAAACAATACCCAGTTGTGGATGTGACTGGTGATAGAAGCAAGGTCCGATGCTGTAAAGAGCAATATTGCATAGGAACCTGGAATGTTAGGTCTATGAATCAAGGCAAATTGGAAGTGGTCAAACAGGAGATGGCAAGAGTGAACGTAGACATTCTAGGAATCAGTGAATTAAAATGGACTGGAATGGGTGAATTTAACTCGGATGACCATTATATCTACTACTGTGGGCAGGAATCCCTTAGAAGAAATGGAGTAGCCATCATGGTCAACAAGAGAGTCCAAAATACACTACTTGGATGCAATCTCAAAAATGACAGAATGATCTCTGTTAAGTTCCAAGGCAAACCATTCAATATTACAGTAATCCAAGCCTATGACCCAACCAGTAATGCTGAAGAAGCTGAAGTTGAATGGTTCTATAAAGACTTACAAGACCTTTTAGAACTAATACCCAAAAAAGATGTCCTTTTCATTACAGGGGACTGGAATGCAAAAGTAGCAAGTCAAGAAACACCTGGAGTAACAGGCAAATTTAGCCTTGGAGCACGGAATGAAGCAGGGCAAAGGCTAATAAAGTTCTGCCAAGAGAATTCACTGGTCATAGCAAACACCCTCTTCCAACAACACAAGAGAAGACTCTACACATGGACATCACAAGATGGTCAACACCGAAATCAGATTGATTTATATTCTTTCAGCCAAAGAAGGAGAAACTCTATGCAGTCAGCAAAAACAGGAATGGAAGCTGACCATGGCTCAGATCATGAACTCCTTATTGCCAAATTCAGACTTAAATTGAAGAAAGTAGGGAAAACCACTTGACCATTCAGGTATGACCTAAATAAAATCCCTTATGATTATACAGTGGAAGTGAGAAATAGATTTAAGGGACTAGATCTGATAGACAGAGTGCCTGATGAACTATGGGTGGAGGTTCATGACATTGTACAGGAGACAGGGATCAAGACCATCCCCATGGAAATGAAATGCAAAAAAGCAAAATGGCTGTCTGAGGAGGCCTTACATATAGCTGAGAAAAGAAAAGAAGCGAAAAGCAAAGGAGAAAAAGAAAGATATAAGCATCTGAATGCAGAGTTCCAAAGAATAGCAAGGAGAGATAAGAAAGCCTTCCTCAGTGATCAGTGCAAAGAAATAGAGGAAAACAACAGAATGGGAAAGACTAGAGATCTCTTGAAGAAAATGAGAGATACCAAGGGAACATTTCATGCAAAGATGGGCTTGATACAGGACAGAAATGGTATGGACCTAACAGAAGCAGAAGATATTAAGAAGAGGTGGCAAGAATACACAGAAGAACTGTACCAGAAAGATCTTCACGACCCAGATAATCACGATGGTGTGATCACTCACCTAGAGTCAGACATCCTGGAATGTGAAGTCAAGTGGGCCTTAGAAAGCATTGCTACGAACAAAGCTAGTGGAGGTGATGGGTGATGGAATTCCAGTTGAGCTATTTCCAAATCCTGAGAGATGATGCTGTGAAAGTGCTGCACTCAATACGCCAGCAACTTTGGAAAACTCAGCAGTGGCCACAGGACTGGAAAAGGTCAGTTTTCATTCCAATCCCAAAGAAAGGCAATGCCAAAGAATGCTCAAACTACTGCCCAGTTGCACTCATCTCACATGCTAGTAAAGTAATGTTCAGAATTCTCCAAACCAGGCTTCAGCAATACATGAACCGTGAAATTCCAGATATTCAAGCTGGTTTTAGAAGAGGCAGAAGAACCAGAGATCAAATTGCCAACATCCGCTGGATCTTCAAAAAAGCAAGAGAGTTCCAGAAAAACATCTATTTCTGCTTTATTGACTATACCAAAGCCTTTGACTGTGTGGGTCACAATAAACTGTGGAAAATTCTGAAAGAGATGGGAATACCAGACCACCTGACCTGCCTCTTGAGAAACCTGTATGCAGGTCAGGAAGCAACAGTTAGAACTGGACATGGAACAACAGACTGGTTCCAAATAGGAAAAGGAGTACGTCAAGGCTGTATATTGTCACCCTGCTTATTTAACTTCTATTCAAAGTACATCATGAGGATTGCTGGGCTGGAAGAAGCACAAGCTGGAATCAAGATTGCTGGGAGAAATATCAATAACCTCAGATATGGAGATGACACCACCCTTATGGCAGAAAGTGAAGAGGAACTCAAAAGCCTCTTGATGAAAGTGCAAGAGGAGAGTGAAAAAGTTGGCTTAAACCTCAACATTCAGAAAACAAAGATCATGGCATCTGGTCCCATCACTTCATGGGAAATAGATGGGGAAACAGTGGAAACAGTGTCAGACTTTATTTTGGGGGTCTCCAAAGTCACTGCCTATGGTGATTGCAGACATGAAATTAAAAGAGTTTACTCCTTGAAAGGAAAGTTATGACCAACCTAGATAGCATAGACATTACTTTGCCAACCAAGGTCCATCTAGTCAAGGCTATGGTTTTTCCAGTGGTCATGTATGGATGTGAGAGTTGGACTGTTAAGAAAGCTGAGCACCGAAGAATTAATGCTTTTGAACTGTGGTGCTGGAGAAGACTCTTGAGAATCCCTTGGACTGAAAGGAGATCCATCCAGTCCATTCTAAAGGAGATCAGTCCTGGGTGTTCATTGGAAGAACTGATGTTGAAGCTGAAGCTCCAATACTTTGAACACGTCATTGGAAGAGTTGACTCATTGGAAAAGACCCTGATGCTGGGAGGGATTGGAGGCAGGAGAAGAAGGGGATGACAGAGGATAAGATGGCTGGACGTTATCACTGACTCGATGCATATGAGTTTGGGTGAACTCTGGGAGCTGGTGAATGACAGGGAGGTCTGGCATGCTGCGATTCATGGGGTTGCAAAGAGTTGGACATGACTAAGCCACTGAACTGAACTGAATTCTGGGATAACGTGAGTTTATATTTTTGCTGGTCATCTAAATTTTAATCTGCCTATGCATACTTATAGGCATTCCTTATGCATTTGCTAAACTAATATCTTAGAAACAATCTCATTTTATGGCCCCAAACTAGTAATCATAGCCAAAAGAAAGTCTAATTTAGAAAAGTCAATTTATATCATATAAATAAAGTCTAAATATATCAGGTTGTTCTTATCAAAAGCAACATATTGTCTTTAGCAGTAAAAGAGAATACTGTTAATAATTATATGAGAATATTATGTATAAAAGTGGAATCTTCTGGGAAAAGTGAAAGATTTGCTCACCCTTCAAATAAGGAAATGAAATCGATGGTTCTGGCTGTGTATTTGGTTTATCACAATGTCTTCCTTCTCTTCCTTCTTTATAGGGATGGGTCTCAAACAACCATATTTATGTTGCTCGTGATGCAAGCCTAGATATGGAGTAGGGATGGAATTGATGGATGCTTGATTAAATTAAGCCTATATAACTTTGCCTTAAATTTAATTAGGTATGAGAAACTTGAGTTAAACTTTGGGTGTGTCTAAATCAGCTTTTGGCAAGCCTGAGAGTTGTGAGGAATCTGTTTTAGCCTATCTTGTGAATACATCTATTATATACAATTAATGTGTACATTTCTGTCAAGGTTTAGGACATATATGATCAGTTTCAGCTTTTTAAAAATTAAGATGAATATCTATGTGTAAAAACATCTATTCAAAACCATGAAAGAAAATTTTAAGTTCTTGCTTGGTCAGAAATAATAGTAATATGGCCAAAATCGTCTCATTGGCAACTTATAAATATTCAGTATCAAAATATTTAGTTTAAATTCAATGATGTTTAAAGCATATCTAACAAAAAATATATAATCTTTTGAAGACTAGATTATTGTTAAAATTGTAAATTTGCCAACTAGACAGTTTTATTTCTATCTGGAGTTGTTAAATACCTTGATAACACAGAAGTATTTTGCTACTAGACAGTTTTATTTCTATCTGGAGTTGTTAAATACCTTGATAACACAGAAGAAGTATTTTGTTTTCCTTTTAAGTGAATATTTACAGTGAACTTTAGGGCCTTTTGCATTCTATTTGCTTCTAGACTTATATAAGTGAGTGTGAGAAGGGAAGAATCTTATTGGTGACCATGAGTAGCTATTTTTATCCTTGAATGTCCCCAGGCCTAGACACTCTTTGAGGGAAGTGAAATTGTTTTACTTGTCTTTGTATCTCCAAGTTCTTTGCATAAATATAAGTACATATTAAATATTCAACATACTGATGTGAAAAGAAATGATGGAGGAGAGTGGGCATAGGCTAGAAATAAAGCTAGACCAAAACCATAGTATTCACAGGATCACTAGTAAAAAAGCATATGCTTCTGCTGCTGCTAAGTCACTTCGGTTGTGTCCGACTCTGTGTGACCCCACAGACGGAAGCCCACCAGGCTGTCCTGTCCCTGGGATTCTCCAAGCAAGAACACTGGAGTGGGTTGCCATTTCCTTCTCCAATGTGTGAAAGTGAAAAGTGAAAGTGAAGTCGCTCAGTCGTGTCCGACCCTTAGCGACCCCACAGACTGCAGCCTACCAGGCTCCTCCATCCACGGGATTTTCTAGGCAATAGTACTGGAGTGGCTCTCCATTGCCTTCTCTGAACAAAGCACATAAATATAAATTAAACAAATCTTCGAGTCTTAACTGATCCATAGAAATTCTTCTCTTATCACTGATATTTGGATACTCCAATAAAAGGAAATTCAGTCAGAGAGAACCAGTAATAGAGGATACTCGGACTTATAAGGAAACCTCAGTGATGGGGAAAAAAAGAGTCTATTACCTCATTTCTTTAATACCTATATTTCACCATTTATTCTGAGAATTATCCTGTGAAGATAAAGTATAAATAAAAAGGTCCTTTTACAAGATACCAATTTTGAAGAGTTGATTATATTTTACTGTGTTATTTGTTCCCTCTAAAACTACCATTCATGGCAAGCATATGATATACTTGAAAGGCTTAGGTTGTCAGGTATTGTGGGAAATCTGCTCACTGACTTTACAGATCATAGTCACTAGCATATGTGTGCCAGACACTTAATGGTTGTCATGTATTTGTAAGAGATCACAGTCTGTTATGACTAATTGTCTTCTGCTCTTTCTAGTGAAATGACAGTGGTAAGAAGAATGAACATACTTTTTGATGCGGACATCTATGGATTGGAAAAATAAATCTCACGTTGACTAAATACACCAATAATAAGATAGCATTCTTTAAGTACTGACAGATTACTAACTTTCAGCCCAAGGCTTGTGGTGGATGACTGGTTTAGATAGATGATTATACAGTGGCAAAGAAAGAATACTTAGAACACAGAATGCATTTTAACCCAGAAAAATCTAGGTCGTGAGAAGAGGTCTCTTTAGAAGCAATTGCACCTTATTAGATGAAACAAATATTTTCCTAGTGAGATTTAATAATAGCTGTCAAAAATTTAGGATCAAAAACATGGAGTTGCTGAATGGGTAAAAGACAAGACCCACCTACGTCTTTGCACTTCTACAAGAGCCTTGTTTCAGTAGGGACAGACAGACTGCAAGAGAGGGGACTGAAGAAGTTGTTTCATGAAAATGAAAACCAAGGCAAGTCTGAGGCAGCTGCGCTCATTTCAGAAAAGCAGCAGACTTAAAACAAAGACTATGGAAAAGGTAAAAAAGGACATTATATAGTGAAAAAAGGGTGAACCCAACACGAGGATATTGCATATAAATATTTATGTACCCAAAATAGTGAAAGTGAAGTCGCTCAGTCGTGTCCGACTCTTTGCGACCCCATGGACTGTAGCCCACCAGGCTTCTCCATCCATGGGATTCTCCAGGCAAGAATACTGGAGTGGGTTACCATTTCCTTCTCCAGGGGATATTCCCTACCCAGGTATTGAACCCAGGTCTCCCGCATCGGAGATGGACACTTCAACCTCTGAGCCACCGGGGAAGCCCATGTAGCCAACATAGGAGCACCTATATTTATAAAACGTATATTAACATATGTAAAAGGTGAAAAAGACAGTAGTATAATATTAGGGGATTTTAATACCCCACTTACATCAATGTATAAATTATCCAGACAGAAAATCAATACGGAAATATGTGCCTTACACAAAACATTGGAATAAAGTGATTTAATAGATATACAGAGAACATTTCATCCAAAAGTCATAGAATACACATTTTTCTCAATGCACTTGGAACACTCTGAATGATAGATCATAAGATCTAAGTCTAAGCCACAGAACAATTCTTAATAAATTTAAGAAGATTGAAATCATATCAAGCATTCTTCCCTACAGTAATGGTATTAAACTAGAAACAATTCCAAGGAAAAAACTAGAAAAAAGTCATGAATATCTAGTGATCAAACAACATGCTACTGAACAACTTCAATAAAAATAGTGAAGGATAAATAGAAAATACCTTGCGACAAATTAAAATGGAAATACAACATATCCAAATTTATGAGATGCAACAAAATTAGCTCTAAAAAGGGATATTCATAGAGATACATGCCTTTTACATGGGAAAAAAAAAATTAATCTCACTTTACCCCTTGAGGGACTAGGGAAAAAAATAAAAAAGCTCAAAATGAGTAGAAGGAAAGAAATAACAAAGATCAGAACATATACAAATGAAATAGAGACTGAAAAAGAAAATAGAAAAATGAATGAAAATAAAAGCTAGGTTTTGTAAAGGTAAACAAAATTGACAAACCTTTAGTTGGACTTATAAAAAATAGAGTTCAAATAGATAAAGTCAGAAATGAAGGAAGGGACATTACAACTGATACCACAGAAATACACCGGATCATATGAGATCACTGTGATCAATTACATACCAATGAATTGAACAACCTAGAATAAATGGATGCATTCCTAGAAACACACAAACTCCCAAGATTGAATCATGAAAAAACACAAAATCTGAGTAGGAGAATTACTACCGAACAGATTGAATAAGTAATTAAAAACCTTCAAAAAACCAAATTCCAAGACCAGATGGCTTTACTGGTGAATTCTGCCAAGCATTCAAAGAAGAATCAATAGCTGCCCCCCCTCCAAAAAAACAAAAACCCAGTGTAGAGAAGTAATACTTCCAAATTTGTTTTGCAATGCAAGATTACCCTGATACCAAAACCAGACAGAGATACAACAAGGAAAAAAATAAAAAGAAATCACTGGCCCATATCCCTGATAAACATAAATGTAAAAATCTTCAACAAAATATTATCAAACAGAATTCAACAGTATACTGAAAGAATCCTAAATTATGATCAAGTGAGAATTATTCCAGGGATTCAAGGATGGCTCAGTATCTTCAAATCAATCATCATGATATACCATGTTAACTAAATGAAGGATAAAAATCATATGATCAACTCAATAGATGGAGGAAAAGCATTCGGCAAAATGTGACATCTATTTATGATAAAAACTTTCAACATCAAAAAAAAAAAACTATGAAAAAAATTTAGCCAAGGAGGTAAAGATATTGAAACTCTTAAGATATTGATGAAAATAATTGAAGAAGGCAAAAATAAATGGAAATATATTTTGTGCTCAAGAGATTAGAAGAATATTGTTAAAATGCTCAAAGCAATCTACAAATAAAATGCAATTCATATCAAAATTATCATCCCACTTAATTGAGAGACCATTTAATTGACACTTTTATTATGCAAAATTATCCGTCATCATGTGTATTAGTATTTTTTGTAAAGTCTACTTTGTTTTTTAAATATGACATGAAAATATTCTTTTAGTTAGTATTTGTATTGCGTGATTTTATCACTCATTTGCTTTGAATATTTCTATATCCCTATGCTTTAAATGTCTTTTCTTCCTAGTACAGAATTTGCTTTTTATGTTTCTGAAAGACCAGCAATCTTTGTATTTTAATCAAATAATTTAGTCAAATTATATTCAGTATATTTTCTGATATATCTGAGATTGAACATATCATTTTGCTAATTTCATGTTCCTTTTTTCTACTCCTGTTTTTACGTTGATTAGTTATCTTTATTTCATCCAAATCTTTTCTCTATTACCTTGCAAACTGTACCTTTTACAATTTTCTTATAGTTGTCATAGAATCACACTATGACTGCTTGAGTTTTCAAAATCAAATTTTAGTCATTGTTACCCTCTTGCTGCTGCTGCTGCCAAGTCGCTGCAGTCGTGTCCAACTCTGTGCGACCCCATAGACGGCAGCCCACCAGGCTTCCCCGTCCCTGGGATTCTCCAGGCAAGAACACTCGAGTGGGTTGCCATTTCCTTCTCCAATGCATGAAAGAGAAAAGTGAAAGTGAAGTCGCTCAGTCCTGTCTGACTCTTCACGACCCCATGGACTGCAGCCTACCAGGCTCCTCCGTCCATGGGATTTTCCAGGCAAGAGTCCTGGAGTGGGGTGCCATTGCCTTCTCCGTGTTACCCTCTTCAGTTCAGTTCAGTTCAGTCGCTCAGTCGTGTCCAGCTCTCTGTGACCCCATGAATCACAGCACGCCAGGCCTCCCTGTCCATCACCAACTCCCAGAGTTCACTCAAACTCATGTCCACAGAGTCGGTGATGCCATCCAGCCATCTCATTCTCTGTCATCCCCTTCTCCTCCCGCCCCCAACTTTTCCCAGCATCAGAGTCTTTTCCAGTGAGTCAAATCGTCGCATGAGGTGGCCAAACTATTGGAGTTTCAGCTTTAGCATCAGTCCTTCCAATGAACACCCAGGATTGATCTCCCTTAGAATGGACTGGTTGGATCTCCTTGCAGTACAAGGGACTGTCAAGAGTCTTCTCCAACACCACAGTTCAAAAGCATCAATTCTTCGGCAATCAGCTACATGACCACAGGAAAAACCATAGCCTTGACCAGACGGACCTTTGTTGGCAAATTAATGTCTCTGCTTTTTAATACACTATCAAGGTTGGTCATAACTTTCCTTCCAAGGAGTAAGCGTCTTTTAATTTCATGGCTGCAATCAGCATCTGCAGTGATTTTGGAGCCCAAAAAAATAAAGTCTGACACTGTTTCCACTGTTTTTCCATTTATTTCCCATGAAGTGAAGGGACCAGATGCCATGATCTTTGTTTTCTGAATGTTGAGCTTCAAGCCAACCTTTTCACTCTCCTCTTTCACTTTCATCAAGAGGCTTTTGAGTTCCTCTTCACTTTCTGCCATAAGGGTAGTGTCATCTGCATATCTGAGGTTATTGATATTTCTCCCGGTAATCTTGATTCCAGCTTGTGCTTCCTCCAGCCCAGCGTTCCTCATGATGTACTCTGCATAGAAGTTAAATAAGCAAGGTGACAATATACAGCCTTGACGTACTCCTTTTCCTATTTGGAACCAGTCTGTTGTTTCATGTACAGTTTTGACTGTTGCTTCCTGACCTGCATACAGGTTTCTCAAGAGGCAGGTCAGGTGCTCTGGTATTCTGATCTCTTTCAGAATTTTCCACAGTTTATTGTGATCCACACAGTCAAAGGCTTTGGCATAGTCAATGAAGCAGAAATAGATGTTTTTCTGGAACTCTCTTGCTTTTTTGAAGATCCAGCGGATGTTGGCAATTTGATCTCTAGTTCCTCTGCCTTTTCTAAAACCTGCTTGAACATCTGGGAGTTCACGTTTCACATATTGCTGAAGTCTGGCTTGCAGAATTTTGAGCATGACTTCACTAGCGTGTGAGATGAGTGCAATTGTGCAGCAGTTTGAGCATTCTTTGGCATTGCCTTTCTTTGGGATTGGAATGAAGACTGACCTTTTTACAGTCCTGTGGCCACTGCTGAGTTTTTCAAAGTTGCTGGCATATTGAGTGCAGCACTTTCACAGCATCATCTTTCAAGATTTGAAATAGCTCAACTGGAATTCCATCACCTCCACTAGCTTTGTTCATAGTGATGCTTTCTAAGGCCCACTTGACTTCACATTCCAAGATGTCTGGCTCTAGGTCAGTGATCACGTTATCGTGACTATTTTGGTTGTGAAGATCTTTTTTGTACAGTTCTTCTGTGTATTCTTGCCACCTCTTCTTAATATCTTCTCTTCTGTTAGGTCCATACCATTTCTGTCCTTTATCGAGCCCATCTTTGCATGAAATGTTCCCTTGGAATCTCTAATTTTCTTGAAGAGATCTCTTGTTTTTCCTATTCTGTTGTTTTCCTCTATTTCTTTGCATTGATCACCGAGGAAGGCTTTCTTATCTCTCCTTGCTATTCTTTGGAACTCTGGGCAGTAAAAGGAAATTAGATCATTGTATTTCCTAATTTTTATATAATATTTTTGTGTAATTTAATAATTTGTATTTTAAAACCACAAACTATTATAATTATCATTGTTAATATGTACCATAATTATTTTCATTTGCTCACCATTTAGCTACTGCTTTTTGTTTCTGCATTTCTGAGATTCCATATGTAATTGCTTTTTTTGCATGAAGATTATCCTATACTATTTACCTGATGAAACTAATTTATTTCAAATGCTATATTTTGGGGCTTCCCAAGTAGCTCAGCGACAATTAATCTACCTGCAATGCAATAGCTGCAGGAGATTCGGGTTCCATCCCTGGGTCAGCAAGATCCCCTGGAGGAAGGCATGGCAACCCACTCCAGTATTCTTGCCTTGAGACTCCCAAGGACAGAAGAGCCTGCAGGCTATAGTCCACGGGGTCACAAAGAGTCAGATAGGACTGAGTAGCTGAGCATGCACGCTAATGTACATATCTCATTATTTCTTATAACGTTTTGTTTCTCTGTTCTTAATCAGTACATGCTCTTTCTTTTTTTTTATTTTTTATTGGAGGCTAATTATTTTATTGGAAAGACTGATGCTGAAGCTGAAACTGCAATACTTTGGCCACCTCATGCGACAAGTTGACTCACTGGAAAAGACTCTGATGCTGGGAAAGGTTGGGGGCGGGAGGAGAAGGGGTCGACAGAGAATGAGATGGCTGGATGGCATCACCGACTCTGTGGACATGAGTTTGAGTGAACTCCGGGAGTTGGTGATGGACAGGGAGGCCTGGTGTGCTGTGATTCATGGGCTCGCGGAGAGTCGGACACGACTGAGCGACTGAACTGAACTGAACTGAATTATTTTACAATATTATATTGGTTGGCTTTGCCTTACATTGTCATGAATCCTCCCCGGGTGTACATGAGTTCCCACTCCTGAACCCCCCTCCCATTTCCCTCCTCCCTTTATCCTCCCTCTGGGTCATCCCCGTGCTCGGGGCTGGTGCATGGGGAGTACATGCTCTTTCAAAGCAGTATCAAGTTCACAAACTCTCTAGTTTTGTCCACTCTCCTCTTAAACCAATCAAGTCATTAATCTAATTCACATTTCTAATTGGACTCATTTTTATAATTTTCAGTTCCTTACCTGTGTGTTCCATTATGTCTTTTATCTCCTTTTATCTCTTTTGAACATGGTAAAGATAGTTTAAATTGTACATTTTATAATACCAATATTGGGAATACCTGTAACATTTACTGTTAGTTGTTTTTTACTTTTTATTTTTTCATCATGTTGCATAGTTCCTCTATGTGTCTGTTCATTTATTACATTGATTATTGTGTATTGGACATTTGATAAGAGTTCTAATTCTGGCCTCTCATCCAGATTTATCCATTTTTTTAGCCCCCTGCTCATGGACATAACATCTGATTACTTAAGAATGAAATATAAACCACGTGAAACTAGCCATAAACTTTCCCAAGTATGCTTACCCCTCTCCCGCACCCCACCAAACGTATTTTTTTCTAATGGTGTGGTTGGGTAGAGTGAAATTTAGGTTAGGGTTCTTGAAAACATCTTGTTATCACATTGAGAAATTCTATCTGTGAAAGAATTAATTAATAATTAATCAATCTCGTGAAATTAAGAGACCCACACAGTCCTGAAAATATCATCTGAGAGCCAGATCTGTATCAACCATTCACATTCCCCACTGGAATAAATAAATAAATAAATTCCCTTTTCAGTTTAGATACTTTTATTTATTTATTGCCACACAATGAGGTATGCGAGATCTTTGTTCCCTTCCCAGGGATCAAACCCATGCCCTCTGCATTGGAAATTCAGAGTCTTAACCACTGAACTGCCAAAACTATCCCAGTTTAGATAATTTTAAATAGCATTTTGTCACTTCCAACAAGAACAACAACAAAATCCTCACTAATTTTTTGAATTAATTCAGGCACAAGGAGAGGCTTGGTGGTTGTAGAAAAGAGCTGGAGAAGTTTGAAGGCAAGAAGACAAGATAGAAGACTAATAAATCAAAAATGAGCTTCCTCAGTGGCTCAATTGGTCAAGAAACTGACTGCAATTCAGGAGACTGCTTGCAATCCTGGAGACCAGGGTTCAATCCCTGCATCAGGAAGATCCCCTGGAGAAGGAGATGGCAACTCACTCCAGTACACTTGCCTGGAGAATTTCATGTACAGAGGAGTCTGGCAGGCTACGGTCAATGGGGTCACAATGAGTAGAACTTGGCAACTAAACCATCACCATTACCAATAAAAAATAGTGAAATCCTATACCAGTGATTTTGGAAACAGATAGAAATGGGGTATAGATTTGAAAGATATCTACCAGTAAGTATAGAGAAGTGACATGCTGGTTGTGAAAACTTCTTTGTGATATTTTTATCTATTACAGAATCTCTGAAAGTGAAGGACAGCACATTCTTATGACTTTTAAATACTTGCTTGAAATCAGACTGTGTACAAGTATAGTATCCCAATTCAAAATATTTAACCTCTGGATAGATTATTTGCCTTAGCAATTTTAGTTTTACCTTCAGCACACTGCTTTATCTGGGTTATGAAATATATATATTTCCCATGAAACAAAGAGGCTTTCAATCCCAATCCCAGTAGCTGTGACAATTCCATTTATCTTTGTCTTTGGAAGTGATGGTATAAATATAATTCTGTATTGTTTTACAGAAACTATTTCGGTTAAAAAAAACTATGCAATCAACTGCCTTCCTCTCTAATTTAATGTACGTGTGACCAGGGAGACCTTTCCAAAATAAGGTTGTAAAAGTACTTAGATAATAGATAAGGACTATTCTGTCCAAACTGGAATATATGCAAAGAAGGACATGATAGACATCTCGTCGGAGCCCAATGTTTCTAGATAAACATTTCTGGTCAGGATGATTTAAAAACACATATCTGCTTTCCTGTGTTTCTTCTATTCGCTCTTGTTGTTGAATCCAGCTCTAAAATTGGAATTTGTGGCACAGTTGTGACTTGTTCTCCATGAAGGGTTATCAAGGCTGTAATATGCAGTTTTCCTCTTTCCTGAGCCTCGTAATCTCACAATTTACTTTGAATTGTGAGAAATAGGGTAGAAAAGAGCAACCAGAAAAGTGAGTTGGGTTGTGAAACATGGAATTGTTATGTCATAACTGTAAGATTTCTCATCGGAAAATCTCTTTCCCAGCTATGGGAAAAAAATAAAGATTACTTAGAGAAATCAGAAGGAATGAGACACTTCTCCCCTCATTCTCTCACATTTTTGCAGTAGAAGAAGCAAAGAACTCCCATGTCAGGATGAATCACCCGCCTGGAATTCACACATAGCATAGGATGAGGGGGCTACAGGCTGCAAAATGCCAGAATCAAATGTTACAATTATAGCACATTTCCTAAAAGGCAACTGAAAGTCAGTTCCATCCCACGCACTCTTTCCAAATCCTGGTTTGTGTCTTGTCACCTATACTATAAACAAAGCAGTAGCATTCATAGAGATACAGAGAGAGATGTGTGGGGACAGAGCCAGGGAACTGGTTGGGAAAAGAAAAGACAGAGAAAGCCCGGGTGCTTGAAGCCAAGAATGAAACACTTAGAATCGTGCACTCTAAGATGTGGGAAGATTCCTCAAATCCTGTTAAAGAGAGTTAAGTTCAAATGTGATTCTATCAACACTGATACTGAGAAAGTCCCCAAGTCATATGGTTGTTTCTACTACGTTATGCTATCTAAACCAGAGGGAAAATCTAAAAGTTACATCTGGCAAGAATATAGCGAATCCCCAGGGGTCTGTGTTAAAGTACGCATTGAACTAGCAGGTGTCTCAGCATTTGCATTCAGCAACACTTAACTCCAAGCGTTTTATGCTAAGGGACCATGGATATGGATCCCATTACATAAGTTGTTGACTGCCTGGTAATTATTTCATTTTTAGACATATTTTTCTTATTACTGATGTAATAAATGTATAGGTTTGAACACAAATGTAGGCACACACACACAGGGCAAAATGAAGGCAACTCCAATGATATTATTCATTGTTTTTGCTTTCTGTCAAGATATGTGATTCTAATTTTTTTTCAGAATTGGATTCATTTCTGCTATAACTAAATTCAGAGTGTTTTCAGCCTAGTATTGGAAGTGTGTGTGCGTGCATGCTAAGTCACTCCAGTCTGTCCGACTCTTCTCAACCCTATGGACTGTAGCCCACCAGGTTCCTTTGTTCATGAGATTCTCCTGGCAAGGGTACTGGAGTGGGTTGCCATGCCCTCCTCCAGAGGATCTTCCCGACCAGAGGATCAAACTGACATCTCTTAAGTCTCCCGCATTGTTAGGTGGGTTCTTTACCAACTAGCACCACCTCGAAAGCCTAGTTTTGGGAGAGGGATTGCCAAATGGAATAATAGTGTGAATCAAGCTGTAAAAAGAGGGGGAAAGGAAAACGTATTTTCACAAGAAGTTTTCTGTTAAATGGAGAGAAATTAGTGACGATTACAAGAAGTCAAAATATTTTTGATTTTATATAATTAGATTATTATATCATCAAGATAGTTTTACTACATCTGGGTTTTCCTTTCATCTGAATTTATTTTTGCTTACGTATTTAGGACTTTTATTTGAGCTTCATACTTAGTCTCTAATTAGAGCTATATTGTAGGTGGGAAAAAGGTATTTGAAAGATAACAGGAATCATCAGGTGCAAGTGGTTGAATTTAACTGAACTGTAGGGCACTTTGGGGAGGTGACGCAAGTTTACGCTGGAAAGGTTGAGAGCCTTGTTTAAATCTGGATGGGGTGGAGGGGCTTGTAAATTAGCCTGAAAGGATGGACACTGTGTTGAAGCTGATGAAGAGCTGTTGAAGGGATTCAAACAGAGGAGTGACGTGAATGTTTGTTGTTAGAAGCATACCCTGAGTGCCAAGTGAATAACGTTCTGGAAGAATGGAGCCAGTCAAGGGATGTTAGTTGTAATGGTCTATACGATCACTCTTCCAACATAACCACACACATCAAAGATGCAGACGTGATCGCAGCAGTAGCAGGGTTGAAAGGGAAGAGACAGGCTGGAGGGAAAGTTGACAATAGAAATAATAGGAGTTGTTAACTATTGGAAGATGGATAGGAAGGAGACAGAAGAAATCTCAGCTGATAGCCACACTCTGGCTTCTTATCTGGAAACAGTGATACAAATCTTTCAAAGAAAACAGGGGAAAAAAAAAAATTGTGGTGAGGAGATGATGACTTCAGCTTCTGATAAGATTCTGAGGTACTCATGGGACATCCAGGGATGGTTGTGGTTTTAAATATAGAATTGGATTTCTGGACAGTTACTTAATAATAGATAACACTTACTAGAGGTCTGTTAAGTTCCAGAAATTTCTAAGTGCTTAGCATATTTGAACTCATTTCATCCTCAAAACAATCAAACCCATTTTAAGATGACTAAAAAGTCAAAAAAAGAGGTTAGGTGATTTCCTGATGGTTGCAAGGCTAGGAAGTAGTGGAGCCATAAGGTAAGTCCAATAACTTGGCTCTTGAAGTTGCATTCTTAATCACTACAGTATAGTCACTGGAGGAAAAAAAAAATAGTCATAAGGATAGCTCCAAGGGGTTGAAATTCTGGTAGAATATAGGATAGACATTAGTAGGGGAAAAGGGGAATAAAAATGAAATAAGAAAAAGGAGAAAAGCAGAATTCACGGGAATATCAACAGATGTAAAAATAAGAAGAAATAAGAGACATTAGAAGTAAGTAGAGATAGAACAGTCTGTTAGGAAGTTAGGAAGAAAAACAAAGCATAAAAGGAAAGAAAGTGGACAGTTTGAGAACAAGAGGAGTCAGAAAAGACTGAAATGGAAACATACCCAGTTTTTTTGAAGTCTAGGTTGACTTGTCAAGGCAGTTTCAGTGTAGTAAATGGATATTTGGCTAGATTTAGTGGGTCATGGGCTGAGGAGGATATATTGACTTCTTTTTTTAATTGGTTTGACTAGGACAAGAAAGAGAATGTATAATCATTTCTTTAGGGTGTTATAAGATGGAATAAGATTTTATTTATATCACTGTTTAAAGTATAGCTGTAATGTTAGCATAATTCTTGGTTGGCAAGAAAGATGGGAATGTTTAGGAGAAAGGAGAGGGAAACAGTAGTCATGTATGGAATTGTTTCAGGAAAGGGGACCCATTCCAGGGTCTGAGAGTGGTCTTGTCTAACACTCAGAAATAAGTTGTTTGAGAAGACACACATACTGACAAATGACTTTCATGGGAAGTGGTGCCTGAGCAGAGAGCAGCAGGGTGAGGGAACCCAGAACTATTCTGCCACGTGACTGCCAGTCATAGGTTTTAAGGTAATGGGGTTAGCTGCTGGGTTGTGTCTGGTCAATCATCTTGCTTGACCTATATTTGGTCTGACCCAGTATCTTTTTCAGTTGTGCATCTCTCAGCCAAGGTGAATTCCAGAGGGAAAATGGTAAAACAATATTATGGGCTGGAGTCTCCTTCCTTCTCCTGGCACATTCTGAATTATTCCAGTTAGTTTTTGGTGGCAACACCATAGTCCTTATCAGAACCTCCTGTTTTGAGACAACGCATGCGAGTGGTTGTCATCATGCCTGGCCAAGGCAGGTGGGTTTGGTCAACAATTCCCTAACTGGACTCACTCCAGAGGACATATGCTCAAAAGTGAAAAATAGAAGGTCAGCTTTGAGAAGAGGTAGAAGGTGTTCTTTCTTTGAGACGGAAAGTGAGAAGAATGGGTTTTGTAGGTATAACAGTAGGCAGTTATAATTCAGGCATGAAATCATCTATGTTCCCCTCAAAATAGGAGATGAGCTTACTTGCTACACAAAAGAGAAGAAGAAATGGGAGATTTATAGGGGCTGATTGTGAAACCATGCAGAAACCTCTTGGGTACAAAAGTCTTCCCAAGTCCCCTGTTTCTTATATGTAGAGAAGAGGCTTTTAGCCTTTGAGATGTTTGCTGAGTTCCAAAGCGCAGATTCAAAGAGTTACAAATTAGGGGTTTGGGGGAATGCAGAAACAAAGGGAAAGTAGTCAAGAAAAAAGAATGATCAGCTACAGTCCAGGTTCTTCCTCAAGAGATACCTGTAACAATCTGATACAGACCTCTGAATTTTTCTACAGGAACTAATGCCTCCACCCAAGTGGGTGCTGATAACCTCAAGCTACACACACGCGAGTGGAACCTAGACTGGTTGGAACTAGAAGGCGATGACTGAGACTCCAGAAACTCCACTCGGTGACCCACCAGTAACCAATCAGAGGAAAATCACACACCCAGCAGCTTTCTCCCCAAATTTTGCCTCTACAAGCACTTCCCTGGAAACCAGCAGGGGGTTTGGACTCTTTAAGCACAAGTTGCTCATTGTCCTTACTTGGCCCTCACAATGAGCCTTTCTCTGCTCCAAACATCAAGGTTTTGGTTTGTTTGGCATCACTGTGCATGGGGCACATGAAGTCAGTTTCAATAACAATTGTATAAATTTTCTAGGGCTGTCCTAACATAGTACCACAGATTGGGTGGCTACAAAAGCAGAAATTATCTTCTTACATTTTGGAGGCTAGAAGTCTGAGACCAAGGTGTTGGAAGGCTTGGTTTCTTCTGAGATCTCTCCCTTGGGCTTGGAGATGGAGACCTTCTCCTTAAGTCCCTGTATGCTCTACCCTCTGTGTACATCTGTGTCCAAGTTTAGTCTTCTTACCAAAACGTTGGTCATATGTGATTAGGGTTTACCCTTATGAACTCACATTAGCTTAATGACCTCTTTAAAGGCCTTATCTTAATATATGGGCTTCCCTGGTGGCTCAGGTGGCAAAGAATCTGTCAGCAATGTGCTTCCCTGGTGGCTCAGATGGCAAAGAATCTGTCTGCAAGATCCCCTGGAAAAGAGATCAGCTATCCACTAGGTATTCTTGCCTGTAATATACAGTTGCATTTTGAGGTACTGGGAGTAGGACTTCAATACATACATTTTGAGGGGACATAATTCAACCCACAACATAGATGAAACTTTGGAATAACTGCAGTCAAGAAGGGAGAGATGACTTAATACACAAATAGAGATAATTGCCTTGCTGCACAATCTAGTTCTGTTGAAGAGTCACAAATTTGTAGTGGGACACAGCTGACCGTAACTGGTCCACTGATGTGAGTGTTTTGAATGGATATCATAGGGAGACGAGGTGTTAAAAGGGCCAAAGGATTGAGGAAATGTGCTTCCTAAGTCAGGCGATATATTAAAATAAATGACGAAAGTAGAAGAGACTAAAAAAAGTTTAAGAAAGATTCTAAGGAATGTGGTATTGTGTGCAGATTGAATAGAACTGGAGAATCTAGAGAGTTGTAATTACAGCTTGTGTTCAGAGAATGGGATAGTTATATTTTAATGGGTAGCACAGTTCCTGATGGTGATAAGTCAAAGTTAAGGTCATCAAACTATAAAATAGAGGTGAGGGTGAACTGGAGTTGAAGTCAAGAGCTACATGTCAAGATATGTACTGTGTCATTCCTGTGGACACTGGCAGTTTGTAGGACAAAGTGAGATGGAAAATATGTGAGTCAGAATTCTCTGTGAATAGGAAGGCGAGACAAGCTTGTTGGTTAACTATTGAGCGTGATTCTCAAAAGAAAGAACTTTGGGCCCCTGTAGATATGAACATCAGGGTGAATCAAGAGTCTCCTCAGGTCCTAGGATGTTGAGTTTTGCCAGCGTGCTGTGTCTACCAGAAACCACCCCAAACAATGTGGCTATTTGCTGCAGCCCCTTCATTTATCATTTAAGAATTGGCTTAGGTATAACCTGATCTTCAGTCTGTGGTATACTGGTGATGAACTTGGGCTCTGGAGTCAGGCTGTGCAAGTTCCAATGCAGTCACTACCATTATAGGTTATCTGACCCAGGACAAGTTCTTGACCTTTTGTGGACCTTCATTTCTTTGTCTGTAAAATGGAAGTAGTATTGGTTATTTCCACTTTATTTCAGAGAGTTTGAAAGATTAAATAAGAAATTGATATAAAGGACCAGATCAGTACTGGGTTTGCAATACGTACACAGTTCATTTCAGCTATTGTTACTTAAAAGCTTTCTTCAAATTTTATAACTCATGTGCCCATTTTAGCCTTTTATCAGGTTGTAGACCAATTGTTCTTTTGAATCTCAGTCTCCCTTTTAAGCTGGAAGCTTTTTTGGCACCTGGGCAGCTCATCTGGATAAAGCTACTACCTGCCCCATAATAGTACAGTTTGTGGAATATATTAATGAACAAATGAGAGTTTTTTTTCAGTACTTGGATGAAACACATAATAATGTTGTAAAAAGTAATTCTTTTCTTCTCAGTCCACCTCTTCAACCAAGAGTCATATTTTCTAAATCTTATTTAAAATGGGAGCCTAATTTCTGTAAGAGAACAGTAACACACAAATATTCATATTTACAAATGAAATATGAATATATTTCAAATATAAACATGAATATAAATATAAATATTCATGTTTACAAATGAAATTGTTCATTTGTAAAAACCCTGAGATTTATAAACATTAGATCAGTGATGGCTATCCATTTTGCAGTTGTACTATTGTACTTTATCAACAAAATATAATCAGAGGCTGTATTGATCATTAATTACTATGGAACAACAACCACAAGATCATGGAGGACACGGTAAGTATTTATTTTCATTTGTGTCTGTCATTCTGCTGAGTGTCACCTGGGGGTCAGTTGGGCCACCCTGCTTCAATCTGTGGGTCCGACTGGACTTGGCTTCTCACCTTACTATGGCTTGGGCTCCGCTGAGCTCCACACAAAGACCTTCTGGAGCTCAAGAAGAATTACCTGGAGGAAGCTGTTATGTGTGTGGCAGAAACGCAAGTTGGCGAGCCCAGGGACATGGGCACAGTGCAATCCCCTGCTTGTGCTGAGTCAAATAACTTACAAAGAAGTAATCTGGCCAAGTTCAAAGTCAGGGGTGGAGAAGCACACTCTGCTTCTGTGGAAACGACTGCACACTTACTTGGGGGAAATGAATGGACAAAGGGAGGGAAGGGAATTGGACCACTCTTTCAATCTGTCCCAGAGACAAACAGGCAGTTACTATCAGATGCTAGCTTGGCAAAGAAATACTTGATAATATTTTCTATAATACAAGATAATAAGATTAAATACTATTTCAGTTCAGTTCAGTTCAGTCGCTCAGTCGTGTCTGACTCTTTGCAACCCCATGAATCACAGCACGCCAGGCCTCCCTGTCCATCACCAACTCCCGGAGTTCACTCAAACTCATGTCCATTGAGTCGGTGATGCCATCCAGCCATCTCATTCTCTGTCGTCCCCTTCTCCTCCCGCCCCCAATCCTTCCCAGCATCAGAGTCTTTTCCAGTGAGTCAACTTGTCGCATGAGGTGGTCAAAGTATTGGAGTTTCAGCTTTAGCATCACTCCTTCCAATGAACACCCAGGATTGATCTCCTTTAGAAGGGACTGGTTGGATCTCTTTAGTTATGTTCAAAGTCAAAAGGCTTCCCAGGTGGCTCAGATGGTAAAGATTCTTTCTGCAATGCAGGAAACACTGGTTCAATCCCTGGGTCGGGAAGATCCCCTGGAGAAGGAAATGGCAACCCACTCCAGTATTCTGGCCTGGGAAATCCCATGGACAGAGGAGCCTGGTGGGCTATAGTCCATGGGGTCGCAAAGGGTTGCAAATGATTTAGTGACTAAACAGCAGCAGTCAGAAAAAGCTTTTAAGTCAGAAATAACCAGAGATGGTAAGCATTGGACCTCTCAGTCCTCAAAGCTCCATCCCAGTACTGAAGTATCAGGTTCTGTAGAGACCCTCCTTAACACACATTGGATCCAGTCTGCCTTGCTCAAGTGTCCCAGTGAGTCCAGTGACCAAAAGAAATCCTGCTTGTAAGATTTCAAGTAGCATCTGTATTAAATCAATCAAATTTATTTATCACTTAACATGTTTTCTGAATTAAGGAGAACGAAATTTGAACAAGCCAGATTTAAAAGGAAGTATTGCACAGGGGGAAGGAAGGTGAGGTTTGGACCCCAAATCACTGGCTATAGTATTTGTCACTGTGCCACCCTGGGCATTTATCCTCTAACAAGGCAAGACATTTAACCTCTTTGAGTTCCCTCATCTTAAATATAAAGTCTCAGTCATATCAGATACTTTCTCAGTACATGTCTGAATTACAAAGAAATGCAAATACATTTATTTGCAAACAAAATGATTATAAACGCAATACGAATACATACAAATAAGATTGTTGTTATCACATGGAAATGCTAATAATACCTTTTATACAAGGTAAGTTTATCCAGGATCCTTTTAAAGTTTATAAATACATAAACTTTAGGAGTCCAGCATTTTGTGAGTGCACAAAAAGGACTGGTTTCTTTGAAAGCCTTTCCCTTTAAATACATAACTGAAAAAACTAAAGCAGATGTGCCCTGACCAAAAGCTACATTTTTCTCTCCTAATTATTCAGAGAAAAGGAAATTCCCTTTTTATATATTTATGACTTTCCAAGTGCAAATTGGCAAAAACATATTTTCAAAAAAATAAAAAATATGCATTTTTTTTTTGTAATTTAAAAGGCAGAAGACTGACAACTGAACTTCCCTCTGGGGAGGAAATTTTGATGATATCCATCCCCATTTGTCAGAAATGTTAAAATTCTTAGGAAAGTAGCAGAACCAGACCCAGGGTGTTGTAAAGAGGCCCCAGGGACTGTGTGAGACACTGCGAGGCTGGACTGCCACTCTAACCCAGAGGATGAAGCAGAGCAGTGACTTCTGGCCTCCTTTGAACTTCAGCATCAAAATGGCACAGGGTTGGTTGGTTTTTCTACAAGCTCCTTCAAAGTTACCATAGGCTACCTGTCTATTGTTTCTAAACAAATGAATAAAAATTAGCTGTATTTTGTAAAAGTTCTTAAGGCAGTGAACAACCATGTCTCTTCATTTTTGGCGATAACTGTGGTTCCTCCAGCATCCCCAGTGGCTCAGTGGGTAAAGAATCTGCCTGCAAGTCTGGAGACATGAGATGTGGGTTCAATTCCTGCATTGGAAAAAATCCCTCCAATATTCTTGCCTGAAAAATCCCATGGACCGAGGCATCTGGCTGACTGCAGTCCAAAGGGTCGAAAAGAGTCGGACACAACCGAGTGAGCATGATACCTGGCCCCTCTACCACAGGAAAGTCAAGCAATATTGAAGCTGTTTTACTGATGCCTGCTCTGTTTATTATAAAGTCGGTGCTAGTTTCCTCATCTTTAAATGGAAGATGGGACAGTCAGGCTAGCAGCTACATGCCCAAAGCCAATTGCTCAGTAGTAGGAATAAGAGCTGGGAATTAAACCCAGGTCAGTAGATTGTAGATAAGTCCTTTATTTACCTACCCATGCTGTGACTGGTATGTGGAAGGCATGTTGATGAAAGAAGTGGCAAAATGAAGCAAAGTGAATTTTCATGAAACAGACAATGGTATTTCTATCTTATACCCAGACTGTAAAGTACAAAAAGGCACTTTCTGAATGTCACGGTCTTCTTAGCTGTAATGGGGATACATAAATTAAAAGACGCTTACTCCTTAGAAGGAAAGTTATGACCAACCTAGATAGCATATTAAAAAGCAGAGACATTACTTTGCCAACAAAGGTCTGTCTAGTCAAGGCTATGGTTTTTCCCGTGGTCATGTATGGATGTGAGAGTTGGGCTGTGAAGAAAGTTGATCGCCGAAGAATTGATGCTTTTGAACTGTGGTGCTGGAGAAGACTCTTGAGAGTCCCTTGGACTGCAAGGGGATCCAACCAATCCATTCTAAAGGAGATCAATCCTGAGTGTTCATTGGAAGGACTGATGCTAAAGCTGAAACTCCAATACTTTGGCCACCTCATGCAACGAATTGACTCACTGGAAAAGACTCTGATGCTGGGAGGGATTGGGGGCAGGAGGAGAAGGGGACGACAGAGGATGAGATGGCTGGATGGCATCACCGACTCGATGGACGTGAGTTTGAGTGAACTCCGGGAGTTGGTGATGGACAGGGAGGCCTGGGGTACTGTGATTCATGGGGTTGCAAAGAGTCGGACACGACTGAGCAACTGAACTGAACTGAACTCCCAATGTGCCTTGGAGACTCAGTTGGTATAATGTATGTAAAAGAGAGCAGAGCTCCTGCTACACAGTAGACTGGTGATGAGAATGATGATGATATTGATGACAGTAAGTGAGACACTGGTACAGACACCATCAGCATAGACATGGTTTTCACAGCTCTGAACTGGGATCAGACTCGACTTTTTGACATGCTTTACACAGTAAATTAATAAATTAAAAGTGGGTGATGGAGCAGGCCAAGTTTTCACTGTTTGTTGTTGTTGAGTTAGATCATCATTTCTATTCTCTATTTCATATGCATCATGTACATTATAGTCCACGGTGCCTAGACCAGCAAACTCCCCAGTTGGGTGGAGAAATTCAGGTAATTGTGTCTACCAGCTCTGAAATCTTACTACAACCAGCTGGATTGTCCAACATTTCTAGCCTCAGGGCTGGTGAGACCAGATCGTTTGGGGGATATTGCAAAGACTGCATTTCAGGTGTCACCTGGCTATTAATTTTTTAAAATATATTTATACAGTCTTTTATGAATCCATACCCCAATTTATTTTCTGCATGTCCTTCTTTAAATAAAGGAGAATAAGCATATGACTTGAATCATATTTTATAGTTCTTTTATTTGAATTTGGAAATACATGCATGTTCATACAGTAGTATCTCAACAACTAGAAATGTATATTAAGTGTAATTATATGGAAAGTTCCTCAGCTGAAATAAATCATTGTGCTTGAACCCTGGCTTGAACTACCTCTGCTATTATTCTGCTACTTGGAAAATTTTCTGTCTTAAACTTTTATTTCATTTTTTTAATTGAAAAAGAAATCACTGTTTGTATGTTTGTTTTCCAGAAACTAAATAAATTGCCTAACTAAATGATGAGATTTCTTTTCACCACAGAGAAATTCAATGAAATCTTCTGCTCGATGTTCCAAATTAATTCTGTCAGCCATGAAATTCCACTATGAAAACTGGAATTGTCCCTCACCAAAGATGCCATTTGTGTTCGTGTTAGAACTTGCTTGAAGTAAAAAGGTTCCCAGGACTGCTTTATTTGAACATAATCATAGAGATTTCCTGGGGCTCTATACCAGCTTGCTCACTTGCATTATCAGATGGAGGTTGATGGGGATAAAGAGCCCTGGCCGCTCTCAGATCATCTAGAAGACCTTAGATTCTCTCTCGCAACTTAAGTTGGCTATCTCACTTCTGCCAAGATTCAGGCTATAGTATGTCATAAGTTTATATACAAATGGAAAAAATTTCATAATATCATTCACACTCTATTACTGACAGAAGTTATTATTCACTGAGCGTCTACTATGTGCATAGTTCAGTTCAGTTCAGTTCAGTCGCTCAGTCGTGTCCGACTCTCCGCGACCCCCCTAAATGTTCCATCCTTTTCCTCACTGAAACCTTGAAATGGATCATGAGGGAAATCTCACTGTTTCCATTTTGAAAATGAGTTAGCTTAAGCTCAGTGAGGAAAAAATTCATTCAGGATCATCATTTAGTCGGATCATCATTTACGTGATCTGACCACCTAATTTTGCCCATCCCATCTCTCTCTGAGTTCAGATAACTAGAAGTCTGGCACACAGTGGCAAGAACATCCGTGTGGAAAAAGATTCTTTCTTTTCTCTCCCTTGTAAATAAAGGTTTTACCAAAGACCATGCCATTTGTTCAAATGACGTATGATAGCTAAAGTAGTGTTTCTTGTAGTCAATGGTCTGGTGATCTGCCCACTTAATTAGCATCAACACGATAGGACTGGATGGTGTATGTCAATGATCTCTATAGAAAGACTCGTGTAGTTGCTGAAAAATACTTGTGGCCATTTTAGTTAATCCATAACAAGATGAAATGATTTTAAACTGAATCAAAATCCTTGTGTTTAAACCTTTTCTTGGGGCTTCCCAGGTGACACTAGTGGTTAAGAACTCACCACGATGTAGGTTGGATGCTTGGGTCAGGAAGATCCCTGGGGGAGGGTATGGCAACCCACTCCCGTGTTCTTGCCTGGAGAATCCCATGGACAGAGGAGCCTGGTGGGCTACAGTCCATGGGGTCGCAAAGAGTTGGATATGACTGAAGCGACTTGGCACGCACGCAAGGTCCAGTCACTCAGACTCTGCGTTCACAATACATGGGACGTAGTCTGGGTCCCTGGTACGGGAACTGATCCCCTAAGGTGCAACTAAGATCCAGTGCAACCAGATAAATAAATACTTAAAAAAACAGCATTTTCTTTATTTTTCTTCTCTAGCAGCAGACTACGGGTGCAGTTCTGTGAAGTACATCTCCACTGTTTCAGGTCGGTTTTGAAATGGACACAGAGGTTATCTTCTGTGTATGGACTGTCCTGATTTTCATAGTATGAGTGACAGAAAATGGCCATATAAAGCAAATAGACCTCTTAAATGTATCTAGCAGAAAAGCAGAAAATGTGCAAAGGAAAAGGAATTCTGGCTCACTTGGGGATGACCCCTCTGCTTTATGACCTGAATTTTCTGGGGTCTTAATCCTGGAGGCCCCTGACATAGCTCTGTATTTTAATTTGTCCCTCTGGGTACTGATTCACTAGTCTGGAATTCAGCCTTCTCTCGAAAGCTAGAACAAAGGATTACAAACAAGAAATTAGCAGAGCAATCAACAGGCAAGAGGATACGCATTTAATAAATGCCAACTTTTATTTTTCTAACAGGACTAGAAAACAATTACCATTCGATTAAATTGCCTCTGATGATTCTGAGAGTGGTGATATGATTAAACAACTAGTGGTTGATGGCAGTGATGCCCAGTAGGCCTGGTTGTCTACATATTTATTGATATGTTGGTTTCAAAAAGGTGGGCCTCCTGACAATTTGTGGCATCTCACTTCTGTGCTCCCAAATTGGAAACTAGGATCTATAAAAGACCTTATCAAAACCAGGACATTTTTGTATCTTCTTTCCATATGTGGTGTAAATTAGTGGGCCTGAGGGAAGAAGTATTTAATTTATTTGAAGAACTTTGGTTGTAGACATTCCATATTCAAAAGTTAAACCAGATAATTACCGTCAACTTCAGAACTGGAAGGGTCAACCTTGAAAGGGCAAAAGGTCAAGCTCTCAGTGAGAAGTCAGTTCATATTTGCTAATACAAATTGGATAAGCACATGGAGAAGCTAACACCTGCACTGTTAGTTACACAGGTATGCAAATACACCTGTACAGCTTTTAAACATGGAGTTTCTATAGTTAATTACAAAGTATTTCAGTGAAAATGTATTATTTGAGCAAAATAATTAACTTGCCTACCTTTAGTTAATTGACCTATTCCTAAGATGTAATTCTCCTAAACAAATTTATTTTCTTCTTGGAAGAAAAAGGACATAAACTCAGGTATAAACTCAAGAGCCTGAAAATGTAGTCACTTTCTTTTCTGCTCTTTGTCATGTGAACAGGATGATGGTAAATAATTTTCTTTCTTTGAATTTCAATTTTCCCATCTGTAAAATGGGCCCAAAATTATATCAATTGAGAGGTCATAAAATGTAGACTAGAGTGCCAGCATTGCTATCAACTCCTTTTGTGAATGGGAACAAATCTTTTAGCTACTGTAGCCTTTGCTTTTTTCGTTTGTACAATTGAGAGGATGGTGGAGTGGAACTCAATGACTGTCAGTGTGGCCTCTTTGAACACTAGGGGAGAATTCAGAAGAAGTTTGAACCCACGACTTGAACCCAGAACTGCTATGTCATTGCTGTGGCTGACTGTGATGGTGAGCACTTCTTCCTGGGGAAAAAGGTGTATTTTTTTTCCAACTGCTTTCATCATGTTCTAAAGGGAACTTGTGTCCCCCTAAATGTGTAGATTACTTAACCAAATATCATTAATAATTTTTTCCAGTAATAGAATTTGATGATTCTGTGAATGTTAAAGAATAAGACATTTGGTTATGGCATTAAAATATTGTCTCTTTATTCTCTTTCAAATGTTTCAAAGAGCTATTGTCTTAGGCTTTTTAATCAAAAGACTACGTAGAGGGAACTGCAGAAAGATCATCCTGGGATCTGTGGAGCCCTGACAATGGATGCAAAATTCTGTGTGTGTGCGTGTGTGTGGATATTTTCTAGGAGAATCGATAGCTTTCATATTCCATATGAGAATATTTCCATATTATCAATCATAAAAAAGTGAAGAACCACTGATTTAGTGACTGGAATTGGCCTAAAATATTTTCACTACAAAATGAAAATACTTATTGGGTGATTTATTTACAAGTGATGAGGTAACAAGAGGACAAATCATTTTGACTATGCTACTTGATTGGTTATTTTAATGGGTAGGCAAATATGAATCTCAGGAACAGAACCATTCACTGTAAGGAAAGCGGACACATATAAATGCTTAAGAAATTCAGATACTTCCAGCTTCCCTCCTGACTACTTTTATTCTCCCATTTTCCCTGTCCTTATCAGTCAAAACTCTAAAGAGTAAGGTTCCTGTTTCAAATATTTTGAAAGTTTTACATACAATTTTTCCCCCTGAAACAATTCTTATTATAACGAAAATTACTTTATTGTTGAAAACAATTTAGTATTAATAATCAAGAGACTTAAAAATCTTTATAGCTTTTGGCCAAGTAATAACATCCTTAGGTGTTTATCCTAATGAATAATCTAAAATATAAACAGAGGTTATTTTTTAAAGTTTTCCTTATAATAGAATATTAAATCAAATAACAAATAAGTATATTAGAATAGAAAAGCTTGAGTAAATAAATTATGCGATATCAATGTAATACTGTTTTAGGCAGCAATTAAAGTATGTTTAAGGGCCTATATTGTGATCACGAATGTAAAAATCTAGGAAACTAAATTTTATAGTCTGTACAATAACAGTCATCAATGGAAGTTAAAGTACTGGAATAAAGGATGATTTATTATCTTCCTTACAGTTTTCTATTTTTATCCACTTTACAATGATAATATGCTATGCAAATATAAAAGTATAAGTTTTTTTTTGAACCTTTAGAAGGCTAATATATCACACAGTTCGACAATGATAATGTAACATACATATGTTATTAGGTTATCCTGTACTTTCATACAGAAATGTGTCGATAATATATACATTTCAGTTACTCTGATTTTCAGTGTTTCAAGTTTGGTCATCCTGGCTAAATTCTAAGCTTACTTGGTGACACAACTCTTTCTCTTATTGTTTCCTTTTGTTTCTTAGGTGAAATATAGCTCTGGAATGGCTTAATTTGTTCACATTGATTGGGTTAATTCCACCTGATTTTAGGATGTGTGTCTCTGAGGTTGTCGGTACTGTTTAGTCTCTAAGCTGTGTCTGACTTTTTGTGACCTCATGGATTCTAGCCCGCCAGGTTCCTCTGTCCATGTAATTCCCAAGGCAAGAATACAGAAATGGGTAGCCATTTCCTTCTCTAGGGGATCGTCGCAATTCAGGGATCGAGCCCATGTCTCTGCATTGCAGGCGGACTCTTCACCACTGAACCACTAGGGAAACCCATATTTCTGAGGAGAGAGAAACAAATACATTTATTAACCTCATGAGATCTGGGAGAACAGAAGTATCCACAAATATGCTGATCCAGTGTCACAGCCTTGTGGGACAGTGGTGATCTTTCAGACAGAGGAAAACCATAGTCAGTCTTGTGGCTTCATCTGAGTCACGTTTAGACTCAAAATCCAAGTCGCTCTCACGAAACTCCAGCTCTCTTGATTGATCAATAGTAACTTACTAGTCTTTGACCATCATGGGCACATGCTGTGAAATTTTGAAAGCCATTATTATATGCACAGTATTTAGGGGGAGATGAAATGCTGCCTTCATGATTATACGATCGAGGGCAATTGCAAAGACATATGGCCTGACAAAGTACATATTCTTTGGGTCTGGTATTTCATCCTTTTGCAGTTGGTACCTCAGATAATAGAATATTCTCTTGTGTTATCACTGGGATATTTTCATTTTTCACTGACTATTTCATGCTATCCTGAGCATTTAGCCTAACACCAATTCTGGAGTGTCAGACAAAGAATGTCTTCCTATCACTGAAGAAAACTATTTGGAATTTGTTTGGGCTGAGGGCAGGAGTAGACAGCTGGGAGGCATTTTGGTCAAGGAGAAAAATGACACGTTTCTGAACTGGAATGATAGATTGGGAAGCTTGCAGATCTTTGCTTGTAGTTCTTTTCTGGGAGGGGAAAAATAGGGAAATTCTAATCAGTTGCCATAATTAACTAAAAATGAACCCAGTGGGCTGCTCCCCTACATTAAATTTACAAGGTAATGATAATCCCAGTTATTTGTAAACACATATTTCAAAATCCAATTTCTCTGTTTAAAAGACCTGTAGGGGTTGAATATCAGGTTTTCCTTTTGATATATAAGTAGGAAATACATAGTTGTGATAAAATTCTTGCACTATAGCTAAACAATTTGTTAATAGCATTAGAGGACACAATCCATGAACATTACAGGCAGCCTGAATTTTGGCATGTTTTATTGAACACACACGCCAGTGGAACCTGCCTTGCTTACTCAGGACTAGGCTGCCATGTTTTATGTCCTTCTCCTGATTTCTTGCATTCTTTCTAATACTGATCTTGTTGTTCAGTTGCCAAGATTTGTCTGACTCTGCGACCCCATGGACTATATAGCACGCCAGACCTCTCTGTCCTTCACTATCTCCCAAAGTTTGCTCAGATTTATGTCCATTGATGCCATCCAGCCTCTCATCATCTACCACCATCTTCTCCTGTTGCCTTCAATCTTTCCCAGCATCAGGATCTTTTCCAATGAGTCAACTGTTTGCATCAGATGGCCAAAGTATTGGAGTTTCAGCTTCAGCATCAGTCCTTCCAATGAATATTCAGGACTGATTTCCTTTACAATGGACTGGTTTGATCTCCTTGCAGTCCAAGGGACTCTGCTCTTACAGATCATGAAAACTCTCTCTGTTTTTTAGCCATGCTTTGTTTAGGTTCCCCTATGTGTGAAATAGAAACAACCACACATTTTGCTTCATTTTATTCTGTTAAAAATTTGCATGCACAGAACTCGTCAATTTATCTGAATGCCTCTGTAATCTCACACTACAGTTAAGTTGGAGCGATACCCAGATCAGAAAGTTCAGTGTGATATAAGTTTGAACAGTGACTGCAAGGAGCAGCAGAGGAAATGCATCTTGAACTTTCTTTAGTGATCATCTGTCTGAGAGTAGAGCTCTCTGGAGCATGGCTGGTGCATCTGTGAGTATGCACAACTATGAAAGATGATCTTTTGCTGGATAAAATTCTATTTCTACTTAGTTTTTGTTTATCCTTTTAAAATCTGCATATTTAGGTATGTTTTATAATACTCTTTGTGACCCCAGGGACAGTAGCCCGCCTGGTTCCTCTGTCCATGGAATTCTCCAGGCAAGAATACTGGAGTGGGTTGTCATTCCCTTTCCAAGGGATCTTCCCAACCCAGACATTGAACCTGGATCTCCTGGATTGCAGACAGATTCTATTCTTTACCATCTGAGTCACCAGGGAAGCCTTCACATATGTATAATTTACAAATAAAAAGTGGGAAAAGTGACAGACTTTATTTTCCTGGGCTCCAAAATCACTGTGGATGGTGACTGCAGCCACAAAATTAAGACACATGCTCCTTGGAAGAAAAGCTATGCCAAACCTAGAGAGTGTATTAAAAAGTAGAGATATCACTTTGCTGACAAAGGTCCCTATAATCAAAGCTATGGTTTTTCTAGTAGTCATGTACAGATGTGAATGCTGGACCATAAAGAAGGCTGAGCATTGAAGAACTGATGCTTTTGAGCTGTGGTGCTATAGAAGACTCTTGAGAGTCCCTTGGACAGGAAGGAGATCAAACCAAAAAATCCTTAAGGAAATCAACCCTGAATATTCACTGGAAGGACTGATGCTGAAGCCAATGCTCCAGTACTCTGGCCACCTGATGCCAAGAGTCCACTCATTGGAAAAGACCCTGATGCTGTGAAAGACTGAGGGCAGGTGACAGAGGATGAGATTGTTGGACGGCATCACTGACTCAATGGAAATGGATTTGAGCAAACTCTGGAAGATAGTGAAGGACAGGGAAGCCTGGCATGCTGCAATTTATGGGGTCACAAAGAGTTGAGCACGACATGACTGAGCAGCTGAACACCAACAACATACTGTGGGTAATCTTTAAATTCTTCTTTTTTTTGATGGGGATCTCAATAAGAAAAGTTTAGATAATATTGTCTATGAATTTTAAATTGTTTTATTTTCCTACCTCAATTCATATTTATTGATCGTTTATCAATGTCAGAAAGTTATATTTCTTAATTTGTAACTGAATATTTTCAAAGAAGCATTCCTTCTCCCTTTGTTAAGCTAAGAAGCAGCATTGTAGCTGTCGCAAGCCAGGAATCTTTGGTTGTCTTTTCTGAAAGGAAGCGTTGTTCACACCTACTGTGGTCAGGATCCATTTCTTCAGGCAGGAGAGCTGTCGGAATAGAGCATAATAGTTGAGCAGAGGCAGTGGGCTCAACCATGATGCCAGCTGTCTCCTTTAGAAAAACCCATCAAAAGCCAACATATCGATGTCCTCAGGAGTGAGTGGAGTCTGTCATCTCCGGAATTTGAAAGCAGAGCTCCTAACGGTACAATGGCAAACATGGAGCTTGGGCTGCAGGTCCTGGGGATTCATCCATGCAATAATGCTTCTCAAAAGGTCAATTTAGAAACCCAGTGCTTATTTTGGGAGGAGGGAGGATCCAGAATGCTAAGGCAACAGCTCTGGGTAAAGAAAACTGAACTGCAAGTAGAGTTCAGGCAAAACTTATGACACCCCCTGGGTCAATCTTTCAGTATCTTCAGTTCAGTTTAGTCACTCAGTCGTGGCCAACCCTTTGTGACACCATGGACTACAGCACACCAGGCTTCCCTGTCCATCACCAAGTCCCAGATGCCATCCAACCATCGCATCCTCTGTCGTCCCCTTCTCCTCCTGCCTTCAATTTTTCCCAGCCTCAGGGTCTTTTCCAATGTGTTGGCTTTGCACATTAGGTGTCCAAAGTACTGGAGCTTCAACTTCAGCATCAGTCCTTCCAATGAATATTCAGGGTTGATTTCCTTTATCAAATATCAGGGTTGATTGGTTTGATCTCCTTACTGTCCCAGGGACTCTCAAGAATCTTCTCAAGTACCACAATCCAAAAGCATCAGTTCTTCCATGCTCAGCTTTCTTTATGGTCCAAGTCTCACATCTGTACATGGCTACTGGAAAAACCATAGCTTTCTTTATATGGACCTTTGTGGGAAAAGTGATGTCTCTGATTTTAATATTCTGTCTAGGTTTGTCATAGTTTTCTTTCCAAGGAGCAAGCATCTTTTAATTTTGTGGCTGCAGTCACCATCTGCAGTGATTTTGGAGCCTAGCATTTGCTACCTCCACTTGTGTAATTCCAAAAGTTGCTACATCCATCTCTCTGAGAAATGTTAGTTTTTTGATAACTGGCAAAGGATTGCTCATTTCTTCAAAGTGCAAAGCTGTGAAACCTCAAGGGGTTACATTTATCCCTTTCAAATCCCTGCTGACAAGCAACATGGGGCATGTAAAAATGGTTTAAAACGTGCATGCTGAGAAAACCTTGTCCCAGAGTGATAAACTTCACAAGCACAACTCAGTAGAAAAATTTCCCCTAGATTCCTCTTTTTCTCTCTAACCTCTTTCTAATTTGCTATTCAGTTCAGTTCAGTCCAGTCGCTCAGTCGTGTCCGACTCTTCGCGACCCCATGAATCACAGCATGCCAGGCCTCCCTGTCCATCACCAACTCCCGGAGTTCACTCAAACTCATGTCCATCGAGCCATCTCATTCTCTGTCGTCCCCGTCTCCTCCCACCCCCAATCCCTCCCAGCATCAGAGTCTTTTCCAGTGAGTCAACTCATCGTATGAGGTGGCCAAAGTATTGGAATTTCAGTTTTAGCATCAGTCCTCCCAATGAACACCCAGGATTGATCTCCTCTAGAATGGACTGGTTGGATCTCCTTGCAGTCCAAGGGACTCTCAAGAGTCTTCTCCAACACCACAGTTCAAAAGCATCAATTCTTCGGCAATCAGCTTTCTTCACAGTCCAACTCTCACATCCATACATGACCCCGGGAAAAACCATAGCCTTGACTAGATGGACCTTGGTTGGCAAAGTAATGTAATATCCGATATTTTCCTTTTTCCATTTCCTTTGATCCTCCCTTACTACTAATTTGTATGGAGAGATAAGATCATTAAGTTCTAAACAGTCATGTTCTTGCTTCCAGTGTGTATGTGTGCATGGGTATGCACATGTGTATACACAGGAACTTAAAAGTCAGAAAGACAGGTTCAAATCCAGGCTCAGCCACAAGAAGAGTATTAGAATTGGGATAAGGACTGAGCTTTTATGATTTCATTTCTTCTCAAATAAAAGAGTGAAAATACTACTACTTTTAAAGGTTTTGAGGGAATAGAGAAATTATCAATTTAATTGTAAATTTAGCTTCCTTAGTCGCTCAGATGGTAAAGAATCTGCCTGCAATGCAAGAGACCTCGGTTTGATCTCTGGATTGGGAAGATCCCCTGGAGAAGGGAATGGCAATCCACTCCAGTACTCTTGCCCAGAGAATTCCAGGGACAGACCATGAGGTTGCAAAGAGTCGGACACAACTGAGCAACTAACACACACACAATTGTAAATTTAATTATCAATTTAACTGATATTGGCCAAAACTCAATAACAAGGCACAATATTCTGAAACTTTAGTTATGTTATTTAATTTGACAATTAAAAGCAGGTGTCTAAGCTAAAACATACATATTAATAAATCTGGAGTTTTATCTTTGCTTTTTGTGTTTTCTTTGGAATCTAACATCCACATAGCTGTTGAGGATCAAAGCCTCCCAATGCCAGAAAACTGGAAAATTGTGTTCTTCGGGTGTACATTGGATGGACCAAAAGAAGATCATACTAGGTGAAGTAAGTCAGACAGAGAAAGACAAGTATAATATGGTGTCACTTACATGTGGAATCTTAAAAATATTTTACAAATGAACTTATTTACAAAACATAAAAACAGACTGATGGACATAGAAAGCAAACTTATGGGTACCAAAAGAGAAGCAGGGGGGAGGGATAAATTGGAAGAATGGGATTAACAGATGTAAACTGCCATATACAAGATAGATAAACAACAGGATCTAGTGTGAAGCATAGGAAACTATATTCAAAATCTTGTAATAAACTATAACGGAAATAAATAAAAAAATTATATAGATATATACATATATGCATGCAGGCATGCAAATTCAGTTGCTCAGTCGTGTTTGAATCTTTGTGACCCCATGGACTGCAGCTCACCAGGCTCCTCTGTTCATGGGATTTTCCCAGGCTAGAATATAAGAGTGGGTTACCACTTCCTCCTCCAGGGGATCTTCCCAACCCAGGGAGCAACTCGAGTCTCCTGAATCTCCTGCATTGGGAGGCAGGTTCTTTACCACTGAGCCACGAGCCACCTGGGAAGCCCATATATGCACAGTCAAATCACTTTGCTGTACACCTAAAACTAACGCAATATTGTAAATCAACTATATTTCAATTAAAAAAAAAAAGAACAGAACAAGGTGGTGTCTGTGGATTTGTGCTGAAATGATCAGTTTGTTTTTAGGTTTGTAAATGGTTTGTAAATAAGTTCATTTGTACTCCTTTTCAGATTTCACATATAAGTGGTATCATATAATAGTCTTTTCTGCCTGACTTAATTTATTTAGTATGATCATCTTTAGGTCCATCCATGGTGCTGCACATGACATTATTTCATTCTTTTTTATGGCTGAGTAATCAGGCTTCCCAGGTGGCACTAGTACTAAAGAACCTGCCTGCCAATGCAGGAGACAAGAGACACGGGTTCGATCCGTGGATTGGGAAGATTCCCTGGAGAAGGGCACGGCAACCCACTCTAGTATTTTTGCCTGGAGCATCCCATGGACAGAGTAGCCTGGTGGACTACCGTCCATAGGGTTGCAAAGAGTCAGACATGATTGAAGTGACAACACACACACACACAGTTTTCCATTTTGCATTATTCCATATATCTTATATATGGGCTTCCCAGATGGTTCAGTGGTAGAATCCAATGCAGGAGACTCAAGTTCGATTCTTGGGTCAAGAAGATCCTCTGCAGTAGAAAATGGCAACCCACTCTAATATTCTTGCTTGGAAAATTCCATGAATAGAGGAGTCTGGTGGGCTACAGTCCAAGGGGTTGCAAAAGTGTCGGACACGTCTGAGCAACTGAGCACACACACACACTAAAATGAACGGTCTGAACTAACAAAATGAAGAAAAACTGTTTTCGTTCTTCAAAGCCTGGCATAACCCAGGCTCCGTCTGAAGAGACTGAGCCACTGAACTTCCATCATCATGGTTTTTGCAATCTCCAGAATGGCCAAACTCCAAATATGGAAGGAGAAAAAAATACTTCTCCCTTTTGTGTGTGACTAAATTCTCCACATATCTCTATCTGGCTTATAAATATCACAGGCAGCCAGCGAGTTACTGCCAGGCTGAATGATCCTCTTTACAAGCCTCTTTCTAGGTTTTTGAGTAAAGGTTTCCCTTATTAATTTTCCAGCCAGCATTCACTTAGCATTTGCTTTGAGGCATAATTGACAGGCAGGGTGACACCCGCCTGAGAGAAAGCCATAAATCAGAAATAATTTCCAAAATTGGCTGAGGGGCTGAAGTGTTGAATAGGCAAATACAGGTAAAAATCTCTTTATTAGGGCTGACAAGGACAGCAAATGTCAGCGAAGTGTTTCCTAATGTACCGGGCAAGATTAATTTGGGGGCCCTTCCTGAGCCGATGGTGTGTTGTGCGTTCTCTAACAAGTCACCTCTTGGGGCTCCGAAGGAGGAGAGTTGTTGGGGCTGTAATTGAAGAAAGAGCCAAGTCCTGGTAGGCTGGGAGAGCCACTCCCCCCGCATCACCCTCCTGGAAAAATCACTCGTCTGTCTTACACTCTATTTGCATTTTGCATCTTTAGTGGAAAAGAGCTATAAGTCATGATCCAAAGAACTTGGCAGGATAATGAAGCCAAACGACTTGTCCAAAAGGAGAGAAATAATCCACTATGGTAACCGAAGAAAACCCGCATGATAAATGAGAATTTGGGAAAGTTGGACTGAACATGTATACAATTTCCTCCATTTACAAATGATAATAATATGAATCAGATCCCTATCTTGGGAAGATAGAATAATGCCATTTTCTCCCCTCTATTTCAAGTTTATGGGGATTCTGGCATAGGTCCCTTCCAACCCCAATTCATGGACTTTTATGAAAATGACAAAATTTGGTCATTTTGTATACTGTCTACACAGATGCTTGTGCTATAAATTAAAAAGAAAAAAAATTATACTGCTTTTTTAAACTTCCAGGTATCTATTTAAAGATGTTATCTAAGTTATAGATGAAAAAATAAAAAATAAGATGAAAATTATACGCTAAGAAAAATTACATACCAGCTCATTCTGGGAAATCTACCCAGTAGCAAAAATTTAATCCCATCCTGGAAGGTTCCCCCGTTAACAGTTAATAAAAGAGATCAGTCTAAGTGAATTTTATCTGCAGATGTAATTAAGGTTTATTTTTAGAAAATTAAGAAATGAAGATATTTACTAGCCAGCATCAGGCACATAATACTTTTCAGGGCCACTTTATTGGACAAGCCAAAATTATCCAGATTTTAAAAAAGTGCTGAGCAACTACTAACATTAGCCACCAAGTCTATGCAAGACACTGTACAAGGCACCTTTCTTATTTAGTCTTCACAAACCCTGCAAAGGCAGTCATTAGTATTCAATTCAGTGAAAGTAACAGAAGCACAAAATAATAGCCACTGAAATAACAGGGGACAGTATTTCCTTGAAACAAAAGTATGTAAAGGAGAGCAGCTCAATTGCCGCTGTGACTCTGCTTCTCAAAAATCCCACCAGGAGAGTAGCCTTTCCAGCCATGTTTCTAGTCCCCTGAACGTGTGGTCGTTTCTCCTTCATGGTCCAAGACGGCAGGTGTAGCATCTCATGTGCGTTCTGGGTGCCAGGGACGGAGAAAAGATGAAGGAAGGCAGAGATGTCTGTCAGATCTCTTCAGAAAGTTTCTGGCAAGGAGTTTTGTGGCATTTACATCTTATTCATCTCATGTTAAGTGCAAGAGAGTCGAGGAACTGTAGCTTCTATTCTAGGCAGCACTGCATCCAGCTAAAATCAAGTCTCCTCCGATTACAGAAGAAGACAAAAATGAATAGAGACAATGAATAGTCTCAGGCATAATATTCTTTCCCCTGTTTTACAGGTTAGAAAACAGAATCTAAGGAAGGTAAGATGCCTTTCCTTAAATTAAAAAAAAAAGAAAAAATCGAGTAAGCAGTTTTAGACCCTGCGTTCTTCTCATTCGCCATAAGGCACAAAAAGGATAAAAACCAACCCAATTAAATTTTTTACACTGTCAATTAAATTCAGTCCAATTCAACTAATTCTAAAAGCTCATATCTTGCTCTCACCATAAGTAAGAAACTATTTTAGGCATAGAGCACTGTGTTAGCTATAAGAGGATTTGTGGAACAGAAATGTGAATGGAAATATAGATATGTTGTATCCTTTCAGTAGATCTATAGATGGCAGCGGAGATGAAAACATAGTTACAGGCAAAATCAGAGGCTGATTCTCATGGAAACTGAGAGAGATTAGGCCTCAGGACCTCTCACTTGCTCGACTTTGAAGGCCCAAGGAGAGGGCACAGCACCACATGACACAGTCATCTGATCTTGTGGAGAAGATCTTTTAAATGTAATGGGTTAAGATTTCTGTCTCGTTCCTTTTTAACTTTGATTTTTTCACCTTTTCCCTTATGCCGGGTAGAACACTGCCATGGCCCTAGTCATATCGGGGACCTACCTTAGAGGATGAATTGGGAGTCTGTTTAGTCTGAGTTTGTGATGGTACATTTACATGATTCACTATTATTTCTGTGCAGAGTCAATTTATTATTAGCAATTCTGGGGTAGGAATGCATTCAAGTATACTCTTACAAGTAAACTTCTACAAATAATCAAACATAGTGAATAGCATCAATACATTGGGGGGAAAATCAGTATTATGTGATTTGACATAAACAATTTGTGTTGAAAGAGCTAAAAATACTGATGTTACTTACACAGAAGTAGGCAAACTGGGTAATGAGTGATGTCAAAGACTATTTCACTCCTCAGAAAAACTGAAATGCCGTGAAATCTTATAGCTCCTATATAAAAAGACTTAGGAAAGATTTTCCTATGTTTGACAATAATTCTATATTTTACATGAAATAGTCATTAATGACAGTTGTAAATTTTTAAATTTTTTCCCAAATGTTCAGTAGTTTACATGCTATAGCTTAATATCACCATGTTGAAAAGAAAATCTATCTTTCGAATTTCTCTACAGAGTGAAATATTATGAAGTGAGTTACATGAAGAAGTACTCAAAGTATATGTAGAAAAATGTAAGAAAAAGGTATTACAGAGAGGCCAAACTGTTAACTTGAAATTTATCACGGTAAATATCTGCATTTAGTGACATTTATGATGGCAAGCCACTCCAGTACTCTTGCCTAGAAAATCCCATGGACAGAGGAGCCTGGTAGGCTGCAGTCCATGGGGTTGCTACTAGTCGGACACGACTGAGCGACTTCACTTTCCCTTTTCACTTTCACGCGTTGGAGAAGGAAATGGCAACCTACTCCAGTGTTCTTGCCTGGAGAATCCCAGAGATGGCAGAGCCTCGTGGGCTGCCGTCTATGGGGTTGCACGGAGTCGGACACGACTGAAGTGACTTAGCAGCAGCAGCAGCATGACAATTATTAACCTTTTTTTTTAAATTTGCAGTTTGTTGCACTTCTATTTTCATTTTCAATAAATATTGTACTTTGTATCTGATGTTGTGTATTGTTAATATTTTTTCTTAAAGAGAACTGTCAAAATTGTGTAAGCTTCAAGGTTAATAAAACTGGTCTACTTATGGGGATAATTACAAGTCAGAATGTGATTCTCAGAGCCTCGTATGGCTGTACAGCAGGAGGAGGATTTGCAAGTTTGGAAGAGTTAGAGCAGTAATTAATTTCTTTCTCTGGGAATAGCACATTGAAGGCAATATCCAGAGAAGAGAAGACTGAAATCTGCAAGACTGAGGTAAGGTGGGATGGGGAAGATATGGGTTCTTTCTGGCTGACAAAAAAAAAAAAATTCAGGAAGACACGATGTTGAAAGGATCTAAGGACTACACTACTGTGCCTTGCTCAATGTAATTCTCTTCTCCATCTTTCTTGCAGTTTTTCATTAAAAGAAAAAATAAAAGTGTGGCTCACCAATGCTGTGGTGCCAGTGGACACTTACATGAAATACAAGAGTATATCGCAAATAAATATAATTTATAGATAATCCTTTATTAAGTTAAGAATACTCCTAGTTTTCTGAGCTATATTCCTAGCATTCTTATTTTTTTAATTGTGAATGACTACTGAATTTTTAAAAATGATTTTTTTGCATTTATTGAGGTAGCCATGTGATTTTTCTTTTTGTTATTAATATTATGAATTTAAATTTTGAATATTGAACCAACCTTGCCTCTCTGGGAAAAATCATATTTAGACAGACTATATTTTTAAAGTATTGCTGTATTCTATTTCTTAATATTTTGGTGTCAAGGTTATGCTGAGCTCATAAACCAATATTTTTGGTTTATGGTATATTTTTTCCTCTTTCCTATGTTATGAAAGATATTGTGTGACATTGGTAGTAATTTTTCCTTAAATGTTTGAAAGCAGTTACCACTGAAAACATCAGGGTCTGAAGATATTTTTTGTTCCTTTCTTTGATTGTTTGGGGGGGTAGGAAGAATGAGAAACTTTCAAATTTTATATTTAATATTTTAATAAGTATAGAGTTTTATGGACGGAATGTTTGTGTTATTTATAATACATGTTAAGTCCTAACACTCTTTGTGTCTCTATGTAAAGATGATGCCTCTAGGGAGTAATTAAGGTTAAATGAGGTCAAAATCATGGGGTCCTGTTCTGTTAGCACTAGTCCCTGCAGGTGAAACAGCAGGGGGCCCAAGAAAAGCTATGTGATGTCACATCAGGACAGCCATCTGCAAGTCAGGAAGAGAACTCTCATCAAAAACCAAATCAGCTGATACTTTGTTTATGGACTTTTAGCCTCCAGAACTGTTAGACACAAATTTCTATTGCTTAAGCCACGCTGTCTGACATTTTACTGTGGTAGCCTGAAGTGACTATGCAAATTTGCAGTTCCTTTCTGTTTACCATTTGGAAGGTTGTCCTTTTCTTTTTTCCAAGTAAACTGTCAATTTTGTTTAGGCTGTTGAATTTATTGCTTTTTTTTTTTTTTTTCCAAAATATCCTAGTATTATCCTTTTAACTCCTATAGGATTTGTAGGATGTCTCTCTTTTTTCCCTTGATATTGATAATTTGTACCATCTCTCTTTTTACTTGATCAATCTAGCAAGCAGTTTAACAATTTTATTCTTTTTGAAGAGCTGTTTACTTTGGTAATTTTCTTTATTGCTTCTCTCTATTCTGTTCTTCTGTTTTCTGTTTCACTGGTTCTGCTTGATCATTTTATTCATTCTGCTTTGATCTTTTATTGCTTCACTTCTGTCTTAGAATTTACTTTATTGTTTCTCTATTTTCTTAAAGTGGAAGTTTATACTACAGGTTTTTTTTTTTACTTTACTCTTTTCACTTTCAATCATTGAAAGACACAAATTTCGCCTAAGAGCTGCTTTAGTTACATCCTACCAATTTTGATATGTAATATTTGTACTTAGCATTCAGTTCAGTTCAGTTCAGTTCAGTCGCTCAGTCGTGCCTGACTCTTTGCGACCCCATGAATCACAGCACGCCAGGCCTCCCTGTCCAGCACCAACTCCCAGAGTTCACTCAAATTCATGTCCATCGAGTTGGTGATGCCATCCAGCCATCTCATTTTCTGTCTTCCCCATCTCCTCCCACCCCCAATCCCTCCTAGCATCAGACTCTTTTCCAGTGAGTCAACTCATCACATGAGGTGGCCAAACTATTGGAGTTTCAACTTTAGCATCAGTCCTTCCAATGAACACCCAGGACTGATTTCCTCCAGAATGGACTGGTTGGATCTCCTTGCAGTCCAAGGGACTCTCAAGAGTCTTCTCCAACACCACAGTTCAAAAGCATCAATTCTTCAGCGATCAGCTTTCTTCACAGTCCAACTCTCACATCCATACATGACCATGGAAAAAACCATAGCCTTGACTAGACAGACCTTGGTTGGCAAAGTAATGTCTCTGCTTTTCAATATGCCCTAGGTTGGTCCTAAGTTTCCTTCCAAGGAGTAAACTCTTTTAATTTCATGGCTGCAATCAGCATCTTCAGTGATTTTGGAGCCCAAAAAAATAAAGTCTGACACTGTTTCCACTGTTTCCCCATCTATTTCCCATGAAGTGATGGGACCAGGTGCCATGATCATTGTTTTCTGAATTTTGAGCTTCAAGCCAACCTTTTTACTTTCCTCTTTCACTTTCATCAAGAGGCTTTTGAGTTCCTCTTCACTTTCTGCCATAAGGGTGGTGTCATCTGCATATCTGAGGTGATTGATATTTCTCCCGGCAATCTTGATTCCAGCTTGTGCTTCTTCCAGCCCAGCGTTCCTCATGATGTACTCTGCATAGAAGTTCAATAAGCAGGGTGACAATATACAACCTTGACGTACTCCTTTTCCTATTTGGAACCAGTCTGTTGTTCCATGACCAGTTCTAACTGTTGCTTCCTGACCTGCATACAGGTTTCTCAAGAGGCAGGTCAGGTGGTCTGGTATTCCCATGTCGTTCAGAATGTTCCACAGTTTATTGTGATCCACACAGTCAAAGGCTTTGCCATAGTCCATGAAGCAGAAATAGATGTTTTTCTGGAACTCTCTTGCTTTCTCCATGATCCAGCGGATGTTGGCAATTTGATCTCTGGTTCCTCTGCCTTTTCCAAAACCTGCTTGAACATCTGGAAGTTTACTTAGAATAATTTCTAATTACACTTGTGGTATTTTATTTGACCGCTGGGTTATTTGCCTATCATTTAAATTTTAATTGTTTTAAGTTTTATCTATTTTATTGTTTCTGACTTCTAATGTAATTTCATTGATTTTAGAGAAAATAGTTTATAAAATTTCAACTTTTTTTAATCTATTGAGATTTGTAGTATATCATGTGGTGTGACTTTTTGAACATCACTGTATATTGAAAAAAATCCATATTCACAGTTATCAGTATAATGTTCTATTGGTGTCAATTTAAGTCAAGATTTTTATAGTGTTGTTCAAATATACTATATTTGTAATGATTTTTTGGTTAGTTTTATCTGTCAATTACTGACAGAGAGATATTGAAATCTCCAAATATGAGTCTGAGTTTATGTAGTATTTTTATAGTTCTATTTTTTTATTCACCTACTTTGAAACTAATTAAATGAGTATACATATAGGACTGTTTTATGTTGTGAATATCTTTATCAATATGAATTGATGCTTTTCTTCATTATGAAGTGACCCAGTTTATTTCTGGTCATGATATTCCTGTTTTCCAATTTACTATGTTTGATATCACTATAACTACACAAACAAGCTTCCAAGGTGGTGCTAGTGGTAAGGAGCCCACCTGCCATTGCAGGAGATGAAAGAGATACAGGTTCGATCCCTGGGTCGGGAAGATCCCCTGGAGAAGGGAATGGCAACCCACTCCAGTATTCTTGCTGGAGAATTCACATGAACAGAGAAGCCTGGCAAGCTACAGTCCACAAAAGTTGGATATGACTGAGTGACTGAGCACGCATGCCCACACATAAGCAATCTCATAATTACTTTGCCCATGGCATATTTTTTCCCATTCTTTTACTTTCAATATATCTGTGATTTTATAGTCAAAGTGTATCTCTTGTAAAAAGCCCATTCTTGAGTTTCAGTTTATTTTTATCCTGAAATTTTTAATTTTTTCCATGGGATGTATTATACTCATTTACATTTAATGTATTTTTACTTATCTATATGTCTAAGTTTAAGTCAAACATTTTACTACTGGTTTCCTGTCTGCACTCTCTATTTTTTGTTGTTTCTTTGTTTCTCTTTTCTTGTTTTCTCTTTGGATTAATTTATAAATTTTAAATATTTCACTGTATCTTTTCTATAGTTTTTTAGCTATACTCTTTGAATTATTATTTGTATAGTTGCACTTAAGTTTATAGTATGCACTCAATTTATCACAATAAATATTGAATTAGCTTTATGCCATTCTGTGTATAATGAAATAACCTTATAACTGTGTAACTTCATTTATACTCTCTCCTAATTTTTGTGCTATTTTTATTACATAGTAATTTAAAATATTAAGACCTCATAACACATTGCTATGATTTTTTTTTTTTCTTTAGTCTTTTAAAGCATTTCAGTCCAGGTTTGACCCATGATACAGGATGCTTGGGGCTGGTGCACGGGGATGACCTGGAGGGAGGGTATGGAGAAGAAGGAGGTGGGAGGGGGGTTCAAGAAAGGGAACACATGTACACCCGGGGCGGATTCGTGTCAATGTATGGCAAAACCAACCAATATATTAATGTAAGGTAATTTGCCTCCAATAAAATAAATTAAAAAAAAAAGAAAATGAAGGAAATAATCTCTATATTTACAACTTCTCCAAGGTCCAGAGGACTATGAGACCACAGACATGAAGTTACATGATGGTAAGATCCCACTTAAATGTCAGGAAACTGAGACTTTGACATATGTGACACTGTGGGGCAGTGAAATCATCCTGCTTTCATTCCCAGCCTCTGTGTAATCTACATTCCCCTGTTAAGGGAAAACTTGATTGATAGGATTCTCTATGGATTTGGGATTTCTCAAGATCAGTGATCAGTTTGCCATGGTAACCTATACATTCATCAAATCCAGTTTGTTTCTCAGAACACTGGCTCCCATCTTAAGCAAATGACCAATGCTTGAGTTGTCCTGTATTTTTCATTTACTTAGAAAAAAATAGATTTTCCAGAGTTTATTTCTTTTGTATTTCTTTGTCAATAGATCTTTGGTGGAATATGTGCTGTTCCTATTTATTTTTTCTCTCTCTCTTTTTTTTTTTTGTATTCAATAGATGATTTCTTGTTATTTTCTTGAGAATTAAAGCCTTTCATTTCTTTCTAAATCCCAAGAAAAAGGGGAAGACTAGGTTTTCTCGCTTTTTTATCCTTCATTCCTCCCTTTGCTCCTTTCTCCCCTCCTGCGTTCTTTCCTTTTCATCTTATTATGTAAAACATGTTTTTACCTACCCCATCTTTCCACAGTCCAAGATTACCCAATTCTTTAAAACTCAATTTAAGATTCCCCCATTTGTGAGACTCTTTTCCAGGTAACACAAACATGTCCAACTCTGACAGAATCTTGTTTAGCAGCTCTGTCATTCCTTTGGCAATGATATGCACTGCTTTACATGGTTAGCTTTTTTGTTTTCAAAGAGATTTTAATTAAGAGTTCTTTTCCAAGAAGAGTTCCTATCCAAGAAGAGTTGCTGTCCCAGAAGAGTTCCATTTCCTTGAATGTAGGGAATGTGTGTTTTGTTTGTTTGCTTGATGTTTTTTAATATTATTTTTAAATTCACTGCCACTCAAGAGAAAGTAGAATACCCATGAATTTGTTTGAAGATAACAGTGGCCATAATTATGGCAACAATTCTCTTGTTTGAGATTGCAGGGAATAAGAGATATGAGGTTGTCTTTTCCACATAATAAGTCTTCGTTGGCACAATAAAAAAGTAATGAAGCACTCTCCAAATACACATATTCTTACTGTGTATACATTTTTATAACATAAACATGAGTATCTTAAAACATAAAGTCAGGATGACAAATTTAAATATACTCAAATGTATTGATAACCTTGTGCTATGGCCATTTATTCTGTGTTGAGTACAAATGTTTAATATAGACTTTAAAAATTTACGTATTTTGAATAAAGGATAAAACTATGGTGAAAGAAGCAATTTAATTCAGGAGATTAAGGCACCATTACAAGACACACTAAGAAAATTTTTAGTGATGAAAGTACTTTTTAAAAATTCAGAACGCAATGCAATGTGTCCTTCTCTGAAAGCCAATCTCTACTCTCTAGATGCCCCTCCTTTTAGTACTCATCATACTTATAGAAATTCTTCTTCAGATTCAGAAATATTATGAAAATACCATGTAAGAGAATGATGTTCATGAATGATGGCCATAAACTAGAGCATTGTTATATTCCTAATGTATATAGTTACATAAGCATTACTTGAGAAATGTAGAATACAATTTTTGAGCTGACAGTACTTTTTATAGGAAAAAAAATTCTACAAATGCAATATAAAAATTACTGCAACAGAGGGTGCAAAATACAGAGAAAATAATTTCAGTGGACCCATAATCAAAGGTCATTAACCAGGATTTGCATCCTGGCAAAAAGCGACTGAACTGAACTGAACTGAACATTTTGACTGCCAAGATTTGTAATCCTGTGACCCCTGGTGGTTTGGTGGTTAAGAGTCTGCCCCCAATAGGACATGGATTCCATCCCTGGTCAGGGAACTCAGGTTCTACACGCCACAGCACAACTAAGCTGGCTCTCCAAAACTAGAGACATTGCATGCCGCAGCTAAAAAGAAAAAAAAGACTTATAATCCAAGTTTCTGGTGATCATTTTCCATGTTGTGTTTAAAACCATGAATAAGTCACCTTGGGTGGGATAGTTTCATGACTGACTTTTGTTCAAAGATTCAGCAGGCCCTGCTTTTTGCTCATGTCCCCTGTACTGTAGGATGTTCCTGGATCTCTGCCCCTGTAAAGAGCATCCTGATTCATCATTCTCCTTCTCCCGTATCTATTTGGTTCTTTAAGGTCAAAATCAGCAAAAAGATGTGAGACTTTTAAAAAACTCAAAAAGACAAATTTATAGGTTAAATATTGGGTTTAGGAATCTTAGAGTCTGCTCCTAAAGAAAGTTAAAGAACTTTAATTAAGGTTTGAAAGTCAAACCCAAGAAATTCACTCACCACACTGAAAATAAGTAAAAGTTAAAGTCTTTTGTTTATGTCTTCTGTGTTACATTATACAAGTTCCATGAGGACATGAGGAATATCTTACTCATGGCTGCATCTCACCAAGGTCATGGCTAAATATTGGCTTGATAACCTAAAACAAAACACATGAGGAAGGAAGGAGGAAACACTAATTAATTTAATGATAAATTAAGCAACTTGGACTTTAAAACCATTTTAGTCTGAATCTTGGGGCAAAGCAATCATATATTTAGTAATATTTCTTGATTTTTTTCCAATGCATCACTTTATCCTTTTACAGACCTTTTCAGATCCTGTTTGAATCTCTCTCTGATTCAAAATCTTATGAGTGAATTTCCCTGTACTCTTTAGGTACAAATCTGCAAACACTGTTTGGATTGAACACTGACTGGCATTTTGTGTATCACTTCCTCTACATCCTTTCTCCTTAGAAGTTGCCAGTCTCTGACTCCCCACATATGCCGTCCTCTCTGGGAGTCCATCTTCATCCAGGGACTCTTCCAGCTGGTTGGTCATACTCATCCATGTTTATTCTAGGAAACAGAAATTCATCCAAGCTGTTAAATGATAACAGAAATGTCCAAAAGTCAAGTAGGCTTTAAAGTTAGTTAGAAATCTCAGTGATGTCACCTTGGAACCTCTTATCTGTTTGCTCTGTGTAGAACTGGCTTCCTCTATGATTTCAAGATGGCAGTCAACAACGCTAAGAGAAACATGCTTCTTCTTCTAAAGGGACAGAGAAAAATCTGGATTTGAGTTGATTCAAAAATAAGAGAGAAGTTAGGAAGTGGAAAGAGTGAGTATGGACAAAACTGTTGAAGAGTTTTCTATAAAGGGAACAGGGTAATGGAGTGGTAATTAGAGGGATATGTGGAGTCAGGGGGAATAAGAGACTGAAAGGGACATTAAAATTGTAATGATGATGGTGATGATTTTTTCAGACAGTTGGGCCAAAAATAATTGTTTGAACATGTTTTCCTATGTTTACTCACTATTTGTGTCTCTTTTTTTCTGAAGTACTTGTTCTTTGCCTATTTTATTGGATTATATGTCTTCATGCATTCTTTTTTTTTTGTCTTCATATTCTTGATATTAAGTCTTTTTTCTACATATACTGCAAATATCTCTATAAACTGTCACTTAATTTTAAGTTGATATCTTACGAAGAAATTAAAGGATGAAATCAAATGGTTACCCTCTAAGAAGACTGAAATTTGGTCTGGAATCAATGTTTTATTTATTTTTTAACATTATGGTACTAAAACTTAGGAGGACAGTATAGTGCAAAGAACACCATATTAAGAATATCTAATTATGTTCTAATTATGTATTAGAACACTAAAGTGCTAGCCATGATCGGTTTAGGGTATGACTAGCATTGGGCACTGTGCTTAAAAGCTGCATACATGAACTTTTTTAATTTTCACAATTGTATAAATTAAACACAGTAATTTATATTTCACAGATGAAAAACTGGGCTTCAGAGAGTTTAGGTTCATCATACAAGGTTACACATTAATGACAGGACACAGTCCAAATTTGAACCCTGTTCTGACTCCAAATCGTTACTCTAAATTCCTACAAGGTAACTTCCAAAATCAATGATCATTAGAATTTAAACTGACCTTGAAGATCTCTTATTGCAGGTACCTGAAGAAGCACTGTAGGGTGGTTGTCAAAAGTGTGCAGCTCAGTCTTGGCTATGCATTTTAGGGGTAATTTTCTGGGGCTTCATTTTTCTTATCTATGTGATAAGCAGAGTATCATCGATCTCTTACTGGAGTAATTGGGATACATAAGATGATATACATAAAGACCTACCTGGGATACAATAAGAGCTCATTATTGCCTATTGTTATCATTACTATGATTATTATTACTTTTTATCACCACCTGACACCCAAATCTGTTTATAGGTCCAACAAATGATAACCTAGTCCCGAGATCAAAATCTCCTGCTAAAGTTAACTCATTACCTCTTACAGAGGTCCATTTTATCTTAGGAAAGTTCTGATTATTAGAATGTTCTTTCTTACAATCAGATGAAAATTGTCCTTCTTGAAATTGTTTTAACAAGACTTTCTAGGATGGCATACAAGTTTTGAAGTTGATTTTTATTATGTCTCTGTAAATTGTCTACTAACTAAGAAAAAATCCTAACAGTCATCTCCTCTCTGTTCAAGCTCATCAGTGCTCCTCTTAACATTCTGAACAGAACCCTATGTATATATAGGTGTGACTAGGACAGCCCATAGGTCAGTTCAGTTCAGTTCAGTCGCTCAGTCCTGTCCTATTCCTTGCCACCCCATGGGCTGCAGCACGCCAGGCCTCCCTGTCCATCACCAACTCCTGGAGCTTGATCATACTCATGTCCATCAAGTCAGTGATGCCATCCAACTATCTCATCCTCTGTTGTCCCCTTCTCCTCCTGCCTTCAATCTTGCCCAGTATCAGGGTTTTTCCAGTGAGTCAGTTCTTCACATCAAGTGGTCAAAGTTTTGGAGTTTCAGCTTCAGCATCAGTGCTTCCAATCAATATTCAGGACTGATTTCCTTTAGGATTGACTGGCTTGATCTCCTTGCAGTCCAAAGGACTCTCAAGAGTCTTCTCCAACATCACAGTTCAAAAACATCAATTCTTCTGCGCTCAGCCTTCGTTATGGTCCAATTCTCACATCAATACATGACTACTGGAAAAACCATAGCTTTGACTAGACAGACCTTTGTCAGCAAAGGTAAGCAGGATTATATTCTTTCCTGCTTCGAGTCATTCATTATGTGGCCACGCCTACTTTGCTTACTTATGCAGCCATATCATACAGCTCACATATATGCTACTTATATTAATGCATACTTGCCTGATTTAATGAGGTTTTGGACTCAGATGTAGAGTTCATATATGACTGACAAGCTCAAGTACCTGTTTCTGAATTATTGTTTCCCTATTCTTATAGTATAATTAGTTTTTCAAATATAATCAAAATCAAATGTTTAAACTGGCAGTTAATAATAAAAACCACAGAACTCTTTCTTAATAGCTTTTTAGAAAAAGATTTTGATTAATTCCATCTACTTCTTTAGAATCATCACCTGTCACACACTACGTATGAAACTGCAGTATCTTTTGATTATATCTATACAGTGCCATGTTTCAGGAAACAGCTTGATTTCATTTCTTATTTCTTTCATTAGCCTAATAAATAATCATGAACTGTCCTTCCACCTCCAGGCAATCTTTCTATGCCTTACATGTGCCATAAAAATCATTCTACTTGTCCTTGATATATAAGGAATTCCTTGATATATAAGGAATTCTTTCCTTCCTTCCTTCCCTCATCTTTTCTTTGTTTCTTTTTTTTTTCCCTTAAATCTTGATTTAAGTGAGATCAGAAACTTTTTGGTATGTGGGGCATTAGTATGTGAGAGAGGGAAATGCAAAAGAAGGTGTTGGCACATGACATATTAAATAATCCAGCCCAAGCCATCACTCCACAACATAAACAGAGAAAAACTCACTCTCCTAGAACTACTTAATAGTTTGTATTCTCTAGTATTTACAAGCCAGTAGTCAATCACACATTGCTATATCTTATTATCACTGTTTCATTTTTTTTTTTTTAGAATTCACACACCATGCCGCTCTGAACAAAAATATTTTAGATGCATGCAGTAAAAGAATAATGCAATCTGAATGAACCATTCTCATGGAATCAATATAATATCAAGTGATGGAGAGGAATGTGATTTAAGGATACTCACACAATTGCAATAATAACATCAATGACTGTTTTCCTTTCTTCTTCAAACACTTCCACTTGTCCTGCTAGAATTCCCACTCTGTCCAGAAAATTCTCCTCTATCTCTGCTTGTCAGACAATGTACCCCTTCCTTGAGTTTACTCTGTGGTTGTCAACTGAGGGTCCAAATCAAACTTATACAAATAGCTCAGGGTAAAAGCTGAGGCCCTGTAATCCACCTCAGTTCAACTGAATCAGTGTGTAGAAAGGGAGTGGTACCTGAGGGTACTGCTCCCTCCACAGTCCCTAAAGGAAGAGGATGCTTTATACTCATTTCCCAAATTCCTCAGGGTCAAGAACTCTGGTCACTGTTCTTGATCCTCAGTATCTCTTTGGACCATGATTTTCCGGTGCTCATGAAAACGGCACTGACTCTCCACCTTCTTCTATCTACAGCCATCCCTATCTTGCCCTCTAATTCAGGAAGATTCCTGAATCCATTTCATAGTTTCAGTTTCCTCCCTTACTGTTATTCTCATTCTTAAAAATACAGGGTGCTGAATATACACGTGAGCTCTGCGCCCTGACTTTGAGAAGTTGGTCTCAGGACTGCTATTACTGATTGTGCTGCCATGGGAAGATTATATAAACCCTCTTTGCCAGAAGATGGAGAGGCTACAAGGAAGGAGTGACAGTTTTCAGCATTAGGATTAAATAAATTACCATGTTTATTTCTAGAGTTCTTAACTCATATTATGCTTTGCTTGAATGACGGTCCTGAACCTCTCATTGACACCCTATCAGAATTCTCACCCCTCCTCTAATCAATTACCATTCAGTTATCTTTCACAAATACACATCTAATCATGTGATTTCCCTACTAAAACTCCCCTATCTACCATTGCCTATAAGATACAATATAGTTTTCTAGGAGCTGCATATAAACCATTCAGTGAGTCAGTTTCCACCAGATCTCCCTATTCTGTCTTAATTCACTTAACATCTTCCCTCTTTTCCTTCTTTCCTACTCTGATCACGTATATTACGGATCCCATAGATATAGCTGCATATCTATGCATATGCAGTATACCTTGATCAAACTTTCGAAATACACGGGCACGTTTCCTTGGATAAGTTTTTCAAGTATTCATTAATATTCCCAGTTATAAAATTAGAATAATAATAATTACCTTGAGAGAGTCTGTGAACATTAGATGTATTTATAGACCCATACATATTTGAAAACATACATATATAGTGCTTCCCAGGTGGCTCAGTGGGTAAAGAATCTGCTTACAATGCAGAAGCCACAGGAGACATAGGTTTGATCCCTGGGGTGGGAAGATCCCCAGGAGAATGAAATGGTAACCCACTCTGGTATTCATGCCTGGAGAATCCCCATGGACAGGGGAGCCCGACGGGCTACAATCCATGGTGTCACAAAGAGTCAGACACGACTGAGCTCAACAGTAATTCAGACACATTTACAGGAGACACACGCCCACGATAGGGGCTGAAAAAATATCAGTAGCTGCATTGAATCCTGTCATTAAAATTGCTGCTTTTCTTATCAGTAACATCATTATTGTAGCTACTCTGCAGTTTGTCTTGTGTCCCCTTCTATTTATTCTCTGGGTTCCCCCAGCCCGGGGTCTCTATGGCTATGTGACACTTGTCCCCTGAGTTGTGGTTGTTACCTTTTATAATCACCATCCCTCTCATACAGGATCATTTTGAGGGCATAGCCCATCCTGGACCTGCTCCTTGGAAAGAAAATAGTCCCTTGATCAGATTCACGGAGTGCTCACTTCAAAGAATTGTATATACCTCAAGGTCATCAGGGAGAGTGTGAATTACCTGACCCTGGAAAACCTGACGCTGACAGGCTTTTCTGTGGAGGCTCAGCTTTCTGTGAAAACAGGAAAACTGCCTCCGGAGAAGATCAATGCCCCTTCTTTGCGCAACCCTCCCTCGGCATGCACACCTCCTTGACTTGGCTGTATCCTGAGCTGTCTTTCTTCTAAGCGCCCCCAAATGGGGCTTACTTCTCGTTAATAACCTTTCTCCCCGTCCCTTTATGCCCCTCTCTTTCTCCTTCTGCCTCCGCTTCTCTCCGCCTTTCTCTGTTTTCCTCCTCCCCTCCTCTCGTCCCTCACTGCCGTCAGTTTTGACCTTTTCTATATCGGCATCTCAGCATTCAGGGGCCCCACCGCCTCCGCGTCCAGCACAGGCAGTCTGGTTCCTCTCTCTTCGCACTCCTCCTCTGCCTGATCATAATCCAGCGGTGAAAATCTGGGCTTCCCAGGCGGCCCTAGAGGTAAAGAACCTGCCTGCCAATGCGGGTTAGATCCCCGGGTCGGGAAGATCCCCTGGACAAAGAAATGACAAACCACTCCAGTATTCTTGCCTGGAGAATCCCAAGCACAGAGGAGTCTGGCAGGCTATGGTCCAAAGATAGTGTTGCAAACAGTCGGACAAGACCGAAGCGACTTCACGTGCACGAAGATCTGACTTAGAATCCATACCTTAGAAAAGGAATGAAAGCAAATGTATGGGTTTCTTTCTTTCTTTTTATTTTTTTGCTCCCAGCACATCACGATTACAGCAAGTTATTTCTATAAAGCATAGAGGAGAAAAACAAGCGTGTTATAGCTGGTGAAAGCCAGTGTCCATACAGCCTTGAGAAGCCAGAGTTCCTGACGTGTCCAGAAAAGGTTTTGTCAGGTCGCTCCATCAAGACCCACTGAAGGGCAATTTCTCTTTCTTAGTATTAACCCTCAATTGGGAGTCGGGGCAGGCAAGGCCTTGCTCTTCACAAACACTCCAGGATAAGGTGATAAGAAGATTACAAGTAAAGCCTCTCTTTAGCTATTCCACATCTCCTGTCAGACAGAGCAAGTTAAATTACAGCACAGGCCACACATCCATTGATCATCCACTCGGCGTGCACTACCCAGGGCTTTAAAAAACCATGCCAAGGATAAGTGAAGTCATCTCAGCCAAGTTTATTTTAGCAAGGAGGGTTAACCAAGTTCAAGGAGGTGAGGGACTTGGGCGGGCGGGGCTCTCACTCCTCAACGCTGAGTTCGATTTATGCATCATCTTCATCACTGAATATTTTCTCACAGCCCTGGAGAGGTGTTGAGAGAACGCACAGATGAGGCCATAGCCCGTAAATGCTCTTAACTGGCTTACACGTGTCTCTGTTGGTTCCTGGCCCCACGCTCAGCTTGGAAAGCCAGGCTCAAAACACAGAGACTATTGCTAAAATTGGCATTTATCCTATTTACAGTTTGTACATCCGTGTTCAAGATGTAATCTCAGTTAAGTCTTAGTACATTTGAGGGGCCCTAACTGCTTTATGAATAAAGACAAAAATTTAGTTTTTGTCCATTTGTTTATTTGGACAAGATGCTCTCTTGAAAGAAGCTTCAATGACCTTAGTTCAGATCATAAAACTTACCGTGCAGTTTAACAAAGATATAAATTCTTTGAATGGTTTTGAGAGTCCAGATTGATAGAAATACCATAGGCCATTTTGAGGCTAAAACAGAAAAAAAAAAGATAAATTATTAGAAACACTTAAAAATTCTGTGCATGACACTCTTCTTTATTAAAAAGACCCATTGTAAATTGGAAAGTTCCGAAGTCTTTGTGGTGAGGGAGAATGAATTATAATGACATCACTGGGTCGTGAACTAGGCCCACTGGCTACTTTCCAGAATGAAATTGACTAAGAGAGATCAGATGAGCCCATTCGTAGCACAAGACATCTGGGAGGCAGCCAGGGAATCGAGGTTCAAGCCCCCTATTTAGGACACACTTCCTCTTCCTCTTCATCATCAAATATAATCACAATTTCTCAGGCAAGGCATCTAGCCTAACAGTGCATTTCCATTCATATTCTAAAGAACACCCCAAAAGTTCTTTGTACTCACTCCTCAGTGAAAGGCCTCATGAAAAATAGTAACGTGTCAACATCTGCCTGACACCATTGGTGCATTTTCATCATGTTGCTGATGGGAAGCATTTTGCCTTCAAATAAGCATAATTTTCCAGTCTTTTCCATCTTCTTTTTTTTTTTTTTTGTCTCTCTCCCAGCGTAATAAATGGTGTCTGAAGCCCAAGAGAAACTCATTTCTGTTAACAGATCATTTGTAAACCTTTAAGGGCAGCTGGTGAGAAAGGGGATTTTTTTGCTTCTGTCTTAACTTTCCTGGTTGTCTCTCTAAATGCAAAATGACACCTCATTCAAAGCTTTCTGGTGTCATCTTAATCTCCCTTATTTTACACTTTCTATCTTTTTGATATTGCTATAGACTGCATGGAGGCTTTTTACCTAATACTGTAATACCTATTATCTTAGGCATTTAGGTATATAGGCTCTTGCCAGCTAAGAATAATACAGATCAATTGGATGTCAGTAGCCCAATAAAGTCAGAGAGTATATATATTTTTTCAGGGTAGAAAAAAAGACGCCTACCTGCTTGACCTTAAAGTCAGCACATTTCAATATTAATATATTTTATGCATGCATGTGATAACGTCTTACTATTCTTATGGATCTGTAGGGAAGTCTCACTTTTCTCAGTGGAGGATTATTACCTATTCCAAGGGGGCTATGATTATAGACACTTACTAAGACAAGAATAATTGACCATAAAAAACCTTTTATATTCCCACAATTATTTTTGCATTGACTAAAAGTGTCAAGAAAATCTGATTTTATTAGCCAGCCCCTAATTTGGACTCCATTTAATTCTTTATCTGGCTTTTTCCCCCAATAAGTTTTTAGTCTGAGAGAGTTGGCAATTGTACAAAAGAACAATTTGTTACAGAACCTTTACTGAATGGAAGTTCTATAATCCAAGCATAACATCAAGTATCAAATAAAATAAAAATGTATGAGATCAGCAAAGGGGACATGCTCCAAGGTAAGAAACTGATCTAGGGACTAGGAAAAAAGAAGTTTAAATCAGAATTTGACTGCTCAGCTATGAAGTAAGGCTGTGGAACAAAGGGTCAAATGCAGTTTTGACCCCTCATTCCCCTCCACCCACCAAAAGATCAAATCCGGTCAGCACTGAGCCGATTTCCAGTAAGAAGCAAGAAGCAGAATTGTGCTTGTTAAGAAGCAGTGTGGACATCTCTAAAGGAGACTGGAGGGGATGAGTGAGGAAGTCCTTTGGCTCTTCAGAAGCTAGGGGATGCCGTAGACAGGAGGAGCAGCAATGACCTGGTACTCGTTTGGCTGGAGCAAAGGGCTGCTTACCACAAGTGCTTCTTTTCATGGCTGTCTCTTTGAAATATTAGAAACAAGGACAAAGCAGTTATTACAAGTGGACCTTGTGGTCAAAAGCATGACTGCTTCTGGAGAGAACTCAGATGAAGAGGAGGACAAGTGTTTCAGTGTCACTGCGAATGGGTGGAGAATCCTTGGCGACTACCTTCTAGGACTAGCATTCTGATGTTGGAGATCCTAGATGCATTGGCTTGTCATGTAGTAGAGGATTCAGTGGACAAGAAAAAATAGAAGTGACATGGCATCCATTATGGCATCCATTTCACCCTTGCAAATAAAACCCATCCTTTCTTCCATATGCAAACATATATATAAATAAACATATACATATATAAATAAACATACATACATATATATATATATATATGAATGAATGAAAGTGAAAGTGTCAGTCTTCAGTTGTGTCCAACTATTTGGGACCTTATGGACTGTAGCATGCCAAGTTCCTCTGTCTATGGAATTCTCCAGGCAAGAATACTGGAATGGGTGGGTTGCCATTCCCTTCTCCAGGGGATCTTCCCAATCCAGGGACTGAACCCAGATCTCCTTCATTTCAGGCAGATTCTTTACCATCTAAGCCACCATATATATATATATATATATATATATATATATAGGTGAAGAGTGCCATTATTTTATGACTGATTTAAGTCTATAAAACTTAAAATTTTTGAATTTTCCTGAAAGCAGTAAGCGTGGTATACAACTGAAAATGAGATTCACGGGTGCCCTACACTCAAGTCACCAGTGAGCCAACTGCAGTTGGGGCCAGACATTTCCCCCGGGTGATGTAAGCGGAGTCTGCTACCAAAAAGCCAGTTTCATTCAACTCAATCTCACACCTCCTTCCCAGTCTACTGGTGGTGGACATCATGAGAAAATCTCTCAGCTGAGCAGGCTCTGGAGAGAGGCTATTTCCTCCCCATTCCCAAGGTAACTGGTTGCAGAATAAGGGATTCAAGGGGATAACTTATAGAGCTTGGAGGCACCTGTGAGAAAGGGAACTGAATTACTCTGTAGCTGAGTGTTTGCTGGAGCCGAGAAATTGCAGTGTATCTTATTACCACTGTGACCGAGTAGAACGCAGTGAGGAAAATTCTGTGTGACATAAAGTGAAAGTGAAAAGTGAAAGTGAAGTCACTCAGTCGTGTCAGACTCTTTGCAACAGCATGTACTGTAGCCTACCAGGCTCCTCCGTCCATGGGATTCTCCAGGTGAGAATACTGGAGTGGGTTGCCATTTCCTTCTCCAGTGGATCTTCTTGACCCAGGAATTGAACCCAGGGATTGAACCCAGGTCTCCTGTATTGGAGGCAGACGCTTTAACCTCTGAGCCAGGTTAAAGGCTCAGGGCAGCCTGTGTGACCTAAACAAGTGCCTGATTGTGTTTTAGGGCAACATGCCCATAGAAACTGGGCTCAAGTTGGTAAAAAGAGGTCGTCAAAGGGGGCAAGTCTACCAGTATGTGTGTAGGTGTGGTTAGTCATGTCCGACGCTGTGACCCCATGGACCATAGCCCGCCAGGCTTCTCTGTCCATGAGATTTCCCTGGCAAGAATACTAGAGTGGATTGCCATTGCCAACTCCATGGGATCTTCCCAACCCAGGGATAGAACCCTAGTTTCTTGTGAATCCTGAATTTGCAGGTAGATTCTTTACCACCAGCACCACTGAAAGTGGAGCTTGCTGGAATCCTGGTTCAGCGTGCCTGGGAAGAAGACAGAGCCACTGCCCTCACTCTAAGTGGACTTCTTGCCCCCAGAGGGTGAGAAGAGGACTCAGTGGTTTCATCTCCAGTTGTACAAGCCCTGAAACTAAAGAGTGTTCGGAAAACTTAGGGCCGCCCAGGAGGCTACTTGGTCAATGGAGAAGTAGACTAAGAATTTCTGGGGACATCAAGGAAATAGGCAAGGTCTTCAGAAAGTTGTCTGAGGTTAAGCTACACACCTCAAGGGGAAAGAATACATCATGAGTGGTAGTTACCAGTTGCAAAGAGAATCAATGAAGCCACGGGTCATGTCCCAATCTGAGTTTTCTGCCAATTTAGATAAATCTTTCCTCCTTTACCTTCCTTCCCAACATCCCTTATCCAACAACAGATGGTCAGTCAAGGACAGGGAAAGCCAAATGTGCCTTTAGCTCTTCCTGACAGGAGTCAGATCAGGCAGGCCAGGAGAATTTGACTAGGAGGAGAGAGAATGATGAGAGTGTCAATAAAAATTCTTAATCCCCTTTTACAATCCAAGTAGTCATGATAGAGTCTGTTGTGGTGTCTGCTGGGGGAAAGAGAATAATTTTTTTTTATATAATATAATAACAAAGTTATTTTAATTATTGTCTTCTGAAGAGAACTGCTGTTTTTTAACTTTAAACTTATTATTTTGTATTGGGGTACAGCCAATGAACAATATTGTAGTTTCAGGTGTACAGTGAAAAGACTCAGCTATATATATGTGTGTGTGTGTGTGTGTATCCATTCTCCCCCAAACTTCCCTTCCATCCAGGCTGGCACATAACATTGAGGAGACCCAACAACTGTGCTTGTTGGTTATCCATTTTGAATATAGCAGTGTGTACATGACCTTCCCAAACCTCCTAACTATCCCTTCCTTCTGGCAACCATAAGTCTGTGAGTCTCTTTCTGTTTTATAAATAAGTTCATTTGTATCATTTGTTTTCAGTTCAGTTCAGTCACTCAGTCATGTCCAACTCTTTGCGACCCCATGAATCACAGCACACCAGGCCTCCCTGTCCATCACCAACTCCCAGAGTTCACTCAAACTCATGTCCATTGAGTCGGTGATGCCATCCAACCATCTCATTCTCTGTTGCCTCCTTCTCCTCCTGCCCCCAATCCCTCCCAGCATCAGGGTCTTTTCTAGTAAGTCAACTCTTCGCATGAGGTAGCCAAAGTATTGGAGCTTCAGCTTCAGCATCAGTCCTTCCAATGAACACCCAGGACTGATCTCCTTTAGGATGGACTGGCTGGACCTCGTTGCAGTCCAAGGGACTCTCAAGAGTCTTCTCCAACACTACGGTTCAAAAGCATCAATTCTTCAGTGATCAGCTTTCTTCACAGTCCAACTCTCACATCCATACATGACCACGGGAAAAACCAGAGCCTTGATTACACTGACCCATTAGCAAAGTAGTGTCTCTGCTTTTTAATATGCTATCTAGGTTGGTCAAAACTTTCCTTCCAAGGAGTAAGCGTCTTTTAATTTCATGGCTGCAATCAGCATCTGCAGTGATTTTGGAGCCCAAAAAAATAAAGTCTGACACTGTTTCCCCATCTATTTCCCATGAAGTGATGGGACCAGATGCCATGATCTTTGTTTTCTGAATGTTGAGCTTTAAGCCAACTTTTCCACTCTCCTCTTTCACTTTCATCAAAAGGCTCTTTAGTTCCTCTTTACTTTCTGCCATAAGTTCCACATATAAGGGATGTCATACGACATTTCTTCTCTGTCTTACTTCACTCAGCATGACACCTCTAGGTCCATCTGCGTTGCTGCAAACGGCATTGTTTCATTCTTTTTAATGGATCAGTAGTATTTCATTGTGTATATATATGCCATATTATATATATGTATCCATTCCTCTCTCAATGGATGTTTAGGTTGCTTCCATGCTTTGGCTATTGTAAACATGCTGCAGTGAACATTGCAGTGCATGTATACTTTTGGATCATGTTTTTCTCTAGACATATGGCCAGCAGTGGGATTGCAGGGTCATATATTTGCTTTACTTTTAGTGTTTTAAGGAACCTCCGTATCTTTCTCCATAGTAGCTGTTCCAATTTACATTCCCACCAACACTGTAAGAGAGTTCCAAGAGAAGAAATTTGAATCAAATATGAGATTTTAGTTTCAAAATAGACTGCACTGAGTTTTCATATCTGAGAAGGACTAGGAAGTTATTGAGCCCTGCCAAGTTATTTTTCAAGAATGGAAAAGGGAGGTTTTGGCATAGCATGGTTGAAAATCAGAGTTGGAAAACAAAGTAAAACAACAACAAAAATAACTTGTTTTGTTTCTTAACCAATTTAAGGTTGTTTGATAAACCAACTTTACTACTAAGGCAATTGTACTCTCTGTTAATCTGACCAAACTAATCACCTTCTGACTAGCTTAATAATCTCATATAAGCAACAGGAAGACCTAAAGAGATTGTTAGAGGGTTATTTGTCATATAAGTAGCTATTGATGATTCCAAAGCAAACCATGACTACTTTGTCAAGTTTAATTACATATATTTGCTTCCCTAGAACATTATTTATTTGGCAGAACTCACTGTCATTACGTACAGCCACTTCCAATCAACAGGATTCATTTAAGAGGGACAATTGTTAAGAACCATTTGTAAATAAACACATACCATTGATTTTATTTTCAAAATAGATAAGAAACACCTTACTTTATACATCCTGCTGTCTCTTTTGGTACCTCAGGGAATGAAAAGACAACACAGTCATTTCATCCTATATCATTGAAGGAAAGAAACACATAAAATAGATACTTCAGGTTAATTAGCAGAAGCTTCCTGTGGTGATTCATCAGTCCATTTTCAAGACTCCACGAATTTGATGGGTATAAACACAACCACCATAATGAAAAAACAGGGGGCTGTCCATTTAGGATTCCAGAACAATAGGTTACACTAGCAGCACTCAGTCGACCACTTTTATTTTCCACCTATTTCTTACTGAACTCAACTCTGATCTCACAATCCAGACCAGCCTTCATTTCTACTTGTCTTTAGAGGGCTCTCCTTATTTTGGCCTGTGGGCTCAGGTGCCCACACCAGCCTTGGTTCTGGAAATGAACCATCCATGACTTCCTTTGACTTGTATCCATTCAGTATTTCAAAAGATGAACATGATCTTGGTATTCTGTGTTCTGTACCTTTACTCTTTAAGTTATCTCTTTCTCACCCTTTGACCTGGATTCTTGACTCCTTTTGTCCTGAACCTCAGCCTCAAGACTGGACCATAACAGAATATAGTAAAGTGACTATAGCTTTCACTGCACAGCATAGTGGGGTAAGTCATCTTCAACAGATCCTATAGGAAACATCCCTAATAGTTCAAATGCCCTGAAATTAATTCACTCATAGAGGAATCCCAGCCTCTTTCAGGTGACCTCAATCAATGACTTCTAGACTGACTTCAGGAAGCCACCTTGTTCTCTTCTTCCTCAACCTAGGAAGCCCTCCCGATAAATCCCATAGGTAGGAGAAGATACCATGTAGTTATAACCAAAAGTGTTATAAACCTTGACCAAGAGTGAGAACCATAAAGATTCAGACTCAGGCTTTAGAGCTGGATGGACTGGGCTCCAAATCCTGGCTCTGCCTTTTTCCAATGTGTAGACTTAGAGAAGTCATTCAAGTCTCTGTACCTTCTTTATAAAATGGAGACAATAGTATTTCCTCAATCCAGGTGACATAGAGGATAAAAGCCTGGGCTAGATAGCAAAATGTTGTAGGTTTATGTCTAGGATCATTACTTATCAAGTGTGATCCCTTGGAAAGTTACAGATACTTGAGTTCTCCATGTTTTGGCTTCATTATCTACTTAATGAAGATGCTAATAGCAGCTGAGTCATTGAAACACTTTGGATATGAATTTAATTAGTACTGACAAATGTTTAGAAAGTGCCTGGCAATGGTTAATGCTTAACAGGTGTAAGTCAGTATGAATCAAATTGTTGTAATATACTATAACTCATTTCTACTATAATAAGCCAGAGAATAAGGTGAATATTAATGATTTTCTTGACAGATTTGACTTGGAGGTAACTATAGCTCACTAGTTGACTGAAAGGGGTCTAAACCCAAAGACCGAGAAACAAAATGTCCCTAAATTGGCCCCTTAACCACTCAAGATACAAGTCACTTTCTATCTTTGCTGAGAATTTAGCAAATCACATCTTATGGGGGGTTTTTGTCAGTCCCCAGCCTCTGCCTGAGAAACCCTAAGTTGAGTGAGAAGTAAAGAGGAGATACCTTGACCTTTTTTTTTTTTTTTTAATTCTAAGAATCAGTGGTGTTTGAAGAAATCACTGCTTTAAGAGCAGGAACAAAACAAGCTCAGTCAAATTTCCTGGGTGATGAGGAAGGTGTACCACACTCATCAACGCTTAATATGCAGTCAGCTGTGTAACAAAAAGCTGAGCTTCTTTTCACCCATGTAAAGTCCATAAAGAAAATGACCAAGAACGCCACCATGATGGAGAGAGTGAAAGTGAAATACATTGGCTTTCATATATATGTATATGAATAATTTTAAGTTAAATGCTCTGTGGGGAATACCAGGATAAAACAGTCTCTAGTTTCTCTGCTGTGCAATGAAAGTAAAATAAGTACACAAATATCTCTAATGCAAAGCAGGAAGTAGTAAATGTCAAAGAAATCCACAAATCGAGAGCAGTTAAAGTGCTGAGCTTGTTGAGAGGGTTTCCTGTACAGGGGACCAGGCAGCGGTCGGCAACAGAAGTGGCATTTGAGTAACTTTTAGCTTCTATTAAGGACTCTTACGCCAAACACTAACCCTCACCCCACCACCAATGGACCAAGTGCTAACTCATGCCAGGAACTCTCTTTTCCTCTCTTTGCCTGGCAAGCGTGTACTCATAAAACTCATCTCAAGGGTTAGTCCTCTGCTGTACCCTATTCAAATAGATTTTTCCCTCCCTTATTTGGGAACACACACAGTGTTGCACCCAGTTCTCTCCCTCTGACGTTTTAACACATTACTCTGTTACCGTTCCTATCTTTGTCACTGAACTGTGATCCCCATAAGGGACTGGGCAATGCCTTTCAATCCTCAGCACCTAGGGATACTTTGTCAAATCATTGAACTTTGTCAAATTACTGCAATCTAGTTTTAAAAAGGAAGAAATGTCCTGAAGAAAATGAAGCTTCCTGCAACCTGTGAAAAGTAAAAGCGTGGAAGAAAGTGAGAAAGGAGCTCTTGGCATGTGATTGCCTGGTGATACATAATTTGATTTAATTGTCATGATCCAACGTTCCAAGTTAGCATCATTATCTCCTTTGACTTTTGTCGAGATTGAGGCTCAGAGAAATTCAAGGACTTGTCCAAAGTCACAGAACTGTTATCGTGAGTGGCTGGGATTCGAACCGGGTGCTTTCCATCACTGTGTGATGTTCCTGAATGAAGAGATGCACCAGCAGATGTACCACCTCTGAAAGTTACTCAACATTAAAAATAATAACCACTTTGACAAAATCCAAAATGAGTCCTTCCTACCACCCCCAAGACCACCATGGAGTTTGCTCTAAAAAAAGAAAAAAGTTTGCCTACCTAGAGAAAATTCATCTGTTTCTGAGAAAAAGAAATCAGTGTTCTCTTTCTTGCCTTCTTCCTTCATCTTTTCTTCAATTTCTTTTCCCTCTCTTTCTTTGTGCTTTCTTCTGTTTCTTTCTGATGCAGGGGAGGATTAACTCTCCCAAGTGAAGATGGTAGTGATGATGATGGTTGGGTCAAGCTTATGGTAGGCTGGCTTATTCCTTCAAGGGTCTGCTCTAGGCTTCAGGTTCTAGAATGGTACATTGATATTTAGATTTAAACTTTCTATACCATAGGAAATAAGACAAACTGAATTTTTTGTTTAACAGTTATTTTCTTAAGGAAAAATAAGAAATGAACAAAATGATCTACACACAAAATTACGCATCATTTATAATTTTAAAAACTAGAATAATTAGAAATAACTTTAATGTTCAATGATAAGAGTTTAATAAATTATGGTACTCTCTACATATGGAATATTTTGTATTCACTAAAATATGTTTACAAAGAAAGTATATGAAAATACTGTGTTATTTTATTTCAGACATCAGAATACAAACATATAAAAAGTAAAATTCAAATTTTATAAGCACTCTGTATATATCTGAAGAAAAAAGAAAGAGATTGGAAAAATATTAACAGTTGCTAATTCTGATTCTATAGCTGGTGATTCTTTCTATAGTTTCCTATCCTACCAGTAACATGGAATACTTTTGTAATCAGGAAATAAATTCAGATTTGATAAATGCTTGTCAAACACATGCAATTTCATCTTGCAATTCTTCCTAGGAAAAAAAAAAAAAAAGAATTCTGTTTGGTGTTTATTGCTTCATCCCAACCACTGTTCCAGGAAGGAAGCTCTGTCATCCTGTAACTTGTGTTTATTCATACCTTTTCACTCTAGCTCCCACCAGTCTGCCTCCCAAAAAACATCCTCGATATAGTTCGGTGTACTGAAAAGAATGTAAGCTTCAGAGTGAGGCAGATCTGGGTCTGAATCCATTTTCCCATATTTCTTAGCTGTGAAATATTCAGAAAGTTCTATTTTCTCTGAGTTTCAGCTTCAGGATGCAGTGAGAATTAAATGGGATTGCACACGTTGTGCTACCAACACGAGTCCTGGGACACAGTGCATTAGTCACTAACACAGTCATTGCTTCCTCCTGCCTCTCCTGTTCTCCGCACCTCCCCAAACTTACTGATGTTTCAAGTTCCAGCTCCCATTCTAGTTCAAAGTTCTTCATGACCTTCCCTGGGCGGCCATGGCATCAATTTCTAACTTTGTTTTCTGGACGACTCACTTAGCACTTACCCACAGCTTCACACAGGTATGGAGTGCATGGCAGGCCTTCCCCACAAAACAGAAGAAGCAATCTCACCCCCCTCCCCATTGCATCCGAGACTCTCATTTATTACAAGCCTTCAATCAGCAGCTTATGCTGCAAAGCTCAGTCTACCATGTTGAGTTTTGAATGCTAAAGCAAACTTATGAGTCACAATACATAATAGTTAAAACTGCTGTCTGGAGTCATGCTTCCTCTTGTTTCACCTGGAACAGGCTGAAAAGCTATCAGTAGCTGGTGGGTGGTACCTGGTGGCTGGATCTGAGTTGTCAAGATAGAATGCCACCATCCGGAGAGACAAGAGAGCTCCAAAAGCCCTGGAACAGTCCTGATTCTTGTCAGACTGTGGAAAAAGAGCATAAATTGGTGAGTGCATTTGATAAGGTGAAGTAAAGTAGTTGGGTCCTACACCTATAATTCCTTTCCTTACAAGTCCGTCAGTCAAGTAGATTGCTTGGGAGCTTGGTTTCCATGGGATGGAAGCAGAAAAAAGGGAGAGAAGGACAGAGGCACACAATAGTATCTCTCTCAGGTATGTTTCTATAAGTGCTTTTCAGTCTAGAATTATTGACATGCCAAGTAATGATTAAATTCCAAGCTTTAGGCCCAAATGCCTAAAAAGTCTTTATCTTACTTCTAAGATGTCACTGGTTCTTTTGTTCTCATAGACTTATTTATCTTCTAAGCAGTGAAAAACATAAATAAAGCTATTTCACTATTTGATAGTTTAAAAACATCACTTAATGAAATATCTTTAATATTGCGTTCTTTTTAAAGGTCCTTTCAAAGTCTTATTTTTATATATTCAGAAAAAAGCAAGCCATATTTTCCTATTCCTGGTGATGTCTAGAATATAAATAGTAATAAATATATGGATAGGAATCATGTGTTGAAGTGTCAATTGAGATTGATTCTTTTCTTTAAAAAGTTGAAACAGAAATGCTCTGAATAGTGCATGAAAGAATCCCGTCTTACTACATTGTCCCCACGAATGAAAGTTGAATATTTGTCCTCAAACTGTTTCTTAGGAAAACTACAAATAAAGAGGAAGGCAAGCTTTCACAAAAACTTTGGTCATAAATATAAGATTATGATGCCAGAGAGTAATTAGCGTTTTGTTCCTCTTTTGAATAGCAAGGGAGGGGAGGCTCTCTCTCATTTAATTCTATTGACCTGCCACAATTTTACAGAATTTAGTAACATCTATTATTTCTTTTTACATATAGTTGTCCCTGTCCCTTTAATGAGATCTTATTTGTATTATTGCCTGTTTCTTCCTTCCTTTTCTTTATTTTGTATGTCATAAAACTGCTGAATTTGTACAACTTTCAGGTAATTATTTTTATGAGCTCACTGGAGGTTATCTTCAATGCTATCACAAAGTCTTCCAGTGGTCAATGAATCATGCAGTGTATTTCATGATTCCTCTTCCAGGATTGCTACAGAGGCTTAGGTCAGTCCACAGAAATACTTTTGAAAGTTTGGAGCAAAATATATTATTGTAATACTTTTTTTCCTAATTATACAAGCAGTATACACATTGTGAACAATTTAGAAAGTAGAAAAAGAGTAGAAAGAAGCAATTAACTTCCCCCAAAATATTTTTAATACTTTAATTTCTATCTTTCTGTTACATATAGGTCTACACACAAATGTAGGTTTGTACTCATTTATTTTCATTTACGTCAGAAAGAGAATATTCTCCTTTGCCACCAAAAAGTTTTCAAATTTATTCAATAATTACTTTTATATTATTATTTGAATATACTTTTCAGTTCAGTTCAGTCACTCAGTCGTGTCCGACTCTTTGCGACCCCATGAGTCATAGCACTTTTAGACTACTTTGGATTTTTACCTGAAAAATATAACATAGGAAAACCAGAAGACATGATTTTATGCAGTTTAATTTGGTCTGGTTATGCAAATTCTTCCCCAACTGCATACCTGAGTCACACATAATTAAGATTCTTTACTAAATTCAATGAGTTTAAATTCAATCTCTACTAAATTCAAAGGCTCAATGAGTTTCATGAGCCTTTTCTGAAATAACAAAAGATAAGATTAGAGTTAAAGAAAAGAACATTTATTCTTAGGAGATGATAGTTAAATAATAAGTGACAGCTGTCACTGAACTGAGAGTAGCCAAGAAAGGCCTGTCATTCTGTAGAATCTGATCCACAAACTTGAACTAGAATTTCTGAACTCTAGAACCGGGAGTTCTATGCCAAACAGTGGCCCAACCACCAAATCCAGGCCAATGGCTGCTTTTGTATTACCTGTGAGCCAAGAATAGTTTTTACATTTGTAAATGGTTGAAAAAAAAATTAAAGAAGAGTGATAACTTAACACGAAAATTATATGAAATTCATAATTTCATGTCCATAATAAAGTTTTATTGACATATGGTCAATACTCATTTGTTTAAATATTTCATTGGCTCTTTCATACTGTAACAGTAGAATTCAGTAACTGCTGAACAAAGCACAAAATTATTTACTATCAGATCATTCACAGAAAAAGTTTTAGAGAAAAAGAGTCTTACTCTAGATGATCATTAGGTTTTAAGTAAAGTAGCATTAGAGAAGTCTAGGTTCATTTTCCTTTAGCCCTCTCATCTGAATCTCCTTCCTTTTAATTAGCAATATTATTTACTCCCTTCAGGGAAACAAGAATTGTCTATATTCATTTGCTATCAGAGCTGCCTTTGAACTTCAGTAAAGCCACCATCTTGCTTTTGTTCACTTCTCTAAAGCTTAGTGTCTGCCACATAAAACACAAGCAAGTTCTTTAAACTTCTTGTTATCTTGAGACAGGGCAGGACCTTTACCCAATTTATTTAGTTATGGAGGAGGAGGATGAAAGATTGGGTCCTAAGTGTTACTCAATGGCATGACATGGTTTTCCCTGGAAAGCAGCCAGAACTGATGCTTATGAGGTGTTTGTCTGATGAACTGTACCCCTGTGACTCTAAGCAGAGCCCGGAGGAGGCAGCAGTCCGTCTTTCTAGCTCAGGTTTGACTCACAAATCAGAAGAATGTGCAAAGTCCATGGAAGCCAGACCCACCCCTAAGACGGTCCAACAAAGAAATAATAGCTTCTTTTGGATAACCATCTAGAAGGCGGGATGATTTTGATTATTGTTGACGTGTATTATAGTATTTTCATAATAGACCCTAGGTAACTGCTGACAGTGATATTTGCTTTAGTAACAGGAAGTGTGGGAAATAATTATTAGCCAATGTATAGGCTGCAGAGAACCTTTCTACATAAAGGAAGCCATGTGTTGAATGTATGGAAACTTCCAGCACAGCTGACATAAACAGAAAAAAAAAAAACAAAAACTGGGAGGTTGAGGGGAAAGGAACACTGGGTCACAATGCCTCCAGAATAAAATTCTACATACAGAATAATAAGATGAACCCAAACATTTGACAATGAAATTCTCTTATAACAGGATTTCATTATTTCAAATCTAGAAGTACTGTGAGTTTCTTCCTGCTATCCCACCGTCCTCAACTTCAGTCTTATAGTCAGATTGGAATTGTACATGGTCTGTACAATTTCTTGAGGCTCTAAGACCTGGTTTTAGATCTAACCATGAAAACAAAATTTAACAAGAATATTTGACGATGTTTATAAAAGGTGAAATCTGGTTATCTGAGATCAGTATGAAATATAAGACACTATTGTCATGTACACATTACCTAATTAAATTTAAGGAATGTTTTAGTTTATCCAGTTAAAAAGTAGTATGTTTATTATAGAAAATTTTGAAAATACAGAAATTTTAAATGAAACAAAAATAATTTCTATAATCTCTCTACCCAAAGACAACATTATTTAAGTATTGTTTCCTCGCAGTCTTTTACTGGGATATTTTTTTCACAGTTGTAATTATACTCAAAGTTCAGTGGAGCCTCTTGCTTTTTAAATTTAACTGTATCACGTAATTTGTAAATAAGACATTTATATTTATCTTGAAAAACCCTGAGAGATGGATAGTCAACCTATAAGAATGTCTGTGTATTAAGAATAAAACTAAATTCAAAACCCAAAATGCATATTTGCCTTTTTCATGGAAAAGGCAAAGTTTTGTAACTTTCTTTTTTATCTTATGACTTCTGTTTTGGTCATGATGATATATTCTGGATGAACACCAAAACAAAAAAAAAAAGAAGAGTGGGGTAATAGGACTAGGAGAAACAAACAAACAAACAAAAAAAAGTCAAGAAAAAAATGAGAAGGAAGAGCCAGAGAATTGAAAAGAAAATACACCATTCCCCAAATTTCCCAAATACATCTGGTCCTGCTGAGAGTAATAGCATTTTTGTAAATATGTAGACAACTTCCTAAGCTGAATTTTTTAAAAAAGCCTATCTCTTTGATACTGCATTAATTCCATAGTCCACATAATTCACATTCAATAAAGAAAAATAGAGCGAGAACAGAATTTATTTTTTTTCAAATACTGAAGTTTCTTAAGTTAATTTGCATTTCATTTTCTCTGTATTATGTAAATAAAGGCAAATTAGGCATGGAGATAGGTCCACTTCAGGGTGGCACGGCTGAGTCTGAGTTGTGGTGGGACTGTTTTCATGCCATGGGTCAGTGGCTGGTCTTAGGAGCATCTTGCTCCCCAGCACAAAGGTCTGATGCCAAGAGGGAGCACTTGTTCTTTCCCAATTCCTTAACTTCCCTAAACCAGTTTTTCCTTGAGGTATTCTTTTTGTGAAATTTCTGTATCAAGGCTGCATGTGTCCATGATACAAAATCCCTAGCCGTTTGCCCTCTTCATAGGAACCAGGCAAGAATGTAATCCAAGCTTTTCTTGGTCTATCTCTACACTACAACATCATAACATTGAAGTGTAGATTTATAGCATGCTTTATGTATATTTTCTTAGTCCCAGGGCCCCCCTTTTCACAGATACATACACAACATGTCATGTAGAAAATATAAATTGTTGATGGTATAGGCACTTTCTTCCTTTTTAAACCTTTCCAAAGGTCTTTTTGTTAAATACACCCAGATGCCGTTTGACAGATGAGGGGCTAATTGCTCTGTGAATTACCTCTATCGATTCCTGTTTCATGTTGAGCCAAACAAACAAAAGATATTAATGCTTTGAAAAAAATGAATGATGACCTTTCTCTGCAAACACAGCTTGTGGTCTCTGATTATTGGTGATTCCGGAGAGCAGCGGTCAATGGCAATAGCTGTAACGCTATGATCACTATAATAAGCTTGCCTGACCTTCTCTGCCATGTTAAGTGGTTTAAATTTATTTGCCCAACAACAGAAGAGCTTTCATTTAAAGTCACAGAACATTCAATTCAATTTAAAGACATAGTGTCTTCTTTCCTCTCCTTCCTTTCCTGTCCATTTCCCCACTTCAAACACCTCCATCCCAAGTTCCTTCATCATTTTGCCACTGCAGAATAATCACCTTACCTGTGAAACTCATTCTTTCAGTTCTTTTGGGGACCCTGGATGACATTTTCTCTTTTGACTTGCTCTTTCTTGTTTTAAGACACTAGAATATTTTGTTTATTGCTTTGTATAAGTTTTGTTTGTGAATCAGGTTTGGGGTTCTAGATAATATGAGCTGTATAAGAAACCAAGAATACATATTATCTAGAATACCAAACTTGTGTACTATTGTATAGCACAGAAAACTGTACTCACCATTCTGTAGTAACGTATATGGGAAAATAATCTGGAAAAGAATTGAGATAAATATATATATATATGCACATATATGTAAATATATGTATATAATATGTATAACTGATTCATGCAGCTATATACCTGAGACTAACACAATGTTGTAAATCAACCATACTCTAGTAAAAATAGAAATAAAAAAACTCAAAGGTAGAGAATTGATTAAAATGAATGCCTTTGATATATAAAATCTGAACTCTCATAGGTAGGGAACTTTTGGACTATGTTAAATGACAATGAAGATATAATCAAAGGAAAAACAGAATGAATTAATAGTGATGCTGAGTAATAATTCTAAAGAACCCAAGAAGATATTTGTTCAAATAAATATTTGAAAACAGTTTCATTAAAAAAAAAAAAAACCAACAAGTGCAAGAGGGTGTAATTCTAAACTCACTAGCCTGGAAGCCAAGAGATTCAGTTCCATTTTGTCCTTAATGAGATTTTTGAATCAGTCATTATTATTATTATTACTACTATGCACCCAGAACAGGCTCATCCAACTTGGTAAATAGGGAGGACTGGACCCAATGAGTTCAGAGCTTCTTTCCAATTGAAACACACTAATTTTCAATATATCTCTAAAAAAAACCAAAAACATTTCTTGTAAATAATAGAGTTATAACTTGGCAGCTAAGAAAATATGGTTCTGGGACCTTTAAGGACTTCCTGAGTTTTTCTCAACAATCTTCATGATAGTGAACAGGAGTAAAACACAAATGGCCAAAGTCTTGAATGGTTAGGAAATAGAGCAACCCCCCTTGGTTCAAGTGGAAATCTCTTGAAAAGGGTACCCCTGACACTTCCACCAGTTTCCTGGTAAGAGACATGCCAAAAATACCAAGGAAGTGGTTCCCCTTAGAATAGCTTGGTCCCTGTGCTATAAGATTAAAGCAGGAAGCGAAGAGAAAAACACCACAAATAATCAAAAGACTTCCTGCCTAAGTCTGACATTCTCAAGAAGTTAGGTCTGAATTTAGATAGAGAGCTGGGAAATTTTAAGGTGACTTTCCTTAAGTATTATCTCTAGTTTCTTCACAAGACATTAATCAACAGTATCATCAAGGTATTCTTGAGCTTTACCCAAGTTTGCCATGTTAACCATATGGAGTTCAAGAAAATAAGAGATATGGTTCCTGACTGTGTGAAATTCCTCATTCTGCCCTTAACGTACCAGGATCTTTCTCAGCAATATGATATTTACAAACACTGTGCGCTTTCTCAACATAGAATGCTTTTCTATTCTTCTCCTCTTCAAAATCTAAACTTAGGGCCTTCCCAATTCCTGTTGTTGTTATTGTTTAGCTAAGTTGTGTTTGCCTCTTTTGAGACCTTCCAAGAGGCCACCAAGCTCCTTTGCCCACGCGGTTTCTCAGGCAAGAATACTGGAGTGGGTTGCCATTTCCTTTCCAGAGGATCTTCCCGACCAGGGATGGAACCTGTGTCTCCTGCATTGTAGGCAGATTCTTTACCACTGAGCCACCAGGGAAGCCCTCCCAATTCCTACTCTTTACAATTCTTCTATACTTATCTCTCCTTTCCCAGAATGCCCTCTGTAGCACCCTATGGGGTTCATCATGGCCCCGAGAATATGCTATCAGCTCAGCACTTTGCAAATGTATATAATTTGCTGTTCCTTTTACCTCTTTCCCGTAGAAGTTAGACCTTTGTATCTCAGACTACTAACACAGACCTGGGGTCTTGTTAGGCGTCCAACTGATGTTGGAAGATGGGTAAGTGAGTGAACAAATGAATCTCACTGTATCAGATAATTGCTGCTGTGCAACAAACCACTCTCAAAGGCAATGGCTTTAGACAATCAGCTGCTGTTCATTATCACTTGTGAATCTACAGGTCAGTGGGGGCTTCCTTGATCAGGCTGAACTTGGCTGGGATGACCCAGATGGGATGTCTCCAGTCTTTATGTTCTTCATCCTCCTCTTGGAGGAGGCACATGCTCCTCAAGACCACAGCAGAAGCACAAGAAGCAAAGCAGAAACTTCCAAATCCTGTTAAAGCATACCATCACTTCCACCTTGTTCTTTCAGCCACAGCAAGCCACGTGGGGAACCTAAGCCAAAGGACAGTCAATATACTCTTCCCCTTTAGTCACATGACAAGATCACATATTAAAGGGTATGGGTACAAAGAGAGAAGAAAAATCAGTCTCAGTCATGAAACCAAACCATTAAGAAGGAAATACCGGGCGGCCAAGTTGTTAAGATTATGAGACTCCAATGCAGAGGGCACAGGTTTGACCTCTAGTCAGGGAACTAGGATCCCACATGCCATGTGGCATGGTCAAGAAATTAAATAAATAAATAAAATTTAAGAAGCAGATACTGATGACCATATTAAGAGAGAAATATAAAATAGGTTACTCACCATTTAAGCCACTTGGCCAAAGTCATCTCCTTCATTCTCACATCACCAACCCGTGGCCCAATGATGTAATTACCTATATGGCCCATAAGTATTTACCAAATTAGATTGCATTAATAGATGGTAGAGTAATCAGAATTGGAAGAATCTTGATATCTTGATTTTAACTGTTTTTTTTTTTTAATTAAAGAAAATAGGTATGGCAGCCAGATATGTTTTGAATACAAAACCAAAAGCTTTAAACAACAAAAGGTTTTTCCTTCATAAAGGAAGACACTTTTACTTAAGCTTATATACTTTATGATGGAAGTTTGTTTAAAACTAATCGTAGCTCATGAAATAACCTTCTTTTCACTTTTAAACAAGCTGGGAGAAATCTCATGTAGGCACTGTTGTGGCTTCTTTACAGAGTTTCTGCTCACTTCTCTGAGTTGAAGTTAAATCTCTAATGTCCAGGCGCTGATTTACTAGGAAGAGCACAGTTCACTTAAAATCAGAAAAAGCCCTGGCAGTAATCAAGCCCTGTGAATTCCTGGCCCTTTTCCTTGAAGGCCCAGTGGGGCCCACTTGACTGGGCCAACCCCACACCACGCACACTGGATTGGTGGTCCTCTTATCACAGAAAATTCCACCAGTGCAGCCAAAAAACACAAAAGGAAGCACACACAGACAAAAAATGTGAATATAATATACAGGCCTGTGGATTGAGTTTTATGAAAAGGAAGAAAAAAGCGGGATAGAATTTTTCTTAGTTCTTTTGCAAAGTTCATTGGACAAGAAATAATGAGATAAATGGCTTATCAAATATAGATACCTCCATTATTTTTAATGACACTACAAAGACAGTTTTAAAATGTCTCTCCTAATTTTGCCCTATAATCAGAACACTTGATTGTGACTATTTGGTAAATGGAATCATACATTTTCCCGTGATTTGTATTTCATTTCCTATGCTAAAGAGTTTATATTCATTAAAGGTATGCAGATCCAAGTATTCTCAACACTTCTTTCTTGCTTCACTTTACTTTGTAATACTGTATGGTATCAGGACTCTGCCCTATAGCTGAAGTTCTTGGAGGAAAAAGGATTCTTATGGTTGTTGTTTATTAAACCCAAATATTTCAGAATCTAGTCCTTCCGGTTTCAGGAGAGAAAAGTGAAAGACGATAATGTGCTTTCCTGCTTTGCTCAGCTGAGTCTCCTGGGTTCATCTGTGTGTTTTAGTATGTAGAATCTTCTTTACATAGGACTAGCTCCAGCATTCTAATTTCTCCACATTTCTGTTTATAATTCTTCTCCATTTTTATTGAGAAAACTTTTAACTAATCAGCTTAGAGAGTCTTTAAATGTTGAATCCTGATGCCATTTGAGCAAGGAATTGTGACAGAGTTCTCACGGCCATCAGTAAAATTCCTTCCGATGTGAGCCAGGACCTAGGAAATGCAAAAATCCCTAATAAATGTCAGGCAGGGCTCAACTGCTTATCTGTTGCCTACAAAACGTTCGAAAAGAAATGAGTTTGCTGCTAGGAGCTGATATGATCCAACATTCTCATTCATTCTTTCCCGTTCCATCATTAACTCCAACACTGGATAAGACACTCGTTGAGGATGGGGGCTGGGAACAGGGAATTGCCAGAGATGGGAAACCAAGCTGCCTTACAAATATTCACAGCTGCAGCTTTCTGTAACCATGCTCCATTTCCAGTGGACTTTAAAAAGACAAATTCATAAGCTATTTTGCCATAAAAGGGAATCAGCTCTTAAGTCCGTCTTCCCAAAGACCTCAGACATGAAATTACCACAGCACTCCCTAAGGTCCAGAACACAGAATTTTCCTCCCCTCCCACATGCCTATCCCTAAGAAAATAGTTTTCCCACTAGATAAAATAATTAAGACCATTCTCAGAATAGAAAACAAAACATGTATTGCTTGGACATGTGCCTATTTTCTGGCTTAATCAATTGATTGCATATTTACAGTTTGATATTCCAATAGCTGTGAAGCTATCATATGTAGGATTTAATTGCATGGAAGAATCAATAAATAAAGTGTACAAGAGTAACTGTGTGTGTGTATGTTTTCTTGTTCAACCTACTTCTGATTTGTTAACTAATTTAGGAGAGAATCCATAAAAGCATAATACACCAGCCGCTGTGAAGTCCCTGCGTATCTCTGAACTGGAACCTGGCTTTTTAAATCCTGTCTAGGTAAATTACCTTTCCAGTGCAGGGTATTTCCTTTTAGGAGATTCCTTGGGAAGGGTCTCCAGGGGACTAAGTAACTTTTTAATGGTTCACTCAGATTAAGAGGAAGGAAATGTGAACTCCTCTCGGGGGAGGCACCACACTCTCGGCCGTCTGCATCCTGTAATTCTTCCCAAGTCCGTGAATCATACTTTTAAGACGCCTTTTCAAGGGCATTTGTCTTCCTTTAAGAGAAGGCCAACGCAGAAAAGATGAGGTTTAAAATAGGTCTCAATCAAGCTTTAGCCATAAAAACAATTGCCCAAGTTTCCCCCTGTCTGTCTAGAGAAGGTCTCTGCATCCTTTACCTACACCTCACACAGTACTTGACTGGATCACTTTTACATTAATTTTGCTTTCAGATTTAGAATGATTTCTAACATCACCTGAGGGACTTTGAACTGTAATTCTGGATCACGTTGACCAGCCTCTGGACTGATTTCACTTATGCTGCAAGAATCTGAAGACATGAGCTATCATAAGTAGTTTTCTCCAAGTCATTTTAGACTGCAGTCTTGTTTTTAAGCCGTGTTTTTATTTAGTAAAAATCTTGTATGTAAGCAAATATAGACTATGTTTGCACCTTTTCCCAAAAAGCATGAAAAGTTTCATCATACAGTTGTGTCCGACTTCTTGCAACCCCCATGGACTGACTGTAGCCTTCAAGCCTTCTCTGTTCATGAAATTCTCCAGGCAAGAATACTGGAGTGGGTTGTCATTTCCTTGTCCAGGGGATCTTCCAAACCCAGGGATGGAACCCAGATACCCTGCATTGCAGGCAGTTTCTTTACCATCTGAGCCACCAGAGAAGCCCACCGAAAAACATGAACACTACTATAAATAATGTTGGCAGTGAATAGAGTTGAACAAGGATTGAAGCATGAAATCATTCAAAATCTCTCTACAAGAATGAAGTAACAAGGGCATAATTCTAAATGGCAGTATCGATTGTATTGAAATATCAATAGCATTACAATATCAGTTACTCAATGAATGAACTATATTTTATTGATCATATACTTAATGGCAACTTCTAATGTTTTAAGCTACTACCAAGAGTGGAAATGCCCTGAAAAAGAACAAATGTGCTATGATAAGGCACACCCATGTGAACTCTAATGTCAACTATAGACTTCGGGTGATAATGATCTGTCCATGTAGATTCATCAATTCGGACAAATGTACCACTCTGGTGGGATTTTGACAATAAGTGAGGCTAGGCATAAGTGGAAAATCTCTGTACATCCTACTCAACGTTGCTGTGAAGTTAAAACTTCTCTAAAAAAGCAAAAATCTTTTTTTTTAAGCTATCCAAAGGTAAGTTTACTTACTTTGGGAAAGTTTGAACAAGCTCCAGGAGTTAGTGATGGACAGGGAAGCCTGGCTTGCTATAGTACACGGGGTCACAAAGGGTTGGACATGACTAGAAGACTGAATTGAAGTCTAAATTGTCTTAACTGAATGTTCAGTGTTGGTTTGTATAGATATGCATATAATCCCCTCTGTGTGATTCCTAATCTAAGAATCTTTGGTAAATCAACAGGTATTTTTCTATTTGTGTGTGCCTGTGCATGTGTGTGTGCCTGTGTGTGTGAGCCTGTGTGTGTGTGCCTGTGTGTGTCTGTGCTTCTCTGTGTGTGCCCTGTATGTGTGTGTGTGTGTGTGCCTGTGTGTGTGTGTGTGCCTGTGCCTGTGTGTGCCTGGATGTGCACCTGTGTGTGTGTGTGCCTGTGTGTGTATGCCCGTGCCTGTGTATGTGCCTGTGTGTGTGCACGCCTGTGCGTGTGTGCGCCTGTGTGTGTGCGCCTGTGTGTGTGCCTGTGTGTGTATGTGTGTGTATGTGTGTGTGTGTTGGGGGCATGACAGCCAATCTGTACTCTGTGTGTGTATTAGTTGCTCAGTCATGTCCGACTCTTTGCAACCCCATGGACTGTAGCCCACCCGGCTCCTCTGTCCATGGGATTCTCCAGGCAAGAGTACTGGAGTGGGTAGCCATTTCCTTCTCCAGGGGATCTTCCCGACCCAGGAACTGAAGCTGGGTCTCCTGCAATGCAGGCAGATTCTTTACCATCTGAGCCACCAGGCACTTAAGACTATAGCAAAATGTAACCCAGGCTGATGTAGGCTCTGTGCAGTCCTTATGCCCATTTACTGTGAGTGTTCATATGTGTTGTTGCAGACATATTTATATATGAAACTCCAGACTCCACTTGTGATAGAAGGGCAATGTATGTGTACCGTGTTACTTTTCAACATCCTAATTGTTCTGATGTATAAAGCACATTTTACCCTAAGAATTTTGAACAGGGATTGTGGACAAAATATGTTGAAAGAGAGAAAGTAGGAAAGGAAGAAAATAGCAGAAAAGAGAACAGTTGAATTCTATTTTATTCCTTCCCCGATTTCTTTGCAAATTCAAGTCCTAGCTGTCCATGTGCTGTTTTGGAGCCTCTGTCCATGGGATTACCCAGGCAAGAATGCCGAAGTGGGTTGCCATGCCCTCCTCCAGGGAATCTTCCTGACCCAGGGATTGAAACCGAGTATCTTATGTCTCCTGTATTGGCAAGTGGATCCTTTACTGCCTCGCACCACCTGGGATGTTCCCATCTCTAGCGACCTTTGAACAAGGTTAGCAGACACAAAAATTCTCAGTCATCATTTACGATCACCAAGTGTTGCTGTGCTATTTCTTTACAAATATCATTTTCGATAGGTCAGTTCTTTCAGAGGGCCTAAATCTGGTGCTATGGAGACTGTTCTCAGTAAAGCACTGTTGTAGGCTTTGAGATATTTGGGTGCAGGAAAACTGTCTTCCTCATAAAATGTTGAATATTTAATTTTGTGTGAAAGGGTAAAAAAATAATTGAGGTTAAGGATTGAAAGCATAAACCAGGAGTTTGTTGATGAAAAGAAAGGCGGGAAGGAGGGAAGGAAGAATGATCAAGGAAAGACATTCTAGTTTGCAGGATCCTCATTAATTGTTTCCCGATGCTAGAAAACTGAAAGAAAGACGTCATAGGCAGATTCTAATATTCTAAAACTGCAACCCGATTGCATAAAGGCATAAATTTAAATCTAAATCATTTGGGACAGAATATTTAAACATCCTCTATTTTTGTTTACAGCTGATATCTATAAAAATCTGTTCTGTTACACAGACCTATATTATAGAGATTATATATACAAATATTTTACTACTTATGCATAAAACATGATTTGTTGGGGGATATAAACTATGGCTTTCTCAGGTATCACTGCTACTTGACTGTTCTGAGTATTGGCTTTCTGACAGGGTTTGGAATGAAGCCATTTTTATTAATTTAGTTATTTTTGCTGATATAAAAGGCCGTCTATCATGTTAATGATGTATCGGTCTGCGGTCCCACCGAACAATAATTACAGAATGTTCCTAATAGTAAATCATTTGTCACAATCACAGCTCAGTACAACAACCTTTTGTGGAGCAGTGGAAGACATTATCCGAATAGCAATATACCTTTCTGTGGACCCATTGGAGGAAGTGAACACCAAGAGCCCTGCAAAACCCTGAGCTTCAAGTCAGAAACAACCTCTCCCGAATCTCAGCTCGGGGATGAGCACAGGCCCTGTTGAATTTTCTGTAGTGTTGTTTAGCCTCTCTGATTAGATGGAACCAGAACATTCTTCTGAGGACAGAACAGACTAGGTTCCATAAGTATCTTTAATAAAAGAAGAAAAAGAAGAAAGCTCTCCTCTGAAAATGTGGCAAAACAAAATGATTGGGGAAAAAAAGTGTTAAAGATTTTACTGCACTCTAGTTTTTAGTAAGAACCAGAGAAAGAAAGGATCCAACACCCTACCCCATCCCTGTCAAAAAAAAAAAAAAATTGAGATTAACAAGAAGGTGTCAGTGTCTATATTAAGTGAGAATTACACTGGAATAATGATCAGACTTCTGTTTTATAAAGAGTCACAACCTGATTTCGATTATTGTTAAGCAACATTTGTAAATAATAAAAGCAAATATTATTGAGTTTTTCTATGTGCAGGGAATCTTAGTTTTGTTGCTATTCTTTCCTCTCTGTCTTTTTAATAGACTTAATTTTTGCTGCAGTTTTAGGTTCACAGTGAAATTGAGAGGAAAGTACAGAGTGTTCCAAGCTCGTCTCCCTAAAACACACACAGGTTCCCCCACTATCAACATCCTCCACGTTTTTCACAATTAATGAACCCACATTGATATGCCATCATCACCCAGACTGTACCGTTTACATCAGGGCTTCTTCTAAGCAAAATCTTTGAGACGAGCTCCATCTGAGAAGAGAGTTAACTCTTCTGTAAACTGTAGAGGGCAACAAGGGGGATTTCTGAGATTTTTGCCAGTTTCAAACCATAGCCCAGTTGATTAACCACAGTTTGTCATTGGGGTAACAGTGAAATAAATGAGCCTCATTTGTCCAGCACCCATACATTTATTGATTTTTGCCAAGATGATGTCAACCATGCTTGTTGGGCAAGAGTATCCTCATTTCATAGACAAAGTAACCAAACCTCAGAGGAGGGAAAGCCAGGATTTCAATTGAGATCCTTTGACATGAACCTGCACAGTGTCACATTGTCTCTGTCCCCAGGTTCTGCAGGAAAAGCTGTCTTGGAGTTGCTGACGAGAACCTGAATCATGGTTTGCTTTGCATGGTGACTGTGGTTTTTATAACATTGGTACTCAAACTGCAAATTCGTGGATTTTGTTTTTTTTTTAAACTTTAAATTTTATTTCTACTTTTATTCTTTCTAAATATGTGGATTCTTGGTTAGGAATTTTATTGAGTATACAGTGAGTGCACACACAGGAGGAGATTTTAAACTACTTGTTCACCAAGCCTGATGATTTGAAAATAGCCTCAAGATCAATTAGAACATAAAGGGTGAGGAGGGAGTCATAGCTGTGAATTGCTTCTAAAAGACCACATAGCAAAATAAAGAGGTTTTCCTCGAGCATCAACAGTGGAAATTGTTCTAGAAGTGTATGCAGAGGACAATGGTGACGGGTGCAAAGTCCAGGCTTTCCAATTCTCTTTGGACTTTAAAAAGCCACAAATAGAGCTCTTTGACCCACAAGTGAATTTGTGAGCCTCAAATTAGCATTAAATGGAATAATTTGTATGTACTCTCTCCCTTCATATGTTTACCTATTTTTTAAATATCTAGAATTCTGTTAAAGGTATCCAAAGATTCAGCAAGCATGTCATACTTTGTATTTCTAGTATCGCATTCCCAATAAGGATTACATAGTGTAGTAAAATGCACATTTCTATAGATTGTTGAGAGCTACTGGTAACAATGAGGAAGTCCATAACTGAAGCTTGAATCAAGGTATCAGAGGACACCAGGGGACCAGAAAGATGATTCTGGCCAAGTCTTTGCATCCCTTTTCCTCCTGTTCCCCAGACAACCAACCTGAAGAACTTAGAGCATCTTCTCTGTGGACCCTGGTTCAAACACACAGGCATCCTTGACAAGGGTACCACTTTTCCAAAGGGAAGGAAAGTCTCTTAAAAAATCGGATGGCTTCCTCTTGCCCCAACCCCGATGTCCCCTATCCCCTATGTTCTGTCCAGAAGAAAAATCCCTCAGCCGCAATGGTTGTTTTTATTAAATTCTCCTCAATAAAAAGCTCAGGCAGGATTTATTAGGTACTCAGGGCGGACGTTTAGTATTTCGCCAGTTATTAAGTGAAAATCAATAGAAAGCAAAGAAAATGGAACTCACTGCACTGTTAGCGCACCGTTGTCGCCCAGATATTATGTCGGCTGTCTCATAGATTCATGACAGACGAAAGAGGCCGGGAGAGAACTTTCTGCTTACATTGCACGCGCCAAAGTGGGGTTATTCATTAGAGCAGGCAGCCGGCCAGATGGATTTCCAGTTCAGGTTTACCATTTATCTTTAAAACGCCTGTATCGAGTGAGAAAGAACACTGATATTATGTGATATCAATGGCAGGTTTATGTATCTAAATCAGGATTTATTGTTATTTTGTTCCAAAGACCTTTTTTTCTCAAGAAATACCATTTCACTGGAAGAAAATAATAGCTAAAACCTTGTCAAAGATAACCTTTCATGCTGTCCGTGCACCACTAGCTGTAAAACAAATAGAACCCGGTATATAAATAGTTTTAACCGCATCCTTACAAATCATTTCTTCTGAATCTGTTTCGCCCATTTCAATGTGTGTGTGTGTGTGTGTGTGTGTTTTAAATACCGCAAACATGATTTTTGGTCATTTGATGTTTTCTTTGCCAGGAGTTTAGATAATGTTAGCAATTGTTAGAGTCGTGCTTAAAATGTTTGGCTGTTTTATGTCCTTCCATGGAATACTACTTTTCCAAAAAGCCTTTTTTTGAAAAGCAGAGTGGTCTCTTCTGATTCTTTTCTTTCCTTACGTTAGAATAAGCTTTAGAGTAAAAAACACTGATCACCTTTTTTTTTTTTTTCAAATTATTTCAGGGTCTTCAGAAGTAGCAATGTGTTTTCCTTTCACTTGAATGGACCTTTTGACAGCTTCTGGGTTTTTATTCCTTCTCACTTAAAGGCTGATTACAGTCGACCTGATCAGGTTGGCTCTTCCGTCAGTCTTGCTAAGTAACTACGCTGGTCAAATGACAGACTGGACACCTGCATCTTCTTTATAAATTGCTCAGAAGAAAGCAATGCAATCCGTATTTGCAAAGTGTCATTAGTGACGCTATATGAGGAAGAAAACCTGATGCCTGTGCTTTGGCTGAAGCAGCTTCTAATAGAACACGTTTTTAACCTGCCTTAGTTTTGCTCTTGTTTTATGTTTGGGAACAGTGAAGTCGCTCAGTCGTGTCCAGCTCTTTGCAACCCCATAGACTGTAGCCTACCAGGTTCCTCTGTCCATGGGATTTTCCAGGCAATAGTACTGAAGTGGCTTGCCATTTCCTTCTCCAGGGAATCTTCCCAACCCAGGGCTCGAACCCGGGTCTCCAGCATTGTAGACAGACACTTTACCATCTGAGCCACCAAGGGACTGTAAATTTAGCTCTATACAGACCAATATCTGACAGTAGCCAAATACAGATGGTTATTTAAAGATCAAAATTCACTTAAGTGACACCAACTTAAAATAGTTCTCTAAAGCTTTTTGCTCCTCTTGAACAAAAATGATGTTATAATAGAATTTTTAAAAAGTATTCAAAGGATTCTGATTTTTTAAAACTGATCTCTTTCTTTATCAAAGCAGGTAAATGCATCAAATTTTACCAGAAATCTTTTCTTGCATTTTCCTATTTAGACATGGGCACAAGTTTTCTGTTTTTAAATGTGTCAATAATCCAAACTGTATTGGCACATAGATGCTATCCTGAAATAAAAACATGGGAGGATCTTTTTGCTTTTGCTGTTGCTTTAGAAAGGTCATTCTTAACTTTTCCTGTGTGTGTAAAACAGGAAATTATATGTATGTATCTGGACCTATTGAGGAGGAGGTGAGAAAGACCAGTGTGGTTAAGAAATGGGTTCTAAAATTACGTTAAGTTCAACTCCCAACTCTATCATTCATTGGCCAAGTGATTTGGGCAATTTGTCAGTCTTGCACCTCAGTTTTGTCTTCTGTATAATGGACATACTAGTCTTACAGATTTTAAACTAGGAATCAATGGGTCAACATATGTAAAGTTCATAGAGTACTGTTGTTCTTGTTGTTTAGTCACTAAGTCATGCCCGACTCTTTACCACACCATGAACTGTAGCCTGCCAGGCTCCTTGGCCATGGAATTTCCTAAGCAAGAATGCTGAAAGTGGGTTGTGATTTCCTTCTCCAAGGGATCTTCCCAACCCAGGGATTGAACCCGATTCTCCTGCTTAGGAGATAGGTTCTTTACCACTGAGCCCCCAGGGAAACCCCCAGGGTAGGGTTTCCCTCATAACTCAGTTGGTGAAGAAGCCCCCTGCAATGCGGGAGACGTGGGTTCAATCCCTGGGTTGGGAAGATCCCCTGGAGAAGGCAAAGGCTACCTACTCCAGTATTCTGGCCTGGAGAATCCCAGCAAAGAGTCAGACACAACTGAACGACTTCTACTTTCACTTTCTTTTGCAAAATATAGAACATAAACTTTCCCATTTTAATAGTTTAGTTTCCTAACAAAATAGAATACAATCTCACAGGGGACTCAATGAATACAACTTTTTCACTGTTTCCTCATGTATTTGAACTCTGAAGAAAGATATAAAGTCTTCAGTTTTAGTCATAATGGAAATCGCACTTAACCAAAATTTTGTATTTAATACATTTACTTTAAAAGAAACTTTTCTTGTGGTTTCAACATTCAATCTGAAATAATAACAGCAACAATAATAGTCAATGAGGATAGCTAAAATACTGATTTATCAGTAGCTGCAGTGATGCAGTAGCCATGAGGCTTAATGTTGAGCGGGGACCTATTTATAGACATCGTCTTAATTCGTTGAAAACAATGTCTGGTTATTTCATTATCTAACAATTAACATCAGTAACACACGCAGCTATGAGAAAGAAATGATGCCACTAATTAATATGACTTGGGCAATCAGAAAAAGAAAACATTAGAGCCAAGCAAAATCAAAGTCAATGACTCAGGTCCCTTGCCCACGTACATCATGTCACTTGAATACTTGCCAAGACTGTTTTACTTTGACTTTGCAGAGTTAGCCCACTAGCCTTTCATCTTGCTTCCCCTCTCTGAATGTTAGGTTTCTTAATTGTGCAGCGGGTATACTCTGCCTTTTTTGTCCCCACTCCAGTGGAGAGCTGAAGGAAGAAAGTGGAAATCACTTATCAAAAGAAAGCAACAATTTCTATCCTCAAGCTGGTGGGAAAATTGATATAATTTTAAAACACAGTGTTGTTATGAAAGAGTAACTATTGTCTACTTTCATGCCTGTGCCTGGGTACTCTACATTCTTTCAACAAAATTGTCTGGGTGTTAGCAACAGGGAGGTGCACGGTGTAAGAGCTGCCATCAGACTGCCTGTTCTAGCTCCCACTCTTCCTCTCCACATCTGCAAGACGTGCTCCTCTTCAGATCTGCAAGACTGGGGCTAGTGTTTTAGGTCTAGTCTTCCTCAGGCTCTTCATTTGCTGCACTGAGATGACAGCTAGTCCCCACTTATGCTCTAACTGAGATAAATAACACTTGCTCATGTATCAAGTGAGGGCATACATGCAAATTGTAGAGTGGCACCTAGTAAGTACTCAATGAATACTTTTGTTACCATTTTTTCTCTAAGGGGGCAAAATGATGGTGGTCTGTATTCTGATAATCTAAAGTTTATCAGAATACTTTGGCCACCTGCTGAGCAGAGCTGACTCATCGGAAAAGGCCCTGATACTGGGAAAGATTGAAGGCAAAAGGAAAAGGCAGCAGGAGATGAGATGGTTAGAAAGCATCACCGACTCAATGGACATGAATTTGAGCAAACTTCAGGAGATAGTGAAGGACAGGGAAGCCTGGCATGCTGCAGTCCATGGGGTATCAAAAATCAGACATGACTGAGTAACTGAACAACAATACTCTGATAAGTCCTTGATCTCACTGAGTTCATGGTTGCTCAGGCAATTGACATAAGCACCCAGGTAACTTCCATATGGTAGGATATTGGAGAGGACAATCCAACAGTTCATTAAGGCACGGGGTGGGTGTGGGAAAGACTTTCTTATGGAAAGGATATCTAAGCTGTAAAGTTAATGAAGGTAGGGCTCTTCTGATCACTGTAGACCTGTGATGTACAAGGGAAATCTCTGCAGGGATGGAATAATCAATAACAGCACTGTCCAAGATGGTGGCCACTAGCCATGTACGATTATTGAGTGCCTAAAATGTGCCAAGTGCAAGCTCCATTTTTAATGCTATTTGTTTTTTTTTTTTTTTAGTTTCAATTTCAAGAGCCACTTCAGCCTAGTAGCTAATGTATTGGGTAGCACAGCTCTAGACAGAAAACCTCATGTGGAGGTCCAGAGGTGAGGGAGTTCTTATACTTTGAAGACCTGATATTTTGAAGAGAAGATTTATGAAGGACGAGAGTTTTGGAAATTAACACAGGCAATTCACGACTTATTAAAAAGTTCAGGCTTTCACTGAGGGCCATGGAAAAGCCATTGAATGGCAGTAAGGAAAGAGACGTGATCAGATTGGCATTTTAGTAAAACCACTTCAACTGCTGTTATAAAAATATCTAGAACTATTAGCATTTTATAGTTAGCAAACTTTTCTGATAACCCAACCTCATTTACCCTTCCAATCAACTATATGGGAGAGATTGATAACCACATCTCCCATCACACAGCTTTGCATACCTGTCTTCAACTTAGCAATTTATGTTCATACCATGACACACTCCCAGAAGACAGAGTTGATCAAAGTAAAACATTCACCTGATATTTGTGCACAAATTCAGGCATAAGGATTGTGGATGAATCAATTTGGAAATGGCACCAGGTTAAAGTAAAGTGTGTTTGTCACTCAGTCAAGTCTGACTCTTTGCAACTCAAGCTCCTCTGTCCATGGAATTCTCCAGGCAAGAATACTAGAGGGGGTTGCTATTTCCTCCTCCAGGGGATCTTCCTGAATCAGGGATCAACTCTGGTCTCCTGCATTGCAAGCAGATTCTTTACCCTCTAAGCCACCTGGAAAGCACCAGGATACTTCAAAGAAATGTTGAAGAATTTTTCCTATAATATGACCTGATTTGGAGGTGTAAATCTATCTGGCTGTGACCCGCAGGCTGCCCACCATCCTGGCACATGTGTGATCTCCTCCGGCTGTTGATGGTGAGAGGGATGAACTCCTGTGCACACAGGAGCCGTGATGATGCTGGAGCAGACTCGCCCTGCTTCACAAGCATTCCCTTTCACTCACGTGTACATCTCCATCTTCTCCTCCCAGACAAGTTGAAAAGAAAACCCAGCCTAGACAAGGCTGGCCACAGCCGTATGCCGCCAGCCCACGGTTGCTGACCTGACTCTCCATGTCAGGTCTGCAAAAATAAAAGATGGCACCTTTCCAAGTAGCAATGAGGGAAGAGCACAGTCACCTCACACTGAGATCACCCGTCACTGACACACACACACACACACACACAACTTTCATTCAGCCATTCTCTCAGTTAAAACATTTTGAATAAACACTAACATTTACTTTTATTAGATCAAGTCATTTTCTCTGTCTTTTAAGGCAGATTATTTATAAAATCATACTTCCTTAAAAAAAAAAAAACTACAGGGAATGTAAATGCTGCACTAATTTAATTACACACTGGCTCTGTAAGACACTAATGTAAATATTCTGGTGAGGAGGCCTAAGACACTTGAAGTAATTACTTAAGGACTCCCTTTCAAAGAATCTCTCCCTTTTTTTATTAAATGCCTTTTAACATTAGCACTTTCTTCCTGACAAATTAAATGAAATTTCATTACTCTCCCTGACTTAATGGCATGGGGCTCCTGCTGAGGTGTGAGTTCACCCTCCCCGGACAGTTGACAAGGGCTCCTCTGTTTAGTCAAAATGCCACTGTCCTCACACGCAGGAGAAAGGAGGCCCCGAAGAATCCTTTGTGTTTTCACCAGAGTGTCCGGAATCCTTCATCTCTTCAGTGTTTTTCCACCTGTGAGTCTTACAAAAACTTAAAAAAAAAAAAAACAAACCCAGTAAAATTGTTGTTTCCCGGTCTTCTCCAGTTCAGAGCAACAACATTAAAAAATAAAATGAATGTAATCAACTGAGACCCTAATGATGGCCATGTCAAGGGCAATAACAATAGCAAACAGTTATAGATTATGAATTAAATACATTCAAGTCATTTACATCTTTTAACTCATGTAAACCCTGGCAAAAATACTAGAAGGTAAATACTGATTTCTCTGATATCTGAAAGTAGAGTATTCCTCTGAAAACTTTTGCAAACTGAAATGATGTAAACTGAAGAGGCACTTACCTTAGGACACAACTTTCACAAGGATGAGCAAAATACACTGAGATCAAGCCCAGATGCTCATAGGCACAGTGCAGTGCCCTCATCCCCAGACGCTGAGTGTTGTTCCAGGGAAGGAGCTTGGTGGAGGCGTACTCTCTCCAATTGGGGTGTGGGTTACCTCTAGAAGGGCTCTCTGTAAAACAGATGCTGAACATGAATTTCAGCCTTTTTTTTTCCCCCTGTAAAGCAGAAATTCTCTTTGAATTTCTTTCTGTTAGCAAAAACAGTTGACTCATGTGAGGTCATTCAGAAAAGTGAAACGGTGTAAAGCAAACCTTAAAAAATTGGGGAACACCATAACTATTAATATCCCCAGTCTAAAAAGAGGAAATTAACATGCAGAGTGGGTAAGCCCCTGACCTGGGGTGACAAAGCTAACACGTACCAGAACTGAGATTCAGCCCAGTTGCGCAGCAGTCATCACACATTTTTGCACACACAACTACTGAATCCTCAAGCCTGGACAGACTCAGAATTACTCCCATATCCTTTTTTACATTTGTGCAAACTGAGAAGCATCCGTTACACAATGGACCCAAGATCCTGCATCTCAGCTCCGTCCAGGGTCTCGCCCCAGCCATGGCTCCAAAACAACTGTGCCTCAGAATGAAGTTTCCAAAAGATGAGTCCTGGAAAAATTTATTTCTAGATCTGCTTTATTAAACCTGTGAAGAAAAAATAAATGTAATAACTTAATCTTGAAAGAAAGGAAACATTACTGGTAAGATAGGATTTATTCTTAATAGCTTAGAGATCAAATTTTAAAAGTCTCAGAAAATATAGAGTAACTACTCAGGAACTATGGAGCTAAGGTTCTTATCCCATAGGATTCCATATGAACCGAGAATAAATCCATGTCCACTTTTTTTAAAGTGGTCAAGAAAGCTTTTTACAAAACTAAACTGGCCAAAATTGTTCTATTTTGAGAGGTATTGGTATGGCTGAGGATATGCCAGAGAAAGATTATTGAGACAAGGCTGATGCTCATGAGAAAAGTCTGAGAATGGGCTTTGTAACCTATGTCCCTGGCACTTTTTATTTCACTTTTTGGGAAAAAAAAAAAGTCCTATTTTTCTGTCCATCAAGTTTTGCCTCCACTATGTTTGAAGACTATGTGTTACTTTTTGCTTAGACCTATTTTTCCTTCTCACTCTCTAAAACGGGATTTAATTTTACCCTATCTTCTTTAGTTTCATCATGTTCTGTGGACTGTATAGATGCATGATGAAAGAACATTATTTGGTTAACTTTGAATTTCAAGAGACAGAGCCAGCCTTTAATGAGACTGCACTATGATTTTGTTTCCCTTTTCTCTATGTGACCCAGTGACATTTCTCTTTGGCTGAAATTGTTTTCTTGAAGCACTACCCTTTTCCTGTCCATGTCTCCAGTAGCTCGAACTTCCCCAAATCATGCTGTATCTTCCCTAAAGGGTGTCCTTTCTAAGACCTCAGGCCATGTGGAAGAAAAATAATCAGCTCCAAGTTCAGAAGACACATGTTACAAGGAAGAATTTTTGTTTTTTTTCCTCCTCTTGGTTGTTCTTAAACATATGTAGTTTTGGGGGATCAGCATGTTATTGTTTTGAAAGAAGCAAGGGCTTGAATTTATTTTGGTGCAGCTATCACCAAAAGATCCAGATTCTGAGGGGCTGGATCAGTTTCTTTCCTCTTGTGAGGTCCAGGTAAAACTTCACTCCCTCCATGGCCGGGCGCTTCTGACAAGCAAAAATCAAGGACCCAAAATAAGTTTTTTTATCTAAAAAATGTGAACTATCCCAAAACAAACATGAAAAAGCACAGCTGCCAAATTCCACAAGTGAAAAAGAGTTGAAGGTTGAGACAGTGCAGGATCTCGCTGGGGAGTAATGGGTAAAGTTTGGCCAGCTGCCCTTAAGGCCTTCAGGGACACTCAATCCAATTGCCATGTCTTAGCAGATGTGAATTTCAAGGTTACACCTGGGTGTTCAAGGGCAGGGCCAAGTGTAATCGGCACTTAGATCATAGATTAATCTTATTTGCCATCTATTAGGTTTGATTCCTCTTCCCTCTCTCCCTCCCTAAAGCCAGGATTATTGTGATAGTTTAAGATAATGGATTCTAACAGGAAGAAAGGTCACACAGGCATGGAGATTTGGAACCTTAAGATAATATGATTAATCTAAAAGCTTCTTTCTCAAAGGGGAGGGAGGACCACACTTTTCATATGTCTAATTGAGAGAGGAGGGCTGAAAGACCGGGAAAGAGCAACAGAAAAGGGAGTGCAAAGGAACTGAGTCTTTGTCAACAACCGCAATTAATTATCATTGTCAGGATGATCTTTCATTAGTTTTCACACTAATAAGATAGATTTGCCTCATGCCTGAAGCTGATAAAACCTTGTTGGCAATGTTGATAAGACTTTGTCAGTATGGAGAGACATTCATGAATATCTTCATCTTATTTTATTTTTCTAGTTTTCCAAAACTATTTAGAGGGATTTTGCTAAAAGTAACATCTGGGCCCTGAGGTGCAGGAAAAGTCCTTAACACAGTGGTTGGTGTAATCTAGCAATAAGTAAATGTTGGCCATGGTTATAAATGCCACAAACACATGAGTGAATGTTATATACTTTATAAACAGGATGCAGCTTACTCCATATCTTTTAGATATTTCCAGGTAACCCTAAGCAACCAACATGGAGAGGCCCATAGAAAGAAATGCTGCTAATATTTATGTATTAATCAAGATGGATCAAGAATCTAGGCTTCTAAAAAAGAAACTGTTATTCTTGGTCCATCTGCAAAAAAATGGAACTTACATGTGGATTCTCTACTCTCATATTTTTCCATTCTTCTAGGAGAAATTGTTTTGCTCTTTAGTTATGGTAACTGCTAAATAGTTTTCATAATTGTGGCTCACTGTTACTTTGGGGTTATTTAAATGTATGGAAACCCTTGTATATCCTTTTGCTTTATATACAGTTTACTTGATAAGGACACATGATAATGTTTTATATATATTACATATAATATATGATTACATATATTTTCTTATATATATTTATTGATAAACACATACTATGGGGTTTCCCCAGTGGCTCAGCTGGTAAAGAACCCAACTGCTAATGCAGGAGATGTAAGAGATGTGGATTCAATCCCTGGGTCCTGAAGATATCCTGGAGAAGGAGTCGGTAACCCACTCCAATATTCTTGCGTGAAAAATGCCATGGACTGAGGAGCCTGGCGATCGCAGAGTGGAACACAGCTGAGTATGTGCGCATGTGTACACACACATATTGTAATGTCATATAATTAACATACAATTATACAATAATTAATATATATTACACAATATGGGCTTCCCTTGCGGCTCAGAGGGTAAAGCATCTGCCTGTGATGCGGAAGACCTAGGTTTGATCCCTGGGTTGGGAACATCCCTTGGAGAAGGAAATGGCAACTCACTCCAATATTCTTGCCTGGAGAATTCCATGGACAGAGGAGCCTGGTGGGCTACAGTCCATGGGGTCGCAAAGAGTCGGACACGACTGAGCGACTACACTACTACTACTACTACACAATATATATGATAATAATATTATATTATATTATGACATTATATTATAACATTATGAACTCCGGGAGTTGGTGATGGACAGGGAGGCCTGGCGTGCTGTGATTCATGGGGTCGCAGAGTCGGACACGACTGAGCGACTGAACTGAACTGATGTGTATATCAAATATATGTTTATATATATGTATGTAAGAGATGTATCTTTTCTATTAAATTCAATTCACCCTGCAAAAATGTGCTGTTGGATTGTTTAAGGTGAACATCAGAGGAGAGGATAGCTCTCTACCATAGCTGACTCCTTCCCAAAGGCTCCGAGTTATAGCCGTAGGGAAAGAAATAAGAGATTTTAATTTGTAATTTCATAAACAGATTATTTCTTTTACCACATGGAGTTCCCTTGATTCCTTCACAAGGAATAAAAGCAGGCCATGTGGTGTTTCCTCAACCAAGATGTTAGACAGAATAGAGAGGAGGCCATTCCTGGACACAGGGAGCCCAGCACAAGGAAGGCATGCAGGGTGTCAGCATAGTTAGCACATAAGACAGGCTGCTTCATATAGCTTGTGAGATGATAATAGATGTCTGTCAGCATCCTGTGAGATTCTCAAGACTCTGTACAGTGTTAAAGCTGTAGGAAATAATTACTTCTCAGTACAAATCCTACAGCCTTGCATGAGGACCAGCTGCCATAGGAGAGAAAATGCTTTCCTGCAAATCAGACTCACCAACACTGGCTTCAAGATGAAGTGCAGAGAAGCTAGAATAAATTGATGTTGAACATATAGAAAAGTAAAACACTTTCCTCTGGGTGAAACTTCTTTTTTTATGAATTTTTGAAACTTCTCACTAGATAATGCTGTAATTCATGGACTACCCAACTGGAAAATGTAGTAGTCACTAATTCACTCTGTAGCTAAGGGGGTGGAAGAAAATATACGTGTAATTTCTGGAATCAAAAAAGAAAAAAAAAAAGAAGAAGAAGAATTGCTTTCTTATTCTCTAAAGCTAAATTTTGATTATTAAAAGAAAAATCATCTTTAAAAATGTGTAAAATGGAGCACTGTGGAATTGCAGACTCAGAGAAATTAGTCAATTCCTGACCGTTTGTTTAAACGGGTTGAGATTGAAATGTTCCAGGTTTGCCTGGGTATCGGTTCTTCAGTGTTTTGTTTCATTTCAGTTTGTACTAAGTGGAAAGAGAAACACACAATGAGGGCCACATTCTATTGCCTCTTTCCCAGTGGCCACCACCGAGTAAAGCAAAATAAGAATCAAGCAAATGCCTGCTTTGCCTGCTCAGTTTGTTCTGAACGGAGAGGTTCCGAGGGAACTGGCGGGATTCTGGTCTGTTAAGACTCTTTCCTACCCTAATCTCACTCCCACTTTCTGATCTTCCTTATCCTCAAAAAGAGGTGTTGGCGTTCAGCAACCCCCATACTTCACAGCTTTACCTAATATATGATGTGTTTATTCTTTCCAGGCCACAGGCCGTATCACTCTCAAATGACTGACAACAACTCTGAAATGAAGTGGGCCCAAAGTGGCCTCTAATAGGTATGGGATGCCTCTCTAGTCAAACATAAAGCAAATTAATGTGCGCCCCTCCTGCACCTTCAGTCTGGAAATGTCATAAAGTAATAAGCAAGGAACTCTTCGCAATGTGGAAGGCTGGATTTCAATCGATTTACATATTAAAGGGACAGGCCACATTTCATTTGCTCTAATATCAATGGTATAAGTTTCTAAACTCTAAGGTCTGTTTTCCTAAAGTAGTCCTGATTGTAGACTGAATGCAAGGATGACTAATGACACAAGTGCAATTATATATCTGTCTCATTCCCTGTTGTTTAGTTGTAAAGAATGAGATCAAGCAAAGACTTAGGAATAATTTATATTGCTAAGTGTTATCAGTGTTTATATGATGTCAGAATGTATGTGTGTGTGTTAAGAAAATAGTGTAGAAAAATGCACTAAAGAAGAAATTACAGAAGATATAGTTTGAATTGATAATATGTTTTTAAATGTTTCTTTAATTTTGTTTTTATCCCATTCCACCAGTGCTGGGGAAAGTGTTAAAAAAAAAAAAGTGATAGACTTAATGATAGATTCCTGCAGAAGACTGACAAAAACAGACTCAAAATTTTTATGAATCTTTGAACCTCTAATATCCTAAAATACATGGTATAAAAATATATCAGAAAGCCATCTACTCTGTGACTGTAAAAGAATTCTTATGCCTGATTTCCAGCTTGCTTTGGTAAGTTCCTTTGCTTTTCATTTATGTTTGATATGACTATCCTGCGATGTTAGTTAAAAGACTAAGTAAGTAAGTTATGTGTGAAGAGAAAGAACGCGTACATAGATTCTCTCTCTTATCTCTCTCAAAAGCACACACATCCACAGGCGCACGCACGCACACACACACACACACACACCACACGATGCAATTTTAGGTTATCTCTTTTGAAAGCAAAAAAAAAAAAAACCTGAGCATGCAACTTAAAATTGGTAATACAAATGAGTATACAACAAAATGTGTTGTTTTGTTCTTCAGTTGCTCCTAGGATGTCTTAAAAGAATCATTTATTTCAAATGTTTTGAGTCAGTTTACAAATAAAGTGCAATGTAAGCTTTCTTCTGAATGAAAGTTAGGCAATTTATCTCTTATTAAAGAAACTGAGAAAGTTTTGATTATTTTAAGTAAGAAGAAAGAAGCTTCAGAACTTATCTGCAGACATTTTCAGTATTTGGTTTATTTTTATTTATTTTTCTTTTTTTCTTTTCAGCTTCCCCCAGTTGATTACAAACAAATGGAATTAAAATGCAGCTTCTAAGAAAACCTTTCGAAACTCAAAGCCAAAGTGTCGCATCAAAATGTGAAAGTAAAACAAAGCTGCACCTGGCACAGAACATATTTTATTAAAAGAAACTCGTATTTTCTTAATTTTTCTTCTCTTTTAGATTATGAGATTTACAGGTAAACTTAAAAGTTATGTGATTATCATTTGTAAAATTCAAAGCAAACATCCCTTTCTTTCTGCTGTCATAGAAACTAAAATATTTTACTATTGTGTGTGTGCTCATTTTGTGTGTGTGTGTGTGTGTTTAGATCAGCAATATTTTGATCCCTAGAACCTTGAACCTTCTTTCTTGTGTAGGAAGATACTTCAACATTCTTCTAATTGCAGAACCAAGACCAAAAATACACATTTAAAGTAGTTTTTTTCTGTAAAATGGATTCTGGTTTTCTTTATAGAAATTGAAATAAAAATACCTTATTTCCACATGCCATAATACGGAAATTCTTCTGTTGTGACTTGGGTTACAATTTTTGTGTTTTCATTAATTTTATTAATTTTGTATTTATTTCAGAGATTATTTCTACTTTTATATTTAATACGAACTTTCCATGTTAAAAAACATTTATTTAAGACCTTAATAAAAACTTGGCCTGACAAAGGGAACATGTGTTAGATGTTTAGGCCTTTAAAAAATAACTGCTTTGTTTGTGAATAATCTTAAAAATTTAGAACACCAAGAGGGTTAAACAAAACAAAATCTTTTCAGTGCACTAAATTGTTTAACACAGCATTACTGAAGCTTATCTACAACAATATTTTATGATATGCATGATCACTTAAGGTCTTATATTATATGCATCTAGTTCCAAAAAGTTCTAATTAGGTGAAATCCTAGTATTGATATTTGAAGAAACTGGTAAGATTGCCTATTAATAGAAATAAAAGCCTGAGGCTGGACACTCGGGGACCTTAAAAGTCAAAAGATCTTTTTACCTGCAAGCCTCACATGGAAGGAAAAAACACCAGAATCCAAGATGACCTTTTAGAAAAGAGAAAAAACACATATGTTACAGGACACGTTATTTTTTTAATGCATTTTAAACTGAAGTCTATCCAAAAACTCATTCACATAGTGCAGATGACATAAATTTTATAGGAGACAATCATAAGCTTTTTGTGGGGGTAAAATCATAGCGACCATTATTTCTATGGACTCACAAATAGAAGATCAACTTTTAATAAAGAGATACAACATTTTAAGTGTGTATATTTTTAAAATCAGTCTCTCTTTGCAAGTAAAGCTTTATTACTTTTGAGTTCTTGACAGGCACTTGAAGAAAGGTCATGTAATGAAACTGTGCTTATTTCTCATTGCAGAAAAACAATAAGTCATGTCTGCATCCATTATTTACCAAATTGTCTTCATTTTTCTTCACCTGCTGGGTTTATAGGAAGGAAGATAAATATTATAAAACTAGCCTAAATATTTTCACAATTATCCAGTAATGTGATAGTGAGCTAATCTTCCAGAGTTGATGAGAGTAAAGGAAAAAATTTGTTATCCAAGTAATTTACTACAAATACATTAAAGGTAATTTTCACAGAAAGATATATCTGGAATCACAAATGTATGTGTTGGGGAAAAAAAGCTTTTAAATAGAAAGTGGTGCAAAAAATTTCATTATACCATTTTCTTTCAAAGAAATTATATTTTTTATAGGCAAGTATGTTTCAACTTTTTTTTCCTTTCCCTCTCTGTCATCGATAGTTACTGTCTTGTTTAAACTCCTCGTTAAAGCAAAGAAATATTTTAAAATCTGTTGTCGAAGAAGCAAGGTGTTTAAATGTGCTTCCTTAATGACTAGAATGCCTTAGTGGTGAAGAGCCTATCCCCAAACGCAAATCTGTGCTCTAGTCCATGCACGCACTGAACTGGTCATTTAATTTTTCTATGTCTCAGTGGCCTTGCACAAGTAAAATGGTGGTAACACTGTTCGTAGTCTCTGCTCTTAAGTAAATTGCTCAAGATGATATAACAAGCAGGTTAAAGCTGGAATCTGAACATAGACCATTTATCTTCTGCAGCCCTGCTCTTAACCAAAATCTAGTATGCCTCATATTCTTTCAACTGCAGGAAGGAACTTCAAAGACAACTTTGTGTCCTTCCCTGCCACCCTGCTGGTATTTTATTCAGCAGGTCCAATCTAGCTCAGCCAGTGTCTTATCACAAATTGGATCACACAGAACTCAAATTAAGAGTCCATGCAAATGCAGGAGTGTGGAGCATCCATCGTCTGCCATGGTTCAAGGAAATAATCTGGAGAAAGAACAGCCAGATGGAGAGATTTGCAAGGACAGAGACCAGGAAGCTCCTGTAATTGGAACAAAGTCTCCTGGTTGCCTGAGACACTTCCAGCCTTTCTTCCTTGATGTTTGGGAGTTTTCTCAACAGAACGCCATACCCTTGGTCAGCAGAAACACTTGGTGGGTGTGCGCATGTGTATGCTGGGGAAGATCATGATATTTAAACTAGCTTGAGTGAGTTTCTATTTGTCATATATACACAATCCTTCAAGCATATGATAATACTTTGCTGTATGAATTTAACTTTAGTGGCTCAGATGGTAAAGAATCTGCCTACAATACAGGAGACCTGAGTTCAATCCCTGGGTGTGGAAGATCCCCTGGAGAAGGGAATGGCAAACCACTCCAATATTCTTGCCTAAAGAATTTCACAAACAGAGGAACCTGGCAGGCTATAGTCCATGGGGTCACTGAGAGTCAGACACGACTGAGCAACTTTCACTTGGTATTTGCTCCTTTTTTATGATTTCCCAGTGCAAATGGCATCAACTTAACATTTTCTAGCCTCTTCTTTCAGATTCATTCTTAGCTAGATCCAAAACTGCCCCTTTCTCCTCCTCCTAGTAAAAATCTCCCATTCCTCCTTTTGGGGCTCCAGCATCTTTGCTTCTGTTCAGCACTTTCTTTCACATTCATTCCTAGATTTTTTAGGTAATCTCCTGCTCAACTCAAAACTCAACAAAATATTTCATATATATACAGCATATATATATATATATTGCTATAGTATCATCATTGGAGAAGGCAATGGCAACCCACTCCAGTATTTGTGCCTGGAGAACCCCATAGACAGAGGAGACTGTCAAGCTACAGTCCATGGAATCGCAAGAGTCAGACAGGACTCAAAGACTAAACCACCACCATCTTATCATTAGTGTTTAAAGTGTTTCCCTTCCAAGGGCAGGGATTAGGCACCTTTTCTTTTTAACCCCATCATTTAGAATGGTTCTTGGAGCAAAATAGGTGCTCAGAAGAAGAAAAAAAATATGTTTCTGTGTGACTGAACTTGGCAAACATCATGGGAAAATTATTTATGTATATGTGAAACTCTGTGAATTCTACAAACTACGTCATCAGAAGTGGCATATATATATATATATATATATATGTATATATATGAACTCTCTATATATATACCATATATATATATATGGTACTTGGGGTAATCACCAAATACAGTAGTTAATGAAAATGGAGAAATTTATTAAAATGAAGTTTTTTTAAAAGCTAAAGGGCAGACTAGTGTTTTTTTTTTCCTTAAAACTAAAATATTAATTAAAAGTAAACAACCTACAAGCTTAGCTTTTTGAATGAGACTTACTTATTCAAATCAGAAGATGGAGCCATTCTTTATATTATTAAGAAATATGCATATTATGTGTATAGTTGTGTATAAGATTTTAAAATATAAAGTATACATTGTTTTCCTGAGTTCAGTCAAAAATGTTCTTTAGGACTTATTTTTACTTATTTTATTATGATGAACACAGTGTATTTGGTAATTATATATAATTGTATTACTAAAAAGTCTAGTCAAGGCAATGGTTTTTCCCATGGTCATGTATGGATGTGAGAGTTGGACTGTGAAGAAGGCTGATCGCTGAAGAATCGATGCTTTTGAACTGTGGTGTTGGAGAAGACTCTTGAGAGTCCCTTATACTGCAAGGAGATCCAACCAGTCCATTCTAAAGGAGATCAATCCTGGATGTTCATTGGAGGGACTGATGCTAAAGCTGAAACTGCAATACTTTGGCCACCTCATGCGGCGAGTTGACTCACTGGAAAAGACTCTGATGCTGGGAAAGGTTGGGGGCGGGAGGAGAAGGGGATGACTGAGAATGAGATGGCTGGATGGCATCACCAACTCTGTGAACATGAGTTTGAGTGTACTCCGGGAGTTGGTGATGGACAGGGAGGCCTGGCGTGCTGTGATTCATGGGGTCGCGGAGAGTCGGACACGACTGAGCGACTGAACTGAACTGAACTGAACTGATAAACAGTTTACTAATTGCATTATTATAATCGTGTATGAGCATTGAACTGCAAGGAGATCAAACCAGTCAATCCTAAAGAATATTCATTGAAATATTCTTTGGAAGGACTGATGCTGAAGCTGAAGCTCCAAACTTTGGCCACCTGATATGAAGAGCCATCTCATTTGAAAAGACCCTGATGCTGGGAAAGATGAAGGCAGGAGAAGGGGATGACAGAGGATGAGATGGTTGGATGATATCACTGACTCAATGGATGTGAGTTTGAGCAAGCTCCAGGAGGGGTGAAGGACCGGGAAGCCTGGCGTGCTGCAGCCCATGGGGGTCTCAAAGAGTCAGACACAACTGAGTGACTGAACAACAGCAACAAGCATTTTGCATATTATATGACATATAATTTATAATAAAACAAAATTACATAGTATTGTATGTTGCTAGGACATACATTCTATAAAGCACTCATTCTCCATTAGTGCTTTCTCCGTCTGCCTTTTCCTGGTAACTGGGAAAATCACAGAGCATTCCAGACAAGCAGTCAGGAGATGTTGGCCTGGACCATCAGCCCACTGCAGTCTGCAGCACAGCCCTCCTCTCAGCTCTTCCCTGCTTAAGTCTGAAGGTTGTTGTGAAGATAAAATAGGATCATGTGCATGCTAGTGCTTTGAAAACTATAAAGCACTTTATAAATGTAAGATGTTATTGTAAAAGGGGGCTTAAAACTATAGCATAGAAAGACTTGTTATAAAAATAAAAGTGACTCTAGTCACTTATTTTTATGAGGTACTTTTCTCTCTTTGGAAAAATATAATTTACTAATTCAAGAGAGAGCTATTAATTTCTCAGTCCTTCACAGCCGTTAAAGCTGGGATGATGACTTCAATTCAGTTTACAAATGGAGTGAGCATACTGTAGGGGAATGTTGCTCTCAGGTTACATATCAATGGAATTAAATTAAATTAATGAAAAGAGAAGAAAAGCCTGTGTAGATAAACAAGTAAGTCATCCCCAATGAGGTCTAGTCAATATCTGAATGAGGCATCAGTTAAAATATATTCACCTTTGCACATCTCTTTCCCATGCTTCTTCAGATTTTATTTGGAAATTATTTCTAAAATATGATTCATAAAAATAATATCTGTATGGCAACTGTAACATTATGGGAAAAAATACCATCAGGCTTTAAATTCAATGGGTAGTAGTGAGCGTCTATGTATCTACAATAAAATATCAAAGAGAGCACTTCATGATTTTATACAATGTTTCCAGAACCCATGGCACAAAACTTCCACTGTCAGAAGGTAATCTTGAACAGTGAAAGGTGACAACTGAACTCATGGCAATAGATACGTTTAATTAGATAAAGTTATTCTCCATACTTTGATATTTAACTATTATATCAAACTTCTTTGAATTTTTAAAAACAATTTCCAAAATACAATGATAGATAAAAGTATAGAGTGTAAGAAAAAGAAAATCTCTAAAGGGCATGAATCTTCATTCATTCTGCAGTTATTATCTGATTCAAGCTTCCTGATAATCTGTGATAATCTGTTGCTGACAACAAATCCTGTTGGGTTATTGTAGAGGGAGAACTCTGAGTAATCTTAGGGAAATTTGTAAACCTCTCTATGACATTATTGCTTTATTAACAAATGGATTGATACTTAATTTTAAGCTCTTTGTAATGCTTTGAAAAGTTAATTGTTATAAACCAAATTGCATAACTCTAGCAAATGTAGCTTTTACTAATATATCATGATGCCATGTATGTATTTATTGGGAGGGGCTATACTTGCGACATGCCATACAACTTACTGTAAATAACTATTTTGTCATTTTATTGATAACTTGTAGGAAGGTAAAGGGCACATTAATAGAATGCTAATGGCAAAAAAATAAGGATATCAGAGATTAGATAGATGACTTAATACCGAAAATAAACTCAAATTAAGAAGGTGAAACTTGCAAAGATATAGGGCCTTATACTTGGGTTTCAAAATCCAAATTTTGAAAACTAGGTTAGAGAATATGTGACTTAGTAGTAGTAATGCTATCTATATGTCTGTCAGTTTATTTTTCTATCTATAAGCTAGAAGAGAAAATTGCTTAAGGCTTAAGTTAAGGGTAAGTATTATTGGAAAGATATGGCTACAAGGATATTAAGATTTGAGGGAATGCAATATAATATTCATTCTGAAATAGTCCTATTGTACCCGAAACCCTAGAACTGTTCAGACAAACTTGGGGATATATTTTTCCTTTGAGGAAAAGAGACAAACTAGAATATTAGGAAAGAGTAAGGAGGATATCAGTAACAAATGCCATTACATATGTATCAATCTGTGCTAAGCTTTTATTCATATTACAGCCCACTGTGGATGGTATCACTTTTACTTGTAAGTTAGGAGAGAAAAATAACATCTCCATAACCATATAGTGAGCAAGTGCTGGTGCCAGATTTGAATCTAGATGTCTACCTCCAGGACTGAGGCTGTCTGTTCCAGGTCACTCTTGTTCCTCTTGTATGTGATGTATGCTACAGAGACATGATCAGGCTTCCCTCATCACTCAGTCGGTGAAGAATCCGCCTGCGATGGAGGAGACCCCAGTTCGATTCCTGGGTTGGGAAGATTCCCTAGAGGACTAGGCTACCACTCCAGATAGGCTACCCACTCCAGTATTCTTGGGCTTCCCCTGTGGCTTAGCTGGTAAAGAATCTGCCTCCAGTGTGGGAGACCTGGATTCGATCCCTGGGTGGGGACAGTTCCCTGGAGAAGGGCAAGACTCTCACTCTAGTATTCTGGCCTGGAGAATACACCCCACTGTATAGTCCATGGGGTTGCAAAGAATTGGACATGACCGGGTGATTTTCACATTCACAGAGAAAAGAGGGGCTGTTTAGCTTGGAACAGAAAAGACCCAAGGGAAATGCTGACAAGCACCATCAAATTTGTGAAGGTCTGTTAAGGTCAATGGGATGAAACTGCAGATGGATTTGTTATATGTCTGTTTAGATGCACTAGGAAGCTTCTCTTGATGGTATAACATGTTCATGACTGGTATAATTTTCAGATACGGTTATTATCTCTAGCTTCTGCTGAGGAATGAACAGGTATTAAGTATTCTTTGTCTTTTCTGAAGATAAACCTGATTTCTTGAAATGAACGTTTTTCACTTGATTTTCATATAATCTGCCTGGAGCATTTACTGAAAATAGTGTCTAAACAAAAGTAGCTGACTACTGTCTTAGAAATAACTGAAAAAATTATGAGTGAGTAAAACTTTACTTTTCAGCAAGCTTCATATATTCTTAGCTATCCATATCTCTTTTTATTCCGAATATTTTTTGTTGCAGAAATGGAAACATTTCCCTTTATAAAAACATGCAGACCTTGTCAGTGAAAAAGACTGCCAGTCTCTACATTGTTTAGGTCGACTTCACTTTCACTTTTCACTTTCACACATTGGAGAAGGAAATGGCAACCCACTCCAGTGTTCTTGCCTGGAGAATCCCAGGGACGGGGGAGCCTGGTGGGCTTCTGTCTATGGGGTCGCTCAGAGTCGGACACGACTGAAGTGACTTAGCAGCAGTAGTCTTATTTTTAAAACTGATAACACTTTTAAGCTATTATAACTTGGTTCTGTTTCATTTAATTTAGCATTCCGGCTTATTCACCCATTTGTCTAACGCTTTCAACAATGTGGCAGCTTAAAAATTCATTTAGGAAACAAAATTGTGCATCAGGAATCTCTAAGATTTTGCTTCTCCCTCACCCAAATAAAAGATTAAATAAGAGGCAAATAGACAAGCAAATAAAAAACTAAGGAGAAACTGTCTGAACCAACTTTGTCAGAGCTCTACAAAATAACTATAGGCTTAGGGCAATCAAATGATCAGCCAATCAAGAAAGATTAATTTTTACATGGAAAACTTTGTGTGGTTCTAATGCACACTTGACCCCACTCTTTGCCTGGCACAGCGTGGCTCTTTTACTCAGGCGCCTCTCGTGAACCAGAGGGAGTGATGTAGATCTTATCTGCAAATCATTGTGGACACTTTTTCTAATCTTTTGTGGGGATAGCTAAAAGACTAATACAAGGTGCTAATGCTCTCTATCTTGCCTGAATCAGAATCCAGACAGGAAAACAATAGACATTGTAAAAAACTGAGGGAGACAATAGACTAGGAGACACCTGCAGCAAGTGAGTAGACTATACAGTAACCATCTATCCAAGCTGGGAGGGAAAGCTAGAGTAAACTTAGAGAAATGAAAACATTCAAAAGCAATCATGTTTAAAAAGGAATTTACCTGGAAGGAAGGGGCGTTTGGGGGAGAATGGATATATGTAAGGCTGAATCCCTTCACTGTTCACCTGAACCTATCACAACATTGTTATCAGCTCTACCCCAACACAAAATAAAACATTTACAAAAAATAGAAAGGAGTTTAGAAGGCCACACACATATCCAGGCAAGATGCTTCCTCAAATGAAAACTGTGAAAACTTAACATTTCACCTTGGGCTGATCCTTAAATTTAGACCAGGCCAAAATAAATGTTGATGGAGTGCCCCAGAATAGTCAAGTCAATCCACAATGAATGGAAGAGCTCCTGAAATTCAAGGAAATTTCTATCAAAATATTAGCTGAATGTAAGATAAAAACTCAGAGACTTTAGTGATCGTACAGGACATAAAATAGTCTTTGAAAAAATAATTTGGGCAAGTCTCAAAAGAATAGACTATTATAGCCTTCAACAATCAAAACACATATACACACAAACATGCACATACAAAATAAAAACTGCAATTTCTCGGAAAAGAGGAGATATGATTTCCAGAGTTACCATATTGCAATTGTCAAGCACCCAATTTTCAACAAGGTAATCACAAGGCATACAAAGAAACAGGAAAACATGGCCCATTAAATGGAACAAAATTACTTGACAGAACCTGTCCCCGAAGAAGTTCAGATGCTAGAATAATTATACAGAGATTTTAAAATAACTGTTTCAAATAGCTAATGAAATATATAGTCAAGGAACTAAAGGAAATTATAAAAAAGTTAGAAATTATAAAAAAGTAACCAAGCAAAAATTTTGGAGCTGAAAAAGACAAATGAAATGAAAACTTGACTAGAGTTTCAACAACAGATTTGAGCAATTGGAAGAAAGAATCAGTAAACTTGAAAATAGAGCAACTGAAATGACAAAGTCTGAGTACTAGAAAGAAAAGATCATCATCAACATGACTTTGATGCATCACCAAGGAGACCAACCACGGAAGTCCCAGAAATAGAACAGAAAATGACAGAAATATTATTTGAAAAAATAATGGCTGAAAACTGATCAAACTTGATGAAATTCATGAACCTATAAATCTAAGAAGCTCAGCGAACTCTAAGTGGGATCAACTCAAAAGATTTACACAGAGAAACATTGTAGTCAGGCTGTCAAAGACAAAAGATGAAAGCAACCAGAGACGAGTGATTGATCACATACTATACGGTTCTGCAAAAATGGAGGGAAATGTAAGACACTTTGTCATAAACAAAAGGTGAGGGAGTTTACTACCAATTAGATCTACTCCACGAGAAATTCTAAAGGGAACTCTTCAAGTTGAAATGAAATGAGTCCAGACAGTAACTCAATGCTCTATGTAGATATAAAGAGCCCTGATAAAATAATTACATGGGCCAATATAAAAACAAGTATTATTGTAAATCTGGTTTGTAACTCTACTTACTACAGGAATTACGAGACCAACTCCCAAAATGATCTATAGAATATACACACACAAAAAAAAAAAAAAAATGAGAAAGAAATCTACACAAAGTGAAAGTCAGTCAGTAATGTCTGACCCTTTGTGACCCCATGGACTATACAGTCCACTGAATTCTCCAGGCCAGAATGCTGGAGTGGGTAGCCTTTCCCTTCTCCAGGGGATCTTCCCAACCCAGGGATAGAAGCCAGGTCTCCTGCATTGCAGGTGGATTCTTTACCAGCTGAGCCACTAGTGAAGTCCAAAAACATACTATCAGGGAAGCTATCAGGTTCTTGAACTATCAGGGAAGCCTGAAATCTACACATGCCATTACAAATAAACAACTAAACAAAAAAGAAAGCAGTAATAAAGAAAAGGGACAAAAATGACATAAGAGATACAGAAAACAAGTAAAAAGCAGACGTAAGACCCCTTTCACAAAATTTAAGTGTAAACGGATTAAACTCTCAATTCAAAAGGCAGACATTGGCATAAGGATTAAAAAAGAAACACAAGCTCCAGTGACATGTGTGCATGTGTGCTCAGTCACTCTTTGCCTCCTAAGGACTGTAGCCCTCCAGGCTCCTCTGTCCATGGGATTTTCCAGGCAAGAATCCTAGAGTGGGTTGCCATGTCCTCCTCCAGGGGATCTTCCTGACCCAGGGATTAAACCCTCATCTCTTATGTCTCCTGCATTGGCAGGTGGATTCTTTACCCCTGGTGCCACCTGGGAAGCCCCAGATCCCATGACACATGGCTTAAAAGTGACTCCTTTTAGATCTAAAGACCCAGAAAGGGTAAAATTGAAAGTAGTAAAGATTTTCCAGGTAAATAGCAACCAAAGAGAGAACTACAGTGGCTATATTAATATCAGACAAAACAGACTTTAAACTAACAGCTCTTCTTAGAGACAAAGGAAAATTACATATTGATAAAAGGGTCTTCATGAAGATGAACCAAGTATAAGTATATATGCACAGAGCCCCAAAAGATACCAAGCAATGTTGGCAGAATTGGGGGAAACAGACAATTCTGTAATAGTCTGAGGCGTCTATACTATACATTCAAAAGAGATCCTCTTTCCCAGGTGATGATTATGTAAACTCACCCACATTCTCCATCCCTTTCTTTCCTTCTTCCCTTTTATTATCATTAAGAAATGCTCCCTTTTCTTATCACATATTTGTGAATTGTCCAGTTTTCCTTTTCTATTGATTTTTAGTTTCATTCCATTGTGATTGGACAAGATACAATGTTAGCAGCAATCTCTTTAAATTTATTCATATTTGTTCTGTGGCATAAATTATAGTCTAGTGTACTGGAGAAAAACATTTATTCTGCTGTCTCTGGTTCAAGTTTACTGTATAAGTCTAATTGGTTTATAATGCTGTTCAAGGACTTCATTTCCTTATGGTTTTCTGTTAGAAAAAATATAATAAAGTAAAAACTTCATCAAATAATAAAATAAATAAAGTAATAATATAATAAAGTCAAACTCCCATCAAATTTCACATCCTCCTCCATATTCCCTTCCCTTTAAACACAATTCATGAAAGGATAGGAGTGCAAGATGTAAGTTTACATTGCTAGCTAGTAATGAGGAAAATAAGACTTCTTTGTAAAGCTCATTTTTCTGAGGATGATGTGACAGTAATATTTGACCAGCTTTGAGAGTAAGTAGAAGTTAGAATGGGTTGCTTTGATTCTAATAAAATAGAACTCAATCTGATGTTCTATAGGATCCTAATACATCACTTTGATGAGATTCTCCTAGATAAATTATGGCACCCTATCCAATTTATGGCTTATTACTTGTATAAACATTCATAAACAGCTACAAAATTTTAGGTAGCTTAAAATATTTTTAAAGATTTAGTCATCCTATTTCTGTAAAAGACTGAAGTATATTTTAATAACAAAGCGGATTTAATATTGTTATGAACATAAAAATATATGTTCATATATATATCTGGAATCATTTAATTAATTATTAAATTTAACTAGGGCCTTCCTGGCAGACAAAGCAAAAGGGATGCATATTGACATAGATTTCTTATTACAATATAAAGAAAATCACCTGAGGAAACATTTACTTTTTTGATGGTAAAAGTCAAGCATAAACCATATCAAATAAATCTTCATCTAAGGGACATTAGGTAATATAGTGGCAATATCTTCAACTTTGAACTTCCAAAAGCATGAAAGAAAAGAAAGAAAGAAAGTGAGGTCGCTCAGTCTCGTCCAACTCTTTGCAAACCCATGGACTGTAGCCCACCAGGCTCCTCTGTCCACGGGGTTTTCCAAGCAAAAGTATTGGAGTGGGTTGCCATTTCCTTCTCCAAGGGATCTTCCCAACCCAGGGATCAAACCTGGGTCTCCTGCATTGCAGGCAGACGCTTTACTCTCTGAGCCACCAGTTCAGTTCAGTCGCTCAGTCGTGTTCAACTCTTTGCGACCCCATGAATCGCAGCACACCAGGCCTCCCTGTCCATCACCAACTCCCAGAGTTCACCCAAACTCATGTGTATCAAGTCGGTGATGCCATCCAGCCATCTCATCCTCTGTCGTCCCCTTCTCCACCAGGGAAGCCCATTATTCAAAAGGACATTTCCTATAATATCCTTCAGTGAAAGCTGAGAGCATAATGTTAAATCTCAACTATGAGAAGGTATTTCCCTGTAAAGTTAAGATGACTTACACTCTTTTAAAATTAATCTTCATGGGAGTTTAGTTAATTTACAATGTTGTGTTAGTTTCTGCTGTACAGCAATATATATGCATACTCTTAATTAGATTCTTTTCCCATATAGGCCATTACAGAGTATTGAGTAGAGTTCACTCTGCTATAAAATAGGTCCTTGTTAGTTATCTATTTGATATATAGCAGTCTGTATGTGTCAATTCCAACTTCCAATTTATGCCTCCCGCAACCCTCCCCACTTTGTGACCATAAGTTTGTTTTCTTGATATGACATCCATGTCACTGTAAATGGCACAGTTTCTTTCTTTTTTATGGCTGAATAATACTCTATCGTATGTATGTACCACAATAATCTTTATCCATTCATCTGTTGATGGGCATTTAGCTTGTTTCCATGTCCTGGATATTGTAAATAGTGCTAAAATGAACATTGAGTTGCATGTATCTTTTTAATTTTTTTTCAGGAATTTAGTTAGTTTTTCTTTTTTTTTTTTCATTTTTGGCTACACCATTTGGTTTGTGGGCTTCCCTTGTGGCTCAGCTGGTAAACAATCTGCCTGCCATGTGGGAGACCTGGGTTTGATCCCTGGATTGAGAAAATCTTCTGGAGAAGGGAAAGGCTACACACTCCAGTATTCTGGCCTGGAGAATTCCATGGACTGTGGAACTTCCCTAACCAAGGATCAAACCTATGACCTCTGCAGTGGAAGTACAGTCTTAACCATTGGATAACCAGGGAGTCTACATATATCTTTTTAAATTATGGTTTTCTCCAGATATCATGCCCAGGAGTGGGACTCTGGTTTTAGTGATCGCATGGCAACTCTGTTTTCAGTTTTGCTCTTACTGTGATCTGATGGTTTACTTAAATCTGAGAATAAAATGTGGATTCTAGAGGAGGAGAGAGATGGTTTATTTGTCTTCAACAACTGCTCTGAAGCATCACATATCTGCAGCTAAATTTTAGCAAGAGTTAGTGTAAGATCCAGAGAAGGCAATGGCAAGCCACTCAAGTACTCTTGCCTAGAGAATCCTATGGATGGAGAAGCCTGGTGGGCTGCAGTCTGTGGGGTCGCTAAGGGTCGGACACAACTGAGCAACTTCACTTTCACTTTTCACTTTCACACATTGGAGAAGGAAATGGCAACCCACTCCAGTGTTCTTGCCTGGAGAATCCCAGGGAAGGGGGAGTCTGGTGGGCTTCCATCTATGGGGTCACACAGAGTCGGACACAACTGAAGTGACTTAGCAGCAGTAGCAGTGTAAGATTAATTCTGATCAGAATAGTGTTGATGGGGGCCTATATAAATATCTGCCTGTCTTCCAGATCACTAAATATATTCTTCAGTTGTACATATTTTGCTATTTGATCATTGGATCAAAATCATATTGCTTTAATATTAATAATAATTTTATGATTGGAATTTCATTTCCAAAATCTTTATGTACTTCTTTACTAGATTATATAACTTCTTACATTTCTTTTTAGGATTTTAACTTGCTTATTTTAATTTATTGATCTATTTGCCCTATTAACTCTCTGTTTCCAAAAATATAACTTGTGGAGGTAGATCTCCTTCTCGTCTGTGATCAGTTGTGTGTTTCCTAGACACATGCACGCATTGAGTTACAGAGGCCTTCCTCTGGTTATGGTGTAGACACATAAAATGAGTTGCCTGGTGAGGAGAGAACAGTATCACTTCATCTTCTGAGTATGGATATGTCCATTTCAGTCTGGGTGTCACTATACTCTGTTTCTCAGTGCCTTCAGAAAGATTGAGAGTTGGAGTGAGCTTGGTTTCCTGAATCCTCCTGATGTGATAACAAAAGCATCACTCCATGGGATGTGTCTTTTGCATTTCACTTTGGAGTAACCCAGGAGATAATTCCACCTTCAACATCATTGTTTTCTGATAGATTTCTGGTTCTTATCTCCTTCCTTAATCTAATTTCACATGCCTTTCATCTTCCAGATTTCTTTTTAATTTCTGATGTATTATGTTTCTGTTCTTTTTTTTCAGATGTAGTTAAATTAAAAAAAAAATTGCTTTCTGCAGTTACTGGTTACTGGGGACAGGACAGAATGGGAATATTTTCTCATGTACTCAGTCTGCCATCTTGTTCAAATCCTTCATGATTCCGATGGGATTTAGAATACTAAACAAATAAACATTTAATTAAATGGCTCCCTGAAAAGATATTTCTGATAAATGGAAATACCAAAATCTGATTTTAAACATGACCAGATTTTACTTACAGAATAATATAAAGGATTTCCTCTATTGATTCACGAAGCTGAAAATGAACAAATCTAACATTTAAATTATGATTTTCTGTAGCTGAGATGTCTCTTTCATAGCTCATTGAGTATTTTGTAGAGTATAACTGCCTGCACAGAAAATCCTCATTCAGTGATTTTTATATGGATCTTTTCCATTTAGAAAAATAGTCATCAAATGTTTTTATATTCAAACCTTCTGACAATTAAGTTTTATTTTTCAGGTGATCTAAATTCTTTTTCTCCTTTACAGAACTTCTCATAGCAATAAGGCTTACAGTAATTTCACTGAGATTTTATATTTGTAAACTGTAAAATGATGTTAAGAAATGACATGCAATTTTAGTTTCATGGCCCCCACACACAAAATTTGATCAAATAGTTGTTTGATCAATTCCAATGCCTAAGGAAAAATAGAAAACAATTCTTCCCTTTCACAGATAACATGGGAATACTTACTTAAGACATCAGCAGTTTTCAAACATTTCCAGCAGAATCTGGATTACTACACCCACAATATAAAACAAGAAGCTATAGGGGACCCTCTTCCTGTCCAATATCCCACGGCTTGGTAACTTGACTTCATTCATTTTTCCCTTCTGATTTTTCTCTAATAAGTTCATTTTGCTGCTGCTGCTAAGTCGCTACAGTCGTGTCCGACTCTGTGCGACCCCATAGACGGCAGCCCACCAGGCTCCGCCATCCCTGGGATTCTCCAGGCAAGAACACTGGAGTGGGCTGCCATTTCCTTCTCATTTTAAGTGCACATATATTCACATGCACGTTAAGGAAAATGATGTTAATCACTTTAATGTGGTTTTCTTTTCTTTCTTTTTTTTTCTGGTAAAAAAGGATCAGAAACTGGAATAGATTATTCAAAAGACAGACATCAAGTTAAACAGAAATGTATGCTTTCAACATGAATAATGGTCTCTAAAGCTGAAAAAAAAAGTGCCTGCTTTCAAACATAGGTGACCTAGTCAGCACTTTATGACTAGGGGAACTCAGTTTTTTCTTCTGGAAAATGGAATTGATATTATTAAATATTTGGTGAAGGGCTATTTGGATGTGGAACTGCATAAATTATATCCGTGATATTGGTATCTGATAATTGCATTTCCAATAGGAATTACAATTAAGACCCTTGTAATATGACATACTTTTGATCATTTTAATTTCCTTTGTGATTGCAGAGAATGATAATTCTTTGGGGGACTTGACTCCAATTTTCATATTACAAAAGAAAAGTCTGGATAATGGAATAGTGCAGCGATGAAGGAAGTCTTGATCTCCCAACCCCTACTTCTCCCATTCCCATTTCTGCAGTGGGGATGCCACCTGTGTTCTGTTCATTATAAAACTTTTAGCAAGAGGCTAATGAAATGCAAAGCTTTCTATAAGACCGGGACTAGCCTTCCTATCAAATCATCTGAAATATTTATTTGCCCTCTTGAATAATTGATAGGGGCATCAGCTCTCCCGGTCAATTGATTTATTAAGGGACTGTTTGGAATTAAACAGCTTAAAGATATTAGATTTAGCAGTGATCTTGCTTGTTAGCGTATTCATTTACCTACGGGAGCCCCCATTAGATATTGTTAATACATGACGTTTCCAGTCACGGCCTGGATCTCCTCAAATTGCATTAACGCCAGGCTGTTTAGCCACAGAATAACAGGTTTGATTGAGTGCTTGGGTTTGGTGTAATTAGATTTTCCTAGAAAAAGGGGGACTACTTTAATGCCATGTGCATTAAACTAGATATGTCATCAGCATTACTGTAATTGGAGAACAGGAACGCCGGAGACCCGACTGCATCTGAATGTTTGTGTTTATGGCTCACCCGTCCATTCTCATAGATGGCACATAATAGCCATGCTTACTTACATATGCATGACCCTGAAAGGAAAAAAAAAAAAGGAACTGACCTCTTTAATAAGCATCTCTTTTGGAAAAGGTGGAAAATTCTCATCCTGAGTAATGGGATCAATTTTTTGTTTGCTAAAACTGCCAATTATTTCTCTTACTGAAAAGGTCATGTGGCTGGCTAATCAATGAAGAAAACAGTAGTGAATATATGTGGGTATGTTCCTGAATCTGATTTGCATTTCAGTCTGAAACTATCTGTTTCAGTTTCAAACTGCTGTTCTGATTAAAAGCCACATTTGTACTAGAAGAATTCTTGTTCACCAATGCTTTCTTCTAGGAGTAACTCTTATAAACAGAGGTACATATATAGCAAATAAAATGATTTCTGATCGCTTTTCCTTAATGGAGCTGATTCATCTTGGCTTCAGAGAACACTAAACTTTGACCATCAAGGAACAATGACCCCCTATACAACAATCCTTCAGTTCAGGTCGCTCAGTCATGTCCGACTCATTGCGACCCCATGATTCACAGCACGCCAGGCCTCCCTGTCCATCACCAACTCCCGGAGTTCACTCAAACTCATGTCCAGTGAGTCGGTGATGCCATTCAGCCATCTCATTCTCTGTCGTCCCCGTCTCCTCCCACCCCCAATCCCTCCCAGCATCAGACTCTTTTCCAGTGAGTCAACTCGTCGCATGAGGTGGCCAAAGTATTGGAGTTTCAGCTTTAGCATCAGTCCTTCCAATGAACACTCAGGGTTGATATCCTTTAGAATGGACTGGTTGGATCTCCTTGCAGTCCAAGGGACTCTCAAGAGTCTTCTCCAGCACCACAGTTCAAAAGCATCAATTCTTCGGCGATCAGCTTTCTTCACAGTCCAACTCTCACATCCATACATGACCACGGGAAAAACCATTGCCTTGACTAGACGGACCTTGGTTGGCAAAGTAATGTCTCTGCTTTTTAATAGGCTATCTAGGCTGGTCATAACTTTCCTTCCAAAGAGTAAACATCTTTTAATTTCCTGGCTGCAATCAGCATCTGCAGTGATTTTGGAGCCCCAAAAAATAAAGTCTGACACTGTTTCCACTGTTTCCCCATCTATTTCCCATGAAGTGATGGGACCAGATGCCATGATCTTTGTTTTCTGAATGTTGAGTTTCAAGCCAACCTTTTCACTCTCCTCTTTCACTTTCATCAAGAGGCCTTTGAGTTCCTCTTCACTTTCTGCCATAAGGGTGGTGTCATCTGCATATCTGAGGTTATTGATATTTCTCCCGGCAATCTTGATTCCAGCTTGTGCTTCTTCCAGCCCAGCGTTCCTCATGACGTTCTCTGCATATAAGTTAAATAAGCAGGGTGACAATATACAACCTTGACGTACTCCTTTTCCTATTTGGAACCACTCTGTTGTTCCATGGCCAGTTCTAACTGTTGCTTCCTGACCTGCATACAGGTTTCTCAAGAGGCAGGTCAGGTGGTCTGGGATTCCCATCTCTTTCAGAATGTTCCACAGTTTATTGCGATCCACTCAATGCTTAGAGCAGGATAATTGAGGAGTGTGAGTAAGCTTGGTGCTAGACCAGTTGAGAAGCATCCAATCTTTCTTTTGTATTTCCATTTCTGTTTGCTTTCTCTCTTCTCTGAATTTAAGGTGGGCTTGGATTACATACACCTCAGGTGTCCACAACTTAACCTGGAGTGCTCCAGCTGGTTCTGCCTTCCTCTTTCTCTGTGTAATATCTCAAAAAAAAAAACCAAAACTTAACTTTCTCCATTTCCTTAGGTTGTTGATTATGCAAAATAGCATACTACTATTTTATTTGATGTTACATGTAAATTAATACATAATAATGAAATGTATATGTAACTGTAATTTACAAGGTTAGCTCATTTACTGCTATCACTTCTATATTTTGGTTAAAGAATCTGAACACTGGGGAGATCAAGCTAGTTCGATAAATTCACTCTGCTAATAGTATTAGAATCAGCATTTGAATCATTTCAATGTTCATGCTTCTGCTAAAACCACACAACTCACATTGGGGCTTGAACCTCCTTGTCTTTAAACTGAAATCACACACCTGGTCTCAGGACTTAATGAAGCTCAGGTTCTTTATGTCACATTGCATAAAAAATTCAGTGAGGTAAAAAATGATAAGTAAAAAGTGGATTTGTTTAGAGATACACATTCCATAGACAGATTGCAGTATGTCTCAAAGGATGAGAGCCGCCCCACGGTATGCGATCATATTGCAAAGTGAGAATGGGCCAGGGAAGAAACATACTCCACAGACAGAAGGTGGGCCATTTCAGAAGATAAGAGGCCTAGAAATATGGGGGCGGGTAGTTTTTATAGGCTGGGTAATTTCATAGGCTAGTAAGTGGGTCTTCCCTGGTGGCTCAGACAGTAAAGAATCTAATGTAGTACAGGAGACCCAGGTTTGATCCCTGGCTTGGGAAGATCCCTTGGGGAAGGCAATGGCTACCCACTCCAGTATTCTTGCCTGGAGAATTTCATGGACAGAGGAGCCTGGAGAGCTACAGTCCATGTGGTCACAAAGAGTTGGACAGGAGTGAAAGACTAGCACTTTCACTTTAAAGAGTGGGTGGATGATCCCAGCTATTTTAGAGAACTGGGCCACCACGCACTTTTTGGCCTTTCATGGTTGGCCTGAGAACAGTCATTGGGCCTGTGCATGTGCCATTTAGCTAAAGTATTACAATGAGCCCATAATGAGGCTCAAGGTCGACTGGAAGTCCAATCTTCTGCCATCTTGGGCTTAATCGGTTTTAACCAACTATGTTTTGTCCTCTATAGCTAAGTCTTTCTTTAAAGATTCTGGCCTGCTCCCTTTCCCTCTATTTCATTTCCACTGAAGTATACTGTTCCCTCAACAACATTGACAGTCAGCAATACTTTTTGAAGATAGCTCCTTAATTCAAAGGAAGGACTCAGATTGGGTTATTTTTGGGGGAAAGATAGACTTATAGTAAATGGCTGTTGTGTCAGGTTGAGATTGAGAGTAAAGGGAAATTTAGTGAAGGGATCATGGCAAATTTGTTATTTTGATATTTGGGAGGAGGAGTGTTAGAAAATTTAGTAACTGTCCTGGTGTCCTTTTAAGTTTATATAGTAACTGACTCTCTTAACATCAGAAGTTGTTGATGGGTTTGTAAAACAGTGGCAACTCCAAATGTCTATGGGAGGGGATTCAAGTAGCAATCATCAGAAGGAGTCTTGTTTTGATGATGTTCACATAGCAAATGCCCTGTTTTTACTTGGACTGGGGATCCATGTAGATTACATAACAGGATAATACCACCCCCACCTCTAATCATACCTACACTCTGAGAGAGGAAGAAGTTTAGCAAGATGAAGAAAATCATCACAACCCACTTCCACTGGCCATTTGCAGAACTGACATTATCCTGCCAGGTTGCAAATAGCATCAATATAAACATTTTTGCAAAGGGTGTTTTCACTAAATTTGTGCTGGCATTGTATATTTCCAAATGAACTTCTCAAGAACAAAATTCTTTCTAAAATGTTTTTAAAACCTTTTAAACAACGAGTTACATCAGCAATTATCCATGAATAAAGGCAAAAGCAATGGGAGTAAAGAGATGTTGGAGTCTATTTTACTCCTTTATGTTGTCAGCTTATGATGCTGGGAAAGATTGAGGGCAGGAGGAGAAGGGGACGACAGAGGATGAGATGGCTGGATGGTATCACCAACTCGATGGACATGGGTTTGGGTGGACTCCGGGAGTTGGTGATGGACAGGGAGGCCTGGCGTGCTGCGGTTCATGGGGTCGCAAAGAGTTGGACACGACTGAGCGACTGAACTGAACTATGATGCTTTCAAACTTCTTTACCAATTTCTGAAACATATAATTTTAATGGGACATGTTCTCCCTAATAATGACTGTGTAGAGGGTTTTTCCGGAGAAGGCAATGGCAAGCCACTCCAGTACTCTTGCCTAGAAAATCCCATGGATGGAGGAGCCTGGTGGGCTGCAGTCTGTGGGGTTGCTACGGACACGACTGAGCGACTTCACTTTCACTTTTCACTTTCACACATTGGAGAAGGAAATGGCAACCCACTCCAGTGTTCTTGCCTGGAGAATCCCAGGGAAGGGGGAGCCTGGTGGGCTTCCGTCTATGGGGTCACACTGAGTCGGACACGACTGAAGTGACTTAGCAGCAGCAGCAGCAGAGGGTTTGTCTGTTAATGCAGAGACCAATGGAGATACCAGTTCCTAGAAAGGCAGTGTTTGGGGAGTTAGAATTCAGAATTGATATAATCTACTTCATTTTCTTGAATAAAATATATACATACATATATATTTATAGATATAATATGCATTTGGCATAATATGAAACATGTATGTTATATGTTGCATATGTATAAAGCACACATATGTATACATATGAACAGTATACATACAATATATATGATATACTACACATAATACTCTTACTATATGTAAAGGAAAGCAATGACTTCCAGTAATGAGGCTATAAACTGGCTTCCAAATGTGGATAAGAGGCAAGTTTGAACTACTATGAGTATTGGAAACAGTGTTAAGTGCAAGCATTAATCACTCAGCCCTGTCTAACTCTGCAACCACATGGACTGTAGCCCACCGGGCTCCTCTGTCCATGGAATTCTCCAGGCAAGCATACTGGAGTGGGTTGCCATTCTCTTCTCTAGGGAATATTTCTGACCCAGGGATCGAACCTGGGTCTCCTGAAGGCAAATTCTCTACAGTCTGAGCTGTTAGGGAAGCATTCAAGGTTCAAAATGGGGGTTAATATCAGGGTGCTGTTTACTTAGGGCAATTTTGCAATGTTTATTTTATGTAAATATAAAAATACCTTTAAAATTCTCTGGAAAGGTTACTATACCATTTCTCTCTTCCCTCCCCCACCCCCTTCCTTTCTCACACACACATACACCTGCACTCCTGCAACACACATACACAGAGCCAGTTTCCTGAGCTATGACCAGAGTGAGTCCCTTCCCCACCGTAGCCTGATGAAGGATTGGAGAGGGTTGGGACAAGTGCTCACCACTGTTCTGGCCACAGGAAGGTTCATTCAAGGAGCAGATCATCAGGTTACCCTCCAAACACTGAGTATGAAATTGAAGTCACTCAATCGTGTCCGACTCTTTGCGACCCCAGGGACTGCAGCCTACCAGGCTCCTCCGTCCATGGGATTTTCCAGGCAAGAATACTGGAGTGGGTTGCCACTGCCTTCTCCAGGAGATCTTCCTGACCCAGGGATTGAAGCCAGGTCTCCTGCATTATAGGCAGACGCTTTACCATCTGAGCCACCAGGAAAGCCCAGGTTCAGTTCAGTTGCTCAGTCGTATCTGACTCTTTATAACCCATGGACCACAGCACGCCAGGCCTCCCTGTCCATCACCAACTCCCGGAGTTTACTCAAACTCATCTCCACTGAGTCAGTGATGCCATCCAACTATCTCATCCTCTGTCGTCCCCTCCTCCTCCCGCCTTCAATCTTTCCTAGCATCAATGTCTTTTCAAATGAGTCAGCTCTTCACATCAGGTGGCCAGCCCAGGAACACTGTGTATACCCCAGTATAATGGTTGCAATCTATTGGGGGTGGGGATGGGGTATGGGGTCTTTTTCATGTGCTAGGGTGCTGTGACTTCAAGTAGGGGACTTCTGGGTTCCCAGTCAAGCCCTGCAGTTTCAGTGTTCACTGAATCCAGACAGCTCCATAGCCAGTCCAAACATATGCTCACAATGTGCTCAAAGCAACGACAATACTCAAACACTGACCTCACCAGCTCCAAGTGCTTCTGTAATTATTGAGGCTCTAACCATCACTGCCTGCAATGCAGGAGACCTGGGTTCAAACCCTGGGTCAGGAAGATCCCCTGGAGAAGGAAATGGCAACCCACTCCAGTACTCTTGCCTGGAAAATCCCATGGACAGAGAAGCCTGGTAGACTATAGTCCATAGGATCGCTAAGAGTCATCAGACACGACTGAGTGACTTCACTTCACTTTCACAACCACCACTTCCAACAGACACAGACACAGTTTAGACTCAGAAATAATAAACCTTGCAATGGTTCGGTGATTTGCCTACATGTAGAGAATTTTCTCAATACTTCTGTTGTTAACAGGGAAGTGATTAAATGCTTGTCAAAAATCCCTAGAGAGAATGGTGCATGTGTGCTCAGTCCCTCAGTCTTGTCTGACTCTTTGCATAGCCTGCTAGATTCCTCTGTCCATGGAGTTTTCCAGGTAAGAATACTGGAGTGAGTTGCCATTTCCCACTCCAGGGGATCTTCCCTACCCAGGGATCAAACCTGTGTCTCCTGTATTAGTAGGTGGATTCTTTGCCACTGCACCACCTGGAAAGTCCTAGAGAGAGTGGGTTATAAGTTAATTAAGCATTTTCCTAGGACACAGTTATCTTGTATCAAAATGGATATCAGTGATTGATAATGACCAAGAAATTTTTAGCATGTCTATAAATATTATTTTCCTTCCTCCTCCTTCTCCCCCTCTTCCCCTTTCTCCTCTCCCCTCCTCCCTCTTCTTTCTATTATTATTATTGCCATTACTGTTATTATTACATCCTACTGACAACTCTGGGTCAAATAAATCAAGATCTCTGCATTCACTCTAACACCAGTGTCTACTAGTTGACTATCCACAAATAAACTTAACCTCTTCTTTTTCTCTTTTTTTCTCCATCTTGGGATTTTCCCCTTCATTTCTTTATTTCCCCTTCCCCTAGTGTGTCTGGTTTCTAGCTCTCAGAGCCATTTCTGGACAATGTTAGCTTTGCTGTAGGGACAACCACAAATGTGAGATGCTATGTCCTTCAATTTTGACAATGCCTTCCAAAAAAAAAACCTGAGTTGCTATTAACAAAACTCTTGTCTTTTAGAGACATTTCGGAGAAAATCTATGCAAATATTTGGTAATTTCTTTTGAGGACTATCATCTCCCTGTGTGAACACATTAAACTTTTGCCATATTTTTCTTTTCCTTTAAATTAAAAAATGTCCCACTTCCTTGACTCTTCATAAGCAAACTTGAACCATCCCACTCTGAACCAAGTTAAGGTTGTCTAGGACTCCCCTGGTGGCTCAGTCAGTAAAGAATCTGCCTACAATGCAGGAGACCTGGGTTCAATCCCTGGGTTGGGAAGATCTCCTGAAGGAGGGCGTGGCAACACACCCTCAGTATTCTTGCCTGAAGAATCCCCACTAGCGGACTATATAGTCCATGGGGTCGCAAAGAGTAGGACACGACTAAGTGACTAAGCATAGCACAGCACAAGGCTAAATACAATCTCCTCTAGGAGCTGGCCAGGGAGTAGTAACTACTCATGAATCCACCAGCTTCTCCCATTTCACATTTCTGATTCATGATCAGCTTGTTGGCAACTATGAGACCTAGATTCTGTATCTGTACTGTTCATTGCTTTTTCTTCTGTGGTGTGTGGGACTGCACTCAAAAGACCCAATTCTGCTTGTTTCTGACCACTTCTCCAAGTTGTCAAGAGTGTTTTGAATTATACTCCTGTATTCTAGAGTTTCATCAGCCTTCTCTCTTTGGTTCAAAGTGCAGGTACAGTGAGTATGCTCCATGTGAAAACATCTTGATAAAAACCTAATGCGCTTCCAATTATTGTGGTTAGAGTGTTGTAAAAAGATTAGAAACAGGATAGATATCATATATAGTGAATATATGTATCCGTATATAGATATGTGTGCATGCTCAGTTGCTTCAATGTCCAACTCTTTGCAGTGTCCAACCCTATGGACTGCCAGGCTCCCCTGTCTATGAAATTCTCCATGTAAGAATATTGGAGTGGGTTGCCATGCCTTCCTTCAGGGGATCTTCCTGACCCAAAGATCAAACCCATGTCTTCTGTTTCTGCTGCATTGCAGGCAGATTCTTTACTGCAGAAGGAAAGTGAAAGTCGCTCAGTCGTGTCCAACTCTTTGGGACGCCATGGACTATATAGTCCATGGAATTCTCCAGGCCAGAATACTGGAGTGGGTAGCCTTTTCCTTCTCCAGGGCATCTTCCCAACCCAGGGATCAAACCCAGGTCTCCTGCATTGCAGGCAGATTCTTTAACAGCTGAGCCACAAGGGAAGCCCTTTACTGCTGAGCCACCAGGAAAGCCTCATGAATAGACATATATGGTATCTATCTCTATCTATAAATAGATGGATTGATGCCAATGTATACAAGTACATATGGAATTTATTCTTCTGGCTTAAGGCAACTGAATGAAATGACATGCTTACAGCATACATCAGCATTTTTAAAGGCTACCTCTGATTTATCTCACCTATCTGAGGAATTGAGATTGCGTTATGAGTAGGATCGAACCAGACAAAAAAGGCAGGGATGTGGAATTGGACAAATGCCTGCTTACATTCATGACTTGATATTTTATTTAGAAAGGCAATTCTCATCACACATCCAAAATGAAAGAAAAAAAAGGGGGGAGGGAAATGAAGATCCTAAAATATTCATTTTATTTTTCAGGATAAGAAAGCATCTCACCTGGAAGGAACACGAATCCTTCTCGCTGCCTAACTTCTCACTTCACTCCCTCAGCTTTGGCCATCCTGAGGATTCCCCCCCTCCCCCTTTGGTTTCTGTGTGTGTGTGTGTGTGTGCGCGCGTGCACGTAAGGAGAAGCAGCCATGTGTCTGAGGTGGTGACAACAGTCAGCCGGAGCCAGAGCCTTAATCACTGTTTACTGATTTAGTCCATTTTACTAGCAGACAGTGCTTTTCCTGAGGGCCGTTTTCCTGGCGGGGTGCACAGCCTGCTTCCAGGGGCGAAAGTGCGTGTCTCCGGGCTGCCTGGCACGGGCTCTGGCACGGTCTCGCCACCGCTGGCAGGGCCACGCGCCGAGGCAACCGGCGGCATGTCAGCCTCCGCCTCTGCCGGTGCTCATCTGGCGGCGGCGTTAATGAGAGCGGCAGAGAAGCAGGAGGGAGGGCACGGAGGACCCAACGGGGCATCCGAACAATACCTGTGGCAGCCAGAGCCAACACGCTTCACACTGCGGCGCCACTCATGGGGTGAAAAGAATTGAAAATGACAGATCGAGGATTCTACCTTCCCCTCTGATAGGCTTTTTTGTTCGGTTTGTTTACACTGCTCTGGGCTTGCCTGGCTCTTATTGTTGTTGCTGTCTCTCCCTCGCGCGTTTCCATACAATTGTGGACGTGTTGCACTTAAAATAGCCGGTGAGAAGTGAAACAAAAAATAACAACAAAAAAGGACTTCGTAGAAATTGCTGGTATTTCTTGAAGAGTTTTTTCATCACCTTCAATATTGCCCCTCCCTGTTCCCCTGTTTGTTGTGATCAACTCCTGAACTCTTCCATCAACTGGTGAATCCGAATAATTGTAGAGGTGGTGGGCTGACCTCTGAAATGAGGGTGGCAGGCAAAAGAGAATAGGGTGGTGGAGGCTTTGGAAAGACACTGATGGTATTTATATTGGCACGTGGACATTGAAGGTGTTCCTGGGCTCTTGTAAGGAGCCATCCCCAGTATCAACCAAATGGCTGCAAGTCATTCCCACTCACGTGTCATCTTTGAATCTGTTCAGGATGAGGAGGCAAATCAATGATCAGATGTGGTGGCCTTCACTGATCTTAGGTCTGGGAAAATTCAGGGCCATGCACTGAACCCAAGGAGGGGACCCAGGGCTTTATCTAAAGATGGGCATGTCAGCCCGATGAAGTTCACAGTCACAGTAATTCCCCAAAGGAAAGTGTTCTCTCCCTCTCAGGCTCTTTGCTCCTCTGCTGTCAAGTCCAGATGCTCTGAGAGTGGTTTCTAGTCCTGTGCTCCCTGAATTTATATACTTGGAGGAGCTATTTATTCATTCTGAATAAAATGTTCAGCAAGAGGTTACAGAGCCATCAGTGGGGGTCAGCAGCAGTGACTTATGTAAGATCCTGAGTGCTTTTAACCTTCCTAACCTGACGTCTTCATCCTCACCCCCGTCCAGGGAGACGCCTTTTCACATGCACACCGGGCCCACTGTCACACCCAGCCCCCAGTCACTGTGTTCTCTCTCATAAAGTGCAGTAGGCCCTTTTCCAATTCCAAAAACTAGCTCCTTGGCTGCCTAAGAGCTATCTCTACAATCTCTCTGTCTCCTGTTAACTTACAGGACTTAAGGAGAGTTGGGAATAATATGAATGTCTGTGGAGCATCTTAGAAACATTTACTGTAAGCTGTACTTGCTCTCTTAAAACACTCCATGCATTCTCACAGCATCAGCTTAAGAAAATACGCTGTTTTTAATTCATTAGTGTCCTAGAGATGAGCTTTCCAAGCTCGCTAGTGGTAAAGTGGCACTCCTGCCAATGGAGGAGACATAAGAGACATGGGTTCGATCCCTGGGTTGGGAAGATCCCCTGGAGTAGGAAATGGCAACCCACTCCAGTATTCTTGCCTGGAAAACCCCATGGACTGGTGGGTTACAGTCTATAGGGCCTCAAAGAGTCAGACATGACTGAGCAACTGAGCACTCAATGCCCTTCTAAATAGCCATCCAGTGATGCTATTATTTAGAACGACCTTTTGGAAAAGAAGAGACACTTCTGAAAAAGTAAGATCTCTAGTCTGGCTTCAGCCAGGTTAATCTTCACCTGTGAAAAAAGGAATCAGTTTCATGTGTTAACCTCATGTGCAGTTGAACACCCAGCAAATTTACTATGTTTGGAACCTTGAGAGGTGCAGAGGCAGACACTGGAACCCCGTTTCTCTTCTCCATGATCGTGTAAGTAGGTGACACCGAGGCCATTATAAAGGGCTCTGACTCACCAGGGATGTTGTTACAGATGTGAACTGCTTGCTGGAAAATTCAAAGCAATAGTGGATGTAAAACAAACTGGAGATATCTCTCAAAAGTAGACTCATTTCTCTAAATGAAGCATACCCCTGGCATGACACCACTCTGCATTTTTGTAGGACTGAGTGACCACAAGTGTGTCTTCGTCTTCAGGAACATCGACAAAACTGTCTCAAGTTTAAAGTTTTTATTTTCTCCTTTCTACCCAAGATAGATAATAACTATTAGAGGTGGAAGGGAGAAAGCGAGAGAAAAGGAAAAAGGATAAAGTGAGACAAGGAAAGGAGGAGGAAGAAAGAGATCACCTTTAAGTCTTTTCTTTTCTCTTTCTTTCAAATGACACAATAGAAATTTTTTTTTCCTAAAGTTGTATTAGGGATTCACTTAAGCAGAAATGAACTGTAATATGCAAATAGTTCTAATTGGACTGCTAATAGAGCGTGTCTCTGTTGTTTTTTTGTAGGGAGTTTTATGCCTATGTAATCAGTGCAGACAGCCGTTAAGTAAATGAAGAGGCAACTAACAATGTCAGAAAAGAGCCCGGGCGGTTCCGGCTGACACTACCCTAATCTTCCAGGACCCATTAAATGGCAGTTTCAACGCATTACCTACCATAACATCCTTGAATATCACTGATTTTATTTGCAGTATCAAACATTCCATTTCATGCCCCATTAACAGTGGGAGCCTGAGCTTTTTGACGCAGCTAAACATTTTACTAACTACCTGGACTAAGTAACCAATTAACTTTTGGAGACAATACGGCCAATTAAGCGCGAAAAGGTAAGGCTGTCATCCCCCACGAAAATTGAATTTCCTTTTCCTGATGGCACTTATTGTCGCCGCTCAATTGTTAATGGGGATTCAGTCCCTATTAAAGTATGAAGGCAAAGCCGAATGGAAAAGTTCAGAGGACTTAGTTCCTAAAGAGTAGGTCACCAAGTGTCCCAATTGGCCACTAATTCAGTTAACTTTTCTTCATGCCAGATTACTTATTGGATGTGACTGGAGCAGGGCTCTCACATGACGTCCTGTGATAGTACATTGCACAATCTGGTAGCTTCCGAGGAACCCACATGCCCAGAGCTGTAGTTTGAGACCTTATATGGGAAGTTTGGGGGGGGGGCGGAATTCTGTGTTTTGAGTTTGAGTTTTTGTTATATTTTTTAAACAGAAATATCAGTGTCAGAAAAGATATTGCCCTGGTTATCACCACCTTGGACTCTTCAGAAAAAGAAACAAACCCTTGTAGGGGACAGTGTGTTGCATATTAACCCTCTGTGGTTTGGGAAGTCATTTTCTAAATGGCGGACAAGGTCATGGGTGGTGATTCTGCTTGGTGGACTTGACTACAGTTAACTGGAATGGTGCACAAGTAAGGAACCTGGATATCACAGTTTGAAAGCTTGAGGCAAATTTTATCCCTCTGGTAGGAGTCTTTCATCTTTGTAGGATCAGAAGAAATTTATCCTGGAGGGCATCTTCTACAGATTTTCTGTGAGTCAAAAACATGAAGCTTCTATTAAGAGTCATAACCCAAATGTTGGAAAGAGATTCATGTATGCTGTTTTATTTTTTTCCAGATTATATCATCTTTGTGAAAATGTGAAGAAAAATCCGGATGTTGAGAAGTGGGAAAAGAAGAGAATTCCAATGATGATTATTTGAATCTGACTGGGTTATGAAGAATGTAAAGCTGGAATATTCAAAGTTGTCAATGTATTCCTAGAGCAATACAAGTCTGTGACATTTGTTTAAAGCCTGTTTACCTATATTTAAAATCAGAGTTGAGCTTGGAAACTCATAGGTAAAGCAGTGATCTAGTTTGTGCTCAGAGTTATTAATTTCCCATATTGTTTCAATGGTAAATGTGCTTGGTTCCCATAGAACAGCTGTTGAATTGCCATGGGGGAAAATACATGGATTCCATTGTTGTATTAGTATTCTAGATTCATAATTTTTTAAAATTTTGTTTCTGCCAGTGATAGGAAGCAGGGGCAAAAAGGATTAATGTTATATCCTTTCAAGTTTAAGTGGCTTTTGAAGAATTTGATAAGAACTGTTGCTTCCAAGGAAGATTTAAGTAAGAAGCAGTTCTCCTGTATTAGTATGGATCAATTAATAACATTGATCAAAATTTCCTTTTGAACTTTTCCTTGGATTTTAATGATCTTTTCTCAAGAGACACCATTTTCTTTACAGAAGCGAGCACTGCGGGCTATTTATTTTAGCCATTTTCCCATGACAGTGGATGATTTAAAAATGATTACAATAGTTTGAACTTCCTGTTATTTAAGATAGGGGAGTAAAACCAGATCTCAAACGTTTCCCACTCCCACCCTCCAACGTCGCCATAGGAGAAGAATGAAAACAAACAAGCAAAGTCAAAATTCTGTCAGCAGCGTTCACCCGGTGGAAAGGGCTGCTGGCCGGAAGCGCCCAAAAATCCACATCATGAAATGAAGGGGGCAGGAGACGCTGGAGGAAGCACCAGAGCTTCCCAGGCTGCTTGGCATCCTCTGGAGCCAGGAAGCTACAGAGCAGCGTACAAAGAGGCACTGTGGGAGATCTCAGGGCAGTTCCTTCCAGCCCTCCTCAAGTTAAGGGAGAAGGCCAAGTCTTTCACCACTTGCCTTTATGAGGAGTGAAAACTCCAGAGGGAAGGAAACAATCCAGGCTTTCCCTTGCGTGGTTTCTCTGAAGTAAGTCCTCAGAACTCCATACTGTGTCCCCTGCTAGAGGAAGGTACATTCCTGAGACACCAGCCTTGACGGTGGAACTTCAGTGAGCAGAGAGGGTAAATGCCAGGTACAGCAACCAAGGTTACAAGGCGTTCTCTTAGGAGAGGACCTGTGGACCATTTGAGTGTCGGGGTTGTGGGTGGAGGGCGAGACCAGGGAATTACATGGAAAAGCAAAAACAGAAAGGTGAGTCAACCTAAGACCCCTGACTTTGCCAAACTGTCTGTGTATCAAGTGTGTGCTGTCTGTTCTGTGCTCGGCTGCTCAGTCACGTCTGACTCTTTGGGACCCCATGGGCTGTAGTCTGCCAGGCTCCACCAGGCCTCTCTGTCCACGGGACTTTCCAGACAAGAATACTGGAATGGGTTGACATTTTTGGCTTCCAGGGGATCTTCCCCACCCGGGATTAAACCACTGTCTTCTACACTGGCAGGCAGATTCCTGACCACTGAGCCACCTGGGAATCCCATATAGCAAATATATAAACATAAATAAGATTAAAAGGCTTTAAAATCAAGATTCATAAATCAGCAAATAAACCATTTAGAATAAAGCATGTGTGAATTTGGTTTTTATCCTGGAGTGGGTAAATGTTCCTAATAAACACAAAATTCAGATATGATAAAATGTGGTAGATAGACTTGACTAAAAATATTCTGGATGACAGCAAAAACTAATACTGCAACTTTTAAAAGACTGACTGTCAAAGCCAACCTAGGAAAGAATGTGTTCATCACTTGACAAAGGTCTATTTTTGTCATTAATAAAAGCTCAAACAAATTGATTAAAAAATAGAAAACAATTTAGAGAAATACATACAAAAATATATAGTGTCTCAATTGTACTTATAGTTTTAAAAATTGCACATTGAAGTGAAAACAGATTACCATTTTTTATCTCTTTGATGAAATAAATACTAAGATTGGTTTCTCCCCAGATCTAGAGAGGTTGAAGGAAGGCTTACCACCTCCTCTAGACTTTCTGGAGAAAAATATATTGATGTGTCTCCACGTTCAAAATAAATACTTTTCTAGAAGTTATATAAGTTATACACACACATAGCATATACATACATATAATCTTCCATATGCAATTTATATTTGTGTGCCATAGATACACAACTTTTTGCAAAGATGCTTGGAAAAAATAATTTTGATAACAGAGTATCTGTCAATAGAATACTGTTAAATTATGAGTAGAAAGATCCCTAGCCATATTAAGTTGAAAAATCAAAGGGACTGTGGAATATATAATATGATTTCTTATATATATATGACATTTTTCATTAGGTTTACATATAAACATATGCATATGTATTTCACATATATCTTATATCTACTATTATGTATAAATATAAACACACACACACATATATATGTGCTTATATTGCATAAATGGCTACATCCATGAATGTTCACGGTTTCTGAAAGAAGTCATAAGAAATTACATATACTAGTTGCATTTGAGTTTTGGGTGGGGTTTGTTGAGAGACAAGCTTTTACTTTTTACTTTGGTGGTTTCAAGTTTTTAAATCATGCATGTGTTCTTTATGCTGTAATTTAATATCAACATTGTTAATGAGAGTAATAATCTAATGGGGACATTTGGCTTATTTGACTGTGCTTTTCTTTATATTTCTTATTAGACACTGTCAAGGTTGCTTTTTTTAAAAAAATAGTATTTGTTTTCCTTGCTACTTATGTGATTATTAATTGTGGAATATTCAGAAAACACAGCCTTTTCCTATCATCAAGATCATTTGTCCCTATGGATGTTCCTTGAAGCTCTACTATGCCCAACATTGCAATGAGACACAAACATGGCTCTTCCCTCAAGAAACTTACAGTTTAATAAGGGATATACATTCTAGTAGATTGCACTCATGATAAGAACAGAATGCAATTAATAATCCTTTAAGGGCACTAGCAAGGTTGCAAAGATAAGATATAAGTGGGATGACTAATCATGTTTGAACTTGGATTAACATTTAGCTTTCTGAAATAATTGTTTTCTGATAAATAAACAAATATAGTCTCATTTACAAAATTTTGAAAGCACACAAGCCAAAAAATGTCCAGTTTTAAACAGTTTTATATCTTGCCTCTGCAGTAAATGTCTAAAAAAAGGAATGCAGGTAAAGGGCTGAGAAATCAGTGAATTTTCAGTACTAACATGACTATTATAATTAGTTTCATTTTTAACACAGTATATCATGAACATTTCCTCATAGCAGTAAATCATCCTTGAAAGCATACTATGCATGATTCAGTGATGTAATATTTGTCTGAACAGCTTCTGGTTGCTAGACAATCATTTTCAACTTTATTTTTTTGCATACCCTAGGCATTTTTAGCTGCAACTTACAATAAGATAAAGAAATCTTACATAGCGCCTCCTTGATGAGGCTGTTCTGCTTCTAAGAAAGGAATTTAAGAGGTGTGTGTGTGTGTGTGTGTGTGTCTGCTCAGTTATGTCCGACTCTGTGAAACTATGCACTGTAGCTCATCAGGCTCCTCTGTCCATGGGATTTTCCAGGCAAGAATACTGGAGCAGGTTGCCATTTTCTCCCCCAGGGGATCTTCCCTACCCAAAGATCAAATCCACATATCTGGGGTCTTCTGCATTGCATGCAAATTCTTTTACCACTGAGCCATCGGGGAAGCCCTGCTTAAGAGATAGAGGTGGCTAATGATTCATGGGGTTACAAAGAGTCGGACACGACTGAGCAACTGAACTGAACTGAACTGAATGATAGAATTAAAAGAGTCTACACTAACCCCAAGGTCTGGTTCATATACTGATACTTCCTCTTGACTTTCCAAACAAACCTGTCCCACTTATGTCTCTCAGGCTCTCTTTTGCATATTTTTCAGGTTCAAAAAACGTGCATTATAAATACAATGTGAGAAATTATTGTTAAATCTGAATGCTTTAAGATCTTACTTTTCTTGTTTTGTTTATTTGTTTGTTTTTCTATTGAGGAAGTTTGGACTGGTGTCAGTACACAATTAGGACATGAGAGCTGAGTCCAAAAGGCCATCCCAGAAATGACTATCATTACATAGGGATAAAGTGTTGCAGACTTGAAGTGCTATGAACATGGAGAGCATGAAACGGCAGGGGTTCGTGTAAAAGAATGCCATGTGGGACTTGGTGATTGGCTGGGGCATGAAAGAGAAGTTCAAAGGGGTCCCTTGGATTTCAGATCTGGGGAAGTTTATTAATAGATCATGACAGGTATGGATCCATGGGAAGGGTGAGGCAGATTAACAAAGCATGTAAAGCAAGCATGAAGTTAACTTATCATTCAGAGAAGTTTATGAGTTACAATCTGATGGAAGAGACCATTGAGTCTCTGTTTTATAAGTCTCACAGTTAAAGAAAGATGACAGATTCTGATTGAAAACTCTAGAGGACCTGGGGTCTGCAACCTTAGAAGCTGATGAGCAGGCTTCTAGTCTCCACCAGGAGTGAAATGACTAGGTTTAAAGCACGTCTGCAACTGTGGAAATGGCCAGAAAAGAGTTGATATAAATGGAGCCATGGAGTCCTGAGAACTGGACTAGCCCTGGCCTTTCCAGGAAAGAATGCAATGCAGGGTTACTACAAGTTCTGAGTTCATGGGGTTATAGGATCACAGGCAAAATGGGGGAATTGGAAGAGACAGACATTTTTCTGTTACAGGGCTGAATTCATTCAAAGTTACTTAGATTGTAATAGTGAGGTTCATTTAAGACCTGGGACTTGCTGAAATAATATGGTTAAAGCCATGAAACATTAAGATTGTACTTGCCATAACAGAACCCGTTTGGACTATCATTAATCTAATCTCATAAGTGCACATAATGCCCAAGCAAGCAAACCAAAGCTTTGAATTTGGTTTACACTAATAGTAAGACTATCTCGCGGGCTTTTCACCGGGATTCTCTGTACCATTAAGCAATTACTAGTGGCTAGAACACTAGCCCACATGTCGCTATTTCTGGTTAGGGGATTTTCTTGCCTGCCTGACTAAATCTTCCAATTAAATGCAATGGTACTACATTCATTGCAGTCCTTCATTTACAATGCACAGTGAAAAGTATTGTTACTTTAAGTAAATAGTTTTAGAAGCTATTGAACCACACACATAGCATTGCTGAGTTTCAACATTCCACCAGTGAGAGGATATGGTTGTGTAACAAGTAAAAGTTAAGACCTGAAGACAAAGCGATGTCTTTTTTATTGATATGTCTTTATAACATCTTTATAAACAAACTTACCCTGCCGATGACACCTTCCATTTCTTTGTATTCATCTCTGTTAATTTTATCAACATGATTATATTTAAATTTGTTCTATTAAAAGTTATAAATTTAAAGCCTAACACTGAACAAAGGGACATAGCTACAGTTCCTTCTACAGGGCTCATCATAAATTTCAAAGTTCTAAACAAAATCACAAGGGTAGTGATGATGGCAATTTATAATTATGTTGTTGTAAAGATGAAAATAGAAAAAAAAATTACTTTTTTCAAAGCCTGACTCGCCTGAAAATGAATATATTTAGTAGTACAGCCAATTCATGAATCACTGTTGATTATTTACAGTGAGGCTCTTTCCTTCCATAACATTATGATGATATGTAGGTTGAATATCAGAGAAGGCAATGGCAAGCCACTCCAGTACTCTTGCCTAGAAAATCCCATGGATGGAGGAGCCTGGTAGGCTGCAGACCGTGGGGTTGCTAAGGGTCGGACACGACTGAGCGACTTCACTTTCACTTTTCACTTTCACACATTGGAGAAGGAAATGGCAACCCACTCCAGTGTTCTTGCCTGGAGAATCCCAGGGACGGGGGAACCTGGTGGACTGCCGTCTATGGGGTCACACAGAGTCGGACACGACTGGGGTGACTTAGCAGCAGCAGCAGCAGCAGCAGGATGAATATACAACTTTTTCTCAAATCTCAGAAAATCGGTCCTGAGAAATCATCGCTACAATGCAGGGCAGTAATTAAGCATGTAGTTTCCCTGGTGGCTCAGATGGTAAAGAATCTGCCTGCAATGCAGGAGACCAGAGTTCTAGCCCCAGTTCGGGAAGATCCTCTGGAGAAAGAAAATGCAACCCACTCCAGTATTCTTGCCTGAAGAATTCCATGGACAGAGGAGCCTGGCAGGCTACAGTCCACACAGTTGCAGAGTCGGACATGACTGAGTTACTAACAGGTTCCATTAAGCTTGCAGACTATTACAATCATAATATCTGAATTCATTACCTGATTACAAAGCATCATTTAGCTTTGTAACCCTGGGAAATTTACTTACCTTGTCAATATCTCAGATTTATCTGTAGAAAGAGAATGGTAAGAGTACTTACCACACAGTTATTGTGAGAATTAAATGAGATCCTAAATTAAAGAGCTTACCATTTTAGTTTAATAATTTATAAGTAAGTGCCTTTTTTGAACCCTAGGGACTATAAAGATGGCATAAGATAATTAATATATAAATATTCAAGAGGATTTAGATAAAATCATAGATAATGGTAGTTCCTCATTGTTTTACTAAAATGGAACCAAAGATGTATTTCTAAATTTTAATGTTATAATCATGGAAGTTATTAGACTGCCCAAGACAAGCCTCTTGGTTATACAACTTGATATCAAGAATGTACTTGAAGACTCATTGATCTTATTCAGAAGGACCTGTCATATATGCTTGTAGAAATATTTATTCATCAAAATTTGCATTGGATGAGTATGTATTTATAATGCAAATATGCCAAATATGCAATACATCCTCTTGCCCTCACCTCTACACTAAGAATGCCCAATGTTTCCAAAATTCTCTTATTTTAAATGGACAAAAATACATTTTTCTGTCTTTTAACTTGACAACTTAATAATATTACAAGCGTCTGGGTAAATTTTGTAGTATTTTCAAATTTTATTAATGTGATATCCTGCTTGTTAAAAATTAAATATAATCCAAATTTTTATTGTTATTCATCTGATTTCTCTAGAATTCTATATTAGGCTACCACTTTCTTTCTTTATTGGAGCTTCCTTGATACCTCAGTTGGTAAAGAATCCGCCTGCAATGCTGGAGACTCTGGTTCAATTCCAGGGTCAGGAAGATCTGCTGGGGAAGGGGTAGACTACCCACTCCAGTTTCTTGGGCTTCCCTTGTGGCTCAGCTGGCAAAGAGTCCATCTGCAAAGTGGGAGACCTGGGTTCGATCCCTGGGCTGGGAAGATCCCCTGGAGAAGGGGAAGGCTACCCACTCCAGTGTTCTGGCCTGGAGAATTCCATGGACTGTATGGTCCATGGGGTCACAAAGAGTCAGACACGACTGAGTGTCTTTCACTTCTGTATTAGATTACCTCTAACAGTTTTAGTTGTTAAAAAAAAAAATAGATGAAAGCAAGGGGGAGGCAGAAAGAGAGAAAGGGACAGAGGAGAATCAACCAAGAATCTTTCTTGAACTTATAAGCAGTTTTCCTTACAATTAACTATTCTATTCAGACTTACCACATTAATACAATTAACCATAGTGAACTCATCATTTTGCTCTTCTTTCTTTTGCTAGAGAAATTTTAGTATCCATTGATTTAAATTTTCAGAGACATTTTCTCTCTGCTCTACAACCTTATTTTTGTTGTTGTTGTTTAATCTTGACTTCAAAATAAAGAACCCCCAGATAATTATTTTAGCCTAGCTTTTCAAAGTCAAGAGTGATGTTCAGTGATAAAAGTTTTGGGAGTTTAATAAGATAAGAGGAACACTATTTCCCATTATGAAATTTTATAACTGTTTCTTCTGATTTTTTCCCAAGCTAAAAGCCTTATTCTTTCCCTTAGAGCCCAGCCAGAATGGGAAACTGCCAGGCTCAAAGTCCTGCGTACAGAAGCATTAGGCATTGACCCCATGGCTTCCTAATAGATCCACAAAGTGCTTTGTTCCCGGAAATCATCTGATGAGTAGTTCTGTGCTATTGTATATCTTGTTAGAACAGCAAAAGTGCCACAAAATGAACTAAAATCTCCCTGCAGACTTGCTGCATCATACACTGAGAACATTCTGAACTTTCCACACACTCATGTTGTGATCCTGGGTAGCCGTGGTTGAGTCTGTACAGGGGTTAAATGAGAAATATGGCGCTGCTGTGAAGTGTCTTTGGAGAGTGACAAAGTTCTGGGCATCAGGGGGTGGAAGAGGAAGGATTTCCTCTCAGCCCTTTGCAGCCCTTCCAGTTGTATCACAGACAGAGGGATATTGTGAGAGGGCTCAGGTACTGACCTCTCTGTAGCCTCACAGCCACAGGCAGGGCTATTGACTCTCTCCACCTTGGCACTGACCCCTCTGTAAAAGGAGGACACTTCCATATGATGGAGTTTACAGTGATGGTTAAGTAGCTAAGAAGGAAGAGTGTTCATTTGTCGTAACTCCACAGTCTCCTATCAATATCTCTCTCCATCATATATCATCTATCAATTTATCCATCTCCCTATTATCTATCTAATATCATCTATGAACTTTCTATGTACCTTTCTATTTCTGTTATCTTTTTATCAATCATTTATCTATCTACCTTTCTTTCTCTCTAACATCTATTATGTAGCCGTAGAGTATCAACTATCGATCTATTTACCTTTCTATCTCTCTATCATCTATTATCTATCTAGCAATTTATCATCTATTTTCAAAAGCAACATTTTTCCTGATTTAAAATACTCAATTGATAATGTCTCAATTCTTTTCTTGGTGTGTGAGGAGGGCAGATTATCAGACTTTGGATCCCATCCCAAGACCAACACAGTCATTACCTCATATATATCTCCCAAATTGTCATTTTAACAGCTGATTTATTGAGATATAAAATACCCATAATTAAATGCACATTTTGGTACATTTCAACGTTCATATGTATCTGTGAAACCATCACCATAGTCAAGGTAGTAAATATATCCATCATCACCTAAAATTTACTGTACTCCCATGACCAAACTATACAGCATGTTGAAAAGCAGAGACAAAGGTCTGTCTAGTCAAAGGTATGGTTTTCCAGTAGTCATGTATGGATGTGAGAGTTGGACTATAAAGAAAGCTGAGTGCTGAAGAACTGATGCTTTTTAACTGTGGTGCTGGATAAGACTCTTGAGAGTCCCTTGGACTGAAGGAGATCTTATCCAACCAGTCCATCTTAAAGAAAATCAATCCTGAACATTCATTGGAAGGACTGATGCTGAAGCTCAAACTCCAATTCTTTGGCCACCTGATGTGAAGAACTGACTCATTTGAAAAGACCCTGATGCTGGAAAGATTGAAGGTGGGAGGAGAAGGGGATGACAGAGGATGAGATGGTTGGATGGCATCACTGACTCGATGGACATGAGTTTGAGTAGGTTCCAGGAGTTGGTGACAGACAGAGAAGCCTGGTATGCTGCAGTCCATGGGGTCGTAAAGAGTCAGACACAAATGAGCAACTAAACTGAACTGAACTGAACATGCCCAAGCAAACACTTACTTGTTTTCTGTCATTACAGGTCAATCTACATTTTCTAGGGGTTTATATCAATAAAATCATTCAATACAGGTCCCCATTTCTCAGAATTATTTCACTCAGAACAATTACTTTGATGTTTATCCAAGTTGTTGCATGTACCAATATTTCATTCCTTTTAATTACTAAGCACCAATCCATTTTACGGACACACCAAAATTTATTTTTTCAATTCCATGTTGACAGGCTTTTAGGTTGATTCCACATTTGGCCTAATACAAATAAAGATGCTACTAACATTTGTAAAGAGGTCTTTTTATGGACATATACCTTTATTTCTCTTGGATAAACACCTAAGAATGGAATGGCTGGATCATATGGTAGATGAATATTTAACATTTGAAGAAAATGACAAAGTGTTTTCCAAAGTGGTTGTACCATTTTATATTTCCGTAAGGAATGTATAAGAGTTCTAGTTCCTCCATATCCTCACAAACACTTCATATGGTCAACTATTTTGCCCCCTGATTTTAGGCATTTGAACTGGTAGGTAGTGGTATTTCAGTATTATAATTTTATCTTCCTAATATAAAATAAATTTAAACATGTCTATTTTCTTTAAAGTGTTTGTTCATACCTCTTTTGTTCATCTTTAACCACTTGTTTATATTCTTATTTCAAACCTTGAAAGTTCTTTCTATATTTTGGAAATAAGTCCTTTATTAGTCTGTGGCTCATCTTTTTAAATTTCTTGAAAGTGTATTTATAAGGACAGCAGTTTTAAATTTTGATGAAGTTAAATTATTTTTTTCCTTCTTTATAAATCATGCTTTTGGTGTCATAACTAAGAAATCATTTCTAACACAGGTTACAAGGATTACTCTCTCTTCTCTTTTCAGGCCTCCTGAAATTTCTGAGCCAGCTATGAAGGCCATTAACTGCTAAAGGGTTTCTGATACAAGAAACTACCCCTCTTGGCTTCATGCTGTACACCATTTTAAAAATAATTGCTGTTTTCACGCTGCACTTTCCTAGAGATGGAAGGTTTCACAGACCCTGAGCCTGTGACCCTCCATATTCAGTCACCCATTAGGCTTTGGATCATGGAAACTACATTCCACACACTTGTCAGGACAATCAAGGCCCCCTCAAGACAGGATGGAGCCACTTGTGGTCTTCTGGTATATTCCACCTGCAGAAGCAGGTAGCTTCCACTGTCTTCAGTCCCTAGCTAGATGCCATGATGCTGGAGGAGCTCAATCCTCCTCCAAGTTCTTTGGCAACCAGAGAACCCTCTTGGCATCAATGCATTGACAGCAGTGGGAGTTCTTAGACTATGCAATTGGCACTATTAGCAGTAATATGTGATGGGGGACAGTGAAATATTGCTACTCTCCCTTGTTTAACCCAGATATCATTGATTAAGGGGGGGACTCAGAGGTCAACATGCTTGGTCAAATTCAGGCAGTTATCTTCACATTGGATGCCCTGACCAACACGTGGCTCCAGCTTCATATTTATTCTAAACTGTTGGCTCATTACTTAAACTTGTTCCTTCCAAAGGAAAGTAGTCTATGAATCTTCTCTCACAGATTCCTCAAATATAAAGCAAAACCGCACATGTGTATACATATTCTAAAGTCATACTACAAGGCTTTTTCAGGACACTTGTTATTCCCTTTGGGGTTATACACATTACTGGTAATTACTAGGACCCATATTTCACTTTTCAAAATACACAGTGCTGGGATTTTGGAAATAAGGCTTTCAAAACCTCTATGTTCCAGAAAGTGAAAGTGAAAGAGTTAGTTCCTTGGTAGTGTCTGATTCTTTGCGACCCCATTGACTGTACTGTCCATGGAATTCTCCAGGCAAGAATAGTCTCGTGGGTTGCCATTTCATTTTCTACAGGATCTTCCAGACCCAGGGATTGAACTCAGGTCTCTCACATGGCAGACAGAGTCTAGGTACCAAATATCTGGTTTAACTCAAATAGATAATAGTTTTCATAGAAACTTCTTTCAAATTCCAGTTGAACAGATGAACTCCTAAACAAGTCTCTGTACTGCTCTGAGCCTTCAGTTCAGTTCAGTCGCTCAGTCGTGTCTGACTCTTTGCGACCCCATGAATCACAGCACGCCAGGCTTCCCTGTCCATCACCAACTCCCGGAGTTCACTCAAACTCATGTCCATCGAGTCGGTGATGCCATCCAGCCATCTCATTCTCTGTCGTCCCCTTCTCCTCCCGCCCCCAATCCTTCCCAGCATCAGAGTCTTTTCCAGTGAGTCAACTTGTCACATGAGGTGGCCAAAGTATTGGAGTGAATGGACTGGTTGGATCTCCTTGCAGTCCAAGGGACTCTCAAGAGTCTTCTCCAGCACCACAGTTCAAAAACATCCATTCTTCAGCGATCAGCCTTCTTCACAGTCCAACTGAGCCTTAACCAATCTTTAAAAATTTTTGACCCTACCTCCTTCCCATAAAGGCTGAAAGCCATATTGAGGGCACATACTCTGTTGGAACCCATTAGCCATAGACTGTCCCATGTGTCAAGCAGTTGCTTATTTGATAGGGGACCCATTTGTATCTAAACTTCCACTAAAATACTAAAACAAAGTCTCTGTCAAGTATAGCTAGGTAATATTGTGGTGATTGCTGATCTTCTTACCCCTAGTCTGGGGGTTTCATTGGTTTACAATGTGGAGTCACAAATTCTCCAAGTAAGCTATTGCTTCAACTAAGCATGGCCCATGTTGAGACCCACATCAACCCAAGTGACTATCTACTGAAAAAAAGAATATTCTAGCCCCACATCCCACAAGGAATCTCCCTGGCCCAAAATCTCACCACTGGAAATGGTACTGTTTCAGATGACATCATCCCAACCCAAGATCTCATCATTGGAGATGACCCTGTCCTCTACACTTCATCCTGGATGCTAAAGCTGCTGTTTCAGAGATATCCATCAACTTCCTCTTCTAAGGCACAAATTGGACACAGGATATTCTTGCTTTTCTTCCTTTGATAGTTGGGATTATCTTATATTTCTAAGCTTGCTATCTACTTAGCTTAAAATCTTGGATACGCTTTGTTCTCTGCCAAAATGTATACTTCTACATTTCCAAGTCTAAAGGAAAATCTGGTAGAGGTTGTTACTACCTGTAACATTCTAAAAATTAATGGAGATTATTGCTTTTTCCGGGAGTTATCCGTCTCTTATCAGGCAGTCCCTCAACCTCCTGGGAGAGGTGCGCTTACTTCCCAGTGCCCTTTCCTACTGTTCTCCACCATGACCTCTTGTCCTGCATCTCCAGCCATGACCCCCTCATTCCCCATCAGTTCAATTCAGTCACTCAGTTGTGTCCAACTCTTTCTCACCCCATGAATCGCAGCACGCCAGACCTCCCTGTCCATCACCAACTCCTGGAGTTCACTTGAACTCACATCCATTGAGTCGGTGATGCCATCCAGCCATCTCATCCTCTGTCTTCCCCTTCTCCTCCTGCCCCCAATCCCTCCCAGCATTAGGGTCTTTTCCAATGAGTCAACTCTTCGCATCAAGTGGCCAAAGTATTGGAGTTTCAGCTTCAGCATCAGTCCTTCCAATGAGCACCCAGGACTGATCTCCTTTAGAATGGACTGGTTGAATCTCCTTGCAGTCCAAGGGACTCTCAAGAGTCTTCTCCAATACCACAGTTCAAAAGCATCAATTCTTCGGCACTCAGCTTTCTTCACAGTCCAACTCTCACATCCATACATGACCACTGGAAAAACCATAGCCTTGACTAGACGAATCTTTGTTGGCACAGTAATGTCTCTGCTTTTTAATATGCTATCTAGGTTGGTCATAACTTTCCTTCCAAGGAGTAAGCGTCTTTTAATTTCATGGCTACAATCACCATCTGCAGTGATTTTGGAGCCCAGAAAAATAAAGTCTGACACTGTTTCCACTGTTTCCCCATCTATTTGCTACATGCAAATATCACTAATCTTTACATATACTTTACTAGTTTATCAGTGTCTATCCTCCAAGAATGTAACTGCCTGACCTGCCACTTGACCTGAGTATATTTCTAACACACTTTACAAATCTACTACAAATATTTTCCTCTAACAAAATATTGTTAGAGGAAAAAACTCCAAATCTGTTTTCCTGGCTAATGCATTATAAATGGAAATCTTAGTTATAGCTTGGCCCATCAGGACTCACCATTCTTCTACTTATGTTCTTTCTTTCTATGTTCATAATGAAGTGTTTTCTATGCTGTTTAGGACAATAAGTATTGCACCAAATACGTATTCAATATATAATGAAATAGTTTCTAAAAGTGCCTAAAAGTTTCCATTATTATCAACCCAAAGATTCGTTATCACGATATACAAATATCAGTGGACCAATGGTAATATTATAGTTTTTTATATATTTCATAATGTTTTGGCATCTTTGTTGCAGAGAACTTACTGGCAAGAAAAAACCTGCTTCTCCAGGCCTTGCTAATTACAAGAGGTGGTGAGTGTGCCTTTCATATGCAAACCAATCTTGAGTTCATATCCCTAGTCATCTTTACTAGCTCATCCACCAGTTGAGCTCATATCCCCAGTCACCTTTTCTAGCTCACCTATCAAACAGCTATTTCTCCTGCCCTAAATCATCCCAGGGCTGGGTAGCAGATATCCAGCAGCAGCCCCTATTACTCAAAACCTGGATGAATTATTCATATTAGAGAATCCTAAGACGTTTGTCCTGTTCTCCCTTGCCTTTTGTGTGAAAAACATAACAAAGGCTCTGACCCTAGGCTTTTTAGCTGACTTCTTCTGCCTCTTGACTGACACTGGTGCTTCCCTCTGTGGCCCTTCATGGTGCTTTGTGCCCTTCATTTCTAAAAGAACTGCAGCGTTAAACTTTCAGTGGTGTCCTCTCTATATCATTACTTACCTTTATAAATTTGGCCTAGGCATAAATTACCGAAAGACTCAGTGCTTCAGCTTTTCTATTCCTAATTGTCTTTACTTCACCTTTGTTTTTGCAAATGTAATTTACATGTGTATTCAATTCAAGATTGAATTGAATTCAGTGCTTTACATTGTTCCACTGGCTTCTTACTTGCATTGTTACAAAAGGACTCTGCTGTCATCCTTATCTTTGCTCCTTTGCATAGAACATTTTATTTTTCTATTTTTTAAACTTTTGGCTGTTTTTAAGATGTTCATATTATTGGCTTTGAAAGTTTTGTTTATTAATATGTGTCTTGATATACTTTTCTTCTTGTCTATGGGTTTTATTGAATGTTTTTGATTTGTGAGTTTACAGTTTTCATCAAATTTGGAAAATTGCTAGTCATCATTTATTCACATATATTTTCTTTTATTCTATTTTCTCATCTCCTTCAAGGACTCCAATTACATGTATACTGGGCTGTTTGGAGTTGTCATTCAGCTCACTGACCCTTTTTAAACCAAGATTTTAGAATCCTTTTCTGATGTGAACAAGTTCTTTTTTCAGTTATTTTTGAGTTACAGAAACTATCCCCCACCTCACCATGTTTTTGCAATTCCTCAATTTTGCTGTCATGCTCAGAGACAGTAAACTCAGGGACACTTTTTTCTTGCATCTCTAAGTGAAAGTCTCAGCAAGCAGACAGAAATTACTCACTCCAGATCTATCAAATAAATGCATTCTTTTTTTTTAATTAAAACAATCTTTGTTATCTATATAGGTGTTTCATTTCAAAGTGTTTCTATTGCTATGTGTTAACATTCACTACTTTTTTTTTCCTCTACAATGGCTAATCTCCTGTTAAGTTCACTGCTATGGACTGAATGCTTATCCAACATTCACATGTTGGAAACCCAGTGTGATGGTATTAGGATATGGGAACTTGGGAGGTAATTAGATTTAGATAAGTTTATACCAGTAGCTCCAAAATCACTGCAGATGGTGATTTCAGCCATGAAATTAAAAGATGCTTACTCCTTGGAAGGAAAGTTTTGACCACCCTAGACAGCATATTAAACAGGATGGATATTACTTTGCCAACAAAAGTCCATTTAGTCAAGGCTGTGGTTTTTCCAGTGGTCATGTATGGATGTGAGAGTTGGACTGTGAAGAAAGCTGATCGCCGAAGAATTGATGCTTTTGAACTGTGGTATTGGAGAAGACCCTTGAGAGTCCCTTGGACTGCAAGGAGATTCAACCAGTCCATCCAAAGGAGATCAGTCCTGGGTGTTCATTGAAAGAACTGATGTGGAAGCTGAAACTCCAATACTTTGGCCACCTGATGTGAAGAGTTGACTCATTGGAAAAGACCCTAATGCTGGGAGGGATTGGGGGCAGGAGGAGAAGGGGACGACAGAGGATGAGATGGCTGAATGGCATCACTGACTTGATGGACATGAGTTTAGGTAAACTCTGGGAGTTGGAGATGGACAGGGAGGCCTGGCGTGCTGTGATTCATGGGGTGTCAAAGAGTCAGACACGACTGAGCCACTGAACAAACCGATACCAATAGCTTCCTTATCATGGGTTTAATACCCTTCTGAGAAGAGACCAGAGATCTAATATAGTTCTCTCTCTCCATCATATGACTATACAACTAGAAGACTGGTTCCCTGACCAATCTTTGATTGGTGAATCTGCTGGCAATCAGTCTTGCCAGCCTCTAAAAGTGTGAGAAATAAGTATCCGCTGTTTAAGCCACACAACCTATGGTAATTTGTCATAGCAGCTCAGATTAAGATACCCGTCTAATGTATATTTTATCTCACACATGACAAATTTATTCTTTAGAATTTAGATTTTTAAAAATATCTCCATGTTAATATTTATTATTTGAATATATGGATTATGCATAATTGTTTCCATTATAATTGATATATTTAATTTACATTATAGTACACTTTATCATAACTTAAGTATAATTGTTTTAATGTATATGTCTGAAAATCTTATTCCATATCAATACTGAATTTTTAAAAAATATTTATTTTTTAATTGGTAGAAAATTGTTTCACAATTTTGTGTTGGTTTCTGCTGTACAACAGCATGAATTGGTTATAAATATATATATGTATATTTACATATATACTTCAGCCCTTTTCTCCCCTAATCCCATCCCTCTAGGTCATCACAGAATGTCAGGCTGGGCTCCTTGTGCAATTTAGCAACTTCCCACCATCTATTTTATACGTGATAGTGTATATATGTCAATGTTACTTTCTAAATTTATCCCACCTTCACCGTTTGCTTCTATGTCCGTGAGTCTGTTGTCTAGTAGGTTCATCAGTACCATTTTTCTAGATTCCGTATATGATAGTTGCTTTTCTCTTTCTGACATACTTCAGTCTGCATAAGCGTCTAGGTTCCTCCACCTCACTACAGCTGACTCAAATTCTGACCTACATGCTAGGTTAATGGAAATAACAAAAATAAACAAATGAAAACTAATAAAACTTAAAAGCTTTTGCACAGCAAAGGAAACTACAAGCAAGATAAAAAGATAGCCCTCAGAATGGGAGAAAATAAATGCAAATGAAGCAATAGACAAACAGTTAATCTCTAAAACATATAAGCAGCTCATACGATTCAATATCAGAAAAACAAACAACCCAATCAAAAATTTGCAGACGACTTAAACAGATATTTTTCCAAAGAAGACATGAGTGAGGGAAATTGTGTCTCAGTTGTGTCTGACTCTTTACAACCCCATGGACTGCAGAATGGCAGGCCTCGCTGTCCATTGCCAAGTCCCGAAGTTTACTCAGACTCACATCCATTGGGTCAGTGATGCCACCCAACCATCTCATCTTCTGTCATCCCCTTCTCCTCCTGCCTTCAATCTTTCCCAGCATCAGGGTCTTTTTAAGTGAGTTCTTTCCATCAGGTGGCCAAAGTGTTGGAGTTTCAAAGTATTGGAGTGAGCCAATATAAATACCTACTGTTTCTGATACATGTGTCATACTACCTAAGGATGATTAGCATGGAGGTGCCATCTTTTAGGAAAGTAGAGTTATGTGAAGAGTGAGAAACCTTCATGTGTCTTCATTTTTATGACATAATGCTAATTTTTGTAATTCCTGGGCTGGATGAAGCACAAGCTGGAATCAAGATTGCCGGGAGAAATATAAATAACCTCAGATATGCAGATGACACCACCCTTATGAAAAAGAGTGAAGAACTAGAGAGCCTCTTGATGAAAGTGAAAGAGGAGAGTGAAAAGGTTGGCTTGAAGCTCAACATTCAGAAAACTAAGATCATGGCATCTGGTCCCATCACTTCATGGGAAATAGATGGGGAAACAGTGGAAACAGTGTCAGACTTTATTTTTTGGGGCTCCAAAATCACTGCAGATGCTGATTGCAGCCAGGGAATTAAAAGATGCCTACTCCTTGGAAGGAAAGTTATGACCAACCTAGATAGCATATTAAAAAGCAGAGACATTAGTTTGCCAACCAAGGTCCGTCTAGTCAAGGCAATGGTTTTTCCAGTGGTTATGTATGGATGTGAGAGTTGGACTGTGAAGAAAGCTGATCACCGAAGATTGATGCTTTTGAACTGTGGTGCTGGAGAAGACTCTTGAGAGTCCCTTGGACTGCAAGGAGATCCAACCAGTCCATTCTAAAGGAGATCAACCCTGAGTGTTCATTGGAAGGACTGATGCTAAAGCTGAAACTGCAATACTTTGGCCACCTCATGCAGAGTTGACTCACTGGAAAAGACTCTGATGCTGGGAGGGATTGGGGGCAGGAGGAGAAGGGTACAACAGAGAATGAGATGGCTGGATGGCATCACCGACTCGATGGACATGAGTTTGAGTGAACTCTGGGAGCTGGTGATGGACAGGGAGGCCTGGCGTGCTGTGATTCATGGGGTCGCAAAGAGTCAGACATGACTGAGCGAATGAACTGAACTGAACTGAAGCACTGAATATTAATTGGCTCATCTCTTTAATATCCTCTTCCTCCACTATAAGCTGTTGCTTTATTACACACTGCCTTTATTTTTAAATGTACATGCATATATTGTGAATAACATACTATGTATATATTGTGAATAATATACAAGATTATAAATTACTTGAGTACAAAGTCAAAGTTCTTTCTACTATTCTTGACTTCAACTAATGTAGTGCTGAACTTCTCATATGGATAAAATATATATTTGCTGATTATTTGGGATTATTTTTCTTATTTCTTTTTTCATTGGATAGTGTGGATTGAATAAGAAACTGAATTTCTTTGATATTTTGTAACTTTAAAAAGATAAATTGAAAATGTATAAGCATACTTTCTTTTTTAACTTAATCTCACTTCAGAAAGTTGCAGAAACCTCTCAGTTGGGCGTGAATTACTTTTGATTATGTGTGATTCTTTATTTTTTTTTTCCTTCCTTTTTTTTTACACAAGTTATTGGATTTGTGCTTGAAGTCATTCCAGGAATAAGGCTTTTTAAAAATCTATTGACAGAATCCAATTTCTGTCTGCCATAATCCAGATGAAGGGAGGGAAAACACATGAGGAACTTGCCACTTCATGCAATGACTTCATTCTGCAGCATAAAATCATTACTAACCTCTGCAACACTTAATTAATTGAAATTACTCCAGCAGCGGGATTCTGTGGTGAAGAGGTTCCTAGTAGTTACATGTGATTCATCTTAAACTTAGTTAAAAACTGAAAGGTGCTTAAATATACATCAATGAGTGAAAAATGAAGACCCTGCTGAATTTAGTCAACCATTTGCCTCCTTTTTCTACCTCTCCTGTACCGTATTTTTCCTTTGAGATTTTGATTAATTAATTTATTATTTATTTTAATTAATTAATAAATCTATTTATTTTGTCAAATGGACATTCTAAATACTTCTGGTTTGTATACATAAAGTAACAAATGTTGATTAGTCTTCCTAAACTTACCCCACACAAACTTCAATAAATATTAATTGTTTGGGGATAAAGTTTGAAGAACTTAACCATCCAGTTAAGGCTTTCTTTCCTCTCCTTTGATCTTTAATTTATATACAACACTGTTTATTATAACCAGTTTGGTCAACTGTCTCTTTAGCACAGATATTCCTCAAGTGCTTAAATTTAGTTGGAAATCATGGTGGTCCTGGAGTTGTACTTAAAAAAAAAAAAAAAAAAGCAGTCCTTGTCTTCAAGGAACTCAAATAGATAAGAAGTAAAACAGCAGATTATTACAGCACAGGAGGTAAGTTCTATGGGTGAGGAATATGTGCAGCTCACTGTCAAAACTCAGAAAAGTGACAAATAACTAAGATTTTGACAGTGGTAGCACATACAAAATCTGATAAGATTTTGTTATTTTGCCTGATCAGTGAAAGCAGCTATAACAAGCACATGAAGGTGAATGTAAACTCTTAGCTATGAAGGCAGACATGATTCTTCAAGCATGTAGAAGCCATCATAGTTTGTAAACTCAAAGCATGAAATACAATCTTTTTGTGTTCTCTTCAAATTCTCAGTATTTCATTAATTCTAGAAAATAAATTGTTGTTGCTGTTCAGTCAGTCGTGTCCAACTCTTTGCGACCCCACGGACTGCAGCACACCTGTCCATCCCCAACTCTCGGAGCTTGCTCAAACTCGTGTCCAACAAGTCGGTGATGCCATCCAGACATCTCATCTTCTGTGGTCCCCTTCTCCTCCTGCCTTCAATCTTTTCCAGTATCAGGGTCTTTTCCAATGAGTTGGTTCTTCACATCAGGTGGCCAAAGTATTGGAGTTTCAGCTTCAGCATCAGTCCATCCAAGGAATATTTAGGACTGATTTCCTTTAGGATGGACTGTTTGGATCTTCTTGCAGTCCAAGAGACTCTCAAGAGTCTTCTCCATCACCACAGCTCACAAGCATCAATTCTTTGGCCCTCAGCTTTCTTTATAGTCCAATTCTCACATTCCATACATGACCACTGGAAAAACCATAGCCTTGACTAGATGGACCTTTGTTGATAAAGTGATGTCTCTGCTTTTTAATATGCTATCTAGGTTCGTCATAGCTTTTCTTCCAAGGAGCAAATTTCTTTTAATTTCATGGCTGCAGTCACCTTCTGCAGTGATTTTGGAGCCCAGGAAAATAAAGTCTGACACTGTTTCCATTGTTTCCCCATCTATTTGCCATGAAGTGATGGGACCAGATGTCATGATCTTAGTTTCTTGAATGTTGAGTTTTAAAACCATCTTACTGGGTCTTCTCCTTTGCCTTTGGACATGGGGTATCATTTTTTGGTGGGATCCAACATTCTCCTGTCAATGGTTTTTCATCAGCAAGTTGTAATTTTGGAGTTGTTACAGAAGATGAGTGCATGTCCATTTACTCCACCATCTTAGTATGGTACAGATATAACTGGAGAGACTCAATTGGACAGTATAGCTAAAAAGTTCCAACATTGCTTGGTCATACTTTATTAACATAAAATTCAACCCATATCTGAGATGCCAAATAAAAGGAATATGGGACTTAGAATCAATTTTTTTTTAACTGACTGAGTTTGTATTGATTAGTGTGACCTTGCTTTGAGACATAGATTCAGTTGCCTAGAAAGATCAGAATATCAAGGTTGATGTTCTCAATGGGTTTTAAATCTAGGTCTGCATTTGTTTGTATCTGTATACATCTCACAAGCAATGATGCAAAGTACAACTGTGGTCCTTTTAAGTCAGTCTTTAATAGGCGGTTGTATTAAGCCAAGAGAACAGAATCTAAAGCAATAATAGCTCTATCTTTCTGGCAACAGTTGTCCCAGACAATGAGTCAAAATAATGGTGCTCACTGAGGGCTGTGTAAGTGCAATGAAATGACTAAAGGGCTCAGAAGGGAGACAGCTATGGAAGGGAACTAAACAGAGCCAAGCAAAAATGCTTCTAAAAGAACTCAGAGTTAAGTCGTATTACGTTTAATTCAAATAATATTTACATATTATACCAAAGGAAGTGGTGAGCAATAAAATGAGAGATGATGGGTATATTCCAACCATTCTGATACTATGGCCATTTAGAGTGGTTTAAGTAATTTTTAAAATTATAATAGTAATATGAGCGCATCACAGAATCTTTGAGAAGCCAAATTTTTCTTTTTTTTCTTGGATCATTAACCCACCAACACAATCACTATTCATTTGTGTTTATCATCTGAAAAAAAAATTTATCATAGGAATATGTATTTTATAATGGCAATCATGGTATACGTAACAACTTCATTTTGTTCTTTTTTTCACATTTCATTATATAAGCATGCTTTTAAAGATGCTAAATTGTTTTCATAATTACATGTCTAAATTCTGCATGATATTCACTTTACTCATCCCATTTTTTGGGTTTGGGATTGAAGGTATAAGTTTTTGTTTTTGTCACTTTTTTGTTTTTAAAAATAACACCATTGTGTTGTACACACAGGTTTTATCCAAAATTGTGTGTAGTTACTCAAATAGACTCTCAGAAATAAATGTTTTATATATATATATAAAACCATTTACAACCATTTCTAATATACGTTGCCAAAATAATGTGTGAAAAGAATTGTTGGTTTAGAATGTATTAATATATGTTGTTTACTTATAGCACAAATGTTTCACAGTAAAATTTCAGAAAAAATTGAAATTAAAACTATTATCAAATCTAATGTACAATAATAATAAAAATAGAGGAGAAATATATATGCAACAAAACAAGACAAGGTTGGTTTAGCAGAAAGCAAGTCAATGATCAAAGACTACTGTAACTATGTCAAAAGGACTCAAAAATCTATCCTGAAGAGGCTAAAAATAGGACAATTTGAGCATTTATGAAGCTTCAATTTTTTCAGTTCTTTTCTGGATCAGGATCTAGTCCAAGTTTACTCACTTTATTTCCTTATCATGTCTCCTTTAAATTTTTGATGCTTTTGAGGTGCCCTGGTTGGTAACTGCATAACTTTTCTTTAAAATAGAAATAAATACATTGATTAAGACATCTTTTGAGAATTTAGAATTTGGTGCATTCAGTTCAGTTCAGTTCAGTCGCTCAGTCATGTCTGACTCTTTGCGACCCCACGAATCACAGCATGCCAGGCCTCCCTGTCCATCACCAACTCCCGGAGTTCACTCAAACTCATGTCCATCGAGTCGGTGATGCCATCCAGCCATCTCATTCTCTGTTGTCCCCTTCTCCTCCTGCCCCCAATCCCTCCCAACATAAAAGTCCCTTTGGAAACTTGACAATGGAGGGTTGGATAACAGCTGTGCTGAGGACTAGCATTTTAGCATCTGAGATAAACAGCATTGACTGCCTTAGATTGTCTGTCCTAGTTAATCTGATCTGCCCAGTATTTTACTATGTTGCATATTAATTTGCCAACAAAGGTCCGTCTAGTCAAGGCATGGTTTTTCCCGTGGTCATGTGAGATGGATGTGAGAATTGGACTGTGAAGAAAGCTGATCGCTGAAGAATTGATGCTTTTGAACTGTGGTGCTGGAGAAGACTCTTGAGAGTCCCTTGGACTGCAAGGAGATTCAACCAATCCATTCTAAAGGAGATCAGTCCTGGGTGTTCATTGGAAGGACTGATGCTAAAGCTGAAACTCCAGTACTTTGGTCACCTCAAGCGACGAGTTGACTCACTGGAAAAGAGTCTGATGCTAGGAAGGATTGCGGGTGGGAGGAGACAGGGACGACAGAGGATGGGATGGCTGGATGGCATCACCGACTCAATGGACGTGAGTTCGAGTGAACTCCAGGAGTTGGTGATGGACAGGGAGGCCTGGCGTGCTGTGATTCATGGGGTTGCAAAGAGTCGGACACGACTGAGTGACTGAACGAACTGAACTGATATTATAATAAAGAATTATACTTAGCCTCATATCAGTATCTTTTCCTTAGTAATCCAAATTGCTCTGGATTTGTCCTCGTGACATGGGAGATATAGACCATATTCTTGCCAGGTCCTCTGTTCTGTGCTGTGCTGTTTGTTTTTTCACCAGCATCTCAGAGGGATGCTGAAGACTGTAGAACCTGCCAAACTGGCACGCATGGTTCTCAAATTTTAGTGTGATCAGAGTCAGCCAGATGTCTTATTAGAACACAGATTGTTGGACCTCATGCCCAGAGACTCTTCAGTTCAGTCGCTCAGTCGTGTCTGACTTTTTGTGACCCTATGGACTGCAGCCCACCAGGCTTTCCTGTCCTTCATCAACTCCCGGGGCTTGGTCAAACTCCTGTCCATCAAGTCGGTGATCCCATCCAATCATCTCATACTCTGTCATCCCCTTCTCCTCCTGCCTTAAATCTTTCCTAGAATTAAGGTCTTTTCCAATGAGTCAGTTCTTCACATGAACTGGTGGCCAAAGTATTGGAGTTTCAGCTTCAGCATCAGTCCTTCCAGTGACTATTCAGGACTGATTTCCTTGAGGATGGACTGGTTGGATCTCCTTGCAGTGCAAGGGACTCTCAAGAGTCTTCTCCAACACCACAGTTTAGAAGCATCAATTCTTCGGTGCTAAGCTTTCTTTATAGTCCAACTCTCATATTCATACATGATTACTGGAAAAACTAAACCTTTGACAGGACAGACCTTTGTTGGCAAAGTAATGTGTCTACTTTTTAATATGCTGTTTAGGTTGGTCAGAGCTGGTTCAGTAGAAGTGTGGTGACCTAGAAAGCCCCTTGCAGAGAGTGTGCATGCATGTTTGACTCTGCAACCCTATGAACTATAGCCTGCCAGGCTCTTCTGTTCATGGGATTCTCCAGGCTAGAATACTGGAGTGGGTTTCTGTGCCCTCCTCTAGGGAATCTTCTAGATCCTGGGATCAAACCTGCGTCTGTCTCCTGAATTGGCAGGTAGATGCTTTACCACTGGCGCCATCTGAGGAGAGTGTATTTCCCCTGACAAGATGAAGCTAATTTGTGCATACTTGTGTAAGTGTTCCCATTCAGAAATGTGCATTTCTAACAAGTTCCTAAGGAAGCTGTCACTGTCATTCCTGGGACCACCTCTAAGCACCACAATAATTTTGTTTTGTTCTGTTTAGTCGCAATTTATGTTCAACTCTTTGTGATCCCTTGGACTGTAGCCTACCAGGCTCCTTAGTCCATGGAATTTTCCAGGCAAGAATACTGAGGTGGGTTGCTATTTCCTTCTCCAGGGGATCTTCCTGACCCAGGGATCATACCCTCATCTCTGACATCTTCTGCATTGGCAGGTGAATTCTTTACCACTGAGCCACCTGGGAAGTCAAGCAACTACAATGAAGTGGAACAAATAGCCTTAAGTCAAACAAACCTGACAGACTCCACCATTTACAATTTACATGATCTTAGCATTCTATTCCCAAGTGAAAAGGGATGTGAACTTTGTTGAGAATACCACGAAGAGTCAAGAGAGTGAAGTTTCTAAATCTCATGGTTGTCTGAGAGTGATCAATACTTGTGCTGCCGTTTGACTTTGCACTCAACCTGGAGCTACCATGGGCGTGATCTCCTGAATTCACTCTGAAACTGGAACATTTATGATGATCTTATATTATAATCTGGATTTGATTTGGTTTTTCAAAAACTGATAGTCCAGAAGTGCAGTCAACTCCCCAACCACATCAGTTTCCAAGACCACTTCCTCCAAGGCCCCACCTGCCAAAATTCAGGCTAAGTTCATGTTTAGGGGTTTCTGAAAAACTTCCAACTATCCCCCCTCCCAAAATGCAGAGTCACAAGTTCAGGCTTAAGGAAGCCATACAGACACTTTGAAGTCTCTTAATTGAGTGCAGGCAGTCCAGTACTATTGCCTAGAAAATCCCATGAATGGAGGAGCCTGGTAGGCTGCAGTCCCTGGGGTCGCTGAGAGTCGGACATGACTGAGCGACTTCACTTTCACTTTTCACTTTCACACGTTGGAGAAGGAAGTGGCAACCCACTCCAGTGTTCTTGCCTGGAGAATCCCAGGGACGGGGGAGCCTGGTGGGCTTCCGTCTATGGGGTCACACAGAGTCGGACACGACTGAAGTGACTCAGCAGCAGCAGCAGTTGATATTTGGCCACTGCATTATAATGAAGGGTAAGCAGTGGTCACTCGTCATAACATTTGGTCTTGAAATCAACTGCAATGAAATTGTCGTCTTGCCTATGTGTCTTTTATGTCTCTCATTGAGTCCTTGGAGTTTTAGGTCTGATAGTCCCTTTGGTTTTTAAAAGTCACCCACTAAGCTCAAACAATAACATGTTTGTAGTAACATAACATCCTTCTCCACTTTCAAAACCCCTCCTCCATACCCACCTGTTCTTCAAAGAACTTCCTCTTGTAATAACCACCTAACTCTCTGTGTATGACTACCCTGCATCCGTCTCTATTGTTTTGGCCTGTGCAGTCCGATGTCACACCTTTCATCTGTAAATTCCCTGTTGAGAGCTTTTGTTCCTCAGGCACACTATAATACCCTTTACATAGCTCGGGGCACATGGCTGCTGTGGATAATAACAGTGATCTTAATGAGAACTAACAGTAAATAACAAACAAGACAACAGATATAATATCGTATGACAACGTGGATCACAAAACCAACCTGGCAATCAGAGTCCTTTGGGACTCTTCCAAAGCACTTTGTGAGAAGTAGCAGCAGTGGATTCTCTGCAGGCTTTCCACTGGGCCTGCCGGAGAGGTCCCTGACCTACTCCATGATGTGGCAGAAATGCTTGGCTCTGCAGAAGACAAATGCAAGGCCACACTCTGTGTTCGGGAATGCTCTGGACTCAGTGCTATAAATAATAATAAAGATAAATAATAAAAAAAGTGAAATGTTTTAAATGAAAGGTGATGCACTGTGAACTTAACACACTGGCCCTTTAGCCTTTCTGTTAACAAGGTAATCTGATTGCCATTGATTTTTTTCACCTCTGTTACTAAGAAGGTGATGAAATGGTGTCCACACAGATGTATTGAATCAGATACTAAACAAAGAGCAACATAAAGAACTATTATCAGCAACCTTGCTTTCAGCCTGCTGATTATGACATTACTGGAAAGACAAGGTCTGGGTGACTTAAAAAATAAAGCAGGGGGAGGGGTGTAGATAAAAGGAATGAAAGCAGGTAAGTTTCTTCTGAATAGATGTGTGTTAATTTCAGAAGAATTTCACAAAGAGCTCTTTCTCTGCTCCATAGGTTTAAAAGGGACCATTTCTACGTCTGCAGTTTACTGATAGGCATTCTAGTGTGATCTAATTAACTACTTTTATTATGCCATGGAGAAAATAGCATGGTAGAGATGTCACTAATACACATGTTTTTGCAGTATAGACTGTGATTGGGTATTGTGCAGAAAGAATTGTTTATCAGCCTTTTGGGGAATCTCAAAGGAGCCCCCAAGAGTAAGACTCTTAAATACTTTGAGAGAAAGGCCACATTTCCGACCTGTCAATGAACCTTATACGTGCTTTGTGATGACTGATTAAAAGACCTGACTTGAAATGTATGACAAGAATGAAATGAGCTTATGAATGCTAACTTCATGGCTTATACTGAATTAGTTCCCTAATCACAAATATGTCCAGGTTTTATTGTTTTGTTTTGTTTTGCATTTTCCTTAGCCTGGTTGCCAAAGTCCATGATAAAGGTATGTAAGCAACTTTCATACGTGTGAGCATATGTTTTTGCCTAGATAAGAATGCCTCTGTTATCTTATGACCTTCGATGACGTATGTTTCTATGGTAATATCTCATATGGCATTTTCTCAAGGGCAGTGCTCCAATTCCTCTGCCCTGCCCAAGATTGGCAGCCATTGCTAATTGACTGTGAAAGTGGAAAATGCAGTGGTGTGAAGAGATCTCTTTTGGAAACTCCAGTCCAGTTTGGGAAAGGTAGTCAACTGAGGCGGAACAAGTTCAGCCATGCTCTCAGCCCATATGGTCGTTCTAAAACCGTGTAGAATAATTCACAAAGAAAACCATAGGTCACCACAATTGACGATGATAATTTCAGCGGGTGGATCGAATACCTCAGTGAAAATAGTAAAATTAAATTTGTTGGCCCTCAAGCATCATTCTTCTCAGGCTCTTGCAGGCAAGGGTCTTGAGAGAAATCACCCTGACAATAGCGAAAAATGTAAAAAGAGGTGTAAAAAGTTAGATGATAAATTCCAAATAGGGTGGAAATGTATCAAGAGGAAAACTGGAGAAATAGAAAACAGATAATTGTAAAGTCAGGGTAAAAGCAGAACACCCTTCCTACATTTGACCTTTTTATTTTCTTTCTTTTTTCTGCATGATGCACCAAAAAGGTAAAGACTTCTTGCCCTTCGTTGAAATGTATTCAGGTGCAGCCAATAGTGTAGAAGGTGGAAGGTTTTTGAAAAGTAGTGGAAAATTAGTCAAACTGGAACATGTATCACCTTCTCTTTGAGGACTTGTTAAAGGGATTGCTGGATTCCATTCCCAGAGGTTTAGATTTGCATTTCTATCAAAGTTTCAGATGGGACCAATGCTGTTTGCTGTAGAAATATCTTTGGGGCATCCATGAGCTTTAAGATTTTTGACAGGGAAAATGTCTTTGAGGTCTATCAAAATGGTAGATATCCAAACAGCAGAGGTTTGCTTTAAAGTATCAGTGTTACCACTTTCTAACTTGTGGACTTAGATAACTAATATTAAATCTCAGTGTCCTCATCTACAAAAATCAAATGTGTGTGTGCTCAGTTGTAAAGCCATGTCTGACTCTTTGCTACCCCATGGACTTGTAGCCCACCAGGCTCCTCTTGCATGGGGTTTTCTAGGCAAGAATACTGGAGTGGGTTGTCATTTCCTCCTCCAGTGGATCTTCCTGACCCAGGGATTGAACCCACACATCCTGTGTCTCCTTTCAGTTCAGTTCAGTTCAGTTGCTCATTCGTGTCCGACTCTTTGCGACCCCATGAATTGCAGCACGCCAGGCATCCCTGTCCATCACCAACTCCCAGAGTTTACCCAAACTCATGTCCATTGAGTCGGTGATGCCATCCAGCCATATCATCCTCTGCCGTCCCCTTCTCCTCCTAGCCCCAATCCCTCCCAGGATTAGGGTCTTTTCCAATGAGTCAACTCTTTGCATCAAGTGGCCAAAGTATTGGAGTTTCAGCTTTAGCATCAGTCCTTCCAATGAACACCCAGGTCTGATCTCTTTTAGGATGGACTGGTTGGATCTCCTTGCAGTCCAAGGGACTCTTAAGAATCTTCTCCAGCACCACAGTTCAAAAGCATCAAATCTTTGGCGCTCAGCTTTCTTCACAGTCCAACTCTCACATCCATACTTGACCACTGGAAAAACCATAGCCTTGTCTAGATGGACCTTGGTTGGCAAAGTAACGTCTCTGCTTTTTAATATGTTTTCTAGGGTGGTCATAACTTTCCTTCTAAGGAGTAAGCATCTTTTAATTTCATGGCTGCAATCAGCATCTGCAGTGATTTTGGAGCCAGAAAAATAAAGTCTAACACTGTTTCCACTGTTTCCCCATCTATTTGCCATGAAGTGATGGGACCGGATGCCATGATCTTAGTTTTCTGAATGTTGAGCTTTAAGCCAAGTTTTTCACTCTCCTCTTTCACTTTCATTAAGAGGTTCTTTAGTTCTGTTTCCCTTTCTGCCATAAGGGTGGTGTCATCTGCATATCTGAGGTTATTGATATTTCTCCCAGCAATCTTAATTCCAGCTTGTGCTTCTTCCTTATCACCGTTTCTCATGATGTACTCTGCATATAAATTAAATTAGCATGGTCAAAATATGCAGCACTGACGTACTCCTTTTCCTATTTGGAACCAGTCTGTTGTTGCATGTCCAGTTCTAACTGCTGCTTCCTGACCTGCATACAGGTTTCTCAAGAGGCAGGTCAGATCGTCTGGTATTCCCTTCTCTTTCAAAATTTTCCACAGTTTATTGTGATCCACACAGTCAAAGGCTTTGGCCTAATCAATAAAGCAGATGTTTTTCTGGAACTCTCTTGCTTTTTCCATGATCCAGCAGATGTTGTCAATTTGATCTCTGGTTCCTCTGCCTTTTCTAAAACCAGCTTGAACATCTGGAAGTTCACGGTTCATGTATTCCCAAAGCCTTACTTGGAGAATTTTGAGCATGACTTTACTAGCGTGTGAGATGAGTGTAATTGTGCAGTACTTTGAGCATTCTTTGGCATTGCCTGTCTTTGGGATTGGAATGAAAACTGACCTTTTCCAGTCCTGTGGCCACTGCTGAGTTTCCAAATTTGCTGGCATATTGAGTGCAGCACTTTCACAGCATCATCTTTCAGGATTTGAAATAACTCAGCTGGAATTTCACCACCTCCACTAGCTTTGTTCATAGTGATGCTTTCTTTTTTCCTTTTTTTTTAAATTTATTTTATCAGAGGCAAATTACCTTACATTAATATATTGGTTGGTTTTGCCATACATTGACACGAATCCGCCCGGGGTGTACATGTGTTCCCTTTCTTGAACCCCCCTCCCACCTCCCTCTTCCCCATATCCTTCCTCCAGGTCATCCCCGTGCACCAGCCCCAAGCATCCTGTATCATGCATCGAACCTGGACTAGTGATTCGTTTCACATATGATAATATACATGCTACAGTGCCGTTCTCCCCAATCATCCCACCTTCACCCTCTCCCACAGAGTCCCAAAGACTGTTCTATATACCTATGTCTCTTTATCCCATGGTCATGTATGGATGTGAGAGCTGGATGGTGAAGAAAGCTGATCACTGAAGAATTGATGCTTTTGAACTGTGGTGTTGGAGAAGACTCTTGAGAGTCCCTTGTACCACAAGGAGATCCAACCAGTCCATTCTAAGGGAGATCGATCCTGGGTGTTCATTGGAAGGTCTGATGCTAAAGCTGAAACTGCAACACTTTGGCCACCTCATGCGATGAGTTGACTCACTGGAAAAGACTCTGATGCTGGGAAAGGTTGGGGGCGGGAGGAGAAGGGGATGACCGAGAATGAGATGGCTGGATGGCATCACCGACTCTGTGGACATGAGTTTGAGTGAACTCCGGGAGTTGGTGATGGACAGGGAGGCCTGGTGTGCTGTGATTCATGGGGTCGCGGAGAGTCGGACACGACTGAGCGACTGAACTGAACTGAAGTGAACTGATACAGGGTTAAGGTTACCATCTTTCTAAATTCCATATATATGCGTTAGTATACTGTATTGGTGTTTTTCTTTCTGGCTTACTTCGCTCTGTAAAATAGGCTCCAGTTTCATCCACCTCATTAGAACTGATTCAAATGCATTCTTTTTAATGGCTGAGTAATATCCATTGTGTATATGTACCAAAGCTTTCTTATCCATTTGTCTGCAGATGGACATCTAGGTTGCTTCCATGTCCTGGCTATTATAAACAGTGCTGCAATGAACATTGGAGTACATGTGTCTCTTTCAATTCTTGTTTCCTCAGTGTGTATGCCCAGGAGTGCGATTGCTGGATCATATGGCAGTTCTATTTCCAGTGTTTTGAGGAATCTCCACACTGTTCTCCATAGTGGCTGTATATAGTGATGCTTTCTAAGGCCCACATGACTTCACATTCCAGGGTGTCTGGCTCTAGGTGAGTGATCACACCATGGTGATTATCTTGGTCATGAAGATCTTTTTTGTACAATTCTTCTCTGTATTCTTGCCAACTCTTCTTAATATTTTCTACTTTTGTTAGGTCCATACCATTTCTGTCCTTTATCAAGCCCATCTTTGGATGAAATGGCATCTCTAATTTTCTTGAAGAGATCTCTAGTCTTTCCCATTCTGTTGTTATCCTGTATTTCCTTGCATTGATCACTAAGGAAGACATTCTTTTCTCTTCTTGCTATTCTTTGGAACTCTGCATTCAGATGCTTATATCTTTCTTTACTGGCAAGCAAATTCTTTACCATTGAGCCACCTGGGAAGCTTCCCAAATTCGCATATTATCTATACAAATTAAATGAGGTAACTTAGAAAAAGCATCATACTCTAAATCTAACAAATGCATATTAAGATATGCTTCCTTTAATTTCTTTGATTGAATTGCAGATATCTAGCTTTGGGGGAGGAACTGGAGACCAAGGCAAAGAGCTGGTATTTGTGATTTCCATCAGAATACAGAATAACATGACTTATTTTAAACGTGTTAATAAAAATTATTCCATTGACTAGAGCTGCCCCTGGGAAATTTTGGGGGGCCAGAGGTATTCAGAAGGGTAAGGGACTTCTATAAGAATTAACAGGCTAAATGTACTTGGGAATAATGGTTGTGTGTTGTGTTCTTCTTATAAAACACTTAGTACGTTGATGACATTAATAACACATATATTTTTATTTTCTCAAGGGGAATTTTAACTGATTTTGAGTGTTTAACAGACACATGATTTTAAGATCAGCAGTTACAAACCTCAAATGAATAGGCTAGGGCAGGAACAAAAGAAGACGCTTTTATACAAGGTTATTTTCTCAACTAGTAGGACAACTTTCAAAATTCACACATGATGACTCAGAGATTTCAGCTTGGGAAGAACAGCATAAGGGAAATCAGGAACATAGAAATAATCAAGATTACATGTAAAGATAATCATTAAGACATTATTAGTATAATCCAAAAAGGAAAGCAAATGAAAGAGAAATGGTTGATCCAATTACAATACATTAAGTGAGAACACCAAAATATAAACCACATTTGGAATAAGATCACAGCTATAAAGAGAGAATTGGCTTTTATTCCTAGGATTTCATCACTGAATAGAAGTAGAATCCTGAGTCAGTCATTCTTGACAGGAGGTGATTATGCTACACAGAGACCTTTCCCAATGCCTAGATATATATATATATATTTTGTTTGTCGCCACTGGGGAGGGAAGGTCCCTGGCATTTAGTGGACTTGAGATGCTGCTACAATCCACAATGCACAGGACAGCCCCCACAACAAAGAATTATTTAGCTCGAAATGTCAGTAGGGCTGAGGTTGGAAAACTCTGCCTCAAATAAATTCTATAACTTCTCTAAATGTCTTTTTATATTTAAATCTAAAACCAAAACCCAATAAAACCTATTGAATAGGGTTGTTTGGGAATTAAATGAGCTGATCTATAAAGCAAATATGGTCTGGCTTTTTCGTCAGTTTCTAGTGAAAGTTGATATGATTTATCTATTACTACTCAATGATGTCTTTGGGAATAAAAAAGGAATGTAGCAACTAACTGAATTTTGTCCTTCCTCGACTTTTCCGTTTTTTCCAAACTTTCTCCAATGAATAGAGAGAAAGTAATCTTAATTTAATTTTAGCATTTTAATAAATGCAATTTAATTATTTATTGATATCATTAATTTTATAAATGATGAAATATTTTAAATGCTATTAAAAAAAGACTTTGTTGTGAGGATACTTACCATGTGTATGTACTATTGTTAAAGAAGTAGGGAATTTGAGGACTTAAATGATAGAGCAAATATAGCAAATATCTTTTTCATTTTGGAAATCATCAGTGTTACAATAGAGCCAGTGAAGCCTGCCAGGATCGAATACTCAACTAGCAGGATTTATTTCCAAGTTAAACTTTGAAATAATGAAGGTTCTGAGCATGCTGAAGAGACAGTCTTAGGTACCATTTTATGCAAAAGCATTACAAGATTAGTGATTAGCTAACAGTTGAAAAAAGATAATGGCCACTTTACTGAAGGCTTGTAGTTGTTCAGGACACCAACCCTGGGAAAAAAGTAAAGCAATGCTTATTTTATCTATCTATATATCTACCTGTCTATCAATACTTTGGCCTCCTGATGCGAAGAGTCGACTCTTGGGACAAGAAGAACCATACCCAGGGCTCGAACACGTCTACCCAATCACAGGCCAATTCTTTACCATTTGAGCCAACAAGGAAGCCCAAGAATACTGGAGTGGGTAGCCTTTCCCTTCTCCAGGAGATCATCCCAACTCAGGAATAGAACCAGGGTCTCTTGCATTGCAGATGGCTTCTTTACCATCTGTTGAGTTACCATGGAAGCCTCAGTTGAGCTATAGGCAACTGACAAACAACCAATGCAAAGAGAGGTTTCATCTAAATTCCCTTCTCTCCCTATAGACAGATTCTCCTAAAGGAACACAATTGTCATAAATCTCATCCTCGACATTTTACCAACCAGGGAAAATTGGCTCCTTACAGGGGAAGAGACTGGAAATCCATGTGGTGCCCAGACACACTTTGTTACAAGCTATCCTCAGTTCAGTTCAGTTCAGTTCAGTCACTCAGTTGTGTCAAACTCTTTGCGACTCCATGAACCACAGACACCAGGCCTCCCTGTCTATCACCAACTCCCAGAGTTTACCCAAACTCGTGTCCATTGAGTTGGTGATGCCATCCAATCATCTCATCCTCTGTTGTCCCCTTCTCCTCCTGCCCCCAATCCCTCCCAGCATCAGGGTCTGTTCCAATGAGTCAGTTCTTCACATCAGGTGGCCAAAGTATTGGAGTTTCAGCTTCAACATCAGTCCTTCCAATGAAAACCCAGGACTGATCTCCTTTAGGATGGACTAGTTGGATCTCCTTGCAGTCCAAGGGACTCTCAAGAGTCTTTTCCAGCACCACAGTTCAAAAGCATCAATTCTTCGGTGCTCAGCTTTCTTTATACTCCAATTCTAATATCCATACATGACTACTGGAAAAACCATAGCCTTGACTATACGGAACTTTGTTGGCAAAGTAATATCCCTCCTGTTTAATATGCTGTCTAGGGTGGTCAAAACTTTCCTTCCAAAGAGTAAGCATCTTTTAATTTCATGGCTGCAATCACCATCTGCAGTGATTTTGAAGCCAGAAAAATAAAGTCTAACACTGTTTCCACTGTTTACCCATCTATTTGCCATGAAGTGATGGGACCGGATGCCATGATCTTAGTTTTCTGAATGTTGAGTTTAAGCCAACTTTTTCACTCTCCTCTTTCACTTTCATTAAGAGGTTCTTTAGTTCTTCTTCCCTTTCTGCCGTAAGGGTGGTGTCATCTGCATATCTGAGGTTATTGATATTTCTCCCAGCAATCTTGATTCCAGCTTGTGCTTCTTCCAGCTCAGCATTTCTCATGATGTATTCTGCATATAAGTTAAATAAGTAGCATGACAATATACAGCCTTGATGTACTCTTTTTCCTATTTGGAACCAGTCTCTTGTTCCATGTGAAGTTCTAACTGCTGCTTCCTGACCTGCATACAGGTTTCTCAAGAGGCAGGTCAGGTGGTCTGGTATTCCCATCTCTTTCAGAATTTTCCACAGTTTATTGTGATCCACACAGTCAAAGGCTTTGCATAATCAATAAAGCAGAAATAGATGTTTTTCTGGAACTCTCTTGCTTTTTCGATGATCCAGTGGATGTTGGCAATTTCATCTCTGGTTCTATCTATCCTACCCCCTGTCTATTCTTCTAAGAACTCGTCCATCTTTTCTAAGAAGCATTTACTCTCCCCTAAGGGACCTCCCTCTTCTTTCCCAACAAGATCCCGTTTAATTCTGAATGATAAGTCATTCTTTGAGTTACTCATTTTTTTCCTAAGAGATCTCTGTTCAGTTAGTTAGGCTTCTAATGAAGTTTACGCCATGGTAACAGCCCCATGAGGTTAGTTGATAGTTGACCATAGTTAGGATTTGAGTTACCCACACACAAAAAAAATATCCAGGAAGTGAAATCAAAGTAGGTAGGCAAAGGGATAGGAGGGGCTGAGGGTTATTCCAAGGAAAGAATACTCCAAATCATAAATAAGTGGGCTTGAGAGCCTTGGAGCGTAAACATGGAATTAGCAAGAGTACATTAGACCAAGTTGTGTGCCTGCTCTCCCCAACTGTCTTGTATATACCTGAAAGACAGTGAAAGTGAAAGTCACTCAGTTGTGTCCGACTTGTTGAGACCCCATTGGCTACACAGACCATAGAATTCTCCAGGCTAGAATACTGGAGTGGGGAGTCATTCCCCTCTACAGGGGATATTCCCAACCCAGGGATGAACCCAGGTCTCCTGCATTGCAGGCAGATTCTTTATTAGCTGAGCTATGAATCTGAAGGACCCGCTCAAAATGAAATAAACTGAGAAGGCTTCTTAAACACATGTGTTATGTCTATGTGTATTTTCACATTTGATATCTTCTATGACTGCAAGGAGATCCAGCCAGTCCATTCTAAAGGAGATCAATACTGGGTGTTCATTGGAAGGACTGATGCTAAAGCTGAAACTCCAGTACTTTGGCCACCTTATGCGATGAGTTGACTCACTGGAAAAGAGTCTGATGCTGGGAGGGATTGGGGGTGGGAGGAGACGGGGACGACAGAGAATGAGATGGCTGGATGGCATCACCGACTCGATGGACATGAGTTTGAGTGAACTCTGGGAGTTGGTGATGGACAGGGAGGCCTGGCGTGCTGTGATTCATGGGGTCGCAAAGAGTCGGACATGACTGAGCGACTGAACTGAACTGAACTGAACTGATCTGATGTTAGTTATCAAGGAGGTGGAAAGGAATGTTTATAAAGAATTATTCCTTTGGTATTTAAAGTGGGCGCAAAAAAGCACAAACATAGAATTTTAAAGAAATTGTACTTATTGGAGTTCCAGACCATTTTTTCCCAAGCCAACCAGGTCTGATACTTTGACAAAGTTAGGGCAAGTACTTATACTTGTGGGTGGCTACTCAATCCCAACCTTCAGCCTGTGGGAAGTTCCTTACTAAATATTAGCGTTAGAAACCATCTTGTCTTATACTGGCTTTCATTAAGGACGCTCTGGGAAAATGCAAATCTAAACTAGGAAAGGCTTTTTCTTATTTTTTGATAAAATAAAACCCCGAAATGGATTTTCTTTCCAAGATGTTTTTTGTTTGTTTGTTTCTTTTATCACAATGACCTTTCTAAGAAAAGATGAAGCCAGCCTCAGGTAAAAAGAAATGGCCACATTTCATCCGCAGTTAGCCTTCATGACCCCTGAACCTGGTTTTTCTATCTGAACCTCTTTTCATGCACCATTTCTCGCAATGTCTGATAAGGGACACACAAGGGCTTGAGCAAGGCCAGACTGGAACTTTGACTTTCATAAAATAGCCAGTAAACAAATTCTTTCCCACTTTAATTGGTGGTGTTATGCCTGTGTTTTCTTTTTAATATTACAAGGCATTGCTAAACTGTAGAACACAGAGCAGTAAAATAGACCCATTAAATGAGGCCCTATAACCAGTTGGCGATCCCTAGTTATCATCTATGGTATTATATGTCTTTATATATAATGTATAGGTATATAACTACACACAACCATACACTTCTGGGTGTTTGCACACAAGCTCTATCGTCTCATCTTTTTTATTTTTTTCCCTATCTCTAACACAAAAGTCAAGGGGTTTGGGAGCACGCACAAAAAAAGAGATTTCTAAGAGAGCAGACGATTGGGCCAGGGTCATTCGAAAGGGTAATTATTGTTAAATGTCAGGTTAACTCTGAAGGCCTCAGCTCATCCAACTGAGAGCAGATTAGCCCAGATGGAGACATTTTCAACACGGTGCTGTCTGGCCAATCAGAGACAGCTGGGATTAGCCAAATACCTTCTCTCATCTGCTTGCTCACAGAAAGGTCAGTTTCTGCTCATTGCTTCTCTTTTAAGATGTGCTTTTTTTTTTTTTTTATGGCAGCCGTGTGCAGGAAATCAGGTCCCTTTTATCAGTGAATTAAATATTCAACATCTAAAACCCACTTTTTGAGAGTCAACTTCATTCACTTTCAAGACCACTTTTATCTTTTTTAAGTGCTGATATACTGGGTGCGTGTACACAGTGCATATTTTACCCCTAGCCCTCCCGCTATGCTGGAGGTCTGCCTGTTGTGTTTCGCGTATTTTTTGAAAGCTTACTTGTTTCATTTCATGCATTTTCTTCTTTAAGGGCACCGGTTTATGTTTCCTATCATTTTCTTCATAAAAAGATGAGGGGAAAATGAAACTAACCCTGGGGTGCTCTAAAAGATAATCTGTTTTTATGTACAGCTTTTTCTCCCCCTAAGCAACATTAATGAGCACATGCATAAAATCAGTGACACAATGAACAGTAAGAAAAACAAAGATCATGGACTTGTGATTGCCCAAAGTGCATGTGCCTGTGTGATGTGTGCACAAACACGCACATGCACAGTCTATAATTATCCACAGGCGGCCAGGGGATATGTCCTGAATGTATTACTTGATATATTCATACATGAATATGTGTGTATTCTTAGGAGAAATGTGTGGTACCACTTCTATACGTCTCTTCAAATGTAGTTATTTTCTCACTGTAGAATGCAATTCATGTGAGATGCTGGAACATTCATCTTTTGAAGAATTTCTTATAAAAGCTGAATAAAGATATTGTGAGGAGATCCTTGCCTTGCTGCAAACACGAACCTGTTTTCATCATGCTGCTTCCATACTGTTTGGTTTTAATTTACCCCTACCTCAACTCCTTGCGTTTTTTATGGAAGTGAAGATATCTTTAATGAGAAGACAAACATGGTAGGCAGAATGGAGTATCTTATCTAGAAAATTTGCTGCATTATTCCACCACATAGTAGCTTAAACAAATATTAGGATAAAATGCAGAAGGCAATCATTAATAATGATTCATTCCTTTCAAGAGTATCTTCTCTAGTTAAGCTGCATTAAACATTTATTCTGTAGTAATAGAGAAGGCAATATTTCAAAAGCTCTAGAACCTCACACCCAGATCTTGGTTTTAAACACCATTATCTAACAAGAAGAACCAGGACTCCTTGGAGAAATGGCTGATTCCAGGACTAGGGCCGGTACAAGATGAGTCTCAAGTGCTAGAAATGAAGCATCCCCTCCAAACCCCATGTTGTGTCAAAGGGAGACAAGAGTCAGTGGAAAGAGCACCCAGTGGCCAAACCTGGAACAATGTGACCAAGATAAAGTAATGCTGGGTTATAATTCAAAGTATAAAATGAATGTCCATGAGCCTATACTGATATAGATAAGTTATTGAATAAACAGACAAATGAGGGGGAATTAGACAAATCTCCAATGCAGAAGAATTTTAAATAATTTATGTAGCTACTTTGCCCTCAGGAACTTAATTCCTCCTTCCTAGGTGTGGGTTATACACAGTGACTTCCTTCTGTAAACGCAGTATGGAAAGGGTAGAAAATGAATAATTTTACAGTACAAGGCCTGACAAACACTCTGTCAGCCATGTGATCAAGATCAACATCAAAAGTGATAAGTTGTGTCAATAGTGTTTACCTGGATATGATGTGAGTGGCACATAACCTCTGAGTCCTTCCTCAGAAAACCACATAATCCCATTTTATTTATGAGAAAATAAACGTGAGAGACAAATTCTAACTGAGGAAAATTCTAAAAAATACCTTATTTGTACTCCCCCAAACTTTCATGATCATCAAAGACAAGGAAAATCTGAAAATCTGTCCCAACCAAAAGAAGCCGATAGAGACATGACAACTGAACATCATGTGATTTCCTGAGTGGGATCCTACCACAAAACAAAGCCATTAAGAAAAACGGGGAAGTGCAAATAAAGTGCAGGCTTTAGTTAAGAATAATGGGTTGATATTGGTTCATTGTGACAAATGTATCATACAAATGTAAGGAGTTAAAAATAGGAAAACCTGGATGTGAGACAGTGAGAGCTCTCTACACTACTTTCATCATAATTCTGCAAATCTAAACCTGTCCTAAAATAGAAAGTGTATTAATCAAAACCTAGGTTAGTATCTTGAAAAATAAGCTCAAATCATATCAAATGTTTATAATTTCAGCATTTTCAAAATAATTAAGTGTTCAAACTGGATTGAGATGAAATAGTTGAAAAGTGTCTTGAAAGAAAAATGGAGGCTTGGAGAACAATCTTGAGAATTCAAAGAAAGAAATACGACAACACTTTTAAATGAGCAGTTTGTAAATCTTAAATTGGTTTTTAGGCAAGCTCACTCAAAGTCCAAATATTGTGTTTCTTCAAAAATGACCATTCCAGCTAACATGGCCACAGTTTCCTGTTCCCATGAAGCTTTCTCTCTCCAATTCTGTTCTCCATTTGCACCTGAAGTTTGACCTCCATGGTCTCCAATGGCAAGCACTCGGAAATGCAGAAAGAGTTGATAGAAATACAAATATTACCTGTTCAAAGTTGGCTGATTGCCCTTTTCCAGTTTATTCCACTATTGGCACCAGTAGTACAGATTACATAATGCCAGGAGACCACTCAGAAAACGCAAATAACATAACAGTAAAACATTCCACTAGATTTTGCCTGGATTATCTGAGTAGTACAGGCAGAAACATATTAGATTTAATGGATGTGAATATTTATGTATGTCAATGCTTTATCCCCTCAAAGGTATACATAACTTTCACATCAAACTTCAACCAGTTATTTTTCATTTCATTATTAAAAATTGTGCTTTCAGTTGCTAAACTTGCCCAACTACTAATTATGTATTTTTGATGAGCTGCACATATAATTTTCTAAATATCTTCAGGTTATTGATTTTTCAGACTGGTCAAATGTGAATAAATTTTAATGTCCATAGACAAATTTATTTCTAACTCTAAATAGTAGCAGATAAACTGGGCCTTTAAGCTACATTGTGATTGGAGCTAAAACATATTTGGCTATTCTTGTTCATCGAGAGAAGATGAGCTTTGGGACCTGTTTAACATCTACAGATCAAATCACAAAATAACCATGATGTTAAGAAAGTTACAGTCTTTAAGACTTTACTTTTAATAGTGTTTCAGTAGAATTAGAAAAACAAAATCTGAGATTGGAGGTTTACTTCTACAATCCCTGTATGAGTGCTGGTTAGTTTAGCTTCACAAAAGAAATAGAAAATTTCTGAGATTGCCCAGTGCTCTCCTGTAGCAAAATAAAGCCACAGAAAAATATCTTTTAAGGCAATAAAAGGAAGGTGTCTTCTAGTACAGACATATTTCAATTGTTATTGTTTTCTGAACTGACTGGACAATACTGGATAATAATGGAGATGTTTTTGACAGTCTCTTATTTATGAGTCTCTGGATGAGTTTGTGTATGAGTGTGGGTAAGCTTTAGTGCTGCACAAATAAGAGTAATATTTAAGGTTAATACGGCTGAAATGAATTTGTTTACTTTCCAAATGCACTGATTTCTAGATTCCTCTAAAGCAACTTTAAGCTGTACACCCACCACAGACAACTTATTTACATAGGAATCAGGATATACATGCAAAAAAAGGGTTATAAAAACAAGATTTTATAGGAATAATGGAATCTAGTTTTGTTTTTGGAACTGCCCAAATTGTAGGTTATTGGGTGAAATTCATATTAACTTTCTGTAGAAATAATTTAATAAATAAAATATTTGAACAGTTGACCTTTTCTGTGCAAATATCGATGGAGGTGAATTTACTAAATAGGGGGACAGAATTTCTTTAGGACTTTGCTGAAGATGGTATATTTTGCAGCCTGAGCTTGAAGTAACAATCTGTGAAACTAAAATAGAATGGAAATTGACTTTTACCTGTATAGCTACACTGGTAATTTGATTTCAGAACTTCATATGATTTTATATAAGTATTTGATCCAGATCAGACTGTGCATCTGTCCCCAAAGTTTTATTGAGCATGTACTATATGCCAAACAACTTTATGTGCTCAAGAAGCAAAAAAGCACATTTTGCTTTTAAGAGGTTCACAGCATCCTTTGTGTTTTTGTAGCTTTTCAAGGACTTGCATTTTATTCATCAATTACTTAATTTATTATGAAATACTTGCCTATCCCTATAAATTGTATGTTATTTCCAATGTCTAGCAGCATGTCTTGTCTAGCAGCATGTCTTGTTCTGTTGCTCAGTCGTGTCCAACTCTGCGATCCAATGGACTGCAGCATGCCAGCTTCCCTGTCCCGCAGTTTGGTCAGAATCATGTCCATTGAGTCGATGATGCCATCCAGCCATCTCATCCTCTGTTGCTCCCTACTTCTCCTGCCCTCAATCTTTCCCAACATCAGGGTCTTTCCAGTGAGTTGACTCTTTGCATCAGGTGGCTAAAGTACTGGAGCTTCCGCTTCAGCATCAGTCCTTTCAATGAATATTCAGGGTTGATTTCCTTTAGGATTGACTGCTTTGATCTCCTCACTGTCCAAGGGACTCACATTAAGCAGAGTGTCTGGCACACAGTAAATGTTTAAGAAGTATTTGTCTGAATATAAAAGAATAAATTAAAGGGAAATATCACTAGCTGTGAACACAAAATGCGATCTCCTATTTTTCTATTATTATCAAAATGCTGGTAATAATTCATCTGAAAAATGCGTATCCTAGCGTTCCTTCCTTGGAATCATGATTGGCAGGAGAACTAGCAATAACCTCAGATATGCAGATGACACCACGCTTACAGCAGAAAGTGAAGAAGAACTAAAGAGCCTCTCAAAGAAAGTGAAAGAGGAGAGTGAAAAAGCTAGCTTAAATCTTAACATTCAGAAAACTAAGATCTTGGCATCTGATCACATCACTTCATGGCAAATAGATGGGGAAACAGTGGAAACAGTGAGAGACTTTATTTTGGGGGGCTCCAAAATCACTGAAGATAATGACTGCAGTCATGAAATTTAAAGACACTTGCTCCTTGGAAGAAAAGTTATGACCAACCTAGATAGTATATTAAAAAGCAGAAACATTACTTTGGCAACAAAGGTCTGTCTGTCAAAGTCATGATTTTTGCAGTGGTCATGTGTGAATGTGAGAGACAATAAACAAAACTGAGTGCCGAAGAATTGATGCTTTTGAATTGTGGTGGTGGAGAAGATTCTTGAGACTGGACTGGAAGGAGATCCAACCAGTCCATCCTAAAGGAAATCAGTCCTGAATATTCATTGGAAGGACTGATGCTGAAGCTGAAGCTCCAATACTTTGGCCACCTGATGCAAAGAACTGACTCCTTGGAAAAGACCCTGATGCTGGGAGGGATTGGGGGCAGCAGGAGAAGGGGACAACAGAGCATGAGATGGTTGGATGGCATCACTGACTCGATGGACATGAATTTGTGCAAGCTCTGGATGTTGGTGATGGACAAGGAAGCCTGGCGTCCTGCAGTCCACGGGGGTCACAAAGAGTCAGACACGACTGAGCAACTGAACTGAACTGAACTGACTGAGACTTTTTTCTAGCCTCCCTGTAACTGTAGGGCTTCTTGCAAAGTTTCATCGCTCCTTTTTACCCTAGCAGTTTCTGCTCTTACTTGCAGTTTGGAACTAGAGCAGCCAGCTGACTTGATAACCCACAAACCTGGAAGCTGCATGAAGTCCAGCTCCCAGGATGGTCAAGCACAAAGACAAATGTGGAGCCTGCATTGTGATAGTCACAGGGTACCCCTGAAAGAGCAACAACAGGTCGCCTTCCAGACTTCTTTACCATAGCAAAGAAAAAATAAAATTCAGTCTTATTCCAACAACTGCTACTTCCTATCTCTGGTACTAGTAACCCAGCACAATTCTTCTACTTGATTTCAGTTTAGTTCAGTTCAGTTCAGTCGCTCAGTTGTGTCCGACTCTCCGCGACCCCATGAACCACAGCACACCAGGCCTCCCTGTCCATCACCAACTCCCGGAGTTCACTCAAACCCATGTTCACAGAGTCGGTGATGCCATCCAGCCATCTCATTCTCCGTCGTCCCCTTCTCCTCCTGCCCCCAATCCTTCCCAGCATCAGACTTTTTTCCAGTGAGTCAACTCGTCACATGAGGTGGCCAAAGTATTGCAGTTTCAGCTTTAGCATCAGTCCCTCCAATGAACACCCAGGATTGATCTCCTTTAGAATAGACTGGTTGGATCTCCTTGCAGTATAAGGGACTCTCAAGAGTCTTCTCCAGCACCACAGTTCAAAAGCATCGATTCTTCGGCGATCAGCCTTCTTCACAGTCCAACTCTCACATCCATACATGACCACGGGAAAAACCATTGCCTTGACTAGACGGACCTTTGTTGGCAAAGTAATGTCTCTGCCTTTTATTTTTATTTTATTTTTTCTAAAAAAGAATTTTATTAAAAAAGCACAAATGCAAAGAAATGAACAGAGGAAAATTTATGCGTCGAACCTGCACTGGTCACTTATGATAATATACATGCTACAATTCCATTCTCTCCAATCATTCCACCTTCACCCTCTCCCACAGAGTCCCAAAGACTGTTCTAAATGCCTATGTCTCTTTTGCAGTCTCTTATACAGGGTTCAGGTTACCATTTTTCTAAATTCCATATATATGCATTAATATACGATATTGATGTTCTTCTTTCTGGCTTACTTCACTCTGTATAATTGGCTCCAATTTCATCCACCTCATTAAAACTGATTCAAATGCATTCTTTTTGATGGCTGAGAAATACTCCATTGTGTATATGTACCAAAGCTTTCTTATCCATTCATCTGCAGATGGACATCTAGGTTGCTTCCATGTCCTGGCTATTATAAACAGTGCTGCAATGAACATTGGAGTACATGTGACTCTTTCAATTCTGGTTTCCTCGGTGTGTATGCCCGGGAGTGCGATCGCTGGATCATATGGCAGTTCTATTTCCAGTTTTCTGAGGAATCTCCACACTGTTCTCCATAGTGGCTGTACTAGTTTGCATTCCCACCAACAGTGTAAGAGGGTTCCCTTCTCTCCACACCCTCTCCAGCACTTATTGCATGTAGACTTTTGGATAGCAGCCATTCTGACTGGTGTGAAATGGTATCTCATTGTGGTTTTGATTTGCATTTCTCTGATGATGAGGGATGTTGAGCATTTTTTCATGTGTTTATTAGCCATCTTTATGTCTTCTTTGGAGAAATGTCTGTTTAGTTCTTTGGCCCATTTTTTGATTGGGTCACTTAGTTTTCTGGAATTAAGCTGCAGGAGCTGCTTGTATAATTTGGAGATTAATCCTTTATCAGTTGCTTCATTTGCTATTATTTTCTCCCATTCTGAAGGCTGTCTTCTCACCTTGCTTAGAGTTTCCTTTGCTGTGCAGAAGCTTTTGATTTTAATTAGGTCCCATTTGTTTATTTTTGCTTTTATTTCCAATATTCTGGGAGGTGGGTCTTGGAGGATCCTGCTGTGATTTATGTCAGAGAGTGTTTTGCCTACGTTCTCGTCTAGGAGTTTTATAGTTTCTGGTCTTACATTTAGATCTTTAATCCATTTTGAGTTTATTTTGGTGTATGGTGTTAGGAAGTGTTCTAGTTTCATTCTTTTACAAGTGGCTGACCAGTTTTCCCAGTACCACTTGTTAAAGAGACTGTCTTTTCTCCATTTTATATTCTTGCCTCCTTTGTCGAAGATAAGGTGTCCATAGGAGCGTGGGTTTATCTCTGGTCTTTCTATTTTGTTCCATTGATCTATATTTCTGTCTTTATGCCAGTACCATACTGTCTTGATGACTGTGGCTTTGTAATAGAGCCTGAAGTCCGGCAGGTTAATTCCCCCAGTTCCATTCTTCTTCCTCAAGATTGCTTTGGCTATTCGAGGTTTTTTGTATTTCCATACAATTTGTCTCTGCTTTTTAATATACTATCAAGGTTGGTCATAACTTTCCTTCCAAGGAGCATAGACAACTGTAAATTTCTATTTCCAATAATTGAACAGATATGCCAGTCAAACTAATCCCATTAAGACCAGTGTGTTATTTCCTTTCCACCCAATTGAATATTTTTTAAAAAACATTTATTTGACTATGTTGGGTTTTTTAGTTGCAGCGTGCAGCACACAGGACCCTCCCTGTGGCACGTGGGACCTGCCATTGTGGTGTGGACGCCCTTCCTTGTGGCAGGCGGGCTTCTCTTTGGTTGTGGCACGTGAGCTCCAGAGCCAGCGGTGTTAGTAGTTGCGGCAGGCAAGCTCTCTAGTTGTGGTGAATGGGTTTAGCTGCCCTACAGCATGTGGGAATCATAGTTCCCTGGTCAGAGACTGAACCCACATCCTCTGCATTGGTTGGCAGATTCTTAACCTCTGGACTGCCGAGGAAGGCCCAACAATTGCCTTATGTTTTGGATTGGGTTAAATAAGTGGTTCTCCACTGGTGGCGATTTTGTCTCCCAGGATATCTGACAACATCTAGAGACACTGCAGTTGCCACAACTGGGGGAAGGGGAGTGTGTCCTAGTAGTCACTCTGTAGGGGGACAGGCTTGCCACTATAGTGTCTAGGATAGAACCCTACAACAGAAAATTATCTGGATCAAAATGTTAATAGTGACAAGATTGAGAAACCCTGGGTTAAATCTTTCATTAAGTTGCTTAGACATACAAATTCAAGGAGATCCAACCAGTCCGTCCTAAAGGAAATCAGTCCTTAATATTCATTGGAAGGACTGATGTTGAAGCTGAAACTCCAATACTTCGGTGACCTGATGTGAAGAGCTGACTCATTTGAAAAGACTCTGATGCTGGGAAAGATTGAGGGCAGGAGGAGAAGGGGATGACAGAGGATGAGATGGTTGGATGGCATCACTGACTCAATGGACATGAGTTTGAGTAAATCCAGGACCTGGTGATGGACAGGGAAGCCTGGTGTGCTGCAGTCCATGGGGTCTCAAAGAGTCGGACACGACTGAGCGACTAAACTGAACTGAACTGAATTGTGACATACATCTAACAACGAACTGTTTATAATTAAATAAAGGTACATATTCTATTTGATCAGATGAAGGAGTGGGTGGAGAAGGCAATGGCAACTCACTCTGGTACTCTTGCATGGAAAACCCCATGGACAGAGGAGCCTGGTGGGCTGCCGTCTATGGGGTCGCACAGAGTCGGACACAACTGAAATGACTTAGCAACAGCAGCAGCAGCAGCAGCAGGAGTGGGTAATGTACAAAGTATTGGCCTGATGAATTCCTCTACATAAAAGTAGAGTAATATGAAGAAACATGAGAAATTGGTAAGTAATTGAACAGGGCAATGTGATAGACACAACAATTAAGAAAACTGTGTTGCAGAGTAAACTAAAGATGGCTATGTAGCTCAGTGGACTTCTGTTTGAAAATAAAAGAATTGTTGAATTGGAAATTGAGACCCTTTCTGGAATAAGACCCTTGCTGTGAGAAAGTGGACAAAGTTGAAACGAGTCTTTTTGAGTCTCCATTTCTAAGACTTCCTCATTTTCCTCTTGGATCCAACAGTTCAATGAAAGGAAGGAGGGATGGAAGGAAGAAAGCTGGAAAGAGTGGAACCCAGGAAAGAAACAAGTACTGGGCACTAAAAACAGGCCAACCTATAAGTGATAAATTAAAACCAAAATTATACTAAGTAAAAGCAAAATACACAAAACCCACCTGAACTTGACAGCAATGTAAAATCTCAACTTGCATTGAAAGTTAATATTTATAGGTAACTCAATAACCATCGCTATCACCAGAAAAAAGCTACAATATTCTGATTATCATCATTTTAATGAAAGCCTGTGCTGTAAACCTTATAATTTTCTGCTGTCATGCTCAGCCACTTTCAACACATTTAAATTAGAAAGGACTATGCTAATTTTGCTTCGTAGCCAGGGTAATTGTTGTAAGACATAATTTTCTTTCTTTTTCTCCCAATTGTTTTATTCTCCAGTGTTGTTTAAATTGAGTCTCAGTTACCCCGTGTCCTTTTAAGCCTGAGCTATCTCTAGCCCCCACTCTGCTCGAAATATTCCTTTCATCTTCCTTTGATTATTAAGTGCCTAGAAGTCCTTTTCCAGTAGCCATGCTATTCCTCTGTGATCTTCCTGAAGAATATTGTGTGAGTCTTGAGTTGGTGAGTTAACTTGATACTTAATTAAAAAGGGCTGCCCTTTATTTTCCTTATATTAATGCTTAACATACCATAGAATTGACTTGAGAAAAAGTAATAAAAGCATAGCAGTTGAAACATTTGAAAAAAAGTTGGGTTGTATGGAGAGCATCATCACTGCTTTTAAATACTTGAAAGAGAGAAGAGATGATTGATCCAGAAGAACTACACTGGGAAAAATGAGTTGAAATGACAAAGAAGGTTTGGGCTCCAAAGAAAATAGAATTTTCCAGCAGCTGAAGTGGAGTGGGTTTCCTTTTGAAGCGGTGAGTTCCTGAGATAGAAGTGCTCATGCTGAGGTCAGGACCTCCTGTTTCCCTCTTTGTATACAGCAGATTTTTTTTCTCCCCCTAACAAGCTTTATTTTCTTGGGCTCCAGACTCACTGTGGATGGTGACTGCAGCCATGAGATTAAAAGACACTTGCTCATTGGGAAAAAAAGCTATGACAAACCTAGACAGTGTATTACAAAGTGGAGACATTACTTTGCCAACAAAGGTCCATATAGTAAAAGCTATGGTTTTTCCAGCAGTCTTGTACAGATTTGAGTGTTGGATCATAAAGAAGGCTGAATAGCAAAGAATTGATGCTTTCTAATTGTAGTGCTGAAGAAGATTCTTGAGAGTCCCTCGGACAGTGGTGAGATCAAACCAGTCCATCCTAACGGAAATTAATCCTGAATATTCATCAGAAGGACTGATGCTGAAGCTGAGGCTCCAATACTTTGGCCACCTGATGCGAAGAGCTGACTTATTGGAAAAGACCCTGATGATGAGAAAGACTGAAGGCAGGAGGAGAAGGTGGTGACAGAGGATGAGACAGTTTGATGGCATCAATGAGTCAATGGACTTGAGTTTGAGCAAGCTCCTGGAAATGGTAAAGGACAGGGAAACCTGACATGTTGCAGTCCATGGGGTCACAAGTCCATGGGAGTCAGACATGACTTAGCAACCGAACAACAACAGCAAACTATGTCAAAGAAAGATTGATACTGATTAGATAATATTCATTTGGTAAAAGAAAAAAAAATGTAAAAAAGATGGCTGAAGGAATAAATAATAGTTTGCTGGCTGATTGGGCAGATACCTTCCCACTGTGTTAGTAGTGGATGTGGGAGAAAAGACGACTCTTTAAAGAAATGCTCAAACATCTGAGAAAATAAATGCCATTTCATTTCACTTCCTTTTATCTGGTGTCCTTCAAGTTCTTCCTAATGATCTGTGATGTCTCTACCCTAGGGCATTCTAAACTGCCTTTTTCCTGAGGAGTTAGTCACCAGGAGCATGATTCTTCTTTCCTACGGCAGTAAGGAGAGTTTATGGATTATATTGTTTTAAGATGCTGAAAGATTGACCTCTGGGTGTCACAAGTTAATCACTGATTTTCAAGTTCAAGAAAATCACCATGCTTTAAATCATAAGTCCAAGAATTAAGTTCTATATTATTTAAAAGGCTGGCACCAAAGAAAGAAGGGTAATAATATTGGGGAACATGCCTATGGTACTCTTGCTAAGAGCTCCTACTTTTCAGCAAGGCTTTCACCTGTTTCCAGGATGCATTTGAATGCTGCAGGAGTTGGAAATGAAGGTCAGGGTGACAGATGCAAGACTACAGACCACTGATCATCACTGAGGTCTCAGTTCCATCACTGCATGGTTCACTCCTGAAGCCAGCAGGTTTGAGCAGGTCTTTGTCTTTTAAAATACATTAAAACTGTGTCCAGGTAAGCTCCATGATCCAAAACAATACCCAAAGTACACGTGGCACCAGCATGCCTACATACACATTCATATGCAATTATTTAGTGCAGTCTGCATCTCCACCACGGACATTCTTCCATTGTGATTAATATAATGCACATAAAAAAAGTGGACGCATTTTCTGGAGCTCCTGAATTGAATATTTCATGTCTGTAGATACTGGCACATATGACACATTAGCAAGGAAAGATGCGTGCACTCGGGGGGACGGATTTAGAAAAAAATCAGCTTTTTTCAAGCTCTATCATTATAAGTCACTTAGTACACCTCAGTTTCCTCACCTGTATAGTGGGGGTGAGACTATTGCTTTCTACCTCTCAAGAGTGTCTTAAAGATTTATGAGATCAGTTTTCTCAAGCATTATGAGCTTCTTGGGAAAAGGTACTATGAAAAACAAAGCATCATTATTCATTTTCTAGGACAGGACCCTTGGGGGTGGGGTCCCTGAAAAAGAACAAATAGAGTCATTTTTACTGGAGACAAGAGAGAAATGTTCTCATCTGAAAATCCAAACTCAGTGGAAAAACACAGTTGCTCTACAAGTTAGCCAAGTCCAATCTTTAAAACACTCTTTGCATTTCTGCACTTTCCCCCTTCTATTTGGTCTCCTGGATCATTATAATATCAACTCTGTAAGTAACAGTGTGTGTGTGTGTGAGAGAGAGAGAAAAAAAAACAAAGATAGAGACAGAAAGAAGAGAATTAAAAGAATTTCCACTTCTGAATACCTATTTATAATGACTCCTGGTCCAGCCTAGTCCATTATCTACTTAAAATTCAAAAGAAGTGCTTTTCTGTGGATGGTTTTACATGTTTTCATCTTCCTCTTTTGTTAGAAAGAAAGAAAAGTTATAGGGACCACCAGGCTATCATCATTATTAAATATATTTCCATTCGTGGCATTGGACTAAAACTGTATGGAAATAAAAACACTTTTTTCTTGATGATATGATTTTAGGATACCATAGCAAGTACGTTACAAAGAAAATTCAGATTTGCAAGGAAAAAATTTGGATTATTCTTATGTTCATCCCTTCCCCTGAAAACACACTAAAGGTTGATGTAAAGGCTTTCCTGGACTCTGTGGTGAATCCACATTCTTTCTTTTTTTTTTCTCTTTTTACCTCACTATCTAACAGCTTAAGTCTGAAGCCTCAATTGTAACTCACCTTTGACCTGAAATGAGAAAAAGAAACATTAAGTGTTCTTTTTATTTGACATTACAAGTACTGTACTGCCCCTTGGTTATTATCCAATCATGTAATAGAACCTTCAATGTTTGGTTTTCTTTCTTCATTTGAAGGATCTGAAGGCTGGACAGCTTGACAGTTCTGAGCTTGGACCTGCCCTGTTTAAACCATAGGGTGGTCTGGTCCCCAGCTTTCTTCTGCTGTAGCTGGAAACCCGTAGAGATGTTTTACAGACTTTGAACTCTACATGGAGCCTAATGGGATATTGAGAGAGATAGTCTCATTCTGTCTGCCCCCCTCCTGTTTGGAGGAAGGAGCTCGCCAGCATCATTCACAGTTGGCAGCCTCACAGCCAGGACCCAGCTGCCTGGAATGAGCCACTTTTCTCTCCTCCTTCCCTGGACTCACAGTTCTTGTCATCACTCTGTTTGCTGCTTTCTCAGTCTTTCCCCAGCAGCGCTAGACTTGAGTGGGCATGCCAAGATTCAGATATCCTACCCGGCTCTAGAAATGGCAGCATTTAAAGATTCCCTCAGGGATCACATAATCCCTTGTTACTCAAACTGTGGGCCTTGGATCCAGCAGCATCAACATTATCGGGAGCTTGTTAAAAATGCTGATGCTTGGGCCCCGTCCCAGACCTAGGAAATTAGTCTCTGCTTTTTCTCATGACCACCAGGTGATTCCCTGAAGTAGGAAATGGCAACCCCCTCCAGTATTCTTGCCTGGAAAAAATTCCATGGACAGAGGAGGCTGGTGGGCTATAGTCCATGGGGTCCCAAAGAGTCAGATAAAACTGAGCGACGAAGCACAAGCTCCAGGTAATTCAGAAGCACAGGATAGTTTGAGAAGCACTGACCTGATTCCACGTGTCTCCTGATTTAAGAATTTTATTAGTTATACAACCTGTAAATGATTTAATAATTAACTTATTTATTCTAGGAAAAGAAATGACCTGGAGTTTTGAAAATTCTGGTTCTGTGTTTCTGGGGCAGAGCCTGGACACCAGCACCTGGTTCCCATGTGCGTCTGGAATGGAGACGCGTGGATGGCTCGAAAGCAGTAGTTCTCAAAGTCCAGTCTCTGTAGCAGTGTTACTTGTTAAAATAAAAATTCTCAGGCTGTTTCTTAGACATTATAATTCAGAAAATCCAAGATTAGAGCCGTAAAAGTGTTAGTTGTTTAATCATGTCCAGCTCTTTGCAACTCCATGGACTGTAACCCACCAAGACTATCTGTCTGTGGATTCTCCAGGCAGGAATACTGGAGTGGTCTGCCTTTTCCTTCTCCAGGGGATCTTCCTGACGATCCAAACCTGGGTCTCCCACATTGCAAGCAGATTCTTTACCATCTGAGTCACCAGAGTAGCCCCAAAGTCTGCATTTAAACAAGTTTTCCAGATTGTGCTGATATAAGTTCTATAACTACAGGTTTAAAGAGTAAGGATGTCCTAAGCCTCACCCCTGAAAGATGGATGGGTACACACCTGTACTGTTCTGTGGTTGTTTTAATTTAAATTCATGTAAATCAAATCAAATAAAACATTGTATTTCTCATTTGAACTAGCCACATTTTAAGTATTTGATAGCCAAAGGAGGCTGCTGCTGCTGCTGCTAAGTCACTTCAGTTGTGTCCGACTCTGTGTGACCCACACATAAACAACAGCATGAATATAGAATATTATATTTCCATCACTTTCAGAAATTTCTCCTGGACAGTGCTGAACTCGACTTTAGTCTAGAGGGAGACAGATATTAACATTTTAATAATAACAACAACAATAGTGGCAGCAACAACAATTCTTATATGCTAACCAATTATTATGTTCCAGGCTAAGACATCAAGTGATTCCTCTGTGTTTCTTACTCTGATTGTCAAATTATTGTTTAATTATTATGTCTGAGTCTAGGAAGGATTTTAGTGAGATGAAGGGACAAGGAACAAAAACAGGGGAAACAAACAAGAGAAAGAGTTTATCTCCAAAAGACTTCACTTGAGGAATTGAATGGGCTCTAATGCAGAGAACCATTGATGGAACTCAAGGAACATGTCAACAATGAGGGAGATAAGCTAGTAAGATATCACTTCTAGAGTTTTCTCCCTCTCTCCAAGGCTAGAACATACCATGTAAAGCTAGGATCAAAGAGTGATGACATTATGCATTTTGAGTTCTGTTGACTGGGTGTTTTTGTAGCTCTGCATCCAGGATCGAATCTTTCCTCAGTCTCCTGCAACAGATGTACCATTGGCCTCATCAGCTGATGACTACAGATTAAGATTGCCTGCATTTTGTGCCCAATATTGTGTTGCACAACCTAGGGACGTAATAGCTGGATGTTAACTCCCTTGCATGTGTTCCCAGCTCTGTCTGCAGGCTCCCCTGTGATTGACTGTCTCACTGTGTCTTGAGACCTGTTCATTCCTCTCCACTTCTCTGTCCACCACTTGCCAGTGTAGGGTGAGCAGGCAGGCAGTATGTGTTCTCTGGGACCTGCTAGGGCTGAAGATGCAACCCCGAACATGCTGGCTGTTTCTTTCTCTCATTCAGCTTATGCTTTACTGATGACTCTTTGCCCAGAGTTCCTTGGGTACAGCTGGTCTTGTCTCTGGCCTCTGAGAAGGCATAAACACTCTTTCCCACATCACCTTTGAGACTGAAGTAGAATTTTTTTTTTTCGTTTTGAGCATTTTGCTAAAATCCTGAGGATATGGGAAACTCCACATCCCAGACATCACAACTGTTACTGGAGGTGGTGATCCCATTTGGGCTTCTGCTGGGAGAGGGCTTTATCAAACCCTTCGATTCTTTTACTGGCTAGTTTTGAAGCACTGAAACTACCCCAAGGAAAAAAACACTAATCAAAAGTAGCCCCTCCCATTACAAAGAGAAGGTCTGTTTTAAAGGAAAATTCCAGGCTCCACCTAAAAGACAGAAACTGCTTGAATGCTCCCAGAGTACCCTTTCTTCAGCTTCCAAAAATTGCTTTGGTCTTGATTACACTAGAGTTTTATCCTTTCCCTTCCACTTGCCAACATTTTCCTCCTCCATTTTTTCCCCTTCTTCACAGTGAGAGGTAAACAAAAATACTCAGAGGGATGGTGTCCAGGGGTAAGACATCCTGGGGATTCCCAAGAGAAACTTTATTGCTTCTACTTATAAGCATAAGTCAATTTCTACATCACTCCAATTTGATATACATTTTCTCTTCTATTCAATGTGTCCATATCTGGGGTGTTTAGTAATAGACTCATACATTTTTCAAGCTGAAAGGAATTTAGAGTTCATCTAGCCTAGTGGATTTTTTCAATGTATTTTAACGGCAAAAAAACACAAAATCTCGCTTCAAATAAAACCCTAATAAACAGTAGTCCAGTAGCTGAAGCAGAAGCAAATGGTGCTTCTCAAGTTGGAACAAGGACGGCCTGTGAAACCCTCCCCCTTCCTGCTTGGAATGGTCTACTGAGCTCCGTTTGAAATCTTTTGTCTGGCTCTGCTCCTCAGTTTACAGAGGGAGAATGTAGAGCTGAGAAAAGTTAAGCAATTTTCATGAGATAAGATTTTGATGAGCCTAAGAAAAGGTTATCCCTCCTGCTTCCGTTGTATTACCCTGTGACTTTTGATAGAGTGGTTTTCTAATTCCTCAATTGGAAGCTCTCCTGAATGAATGGGTCCTTAGCCAGGAAGTTGATCATATCATTCTCCTAGTCAAAATCATCAACTGGCTTCTCACATAAGTCAAAGCCAGTGGGAGAGGGGACTTGGGCCTCCCTGGCTCACTTTCTTTTGGAAGCTGAAGAGGAGAAGCCCTTAGCAAACACTTATATCCTTTCTGTCTCCATCGATTTGGGATATTTCGTCTCCATGGATTATGAAATTTTGGACATTTCCTACAAGTAATGTACAAGATGGCACAGTAGAAAGACGTGCTCATCTTCTCCCGTGAGAACTCCAAACTTACAACTCATTGCTGAACAGCCATCACCAGGAGAATGTTGGATCCCACCAAAAAAAGAGACCCCACGCCCAAGGGCAAAGGAGAAGTCCCAGCAAGATGAAGGGGCGAAATCACGTTTAGAATCAAACCCCATAACCACCAGAGAAGCTCAGAGGGCTCAAACAAAACCTTGTGCACCCCAGGAGTCCCCACAGGGACTGAGCCAGACCTGCCTGTGAGTGTTTGAGCATCTCCTGTGGAGGTACAGGTCAGCAATGGCCTGCTGCAGGGGCAGGGACTCTGGGTGCAGCAGACCTGAGTGTGACATAAGCCCTCTTGGAGGAGGTCGCCATTAAACCCACCATAGAGCCACCAGAGTATACACAGGACTGGGGAAACAGACTCTTGGAGGGCACACACAAAACTTTATGCACACCAGGACCCAGGAGAAAGGAGCAATGACCCCACAAGAGATTGACTCAGACTTGCCCATGAGAGTCGAGGAGTTCCCAGCATAGGTGTGGGTCACATTGGCCTGCTACAGAGTTGGGGCCACTGAGTGTGGCAGTGTGTGCATGGACCTTTTGATGGACGGGGAGGCCTGGCGTGCTGTGACTCATGGGGTCGCGGAGAGTCGGACACGGACACGACTGAGCGACTGAACTGAACTGAACCATTATCTTCATTACCTCCATCATAGTTTGGTCTCAGGGAAAACAACAGGGAGGGAACACAGCCCTGCCCATCAACAGAAAATTGGATTAAAGATTCACTGAGCTTGGCCCTGCTCATCAGAACAACACTCAGTTTCCCCACAGTCAGTCTATCCCATCAGGAAGCTTCCATAAGCCTCTTATCTGTCAGTTCAGTTCAGTCGCTCAGTCGTGTCCGACTCTTTGCGACCCCATGAATCACAGCACGCCAGGCCTCCCTGTCCATCACCAACTCCCGGAGTTCACTCAAACTCATGTCCATTGAGTCGGTGATGCCATCCAGCCATCTCATTCTCTGTCGTCCCCGTCTCCTCCCACCCCCAATCCTTCCTAGCATCAGACTCTTTTCCAGTGAGTCAACTCAACGCATGAGGTGGCCAAAGTGTTGGAGTTTCAGCTTTAGCATCAGTCCTTCCAATGAACACCCAGGATTGATCTCCTTTAGAATGGACTGGTTGGATCTCCTTGCAGTCCAAGGGACTCTCAAGAGTCTTCTCCAGCACCTCAGTTCAAAAGCATCAATTCTTCGGCGATCAGCTTTCTTCACAGTCCAACTCTCACATCCATACATGACCACGGGAAAAACCATAGCCTTGACTAGGCAAAGTTATCTGTCAGAGGGCAGACAAATGAAAACAACAATCAGAAACTAATCAAACTGAGCACATGGACCACAACCTTGTCTAACTCAATGAAACTATGAGCCATGCTGTGTAGGGCCACCCAAGATGAATGGGTCATGGTGGAGAGTTCTGACAAAATGTGGTCCACTAGAGAAGGCAATGGCAAACCACCTTGGTATTCTTGACTTGAGAACCCCATGAACAGTATGAAAAGGCAAAAACATAGGACAATGAGAGATGAAATCCCCAGGTTGGTAGGTGACCAATATGCTACTGGAGATCAGTGGGGAAATAACTCCAGGAAGAATGAAGGGATGGAGCCAAAGCAAAAGCAACACTGTGTTGTGGATGTGACTGGTGATGGAAGTAAAGTCCAATGTGGTAAAGAACAATATTACATAGGAACCTGGAATATTAGGTCCATGAATCAAGGCAAATTCACTTCAGTTCAGTTCAGTCACTGAGTCGTGTCTGACTCTTTGGGACCCCATGAACCACAGCACACTAGGCCTCCCTGTCCATCACCAACTGCCGGAGTCTACCCAAACCCATGTCCATTGAGTCGATGATGTCATCCAACCATCTTATCCTCTGTCATCCTCCTCTCCTCCTACCTTCAATCTTTCCCAGCTCTTTTCAAATGAGTCAGCTCTTTGCATCAGAAGGCCAAAAAATTGGAGTTTCTGCTTCAAGATCAGTCCTTCCAATGAACACCCAGGACCAATCTCCTCTAGGATGAACTGGTTGGATGTGGTCGAATAGGAGATGGCAAGAGTGAACATTGACATTTTAGGAATCAGTGAACTAAAATGGACTAGAATGGGTGAATTTAATTCAGATGACCATTATATCTACTACTGTGGGCAAGAATCCCTTAGAAAAAAATAGAGTAGCCCTCATAGTCAACAACACAGTCTGAAATGCAGTACTTGGATGCAATCTCAAAAGTGACAGAATGACCTCTGTTCGTTTCAAAGGCAAACCATTGAATATCACAGTAATCCTAGTCTATGCCCCAACCAGTAATGCTGAAGAAGCTGAATTTGAATGGTTCTATGAAGACCTACAAGACCTTCTGGAAATAACACCCAAAAAAGATGTCCTTTACATCATAGGGAACTGGAATGCAAAAGTATGAAGTCAAGAGATACCTGGAGTAACAGGCAAGTTTGGCCTTGGAGTACAAAATGAAGCAAGGCAAATGCTAACAGAGTTTTGCCAAGAGAACACACTGGTCATAGCAAACACCCTCTTCCAACAGCACGAAAGAAGACTCTACTCATGGACATCACCAGATCGTCAATATTAAAATCAAATTGATTATATTTGCAGTCAAAGATGGAGAAGCTCTACATAGTCAGCAAAGTCAAGACTAGGAGCTGACTGTGGCTCAGATCATGAACATTTTATTGCAAAATTCAGACTTAAATTGAAGAAAGTAAGGAAAAGCACTAAACCATTCAGTTATGACCTAAATCAAATCCCTATGATTATACAATGCAAGTGACAAATAGATTCAAGGGTTTAGCTCTGATAGACAGAGTGACTGAAGAACTATGGACAGAGGTTTGTGACATTGTTCAGGAGGCAGTGATCAAGACCATCCCCAAGAAAAAGAAATGCAAAAAAGCAAAATAGTTGTCTGAGGAAGCCATACAAATAGCTGAGAAGAGAAGAGAAGCAGAAGCTAAAGGCAAAGGAGAAAAGGAAAGATATACCCATTTGAATGCAGAGTTCCAAAGAACAACAAGGAGAGATAAGAAAGACTTCATCAGTAATCAATGCAAAGAAATAGAGGAAAGCATCAGAATGGGAAAGACGAGATCTGTTCAAGAGAATTAGAGATACCAAGGGAACATTCCATGCGAAGATGGACTCAATAAAGGACAGAAATTGTATGGACCTAGGTGTTGGAGAAGACTCTTGAGAGTCCCTTGGACTGCAAGGAGATCCAACCAGTCCATTCTAAAGGAGATCAATCCTGGGTGTTCATTGGAAGGACTGATGCTAAAGCTGAAACTGCAATACTTTGGCCACCTCATGCGAAGAGTTGACTCACTGGAAAAGACTCTGATGCTGGGAAAGGTTGGGGGCGGGAGGAGAAGGGGACGACCGAGAATGAGATGGCTGGATGGCATCACTGACTCTGTGGACATGAGTTTGAGTGAACTCCGGGAGTTGGTGATGGACAGGGAGGCCTGGCATGCTGTGATTCATGGGGTCGCGGAGAGTCAGACACTACTGAGCGACTGAACTGAACTGAACTGAACAGAAGCAGAGGATATTAAGAAGAGGTGGCAAGAATACACAGAAGAACTATACAAAAAATATCTTCATGACCCAGATAATCACAATGGTGTGATCACTCACCTAGAGCCAGACATCCTGGAATGTGAAGTCAAGTGAGGCTTAGAAAGCATCACTACAAACAAAGCTAATGAGGTGATAGAATTCCAGTTGAGCTATTTCAAATCCTAAAAGATGATGCTGTGAAAGTGCTGCACTCAATATGCCTGCAAATTTGGAAAACTCAGCAGTGGCCACAGGATTGGAAAAGGTCAGTTTTCATTCCAATCTCAAAGAAAGGCAATGTCAAAGAATGTTCAAATTACTGCACAGTTACACTAATCTCACATGCTAGCAAAGCAATGCTCAAAATTCTCCAAGCCAGGCTTTAACAGTACATAAACCATGAGCTTCCAAATATTCAAGTTGGATTTAGAATAGGCAGAGGAACCAGAGATCAAATTGCCAACATCTTCTGGATCATCAAAAAAGCAAGAGAGTTCCAGAAAAACAGCTACTTCTGCCAAAGTCTTTGACTGTATGGATCACAACAAACTGGAAAATTCTTAAAGTGATGGGAATACCAGATCACCTGACCTGCGTCCTGAGAAATCTGAATGCATGTCAAGAAGTAACAGTTAGAACTATACATGGAACAACAGACGGTTTCCAAATCAGGAAGGGAGTACACGAAGGCTGCATATTGTCACCACACTTATTTAAATTATATGCAGAGTACTTCATGAGAAATGCTGGGCTGGATGAAGCACAAGCTGGAATCAAGATTTCCAGGAGAAATATCAATAACCTCAGATATGCAGATGACACCACCCTTATGGCAGAAAGCAAAAAGAACTAAAGAGCCTCTTGATGAAAGTGAAAGAGGAGAGTGAAAAAGTTGGCTTAAGACTAAACATTCAGAAAACTAAGATCATGGCATCCAGTCCCGTCACTTCATGCAAATAGATGGGGAAACAATGGAAATAGTGAGGACTATTTTTTTAGGTTCCAAAATCACTGCAGATGGTGACTGCAGCTGTGAAATTAAAAGATGCCTGCTCCTTGGAAAGAATAGATATGACCAGCTTAGGCAGCATATTAAAAAGCAAAGACATTACTTGCCAGCAAAGGTCTGTCTAGTCAAAGCTATGGTTTTTCCAGTAGTCATGTATGGATGTGAGAGCTGGACTCTAAAGAAAGCTGAGCACCAAAGAATTGATGCTTTTGAACTGTGGTGTTGGAGAAGACTCTTGAGAGTCCCTTGGACTGCAAGGAGGTTAAACCTGATATTTAGGAAATCAGTCCTGAATATTCATTGGAAAGACTGGTGCTGAAGCTGAAACTGCAATACTTTGGCTACCTATGTGAAGAACTGACTCACTGGAAAAGACCCTGATGCTGGGAAAGATTAAAGGCAGGAGGAGAAGGGGACAGCAGAGGATGAGATAGTTGGATGCCATCACCGACTAGATGGACATGATTTTGAGTATGCTCCGGGAGTTGGTGATGGATCGGGAAACCTGGTGTGCTGTAGTCCATGGGGTTGCAAAGAGTTGGACCCGACTGTGTAACTGAACTGAACTGAATCTCTAGAGAAAGGCAGAATGGGCGGATTGTATATCTTCAAAGAGAAGACACACCTCATCGTCTTTACAAAAACAGTTATGTGGATATGGATCAAAAGGAATGTGACTGCACTGACTTGGCCCAGGAATGTACCCATGGAAATGCATGAACAGTATAATGACGTCATGAGAACACTCTTAATGATACAACCCCGGACTTCAGCATTCTTCATGTGTGTGAGTAATGTCTCTGTGTTCCTGATTGTGACATGGCTTACCATTAATGCCAACTTCTTTCCCCTTTCTGGCCTTGAGAGCAGGATAAATTGGTAAGCAATGACTCAGTTCAGCTGCCAAGAAAGTCATCCTCACTTCTCACCTCTTACCTACAGCCCCACCCTCAGTTGTACCCTGAACTATGGAACAGGCAGTGATAGAACAGATATTTCTCCTTCTTTTGGGGGCTGAAAAGGTTGAATGAGGAACAGAGCTTTGTTCTTCTATCAGCTTCCTAGGTAAATAGTGGGACAAATCACCCATGAATGAGAAAGAATAGAGTCTGCAGTTTTTGTTTTTTTTTCCCCCTCTATCTCACAATGGAAACAGGTGTCGAACTCACCCACATTGGACACCACTATGTTGGCTGTGAGCTAACAATGCTCAACTCCTTGGTGACATGGATGATATAGATTCTTGGATAATCTGGGTGTGGAGGAATCTTTCCACGGGCCGGATAACCAATGCCTGGGCCTTAGAGTCTTAGAGGGAAATTTACACCATGCAAACCAATACCCGGATGAACACTTAACGAGCAGTTGCAAATATAGGATAAATGGGAGGCTGGGTGCACCTTCTGGGGATTTCCCACCTTAACTTCTGTGCTGTCTATTCTAAAGCCATATTTCTGTGCAAGGATGCATCAAGACCACCCACGGATTTATTTCTCTCTCTTGAGATGTTTATGATCCCTCATCCGTGGAGAGCGTGAGAGAAACAGAGACAGAGATAGAGAAAGAACGAAAGAGGGGGCTGTCCAGATACCCAGCAGGGGGATTTTTATTGCTTAATATAGAGAAATGATGCTGATTTTTATTTTATTTTTGTGTTACTCTCGTTTCACCTGGTTCTGCTTTTCCTGTGTTTGAGTGAGACGGCTGGAGGGATTCTCTCCTCCTATGTTACTGCTGGGGCTTCCTGCTTGCCTTTCACCTCAACGGGTTAACTTCATAAACCTGCGGCTCTTTATTCCAGCCTGAGATTTCCCATCATACTTTAGGACCAGCGAACCGTCCCTTCTTTGATGGCACCTTTTGGCTCCACAATAGAAGCCAATTTGTTAGACTTCTTTACAGGTCAGGGGCTGCGTGAAGATGTGGAGGGCACAGCAGTGGGCACTGGAAAATGAAGTTGTATTCGCTTGGCAAATTATACGTCTGCTGCACTTTATGGGCTCTGGTTTCCTTTCCTCTCCTTTCTCTCACTCTCGCGGCTCCCTCCCCATTTTCTTGCCTTTCCTTGAAACCGAGGAAGCGTGTATGTGAGATATCGTCACATATCCAGTTAATGTAGGTTAATAGATTGATTCCAGTGACACGGATCATAATGAACAGTAAATTGTTTTATCTCTTAAGTCTTATTTGGTCAGCCAGGAAAACATATGAAGTAATATGGCTTGGACTAAATGGACCGTATAATAGATCTCCTTCTAAAGAATAAGGACAGGGGTGACAGCGCCTCTTATGATTAATGAAAATAATAATGGTCCTGAAATTGAAATTTTTCTAATTTTTTTTCCCCTTCTCCTCTCTTGGCTGCCACCAAAAACTTCAGCCAAGAGATGATTTGTGTACAATAACTGGCTCTGACTTCTTCCTGGTTTAAAATACATACTTAGAGGGTGGGGGAAGGAGGCAAAGACATAAATTGTTTTCTAGATTTCTGTGTGTGCCACGTGCAAGGGAAGGAGCACATTCATGTAAATTTCTTTTCTGTAGGCTTCGGATGTAAAGACTCCATACAGAGCATGACTGTCTCTGGCATCTAATGTGTTATAGGTCAATCTGATTATTCACTTGGAATCAAGCCTATTCAGTCTTTAGATTTACCCTTCAATCATCTCATTTTGCCCTTTATCTCTTCCATTTTTTTCCCCTTGGGTCAAGGAATTTTTTTTTTCCTTCTATATCTCTGCCAAGACCTGTATCTTCTCACTGGTTACCAGACAAAAAGCAAATGAACTTCTCAGTTTTTCACAGAGTGGTTCTTTGAGACTCTGTGAAAGAAAGGAAAGGTGGAGAATTGTAATAAGTAATCATCAACAATCACAACAATGTTACCATTTGGGGAGAAAAAAGTGGCAACAAGTTAAGATGGTTTGTTCAGTCACAGGAGGCATATTCTTTTTGCAAATGATGGTGGATCACAAGATCACAACGGAATTAGAGAAGGAACTTGATCCTTGGAATATGATGAGAGAAAAAATGAAGAAGATCAAGAGAAAGAGATAAGAGGCTCAGCTTCCACTTGAGTAAGGACCATTACCTTCAAGCCATTTCTTCTACACCTTGGGCCACATAACATTTGGACATCTGCCTGAGAAATGTATTTGGGCTGTCTGGGGTGTACCTAACTGAGGCAACCCATCTTTCTATCAGATTGTGTCCAAATTCTGTGAAAATTGATTTCTCAAAAATTTGTTTTGCAGTCTTAAGTAGTTACTTCTAGACATTGTTCGTGATCATGAAATGTTTTCTCTCTGGGTTCTGCCAAACAAAATAATCAATTGTGGATTCATGCAGCACCAGCACATAATCTTTGATAGCAAATGGTTCACCAAATTTTGCTTACCTCTGCAGAACACAGTTATGAGAATATTGTTCATTCAAAATAGATGATTCTTTATTGCCCCTTTAATATCAAATTTCCTCCAAAGAATCCTCCAAATTATTTCATTGAAATTTTTCTTTTCAACCAGTTATCATAACAAGATGTGAAAACAAAGTCCCTGTTCACTTATATAGAAAATAATAACAAAAAATTAAAGTTATAAATAATACAAAGTTAATATATTGCAAAGTTAAAGAAAAACAAATTATAAAATAATATATCACATGATTATATTTAGTGTTGATAAGTTTATACACAAAGTTACATATGATTATAATATATATATATATGCTTTTGTTTTATCACACCATGAATAAATGAATGACCAAATGTTTAACTTTTGTCACCTTCAAAGGGATCGAATATTAGAAGCTGAGATAAGGGAAATATTAGAGATATTTTGGATAATTTTTAGGTCACAATAATTATAACCTTCAAAATAAAATAGGAAGTTATCTACATCTTGTCTCTCACTGCTTTACAAAACTGAACAATAAACTTTTAAAAGTTAAGAAAAAAAACATTTTAAACAGTGTTTGTAAAGTGCTTAATTTTTTAGATCCATTTGTAAAACTTTCCTTCCCAGGGCATTTCTTAGGGGCTTCATAGGCCGCTCAGTGGTAAGAATCCGCGTGCCAATGCAGGAGACTTGAGTTTGATCCCTAGGTTGAGAATGTCCCCTGGAGGAGGAAATGGCAACCCACTCCAGTATTCTTGCCTTGAGAATCCCATGTACAGAGGAGCCTGGCAGGCTACAGTCAAAGGAGTCATAAGAGTGGACATGACTGAGCAGTTAAGCACACATATATGGCATATTTCTTGATATTCAAAGATTGTCAAGTAATAAGTGTTTTGTTAAAATGATCACAAAAGCACATTGTGATTACAAAATGTATTTGACCTAAGCTTAATAAATGGGATAATCCAACAAGCATTCTATTTTGCTTTTTCTACCTACTACTGTATTTTTTCTTTTAGTTTGTCTTCTAAAGATATTATTTGAGATTTTTATTCTTAATATTGGGATGGTTTTTGCCATACATCAACATGAATCAGCCTTAGGTATATGTGTGTCCTCTCCCTCTTGAACCTCCCTCCCACCTTCTTCCCCACCCCATTCCTCTAGGTTGTCACAGAGCACCAACTTTGGATTCCCTGTGTCATACATCAAATTCCCCCTGGCTATCTTACTTATGGTAATATATATATTTCAAGGTTATTCTCTCAAATCATCCCACTCTCTACTTCTCCCACCGTGTCCAAAAGTCTGTTCTTTATGTCTGGGTGTCATTTACTGCCCTGCATGTAGGATCATGGGTATTATCTTTCTAGATTCCATATGTATGATTTAATATACAATATTTGTCTTTCTGACTTCCTTCATTCTGTATAAAGGGCTCTGGGTCCATCCATCCCATTAGAAGTGACTTACACAGTCCTTTTTATAGTTGAGTAATATTCCATTGTGAATGTACCACAACTTCTTTACCCATTCATCTGTCAGTGGACTTCTAGGTTACTTCCATGTCCTAGCTATTGTAAATAGTGCTGCAGTGAACACTGGGGTACTTGTGTTACAGCAAGATCCTCTATGACCCACCTCCTAGAGTAATGGAAATAAAAACAAACAATTTAGACCTAATTAAATTTAAAAGCTTTTGTACAATGAAGGAAACTATAAGCAAGGTGAAAAGACAACCCTCACAATGGGAGAAAATAATAGCAAACAAAACAACTACAAAGAATTAATCCCCCAAATATACAAGCAGCTCATACAACTTAATACCAGAAAAACAAACAACTCAATCAAAAAGTGGGCAGAAGACCCAAATATACATTTCTCCAAAGATGGCTAATCAACACATGAAAAGATGCTCAACAACACTCATTATCAGAGAAATGCAAACCAAAACTACAATGAGGCATCATCTCACATCAGACAGAATGACCATCATCAAAAAGTCTACAAATAAATGTGGAGAGGCTGTGGAGAAAAGGGAACTCTCTTATACTGTTGGTGGGAATGCAAATTGCTACAAACACTGTGGAGATCAGTACCGAGATTCCTTAAAAAACTAGAAATAGAACTACCATACGACCCAGCAATCCCTCTATTGGGCATTTATGAGGAAACCATAATTGAAAAATATTTTTATTCTTAATATTTTTATTTACAAAAAAGACATTTTTAAAAATGACATTATTTTACAGATAAAATCCGTACTATCTGAAATTGGAAAAAAATATATATTGCATTTAAAATACTAAATACATTTAGCAGAAACTGAGTCATAACTAAAATGACTGCTAAGGATGCATTTATGAATATTCTGTATGTTTTCTTTTAAATTAATATTAATTTATTGGCCTGAAATGCTTAGTCTTCAGCCTTCTCAAAACTATGAGTGCCAGTCCTTTTGAGAAATCAGGTTGCATTCAGACTTAGGAAGAAATCTTAAATGATAAGGTTTGCAATCTTCAACTTGTGATACAATATTATGAACATTTCTAAACTTAAGTAGAGTTGGTAGAATTTTTTACAATCCCTTTTTTACAATGTTTCATGACATTGAACAATGTGGAACCCTTCCTGGACCAGAAGCCATTATGCAGCACATGTGTGCGCTCACAGACACACACATATGTATACACACACACACACAAACTGCTCATCAAAAAACAGGTTGAGAGACATCCGTTTAGTTCACACTCATAGATGGCACTAACTGAGCTTCCAAATGAGCATAAATACTGCTTTTTCAATTGAGATGTCTCCTTTCTTCAGTGTGTGCTCAGTCTGACTCTTTGAAACCCCATGGACTATAGCCCCCCAGACTCCATGGAATTATCCGTGGAGTGGGTTGCCATTTTCTTCTCCAACTTTCTTCATTATCTGTCATCAAATTGAACGGCTCATATTAGCTTTTAATTAAGTGTCTATTTGTTGATGTGTACAAATCTTTCTAAACTAGATTTTCAACAAATTATTTGTTGAATTTCAGGAAATCCAGAAGGTTGAGTTTTGAGGGAGATGAGGAAGAAGGGACAGATATCTCGGTCCCCCTAAATTTGAATGGAGACCTCAATGGGTTCAATTTCTGCTGTTTCTGTCTGCTTTCAAATTTGAAATTATATAATGACTATTCATTTTTATATTGGCATTCTCCACACAGTAATACAACATTTATTTTTAATTACCCAAAATATATAGGAAAAACAAGACAGAGATTGTACAAAAAGATGTTCAGTGTAGCATTATTTATAATGGCATTAATAAAGCATCCAAATCCACAGGATTTGATTAACAACTTTATTATATCCATATGAGGGAATATTAGATATCTGTCCATAAAAATCTCTAACTATCATCTACCTATGAAATTTAATAAGAAAGAGGAGAAAAGGGATTAAATAAAAGCATACATATACTTAATTTCAATTTTTTTAAATGAACACAGAGACTAAAAACTAGGAAAAGGAGTGACCATCCCTAGCTATTAGGATATCTTTTTTATTGGAAATGCATTTCTATGTCCCACAAAATTTTGACATGCACATATTACTTTTATAAATTAAAAAGATAACTAATTGTTACTCTGTGCTAGATACTGTTTTAACGTTACATTAACTCTTTAAATTTTTATAACTACCCTTTGAGATAATTACTATTTTACCTCATTTCATCAATGAGAGAATTAATTACCACAGAAGTTAAATCATTTGCTCAAGGTCATACAGCTGGTATATGATGGCACCAGGATTTGAACCCTGGTTCAGTTCAGTTCAGTTCAGTCGCTCAGTTGTGTCCAACTCTTTGCGACCCCATGAATCACAGCACACCAGGTCTCCCTGTCCATCACCAACTCCCGGAGTTCACTCAAACTCATGTCCATCGAGTCGGTGATGCCATCCAGCCATCTCATTCTCTGTCGTCCCCTTCTCCTCCCGCCCCCAATCCCTCCCAGCATCAGAGTCTTTTCCAGTGAGTCAAATCTTCACATGAGGTGGCCAAAGTATTGCAGTTTCAGCTTTAGCATCAGTCCTTCCAATGAACACCCAGGACTGATCTCCTTTAGAATGGACTGGTTGGATCTCCTTGCAGTCCAAGGGACTCTCAAGAGTCTTCTCCAGCACCACAGTTCAAAAGCATCAATTCTTCAGCAATCAGCTTTCTTCACAGTCCAACTCTCACATCCATATATGACCACTGGAAAAACCATAGCCTTGACTAGACGGACCTTTGCTGGCAAAGTAATGTCTCTGCTTTTTAATATACTGTCTAGGTTGGTCATAACTTTCCTTCCAAAGAGTAAGCTTCTTTTAATTTCATGGCTGCAATCAGCATCCGCAGTGATTTTGGAGCCCCCCAAAATAAAGTTTGACACTGTTTCCACAGTTTCCCCATCTATTTCCCATCAAGTGATGGGACCAGATGCCATGATCTTTGTTTCCTGAATGTTGAGCTTCAAGCCAACCTTTTCACTCTCCTCTTTCACTTTCATCAAGAGGCTTTTTAGTTCCTGACACCAAAGCCCAAAATTGTAATAATATGCTTTCTAAATAAAATAGGTTGTCCAAACAGCAATTTGTGATCATTGTTGTTGTTTAATCCCTAAATTGTGTCCAACTTTGTTTGAAGTATGTATAGTCATGAAAAAAATTACCTGCTTTAAAAAAATAATTAAAAATTTAATTTAAAAAATTAAAAATTTTCCTATATTAAAACAAGTTTGGTTTAAACAATAAAGTTTTGCCATATAGGAAATTTACATGAGCCTACTGGCCCAATCTCTTAGAGCTTTAAAATTCTAAAATTAAATATGTTCTCAAGAAAATTTACTCTACCATCAAGGGTTCTAAGCAAATAAAACAGAGGATACTTTCTAATCAGACTCTCACCTGCTGCATAACCCAAGACGTTGCTCTTATCTGTTCCCTTCCCTACCTGTGCCCCTTTCACCCATCTCTTTGTTGAAACTGTGATTATCAGATGGCCATGAAAGTTTCTTGAGCCCTAAGTGCTTTGGATAATTCTCAGCGCTTTGAGCCAGTCTTGCTTCCCAATTACGTATTCAGAGGATAAGAGAAAGGACCTCAACCTGTTCTTTTGTTGTCCTTTCATCTCTCATGGGCTGTTCATTTCTGCCCTAGGTTTTATTCTTCTCACTTCTGCCCTCCTCTTCCTGTTTCCGTCCCTGTTTCTTCCCTGTTTCCTTCTAGATCATGCCCATTTATACCTATGTCCCACTTTTCTTCTTCTTAGGGAGGAAAAATAAGTATTAAAAATAAACTAATTACATCTGATGAGCACAAGTACAGTTCGCCTCTATATTAGTGAAAAGAAAGTCTTGAATCTTAAAATTAACCTAATCATGAAGTATCTGCAAACCTTGAAGCTCTTATAAGTATACTGAAAGAGCTCTTTAAAATCTCCATAAAATTTTTCTCCTTCCTAGCTCTACATATATTCTCTTAATACCAAATACATACATCACTACATAAATATTTCTTATTACACATGTTGTATCAATGGTGTGACAAAATTGCTCAGATTTTCAACCAATATAAAAGCTTTGTTTTGAATTAGACTGAGAGCCTGGGTAGCACTTCAACATTTTTCTCTGCAATTCTCTGTTCTAGATTTCAAAGATACAGATGAATTGTTGGAGGTCGTCCTAAGTGTTCAGCAATAAACAGCTTTATGACTCTCTCAACCTGGTTCTGGTACAGAATGTATGTCTTTACATATTTGCAGATTCACATGTGAAACTTAAGATTAGCCTTTGGGAGCTCTGAGTTAATTAAAAAAGGGAAATCAATGGGCCTGTGAATCCACCTTTTCCTGGAGTTGATTAAAATCCAAGAAGAAATTAAAACCAAGTTAAACAGAAAAGCTACAAAGGTTTGGAGAAATATTTACCACATACACAGAACTCTTTTTCTCTCTCTCAAGCACATACAAAATACACGATTTTTTGTTTTCTTGAAGAAAAAAAAAGGTATTAAAAAAAAATCCAGTGACTGATTTTGCCTCTTGAACCAAATCAAATATTTTCTTGTCAAAGCGCTCATAACTGCAGCCTGCAGAGGTCACGGCCTTAACTTTCTCCTTCAGATGGTCTGTGAGTGGAATGTCCTTACGATTAAGGCTCCTTTTGTTTTCCTTGGGAGGGTTTTGCTTACCCTGGCCGAGCGCCTGAGACACACCAAGGTTCTCTAGACTCTGTTTATTAGATTTTTATCTTCTTATCAGAGTCTTCCTTCTTAAATCATGTCAGCATTTTACCACTCTTCAGGGATTCCTGGTGTTTTATTGTCTATGAACTGCTTGGAGGGTGGTTGGGGAGGGAGCTAGCCTAACAAACATAGCATTCATATAATAGTAGGAGTGGGATGGTGCAGGATGCTCCTTGCACTTATTATTCCCATACTTACTCAGGTGCCCTCTCTCTCAGCCTGTGAGCCCCTGGGAAGCCCATCGCCTGCTCTCCCCATGCTTTTTGGTCAATGGAGTGACACAGCTCCTCTGTGGACAGCCTGCTTCTTGGTCATTTTGAGTGGCTCTTTAGACTCCTGTGTACTTGCTTAAGCCATTTGAAATCATCCAGAGAGACCACTGGGTGAGTGGACTGCTTGGTACCAAAGAATGTTTTAGTCACAGATGGAATCTGGAAGGAGCTCTATTCTCTCTCCCGTTCCTGCCCTTTTGGACCATATCGAACTGAAACTTTAAAACAACTTCATGCTAAAGTATCCCAACTTTGTATAAGTAGGAAAAGTTGCCTGGCTTTTGCTATGGGTGGGGCTTTATGGGACAGTGGAAGGAGGTGGCGGGAAAGCAGGAAACCCACAGAAAGACTCACTGCTGGGAAAGTGAGTCATCCGCTTTCCCTTTCATGGAGTATCCACATGACTCAGAATTTTTTTTTTTTTAAATGATACTCAGTATTTTCTTAACCATAAGCTGATCTGTCTTAAGTCTCTTTTTTTTTTTTTTGTAATTAGAAGCTTTACTTATAACAACCAAAGCCTGGAAACAGCCCAAATTTCCATCACTAGTTGTTTGATAAATTGCTATTTGTCTTTAGACTCAGTGTGTTTTGTCACTCAGTTGTGTCCGACCCTTTGTGACCCCATGGGTTGCAGTCATCCAGGCTCCTCTGTCCGTGGGATTCTCCAGGCATGAATACTGCAGAGGGTTGCCATGCCCTTCTCCAGGGGATCTTCCCAACCCAGGGATTGAACCTGGGTCTCCCACATTGCAGGTGGATTCTTTATCATCTGAGCCTCCAGGAAATCTCAAGAAAGCCCAGGCTACTAGAGTGGGTAGCCTGTCCCTTCTCCACGGGAGCTTTCCTACCCAGAAATCAAACCAGAGTCTCCTGCATTGCAGGCAGATTCTTTAAACTCAATTCTAAGCACTAAAAGGGAACAAATTATGGACATAGGCATCATCAAGTTTAAATCTCAAAAACATTATGTTGAGGGAAAAAGATAAACATAAAAAGCTACATATAGCACAATTGAATTACATGAAATTTTCAAAAAGGCTAAAATGACCCATAGTGAAAGAATACTGACCAGGGGTTGCTGGAGGTAGTGGATCTGATTGCAAATATTCTCAGTTATAATGGGTGTTATATTAAGGCCTTTTTTTTTTTTAACTACAAGTTTTAACCAATAAGGTTAACTGAAATGGAAAAGATACTTATCTTTTCACTGAGGTCATAAAGCATGTTTATTATGGTTTTGCATATGGCTTTCAGAATTGGTTAAAATCTATAAGATTATTAGAATAAAAGATTAAATTCTAAAGAGGGTCTAAGGCAGCAGATTACACTGATATGCAAATCCTCTTGGAGATGAAGTTTTACTTCTTTCCCATACACTCTTATAAGGTGAGAATTTGATCAACATAGGGGTTGGGGCGGGGGAGGGGTGATTACAGTCATCAAAGAGCATTCACATGTTTTCTAATGTTTATCCACTCTTTCAAAAATATTTATTGAGCACTTACCTGTGTGAAGCATTGTTTACCTTGGAATCCCTAGTCCAGTGGGATATCGGGATAACTTCTGGGTATACAAATCGTGAGTATGTGGATTTTTGTCTTACCCTGCTGTGCCTACAAACAAAAAATTCTCCTTCCAGAAATAAGTAGCTATTTTATTCCTACCCTTGGGGAGACCTCAGGGTATATGCTATATCCCATGGTAAGGAAAGTGTGAATTCTATGGAGAATCAAGTAGGTTTTTTCTTTTTTTTTCCCCCTCTCTAATGAATCTTCAATGACTTTTTTTTTCCTTAAGAGCATTTCCCAACTTATTAAAGCAATAAGTTCCTGTGGAAAAGTGCTTAACATAGCAGTTTTGTGGCCAGCTTTCCCTTCCAGCTGATAACATCACAGTGAAGGAGAACAAGGCTTGGAAATTTGGGACTAAATGCTACCAATATGTTTTTTAAGATTAAAAATGAATAGTGATGAAAAATGTTTGATATTGTATCATGAAGACTTATGTTCACTTTTCAACGGATTCTACTTTTTTTTCCTCAATTGTCTTTTCATTACAACTCAAATTTGAGATACTCAGTCTGTTGACTACTCCACATACTCAGACTTCTTTTGCATGATTATCTATGGTTTGAGTATTCCAACTGTTTAAGATTTCCCTTATTTCTTCAGCATCATCATAGCTTTTACCCTCATAATTGATTTATCTTTTACAGAAGAAATGTAATTATGAATAAAAGCCTGGTCCTTCATGGAGTGTAACACACAGTTGCTAATACAATGCAAAGAAACAGGTGATAGGACTCCTGGTCCCCACAAAGCCTCAGTTTCTGGGTTTTCTAAAACTGGTGAAATTATATTAGCTATCTCACTGTTGGTGCCATTATAATAATCTTTCAGAGGTCTTATGATTGATACAAGGTCATTCATTCATAATTTATTTATTTATTAGCAATTATCTTCCAGACTTTGTGTTAGTTATTAGAGGAAGGCAAAAGTATACATTATTGGTTTGTTGTTGTTGGTATAAGCTCCTCCATGAACATCTTTTGAGTTTCAGTGAATTGAAAACAGATATTTACATATAATAGATAAGTGCTCTTGGCATCACAAAGGAGGGGACCACTGATCCAGCCAAGTTCTGAGTTAGGTCTCTAAGGAAGAGTAGGAAATTGAAGGAGGGATTTTTATTGCAGGAGAGAAGTGTCAGGTAAAGACAAAAGAAAGAGTTTAAGCCTATATATCTGGGGAAACATGGTTCTCTGTTATAGGAGAGAGTTATTGGAGGTGATATTAAAAGTAGAATAAGATTTAATTTTGAAAGAATTCTGTGTCATACTAAGGAGCTTGGTGATGTGTCTGCCCCATCCCCTGCCTGATCCATAATGGAAAGAAAAATTTCGAACAGTATGTGGTCAATTATCCTTAGCTTAAGTAGTAAGCTAGGGGCTTCCCTAGTGCCTCAGATGGTAAAGAATCTGCCTGAAATGCAGAAGACCCAGGTCCAATTTCTGAACTGGGAAGATCCCCTGGGAAAGGGAATGGCTACCAGCTCCAGTATTCTTGCCTGGAGAATTTCATGGACAGAGGAGCCTGGCAGGCTACAGTCTATGGGGTTGCAAAGAGTTGGACATGACTGAGTGTTTTAAAACTTTCACTTTAAGTTACATTAGCCTTATTAACTGCAAACATTTTAGTTTTTGTTGTTGTTGTTAGTTCTGCCAGAGACATTATAATATCTTTTTTAATCTGTGACTATTTTGTCAAACCAAAACTGTTTACCTCAGATTGGGACTTTAATCCATGTGCTTGGACTTGAACCCAACCAAAACCCAGTTTGAGACTCTAACCCATGAGGCTGGGACACAAACCCAGCCAAAACACACAGTTGGTGGTTTCAGGACCTAGTGAAGTCCAGGTTCTTGATGTCTCATCACAGAAAGAATTCAGTGAGAGACAAAATGATAGGTAAGAAGTGGATTTGTTAGAGAGAAACACTTGACAGAGTGTGGGCCACCACAGAGGAAGAGTCTGGTGGTCTTGAAAGGTGGCCTGGTTAGCTTTTAAGGGCTGGGTAATCACATAGGCATGAGATTAACAGACGCCTACTCCTTGGAAGGAAAGTTATGGCCAACCTAGACAGCATATTAAAAAACAGAGACATTACTTTGCCAACAAAGGTCCGTCTAGTCAAGACTATGTTTTTTCCCGTGGTCATGTATGGATGTGAGAGTTGGACTGTGAAGAAAGCTGATTGCAGAAGAATTGATGCTTTTGAACTGTGGTGCTGGAGAAGACTCTTGAGAGTCCCTTGGACTGCAAGGAGATCCAACCAGTCCATTCTAAAGGAGATCAATCCTGGGTGTTCATTGGAAGGACTGATGCTAAAGCTGAAACTCCAATACTTTGGCCACCTCATGGGACGAGTTGACTCACTGGAAAAGACTGATGCGGGGAGGGATTGAGGGCGGGAGAAGAAGGGGACGACAGAGAGTCAGATGGCTGGATGGCATCACTGACTCTGTGGACATGAGTTTGAGTGAATTCCGGGAGTTGGTGATGAACAGGGAGGCCTGGCGTGCTATGATTCATGGGGTCTCAGAGAGTTGGACACAACTGAGCGACTGAACTGAACTGAACTGAACTGACTGAATCACATAGGCTAAGTAGTGGGAGGATTATTCCAACTATTTTGGGGAAGGGGTACAGATTTTCAGGAATTGGGCCACTACCAGCTTTTTGGTCTTTTGACAGTAGGCCTTGGAACGATCATGGCACCTCTTGGTGTGTCATTTAGCTTGCTGACTGAGGATCAAGGTCTAGTCGAAGTTGACGTGTCTTCCATCTTGGACGAATTTAATTCTAATCAGTTTATGTTGTGTCCTCTGGCTATGTCTTTCTATGAAAAGTTGCACCTTGCCCCCTTCCCTCCTGTTACAAAACTATTCATCTGCATAATAATTATACAATAAGCATTCCACTTCTATTTGGATCAAGTAAACCTTACTCCTCTGACACAGATATTCTGGCAATGTTTTAAATTTTTCACTTCTTGGAAAAATAATTTACTCTAAACTCATGGGGAAACAACAACAACAAAACAAAGGTGATATAGTCAATAGACCACAAATGTCTAATCTTCTACTTCAAAGCCACTGGCAAAAATGAGATATACCAGCGGCAGGAAATATACAAGTAGAATCAGAGATGTATTTATGTATAAGTCTTTAAACCTAATTCTACAACTCCATAAGAATACTCACTTGATCCTATAAACATAACCCACAAAATCCTCCAAAAAGTATGGTACATTTAAGGTTATCCAACTTTACTATGGAAAAGTTCTTATTTCTGTTAAGAAACAAATTGCCACATAAATTGCTGTGTATGTGTGTGATCTTAACACATGATTTTTTTTAAAAGTATTTCATATGTTTAAATTATCATTTTCCACTGAAAGTACGGGTAGGCCCACTTGCAAATTATCCTTTATTTTAGAGGTCAAAAATAAAATATAATATTTTAGATGGTATGAAATCCAATTGTAATATAGAAGCAACTTAAGACTCAGAGAACAATGCAGAATGCATTTCACTAAGGAGACAGGGGTTTTGAAGAAAAATCAGCTCAAGGCATGAACATCCAGGTTTTGAAATATCAGAAAGATTTACCCATGCCTGAAAGCCACAGAAATGCTTTGGTGACATGAAGGTTTTCAGATGTGACTAACTTCTTAATTATGATGATTCTAAGTGAGATTAAGAAAAATAAAAGTGTCCAGTTAACTAGAAATACAATTCTTTTAAAATTTACAACAAAAAATTAATGATGACAGACTGTCCTTTAAGATACTAAATTCAAAGGGATCTTAAGTTTATTTCATAGTTCAAGGCAAACAGAGCTCTTCTAAGCTGAAGTTTCATAATTTTTCTTTACCAGTGAGCATGTACACACTGTCAGCTATACTTTTGTAACTTCTCTGACAAAATCTTCAAACAGCCATATCTTTCTGTTTTTACTGCACAGACAATTATGCAAACTTGGCTAAATGACTCTCTTCAAAAATAGAATCTATTTGGAGAGAAGACTTTATGGAAAGGCAAATTGAATAACTAGTATTATTACATTAGAACTACTACAGTCAAATTCTACATTGAAACTAATTTCTAAGTCATCATATGCTTTATCGTCAGGTGAAATAATGTATTGCCTATCTCTTGTCTCTTTTTTTCATTTCTTCCCCATTTCCACCTCTTAGAAATTCCATATTGTCCACACTCACTCCTTCAGACACACACACATACCATTCCACAACATACATACAAACAAAAACGTCTACACGACACCATCACACACTCTACCTTCCCTATATTTTTATCTTATTTCTCATTAGTTTCTCTGCTCCTGCAGGATTATGGCAATGGATATTGATAGAGTTAGGAATTTGGAAGTATGTTAGAACAGGAAAACATGAAAGAAAGTAAAGATGAAGAATAGAATTATGGTCAGTGTGTATTATGTAACTCTTCTTCTTTCCTTCTTTCCTTCTATCCTTCTATCCTTTCCTTCCTTCCTTCTATCCTTAGTGTGTTCACAAAGGCCAGCAAAGATTGATCTGACTTAGGAACATATCCACAGAGAGATTCAGGCCAAGCATTCTCTTAACCCAGCCTCAAAGCCGAAGCAAAGACAAGATGATGATGAGAGAAGAGGATGAACAGACTAAAGACCATGTTGTAGAAACTGGCTTCAAAGACCATGTTGTAGAAACTGTAGCTTCTGTACAAGATGGCACATTGTTGTTCAGTCACTCAGTTGGGTCCAACTCTTTGCAACCCTGTGGACTGCAGCACACCAGGCTTCCATGTCCACCACCAACTCCCAGAGCTTACTCAAACTCATGTCCATCCAGTCGGTGATGTCATCCAACCATCTCATCCTCTGTCACCCCCCTTCTCCTCCTGCCCTCAATCTTTCCCAGTATCAGGGCCTTTTCCAAGGAGTCAGTTCTTCACATCAGGTGGCCAAAGTATTGGAGCTTCAGCACCAGTCTTTCCAATGAATATTCAGGGACAATTTCCCTTGAGAATTGATTGGTTTGATCTCCTTGTAGTCCAGTGGACTCTCAAGGGTCTTCTCCAGCATCACAATTCAAAAGCATCATTTCTTCGGCACTCAGCCTTCTTTATGGTACAACACTCACATCCATTCATGACTGCTGGAAAAACCATAGCTTTGACTAGACAGACCTTTGTTGGCAAAGTAATATCTCTGCTTTTAAATACACAGTCTAGGTTTATCATAGCTTTTCCTCCAAGGGGAAAGGATTTTTTAATTTCATGGCTGAAGTCAGCATCTGCAGTGATTTTGGAGCCCAAGAAAATAAAATCTGTTACTGTTTCCACTTTTTTCCCTTCTATTTTCCATGAGGTGATGGGACTGGATTCCAAGATCTTATCTTTTTGAATATTCTGTTTTAGGCTAGCTTTTTCACTCTCTTCTTCACACTCTCATCAAGAAGCTCTCTAGTTCCTCTTCACTTTCTGCCATTGGAGTAGTATCATCTGCATATCTGAGGTTGTTGATATTTCTCCCGGCAATCAGCTTGTGATTCTTCCAACCTGGCATTTAGCATGATGTACTCTGCATATAAGTTAAATCCTTGTCATACTCCTTTCCCAACTTTGAACTAGTCTCCTCTTCCGTGTCCGGTCCTAACTGTTGCTTCTTGACTCTCATACAGGTTTCTCAGGATGCAGGTAGGGTGTTCTGGTATTTCCATCTCTTTAAGCATTTTCTTCTGTTTGTTGTGATCCACACAGTCAAAGACTTTAGCATAGTCAATGGGGCAGAAGTAGATTCTTTTTTGGAATTCCTTTGCTTTCTCTCTGACCCAACAGATGCTGGCAGTTTGATTTTTCATTCCTCTGCTTTTTCTAATCCCAGCTTGTACATTTGAATTATCTTGGTTCACATACTGTTGAAGCCTAGCTTGAAGGATTTTGAACATAGCCTTGCTAACATGTGAAATGAGCACTATTGAACAACAGTTTGAATATTCTTTGGCATTGCCCTTGTGGCTTTTTTTTAAATATATATATATATTTCGATTAAGATATTTGTAATATCTGAAGTTCTCTGAGGGATTCAAGTCTCACCGTGATGACTGTTACACCTGGTGGAAGTTTCCTTCTTTGCTCAGTGGTCTTTGGCCCTAAACTCACTGTGGCTAGTTTTCATCAGTGCCAGTCCTGAGTCTCTTACTTCAGAGAGACCCTGCGATGGCCTTTGTCAGAAACCCGGGGATGTGGCCAATCTAGGGCTAATTCATCCTTTACAGGACTTCAGACTTAAAGCAGTAGTGTCTGGTGAGCTCTAGCTCAAAGCTAGGGAACCAACTTCAGTGCAGATATTAGCATTTTCTAGTTCAGTTCAGTCGCTCAGTCGTGTCCGACTCTTTGTGACCCCATGAATCACAGCATGCCGGGCCTCCCTGTTCATCACCAACTCCCAAAGTTCACTCAAACTCATGTCCATAGAGTCGGTGATGCCATCCAGCCATCTCATTCTCTGTCGTCCCCTTCTCCTCCCGCCCCCAATCCCTCCCAGCATCAGAGTCTTTTCCAGTGAGTCAACTCTTCACATGAGGTGGCCAAAGTATTGCAGTTTCAGCTTTAGCATCAGTCCTTCCAATGAACACCCAGGATTGATCTCCTTTAGAATGGACTGGTTGAATCTCCTTGCAGTCCAAGGGACTCTCAAGAGTCTTCTCCAACACCACAGTTCAAAAGCATCAATTCTTTGGTGCTCAGCTTTCTTCACAGTCCAACTCTCACATCCATACATGACCACTGGAAAAACCATAGCCTTGACTAGACGGACCTTTGTTGGCAAAGCAATGTCTCTGCTTTTTCATATGTTATCTAGGTTGGCCATAACTTTCCTTCCAAGGAGTAAGCGTCTTTTAATTTCATGGCTGCAATCAGCATCCGCAGTGATTTTGGAGCTCCCAAAAGAAGACTCTTGAGAGTCCCTTGTACCATAAGGAGATCCAACCAGTCCATTCTAAGGGAGGTCGATCCTGGGTGTTCATTGGAAGGACTGATGCTAAAGCTGAAACTGCAATACTTTGGCCACCTCATGCAAAGAGTTGACTCACTGGAAAAGACTCTGATGCTGGGAAAGGTTGGGGGCGGGAGGAGAAGGGGACGACAGAGAATGAGATGGCTGGATGGCATCACCGACTCTGTGGACATGAGTTTGAGTGAGCTCCGGGAGTTGGTGATGGACAGGGAGACCTGGCGTGCTGTGATTCATGGGGTCGCGGAGAGTCGGACACGACTGAGCGACTGAACTGAACTGAACTGAACTGAAAAATAAAGCCTGACACTGTTTCCACTGTTTCTCCATCTATTTCTCATGAAATGATGGGACCAGATGCCATGATCTTAGTTTTCTGAATGTTGAGCTTCAAGCCAACTCTTTCACTCCCTCTTTCACTTTCATCAAGAGGCTTTTTAGTTCTTCTTCACTTTCTTCCATAAGCGTGGTGTCATCTGCATATCTGAGGTTATTGATATGTCTCCCAGCAATCTTGATTCCAGCTTGTGCTTCTTCCAGCCCAGCATTCCTCATGATGTACTCTGCATATAAGTTAAATAAGCAGGGTGACAATATACAACCTTGACGTACTCCTTTTCCTATTCGGAACCAGTCTGTCTTTCCATGTCCAGTTCTAACTGTTGCTTCCTGACCTGCACACACGTTTCTCAAGAGGCAGGTCAGCTGGTCTGGTATTCCCATCTCTTTCAGAATTTTCCACAGTTTATTGTGATCCACACAGTCAAAGGCTTTGGCACAGTCAATAAAGCAGAAATAGATGTTTTTCTGGAACTCTCTTGCTTTTTCGATGATCCAGCAGATGTTGACAATTTGATCTCTGGTTCCTCTGCCTATTCTAAAACCAGCTTGAACATCTGGAAGTTCATGGTTCATGTATTGCTGAAGCCTGGCTTGGAGAATTTTGAGCATGACTTACTAGCATGTGAGATGAGTGCAATTGTGCGGTAGCATTTTCTAGTAGATCAAGTTATTAGCAGCCTCATCATGCTCAAGACTTCTTCTCTGGTTTATTTGGTTATATGTTTGAACAGGAAGGATCTTAAGTTCCCTGCCCAGAGACGCTTTTAAAATACGCTTTATACAAAATCTAGCTGTTTTCCATAAGAGGCCTTTTCATAGCATCTCATTTGTCAAACTGACAAAAGCATGTGTTGTTATACTTTTAATTATTATTTTTTGTTTTTTAATGAACTTAAGATAGATTCATTCATACACATAATAATAGTATCCAAATATTATGAAAGTTATCTGCTTTACAGATAAAAATTATTTCATACATTCTAATTACTATCATTTCTAGTATCAATATTAATATCAGACACTGATCATATTATAGATACCTAAAATTAAAATTCAAAGCTTCTCTGATGAGTTCCAATGTTTCTAAGAGCCTGTTGTTTTTATTGATAAAATGCAATATCAGTTCAGTTCAGTTCAATCATTCAGTCATGTCTGACTTTTTGTGACCCCATGGACTCCAGCACACCAGGCTTTCCTATCTACCACCAACTCCCGGAGCTTGCTCAAACTCATGTCCATCCAGTTGGTGATGCCATCCAACCATTTCATTCTCTGTCAGTCCTTTCTCCTCCTGCCTTCAATCTTTTCCAGCATCAGTGTCTTTTCCCATGAGTTGATTCTTCACATCAGGTGGCCAAACTATTGGATCTTCAGCTTCCAATAAATATTCAGGACTGATTTCTTTTAGGATTTACTGGTTGGATCTTGCAGTCTAAGGAACTCTTAAGAGTCTTCTCCAACACCACCGTTCAAAGCATCAATTATTCAGCACTCTGCTTTCTTCATGGTCCAACTCTCACATCTGTACATGACTATTGGAAAACTCATTGCTTTGACTATATGGACCTTTGTTGGCAAAGTAATGTCTCTGCTTTTTAATATGCTGTCTAGGTTGGTCATGGGTTTTCTTCCAAGGAGGTGTTTTATATGTATCCTACTAAAATGTTATAACATATTACATGTAAATTAAGAAATATTAATAGAATTTCAAAAATGTAAGGTTCTCATAGATTATTACTTACATTGTTTAGTTGCTAAGTCATGTCCAACTCTTGTGACCACAAGGCCTGTAGCTTGCTAGTCTCCTCTGTCCATGATATTTCCTAAGCAATAATACTGGAGTGAGTTGCCATTTCCTTCTCTAGAGGAACTTCCTGACCCAGGGTTTGTACCCACATCTGCATTGGCAGGCAGATTCTTTACCTCTGAGCCACTCTTACTAATTAAGTTATTTTAATAAAATATTTTACATGATATTAAAAGAGGTTTACATAGAAGTATTAATTAGGAAATGATCAGAAAAGTTTTGCATAATAAAGTATTGGTTGATTAATTCACTGAATACATATTTTTTGAGCTAGAATTTGTAAGAGTATATAATTCATGGTATGAAGAATTCAAGCACTGAAGTTTGCTTGAGCCAAGAATGCTTATGGAATGATTGAAGATAAAGGCACATCAAGGGCTTAACTTTTTCTTGGAATGATAGTAATTGGACAGAAATAATAGCTGATACATTTGCCAGGAAGTATCCAAAATATTTTACATGCAAGATTTAAATTAAGGCTCAGAATTAAACAAACAAGTTGGGTCATATTATTATCCATGATTTTTTTGATTAGGAAATTTGAGCCTAGAGATTAAGTTAATTTCTCAAGGTCAACCTCTTAGGAGTAGTCATGAATTAAGAATAATTCTCTCAGGCTTCAGTGTTTATGCTTCTAGTGACCACTTATCATTATTCTTTATTACTAAATTAGATCCAATAATTAAAGTGCATGATACATGCTCCTGGAATTTCATAGGAGAAGATTATTCCACCTTGAAAAGAAGATGAAGGTGTTGGGCTGGAAGCATATTTGAATTGGACATGAGAGGATGAATTGAAGCAGAGGAATCAAGGGCTGGGAAAAGGCATCCACACAAAGGAATTGCCCACATGATAGTACCTAAGAGCATGGTGACCTGTTACTGAAGGCAAAGAGTCTGACGTTGTCAGCACTTAATCAAGAACCCAGCAAGTGAATAGACAGATTGGGACCAGTTTGTGGAAGGTTCTGAATCCAAGATAAGAAACCGATATAACTTCTACAATATGCACATTTGAGAACAAGTGAACCTTTTCTGAGGAGTAGAAATGAGATGTGACTTGGATTTTAGTGGAGTTAATATAGCAGCAGCAAAGCATACTGGGCTAAGCTCTCACATGCTGAATGCTACAGGCCCATGGGCTTCAGGAGTTAGAGCACACAGGCTCAGTAGTTGTGGCTCATGGGCCCTAGAGTGCAGGCTCAGTGTTGCGACCCACAGGCTTAGTTGTTCCAAGGTATGTGGAATCTTCCCAGACCAGCAATAGAACCCATGTCTTCTGCATTGGCAGGCAGATTCTTAACCACTGTACCACCAGAGAAGTTCTGACTATCATATTTTGATCTCCAATTACACAAGTCCTATCTTTGACAGCTCTCTTAGAATTAGCACCCCAAACAAACCCCAACAATAATTTTAGGAGCAAACTCTGAGTCAGCCACTTGAGTTTTTAAGGTACTCAGCACAGAATGAATATCTTTAGCCAGTAGAATAAAATAGCTTTATAGTAGTGGTTAGGAAGAACCTAACAGCTGCCTCATATGGTAGACATATTACAGTATGGTCATGTCATTATATTTCAAGAGACAAGATAGAATTCATTTTCCATCTAAATCCATGCAATGTTGAGCTGTGTTAACATATGGTTCTTCTGAATATAGGAAAATACTAGTGGGCAGAGCTATCTTGTTTCTGCATGCTATTAAAATGCTGTCAATTTGTAACAGGAAAGCTAAAAGCCCCTGATGTCATCAGACAGTATAGTAGCATCAGCCAAGGAAACTCACAATTCTGGCCATAATGGTGACAGTGTTTTTGCTGCTGTAGAAAAATATGCTTGGGCATATGGAATTTTCACTAATATAATTATGCTGTTTGCTATGAATTAATACCCAGTGGAAGAACAAAAGATCAAGTTACTTTGCCAAATTCACAATCAACAATGAAAAAGTTACCACTATTTTGAGATGGTTATCAAAGTTGAGGGGCAAAGCATGACATTAGTTCTTAATATTTTTTCAACCATATGGCATTTCACCCATAGAGGAAAGCGATGTCCATTTCACGAAGTTATGTTGCAATCCTCATAATAAGGAATTTAGGGGTCATTTAGAGAATTGAAAATCACTGAAGTGAGTTTGTTGTGTAGAATTCATTTAGCAGCATTGTAGGAATAAATGGACTGAACAAATCACTTCTAGAACAGGATACTTACACCAAATTTCTAAACTATTTGAAGTTGTCACATTGAATTTCTATGCTAAAGAGCAAACAACGAAGCCGACCAGTGAGATTTCAATGACTAAGAAACAAACACTTTCTAATTTCCTAACCTTACACAAGAGATTCCTTCTTTTTTCACATCAATGGGTTTTATATTTCTACGTGACATGATGAAGTGCATTAAATTGTCATTATGTTCCTGGCTTCAATTCACCAAAATTGGGGAGAAGAAATTCTATTCTTTATGCCTGTTTTGCTTGTGGATTTCTGGAAAAAAAAAATCAATTGGTCTTCTATCAAGAAATACAATAAAACACGTACATACTTTAAACACATAGATGCACAATAAAAAGATACATTTTTAAAGAAATAACCAGAAAAGTTATCTTTCCCGCATCTCTATCAATTGTTTAATTTTATCGTTACATGACTATAACACTTCATAATAAAGACAATCTTAAACAGCTGCAAAAAATGGGGACACCTACAATAGTATAACATTGTGTTTCAGTAATTTATCAAGGGTATGATTAATTCAACAGTAGCATTACCAAAAGAAAATGAGCCCCAATTAGTCTTTTATTGCAAATACAAATGGTTGTCTATCATCCTTATTAATTATGGTTATTATATTATAATAAGAATATTTGATGGGGGCTAGATAGTTAGACAGCGAGCTGTACTCTTTCCCTCTTTCAAAGACAGCTGCTTTCTTTCTCTCACAGATAACATCCATAAAGGTTATCTCTACAAAATGCTTTGTATACCTCTTTTGTAATCAATAAATTTGCTTCCGAGTAGAAAAACTGTCAGTACTATACATCTCATGCACACATTTTGGACAAAGCTATTGTATTATTTACATTTCTTCTTAATTATACCTCTCTTCCTTCTAATTTTGTACATTCTGTTTCCTCATCCTGAAAAGCTCTTCCCTCTATCCTCTAATTTCTTTTTTATGAAATAACTTCTATCCCATCTTTAGATGTTAGCTTAGGTGTTTCTTTACTTTCAATCATTGTTTTTCAGTTCCTAAGTTGGGTCTCACTCTTTGCCTCCCCATGGAGTGCAACGTGCCAGGCTTCCCTGTCCTTCACTATCTCCTGGAGTTCTGAAACTCGTGTCCATTGAATTGATGATGCCATCCAACCATCTAATCCTCTGTTGGCTCCTTCTCCTGGCCTCAATCTTTCCCAGCATCAAGATCTTTTCCAATGAATCCACTCTTTGCATGAGAAGGCCAAAATATTGGAGCTTCAGCTTCACCATCAGTTCTTCCAATGCATATTCAGGGTTGATTTCCCATAGGATTGACTGATTTGCTCTTGCTATCCAAGGGACGCTAAAAAGTCTTCTCTAGCACTACAATTTGAAGCCATCAATTATTGGGTGCTCAGCCCTCTTTATGGTTCAACTCTTACTTCCATACATGATTACTGGAAAAACCATAGCTTTGACTATCCAGACCTTTGTCAGTAAAGTGATGTCTCTGTTTTTTAGTATGCTGTCACTGCATTAATTTGCCCTCACATTTGGTCTCACAGCATCTCTGTTGTGGAACTTATACAGCAATTACAGTTTTTTGCTAATCATTACCCTCATCATTACCCTCCTTGGAAGGAGAAAACCCTTATCATGGTTTTCTTAGCACATATATCGCTCCTATCTACTTAATCCCTGCCCAGGGCCTTTGGCTACTTATTCTCTTCCTAGTTAACACTGGAAAGACTAGTTCTAAGATAACTTTACCCCACATTACAGAGGCACAGCCCTACAGCACCTCTCTTCTACTCATCCTTCTCAAGGGCTTCGTAGTTGCGGCTGAGCCATGTGCAATCCAGAAATGCAAGTGAATTAGCCCTCTGTGTGGCAAGACTTGGACCAATAAGAGCCCAGAGCCAGTGGATAACACCTTATTCATTTCTTCTTCAGAATGGACTGTCAGGAGGCACAGCCATGTATAAGATTTGGAAAGCAGTTACCTGAGATCTCTTACAATGTTGCAACTGGCCCAGTAAGAAACCTCAGATGGGCTCCTCTCTTTTCCCTTCTCTGTTCTTCTTTCCCTCTCTTTTGCTTTCCTGGGAGTTTTACTACTTAACAGTCAAGTAGCATACAAACTATTGTCTAAGGACCTCTTAGAAAACCCAGAGTAAGAAGGACACTAACTAGCACATAATAGTTGTTTAACAAATAGTTGAATTAATAAGAACTTTTAGAATAAAAATGTTAAAGACATACCCTCTGAAATATTTTCTGCTAGTTCATAATCTTATATATTGGGAGAAAGTTGACTTAGAGTTCAGTTCAGTTCAGTTCAGTCGCTCAGTCATGTCCGACTCTCCGCAACCCCATGAATCACAGCACGCCAGGCCTCCCTGTCCATCACCAACTCCCAGAGTTCACTCAAACTCATGTCCACAGAGTCAGTGATGCTATCCAACCATCTCATTCTCTGTCGTCCCCTTCTCCTCCCGCCCCCAACATTTCCCAGCATCAGAGTCTTTTCCAGTGAGTCAACTCGTCGTATGAGGTGGCCAAAGTATTGCAGTTTCAGCTTTAGCATCAGTCTTTCCAATGAACAACCAGGATTTACCTCCTTTAGAATGGACTGGTTGGATCTCCTTGCAGTCCAAGGGACTCTCAAGAGTCTTCTCCAGCACCACAGTTCAAAAGCATTAATTCTTTGGTGCTCAGCTTTCTTCACAGTCCAACTCTCACATCCATTCATGACCACAGGAAAAACCATAGCCTTGACTAGACGGACCTTTGTTGGCAAAGTAATGTCTCTGCTTTTTAATATACTATCAAGGTTGGTCATAACTTTCCTTCCAAGGAGTAAGCGTCTTTTAATTTCATGGCTGCAATCAGCATCTGTAGTGATTTTGGAGCCCAAAAAAATAAAGTCTGACACTGTTTCCACTGTTTTTCCATCTATTTCCCATGAAGTGATGGGGCCAGATGCCATGATCTTCGTTTTCTGAATGTTGATCTTCAAGCCAACCTTTTCACTCTCCTCTTTCACTTTCATCAAGAGGCTTTTGAGTTCCTCTTCACTTTCTGCCATAAGGGTAGTGTCATCTGCATATCTGAGGTTATTGAAATTTCTCCTAGCAATCTTGATTCCAGCTTGTGCTTCATCCAGCCCAGCGTTCCTCATGATGTGCTCTGCATATAAGTTAAATAAGCAAGGTGACAATATACAGCCTTGACGTACTCCTTTTCCTATTTGGAACCAGTCTGTTGTTCCATATCCAGTTCTAACTGTTGCTTCCTGACCTGCATACAGGTTTCTCAAGAGGCAGGTCAGGTGGTCTGGGATTCCCATCTCTTTCAGAATTTTCCACAGTTTATTGTAATCCACACCGTCAAAGGCTTTGGCATAGTCAATGAAGCAGAAATAGATGTTTTTCTGGAACTCTCTTGCTTTCTCCATGATCCAGTGGATGTTGGCAATTTGATCTCTGGTGCCTGTGCCTTTTCTAAAACCTGCTTGAACATCTGGAAGTTCATGGTTCACATATTGCTGAAGCCTGGCTTGGAGAATTTTGAGCATGACTTTACTAGTGTGTGAGATGAATGAAATTATGTGATAGTTTGAGCATTTTTTGGCATTGCCTTCCTTTGGGATTGGAATGAAGACTGACCTTTTCCAGTCCTGTGACCACTGCTGAGTTTTCCAAATTTGCTGGCATATTGAGTGCAGCACTTTCACAGCATCCTCTTTCAAGATTTTAAATAGCTCAACTGGAATTCCATCACCTCCACTAGCTTTGTTCGTAGCAATGTTTTCTAAGGCCCACTTGACCTCACATTCCAGGATGTCTAACTCTAGGTGAGTGATCACACCATCGTGATTATCTGGGTTGTGAAGATCTTTCTTGTACAGTTCTTCTGTGTATTCTTGCCACCTCTTCTTAATATCTTCTGCTTCTGTTAGGTCCATACCATTTCTGTCCTTTATCGAGCCCATCTTTGCATGAAATATTACCTTGGAATCTCTAATTTTCTTGAAGAGATCTCGTTTTTCCTATTCTGTTGTTTTCCTCTATTTCTTTGCATTGATCACTGAGGAAGGCTTTCTTATCTTTCCTTGCTATTCTCTGGAACTCTGCATTCAGATGCTTATATCTTTCCTTTTCTCCTTTGCTTTTCACTTCTCTTCTTTTCACAGCTATTTGTAAAGTCCTCCTCAGACAGCCTTTTTGCCCTTTTGCATTTCTTTTCCATGGGGATGATCTTGGTCCCTGTCTCCTGTAAAATGTCACAAACCTCTATCCAGAGTTCATCAGGCACTCTATCAGATCTAGTCCCTTAAATCTATTTCTCACTTCCACTGTATAATCATAAGGGATTTGATTGAGGTCATATCTGAATGTTCTAGTGGTTTTCCCTACTTTCTTCAATTTAAATCTGAATTTGGCAATAAGGACTTCATGATCTCAGCCACAGTCCGCTCCTGTTCTTGTTTTTGCTAACTGTATACAGCTTCTCCATCTTTGGCTGCAAAGAATACAATCAATCTGATTTTGGTGTTGACCATCTGGTGATGTCCATGTGTAGAGTCTTCTCTTGTGTTGTCAGAAGAGGGTGTTTGCTATGACCAGTGCCTTCTCTTGACAAAACTCTATTAGCTTTCGCCCTGCTTCATTCCGTGCTCCAAGGCCAAATTTGCCTGTTACTCCAGGTGTTTCTTGACTTCCTACTTTTGCATTCCAGTCCCCTATAATGAAAAGGACATCTTTTTGGGGTGTTAGTTCTAAAAGGTCTTGTAGGTCTTCATAGAACCGGTTAACTTCGGCTTCTTCAGCATTACTGGTTGGGGCATAGGCCTGGATTACTGTAATATTGAATGGTTTGCCTTGGAAACGAACAGTTAGCTAACATCAAATCTGTAACTTTTAGAACTAAATTTCATATGAGATCCAATTTCATTCCTTTTTATGACTGAGCAACATTCCACTGCATACCAGGTGGGGGATGTGATGAATTGGGAGATTGGGACTAAGGTATGTGCACTGTGATATGCGATACGGGTAGCTAGTGGGAACCTACTATGTTGCACAGGGAGCTCGGCTTGGTGTCCTGGGATAATTCAGATGGATGGAATCGGGGAGGGAGTTCTGAGAGGGAGGGGATGTATGTATGCATAATAGCTGATTCAGTATGCCAGCAAATTGGGAAAACTCAGCAGTGGCCACAGGATTGGACAAGGTGAGTCTTCATCCCAATCCCAAAGAAAGGCAATGCCAAAGGATGTTCAAACTACCACACAATTGCACTCATCTCACACGCTAGTAAAGTCATGCTCAAAATTCTCCAAGCCAGGCTTCAGCAATACATGAAACGTGAAATTCCAGATGTTCAAGCTGGTTTTAGAAAAGGCAGAGGCACCAGAGATCAAATTGCCAACATCTGCTGGATCATTGAAATAGCAAGAGAGTTCCAGAAAAACATCTATTTCTGCTTCATTGACTCTGCCAAAGCCTTTGACTATGTGGATCACAATAAACTGTGGAAAATTCTGAAAGAGATGGGAATCCCAGACCACCTGACCTACCTCTTGAGAAACCTGTATGCAGGTCAGGAAGAAACAGTTAGAACTGGACATGGAACGACAGACTGGATCCAAATAGGGAAAGGAGTACGTCAAGGCTGTGCATTGTCACCCTGCTTATTTAGCTTCTATGCAGAGTGCATCATGAGAAATGCTAAGCTGGATGAAGCACAAGCTGGAATCAAGATTGCTGGGAGAAATATCAATAACCTCAGATATTGATGACACCACCCCTATGACAGAAAGTGAAGAAGAACTAAAGAGCCTCTTGATGAAGGTAAAAGAGGAAAGTGAAAAGGTTGGCTTGAAGCTCAACATTCAGAAAACTAAGATCATGGCATCTGGTCCCATCACTTCATGGAAAATAGATTTGGAAACAGTGGAAATGGTGACAGACTTTTTTTGGGGGGGCTTCAAAATCACTGCAGATGGTGACTTCAGCCATGAAATTAAAAGACACTTGTTCCTTGGAAGAAAAGCTATGACCAACTTTCAGTTCAGTTCAGTTCAGTCGCTCAGTCATATCCGACTCTTTGCGACCCCATGAATCATAGCACGCCAGGCCTTCCTGTCCATCACCAACTCCTGGAGTTCACTCAGACTCATATCCATCAAGTTGGTGATGCCATCCAGCCATCTCATTCTCTGTCGTCCCCTTCTCCCCCTGCCCCCAATCCTTCCCAGCATCAGAGTCCTTTCCAGTGAGTCAACTCTTCGCATGAGGTGGCCAAAGTATTGGAGTTTCAGCTTTAGCATCAGTCCTTCCAATGAACACCCAGGATTGATCTCCTTTAGAATGGACTGGTTAGATCTCCTTGCAGTCCAAGGGACTCTCAAGAGTCTTCTCCAACACCACAGTTCAAAAGCATCAAACTTAGACAGCATATTAAAAAGCAGAGACATTACTTTGCCAACAAAGGTCCGTCTAGTCAAGGCTATAGTTCTTCCAGTAGCATGTATGGATATGAGAGTTGGACTATAAAGAAAGCTGAATATCAAAGAATTGATGCTTTTGAACTCTGGTGTTGGTTAAGACTCTTGAGCATTCCTTAGACTGCAAGGAAATCCAACCAGTCCATCTTAAAGGAAATCAGCCATGAATATTCATTGGAAGGACTGATGCTGAAGCTGAAACAGTGATACTTTGGCTAGCTGAATCGAAGAACTGACTCATTTGAAAAGACCCTGAGGATGGGAAAGATTGCTTGCTGGAGGAGAAGGGGATGACAGAGGTGGTTGGATGGCATCACCAACTCAATGGACATGAGTTTGAGTAAACTCTGTGAGTTTACAATGGACAGGGAGGCCTGGCATGCTGTAGTCCATGGGGTCACAAAGAGTCAGACATGATTGAGCGACTGAACTGAACTGGCTGAATAGCTGATTCACTTCATTGCACACCAGAAATTAATACATTGTAAAGTAACTATGCCTCAATTTAAATAAAAATATGAGAGTACCATGTAACTACTGAGAGTGCTTATTTACTTCATTGATGATTTTCACAGAGGAGAGACAGTTAACTCAGAACTTCTGATATTTTCCCAAAAGGTTTGAAGTGCTATTTAGCATAACACTTGGATATCACACATATGATAGAAAGCAGTTTATTGGTTTCCATAAATAAAAACAAATATTTACTTGGTTTTTAGAAGGACTTGAAGACAAATATCCAAGTTTCAGTCATGTGTCAACCTGCTATTATACCAGCATGAACTTAGTCAGCAGAATAGTTTGAATGTGGTGTCCTCATCAGTAAACTGAGAAAGTTGACTACATTGTGTACTTATAAACTATATGCACAACCAAAATTTCAAATCTTGGATGAGAAGGGGAGAAACAGAATGAGAATGACTGAATTGTAAATTTCCAAGAGGAGTTTTCAGATGAGTGAATGGTTACAGAGTGACAAAAATTGGTCTCACCAATCTGGAGATGTTTACCTGGAGATACAAGACAAGATGACACTTGTTCCTTTCAGATTCAACTTTTCAAAATTCATTGAAATACTTCAAAAAATGTACAGTTTACAGACACACACCAGAGATTTTGCAGGTTCAAACTACCACAACAAAGTGAGTAACACATATTTTTTTGGTTTTACAGTGCATATGAAAGTTATGTTTACACTATACTGTGGACTATTAAGTGTGTAGCATTAACATATCTAAAAATGTACATATATTACTTAAAATATTTTATTGATAAAAATATTAACCATCATTCTGAGCCTGAGTCATAATCTTTTTGCTAGCGTAGGGTCTTGCCTCAATGTTGATGACAGCTGGCTGATAAGGATGCTGGTTGCTAAAGTTTGGCTTGGCAGTGGACAAGTCCTTAAAATGACAGGACAATGAAGTCTGCCCAATGATTAACTCTTCTTTTCATGAATTATTTCTCTGCATCATGCAATGCTGTTTAATAATATTTTCCCCACAGTATAACTTTTCTTTTTTTCAAAATTGTAGTCAATCTTGTCAACCATAATAATATAGATATATATTATTCTGGATCTGTTTTGTCATTTTGACAATCTTCATAGCATATTCATGAGGTGTTAGCTTCTATTCAAGAAGCTACTTTCTTTATTCATCCACTCATCTGTTAAAATTTCATCATAAGATTTCAGTAATTCAGTCGTATCTTCTAGTTCTCTTGCTATTCCCACCACATCTGCAGATATTTCCTCCACTGATGTCTGGAATACTTCAACATTATCTATGAGGGTTTGAATCAACTTCTCCCAAATTCCTGTAAATGTTGATATTTTGACCTCTTCAATCATGAGTTCTTCTCGGAAAGTTTTTTATTTACTTTGCCCAGATCCATCAGTGGAATCACCATGGCTGTCACAGCCTTACAAATTGTATTTCTTAAATAATAAGACAAGGATCAAAATGATTCCTTGATCCATAAGTTGCAAATTGATCTTGTGTTAACAGGCATGAAACAAGTGAATCAACAGCATTAATCTCACCATATATCTCCATCAGAGCTCCTGGGTGACTAAGTGTATTGTCAATGAGCGTAATATTTTGAAAGGAATCTTCTTTTCTGAGCAGTAGATCTCAATAGTGGGCTTAAAATATTCATTACACCATGTAAATAGATGTGCTGGTGCCCATGTTTTCCACCTACAGAGCATATGCAGAATAGATTTCAGTCAGTTCAGTTCAGTCGCTCAGTCGTGTCCGATTCCTTGTGACTCCATGGACTTCCCTGTCCATCAACAACTCCCAAGCTATTCAAACTCATGTCTAACCAGTCAGTGATGCCATCCAACCATCTCATCCTCTGTTGTCCCCTTCTCCTCTTGCCTTCAATCTTTTCCAGCATCAGGATCCTTTCTAATGAGTCAGCTCTTCACACCAGGTGGCCAAAGTATTGTAGTTTCAGCTTCAACATCAGTCCTTCCAATGAACACTCAGGACTGATCTCCTTTAAGATGGACTGGTTTGATCTCCTTGCAGTCCAAGGGACTCTCAAGAGTCTCATCCAACACCACAGTTCAAAAGCATCAATTCTTTAGCGCTCAGTTTTCTTTATAGTCCAACTGTAAAGTAGATTTAACAAAATAAGTAAGGGTCATAAGATTTTCAGAATAGTAAATAAGAATGGCAATGCACTCCAGTATTCCTGCTTGGGAAATACCATGAACAGAAGAGCCTGGTGGGCTACGGTCTAAGGGGTCACAATGAGTCAGCCATGACTGAGCGACTGAGCACACAAATGAAACTTGGCTTCAATTTAAAGTCTACCAGAGTGACTGATAAGAGACTGCTTGTCCTTTGAAGCTTTAAAGGCAGGCATAGATTTCTCCTTTCTAGCTATGAAAAGCCTAAATGGCATCTTCTTTCAATGTAACGCTGTTTCTTCTAGATTGAAAACCTGTTGTCTAGAGAAGTTACCTTCATTAACTTTCTTAGTTAGAACTTGTAAATAACTTGATGCAGCTTCTACATCAGTAACTGCTGCTTCACCTTGCACTTAATGTTGTAGAGACGGTGTCTCTCCTGACACCTTACGAATGAACCTCTGTGATCTTCACACTTTTCTTCTGTAGCTTTCTCACCTCTCTCAGTCTTCAAAGAGTTAAAGAGAAAAAAGTCCTTGCTTTGGATTAGGCTTTGGCTTAGGGGGATGTTTTGGCCAGTTTGTTGTTTTATCCAGACCACTCAAACTGTATCCATATGGGCTATAAGGCTGTTTTGCTTTCTTTCACTGTAGTAGCACTCTTAATTTTCTTCAAGAACTGTTCCTTCGCATTCACAACTTGGCTAACAGTTTGGTGCAAGAAGCCTTGCTCTTGGTGTATCCCAGCTTTCAGCATGCCTTATTCACTGAACTTAGTAATTTCTAACTTTTTATTTAAAGTAAAAGACATACAACTTTTCTTTTCACTTGAACACTCAGAGGCCACTGTAGGGTTATTAATTGGCCTAATTTTAATATTGTTGTGTCTCAAGATACAAGAAGAAATGAAAGAATGTACAATGTCCAGCTGGTGGAGTGGTCAGAACACACACATTTATTAACTGAGCCTGCCATCTTACATGGGTGCAGTTCATGATGTCCCAATACTATTATAACAGTAATATCAAAGATCATTGATTACAGATCACCATAACAAATATAACAAAAAGAAAAGCTTGGACTATTGTAAGAATTTTTAAAACAAGACAGAGGCAAAAATTGTGCAAATGCTATTAGAGAAATGGTGCTGATAAACTTGCTAAATGCAAAGTTGCCATAAATCTTCAATTTGTAAAAAAAAAAATTATTTACAAGCATAATAAAGCAAAGTCCAATAAAATAAATGATGCCTGTACCTTAGTTGAAGAGAGTTAATTTATTTAAGTAAAAATAATTTTTAAGAATTATGCAAATAAGCACAGAAAGGAAAGTATCAAGATGAAAGGACAAAAGTGAGAATGCAAGCCAGAAGAGTCTAGCATACCACAATATCCTTTCAAATGCTTAGCAGACAGTCAAATATACACACAATACACACACAGACATACAGATACATTCTCATAAGATTGACATTCTTATCAAGTCCTTGTATGAGGAGAAACCTCAAAAGATGGTTGAAATAGGATATTAGACACTGTAGAAAATAAATTTTTAAAATTGGAAGTTGAAAAAGGAAATCACAGAGAATAAAGTGATAGAAATTATTGTTGGGGGGCTAAGAGTGTTTGAGGATAGAACAGAAAGTCTCATGTACATTTGAAAGGAAGATTAGAGCTAGAAACTAGAGAGAACAGAAGAAAGTCAACACTCAAAGAGATAAAAGATGATAAATTTCCAGAAAAGAGAAACAATTCAGATATTTAAAAGTCATTCTAACTACTAACTAGATCAGTTTAACTAGTCCACAACCCATGCATTTTATATCAACTTTACAAAATCTCAAGGAAATCACTTATAAAAGTGTGACAATCAGATCAACAGCAGACTTCGAGTATGTCCTTAGATTTTTATGGTGGGTTAAAGTCACTGATGAGTGCGTTCTCTTGACAAAACTCTATTAGCCTTTGCCCTGCTTCGTTCCGTGCTCCAAGGCCAAATTTGCCTGTTACTCCAGGTGTTTCTTGACTTCCTACTTTTGCATTCCAGTCCCCTATAATGAAAAGGACATCTTTTTGGGTGCTAGTTCTAAAAGATCTTGTAGGTCTTCATAGAACCGTTCAACTTCGGCTTCTTCAGCGTTACTGGTCAGGGCATAGTCCTGGATTACTGTAATATTGAATGGTTTGCCTTGGAAACGAACTGAAATCATTCTGTCGTTTTTAAGATTGCATCCAAGTACTGCATTTCAGACTCTTTTGTTGACCATGATGGCTACTCCATTTCTTCTAAGGGATTCCTGCCAACAGTAGTAGATATAATGGTCATCTAAGTTAAATTCACCCATTCCAGTCCATTTTAATTCACTGATTCCTAGAATGTCTATGTTCACTCTTGCCATCTCCTGTTTGACCACTTCCAATTTGCCTTGATTCATGGACCTAAAATTCCAGGTTCCTATGCATTTTGTCAAGAGAACACACTGGTCATAGCAAACACCCTCTTCCAACAACACAAGAGAAGACTCTACACATGGACATCACCAGATGGTCAACACCGAAATCAGATTGATTACATTCTTTGCAACCAAAAATGGAGAAGCTCTAAACAGTCAGCAAAAACAAGACCAGGAGCGGACTGTGGCTGAGATCATGAACTCCTTATTGCCAAATTCAGACTTAAATTGAAGAAAGTAGGGAAAACCACTAGAACATTCAGATATGACCTAAATCAAATCCCTTATGATTATACAGTGGAAGTGAGAAATAGATTTAAGGGACTAGATCTGATAGATAGAGTGCCTGATGAACTCTGGACGGAGGTTCGTGATATTGTACAGGAAACAGGGACCAAGACCATCCCCATGGAAAAGAAATGCAAAAAAGCAAAATGGCTGTATGAGGAGACCTTACAAATAGCTGTGAAAAGAAGAGAGGCGAAAAGCAAAGGAGAAAAGGAAAGATATAAGCATCTGAATGCAGAGTTCCAAAGAATAGCAAGGAGAGATAAGAAAGCCTTCCTCAGTGATCAATGCAAAGAAATAGAGGAAAACAACAGAATAGGAAAAACGAGATCTCTTCAAGAAAATTAGAGATTCCAAGGGAATATTTCATGCAAAGATGGGCTCGATAAAGGACAGAAATGGTATGGACCTAACAGAAGCAGAAGATATTAAGAAGAGGTGGCAAGAATACACAGAAGAACTGTACAAAAAAGAACTTCATGACTAAGATAGTCACAATAACATGATCAATGACCTAGAGCCAGACATCTTGGAATGTGAAGTCAAGTGGGCCTTAGAGAGCATCACTACGAACAAAGCTAGTGGAGGTGACAGAATTCCAGTTGAGCTATTTCAAATCCTGAAAGAGGATGCTTTGAAAGTGCTGCACTCAATATGCCAGCAAATTTGGAAAACCCAGCAGTGGCCACAGGACTGGAAAAGTTCAGTCTTCATTCCAATCCCAAAGAAAGGCAATGCCAAAAAATGCTCAAACTACTGCACAATTGCACTCATCTCACACGCTAGTAAAGTCATGCTCAAAATTCTCCAAGCCAGGCTTCAGCAATATGTGAACCGTGAACTCCCAGATGTTCAAGTAGGTTTTAGAAAAGGCAGAGGCACCAGAGATCAAATTGCCAACATCCGCTGGATCATGGAGAAAGCAAGAGAGTTCCAGAAAAACATCTATTTCTGCTTTATCAACTATGCCAAAGCCTTTGACTGTGTGGATCACAATAAACTGTGGAAAAGTCTGAAAGAGATGGGAATACCAGACCACCTGACCTTCCTCTTGAGAAACCTGTATGCCGGTCAGGAAGCAACAGTTAGAACTGTACATGGAACAACAGACTGGTTCCAAATAGGAAAAGGAGTACGTCAAGGCTGTATATTGTCACCCTGCTTATTTAACTTATATGCAGAATACATCATGAGAAATGCTGGGCTGGAAGAAGCACAAGCTGGAATCAAGATTGCCAGGAGAAATATCAATAACCTCAGATATGCAGATGACACCACCCTTATGGCAGAAAGTGAAGAGGAACTCAAAAGCCTCTTGATGAAAGTGAAAGAGGAGAGTGAAAAGGTTGGCTTGAAGATCAACATTCAGAAAACAAAGATCATGGCATCTGGTCCCATCACTTCATGGGAAATAGATGGGGAACAGTGGAAACAGTGTCAGACTTTATTTTTTTGGGCTCCAAAATCACTGCAGATGCTCATTGCAGCCATGAAATTAAAAGACGCTTACTCCTTGGAAAGAAAGTTATGACCAACCTTGATAGTATATTAAAAAGCAGAGACATTACTTTGCCAACCAAGGTCCGTCTAGTCAAGGCTATGGTTTTTCCCGTGGTCATGTATGGATGTGAGAGTTGGACTGTGAAGAAAGCTGAGCACCAAAGAATTGATGCTTTTGAACTGTGGTGCTGGAGAAGACTCTTGAGAGTCCCTTGGACTGCAAGGAGATCCAACCAGTCCATTCTGGAGGAGATCAATCCTGGGTGTTCATTGGAAGGACTGATGCTAAAGCTGAAACTGCAATACTTTGGCTACCTCATGCGACAATTTGACTCACTGGAAAAGACTCTGATGCTGGGAAAGGTTGGCAGCGGGAGGAGAAGGGGACGACCGAGAATGAGATGGCTGGATGGCATCACCAACTCTGTGGACATGAGTTTGAGTGAACTCTGGGAGTTGGTGATGGACAGGGAGGCCGGGCGTGCTGTGATTCATGGGGTCACGGATAGTCAGACACGACTGAGTGACTGAACTGAACTGAACTGAAAGTCACTGAGGATTACATTTTTTTAAATTAAGAGTATAAGATGGAGAAATATACCATGTTCATGGATTGGAAGAATCAATAAAGTGAAAATGAGTATACTACCCAAAGCAATCTATAGGTTAAATGCCATCCCTATCAAGCTTCCAATGGTATTTTTCACAGAACTAGAACAAATAATTTCACCATTTGTATGGAAATACAAAAAAAAACTCAAATAGCCAAAGCAATCTTGAGAAAGAATAATGGAATTGGATTAATCAACCTCCCTGACTTCAGGCTCTACTACAAAGTCACGGTCATCAAGACAGTATGGTACTGGCACAAAGACATAAATATAGATCAGTGGAACAAAATAGAAAGCCCAGAGATAAATCCACGCACCTATGGACAACTTATCTTTGAGTATGGAGGCAAGAATATACAATGGAGAAAAGACAATCTCTTTAATAAGTGGTGCTGGGAAAACTGGTCAACCACTTGTAAAAGAATGAAACTAGAACACTTTCTAACACCATACACAAAAATAAACTCAAAATGAATTAAAGATCTAAACATAAGGCCAGAAACTATAAAACTCCTAGAGGAAAAGAGGCAAAATACTCTCTAACATAAACCACAGCAGGATCCTCTATGACCCACCTCCCAGAATATTGGAAATAAAAGCAAAAATAAGCAAATGGGACCTAATTAAACTTAGAAGCTTTTGCACATTGAAGGAAACTACAAGCAAGGTGAAAAGACAGCCTTCAGAATGGGAGAAAATAATAGTAAATGAAGCAACCGACAAAGAGTTAATCTCAAAAATATACCAGCAACTCTTGCAGCTCAATTCCAGAAAAATAAGCAACCTAATCAAAAAATGGACCAAAGAACTAAACAGATATTTCTCTAAAGACATACCCATGGCTAACAAACACATGAAAAGATGCTCAACGTCACTCATTATCAGAGAAATGCAAATCAAAACCACAATGAGGTACCATCTCATGCTGGTCACAATGGCTGCTATCAAAAAGTCTAAAAACAATAAATGCTGGAGAGGGTGCAGAGAAAAAGGAACCCTTTTACACTGTTGGTGGGAATGAAAACTAGTACAGCCACTATGGAGAACAGTGTGGAGATTCCTAAAAAAACTGGAAATAAAACTGCCATATGACCCAGCAATTCCACTGCTGGGCATATACACCAAGGAAACCAGAATTGAAAGAGACATGTGTACCCCAATGTTCATTGCAGCACTATTTACAATAACCAGGACATGGAAGCAACCTAGACGTCCATCAGCAGATGAATGGATGTGGTACATATACACAATGGAATATTGTGTGGTACATATACACAATGGAATATTACTCAGCTATTAAAAAGAATGCATTTGAATCAGTTCTAATGAGGTGGATGAAACTGGAGCCTATTATACAGAGCGAAGTAAGTCAGAAAGAAAAACACCAATATGGCATATTAACACATATATATGGAATTCAGAAAGATGGTAACGATGACCCTATATGGGAGACGGCAAAAGAGACACAGATTAAAGAACAGACTTTTGGACTCTGTGGGAAAAGGCGAGGGTGGGATGATTTTGGAGAATAGCCTTGAAACATGTATATTATCATATGTGAAATAGATCACCAGTCCAGGTTCGATGCATGAGACAGGGTGCAAGGATGGTACACTGGGCTGAGCCTGAGGGATGGGATGGAGAGGGTGGTGGGAGGGGTGTTCAGGATGGGGGACACATGTACATCTGTGGCTGATTCATGTGAAAGGTTGCAAAACCACCGTAATATTATAAAGTAATTAGCCTCCAATTAAATTTTTTTTAAAAAGTAAGAGTATAGTTTCTTCATGCAATAGAAGGATGATATTAGGAGTTAGAGGCCTCTATGTCTAGCTTCAGTTCAGCCCCTAATTGAGATGAGCACTCTCAGTTCTGTGTTTGTTTCCTAAAGAATGTGAGTGAGATGTTAGGAGTCATGAATCCTGTAATTTGGTGGTTTTCTGAACTCTTCCATTGGTGTGTATCTTTCTCAGTTCACACCCTTGGCATCCCTGATACTCCTCAACAATATCTTGATGCTCTCACATTTTCAATCACATTCTCAAGAGCTCCAGGCTGTTTGTGGCATCTTTTCCATGTCTGGGCCATGAGGGAGATAAATGAGTCACACACACACACATACACACACTCACACACAGATAAACACATACAGATAAAACTAATTCTAAAGTAAAAAGGATTCTGTGTGTTCAAAACTTGCTTTAAGTGTATGTAAATACATTATTAACTTATAGATTTTTTTCTCTGGTGAAAGCACCTATAAATTTCATCAGTCAGTCAAAGCAATATATTGGCTACATGCACATATATATTATATCCAAATTATCTCTATTTGTACAACCAGTGGATAATTTTGCAAATAATTTTTGCAATTTTTATTTACTATCTCTCAAATGTAATCAGAATATAACCTCCTACATATTTTTTAGTGGTATAATTATCACCTAAATTTTAGTACTAATGAAAAGCTCATTCTGAGCACAAAATAATTCACATTTTTTGTTTCTTTACCTAAACTAGAAATCTCTAGCTTTAGCAAAAAGGGAGCTTAAACTCAGAGGAGCTATTGGCTAGCTTTATAGAAAAAGAGCCATTGCTATTTTTTTTTAATCAAACTATTAAAAAAATCCCACTAAATAAATGAGGATACTTCAAGTTTTAATTAACTAAGTTGTTGCAAGAAATGTAGAATTCTTACATATTTTGAAAACCCATGAAGTCTACAGAGGCAAGCAGTCTCACTCTGGAAAAGTTAGGCAGCAGGAAACCAGATATTTTGGACACCAGTGTTCAAATAGTTGCTCTGAGTCTTACAACCTCCCAACAAGAGTTTTGTGACTTACCTTAGAGTCATAGGCTTCTCGTTTTCCTAAACAGATTGTGTGTGAGAAAAGTAAGAAAATCAGGCTTTCAAAGACATAGTCAACTGTTGGCTTGTTTGTTTAAACCAACTTTCTGGAATTAGCTCTATCTTACTTTGTGCATTTTGGGTTGAAGGTTAGACAAGGGTCAAGTAGGAGATTTCAACACATCTGACAGAGGTTTGTTCTTCATGAGAAGAGAAAAGCCTTTCACCAGTCCAGCCCAACACCCACATCTTAAACTCTTTGTACTATTTGTATGTGTAAGAAGGCTAAGGGCAGCACAGGGCAATTTTAAACCCCAAAGCACAAATCCATAACACTCATTATCACCTATCTTTGGGAACTATTATATGGCCTTAAAGATCACTGTTCAAATATGGCCATTGCACTGAAATTGATGAGGTCACATTGGATTGTATTTGTGGATTAGAAACCAAGGGAAGACATTTTTTTTTTTTTTAGAGAAATTATTACAGCTCAATATTTATGAAAGTGAAACAAAGTGATATTTCTAGATATTTAAAATCTGTTATTACTCTCTACACTTAAGGAAAAAAAGTCTGCAATGATTTTAAATATTGTTTTCATAGATGACTGTTACTGTTTGTTTATGGGAGTAGATCCCCGTTTCAAGTACTTTTACAAATCTCCAAGAATGGTACTAAAAGTACCACCTACCTTAATGACATCACCATTTCCAAAACTGTATTTAGCAGAGAGAGAAAAAGAAGAAAAGTGAGAAAAGTTGTGAGGATGGAGGATGGCTGAGCTCTCTCTGCCTCACACTGGCAATGTTCACAGTGTGAACAGCAGCCACACCAAAGAGGCTGGGAGAAAAGAAAGGCAGGAGGATGTCACCTTGTTCTCAGCCACAAAGCTTTGCATTGACCTCTACCCCTGTCTCCCAGTCTTGGTTAAGAGACTTCTTCTTAATATCCACTGCATAGTTTTTAACAGTGCCCTGGGCAGGAAGAGAAGGGGATAACAGAGGATGAGATGGTTGGATGACATCACTGACTCGGTGGACATGAGTTTGGGTAGACTCCAGGAGTTGGTGATGGACAGGGAGGCCTGGCGTGCTGTGGTTCATGGGATTGCAAAGAGTCGGGCACGACTGAACGACTGAACTGAACTGAACTGATCACTCTGTATTTAATCATCTCCTCTGCCTGTCTTCCTTTCTAGACTATAGTCAATGTCTGTCTCATTTGCCTCTGTGTCCCTAGGGTTGACACAGTCCTATGTTCCTAAAGCTTTAGTGCCATATCCTTAAAGCTAGAGCACAGAGTATGTGCTCAATAAATATTTAACAAGTAAGTGAGACTGAAGTCACAGCCACAGTCAGAAAGATAAACCCTCCACCATGCTACACACACTTAAAATGCCTAGCATTGTGTCCATACAACAGAATTTCACTTATTTAACTAGCTGTGTTGTCTTTTAGACACAACTCTCCTGTCCCTCAACTGTGTCATGGTTGAATACCACCTGATCCTGCTTTCATAATTTCTGTTACTTCTTTAAGATGCAAGCCTGGCAATAAAATCTTTTCTATTCTTTTTGCACTTTTTAATAACAGAGCCATAAAGAAAAAAGGGAACTATTTTAAAATAGTGCAATGATATCATCAATAAGGTCAAGCAACATTCTGTGGACAAAATGGATGGTAAATAAAAATCAGGGTAGCCACTGAAGTTGTCCAAGCCTGGATATAAAGAAAACAAGAAAAATATGTTTGAATTACATGATAAGAAAAATTAAACACAACTGTATTATAATTTCATAATGAAGCATTTTCTTTTACATTACTTTCTAATTAAATCCCAAAGGCTATCATATTTTAAATAATTTTCTACCAGTGTTGCAGAGTATGTAAGCCTGCACCACAAACAGCTCATAATGTTCTTAAGCCCTTGCATTCTGTGTTTTAAGGTTGAAATGACCATATGTAAAACATAAATTGAATTTTCTCACACACTGATTTTAGCAGATAATCATTTGGAATTAATCATGTAATTAAAGTTATAGCAGGAACCTCATTTTATTAAAGTTACAAAAAAATAACTCATGAAATATGAAACACGTGATATGCAAGTATAGTTTTTGCCTTATGTTGTCAATAAATAATATTCTTGTTGCTCATAATACTTCTTTGTCAGTCATTTCCCATTTTTGAAGTAGAATTAATTGTTTCAATGGCACTGAGTACCGATCCTTCATTCCTGAGCCTTTCTTACTTTGACCTGGTCTTCCCAGGTGGTGCTGATGGTAAAGAACCCATCTGCCAATACAGGAGACATAACAGACGTGGGTTTGATCCCTGCGTATGGAAGATTCCCTGGAGAAGGAAATGGCAAACACATTCCAGTATTCTTGCTGGGGAAGTGTCCTTGTTTTGAATATTTTTCTACCACGTGAAAATATAAAAACCATTCTTCCTCACAGACCACACAGCAACAGGTGACAGGCTAAATGTGGCCCACAGGCTATCACTGGCTGATCCCAGGACCATAAACTTTTTGGAGATAGAAACAGGTCTTGTAATTTTGTGTGTCTTCCATGGCAACTAGAACTGTAACAGCCTCTTCTAGAGCCTAACAGTTGCTCATCTTTCATACTGCTTACAGCTAAAGTTGTTCACCATTCACTCAGGATTTTAGACAACCAGTTTGAGAACATTAGGAGGTTATATAAGAACTTATTTAAAAAGAGAGAGAGATTTTAGAGGTTGAAATTCCCAGGGAAGAGGGAAGCAAAGACTCAACTCCCCTTGCGACTTTACGGAGTTATCGGGATGTCTGTGTTCAAACACAGTATTTCTTTGAACTAAGCAGAATCTCAGAAAGGGCAGAAGGCAGGCTCAAAGCTGCAGATGCCATTTTGAATGCAAGCTTCATATGGTCTCCGTGGGAGTCTGTAAAACCCAGCGCTCTGCTCTGTGGGAGTTCCTCCCTTTTAGCGTGATGGTTCTGTATTTAATTACACTGTATATTTTCTTCTTTAGTGCTGTGATACCGACAGACAGAGATGCAGAGAGTGAAGGAGATAGAGAAGAGCTGTACTCCAGGCCTGTAGATAAGGGACACATTCTCAACATCCAAACCATTGAGCACACTTAGATACTCCCCCTCGACATTATTTATCTAGAAGGCTCTCTTTGAATTATAGTACCAAAGGGGGGAAATACTCATTTAATGAAGAGAGAGTTTGGTCCAGTTTAAAAGCCATAATTTTGTATGCATGTCAGAAAAGCACATAATCTGAACAATAAATTCCTCCAGCCAGACTGAGGGCCCACTTGCCACTGGAATCTGTTTTTCTTTTTAATATAATGAGGCGACATCCCTTTCCTTGGAGAGGAGAGTTCAATAGTTTAATTTTTGTTAACTGAGATCCCTTGTACGAAGGTAAATTGCATTGCCTTTTCTATTACTAGCTCTGTTAATTGTCAAGCAATCAGAGTTTACGCACTCATCCAAGACAGCGGAGAATTTCCCATAATGTTACAAAATAAAACCTGACAAAGCACAATAATCTTTAGTTTATTGATGTGCTACCAGGCTGTTGAAAGCATCAGATCAGTAATGTGCTTTGGTTAGGAAATTGGGGTCTAGGGAGAAATTTTGGGAGTAACAGAGAGAACATCAGGGCTTGCAGAGAAAAAAAAATATATTAGGAGTTAAAAGGGAAAAAAAATGTTTGTGGTGGGATTTTAGAGTTTATGAAATAAACACTGAGAACTTGTAGGGGTTCTGAAGGAAAACACATCTGGGGTGGACAAATGAACTTTGGCCTCAGTGGCCAAACAAGATTTATTTTTTGGTGTGGGTGGAGTGCTGTATATTATGATATAAATAACATACACAAATGCCAGACTTCCAGAAAAAATACACTCCAAAGATAATCATTTTACATAATGAGAGCTCCTACATTATAGTTTACTGAAATAAAAATGAAGTGGCCAGGACAGCAAAGTTGAATCTAGATTCAGCTAAAAAAGATTAAAAGTAAGGATTCCATGAAATGTCTCACAAGTTTTTCAAGTCTCCTTAGAAATCTGAACTTTCAATGCTGAGAAAAATAATGAAAAATTTACTTTAAGGACTGTTAAGACCTACAAAATCTATTTTTGGAAGATGATTGCCATCACCATGTGCTCTTCCCTAGACTATTCTGTCCCATGTCCAGGAAGGGATCCTGCCTTGGACTTGTCATGTCAAACACCCCACAGGACTTGCAAGTAGAAGTCACAGTGGGGCCCTCAGGCTGGGCTAGTGACAGCAAAAGGCCAATGGTCATGCCACCTTTCAAGCTATGCTTTCTCCTAAGTGTTTTGAGGGTTTAAGTTTCCACTTTGATAATTTGACTTTGCAGCCAGGCTGACCCCAGAAATTAAGATTTGAGCCACTGTATTAAATTGCTCCTTCGGATTTGGATTTTAGCTCTAAAAAAGCAAAATATCAATACTTTCCTTACTAACTTACAGAGAATGAATTTAGGAAGCAGACCTACATTAATGCTGTAATCATACTCAAACTTATTTTAGGAGTCAAAGAGGAAAATATAAAAAGCCTCCAAGTATATGAAAAAATGTCAGTGAAGCAACTATCTTCACAAGTCTAAATCCATGCTAACTAAAGACGAAAGGGATAAAATTTCTGATTTGGAAGTTTGATATGAAATTTTTTCAAAAAAGGTTTGGTTGAGGGTAAGAGTTTGTGGGTGTGTATGGGAGATAGATGTGTGTGTGTATGTGCGTGTGTGTGACAGAGAAAAAGTGAGAGAATAAGGGATTGAGATTCTCTACCTTGCAATAAAAGATGGCAAGGTGATAAATTAGTGCTCTCAACTGAAATTGATTACTTTGTGTTCCCATCCAGTTCATGTGGCAGCCACACAGATGCTCTGAAACACCTTAATGACACATTGGAGAAAACTTCTCAAGTGGGCTCCGTGCAGCGCTCCTTCCCTTCCTCCCCACATTGGCTCCGGGAGTGAACTGCTGTGTACGCTGCATGTATTAGGGGAACTGCCATGCAAACATCCCTGGACTCCCTCCTGCCCAGAGACGTCTTTATTTTATTTATCAGGAATCCTTTTGACAACCCTAGGAGCCTAAATGCTAAAATGACAAATGTAAGTGATTTTGTCTGTTCAGTGCTTGGCTATATCTATTCCCAGCTCTCTGGAGAGGTGGCGCATATAGTAAAAAGACGGAACAGCCTTGAGCCACCTAGAGGCAATCTTATCCCAGCCTGCCCAGCAAAGCAAAGTTATGAGGTTATTGCCATAATTGTAGATTAAATGAAACTGCCTATTTATTCTCTGAGATTAAAAATAACAAGTTGCCAATATATTTGAATGAAAGGAGTACTCCACAAGTTGGAATCATTTCAGTTAGGGTTCCAGTTTTGAATAATTTAAGACATCTCCTATGGTAAAATTCTTGGTGGAATGTAATCAGTTTCATTCCACTGCAGTTTTGAGGATCTAAGAAATGTCAGAAAATATTCATAAATATAGATACATAAATATTCCAGATATTCCAATAAATATTAATTATCAGTTACTATAAGAATTGCTGTAAGTACAAGATAAAATAATAATATAATAAATAATAATAATGTTTCACCACTTGAGGACCTTCCAACTTTGAAAGGACATTCAGACTTTGATGTATGAAATTGGACTACACAGCACTGCAAAAGTTCTTCAAATATTCTATGAGTTATTCATACTTTCATTTTCTATCAGCTTAATAATCTGTATCTGTGTTGAATAATTCCATGCTTAATAATTCTGAATCTGTATTCACTATTTTTTAGAGTTCTATAGATTCTAAAGCTCATTTTCACTTGATGTTTCGTAAACATTGAGCAGTAGCCACAAAAGCAATGGTGATTTGAAGGACTGTAGTCAATAAAGGACACCATAATGACCAATAGACTCAGGCAATGGTGCACGTTCATTTTTATACAGATAGAGCATATAACTTACCCTCAAGCCCCCATCAAGAATGCTCTGCTGCAAAGAGAACACTCACTCCAGTAGGAACCTGTCTTTCTCCTGGAGGCTTTCAATGCTCTTATTCTCAGAAAGGACCTTTCCTCTTTTGGCTTTTGCCCCAGGTTTTCTGAGCCCTAGTCCTGTTCACCTGCTGCAAGAAACCATCCTCAGAATGTTCTTGAGTGTGAGACTAGGTGAAAAAAACATCGGTATCCTGATGACATCATCTTCTAGCCCAGCTGAACCGGAAGCATCCCTTATTCCTCCTGCAAACGTTGTGAAATCTTTACCTTATTGACGTCTGCATAAGCAAGTGATCCAGAAATATGTATTTCAGAAATACATATATTTCCAGAAATATATATTTTCCAAAGAAAATCTTGTAGTGTATGTTTACAAAAAACACTAGCTGCTTGCAAAGTAAAAATAGTCTCTTATTAAGTAAAGTGGTTTAAAGATTTTCCCAGCCTTATTCCTCACCATTTAAAGAAGTCACTGCTTGAGTTTGTAACTTTTTAAAACTACACTGTTAATGCCTCTCATAGAGGAGAGTGACATGTTTTAAAGCTCTGCTTATACAAAAGTCTCCCCAGATATAATAGGATTGATTTTACCAACAATTATATACAAAAGATGGGCTTCCAAGTTGGCATTAGTGGTTAAAAACCTGCGTTCCAATGCAGGTAGATGTAAGAGAGACAAAGGTTTGATCTCTGGGTCGGGAAGATCTCATGGAAGAGAGCATGGCAACCCACTCCAGTACTCTTTCCTGGAGAATCCATGGACAGAGGAGCCTGGCGGACTACAGTCCATAAGGTCCCAAAGAGTTGGACACAACTGAAGCAACTTAGCACACACATGCACATACACCAAAGATATTTGATTAACATAACAAAAGCAACAGGAACATAGCTGATTCAATATAGTTTGCTTTTCAAAATAGTTCCTCATTTAAGGCCTCCGTTGCCCTTCTCAAGGTAAGTAGACTAGTGCATTCCCTATATGAAGACACTGAAATCCCAAGAGCTCAAACAACTTGCCCATAGGAACTGATTACTGAGTGTGGCTAAATACACCTAGACTAAAATGTGAGGGATAGAGAGGTGGGAAGTTTGACTGTGGTGTAACCTGTGTCTTCAAGAGAGCTCTACAACCTGACACATTCTCCTTGCAACAGAACAAGTAAAACTGTGACCTATGTAATACAGAGCTGTTATTTACATAGAGCTGTTTTCAAGTAATTCCAACAAGGTCAGGACATTTGTCAAGCTCAGCGTTTTGCTCCCTACAGGAAGTGGGACCCTCCAAGCTCTTTGGTATACTTCCTAGTGCCAGAATAAGGTATTATGCCTCTGGCTCCCAGGATGTCACTGCTATTAACTAAGCCCACCTAAGGAGACTTTTGAATGAAAGCGGGAAGAAGATTGATAAGGGAAAAAAGGCACATATCTTTGTATCTCCATCTCGTTCTGTCGATTGAGACCAGGGCACACAGTTTTGCCTGAAAGAATCATCATATTCTGAAAGACGACTGTCAGAGTATTTTTCATAGAAATGGAACCTTTTCATAGTGAGATATTACATTGAGCACCTCTTTTATTAACAAATGCTGAGCTTCCCTGAATGAAGACTCCCTCTTGCGTTAGTGCCTCTTGAGTTATCCCCTTAGAACCCTAGAGAACCTAGTTTGAATATAATTCTCCTAAGTGACTGAATTAGAAACACACATCTTTAAGCAGAGGCCTCTTCCCCTTTGTTTCTGTGAGTTGATTGAATCATCCTTATTTCATTCACTTCCTTCCAGATATTTCTCCCCATGAGTTCAACCTAAAACTTTCTTTTATGATTTGATTAAATGTTTCCTCATAACATTGATAAGATTCTCTAGCAATCTCTTTTTACATTCATCTAGTTTATCCTCTGAGAACACCCTTCCTGTTCAATAATTATGTATTGAGGGATTTCCCTCATGGTCCAGTGGTTAAGACTCCATGCTTCCAATGCAGGTTCAGTCTCTGGTTGGGGAAATAGATCCTACTTGCCACAGTTAAGACCTGGTGGAGCCAAATAAATAAAAATATTTTAAAAATTAAAAAATAGCAATATCATTAAAAATAACAATTATGTATTGAGTAACCCTTACATGCCAGCCAGGTACTGAGGATTTGTACTTGGAAGTCAGAAGATCCAATTCTATTCTAAGGAATTCTGGCTTTCTTTATTCCCTACTCAACAGACCTCAACATTTTTGGAGATACTTAACCAAAAATTGAAAAAAAATCAAGTAGATAGGAAGAATTGCTTCTTCCATGGGAGTCTATGGGGTAAAAGTACAATTAAGGTAAGTGGGAAGTCACATACAATTACATTCAGGGAAATATAAGCAGACTTTGTAAAACAGTTGTTGCCTTTCCTTGTATTGAGTAACATAATACATTATTTGAATAGTTCTATTATCTATTCTTAACTGAAACATATAGTGCCTGTCCTATTTCTTCAAAAAGCTTGTTAATATGCAATCACCTAGTAAAACTGCTAAGTTTTTAAAGGTCATCCATGTTTTATTCATAAAGAGTGGTTTTCTGGAGGGGAAGAAGGTTACAATGTCATGTAATACCATATTCTGATGTAGACTTTGCTTTCCAAGATATGTTCTAATGGATTGGATAGGAAAAGAGTGAAATTTTAAGGAGAGGGAAGTGAATTGTTTCATAGATATCAATAAAACTTCATGTAGAATAGAGAAGACTTTCAAATAGGGGAGGCAGATTTACACTACGTTAAAACTCTTTTGAGTAAGTTTGGCATTCTGTGTTCTTTACGTTCACAAGCATTCAGTTCCTGAAAGGCCAGAGACATGAGAATGAAAGTTTCCCAGCCCCCTTAAAGTGAGGTGGCCATGTGGTTAGTTCAATCCAATGAAATGTGAGTAGAAATGGATGCCACTTGCAAACTACAGCATTTAATTAATGCTGTTTGAACTACCGGCTTCCTCTTCTTCTATCATGGTCACTCGGAAGGACATGTTTTCAATGCACAGATTAGTATCTGGGTGGATGGGTTAATATGATCAGGGTTTATCACCTTTTTATAGATGTTAATCAAATTTTTCAAGGTCACAAAAACTTTTTAGGAACAGAGAATTAAAAAAAATAATAATTCAGACCTTCATTTCCTAGGCCAAAACTCTGTATATAGCTGATAGTCTGTATTTTAAGAGGAAGTAGTAGTAACTGGTATTCCAGTCCTTGGGAATATTTTCTTTCTACTACTTACCTGTGCAGTTCAATGTAAAAGGCAACAAAATTAGCATCTCTTCCCTTTAAATTCAACCATAAAATCACAACATCACTCTCTATTTTTAGAGGCCCTGCCTTAATCTTCATCAAAGCAGCCACGCTGTCAAGTACATTTCTTTGTATTGAGTTTAGTTAAGTTGCTCAGTCATGTCTGACTCTTTGTGACCCCATGGACCACAGCACGCCAGGCCTCGATGTCCATCACCAGCTCCCGGAGTTTGCCCAAACCAATGCCCATTGAGTCAGTGATGCCACTCAACCACCACATCTTTTGTCATCCCCATCCTGCCTTCAATTTTTCCCATCATCAGGGTCTTTTCAAATGAGATAGCTCTTTGCATAACGTGGCCAAAGTATTGGAGTTTCAGCTTCAACATCAGTCCTTCTAATGAACACCCAGGACTGATTTCTTTTAGGATGGACTGGTTGGATCTCCTTGCAGTCAAAGGGACTCTCAAGAGTCTTCTCCAACACCACAGTTCAAAAGCATCAATTCCTCGGTGCTCAGCTTTCTTGATAGTCCCAACTCTCACATCCATACATGACCACTGAAAAAACCATAGCCTTGACTAGACATACCTATGTTGGCAAAGTAATGTCTCTTCTTTTTAATATGCTAAGTTGGTCATAACTTTCCTTCAAAGGAGTAAGTTTCTTTTAATTTCTTGGCTGCAGTCACCATCTGTAGTGATTTTCAGTTCAGTTCAGTTCAATTCAGTCGCTCAGTCATGTCCGACTCTTTGCGACCCCATGAATCACAGCACGCCAGGCCTCCCTGTCGGCCCCCAAAAATAAAGTCAGTCATTGTTTCTACTGTTTCCTCATCTATTTGTCATGAAGTGATGGGACCAGATGCCGTGATCTTAGTTTTCTGAATGTTGAACTTTAAGCCAACTTTTTCACTCCCCTCTTTCATTTTCATCAAGAGGCTCTTTAGTTCTTCACTTTCTGCCATAAGGATGGTGTCATCTGCATATCTGAGGGTATTGATATTTCTCCCAGCAATCTTGATTCCAGCTTGTGCTTCATCCAGCCCAGCATTTCTCATGATGTGCTCTGCATATAAGTTAAATAAGCAGGGTGACAATATACAGCCTTGATGTACTCCTTTTTCTATATGGAACCAGTCTGTTGTTCCATGTCCAGTTCTAACTGTTGCTTCCTGACCTGCATATAGGTTTCTCAAGAGGCAGGTCAGGTGGTCTAGTATTTCCATGTCTTTCAGAATTTTCCACAGTTTATTGTGATCCACACAGTTAAAGGCTTTGGCATAGTCAATAAAGCAGAAATAGATGTTTTTCTGGAACTCTCTTGCTTTTTTGATGATCCAACAGATGTTGGCAATTTGATCTCTGGTTCCTCTGCCTTTTCTAAATCGAGCTTGAACATCTGGAGATTCTCGGTTCATGTATTGCTGGAGCCCAAATTGGAGAATTTTGAGCATGACTTTACTAGCATGTAAGATGAGTGAAATTGTGTAGTAGTTTAAGCATTCTTTGGCATTGCCTTTCTTTGGGATTGGGATAAAAACACCTTTTCTACTCCTGTGGCCACTGCTGAGTTTTCCAAGTTTGCTGGCATATTGAGTGCAGAACTTTCACAGCATCATCTTTTAGGATTTGAAATAGCTCAACTGGAATTCCATCTCCTCCACTAGCTTTGTTCGTAGTAATGCTTCCTAGGGCCCACCTGACTTCACATTCCAGGATGTCTGGCTCTAGGTGAGTGATCACACCATCATGATTATCTGGGTCGTGAAGATCTTTTTTGTACAGTTCTTCTGTGTATTCTTGCCACTTCTTCTTAATATCTTCTGCTTCTGTCCTTGAGCCCATCTTTGCATGAAATGTTCCCTTGATATCTCTAATTTTCTTGAAGAGATCTCTAGTCTTTCCTATTCTATTGTTTTCCTCTATTTCTTTGCACTGATCACTGAGGAAGCCTTTCTTATCTCTCCTTGCTATTCTTTGGAACTCTACATTCAAATGGGTATATTTTTCCTTTTCTCCTTTGCCTTTCACGTCTCTTCTATTCACAGCTAATTGTAAGGCCACCTCAGACAGCCATTTTGCTTTTTTGCATTTCTTTTTCTTGGGGATGGTCTTGATCGCTGTCTCCTGTACAGTGTCACAAACCTCCGTCCATAGTTCATCAGGCACTCTGTCTATCAGATCTAGTCCCTTAAAACTATTTCTCACTTCCACTGTATAATCGTAAGGGATATTATTTAGGTCATACCTGAATGGTCTAGTGGTTTTCCCTCCTTTCTTCAATTTAAGTCTGAATTTGGCAATAAGGAGTTCGTGATCTGAGCCATAGTCAGCTCCTGATCTTGCTTTTGCTGACTGTATAGAGCTTTGGCTGCAAATAATATAATCAATCTGATTTCAGTGTTGGCTGTCTGGTGATGTCTATGTGTAGAATCTTCTCTTGTGCTGCTGGAAGAGGGTGTTTGCTATGACCAGTGCATTCTCTTGGCAAAACTCTATTAGCCTTTGCCCTGCTTCAGTTTGTACTCCAAGGCCTAATTTCCCTGTTACTCCAGGTGTTTCTTGACTTCCTACTTTTGCATTTAGTCCCCTATAATGAAAAGGACATATTTTTGAGGTGTTAGTTCTAGAAGGTCTTGTAGGTCTTCATAGAACCATTCAACTTCCACTTCTTCAGCATTACTGGTCAGGACATAGACTTGGATTACTGTGATATGGAATGGTTTGCCTTGGAAACGAACAGAGATCAACCTGTCATTTTTGAGATTGCATCCAACTACTGCATTTTGGACTCTTTTGTTGACTATGATGGCTACTCCATTTCTTCTAAGGGATTCTTGCCCACAGTAATAGATATTATGGTCACCTGAGTTAAATTCACCCATTCCATCCCATTTAGTTGGCTGATTTCTGAAATGTCGACGTTCACTCTTGCCATCTCGTTTGTAATAGTGCTCAATATTATTAGTGTATTAGCATTATTATTTTAATGTATTAATGTACTAGGATTACACAATGTATTAGTGCATTAGTATTATGTATTAGTGCTTTGCATTGCTACTGCTACTGCTACTGCTAAGTCACTTCAGTCGTGTCCGACTCTGTGTGACCCCATAGACGGAAGCCCACCAGGCTCCCCCGTCCCTGGGATTCTCCAGGCAAGAACACTGGAGTGGGTTGCCATTTCCTTCTCCAATGTGTGAAAGTGAAAGTGAAGTCGCTCAGTCGTGTCTGACCCTTAGCGACCCCATGGACTACAGCCTACCAGGCTCCTCCATCCATGGGATTTAGTGTCCGATAAATCTTTAACTTTCACTAAATGAAAATTTAAGTTCTGCTTTTGCACCTTGATTAATTTTCACTGTCTTTCTAACCATAAAAATTAAAAACCGCAAGGTCATCTTTGATTTCTCCCTCTTCCTCAAGACCAGAAGCCAAACGACTACCAAGAACTTTGTGATCGCTGGTCATACCATTAAATATACATAAATGGCTGATGGCTTATATATATATATATATACATATATGTACACATATATATATATATATATGTACATATATACATATTCAACAGTTTGAACTCAACAGCTTTAGAATTCATCCATAACTTATATAGAGAAATAGAGATTTACAGATTATTAAAAAAAAGCACTCATTAAGAAACTTGAACCAATATGAGTCACCAGAGATGCTGAGAAACATAAATTTATGGTAACACAGAGAAATGGACACAGTTCAGATTTTTAAATAAACAGAATTAATAAATAAATATTCCGTTCCATTCCGTCGCTCAGTCGTGTCCAACTCTATGCGACCCCGTGGACTGTAGCCTACCAGGCTTCTCCATCCATGGGATTCTCCAGGCAAGAATACTGGAGTGGGTTACCGTTTCCTTCTCCAGGGGATCTTCCCGACCCAGGGGTTGAACCCAGGTCTCCTGCATTGGAGGCAGACGCTTTAACCTCTGAGCCACCAGGGAAGCCTAAATAAATATTAGTAGTGCTAAATAAGAAAGGTAAGACTGTATCAAACTATAGAAAATATGTCAAATATTAGTAAGAAAATCACTGAAAGCTGAAATGCCTATGTGTTTGTTTGTATTCCTTAAATCAGCTTAAAAACAAGCCAAGCAGTTTTGATAAGTTTTTTTTTTTTTAATCTACCTATATTTCCTTTTGAATCGAAGTCACATATTCGTCCGGTTTGTATTTAAACAGACCAGTTGTGTTGTCTTGAAAATGACTCCTCCCACACTGCCTTCCTTCTCACTCCTCTAAAACAGTATTATATCATAGATCTTGAGGCAAAAGCTAAGCTATGAGGGGGACTTCCCTGGTGCTCCAGAAATTAAGAACCAACCTTCCAATGCAGGGGACTGAGTCTGATCCCTGGTCAGGGAACGAGGGTACCACATGCCGTGGAGCAACGAAGCCTGTGAGATGCAACTAAAGAGCTTCTGTGAAGAGCCTGCACTCCCCAACAAAGACCTAGTGCAACCAAAAAAAAAGAAAGAATATTCCTTAAAAAAAATTTAAGGTTGTAAGGAAATTGTAAAGGTCGGGCCTGCCAGAAAACGGAGTAACATAAAATACATTGGTTTAGTGACTTGCTTTTATTTGTTAATATTGCTGCTGTTATATTTTAAGAATATGTCCCCATGAACAATGATTTAATTATGCTTCTACCTGGAGGCTTTCACAAAAGATGCAATTTTAAAATATAGCAAATAGATTAAATGGTGTGTGTGTGTGTGTGTGTGTAATACACATTTATTATATGTCTGTGTGAAAAGCACCATACGATCAGTGGGTTTGATCACTGAAATATTGATGGTGAAATATTCAAATTGATCTCACTCTATTTTTTTCTCATTAGAATGAAAAGACATTTCATTAGAATGAAAACCAAAAATATTAAATTGAAGCTTGGGGGTAGTTTCAGGACAGAGCCAGGAAAATGGCCAATTGCAAGTTTAAGAGTGGAATCCCATCAAAATTACCCATATTTCAATTCTTGACCCAAGCAGATGATAACGAAATGGTCAGTCTTAACAAGTACATTTGATTCTGTTGCAAATACATACTTTCAAACTATTTTTTCATACCTTTTGGTGTGTAAAGGTCTTTTCCTATTTAAGGTGAAACAAGAAAGAAAGTCTTCAACCCTTAAATACTTAAATGACTAGATCTAGAGTTCTTGATCTGATTAGGTTAAGCTCCAGTTTAAAAATGCAAATGTACCCAGAAGAGAGTTCTGTGTTATACATTCAGGCTTTAAAGTGGATGTGCTTAATCTAAGATGCATCTCTGTACAATTTAGATGAGATAGGGAGGTCTGGGAAGAATGAAATTTTGGATAGAGTGGGATCAAAAGGCCATGATACTTTAGAAGTAAGGAGTCCCACAAAATGGGCAAGGCAGTGAGTAGCTTGGAATAGTTTTAAACCACAAAAAGTCCATCTAGTCAAAGCTATGGTTTTTCCAGTATTCATTTACAGATGTGAGAGTTGTACTATAAAGAAGGCTGAGTGCAGAAGAATTAGTGCTTTTGAACTGTAGTGTTGGAGAAGACTCTTGAGAGTCCCTTAGACTGCAAGAAGATCCAAGTAGTCCATCCTAAAGGAAATCAGTCCTGAATACTCTTTGTAAGGACTGATGCTGAAGCTGAAATTGCAATACTTTGGTCACCTGATACAAAGAACTGACTCACTGGAAAATACCTGATGCTGAGAAAGATTGAAGGTGGGAGGAGAAAGGGATGACAGAGGATGAGATGGTTAGATGGCATCATCGACTAGATGGACATGAGTTTGAGCAAGCTACAGGAGTTGGTGCTGAACAGGGAGGCCTGTTGTTCTGTAGTCCATGGGCTTGCAGAGTCAGACACGACTGAGTGGCCGAACTGAATGGATATCATAAGTAAATATATAAATTCCAAAGTACTGTCTCTGCTTCTTAATATGCTGTCTAGCTTTGCCACAGCTTTTCTTCCAAGAAGCAAGTGTCTTTCTTAATTTCATGGCTTCAGTCACCATCTGCAGGTATTTTGTAGCCCAAGAAAATAAAGTCTGTCACTGTTTACATTGTTTCCCCATCTATTTGCCATGAAGGGCGGATGCCATGAATTTACCTTTTTGAATGTTGAGTTTGAAGCCAGCTTTTTCACTTTCCTCTTACACCTTTATCAAATGGCTCTTTATTTCTTCTTTGCTTTCTGCCATTATGGTGGTGTCATCCACATTTCTAAGGTTATCAATATTTCTCCTGACAATATTGATCCCAGCTTGTGCATCATCCAGCCCAACATTTCATATGGTATACTCTGCCTATAAAGTAAATAAACAGGGTTACCATATACAGTCTTGCTTTACTCCTTTCCCAGTATGGAGCCAGTCCGTTGTTCCATGCCCTGTTCTAACTGTTACTTCTAGACCTGCATACAGGTTTCTCAGGAAGCAGGTAAGGTAGTCTGGTGTTCCCATCTTTTTAAAAAATTTCCCACACTTTGCTGTGATCCACACAGTCAAAGGCATTAGCTTAGTTAATGAAGCAGAAGTAGATGTTTCTCTGGAATTCTCTTACTTTTTCGATGATCCAACGGAGGTTGGCAATTTGTTCTCTGTTTCCTCTGCCTTTTCTAAATCCAACTTGAACACCTGGAAGTTCTTAGTTCACATACTGTTAGAAGCCTGGCTTGGAGAATTTTGAGCATTATTTTGCTAGGATGTGAAATGAGTGCAATAGTGCGATAGTTTGAACATTCTTTGGCATTCCCTTTCTTTGGGATTGGAATGAAAACTGACCTTTTCCAGTCCTGTGGACACTGCTGAGTTTTCCAGATTCACTGGCATACTGAGTGCAGCACTTTCACAGCATCCTCTTTTAGGGTTTGAAATAGCTCAACTGGAATTCCATCACCTCCAGTAGCTTTGTTCGTAGTAATGCTTCCTAAGGCCCACTTGACTTCACATTTTAGGATAACTGGCTCTAGGTGAGTGATCATAGCATTGTGATTATCTGGGTTATGAAGATCTTTTCTGTATAGTTCTTCTGTGTATTCTTGCCATCTCTTCTTAATATCTTCTGCTTGGTCCATACCACGTCTATCCTTTACTGTGCCCATCTTTGCATGAAATGTTTCCTAGATATCTCTAATTTTCTTGAAGAGATGTCTAGAGTTTGTTTTTTTCCTCTATTTATTTACATTGAGCATGGAGGAAGGCTTGCTTATCTCTCCTTGCTTTTCTTTGAAACTCTGTATCAGATGGGTATATCTTTCCTTTTCTCCTTTGCCTTTAGCTTCTCTTCTTTTCTCAGCTATTTGTAAGGCCTCCTCAGACAGCCATTTTGCATTTTTGCATTTCTTTTTCTTGGGGATGGTTTGATTACTGCCTCCTGTACAATGTTACAAACCTTCGTCCATAGTTCTTCAGGCACTCTGTCTGTCAGATCTAATCCCTGGAGTCTATTTCTCACTTCCACTGTATAATCATAAGAGATTGGATTTAGGTCATACCTGAATTGCCTAGTGGTTTTCCCCACTTCCTTCAATTTAAGTCTGAATTTGGCAATAAGGAATTCATGATCTGAACCATAATCAACTCCCAGTCTTTTTTTTTTTGCTGACTGTATAGCGCTTCTCCATTTTCAGCTGCAAAGAATATAATCAATCTGATTTCGGTGTTGACCATCTGGTGTTTTCCATGTGTAGAGTCGTCTCCTGTGTTGCTGAAAAAAGTGTTTGCTATGAACAGTTCATTCTCTTGGCAATACTCTGTTAGCTTATACCCTGCTTCATTTTGTACTCCAAGGTCAAACTTGCTTATTACTCCAGGTGTTTCTTGATTTTCTACTTTTGCATTCCAGTTCCCTATGATGAAAAGGACATTTTTTTTTTGGATGTTAGTTCTAGAAGGTCTTGTAGGTCTTCATTCAGTTCAGTTCAGTCGCTCAGTCATTTCCAGCTCTTTGCAACCCCATGAATCACAGCATGCCAGGCCTCCCTGTCCATCACCAACTCCCGGAGTACACTCAAACTCATGTCCATCGAGTCGGTGATGCCATCCAGCCATCTCTTTCTCCGTCGTCCCCTTCTCCTCCCTCCCCCAACCCTTCCCAGCATCAGAGTCTTTTCCAGTGAGTCAACTCTTCGCATGAGGTGGCCAAAGTATTGGAGTTTCAGCTTTAGCATCAGTCCTTCCGAATAGAACCACTCAACTTCAGCTCCTTCAGCATTACTGGTTGGGGGATAGACTTGGATTACTGTGATATGGAATAGTTTGTCTTGGAAATGAACAGAGATCATTCTGTCATTTTTGAGATTGCACCCAAGTACTGCATTTCATACTCTTTTGTTGACTATGATGGTTACTCCATTTCTTCTAAGGGATTCTTGCCCGCAGTAATAGATATAATAGTCATCTGCATTAAATTCACCCATTCCAATCCATTTTAGTTCACTGATTCCTAAAATGTCAACGTTCACTCTTGCCATCTCCTGTTTGACCACTTCCAATTTGCCTTGATTCATGGACCTAACATTCCAGGTTCCTATGCAGTATTGTCCTTTGCAGCATCAGAGTTTACTTCCACCACCAGGCACAACCACAACTGGGCATTGTTTCCACTTTGGTTCAACCTCTTCATTCCTTCTGGAGATATTTGTCCACTCTTCTCTAGTAGCATTTTGGGCACCTACTGACCTGGGTAGTTCATGTTTCTGGGTCACATCTTTTTGCCTTTATTATAGTAATTAATTTAATTATATTACTTAGGTTTAGAAGATTATATATAGTATATATTGAATAAATAAGTTATATGTATATTATAATTCATACAATGTCCTAAACTTCAAAATTCTTCTACCTTGATAGCTTCTCTGATCACAAAATTCTTGATAAGCTTTGAAAGGCTGACCTTACTTACTCTCTTCTTGTTTTCCTAGTGCTGCCTAAGCATACCCTTTTGCCAACTTTGCCTACAAATATGTATTTGTTTCCATTCTTCATAAGCAAACCTGAAACAATTTTTCCTGACAATTTATCATGCCTTCCAACTACAATTTTAGTCATCTTTACCTTGCATATTCTTCAAATGTAGTCTGTAAATAGCAACCCCATTTCTTCACCAAATATTCAAACAAATTCACTATTTTAAAGCAAATTTAATCCTTTACAACACCCCCACCATATAGGATTGCCAGATAAAATATAGGCCATCCAGTTGAATATGAATTTCAGATAATCGACAAATATCTTTTGAGCATAACTACATGCCTAATATTTGCTAAATATGGTAACCCTTCCAACTCACACCTGAAAGTACCTGTTACAAGTCCTTCTGATTATCCCATGCAATGACATAACCAGACAAGGACCTTCAGGACTATGAACATGACAGAGAAATTGAACCCATATTTGCTTCACTGAGTGACTTTGGAGATAACCTATATTTCTAAGCAAACTGGTGGAGTGTCTTATATATATGTGGTCAATAAATGTTCAGCATTTGGTTAGGGCTGAGCATAGCAAAATAAACAAAGCAGTATTTTGGACTATGAAAAAATTAATCTTTATTTTCAAGCAATGGGTACTTATTTTTCTCAAGGAAATCTTAATAGAGCACATTACATACAACACAGTAAGTCCCCTACATATGAACCTTGATGTTTCAAACTTTCAAAGATGCAAATGAGTGTTTGCATGTCCAATTATATAAGTTAGTTCCCATGTCTGGGGTACGTTGTCATGTGGGTGCTCCTCTACAAGTGGCCGTGTACTTTACTGTTCAGTACTGTAAATAGAGTACAGTATTACAGTATCCTAATTTCAAGCCTAGAATGTCCAGAAGCAAGTGTAATAGCAGTGGTGATGTAGCTGGCACAGTACTAGCTACACATCATTGGATCTTTTTTCAAGATGGTAGGTAGAATTGAATCCAGCAATGAAACAAAACCTGCGCCATCAACGTCAGGCCTGAATGAAATTTCAGCTTCCCTTCTGTCTGCTTTTGCTGAGGATCCTTCAGCTTTACCATCTCCGCCCTCCTCTCTCTCCTCAAGTCAGCAACTCTTCTTACTTGTTCTTCTTGCCAGCCCCTATATGCCAGCGATCATTGTATACTACTGTACTATACAAGGTACTTTACTGTGAGATTAAAATGTGTTCTTTATTTTTGTGTTTGTTCTATGTATTATTTGTGTGGAAAGTATTACAGATCTATTATAGTACAGTATTGCATAGTTGATTGGGTTGGTTGGGTACCTAGGCTAACTTTGTTGGACTTGTGAATGAACTGAGCTTACAAATATGCTCTTGAACGGAACTCATTTGTATGTAGCGAACTTATACATAAAACCAGAATTGCTGTGATGGAGAGCACAGGACTTCACTTCATTGAAGATTGTCACAATCTTCAATGTCTCCAACTCACATAGCATAAACCCGCTGCTGAATTCCACCATCTCCAGCATAATAACATAAAAGACTGAAGAAAAGAGGGAAGAGTCACGTTCCAGATGTTTGGGCCTCTTTTGCCATTTTATGAGTTAAATGGTGGTCTAGTCGCTAAGTCATGTCCAACTCTTGCAATCCCATGGACTGTAACCCACTAGGCTCTTCTGTCCATGGGCTTTTCCAGGCAGGAATACTGGAGTGGTTTGACATTTGCTTCTCTAGGGAATCTTCTCGACCCAGGGATTAAACCTGAGTCTTCTGCTCTGCAGGCAAATTCTTTACGGACTGATCTACCAGGGAAGACTGGTTATGAGTTAAAGGCTGACATAATTTACTTCAGGATAGAGGTGAGAGAGGAGAGTGAAAAAGCTGACTTTAAACTCAACATTCAAAAAACTAAGATCCTGGCTTTCAGTACTATCCCTTCATGACAAATAATATAGGGAAACAGTGGAAACAGTGACAGACTTTATTTTCTTAAGCTCCAAAATCACTGCAGATGATGATTGCAGCCATGAAATTAAAAGACACTTGCTCCTTGGAAGAAAAGCTATGACAAACCTAGACAATGTATTAAAAAACAGAGACATCACTTTGCTGACAAAGGTCCAGATAGTCAAAACTATGGTTTTTCCAGTATTCATGTATGGAAGTGAGACTTGGACAATAAAGAAGGCTGGGACCAAAGAATTATTGCTTTTGTTCTGTGGTACTGGAGAAGATTCTTGAGTCCCTTGGACTTTAAGGAGATCAAAACAGTCAATCCAAAGGGAAATTAACCCTGAATATTCATTGAAAGGACTAGTGCTGAAGCCAAAGCTCCAATACTTCCCATTAGGTGGCCAAAGCCACCTAATGGGAAGAGTCAGTTTATTGGAAAAGACACTGAAGCTGGGAAAGATTGAGGGCAGGAGGAGAAGGGGGCTACAAAAGATGAGATGGTTGGAATGCATCATTGACTCAATGGACATGAACTTGAGCAGGCTACAGGAGATGGTGAAGGACAGGGAAGCCTGGCGTGCTGCAGTTCATGGGGTCACAAAGAGTTGCACATGACAGTGGCTGAAAAACAGCAACAACAATGAAAGTCATCTAAAGACAAGTTTCTTTTTCCTTTTTCTCCTTTCCTATTTGGCAATCTACGAAATTCATTTGACTGTTCAATAATATGCTATGCAGAAAATATTCATGGCCTGGATTTGGTAAAAGAGTCCATCTGAGGGCATCCTTGGAAAACAAATAATATCTGTTGGCAGAGAGAATACCAGTGTAAAATATCTTAATATGGTTGGCCAGGTGCATAAATTCCCTGAAGGTATGTATCTGAAGGGTATGCTATTTTAAGAAAAAAGGCAGCAAATGGACCACTGGGAGAGATATTTTGTTTTGGCCAGGCTTCACTGGGGACAATATTTCAACCTCACTTGGCTAAAGGCAAAGCTAAAAGCCACTTACTCAATGATCTGCCTGTGTTTGTGTTGGTTTTTTATTATTACCACCTTATTCAAGCCTGAGAAACGTGACTCTGAATCATAAGTGAACAAAGCCAGTCTCTACCTTTTAAAAGTACCAAGGGCTTTGGAGTTATTCAACCAATGAAGAAACAGTTTGTTCCAGAGTTTAGACTCCAAGTGCAATGTACGTACTAAATAAATCTCAGTATAAATAAGGTCCTAAATCCACACATTCATTAGGACTGTTTACCAATGGTGACATTTCTTCAGCTTTTCTTGGAATTTCTGTTTTGCTCTTTCAGTTTAGATGTTGACACCAGGAGAAAACACAGAGTCTGGAGTCTCTACTCTTTACAGCAGTCTCTTTTTGGACCAGTGGGATTTGACAAGTCTCAGGAATCTGTGTCACAACAAAAAGATTGAGGAGGGGGAAATGGAGAAGTTTGGGGAGGAACTGTTTTCGTGCACCGTATGTTTATTTGTCACATGAAAGCGCCACCACTTTGCCTACAGATAAACTTCAGCCACCTAAGTTGGAAAGAGCATCTTTCCTCATTCAGCCCCATTCTCAAGTCTCATTATTTTACACCTGTCAAAAGTACATCTATTTTACTGAAAACTCAGTAATTCAGTGCCTGAGCATTCCTTTCATTTTTACAAATGGAATCATACATCAACTTTCAATTACCAGAGAAATCTGATAGAAGAGAAGAACTCACAGATTAATCCTGAATCATAATTTAGCCGTGGTTTCAGCCTTCCCTCTTCAGAATGATTACCAGTGAGCAGCTAAGAGTCTAAAATGTGGCCGAACTGTGCAATAATAGTATGAATATTAATAACATAACTTTACAGTTTTCCAAGTGTTCTCACATTCATCATTTCATGTGGTTTTCATAAACTGTGGTGGAGACAGAAAGTGTGTGCTTTTCTCCCTCTTTAAAGATGAGGAAACAGAGAATGAAATTTACATCACTTGTCCATATACTTCTTGGCTAGTTGATTAGTTAGTGGCTCTGATTTTCTCTACTATATGTGATTTGAGAAGCAAAGTTTTAACAATTATAATATTAATATGTTATATGTACCTCTCTATTTGATGAGCTGACAATGAGTTAATGGAGGATATAACTGAGAATATAAACAGAGCTAACCTAATTTTTACAGGGTGTCTTTAATTTCCCTAGGATTCTTTCCCATGATCTTGGGAATTCAATTTTGTACATTTCCTGCTCATCACCTGAATTTCCAAAGCCCATTTTTCTCTTTCTCTATCACATTGTATGTGATTGTCTTGTTCTAATTAGCAGGTTGAACCTCTAGAACTGTAAGCAGAGTTTGATACTGTAAATGGGCTGAAATACAAGGCATCATTTCCTATACAAAAAGGGATAGCAAAGCTATTGTTTGAATGAACGTTTCCTATGGATCTTATGTATTGTTCTAGTTTGTGCTGTAAATTTTATAGTCTAGAGTCAAGCATATGATCAAGGAATTGAAAAGTTTTTCAGAGGATCAAGTATCCTGCCTGAGGTCTTTTCACTTCTTTCTAACAGGTATAAATAAAGGAAGACATTTTTGAGGCATGAAACACTGTCTCTAACGCTCATTTATCCTCTTATCATCTCCTTCATTTCTTCCTGCTGAGGATTCCAAAAAAACAACCTCTATTCCTGGAGTTGGCAGAAGATGAGAAGCAGAGAAAAATGAAATGGAAAGATTGGTCAGACAGTACTTGTCTTTATTATATTATTTTTTCCTAAAACTAATTATGTTGGCTTGAGAAGGAAAAGAAAAGCTAATCAAACCTTCTATGAATCTTTACTCAGTGTCAAGCTTTGCTTAGAGCCAAAATACAAGGCAGGGTTTAAATGAAAACCCTATTAGTTTTCTTTCTGTAAGTTACAAGTTCAAACCTTATTATGTGGTCATTTTTCTATTAGATTATTTCCATGGAATTTATTCCCCTTTTCAAGTAAACATAAATATTCTGATTTAGAAACAATAAGTTTAATATTTGCTTTTAAAATACAACTAAATTTTAATTTGAAGGAACATGGAAATTGACATTGTCAAAAATGCGAGCAGACTCTCTCTCCAATTTATACCTTCATCATTTATACAAATGGCCAATAAATACAGGAAAAGATGTTTAACTTCATTAGTGATTAAGGAAATGCAAATCTAAATAACAATGAGATTCTACTTCACACCTAGACCCGGGTTTGATTCCTGAGTTGGGAAGATCTCTTGGAGAAGGAAATGGAAACCCACTCCAGTAGTCTTGCCTGGAAAATCCCATGGACGGAGGAGCCTGGTAGGCTGCAGTCCATGGGGTCGCAAAGATCTCACCTACTGGGATGGTATAATCAAAAAGTCAAAGAGTAACAAGTGTTGTTCAGGATGTAGAAAGATTAGAACATACACGTATTCCTGATGGGAATGTGAAATGGTGCCCTGAATTTGGAAAACAACCTGGCAGTTCCTTAAAAGATTAAAAACGAGTTATCTTTGACTCAGTAATCTATAGCTAGGTACACACTCAAGAAAAATGAAAACATACATCCACATGAACACTTGTATGTGAAGGTCACAGGAGAATGATTCCTAATAACCAAAAGGCAGAAACAACAGAGAAGTCCTTCAGTTGATGACTAGACAAATGACTACCATATGTCTAAACAATGGAATATAACTTGACCATAAAGAAGAACTGAAGTACTGTTACATGCTACAGCATGGGTGAAATTTGGAAATGTTATGTTGAAGTTCACAATATCTACTAAAATAATGTTCTGGGCTAATATACTCATTGAATTGTACTATGACTGCTGTAGAAAGATATGACACTGAAGAACTTTGTAAAAAGAGGGGACAATAATTTAATCAGCATCAGAAAACCTCACTGCTCTTGGCTTTGAGAAGTCCTGCAAGATAACTTGTTGAACTTTGTTTTTGCATTAACTTATCAAACTTATTTGATTTTGAAATTGATATATCATCCTTTAAAACTGATGCTTCCTGGGACTTCCCTAGTGGTGCAGTGGTTAAGAATCTGCCTGCCAATGCAGGGGACATGGGTTCGATCCCTGGTCTGGGAGGATTCTACATGCCCCCGGGAGTCCAGGTGCTGCAACTGCTGAAACCCATGCACTTAGAGACTGTGCTTGGTGACAAGAGAAGCCACTGCAGTGAGAAGCTTGAGCACGCAACCAGAGAGGGGCCCTCACCTGCCTCAACTAGAGAAAGCCCATGCAGCAACCCAGTGTGGCCAAAAATAAATGCATTTTAGATAAATAAATAGTAAAATGAATGCTTCCTGGAAAAGCACTATATTCAGAGAAGAACTCAGAGGCATTGGACAATTTCCCACCTAGACTAGGAACAGTTCCTAAGGAAGAATCTGGTTCCTCTGTGTTGAGGTGGGGAAGGTATCTGCAATATGACAAAAGGACTTTCATATCTTGCTGCCCGTAATCAGTTGTCAAGGCATTGTAAAGCTCTTCATTAGCTCCATGTATATCTGTACCCCAGATTTTTACTTAAGATGCTTACCTTTTAAGCTCTTGGCTCTTTCATCTATACCAGATACCTGAATGTGAGATGCAATACTCCAAAGGCACGTGGGTAGCACAGATCAAAGACCACAGTTCTCTGTGTCAGAAATGGGAGCTTGTATGCCCCACTCTTTGGATTTTATTCACCACTACCTCCCCCACCCACCAGACTGACCACCTCTATGTAGTTTGATTTGAATGTCAATTTTCTAAATTCTACTCTATGTAAATGAAAGACCACAATAAAACTACATTCCCCCCTACCCCCGCAATGTTTTACCTCTTCATAGACTTCCTTTTCCTGTATTTTATGTGGGTGCCAGGTCACTGGTCTACTTTGCAGACCATGAGAAGTACTGTCATGTCCAACTAAATATTTGAATTATCGGATGGATGCTGGAAAGCTTCCCATTCATCAAACAATACAGGGTTCTCTAAAATGAGAATCCCTAGGCAAGATTTCCCTCTCGTCACAATATCTGGAAAACCTGTCTGTTTTGGGTATCACATATGGTCTGCTGCTGGTAAGTCGCTTCAGTCATTTCCGACTCTGTGCGACCCCATAGATGGAAGCCCACCAGGCTCCCCCGTCCCTGGGATTCTCCAGGCAAGAACACTGGAGTGGGTTGCCATTTCCTTCTCCAATGCATGAAAGTGAACAGTGAAAGTGAAGGCGCTCAGTTGTGTCAGACTCTTTGCGACCCCATGGACTGCAGCCTACCAGGCTCCTCCGTCCATGGGATTTTCCAAGCAAGAGTACTGGAGTGGGGTGCCATTGCCTTCTCCGCACATATGGTCTAACTGAATGCATTTTTTCTTTGCTTTGCTTTGATCCCTGGGAAGTAAACTTGAAGGCAAAAAGTATGATATATTTCCATCACCTCTATAACACCTTGTAGATGATATAGCTTGTTTCCTAATCTTATCTTACCCAAATTTTTCCATTATCCACTTTTTCTTTTAATAGGAGCCCCTAAATCATTTGCTTAGCCTATATTTATACACACACACACACATATGTATACATAAATGTAGATCTGTGGCCTTCCCAGGTGACTCAGTGGTAAAGAATCCACCTGCAATGCAGGAAACGAAAGGTTTGATCCCAGGGTTGGGAAGATCCCCTTGAGAAGGAAATGACAACCCACTCAAGTATTCTTTCTTGGGAAATCCCATGGACAGAGGAGTCTGGTGGGCTATAGTCCATGGGGTTGCAAAAGAATTGGGTAGGACTTAGCAACTAAAACAATGACAAATGGGTAAAATGTCTATGAACAATCATAAATCCTTTGTGAAACGTGATGGGACAGAAATAAAAGCACAGTGTGTGTGACATAGTGTCCATCTAGCACAGTGCTAGATAAATATATCCAGAATAGTACTCGGGGAGATGGGATTTAAAGGAAATATCTTTCATGTAAAATTCTTTTGTAGCTTTATTACTGGCATCCTTTATGTTGGAGAAGGAAATGATAACCCACTCTGGTATTCTTGCCTGGGAAATCCTATGGTCAGAGGAGCCTGGTGGGCTACAGTCCATGGAGTCACAAAGAGTAGACATGACTTAGAGATGAAACAGCATCCTTTATGTTATATCCACACAGGAAAGTGTTTCTAATGCTTATGCTTTGTTATCTCTGACTTCTCAGTAACTTAGAGAGATTCCTGCTAGTTTGTCACTCTGCTCAGCTGCTAATGGGTGCCAGGAACATAGCTCTGAGAAGGAGTCTGAGGTTGCTCCCAGGCTCCTGAGAAAGAACAAATTCGGTTATTGCTGTCTGCATTGCATGTAGGACGTGACACATATGCACCATTTCTACCTAACAGTGATGGCCTCAGCAAAATAATTTACTCCGCTTTGCCTCTGTTTAATCAATGACATAGAAAAGAAACCAACAGCTTTCACTTTAACAGAGACATTTGGCCACCAAAATGATCCTCAAATCTTCATTTGTTTCTGTCGTTGTTCCTCCAACTGGTGTCAGAATCAAAGGAGGAAAGAGTCTCCAGCTCGGGATAGCTTTAATTCTGTTAGTGTGTTAATCATCTATTGCCCAAAAGGTTTAGAATATCAGTAAAACACTTTCCTGTTGATTCCCACAAGGATTTTTCACACAGGAAGATTGAAATATATGTAAGCATGTTTCAGAACACGCTGGTATAAAAACAGGGATTAAATTTTACTCACCACACTCCTAACTAAATTTCACAGATGTTTTATGTGAATTAAGGATTGTAAAGCACTTAGAACAAAAGAGCAAGTGCAGTGATTACCTTAAACTCAGTTTTAATGCCAGACAAGTTATTGCATCTGTTACCAAATGGAATTTCAAATTAACAAATCTCTACAACCTGTTCATACCATTAAATGGAACTCTGATATTTAAATGTCTAAATTATAAAAATTTCAAGTGATAGGCATGGATTAATTTGTTTTGAGATTTAATACTTGTTTGGAACTTCACTACTGGGAAGAAAGCCTTCATGGAAGAAAAATTATTTTCCAGAACCCCAGGCTGCTATAGGTGTTTAACAAAAATCACGTGACTCCTCTGATTTTAATATTTTGGTTCAGTGCCCACAGGCTAATCTACACAATGCTGTTTCACATAAAGTTATTCTATCACCACCAAGAATTCATTTACAAAACTGTCTGAAATTCTAAATCTTTAAACAAACGAACATAGCTAGGTAGTAATTGTTTTCCTGGGGGTGATTATATTTCTGTATTTCCCCAGTTTTAGTGGTGGAGATTTAGTCAGTAAGTCCTGTGACCCTCAAGGACTGTAACCTACCAGGATTCCCTGTCCATGGGACTTCCCAGGCAATAATACTGGAATGGGTTGCTACACCTTCCTCTTCCCGACCCACGGATTGAACCTAGGTCTCCCACATTGGCAGTCAGTCTCCTGCATTACCGGTGGATTCTTCATCAACTGAGCCACCAGGGAAGCCCATTAGACTAATTAATGGATTTGAACTGGCCTTTTACCCTAACAGTTGTAGGCCAGTTCAACCTAAGAACTTAAATCTGTCTCTGCTGTTCTAAGTCCTAGTGGACATGAATTCACATCATAGAATTCAACAGAATTGGCCCAGAAATGAACTTGCAATGGATTTGACCCTCCCAATCATAGATGGAGCCACACAGGGAAGGGAAATAGGAAGACACACACACACACACGAGCATTGTTGCTATCTGAATTTTGTGAAAAAAAATGAAAATTGCTGCTTTAAATCTTTTTGCTTGAATTCATTGGTTACCACGGAAAATCATATAAAATAGCATGATTGTTCATTACTCTTCTCTTCATGATTTCAAAAGAGTAATTCCACTTAGAACTCAGAAATAATCTGTTTCTATGTATCCTTATTTAAGCTCAGATCATGAACTTCTTATTGCAAAATTCAGACTTAAATTGAAGAAAGTAAGGAAACCACTAGACTATTCAGGTATTACCTAAATCAAATCCCTTATGATTATATAGTGGAAGTGACAAATAGATTCAAGGGTTTAGATCTGATAGACATCAGAGTGCCTGATGAACTATGGACGGAAGTTCATGACATTGTACAGGAGGCAGGGATCAAGACCATCCCCAAGAAAAAGAAATGCAAAAAGGTAAAACGTTTGAGGAGGCCTTACAAACAGCTGCGAATCCAAGAGAAATGAAAGGCCAAGGAGAAAATGAAAGATATACCCATTTGAATGCAGAGTTCCAAAGAATAGCAAGGAGAGATAAGAAAGCCTTCCTCAGTGATCAATGCAAACAAACAGAGGGAAACAATAGAATAGGGGAAGACTAGAGATCTCCTCAAGAAAATTAGAGATACCAAGGGAACATGCCATGAAAGATGGGCATAGTAAGGGCAGAAATGGTATGGACTTAACAGAAGCAGAAGATATTAAGAAGAGGTGGCAAGAATACACAGAACTATACAAGAAAGATCTCCATGAATTAGATAACCACAATAGTGTGATCACTTCCCTACAGCCAGACTTCCTGGAATGTGAAGTCAAGTGGGCCTTAGGAAGCATCACTACGAACAAAGCTAGTGGAGGTGATGGATTTCCAGTTCAGCTATTTCAAATCCTAAAAGATGATGCTGTGAAAGTGCTGCACTCAATATGTCAGCAAATTTGGAAAACTCAGCAGTGTCCACAGGGCTGGAAAAGGTCAGTTTTCATTCCAATCCCAACAAAAGGTAATACCAAACAATGTTCAAACTACTGCACAATTGCACACGCCAGCAAAATAATGCACAAAATTCTCCAAGCCAGGCTTCAACGGTACATGAAACATGGACTTCCAGATGTTCAAACTGGAAGTTTGATTTAGAAAAGTCAAAGGAACCAGAGACCAAATTGCCAACATCCATTGAATTATCAAAAAAGCAAGAGAATTCCAGAAAAATATCTACTTCTGCTTTATTGATTATGCCAAAGCCTTTGACTCTGTGGATCACAACAAACTGTGGAAAATTCTTAAAGTGATGGAAATACCAGACCACCTTACCTGTCTCCTGAGAAATCTGTATGCAGGTCAAGAAGCAACAGTTAGAACCAGACATGGAGCAATAGACTGGTTACAAATCGGGAAAGGAGTATGTGAAGGCTGTATATTGTCACCCTGCTTATTTAACTTCCATGCAGAGTCCGTTCCGTTCCGTTCCGTTCTGTCGCTCAGTCGTGTCCGACTCTTTGCGAACCCGTGGACTGTAGCCTACCAGGCTTCTCTGTCCATGGGATTCTCCAGGCAATAATACTGGAGTGGGTTACCGTTTCCTTCTCCAGGGGATCTTCCCGACCCAGGGATCAAACCCGGGTCTCCCACATTGGAGGCAGACGCCTTAACCTCTGAGCCACCAGGGAAGCCCATCATGCAAAATGCTGGGTTTCATGAAGCTCAAGCTGGAATCAAGATTATCAGGACAAATGTCAATAACGTCAGATACACAAATGACATCACCCTTATGGCAGAAAGCGAAAAAGAACTGAAGAGCCTCTTGATGAACATCAAAGAAAAGAGTGAAAAAGCTGGCTTAAAACTCAACATTCAAAAATCTAAGATCATAGCATCCGGTCCCGTCATTTCATGGCAAATAGATGGGGAAACAATGGAAACAGTGACAGACTTTATTTTCTCAGGCTCCAAAATCACTGCAGATGGTGACTGCAGCCATGAAATTAAAAGACACTTGATTCTTGGAAGAAAATCTATGACCAGCCTAGACAGCATTTTAAAAAACAGAGACATTACTTTGCCAACAAAGGTCCATCTAGTCAGAGCTGTGGTTTTTCCAGTAGTCAGGTATGGACGTGAGAGTTGGACTGTAAAGAAAACTGAGCTCTGAAGAATTGATGGTTTTGAACTGTGGTGTTGGAGAAGACTCTTGAGAGTCCCTTGGACTGCAAGGAGATCCAACCAGTCCATCCTAAAGGAAATCAGTCTTGAATATTCATTGGAAGGACTGATGCTGAGGCTGAAACTCCAATATTTTGGCCACCTGACAAGAAGAACTGACTCCTTGGAAAAGACCCTGATGCTGGGAAGGATTGAAGGCAGGAGGAGAAGGGGACAGCAGAGGATGAGATGGTTAGATGGCATCAGTGACTCGACGGACATGAGTTTGAGCAAGCTCCAGAAGTTGGTGATGGACAGGGAAGCCTGGTGTGCTGCAGTCTATGGGGTCACAAAGAGCCAGACTAGACTGAGCGACTGAACTGATACTGATACTGAATTTAGTCTTGTAAAATTAGTCAAATTTTAGGCATATTGGGATCATCAACATTTCCATGAGTTCCCCAGCAACTTCATTAAAAAAAAAAAAAAATCCTTAAAAATTAAATTTTCCCCAAACAATACATCTTTTAAAGAAATACATTTTTATTTCATGTATTAGCTATAAACTTAGTAAAACTATGTAAATATATATTTCCAAGTAAATAAATGCATATTTGTGGACTTCCCAAGTGGCACTAGTGGTTAAATCCCTGCTTGCCAGTGCAGGAGAAAAAAGAGAGAAGGGCTTGATCCCTGGGGCGGGAAGATTCCCTGTAGGAGGACATAGCAACCCATTCTAGTATTCTTGCCAGGAGAATCTCATGGATAGTAGAACCTGGTGGTCTATAGTCCGTAGCGTTGTAAAGAATCAGACAGGACTGAGTGACTAAACATGCCGACAAATGCATATTTCTATTATTTATACACTATGACACAGGATTACATTTCTTGAAGCCCCTCAATTTTTATCCAAAATGTCATGGAGACCAGCCCTAGTGGTCAGAGCTGCCAGTTAGCCTTGGTCAGAAGGTGCTTAGAGAAATCCCTAGCCAACTGGGGACATCAGGCTTTGGGGCAACGGGTCAGCCAGCCTATGCATTCACCAAGCTGTTTTGAATCAGAAAGCTCTGAATGACAGAGAAGTGGACGGATTTCAGGGAAGCTTTCTGTCAAGGCTGCCATGCTAGAGTGATGAAGTACTGCTTTGGGACTTGGAGACCAAGATTGCTGTTAGTGAATATTTGTACATTTGGCAGTACGAATACTATTTTACTGTTAATGCAATTTTCTCAATGTTTGATGGCTGAAATATACAGCACAACCTTTTCTTAAAGGTCACATGTCCAAAAAAAGAAAAAAAAAAAAACAAGGAAAAGAAAGTAATGCAATTTTCTAAAAACAAATTATTATTTGGTTAAAAAAAGTAAGCAAAACTATGTGACGTTCATGCCAAGTGTGATGAAATGTTAACTAAAACACTCATTTGTCCATCGGCAAATGCAAAGTTTAAGATATACTTTTGTAAGTTCCAAATGCAAAATCCATTTGAAGAGACGTTCAGTTCAGTTCAGTTCAGTTGCTCAGTCGTGTCCTACTATTTGCGACCCCGTGAATCACAGCACGCCAGGCCTCCCTGTCCATCACCAACTTAGCGGCCTCTAATTGAAAAATCTACATTTTTTTGGTAATAAGTCACTGTTTGGGATACATTGCAATCCTTCCAGTGTGATTTTGTTCAGTTAAGCTTTGCCTAAACTATACATTTTTGTTTTTAGGGCATTTCATAATACACTCTTTACAGAATAAATAAGTGGGTACCAAGATATACTCATGTATCATTAGTAAAATATAATTATATGTGGGAAATACCAGTTAACCTTCCTGAGTAATAACTCCTGGAATTTTCCTTGGATTTATAGCTGATGATTAAATGATTTAGGAAGGGTGAAATAGAAATTGTTAGGTGATTTTCCACATATTTAATTTTAGGAAAAACCAAAGTATACACACACTGCAGTGAAATTTGGGAAATAAAGGACAACCCAACATTACATTGCAATTATCAGGTAAGCATGTATTCCGTTTCTGATCTGTGGTGGAGCTGAAATTAGTTGTTTCAGTGTGCAAGCTCTTTTCTATGATTTCTCTTAGCAACTTCCATCACATTTTTCTCCCCCTAAGGTTCAGGCGGGTATAAACAATCTTTGTGTTGCTATGATTAAGAGAACGAGAAATCATAAAGATTATAAAGAATTATAAAGATCAGTGATACAGATTCTTTTTCTTTTAATACATTGCTAAGAAGACTTCTTGCATCAAAGGGTATGACAAGTTCATTCTGATGAGAGAATTACAAAGTTGGACGTATTTATACCAATCATAGGAATGTGCATATCGTTAAATAGGTCATTTCCAATTTTAACAATTCCACCCCCGATTTCATTCAGCATCTTTGACACAGAAACCCAGTTTAACTCCTCCTGGGACAGGTGAAACCCTTGAGCAGCGATTCCTGCGTGGGGCAGCACGTCCCTGGGATTTCTCCTTTACTTAAGGAGAGTTTCTCCAGTGTGCGTGCTGCTCTCTGCAGACACACTGTTGGGGCACCAGGGAAGGGAAAATTATTTAAAACATAAAGGGAAATTCATGAAATGTATTAACCGCTATGGATGAAGGAAACTAAAAAGATACTAGTTGTTCAAAAAAAGTGAAATACGGTCCCCAGATTTGGGCTCACGTGTAGTTCATTCATCTCTAAGAACATTTAGCGTACTATCTGTAACTTTATTTTCTTTATAGATTTCATATTGCGTGTGGAAGCTCTAGGATTTCTTTGTAAAACTCTTGGGCAACCAGCATGGATGCCAATGACTGAGTTTCCTTTTATTGGAGAAAGTCAGATAGTTTCTTTTTTTAATTTTTAAATTTATTTATTATTTCAATTGGAGGGTAATTACTTTACAATATTGTGATGGTTTCTGCCATACATCAGTATGAATGGGCCACAGGTATACATGTGTCCCCCCATCCTGAACACACTCCCACCTCCCTCCCTACCCTGTCCTTCCAGGTTGTCACAGAACACCAGTTTTGGGTGCCCTGCATCATACATCAAACTGGCACTGGTTATCTGTTTTACATATGGTAATGTATATGTTTCAAGGCAGATAATTTCTTGTTTGTTTCTGCTTTTGGAGGCAAAGATCATACACAATGCGTTTTTCTTCTGCTTACCAAAGACTCCAAAACCACTTGCCAAGTTTATCCAAGTTGCAAACTGAAATCATCTTTAACTTCCCTGCATAATTTGGGAGGGATACACACCCAAAGACTAATACATGTAACAAAAACCTTGAGAGGAATAACAATGGTTACTAATATAGAGGCTGATGGCAGAATAAATTGGGTCATTGACCTCGAACCTCTAAAGGCCTGAGGTTAGATCTGGATTAAATCACGAGTGAAATGATCACAGAGGTTTTGCTTCAAAAATTAGCACTCAGGTTGATTCACTTTGACAGGAGGGGGTGAGGATTCCAGTGAATAAATTAAATAGAATTAGACTGTTATGCCAAAGTGGGGCATCTGTTGAGGATAAAGCTTTATTCTCATCCATCTTAACCTAATGAATGCCCAAGTTGGAGTCCTTTTTTAATAATACATGGTTTAAAAATAATTTTGAGATGGCATTAAGGATATCATAATAGCACAAGAGGCTAAAAATGCACAGTGGCTGCACTAATTTGACAAAAATAGATCTTTAATTAATTACAGTTGAGTTTCAGTACTTGAAACCCAGATACATCCAAGTTTCACTAAAGTATCTTTTTAAGTTTATATTCAGTCTCCGCCTTGATCAACTTCTTCCCAGTATTTGTGAGTGTGTGGGACATATTATCTCACAAGAAATATCTATTTTAAAAAGGAAACAAACGTACATCTAATACTAAGTACCACTTATTTAATGAATATCTTGAAAGTACCAGAATCTGTGTAAATTATTTTATATTTATCATTTCTGGTGTTTGCCAAAATATAGCATAATTTCAAGTAGCACAAAGACAGAACAATGAATATCTTAAGAAATGTACTTATAAAGTCATTTATTTTTTCATTCAGTTCAGTTCAGTTCAGTCGCTCAGTCATGTCCGACTCTTTGCGACCCCATGAATCACAGCACGCCAGGCCTCCCTGTCCATCACCAACTCCCGGAGTTATTTTACCTCAAAACTTATATTTTATCTATCACATTCATTTGCTTCAGAATTTAGCTGCTTATATTGTGAAAAATCTATCAACCTTGTGTTCCAGCCAATCACTTTCTTAAGTTTCCTGTGTATCTTTCTGGAGATATTTTATTCAGATAAAATAAAGATACGTATATATACATAAACAAAGTAAATATATATGTGTGTATATAAAATGCATATATAATTACAAGGATACAAATATACTATACTCATTGTTTCACTTTTAACATTGTCTATTTTAAAAAACTTCAGTAAGTAATAAAGAGCTTTCTTATTCTTTTATTTAGCCACCTAATATTCCACTCAGTTCTCTTTCAGTCCTTACTTATATAGAAGAGGAGGTTTGGGAATGAAGCCAGTATTTCTAAAATATTTTAAACTTTAAACTGTCTAGTCCCTTTTTTCTATAAAAAAAGAGACTAGACCTCAGCTATAGAGTCTTAACAAGGTTAAGGCAAAGTCCCACCATGTAAAAGTAGGAGCGAAGAAATTCAATAACAAAAATATGGGGTCATATATTGGTGAGGATATTGAAGAGACTCTGGCCAGTTTGCCCAGTGATCCAGCCAGGAAATCTCAGGATTTCATGTAGAATTTAAAACCATCCACGGATGATTTAAACCATCCCGAAGAAAGGCAATGCCAAAGAATGCTCAAACTGCCACACAATTGCACTCATCTCACATGCTAGTAAAGTAATGCTCAAAATCCTCCAAGCCAGGCTTCAATAATATGTGAACCGTGAACTTCCAGATGCTCAAGCTGGTTTTAGAAAAGGCAGAGGAACCAGAGATCAAATTGCCAACATCCATTCAGTTCAGTTCAGTTCAGTCGCTCAGTCGTGTCCGACTCTTTGAGACCCCATGAATCATGGCACGCCAGGCCTCCCTGTCCAGCTCCTGGAGTTCACTCAAACTCATGTCCATCGAGTTGGTGATGCCATCTAGTCATCTCATTCTCTGTTGTCCCCTTCTCTTTCCACCCCCAATCCTTCCCAGCATCAGAGTCTTTTCCAGTGAGTCAACTCGTCGCATGAGGTGGCCAAAGTATTGATCATCAAAAAAGTAAGAGCATTCCAGAAAAATATGTATTTCTGCTTTATTGACTATGCCAAAGCCTTTGACTGTGTGGATCACAATAAACTGTGGAAAATTTTGAAAGAGATGAGAATACCAGACCACCTGGACCACTTACTCCTTGGAAAGAAAGTTATGACCCCCACCTAGGAGTGCTGTGGTTCATGGGGTGGCAGAGAGTCGGACACGACTGAGCGACTGAACTGAACTGAACTGAACTGAGGCAACATATTAAAGAGCAGAGACATTACTTTGCCCACAAAGGTCCGTCTAGTCAAGGCTATGGTTTTTCCACTGGTCATGTATGGATGTGAGAGTTGGACTGTGAAGAAAGCTGGTCGCCGAAGAATTGATGCTTTTGAACTGTGGTGCTGGAGAAGACTCTTGAGAGTCCCTTGGACTGCAAGGAGATCCAACCAGTCCATTCTAAAGAAATCAGTCCTGAATGTTCATTGGAAGGACTGATGCTGAAGGTGAAACTCCAATACTCTGGCCACCTGATGGGAAGAGTTGACTCACTGGAAAAGACTCTGATGCTGGGAGGGATTGGGGGCGGGAGGAGACGGGGATGACAGAGAATGAGATGGCTGGATGGCATCACCGACTCTGTGGACATGAGTTTGAGTGAACTCCGGGAGTTGGTGATGGACAGGGAGGCCTGGTGTGCTGTGATTCATGGGGTCGCGGAGAGTCGGACACGACTGAGCGACTAAACTGAACTGATAGACACCATTTGTTGAACTCACTACTGCTCAAGAGAATCTCCCCAAACCTGGAACACCATTTTGTTACAGATATAGCTTGCTAATATACAGAAATAATAATACTTACTAAAAAAAAAAAAAAAAGAAAAAACAGTAATATCTGCTTGCCTTGTCTGTCTTTTATAAATTAGAATTTTAATAAAAATATTGTCACACTGATTATAAATTAAGATATAGAAAAATCAGGAGATAAGAAAACATATTCCCTGGATATGATAGATTAAAAATTTTCTAGTATCCCAAATACACAAAGTAACACTTTCCAACTTTTTGTTTTAAAAAATGTTCAAGTCAAGGAAATGGTGACTAATAGAAGGAACACCTACAGAGACCTAAAGTTAGACTGATCAGTTGTTTTGCTGAATCCTTGGAGTGTAAGCTGCATACAAGATCCTGAGTACCTAACACTTGACCAGCATCTCCAAGCAGGAAGATATTCTTCTACATCATCACAAAAGTGATCATCCCACTCAAGAAAGTTAGCAATGATTAAAACAGTGTTTGCTCCACCTTTTAAAATCAGATTCCTAAGTGTGCTTGACTTGAGAGATTTTACTCTTGGAGGACTCTAGTGTATAATCTCTGATAATAGTTGCTCATAATCTCATCCCTGAATGGACAGAGAAGGACAGAGCAAAGAACAAAGAACAGACTTTGGAGGTACACGAGCTTGGATCTGAACCTAAGCTCTGCTATCTTCCCATTCATGAAACTGACCCAACTAAACTGCCACTAAGCCCCCTTTCCACATTATAGATGATAAAAGTACCTGCATCATTGAGATCTTATGAGATTAAATAAAGTAAGGTATGGAAAAAGCCTGAACTATGATTCAGTTCAGTCACTCAGTCGTGTCCGACTCTCCCCGACCCCATGAATCACAGCTCGCCGATCCCCACTAAATGTTGGTTTTCATTCTACATGTTCTATACAAAAGAAAGAAGAAAAAAAAAACTTGGAATTTTCATAGAAAAAAAAAATCTTTTAAAATCTTCCCCAAACCAAAGGCAAAACAGGACACAACAAACCAATAGTAAAAATAAACTCTTCCTGGGGTTTCAAGTGGAGCCCAGGAGAGTCAGAAAAAGAGAAGACTCTGGACAACTTCATTATGTTTGCTCAGCTGCCTGAGTCTCCATTAAAGCCATGGGGCAGGGTCTCTAGTTAGAGAATGGTTCAGAATTTTAGGAGTAAATGTGTGGATTACTTTTAGTTTTACTTAAGCAGTTTGTTTAGATTTAATAAAACAATAGTAACAGAAATAGTGGTTGTACAAATTAACAGGAAAACAAGAATTTTGCCTATTTCTGTTTCAGTCTGGATCTTACTGGCCAACAGAATCCATTCCAGCCTAGGTGAGGAGCAGGGTCCAGGGATGCAGTTGTGTCTCTGAAAAGCTCATCTTGTTAAGGACTGTCAGGCCCACATTCTGAAAGGGGAAGAGAAAAAATGAGGATGAGCAGCAAAGGGGTTTGTGTTTTTTGGGTCCATTTTAGGGGCCACACATCATCTAAGCACTTAAGCCACAGTTTAAACTAATTCTAATAGACATCCTAAAAGAAGTTATATCATTTGGCAGAGAAGTAAAATGAAGCTCAGAGGACTTAGCAAAACCATGTTTAGATACCACCTTTAAGCTTTTTGAGAAGATAATTTCTGCTCTATTCCTGTATTTAACTTACTTGAATACATTCATTAGAAGAAGTTACATGATGGTATGTTTCTCATCGGCATGAAAAGTAACTGAGGCTAATGATAATAACTAATATGGCTTCAATTAAGCCCTCAATTAGCAATTTTAAAAGTTCCAACCCCGTAACTCCCTGTGACTGTCTGACCTTGGGAAATCTCTTATTCCCTTATAACTGTACTCTTATTATTTTAAATGAAAGTATATCTTGAGTCAAGAACTGAGGTGGTAGCATACTTTTTAAGTAGGTAATGGATGATATAGGCTCCCCCCTCCTCTTCAGGAATGCCAGAAAATCAAATATTTTTGAAAGTCAAAAAAAGTGCCGCTGTGACTTTCAATTATTTTCCATTTCCATGCTGCCTCCAAACTTCCTGATTCCAGCTGGGATTGTGATCAAAAATGCAAAAACATATGTAGAGAAGTTATTCTTGTGGAACATCTGACCGGAAGCAGGAAATGCAAGATATCTCTTGGGACTGCCTATTATCAGAATATACCCAGTCCAGCACTGCAAAGACAGGAGGTGTTTGTCACCCAGATAAAGAGAATTAGAGAGATTTCTGGTATATATACATCACTGCGAAAGAAGAGTGGGTAGAAATGTTCCTCATATGTTTTAGAAGCTGGTCCACTACTGTGTCACTGTGTGGCCTTATAAAATCTCACTTAATGGCTGCCAGTCTCATGAAAAAAATATCTACAAAACAGATTTTAATAAGGGATAACTTTAAAGTACATATTCTTCAGATGATTATGTAAGAGGGAAAAGTCCCATAATGATCATTGGTGGTGATTTAGTTGCTTAGTTGTATTTGACTCTTGGGACCCCTGGACTGTATGAAGCCTGTTAGGCTCCTCTGTCCATGACATTCTCCAAGTAAGAATACTGGAGTGGGTTGCCATGCCCTTCTCCAGGGGATCTTCTCGACCCAGGGATCAACCAGCATCTCCTGAGTCTCCTGCATTGGCAGGCAGGTTCTTTACCACTAGTACCACCTAGAAAGTCCCCTGCAATTATTTGCCACTGATAAATAAGAGATAATTTATACCCATAGTAGTAACTGCTACAGAATACTGCAGTAACTTACACTGTCCCAGTGCATAAATGACTTTGCCATTTGATTTTAAAATTAAATGTTTAATTTTTCCTGTAAGTCCTGAAAATATTTATTTGAGCTCTCCCAACAAAATTAAATTTCATGAAAACATGTATCTTAATTACATGGTGATTAAGTTTTATCCTTTTTTTTTTTCTTTGTAAATTAGAATAAATAGAAGAGAAACACTCTTCCAGAATTCTAGCCAGGTATCCTGAACCCATCCATCATAAAATCATTGGCACACAGCAGGCAACTGGAAAAAGGATACCTTTTAACCTCAACTGGCATAAACGTGTGTATTTATTTTTAAGAAGTGGAATATAAACAGACATGCTGAGAGCCAAGTGTTTTATGAATTAAAAAAAGATTCCATACACACACACACACACACACACATAAAACTTTCCCCATGGGCCACCAAGGATTTATGTGAATGTGAACTCTATTTACTGTTAGTATTAAGGAAATAGTGCCTTTTTAACAAGTTACTCATGCCTGGAAAAAATCCCAGTTTTGCAAGTTATCCAAGATTCTTTGCCAACTGTCCGTGGGAATCACTGGGATGGGAAAAGTTCAAATTTGTTTTAAAAGAACTTGCTTAATGGAAAATTAAAAAAAAAAAAAATGTAGAAGAAAACCAGCAACCCACTGTGCTAATCTTTTGGTTAAATAAGAATAGAGTATGGCCTGGTTGCTTTATTTTTCCTTAGTATTATTTTAAGAAAAGGAAAAAAATAATAAAAATTTTCCATTTTTATATTACCCGTAAAATCACATTCAAGTCTTGATTTCAGTTATCCAAGGACACGATGACTTGCTAGCTTGGGTTGGCTCCTTATCTTTTGCCATTTTCTTTAAGCTTTTAAAATTTCTGCTCCACTCAAACAACAAAGTCTGGTTACACCGTTGCTGTCAAATTCAAAACTACAAGGGAGTTAAAAAGCCAACCTTATAGCCATGCAGTGTAAGTTTTAAAATAGAAGGATTCTCCCTCTCCTAGGACCTAGGGGGTGCCAGGCTTTTATATCTTTCTTTCACAACTCACAGCAACCTTATCAATAGGCATAATTTATCTATTAATTTATTTTTTGATTCACGTTTTACAGATGTGAAAACTGAGGCTCAAGGACATTAAATAACTTCTCTGCATCACACAGATTCTAAGGGGCAAAGCTGGGGTGGGAATGCAGGTGGGCGGGTCCAGTTTTTGCTTTATAGCTCTTAGGCTGCATCTGAGAAAGTAGAGCCCATAAATTCTTTTATCAAGAGATTTTATTAGACTATAGAACAAATTAACATGGTTCTAATTTGACATGACAGAATCTACTTTGCATTCAATAGAGAGTGAGACAATGAAAACTTTGCCTTTGCATCGGTGATGAAACAGATAGGAAAGTTATCTTGGAATCAGCCACCCAGAGTATGTGCCGATTCTTGTTCTCCTCTTCAAAAGGACACTTGGGCAAAAGCATCAGATATAACCAGGCTTCTATCTAGAAAGAGTGCTTATCTAAGAAAACAAGCAAACAAAAAACCACCCCCATTTTCCCCCCTAAAATAAACCTAGATGGTTTACTGTCTAGAAAAGAAAGGTGGTGATAGGAAAATTCTAAATGTTTTCTTCTTCAACCAAATTGTAAATAAACTTTATTAAAGCTGTTTCTTCTGGGTAGATATTTAATTAAAACGAGTTTTTCACTCTCTTACTACTCATATGTTTAAATAGAGAGTAATTGATCATGTTCTAGAAATTCTGCCCATCCTTATTTTTTTAGCACTCATGTACTTGTGGAAAAAGAGTAAGTCAAGTTCTTATTTTCCTGCTACATTTATATTCCTCAATTTTTTTTTCAGAGTTTAATATCTAGGTGATTGCTTTTACTTGGCACTATTGGGAAACACTGCCAGTCCAGATCTAAATATTTTCACATGCAACTGCAACAACAAAATTGTGCTCTGCTAAGCTCCTTTGATTTATAGAGCTTCAAAAAAATGGATTTCAGATGCGATTTTGCCAAGTTGTAAACCAAGTAGTCTTAATTTAAATTTTTCCTGACAAGAACGCTAATTCTTCATCGGAGATAAAGTATTTCAGTATTTTCACACACATAAAATAAGGTCTCTAAATTGCATTCAAGCTGGTATTATTTGTACTATGGCTTTTTTAGTACCTTGATATGCAACATAAACGTACAATATTTTCACTGGTAGAGTCCCCCTGGAATGACTAGGAGAAAGTTTACGCCACTGATTCTAGTTATAATTTTTATACTAAAAATACTAGTCAGCATTATTTTATATGAAAGCTGTGGATGCCACTTTAAGTTTATAAGAGAAAGCTGAATTTTCAAATTAATGTCATGGAATTCCTCTAAGGACCATACAATTCACAGAAATAATAAGCATGTACTTACATTTTTAAAAGGTGAAATTAACAATAATATCTTCTATAGTCATGGGAGAAGTTGATGTATGACACTCGATTACATGTGGTTGTTAAAATACACTTTAAAAAGATGGCATTTCAAATCAAATGAGAAAGATTAAATTATTCAGTAAAGCATGTTGGACTGAATAGCTATCATTGGGCAAAAGATAAACTCCTCTTTAATATTATTTGTCAGAATAAATCCCAGATATATTAAAATTTAAATAAATGAATGAAAAGTAAAGAAACAAATGAATAATTATATTCATTTGATCAATATGTAAACCTTCAGTAAATTTTTCAGTTATGAATATTCCAATGGGAAGGACACCAAAGAAATGATGGCTGACAGATATCATTAATCAGAAAAAAAGTGTTGCATTAAAAAGCACCATGCTGCTGCTGCTGCTGCTAAGTCGCTTCAGTCATGTCCGACTCTGTGCGACCCCATAGACGGCAGCCCACCAGGCTCCCCCGTCCCTGGGATTCTCCAGGCAAGAACACTGGAGTAGGTTGCCATTGCCTTCTCCAATGCATGAAAGTGAAAAGTGAAAATGAAGTCGCTCAGTCATGTCTGACTCTTAGCGACCCCACGGACTGCAGCCTACCAGCCCCCTCCGTCCATGGGATTTTCCAGGCAAGAGTAGTGGAGTGGGTTGCCATTGCCTTCTCCAAAAAGCACCATAAGCAAACATAAAACAAATAAAAATTTGAGTATAACATTAAAAATTTTTGACTCAACAAAAGATAACGTACTTTATAAATGAAATGCTGTTGCAATCAATAAGATGACTACACCTTGATAAAGAATTGCTCAGTACATTTACTAGTGTAGATAACAAATTTGCAGATTAAAAATTATGAATTAAAATGATTTGTTACAATTTTCCCACTTTTGAGATTGTCATGAATTATTGTACTGAGTGATAGCTTGTGTTATGGTAGAAAGAAATACAAACCCTCTGGAGAACAACATTCTTGAATCTAGAAATTCCACTTGGGGAAGTTACACTTTAGGGAAAAATTAGGGGTGTTCCTTAAAACACAAGTTCAAGTAATTGCAATAATATATGTAATAGCTGAAGTCTGAAAGCAATTTGATATATAGAAACATTAGATTATTTGAAGACTATATAGAATATATAATGAATATTTCCAAACATAAAAAATGCTATGGAAAAAGTATCTTAAATAGTATAAAAAGTTACTCATGTTATAATGTGAGTTTATAGACCTAGTTGCAAAATAATATGAACAACATGGTTACATATTTTTGAGTATGTGTGTATATAAGAAGATAATCTCCCCCACACAAATTGATATGAGAAAGTTATATGTTGAATGATTTTCTCTCCTCTTCCTCCTTTTACTTTTCAGTTCAGTTCAGTTCAGTTCAGTCGCTCAGTCGTGTCCGACTCTCCACGACCCCATGAATCACAGCACGCCAGGCCTCCCTGTCCATCACCAACCCCCGGAGTACACTCAAACTCATGTCCACAGAGTCGGTGATGCCATCCAGCCATTTACATTTCCTATGATCCTTATATGGTTGTATATTGCCTTTGTAACTAAAAAAATGTTTTACTCATATTTTAATATAATTGTTTACTCTTTTTATGGAAGTACATACATACTGTGAACATCCAATAGGTGTGAAAATTTTGACCACATCTTTTGATCAAAATTCAAAAAAATGGCTGCTACACACTGATATTTTAATGTCCTTGTTGTAAAAGTCTTATAACAATTTTACATCCTATGTATAACAATTTGAGACACATGCATGCTAATGGCCAAGAATCAACTCTTACTTGTTTCCAAGCTCTGGGAAAATAGAAGCAAATGATACTCTTAACGGTGGAAGTGACATTTTTATGAAAACCCAGGGCAACCATTAAATTATCAGCTACCCTTCTTCTGTGTTTTTCTTTAGAGGGTCACACTATTATTTTAACCAAGGTTAGCTGGGGGCTTTTGTTGTTGTTGTTGTTTTCCTGGCCTCATATTGCTGGTATGGAAAGTAATTTAAACTTTATGGTCCATTTGAAGCAAGATTATTTACATCTGTGTGGCAATGTCTGTGTGCTTGCACGTAATTTATACTCTACTGCTATTACTCCTCAAATTCCCCCACTTGGTTGAATTTATTACCATTGTAAACTTGCTTGCTTCACTTTCGTTAGTTAGAAATTTGAAAAAAAAAAAATTTAAAGTTTTCTAACTAAGGACTAACAACATTTTTGTGTGTGTGCCTGCTTGTTTTGTGGTATATTTTGTTTGGTTTGGTTTTTAACTTTTTAGTGTTGGGAACTTAGCTTTTCACTGTGGATAAACAATCCACAATGAGTATTTTGATGTTATATATGGTTTTAATGAATCTATTTAAATATTACTTTACAAATTTACACTAAATGTATAACTATGGTGGATATCACAGACAAAATATTCATTTGAAAAAGTACAGTTTTAATCAATAAGGCAACAATGCATTTGTAATTCAGATTTACATTCCATAGCTTTAGTACAATTTAGAAGACCTTAATATTAATTTTAATTCCAGAACCTTGAGTTCTAGAATTTTGGTTTAGCATACTATAAAACAAGGACAAATTTTCTCACAGTAGTTAGAACCATATGCTTAAATAGTCATGTCTCCAAACACAAGATCACTAAAGGTCCCTGGATGGTGTATTTGAGAAAAGGAATGAATGGTGTTCAATCCCTGGGTCAGGAATATTCCTTGGAGAAGGGAATGGCAACCCACTCCAGTACTCTTGCCTGGAAAAATCCATGGACAGAGGAGCCTGGTGGGATCAAGTCCATGGAATCACAAAGAGTCAGATATGACTGAGCAGCTAATACTTTCCACTTTCATGAGATCGTTGCCTTCTATCTAAATGAGTCCTGATAAAATGTGTGTCGTTTCTGGTGTCTGTAGCCATGGAAGATGTTTGTAAGTGCTATCCATCTTCAGTGTCTGTGATCATGCAAAATGCTTGTTTGAGGAGAAAATTTTAAAGATCCTCCAGTCTTGGGGATGTACAGTGCTCCCTGAAAACCCCTCCATGCTTCTGTCCTCCCCACATCCTGAATTTCTGTCTCCACATGGTGACCTGGCAGAGGTGTGACCACTGATCCAGATAGGTCTTTATTTATTTTTCACATCCTAATGTTCCCATAATTTAAAAATCCCATGGCCCTCTGTCTCTCCAGGCTTTTCTCTGCCTGTGCCTAAGATTCCTGTTTCAGCCAATGATGAAGTTCCCATCAGTACTATTTTTCTTTTATTAAAATTAAACAAAGAAAAAAGGTTAACTGTTCAAAAGGCGAAGTTGAGGCAAATCATAATGTTCAAAGAAATTTGGGGAGAACAACCAAAAAAGATAAAAGATATTCACTTCCTCCCATGCTCAATCACTAAGAAAACAGGATTACTCGAAGCCCTCGTGATTCTGTCTGGGGTCATCTTTCTTTCCATTAGGAAGGAAAGAGGGAGGTTATATGCTTTTCACAGGAAGTGACTGAAATTGGAATACAGGGTTGGGGGAGCTGTGAAACTACACCTTCTGCAGAAATGAAAAATGACCCTGCTGTATGGTTTTTAAAAAGTAATCATTCAGAAAGAAATTTCTCTCTTGTTCTTCTCAGTGGCATTTGATCCAGGTAAGAGAACAAGGTTGCTGAGCATGGCTCTAAATGTTGGCCTTCATGTTTTCATCACATCTTTCAAGGTAGCACTTCCCTGGAGGTTCAGATTAAAGAATCTGCCTGCAGTTCAGGTGATCACGGTTGGCTCCCTGGGTTGGGAAGATCCTCTGGAAAGGGAATGGCAACCTACTCCAGTACTCTTGCCTGGAGAATTCCATGGACCGAGGATGCTGGCAGGCTACAGTCCATGGGGTTGGGAAGAGTCAGATACAACTGAGTATGCAAGCATTTTTTCTGGTTATGTTTTCATCAACTTCTGTGAAACTTGTGGCTTTATGTATTTGGTTTCTACTGACACCTGAATCCAATTCAATTTCTACCAAAATAGATGAAGAACAAATAGAATGCAGTCTGTTAAACAGGATTTTTACTGTAGAGTGGTTTCTTTCAAGATTTCATTGTGCATTTTATATAAATGCTCCTGCTGCTGCCGCTGCTAAGTCATTTCAGTCGTGTTAGGCTCTGTGTGACCCCATAGACAGCAGCCCACCAGGCTCCCCCGTCCCTGGGATTCTCCAGGCAAGAACACTGCAGTGGGTTGCCATTTCCTTCTCCAATGCATGAAAGTGAAAAGTGAAAGTGAAGTCGCTCAGTTATGTCCAACTCTTAGCGACCCCATGGACTGTAGCCTACCAGGCTCCTCCATCTATGGGATTTTCCAGGAAGAGTACTGGAGTGGGGTGCCATTGCCTTCTCCAAAATGCTCCTGGCGTAGCATTAAAATCGTGGCTTCACGGTCAGGGAGTTTCTCCCTAAGCCTGATTCAAATCCTCAACTGCATTGGTCATTACTAATTTTCCTTTTTTAAATACTGAACAATTGTCCTCACTTACTTCCTGTTACTTAAACTGTGCAAAAGTATTTCCATAGGAGGAATTCATAAGTAAGATCCTATAGCATTCTGTTCTCTAGAATGATATAGCAGCCGTTTTATTATTTGGAGTGAGATAAGGTTCTCAAAATAAATTAAACGGGAGTGGGGAGAGGTGGGGAGAAGCAGAGCTATCAGTCTACAAATGCATTTGTAGGACATTAGGATGAAAATTGATATAATGCCTCCATGGATCTCCTTGGCACCTGTTGAATTGTTGTACTTAGCCATTAGTACTCCATTTAATACTAGAAGGCAGTTAATAAATTCTTCCTTCCTGTTCAGGAAATTGACTAAAAGACACAAAATTAGCTTTTAAATTTTAAAGAATTAAGATCTAGATGGTTGATTTCTTTTCCTTTATTCATCTACCTTGAGAATGAGGTTTGAACCCTGCTCTTTGTACAGCTGGAACCGATAGATCTTCAGACCTCAGACTTTGCTTCCAAAAGGTGTAAATTTGTTCTCTCTCAGATTTGCCTTGCAGCAATTCTCAGGAAAAACCAGGCTTGGGTGATTGTCTAGGCCTCAGACCCCAGAGGCCAGTAAGGTCAGGTTTTTGTGTTGGAATAATTCGTGGACTTTTTAAAAAATTCTTTGTCTGATAAAAGAGAGTGCACTCACTGTTCACACTCCACCCTGAAATGTAGGCACAAAGGTGTAACTTTCCAAAAGGGACATCTTTATGTCTTCCATGGAGATTTTATATGGCTATTAAGAATTTAAGAAACCAAAAGACAAATTGTGCAAAAAATATAACGCAAGGGGCTCCTTGTTAGCACTGTCCCAGTGTGAGAATCACACACTGTTGTTGCTTAGTCACTCAGTCGTGTCCAACTCTTTGCGACTCCATGGACTTTAGCCCGCCAGGTTCCTCTGTCCATGGGATTTCCCAGGCGAAAATACTGGAGTGGGTTGCTATTCCCTTCTCCAGGGGATCTTCCTGACCCAGGAATCAAACTCATGTTTCCTGCTTGGCAGGTGGATTTTTTACCACTGAGCCACCTGGGAAGCCTGAGAACCAGGTATATATTGAAGTATAAAAATCAAAACTCTCAGTTGGTAAGACTCATGTATAACAACTTATGAAACTTTTTAATAGTAAGATATGAATGAATCTCTTTAATTGATATGAGAGACACTAAGAGGAAAAACTCCTAGTATAGAGAAGGACAAGGTTGGTATTGCAGGGAGTTTTCATTGCTTCTTGTTGTTTAACAGTTTATGTATTCATTTATGATATCTATTGCATTCACCAAAAACATGTTATTCTTTTTTCTAAATTGAAATATAGTTGATTTACAATGTTGTGTTTGTTTCATGTATACAGCAAAGTGACTCAGTTATATATTCCAGATTCTTTTTCAGATTCTTCTCTACTATGGGTTATTACAAGATATTGAGTAGAGTTCCTTGTGCTATATTACGTCTTTGTTGGTTATCTATTTTATGTACAGTTTAGTAGTGTCTATATCCATTAATCCCAAACTCCTAATTTATCCCTCATCTCCCTTTCCACTTTGGTAACTGTAAGTTTATTTTCTATGTCTGTGGGTTTATTTCTGTTTTGTAAAAATTTTCATTTGTGCCTTTTTTTTAAATTTCATGTATAAGCAATATCATTTGATATTTGTCTAAGAAATATTTATTATTCTTTTTTAAATTGCTTTATTTTTAATTGGAGGATAACTGCTTTACAATATCGTGTTGGTTTCCGCCATACAACATCGTGAATCAGCCTTAATTGTACATATGTCCCCTCCCTCCTGAACATCCCTCCCACCCCGCACCCCATCTAGGTTGTCACGGAGCACCAGTATTATTCTTATATCTATTCATAGGAAGATTCAAGTCTTCATCTCCACCGCTCCATTCTCCCATAAAACTTTTGTAAAGAATGCCTCCGATTAGGCAAATCCAACAGAATAAATTATTGTTTCTTTTTTCCTCCAACATCAGGGTGTCTCAACATCTTCCTTAGGTCCTGCAATGGTAGCAGAGTCTACATAAAACTCCCGCATCTACTTTGCTGCTGCTAAGTCACTTTAGTCGTGTCCGACTCTGTGCGACCCCATAGACGCAGCCGACCAGACTCCCCCGTCTCTGGGATTCTCCAGGCAAGAACATTAGGACAAGAGAATTTATATCTCCCAAACAAGAATGCCCCGTTATCATCTGAAGCACCCAGAAATTGTGGAAGAACAACATAAAAGGAAGGCAGGTGTTTTCTTTAAGTCCTCCTCAAGGCAGCCTGCACCCATCTGTTGAGTATTTGTATTTTCAGCTTTTGAAAAAATACTCTATATAGAGAATAGATGTAGGCTGGGGGTAAACAAAATGAATGCAATTTTAACTGTCTTCTCATCTTAGTTCCAGCCATTTCTACTGTATACTATTTTAAATGTCTTTTAGTGAATTTGTTTGTGCTTTCTTTTGGGATGGTTTTCCTAGAAATTGCTACCTGCTACTTACTCCATCCTTAAGATATTTCTTTTGACATCATGGGGGTGCATATATAAGAAAATTAAATTCTCTTTAGTAGTGATGACACATTTTTCAAACATTTAAAAATACTCCATTACTGTTAATTGTTCTAAAATACTCGCCTTATTGCATTAAACAGTATACCAACATCAAGTCATTCTTTGTATTTATCCTTTCGGTTTGGTGTTTGAATTCCATTTCTCCAAATTGACTTTTTTTATAAGGTAATGGGGAATGCTATTTTCTAAGGCCAAAGCCACTTATTTAACTTCCAGTAATTTGCCAACAAAGGTCCGTCTAGTCAAGGCTATGGTTTTTCCAGTGGTCATGTATGGATGTGAGAGTTGGACTGTGAAGAAAGCTGGTCGCCAAAGAATTGATGCTTTTGAACTGTGGTGCTGGAGAAGACTCTTGAGAGTCCCTTGGACTGCAAGGAGATCCAACCAGTCCATTCTAAAGGAGATCAATCCTTGGTGTTCATTGAAAGGATTGATGCTAAAGCTGAAACTCCAATACTTTGGCCACCTCATGCATCGAGTTGACTCACTGGAAAAGAGTCTGATGCTAGGAAGGATTGGGGGTGGGAGGAGACGGGGATGACAGAGAATGAGATGGCTGGATGGCATCACCGACTCAATGGACATGAGTTTGAGTGAATTCCGGGAGTTGGTGATGGACAGGGAGACCTGGTGTGCTGTGATTCATGGGGTTGCAAAGAGTCGGACATGACTGAGTGACTGAACTGAACTGAACTGAACTGAAGGATAAACTTAGAATGCTTTTCAACTTTTACAGAAGTGTTACCAAGGTGCCTGGGCTTCCCAGGTGGCTTGGTGGTAAAGAACCTGCCTGCCAGTGCAAGAGAGACAGGAGATGGAGGTTCAGTCCCTGGGTTGGGAAGATCCCTTGGAGAAGGAAATGGCAACCCATTCCTGTGTTCTTGCCTGGGAAGTCCCGTGGGCAGGGGAGCCTGGCAGGCTACAGTCCATGGGGTTGCATAGAATCACACATGACTGAGTGACTAAGCACATCATGCACCAAGGTGCCCATGCTATTGGGTAGCAGTTTACAGATAATTGTTACCTGAGCAAGAGAGCCACTAGTAGGGTAAATCTGGATCTTTAAGAATGAGTTCCCGGAGGATGATACAAGGCTTTCTGCAGCTCCCATAAATACTTGCTATTTGTCATTAACATTGAGCACTCAGCAGACTTTCTATCTAATTACTTGAGGCAAACTGAGTGTCAGAGACTGAACCACTCTTGAAACGGGCCCAATGAAAGCCAAGGATTCATCAGGTGCTACTTATTTTGCTACCTAAAGAAAATACTGGTCTTAGTAATAAAATGCCTTTGGGCCAGAGCCTAGATGTTTCTGGGGGCTTGCTCATAAAGGCTCATGTGTATCCATTACCAAGGTTTCTGATATGTCATGCATGACTCTTTTCCTTGGACTCAGTTCAGCTATTCAGTCTTTCAAAAAATACACTGCATTTGACAACTTTCTAGGTACTGTATTAAATAATGCATCTATAATGCTTAACAAAATTGATATACTCATTCCACTAAAAGATGATTAAAGAGCATCAGTTGTATGGCTAGCACTATTATGAAGAGATATAAGAAAATCAAAAGGATTCCTTTGCCTTTGTGGTTTTTCGTCTGGTTGAAGAAAAAGATATTTATATTGAAAACTTTTCTGAAATACAGAACAGCATCCTTTTCTCCATTCTATAAAACTTTACTTCTTTTCCATAAAAAAAAAAATTGTATTCAATTTCTATGAAATTAAATGTTTCTGGGACAACGCCGATAATGAAAATAACCAAGATCCAAAGCAATTTTCAGAATGTTCTCTTTTCCATGAACCCTGACCTTTCTTGAGTGGCTGAGAGAGCAGAAAGCCTCTTACTCTGGCTATTTTGAGTTTTCCTAATTTTAAGCCTAAACTATAAATCAGTATCTTTATAGCCAATTATGTTATTTTAATTCTTTTCAAAAGCATCACTTTGTGGATTGAACATGTTTCAGAGAAGTCATCGAAACTCAGAGGAAGTTGAGTTCCTGGCTCAGAAAGAGGGTATCTCAAACAGTTTGAATTCTGTTCCACCTGGATGAGCATTGGTTTGACACTGAAACAGGATCAAGGTTTGTGTGTTTCTGAAATGCTTTTTTTGTCTTAGATTTACCTTGTCCTTCGATTTATTCCTGTTTCTGAGCTTGTTTTTGACCAGTGTTTACTGTCTCCTCAGGACCTATCTTTTGTGCATCTCACAAGAAGAAGCTGAATATTCTGTTCAATTCCATTGCATCTGGAAGCTGCATTTTGTCTCAATCTACAAGAAAAAGCTAGGATATCCAATTGACCAGGGCCTCTTTTAATCTGAGCTTATTGGACGAAACTATTTAACTCGGACTCTGTTTTCCAGAACACAGAAGACAAGAACATTAGCATGTTTGTATGGCCTTCATGTTCATAGACAGAAGTTCTTGTTTTCCTGTGTCTAACCTCTGAAACACTGTTCACAGTCTACTCTAAGACTTGAGACACATTTGAATCCAGAAAATATTGATTTCATCACTGCCATGTTGTTGAAATCATAAAACGACATAATCAGAGTGAGGAAAGCCAAATTTTATAAACACCCTAACGTATGGCACATGACTAAGTGATAAATCTTGACACGTTTACCAAACAAAGTGAAAATCTTCATTTGTCTTCGAAAAGAGAAGTGCTCCCATGTGTTCGGACATCTGTACAGTCAACATGTGGCAATTACTGTGCGAAAAATAGGATCACTGTAACTGCTGTTGTAAATTACGGCCTCATTGATTAGTATCTTCCCTCTCAGACTCTCCACTTCATCACAAATAAGGAGACACACACACTCATGGCCTCTGAAGAGATTTTCCCCAAACTGATTTAACTTTAAATTTAGATTTGTTCCCAGCAGGCTTTCCTACAGCATTACACAGTCTCTGCTTTTTGCTTAAGGATATCTGGAGTTTTTCTCATACACCGTTAGTGTATGTTTACTTAAGCACTAAAATTAAATACACATAATGAAGACATCTGTGGCAAACAGAATAAATAAGTGGAATACCATATTGCTGTGAAGATGTATATTCAACAACACGGGACACACACCATTCTCTCTGGAACTTGGCATTCCTCATGTGTTGCTGAGAATTTTTGAATGGGTCCCAAGTGATTTTGGTGTCCAGGGATTGCTTACTGAGACTGGAAACCTTCCTGAGAAGCTCATCTTGTTAAAACGTTTCCAGTTCCTCGTATAAGATTTTCGATCGAGAAGCTGTAATGTGATACACACATGTTATGACGTTTGGGAAATTGATCAAATGAGGATGAGAAAATGTCAATTGTTACTTACTCTGAGAAAGATTCTTCTTAGATTTCCATTCTGTTTTCCCTCCACATTAACTCGACCTAATGTAGGGTTGATTATTTTTCAGGATATCTCTGAGGGCATATTCCCAAATTGCCCCATTACATCCATCAGAGTTGCTTAGAAAAGTAAAGAAATAAAGTACAAAGCAATCATCCATGAGCTGTACCTAGATTCTATATAAATATATGAAGGATTGATTATTTATGCCATTTCTGTCAAGCCTGTGTTTGTCTTTATTTCACAAGCAAATTTCATATAATGCTGGAGATGCTACAAAGCCTGACTGAGGTAGAGAAATGGCATTTAGCTTTTGAACCTGTTGTAGGGGGAAATTAAACTGAAGCTCAGATTAATTTCCTTCATGCCACCCCTAGAAAACAGAGAGCACCAGCTGATATGTGTATAGTAGTGCATCTGGCCTTAGGAAGTAAGGATGGTTCTGCTGAAGGGAATACATCATACAGGGCTCTGGATAAACAAACTCAGTCTTAACCAGAGTTTTCTTCCTGCTGTCCTAGCAGTGTGACTCCACCAGAAGGTCTGGTGAAAGGTTGCTAGGATGACTTGCCATTTTCACGCAAATTTCATCACCCGCCCATCCTGATTGGTGCATGTATGACACCTGCAAAGTCCTGTCTGCCTCTGCCACCCTATGAACTGTGGTTTGCCAGGCTCTTCTGTCTATGGAATTCGATAGTCAAAAATACTGGAATGTGTTGCCATGCTCTCTTCCAGGGGATCTTCCCAATCCAGGGATAGAATTCTGTATTGGCAGGAAGATTCTCTACCACTAGTGCCACCTGGGACAGCAATGCATAAGGTAAATAACACACAAAGAGGAAATCTTGGGCCAGAAGTTAGCACACCTATTTTTCCTGATCTCATAAGGGTGTAGCCTGAGTTTAAGCATTTCCTCAGGACACACCTTCAAGTTGCCTTTTTTTTTTTTAATCTATCCTCCTTCAGACCCTGGATAAAAACTCTATTTTCCAGCTCCCTTGCTTTCTCCACTCCCTAGAATTCCATGAACATCACAGATCACACCCATGAAAGGTGAGCCTGCTTTGGGAACTGCCCTCTTCTGTTTCCACTGTTGAAGTCTCTGCCCGGTTAGGATGAAAATGTTAGTAACTCAGTCATGCCTGACTCTCTGTAACCCCATGGACTGTAACCCACCAGTCTACTCTGTCCATGGGATTCTCCAGGCAAGAATACTGGAGTGGGTTGCCATTCACTTCTTCAGGGAATCTTCCCAACCCAGGGGTTGAACCCCAGGTCTTCTGTATTGAAGGTAGTTTCTGACAAAATTTCCCAAGTTCTGGTCATCATTAGGCCCTCAGGACAATGTAAGTACAGCAGACAATGTAAGTTTTTTTTTTTTTTTTCCGGAGGTATTGACTTATATGAAGAATTTAACATCTTCACACTTACGGCCTGTCATTAAAAAGTGGAAAGGAAAAGAGCAGAGAACAGACCCCTAATGGGCACTCATCCAGGGCTGCACTGAAAAGGCAGGGGTGGGGTGGGGAGGGTACTGCACTAAAGACATCTCTCTTCAATCCTTAGTGCCCCCTGAGATGGATGGAAAATTTACAGATGATGAAACTGAAGCTCATAGACAGTCAGTGGGAGATTCTAAGCTTGAATATTATGTTTGTCTAAATTCAAAGCTCTTCTCTTTCAGTCTGCTTCTTGTTTTTAGTGATTTACAAAAAATTAAACAAAATAAAAATATTCCTGCCTATAGCTCATCATTGAAGAATCTTACCAGCACAGCAGAAGGCTAATTTTATGAAACATGGGCTGTGAGTTAACAAAATTCTCTAATGCCAGAGTGATGTTGGCAATCAAAATACTGGGTGAAAGATCAGACTAGCTGGCAAAGAGATATATAAATTGATCCAAACTGTCCTTTTCCATGACTTGCCTCATGTCCAATGAAGTCAGTGTTTTTAACTGCATAAAGGGCTAAGATTAGTGCTTGGCACACAGAAGATTCTTAGTTCCCTGGAGTTAGGGTCCCACATGTAACACAGGACACCCAGTTAAATTTGAATTTCAGATAAGCAAATGATTGACTTTTTAGTATAATATATCCCACACAGTATTAGGGAAATACTTGCATTAAAATAGCTTTTTTTTTTTTAAAACACCAAAGTCAAATTTAATTGGGCATCCAGTATTTTACTGGTAATCTTACCTGGATGAGATGAATATTAAAGTCATTAGGTGTTGGATCATAATTATACTCCATCTAGAGAAGGACAGCTTCCTCTTTCTTATACGTGGAACAGTACCTACTTCATAGGTGGCCAGGAAGCCTATAGGCAATGGTGTATGGTGTATGTAAAGCATTTGGTATATGGTAGGAGGTTAGCACAGCAAATGGAAATGTTTATTTCTCATTTGTTTAATTATTTTGAAGGTCAAAGACCTCTTGGAACTGTCTCTAAGTTGACATACATATAAGGAAGGAAAAGGAGAGCCAGCTGCTGCTCAAAATTGTTTCAGCAAACTCTATAAAACTGCATGTTTGTGTGTCAGTCACTGAGTTAGTGTCCAGCTCTTTGGGACCCCATGGACTATGGACCACCAGACTCCTCTGTCCATGGGATTCTCCAGGCAAGAATACTGTAGTGGGTAGACATTTTCTTCTCCAGGGGATCTTCCCAACCCAAGGATCAAACCCTGGTCTCCTGAGTTGCAGAGAGATTCTTTACCATCTGAGATACCAGGGAAGCTCCTTTGTAGTGGCTCAAACCACAGCTCTTAAGGACAGAAAGCATGTGCACATTGTGGTAGGTGCTATTTTAAACAGTGATATGTATGGAATCATGGAATCTTCTCATGATTTATGAAGTTACCGCCCTCAGTTTGACAAACGGGGAAGCCAAGACAAAGAGAAGCAAAGTCACTGGCTCGGGGAGTGCCTCACTGCACAGAAGCTAAACAGAACCTACAAGCTCTGGGTTCTTCCTCAGGGCCGGACTCTCTATGGGGTTGTATGGTGGTCTGGCATCTGCTGCTTCCCATGGCATCTGAAGGTTACAAGTCATAAGAAGAATGGCCAAGAGATGTGATTTCAAAACTGCCCAAAGATGACAAATATTAACCTTCCTTGTAAAGCGCTCAGGAGTGGTTGCCAGGAGACCTGGTCTCTGGCTGCAAAACTGAATACTGTTTGTGCCCAGAAAATTATCTGAAGCTTATGTGGGATGATGGAGACGGTGATACCAGCAGTACTTTGCCGCGCCTCCCACCCAAACATCTGTCCTTAAATTCGTTCTTCCTGCTTCTGAGAACATCCTTTGGCATCCAGGGACTTGCCAGGCAGAAACGGGCTCAATAAGCCAGAGTCGCCTCAGAATCTGTACCTCAAAGGAGCAGTCACCCTCCGCTGTGCCAACGATCAGCTGATTAACTGAACATTAGGGGTCTAAAGACCCTTCTTGGACCCAAATGGATTTCAATTAGGATTCTTCTTTATACTGTTAGAAAATAATGTTTGTTTAAAAATACCATTAAACTACCAAACTTGCAAGAACATCAAATCAATATACAGAGAATAATTGATGGAGTTAGGAGGCACCATACTGTGTAAAATATCCTGGATTTGTTTCCTAGGCAAAGCTTTGGCTTTGCTGCAAGGGAAGATAGTGATGCTTTCCCTGTAGTGAGACTCAAGGCCAAGGAGGAAGAATGGGACTAAAGATACAGAAAGGATGTCCTCATGATCCTTCAAGGCCTTCCCAGGTGATGAAGTGGTAAAAAAAAAAAAAAAAAATCCACCTGTTAATGCTGGAGATGCAGGAGAAGAGAGTTTGATCCCTGGGTCAGGAAGATCCCCTGAAGTAGGAAATGACAACCCATTCCAGTGTTCTTGCTAGGAGAACCCCGTGGACAGAGGAGCCTAGTAGACTAATGTCCATGGTGTCACAAAGAGTCAGATATGACTGAGTGATAATACACACATGCAGGATTCTTCAACATAATTTGTGCTTCATTATGGAAAGATTCCAAGGTTTTGAGTTGGAGAAACTAAAGTTGAGAAACAAATTTGTGTGAACTACCATGCAGGGGAACCTTGAGCTCATTGCTCTTTGACATGTATGGAGATCCCATGAGAAATGCCTACAGAAAGCATGGCTTATCCATCTCTCCCCAAACTCTAAATTGTACCTGCCCCTGTGTGCATGCTAAGTCACTTCATGCATGTCTGACTCTTTGAGGCCCCATGGACTGTTCAGTTCAGTTCATTTCAGTTCAGTCGCTCAGTCGTGACCGACTCTTTGTGACCCCATGAAGCATGCCAGGCCTCCCTGTCCATCACCAATTCCCAAAGTTCATTCAAACTCATGTCCATCGAGTTGGTGATGCCATCCAGCCATCTCATTCTCTGTCATCCCCTTCTCCTCACGCCCCCAATCCCTCCCAGCATCAGAGTCTTTTCCAGTGAGTCAACTCTTCGCATGAGGTGGCCAAAGTATCGGAGGTTCAGCTTTAGCATCAGTCCTTCCAATGAACACCCAGGATTGATCTCCTTTAGAATGGACTGGTTGGATCTCCTTGTAGTCCAAGGGACTCTCAAGAGTCTTCTCCAGTACCACAGTTCAAAAGCATCAATTCTTCGGTGATCAGCTTTCTTCACAGTCCAACTCTCACATCCATACATGACCACGGGAAAAACCATAGCCTTGACTAGACAGACCTTGGTTGGCAAAGTAATGTCTCTGCTTTCTAATATACTATCTAGGTTGGTCATAACTTTCCTTCCAAGGAGTAAGCGTCTTTTAATTATATGGCTGCAATCAGCATCCGCAGTGATTTTGGAGCCCCAGAAAATAAAGTTTGACACTGTTTCCACTGTTTCCCCATCTATTTTCCATGAAGTGATGGGACCAGATGCCATGATCTTTGTTTTCTGAATGTTGAGCTTCAAGTCAACCTTTTCACTCTCCTCTTTCACTTTCATCAAGAGGCTTTTTAGTTCCTCTTCACTTTCTGCCATAAGGGTGGTGTCATCTGTATATCTGAGGTCATTGATATTTCTCCTGGCAATCTTGATTTCAGCTTGTGCTTTTTCCAGCCCAGCATTCCTCATGATGGATTCTGCCTATAAGTTAAATAAGCAGGGTGACAATATACAACCTTGACGTACTCCTTTTCCTATTTGGAACCAGTCTGTTTTTCCACGTCCAGTTCTAACTGTAGCTTCCTGACCTGCATACAGGTTTCTCAAGAGGGAGGTCAGGTGGTCTGGTATTCCCATCTCTTTCAGAATTTTCCAGTTTATTGTGATCCACACAGTCAAAGGCTTTGGCATAGTCAATGAAGCAGAAATAGATGTTTTTCTGGAACTCTCTTGCTTTCTCCATGATCCAGTGGATGTTGGCAATTTGATCTCTGGTGCCTCTGCCTTTTCTAAAACCTGCTTGAACATCTGGAAGTTCATGGTTCACATATTGTTGAAGCCTGGCTTGGAGAATTTTGAGCATGGACTATAGCCCTCTCTAAAAGAGAAGAGTAAAAAAAAGTTGGCTTAAAACTCAACATTCAAAACACTAAGATCATGGCATCTGGCCCCATCATTTCATGGCAAATAAATGGGGAACAATGGACAAAGTAAGATACTTTATTTTGGAGGGCTCCTAAATCACTGCAGATGGTGGCTGCAGCCATGAAATTAAAAGACCATTGCCCCTTGGAAAAAAAGTTATGACCAACCTAGACAGCATATTAAAAAGCAGAGACAGTACTTTGCCAACAAAGTCCATCTAGTCAAAGCTATAGTTTTTCCAGTAGTCACGTATGGATGTGAGAGTTGGACTATAAAGAAAGCTGAGCACTAAATAACTGATGCTTTTGAACTGTGGTGTTGGTGATGACTCTTGAGAGTCCCTTGGACTGCAAGAAGGTCAAACCAATCCATCCTCAAGAAAATCAGTCCTAGATGTTCATTGGAAAGACTGATGCTGAAGCTGAAGCTCCAATACTTTGGCAACCTGATGCAAAGAGCTGACTCATTGGAAAAGACCCTGATGCTGGGAAAGATTGAAGGTGAGAGGAGAAGGGGACGACAGAGGATGAGATGTCTGGACATGAGTTTGAGCAAGCTCCGGAAGTTGGTGATGGACAGGGAAGCCTGGCATGCTGCAGTCCATGGGATCACAAAGAGTTGAATACGACTGAGAGATAGAACTGAACTGAACTGGACTGTAGCCCACCAAGTTCCTCTGCCCATGGGATTCTCCAGGCAAGAATACTGGACTGGGTTGCCATGCCTTCCTCCAGAGGATCTTCCTGACCCAGGGATTGAGTCCCAGTCTCCTGTGGCTCCTGCATTGCAGGCAGATTCTTTACCACTGAGCCACCAGGAAAGCCCTATCTGCCCACTGGGTCAACCCAAATAAATGAAGGCTCGGTATTCAAGTTGCACCATCTTTCTCTCCTCTCCAAGATAATTTTTTAACCATAGCCCACACTTGGAATCTTGGAGAAAATATACCAGCAAAGCTCTTGCAAGAAATTGGTGGGAGGTTGCCTTAAACATTCTTTACTCCAGCACACAGTGTCCTATTTATGAGACACCCCCAGGAGGAAGTGCAGGTCCAAAATCAGTGTCAGCACTAGTTGTAAATCCAAAGCACTGGTAATTACTCCTTCTGTGGATGATATGCACTATAAATCTAAAAATTTTATCTTTTTACCTTGGCTCCTAGAAAAGTGAAATCCAACTCTTGAATCTGCACAGGGTGTAAATAAGGGCATTGTGGCCAATCTTGTTAATAGGCTCATTTTGTCACTGTAATTTTTGTCACTTTGATTTTAATTCATTTACTCTATTACTATAAGTACCCTTCATGCCAGTCAAAACACTATGTTATGTGGGAGAAGACATTAAGGGAAGGTAGAAATGAAAGAAGAAAGGAAGGAAGCAAAAAGAGAAGGAAGGAAGAGAGGGAAAAGCAGTAGCAACTTCGGATGAGAATGGGTATAAGAGTACCATGTAAACTGTGGACTGCGATATAATATGACGTATTGACACTATTAGTGGCGCTCTATATTGACAGTATTTTTACTATTTCTTTCAGTGTTAGTATTCCTTTTTATTTTGAAGGTGGAGAGTGGTGGGAGGAGGAAGAATGAGGTGGTCATTAAGCCAGACCCCAGCTGCTCTAAGCAGATAACAGGTGTTACAAGGCTGATTGTACAACTAAGGAAGGGGGACCAGGAGGGTCCCCGGCTCAGGTCCCACAGCTAATGCTGGGGCTGGTGTTGCCTCCAGGTCTGTCTTTCTCCATGCACGTGTTTTTTTCAGCATCTTATGGACAATAAGGCCGAAGTCCAGCTTTGTTTGTTTGTTTGTTTTGCATTCCTCGCCCATCACAGACAGGATTCAAAGTGTGGCCTCTGATACTTATTTCACATTTCAAGCTCTGGGGAGAATTTTATTTTTCCCAGGAGGCCTCCCTTGATCCACACAGGCTCCTTCCCTGTTCTGAAATCACTGCACACATGACACTGTGTTCTTAACTCTACGTCCATCAGCCGTGAGTATCCTGAGAAGAGTGGTCATGGCTGCCTTTTCCAGCTCTTTGTCTATGGTACCTCCCAGAGTCCCTGGCTGGTGAGCAGAGCTAGTGATAAATGTGGACTAAGTAAATGCAGAGGAAATGGAAAATCTAAAGCTGCCAGGGCTGTGAATTTCACAGTCTCGTCTCTCTACCACCTTCTCTTCTACTGCAGGTGAAGGGATATCGTCCTTCTTCTCATGACTAGGCCTTCCCCCTGACAAAGTGTTACATCCTCTGCCTCCTTAAACATCTTATTTTCCTGCCAGCATTTTCAAACTCTCACCTCTTACCCTGGGTCTCCTACTGGTAAATTCACACATTCCTGGGTGATTTGTGTCCAGTGGTCCTTCACCCACACTGATCATCCAAACTACCCAGCAAAATGTTGAAATTTGAGCTTCAGCTAAGATTGATAGATTGGAATTTCCAGAATTGGTCCCATATGAATATTAGTATTAAAAAAGAAAAGCAAAACGAATAAACACATGAAGCCACATGGAATCCCTCTGCCTTCTGAAACAACCTCCCTTGAGGACACAGACTCGGTATTCAAGAACAGTAACCTATTCCAGTTAAATGCATTGATAATATCCTTAGAAAAATCTCTCTCCTGCAGTTCTTCCCTGTCAGATCAGAACTATGAAGGTAAGTTTTTCCCTTTTTCATAAATCATGGGTTTTTCATATCTGATGCCTCCCTGTTCTTAAGACAAAGATATATGGGACTTCCCCAGTGTCCAATGGTTAAGAATCAACCTGCCAATGCAGGGGTCAAGGGTCCCATCCCTGGTCTGGGAAGATCCCACATGCCATGGGACAACTAAGCCCATGCAACTTTTGAAGCTTGCACACCTAGAGCCTGAGTTCTGCAACAAGGGAAGCCACCACAGGGAGAAGCTTAGTGCCACAACATAAAGCATCCCCTGCTTGCCACAGCTAGTGAAACTACGTGCAGGAAGACCCAGTACAGCCAACATAAATAGATAGAGTGTAAAAAGAGTGCTCTTTCAACTCCAAATCGTGGAGAAAGAGAAATGGTAAAGAGACGGAACAAAAGAGAGTGCTCAAATGGATGTGGCACTTGCTCTCTACATTTCCCCAGAATCAATTCATGTCAGGTGGGACCAGTAGAATATGGCCAATATGCTATGAATAAAAGTAACTGGTGTCACTTCTGGTTAAAGGTTTTCAGTGAGGGTGTGTGTTCTTTATGCTCTTCGCTCCCCTGCTAAAGAGGCTTAGAAAGATGTGTGTTCTAGAAGCCAGTGACCTACCAGATGCAAGTAGCATGAGTCCCTGAATCAAGGACTCTGAGAAAGCAAGAAATAACCTTGTTTCCATGATAAGCTATGGAACATTGGGGTTTATTACCATGGATAGCCTTTCCTATTCTGGTCAATATAGAAGTCAATACCAAAAGTGAGTTTCCATCATCACAACAACTAAGCATAGGTGACATTAGTTTATCAATGGGGCAGTGGAGATGAGGAAATTGGTATCATAGGTTGGAAATATGAAGACCTTTATCATGCAAAGGGGAAACATATAGGAAAACTGCCACTTTGGTTCATTTGGAAGATGGACTTCATGTATTGAACTGAGAGAAGAAGCTGGAAAGAGAATGTTTAAGCTGGTGTCAATTGAATTTGCAAGATATTTTTTAAAAAAATGAGATGAGCTCTAGAAAGAATAGGCTTCCCAGGTGCCACTAGTGGTAAAGAACACAACTGTCAAAGCAGCAGATGTAAGATATGTGGGTTTGATCCCTATGTCGGGAAGATCTCCTAGAGAAGGGCATGACAACCCACTCCAGTATTCTTGCCTGGAGAATCCCATGCACAGACCATGGCAGGCTATGGTCTATGGGGTCACAAAGAGTCAGACATGCCTGAAGTGACAGCATGCACATTAGAAAGAATTTGCCAGTTTGCAGGCAAGAATGAAAAGAAATAGGTTATTTGCAGATATTCAAAGACTTGTGAGGTTGGAAGAAGGAGAGCTTTTAGAGATAAGATTAACAAGACTTCAAATGCCAAGTAAACCACTCAGCTGATTAAAGACTGCCAAGCCAAAGGTCTGATTAAAGGTGTGACATTTTTATTGGAACCTTCTCAATGCATTAAAGCACTTCAGGGCAAAGATTGTATCAGAGCTGTAGCTTCTCCAGTGAAATTCAAAAGTCACCAAGTAGCAACTGTTAGCGTTCAAAGAGAAAGGTCTAAGAGAGGAACAGATTAGCAAGAAAAGAAATAAAGGAGTGAGGACATTTTAGAGAAAGTTTTGGATGTGGTTTAGACACATACAATTTACAGAAAGTCATGAAGATGCTCTGGATGCCTTGGCAGACCACAAGCTCAGCAATGGAGAGACAAGCTAGGTGAAGACACAGACTTGACCTTCAGACTTGGGAGATGCTCAGACACGGGAATAGAGCGGTGATAGTGGTAGCATTTATTATGGGCTTACTAAGTGCCAAGGCCTGTTCTAAACACATTTCTCCTTGTAAGATAAGCATGATTATTCTCATTTTATAGGTGGACAAAATGAAGGCTTAGAGAAGTTGATTTGGTAAGGACCACTTTACTACTAAGGAGCAGACCTGGGAATCTAACCATTAAAAAAAAGAAAGAAAGAAACAGCCCTGAACATATGCTAAAAAGTGGCAAGACAGATTATATTCAGACTACTGCAGTAGGCAAGAGAGAATCCAATATGTGAGTTCAAGTTCAACTGACACAAAAAAAGACAGACATTTTTAAAGGGAGAATGGAGAGGAGGAAAAAGATAGATTAGAGGTAGGTGAAAAGGAGGAAACTAGTGAGGGAATTAGTGGAAAGTTACAGAAGTGGGGAAAGCGGAGAATTACTAAAGTGAGGTTGGCAAAGTGGGTTGAGGCAATGTACATTTTCCAGTTTAATAGCATAGCATTTTTTTGAGCAAAGATTTATCATGGGGTTTGGGATCACCTTTGGGGACAGGACAGCACAGGTGGAAATGAGGCTGAAATCTGACCAAGTCTTAGCTCAGTGTTCAAACAAATCCTTTGGGTTGTCTGGGAATTCATAGCTCATACCCTAGTCTGGCTGGCTTCAAATATTTTGATTTTCATCCTGACTCTATGTTATGGACAAATGGACAATTGTCCAACTATTAGAAATCGACCAACTGCAGTATAATGGTGATCCTGAAATGTGGGAGTCAGATGGGTAAGCATGGACATAGAATCTAAAAAGATGCACAGGAAATGCTAAGCGGTTTAAAATGTGAGATGAGATCAGTTTGGGATAGGCAGAAACTAGGGCACAAAGCTACTTGAAAGTCAAGCCAGGGCATTTGGATTTTCTCCTGAAGATCATGGGAGCTGATGGTGAAGGTGGAAATAATGTAAGCATATTTGGATTTTGAAAGATTTCTTTGTTATGTCGAGATCTTTGGCATTATTCAACACTACATATTGAGTAAGACTTTGGCTTCAGCACAGACTGACTGAGAGATCTTGAATGAGTCATTTAACTACAAACACAATCTATTTACCTTGAGAAGAGGGTGATCATTCCTCTGGTAAAGGACATTGCTGGTTCCCCCAGCATTCATTGTATCTCTTCCCTACCTGGTAGCAGTCATCAGTTGATTGGGATTGACCCAAGTTTCAACCCCATTCAAGTCCAAGACGATCAGCCTAATCTCATTTACTTGCCACCATGCTGGGTTCAGAGATGAGATATTGATCCAGTCAGAATGAAGCCAGGGCATGGAATGAAAATGGATCATGGATTCCTCTTTTTTAGTGGATAGTACATGTATAGATGTGAATTCTGAAACTCCACAGTCATTTTTCCCACCATAAGGGAAGTAGACCTCTGGGCAAAGTTAATAGGCAGAGGAGACAGAGTACAGAGATTCACCAAGAAATGGAGTGAGCCTGTGATCAAACCTCTCCTTCCTATACCTTGGGACTTTGTAGGTGAACATTCCACCTCCAGTTTAAACTAAGTCAATTTGGATTTTTCTCACTTGCAGCCTAGATCATCAAACATTATATACTTACCCACAAAATCAATGTAGCAAAGGAGGTTGCATATTGAAGTAGAAGAAGAACTCACTAAGTGTCTGTTGCCCTTAGATTATATCTCCATGGTGTCTCTCTGAAGTAGGTCTCTCTTGTGGTTTATTTCCATCAAAAGTACCATTGTCTTCTCTGCCAAAACTAGCCTGATAAATGTCCATCAGCCAGTATTAGGTTAGGTCACCATGGTGAGCTGTCTAAAAATACCTCCCAAAGTGCAACTGACCAGAGGCCAGGAAGAACTTCCATTGCTTTTGAATCTTAAATAATTGTACCGGCAAATGAGGTGACCAGGATTCTGCCAGGAGAATCAGAGCCCACCTCAGATAACGTTTCTGTGAATTCCATATATCCTTTTCAAGTTAGAAAGTAATTACATGTATAGCCCCATTCATCAACCTGATAAATCAATTTTAAAAACCTGAGATTGATTTTTATTTGTCCCTTTGTCTCAAGTCTAGAGATTAGTGCTCATTTTATTCCTCAGGCCACCCATCAAGTGAGAAAGAAAGCTGGAATCCAAACACCCGGAACCTCCTGATTCTAACCTCGATCCTGGGACCACCAGGAGAGGCTGCCTCTCCCAGAAAGAGCTATTTTAGTTAGGGAAGGCCAAGCCTCAAAAAGTTGCTAATTCTGTTTTTTTTTTTTTTTTATGAAGTTCCCAAAATCGTGGATGCTTATCTGAATGCTATCTGAAGTATTCGCGTCTCTTGGGAGAGTATAATTGGACTGGAAATTTCCTAAAAACAAACTTTCTTGTAAATGTTTCAGGCTGGGCTCTTCTGGGTCAGGAGAGAAATATCCCTTCTCTACGCCTGTCCTGATTTCTGCGCCTCTGCTGAGGGCGTGAGTTAAGACAAAGGAGTTAAGTCCCTGGTAAGGAATGATGGGGTAGTCGAAAGTTCCCCAGTACAGCCCAAAAGTTCGTTGCCACATCCCGTTAAGATCTAGATGTTTTCCCATCTTCTTAAACAGGTCTTTTGGGTACCTCTCCAGGTGGCCTCATTAGTGGCAAATTAAATAAAAGCATCCTCTTACTTTTCCCCATAGAAAGTAATGATATTTTAATAATGCTTTGCCATTACTTTCTTAGGACAACAACCAGAAAAAAGAATAACAAGGGACATCAGACCTGGAAAACTTCCCAGAATATAGAATTAGGTGTCTGGCAAGAGAGAGCCATAGAAAGAGAAAGCAAAAAAAAAAAAAAAAAAATACATCAAACTTAAAAAAAGGAAAAAATGAACAGTTCTGTGTATTTCACACTGTGAAGACATTATTTCTTAATGTTCAAAGCTTGATGAATGATCGGTGTTTGACTATTATGAACTCAGCCCTGAGATACATTCACCTGTATTTTTTTGTTTTCTTGGGATTTAACCACAGAGAGAGAAGTGGCTCCTTAGGCTGTCATTCTTCTTGTAAAAGGCAGATGTCAATTTTCCTTTTATGCAAGGTTTATTGATCACTTTCCAAACAAATATGATTCAGAGAAAATTGAGTCAGGCTTGTTTCGCTAATAGTTGGTATTTTCTTTGAGGCTGTGGCATATAGCTGCAAAGTATGTGGAGGTAGGAATTTTCACATTATTGTATCTGACTGTTGAGTGAAGTCTGGTGGGATTGTGGGTGATTTGTGACAAGCTCAGGAATTCCTTTCGCAGCCTGCAGTAAGCGTGAAGCATGTTATTTAAAACCTACCTAGATCATTGATATATTGTCATCTTATGCTTTTAAGGGGGCCCCTTTCCCCCATAACATATAATTTTCTATATGGCCTTTAGCTTTTTTGTTTCAGATCTTACTCTTTGACGTTATGCTGCTTTTATCAAGGTAAAGGGCCATTGTAAATAGCTATTCATTTTTGTAATTTCATTAGAAATGACTTTTTGCTTTTTGTTATTTTCTAATTGATTTCAGTAAACATTTATTTAACTTTAATAATGGAAGTAGTAAATATATAACTATCTTACATGACTCTTTTTTTCCCTCCATAGCTTATAGATGAAGACTTCTCCTAAAAATGTATCTTACATTGATTCAATTATCTTAAAATGTATGACCCTTAATTTTCTGTTCTTCATTTTGTCATTTACATTGGGGCTGACAGTCAGTCTCCAAATAGGGCCCTGTGGCCCCTGCTTCCCATCATCCCTGGCTTTGTGAAGACTCATCCCTCTTCAGATCAAGGCTGGGCCTTTGACTGTGTTGGCCCATTCCGAGTCTAAAGCAGATAAGGCTAAGCAGAGTCTGCCTTGGCACTCTGGGGAAACTTCAGCTGCCATCTAAAATCCAGTGCCATTTGCAGGATTGTTGCTTACATGGCAGTTGCTACATCTGCAGATATTCAACTTCTATTTCTTTACTTTCTCTCTGGAGTTCAGAGATCTTTCCAGCATGTTTCTTTTGTATCTTAGCACATTTCCTGAATGTTCCCCATGTGATACATTGTCAATTAATAATGAATACTGTCAAATGAATGAATGAATAAATGATCAGATAGATAAGCTGGTACCACCGGAAAGAAAAAAATTGGCAAGATGTTTTATCTGAAATATCTGAGCATGTCATTCAACTTTTCATTCTATTTGCTCCTTGTGGACCCAATCCATTAAGAATGATGGATCCTTTACCTATTGACTTAATTACTTATCAGTTTATTACCTATCAATCTGAACGCTTGGGATGAACTGTGGTGAAGGTTACGAAGCCTCAGTATCACCAGGTAACTTGTGAAAAGTGCAGCCGATCAGGCCCATTCTGGGTCTCCTGAATTGGAATCTTACTTTAATAAGTGCCCAGGTGGTTAAAGTCTGAAAGACGTGTGGCTCTTAGCCACATGCCTTCTTTGTTCTTTATGAGCATGCCAAATGAGCATGCTGAAAAAATTGCTAAAAAATATATGATAATAAGTAGGATTCTTTGCAGAAGATCTTATTTGTGATTGACTGTGTTTCACAAACAAGTGCATTCTGATGTCAATGATGTCCTGTTCTCCAAAAATGCCTTGATTTGGCCCGGTGTCACCCAGCTGTGACAGCCTGAGTGATTTCAAACACCACTGATTGACATCTTAAACGCTGCCTGGAAATGCCGTGCTCTGCAGAATCCTTCATCACAAGAATACATCTGTCTGAAAGTTGGCTGTTCAAATGGAGGAGCATTTCCTCCAGAAAGCAAAACACCACACTTTCATCTCTTCAAAGCAAACCCACATTTTTTTGGTACAAAGAGTTTTCCCTCCTCTTCCCAGAAGCTTGAGTGCTCCTTCTGGGGAATGCTCCTTCTATTCTTAGCTTTGGGCTCTGTACTACCCGAACAGCCCCATGGAAGGATTACGCAGATGATAAACCTCAGAGCTACCAAGCAGTTGCCATCTATCTAGGGATCATGTTGTGTGAATGGCTGACAGGAAAAACCCAGGGGGATCTGGTTACAGGAAAGGGCTGCCATTTATTTATTTATTTTCTTCCCTGTGTAACTAATTCCAAAAACAGACCGCCATTTGGGAACAGGAGTACCAGAGAACAAGAGGAATTCTGCTAAATTCTAATTGGAGAACAGTTGACTTAATTGGTGTCCATTTGGCAGACAATGGGAAAAGCTCCCCAGCTGGGCTGGGAAAGGCCCCAAGGGGAATATAGCCTTGCAAGAAGCCCCAGCACTCTGGGGACCGATTGTTTCCTGAACTGAGACCTGGAAACCAGAGCTTAGATTAACTCTACAACTGTCAAGCTCCATTAGGGGCAATCAGGGGAGACAGAGCATGGGTTAAACACAGGAAACGGAGCTGACAATAGCCACATATGTCTCCAAGAGCCGGGAAGGGAGACAGGCATATAGATGTCTAATAACCAACATAAACATTTTTCTTTCAGGTTCAGATGTAGCCCTGATGGGTCAAAGATATTCCTCAGTATGGGGTGTTAAATGTCAAATATTAGAAACCTAAGTGGTTCAGTTGCACGTGCTTATTTGGTACAATCTGATGGTGCTGAACATCTCAAGTCTGCAGAGAATTTGATTGGTTGTTGAAAACCAGGAGCTGAGGGCTGGCAGGGCCAGGAGACAGGAGGACCGGGTTCCATCCTTTGCCCCGTCATTAACCAGCTATCTGCCGCTGGACCACCTTTCTGAATGCGCTAGGGCCCTGGTAAGTCATTTTCAAAGTAGAGGGTTACTATTGATCACTTCGGAGGATACTACTAGCATTAATATCCCATTAACTTATATCTTACGTGAGTTCAGAAAACAGCAATTCTTCCTCTTTGAGTGTGGGTGTCTGAATGTGTACTAAGAGTGTCCAAGGTTGAATATAGTGTGCTGAGTATTTGTAATATAATGCAGAAGCCTGTGTATTGGAATTCTGTAACATTTTAAAAAAAAGAATGACGAGAATCAGGACATGCCACTTCAAAATAAGGCACTTCAGCTTATTGAATGTTTTAAGCTGAAGGAGTTTGAGAAAACAGCAGAAGTACCAAGTCACTTTGACATTTCTCTGGCCTTTCACCCCTGAAACGGGTGATAAAACCCTTCGGTATATCAAGTTAAAGGTTCCCTCCTTATATGGAGGAAAGGAACATCATTATTAGAGGGACAAATGGAGAGATCTTGCTAAGTTTCTGCCAGCTTCTTGCACTTATACTCCAAACTATTGGAATTTCCCACATCAGTACACTCTCCATGAATCCTAGCCTACAAATACTCAAGTTTAAACTTTTCTTCAAGCCTTCATCTCCTTACGAAGGCTCTTGTGTCCCATAAAACTCATATTAAATAAATTTGTATCTTCTTCACCTGTTAATTTGTCTTCATAAGTTTAATTTTCAGACCTAGCCAGGGACACTAAGAAAAATTTCTTCCTCTTCTGCATTACAAATAATTGTAGTAGGTCACAAAATACCACAAAATATATATCACAACAATATATGATATTTTCCAATAATATTTAAAACATCATGAGAGTTAAGCACACATTTTAAGCCCGTATAAAGACAGCATCTCTAGAACAGTTAGGCCAAACTTTAAAACCACCCTCAAGTGAATAACTCTTCTTATGAAGGTGGCACTTTTAGGAACTTTTTAAACAAATGTTTCATCTCCTTGAAAGATACAAATTCCTAGCTTTCTCTTTTCACTGCTGTTCCCTCATGGGCTGTGGGCAGGAACTGTGTGGAATTCTTGCTGTGTGGCTAGAATTCCTTGTGAACAGAAAGCCAGGGCAGCTAAATGCACATTTATTTAAGTTGGGTATCTTGGTTCACAAGAGAATGTGTCCACTTTTTGACGGACCCTTAAGGTTCTCCAAGAACAACTCTACAGTAAGTGGTCTGACGGGTGAAAAGGTCCCAAACACTGACCACAATGGACCACTGCAGCCTGGGATAGCGGAGTCTACAAGGTAAGCTTATCTAATGTGCCATTCTTCCAGATTGTCCAGAATTCATAAATAAAAAAATTAAGCATCCTCCCTTCTCTTCTAGAAGAATAGCACATGTGACAGGAAGTCCTTCTGCTCTTCTAATTCAGCTGTCTTCTGCATGTATTTTGAAGCCCCAACCAGAGCAAGGGAAGAATTCTCTTCCTTTTGTTCATGGACATTTCCTGAATGCTGGCAATGAAGGTGAGAGCTTTAGACTGAAAACACAACACGAGTCTGCAACAATCTTGACCTTTAAAATCGAAGGTTGGCAAAATCCATTTTGATCTGAGTTCACCTGTCTGCCTTCCTTCCTCTTCGGAAATGTCAATCTTACAGAAGAATTTGGTTTTGTGAGATATGAAAATCTTTATAGGCAAAATGAGCATTTAAATACAACCCCTTTCCCTCTCCTGTAAGATTGTTTGACCAGCAAAGGAAAACAGTGAATTTGGGGTTTCTGTGTGTGTGGCTTTTTCTTTTACTCTGCTAGTTTAAATTTGAATTAGGAAAAGTACCTTCACTTTCCCCGAGAGGAGTAATTAATTCAAAAGAGGCTTTTCTTATTCGGGTCAAGATATTTTTAAAACAGGTGAGCTGTTACTGATGATGATAGGATATTAAGAAAAATGAAAAAAAAAAACCTTTTGTGATTGAAAATGGATTAAACTGAAAAATAAAAGTAATATTAGTAAAAGTACAGCCTAATTTGGCCTAATTAAATCTCAATTATGCAATGAAATCGTGTTTTTTTTTTTTTTCCTCCTGACATTTGTAGTAAAAACTATCCTCTTATTCTCTCCAGGTCAAGTACTTTTTAAGTTCATTTTGAGTTTTTTGTTTTTTCATTCCGAGTATACTGTTCTACCTTACCCATCTCATCCAATGTCTGCTTCTTTTGTTTATCCCCTATTTCTGCATGCCTGTAGTGTACCTTTATCTTTGTTCTTTGCATCTCTTATATCAGGCCCACTCAGCCCCAGGGCTTGCTATTTTTATGATTCATGGGCATATTTTTCCTAACCTCCTACAAAGAAGGTCTTGGAATAATTTTGAAATAGGTATTTCCATTGGCAAGCTGGGTTGGAAAATAACACCTTTATTGACTCATATTGTATGATATAATCTAATAATAAGACCTGTTCTCAGAGGAAATATCCAATAGATACTTAGTGTTAAAGCAGACTTTACACAGAGTGCTCAGACACATTAAATAGAACTGTCCAGTTAGTTTCTATTTACCACTAAAAAGGAAATATGTGATAATATTTTTCTCCCTATGCTAACATTCCACAAGTCTATGAACCTATGATTTACACTCTTCTTTAGACATTATTTTGCCAACAAAGGTCCGTCTAGTCAAGGCTATGGTTTTTCCCTTGGTCCTGTATGGATATGAGAATTGGACTGTGAAGAAAGCTGAGTGCAGAATAATTGATGCTTTTGAACTGTGGTGCTGGAGAAGACTCTTGAGAGTCCCTTGGACTGCAAGGAGGTCCAACCAGTCCATCCTAAAGGAGATCAGTCCTGGGTGTTCATTGGAAGGACTGATGCTAAAGCTGAAACTCCAGTTTAGCTTTGGCTACCTCATGGAAAAAGACTCTGATGCTGGGAGGGATTGGGGGCAGAAGGAGAAGGGGACGACAAAGGATGAGATGGCATCACTGACTCGATGGACATGAGTTTGAGTGAACTCCAGGAGTTGGTGATGCACAGGGAGGCCTGGCGTGCTGTGATTCATGGGGTCACAAAGTGTCGGATATGACTGAGCGACTGAACTGAACTGAACTAGACATACTTTTAGACAATAATTAAATAGGCACTCCTTTACAGAGCTCTTTGCCATTTTTCAGGTAGTTAAATGCAGACTAATAGCCATGCTTACTTGGAGTAAATGAATAAGAGCAGTTTCTTTCAAAGACCAATAAATTCTTTCATCAACTATCATTTTTGGAAAGCCTACAGTATTTAAAAATGCCTCAGATGCATGCTTTTCTCCAAGCATGCAGTTGCATGCTTTCATGCAACTGTATGAACAGGTACCTTAGTTATTTCTATGGAAGTGGGCTGGAGGTGGAGTGGGTAATTGAAATGAAAGTATGAGGTTATGCTTGCATGTTTGATAAGCAGTAAGGCTTGATAGGATCCATGCAGTTCGGTTCTATTACTATATGCTCTTAACCTCCCTATGCCATCAAAAATCTTAGATCTTCATCTTCCATTAACTTCCACTTGTGATTATTTTATTCTAGAAAAAGCATGTGGAGAGGAAAGAAACTGGAAGTTGCATCATCTGAATATACACCACAAACCTGACACTGTGCTCAGTGCTTTATGTCCTTGTTTCATCTGTCCACAAAATAAGTAATTTTGTTGCTGTTGTTTAGTCACTGACTCTTTGCAACCGCATGGACTGCAGCGCACCAGGCTTCCTTGTCCTTCACCATCTCCCAGAGCTTCCTCAAACTCATGTCCATCGAGTCGGTGATGCCATCCAACCACCCCATCTGTCATCCTCTGTCCTCTGCCTTCAGTCTTTCCCAGAATCAGGGTCTTTTCCAAGGAGTCAGTTCTTTCCATCAGGTGGCCAAAGTACTGGAGCTTCAGCTTCAACATCAGTCCTTCCAATGAATATTCAGGACTGATTTCCTTTAGGATTGACTGGTTTGATCTGTTTGCAGTCCAAGGGACTCTCAAGAGTCTTCTCCAAAACCACAGTTTGAAAGCATCAATTCCTCAGCGCTCAGCTTTCTCTATGGTCCCGCTCTCACATCCATACATGGCAACTGGAAAAACCACAGTGTATTACTCTTCATCTTGTGCACAGCACCAGTTGTCTTGCTGTTCACACTGTCCGCACTGTCCAATGAACCCAGAGTAGGCGAAGCGCGAGCTAAGAGGCTAGAAGGACTCGAGGAGCCGTAGGAACTGCAGACATGTTTACTCCCTTCTGGCACAGCAGCTGTAGCAGCAGATATAACACAACATAAGTGCACACAACCTCTCTTCTAGCTGAAGCAGCAGCCATAGCAGTAGACACACTCTATTCTTTCCCTTCGTGGCTGACCCAATGGACACAGCCTTGATGGAGCAGGAAAATGTCACAACTTTCTTAGGTGGAGCTCATATATCCCTACAAGCACAAAGTAGCTCATGACCAAGTGAGTATCTCATGACACATACGCAGAGCTATAAATGATCTCAACTGTTACATGGTCCTTATTTACAAAATGTGGGATGAGATAGCCTGAACATGCCACCTTGGCTAATTTGCTCTCTCTCCACACATAGGTTTGACTATATGGACCTTTGTTGGAAAAGTGATGTGTCTGCTCTTTAATATGCTGCCTAGGTTTGTCACAGTATGTGTATTTTACAAACATGGGAACTGAGGCTTAGAAAACTGAAGACCATCCCACACAAGGAAATAGTATTCATACAGTGGCAGTCACTGAAGAATCACTTATGATTCTAAATATTAGAAAAATATCTTAATATTCATCTCTGGGAGAATGTTAAATCAACTGGGATACACTCATTCAATGAACTAGTACTGCAGCAATTTAAAAGAATAAGGCAGTATTTCAAAGGGAAAATTTTCAAGATTCTTCTTGAAATTTTTCAAAAATTTTCAAGAATTTTCCTACTAAAAATTTAGAGAAGAGCTAACACGTATCCTATGCAAACTCTTCCAAAAATTTGCAGAGGAAGGTAAATTGCCAAACTCATTCTGTGAGGCCAACATCACCCTAATAACAAAATGAGACAACGATGCCACAAAAAAAGAAAACTACAGGCCAATATCACTGATGAACTTAGATGCAAAATTCCTCAACAAAATTCTAGTAAACAGAATCCAACAACATATTAAAAAGATCATACATCACGACCAAGTGGCTTTTACCCCAGGGATGCAAGGATTCCTCAATATTTGCAAATCAATCAATGTGACACATCATATTAACAAATTGAAAGATAAAAACCATATGATTATCTCAATAGATGCAGGGAAAGCCTTTGACAAAATTCAACATCCAATTATGATTAAAAACCCTCCAGAAAGCAGGCATAGAAAGAACATACCTCAACATAAAAAAAGCCCTATATAATAAACCCACAGCAAACATTATCCTCAATGGTGAAAAATTGAAAGCATTTCCCTTAAAGTCAGGAACAAGACACGGGTGCCCACTCTCACCACTACTGTTCAGCATAGTTTTGGAAGTTTTAGCCACAGCAATCAGAGAAGAAAAATAAATAAAAGGAATCCAGATTGGAAAAGAAGTAAAACTCTCACTGTTTGCAAATGGCACGGTCCTCTACATAGAAAACCCTGAAGACACCACCAGAAAACTACTAGAGCTAATCAATGAATATAGTAAAGTTGCAGGGTATAAAATTAACACACAGAAATCCCTTGCATTCCTATACACTAACAATGAGAAAACAGAAAGAGAAAGAAAGGAAACAATTCCATTCACCGTTGCAATGAAAAGAATAAAATACTCAGGAATAAATCTACTTAAAGAAACAAAAGACCTATATATAGAAAACTATAAAACACTGATGAAAGATGGAGAAATACACCACATTCAGGGATCAGAAGAATCAATATAGTGAAAATGAGTATACTACCCAAAGTAGATTCAATGCAATCCCTATCAAGCTACCATGGAGAAGGCAATGGCAAGCCACTCCAGTACTCTTGCCTAGAAAATCCCATGGATGGAGGAGCCTGGTAGGCTGCAGTCCGTGGGGTCGCTGAGGGTTGGACACGACTGAGCGACTTCACTTTCACTTTTCACTTTCACACATTGGAGAAGGAAATGGCAACCCACTCCGGTGTTCTTGCCTGGAGAATCCCAGGGACGGGGGAGCCTGGTGGGCTTCCGTCTATGGGGTCACACAGAGTCGGACACGACTGAAGTGACTTGGCAGCAGCAGCAGCAGCAGCATCAAGCTACCAACAGTATTTTTCACAGAACTAGAACAAATAATTTCACAATTTGTATGGAAACACAAAATACCTCAAATAGTCAAAGCAATCTTAAGAAAGAACAATGGAACTGAAGGAATCAACCTGCCTGACTTCAGGTTATACTACAAAGCTATATCCATGCACCTATAGACACCTTATCTTTGAGAAAGGAGGCAAGAATATACAATGGAGAAAAGACAATCTCTTTAACAAGTGGTGCTGGGAAAACTGGTCAACCACTTGTAAAAGAATGAAACTAGAACACTTTTTAACACCATACACAAAAAGAAACTTAAAATGAATTAAAGATCTAATAATGTAAGACCAGAAACGACAAAACTCCTAGAGGAAAACAGGCAAAACACTCTCTGACATAAACCATAGCAGGATCCTCTATGACCCACCTCCCAGAGTATATAAAAGCAAAAATAAACAAATGGGACCTAATTAAACTTAAAAGCTTTTGCACAACAAAGGAAACTATAAGCAAGTTGAAAAGACAGCCTGCAGAATGGGAGAAAATAATAAGCAAATGAAGCAACTGACAAAGAATTAATCTCCAAAATATACACGCAGCTCTTGCAGCTCAATACCAGAAAAATAAATCACCCAATAAAAAAGTGGGCCAAAGAACTAAACAGACACTTCTCCAAAGAAGACATACAGATGGTTAACTAAAGATGCTCAACATCACTCATTATGAGAGAAATGCAAATCAAAACCACAATGAGGTACCATCTCACACCAGTCAGAATGGCTGATATCCAAAAGTCTACAAACAATTAATGCTGGAGAAAGTGTGGAGGAAAGGGAACCCTCTTACACTGTTGGTGGGAGTGCAACTAGTACAGTCACTATGGAGAACAGTGTGAAGATTTCTTAGAAAACTTGAAATAGAACTGCTATAATACCCAGCAATTCCACTGCTGGCATACACACTGAGGAAACCAGAATTGAAAGAGATATGTTTCCCCGAATGTTCATCACAGCACTGTTCACAATAGCTGGGACATAGAAGCAACCTAAATGTCCGTTGGCAGAGGAATGCATAAGACAGTTATGGTACATATACACAATGGAATATTACTCAGCTATTAAATATAACACATTTGAATCAGTTCTAATGAGGTGGATGAAACTGGAGCATATTATACAGAGTGAAGTAAGTCAGAAAAAAAAACACAAATACAGCATACTAACGCATATATCTAGAATATAGAAAGATGGTAATGATGACCTTATAAGTGATACAGCAAAAGAGACACAGATATAAAGAACAGACTTTTGGACTCTGCGGGAGAAGGCAAGGGTGGGTGATTTGAGAGAATAGCATTGAAACATGTATATTCAGTTCAGTTCAGTTCAGTTCAATTCAGTCGCTCAGCCATGTCTGACTCTTTGCGACCCCATGAATCACAGCACGCTAGGCCTCCCTGTCCATCACCAACTCCCGGAGTTCACTCAAACTCATGTCTATAGAGTCGGTGATGCCATCCAGCCATCTCATTCTCTGTCGTCCCCATCTCCTCCCACCCCCAATCCCTCCCAGCATCAGACTCTTTTCCAATGAGTCAACTCATCGCATGAGGTGGCCAAAGTATTGGAGTTTCAGCTTTAGCATCAGTCCTTCCAATGAACACCCAGGATTGATCTCCTTTAGAATGGACTGGTTGGATCTTCTTGCAGTCCAAGGGACTCTCAAGAGTCTTCTCCAGCACCACAGTTCAAAAGCATCAATTCTTCGGTGATCAGCTTTCTTCACAGTCCAACTCTCACATCCATATATGACCACTGGAAAAACCATAGCCTTGACTAGACGGACCTTGGTTGGAAAAGTAACGTCTCTGCTTTTTAATATGCTGTCTAGGTTGGTCATAACTTTCCTTCCAAGGAGTAAGCGTCTTTTAATTAAATGGCTGCAATCAGCATCTGAAGTGATTTTGGAGCCCCCCAAAAATAAAGTCTTACACTGTTTCCACTGTTTCCCCATCTATTTCCCATGAAGTGATGGGACCAGATGCCATGATCTTCATTTTCTGAATGTTGAGCTTTAAGCCGCCTTTACACTCTCCTCTTTCACTTTCATCAAGAGGCCTTTGAGTTCCTCTTCACTTTCTGCCATAAGGGTGGTGTCATCTGCATATCTGAGGTTATTGATATTTCTCCCAGCAATCTTGAATCCAGCCTGTGCTTCTTCCAGCCCAGCTTTCTTCATGATGTACTCTGCATATAAGTTAAATAAGCAGGGTGACAATATACATCCTTGACGTACTCCTTTTCCTATTTGGAACCAGTCTGTTGTTTCATGGCCAGTTCTAACTGTTGCTTCCTGACCTGCATACAGGTTTCTCAAGAGGCAGGTCAGGTGCTCTGGGATTCCCATCTCTTTCAGAATGTTCCACAGTTTATTGTGATCGACACAGTCAAAGGCTTTGGCATAGTCAATGAAGCAGATAGATGTTTTTCTGGAACTCTCTTGCTTTCTCCATGATCCAGCGGATGTTGGCAATTTGATCTCTGGTGCCTCTGCCTTTTCTAAAAACTGCTTGAACATCTGGAAGTTCACGGTTCACATATTGCTGAAGCCTTGCTTGGAGAATTTTGAGCATGACTTTACTAGCGTGTGAGATGAGTGCAATTGTGCGGTAGTTTGAGCATCCTTTGGCATTGCCTTTCTTTGGGATTGGAATGAAGACTGACATTTTCTAATCCTGTGGCCATTGCTGTTTTCCATATTTGCTGGCATATTGAGTGCAGCACTTTCACAGCATCATCTTTCAAGATTTGAAATAGCTCAATTGGAATTCCATCACTTCCACTAGCTTTGTTCATAGTGATGCTTTCTAAGGCCCACTTGACTTCACATTCCAAGATGTCTGGCTCCAGGTGAGTGATCATGCCATCGTGATTATCTTCATTGTGAAGATCTTTTTTGTACAGTTCTTCTGTGTATTCTTGCCACCTCTTCTTAATATCTTCTGCTTCTGTTAGGTCCATACCATTTCTGTCCTTTATCGAGCCCATCTTTGCATGAAATGTTCCCTTGACATCTCTAATTTTCTTGAAAAGATCTCTTGTTTTTCCTATTCTGTTGTTTTCCTCTATTTCTTTGCATTGATCACTGAGGAAGGCTTTCTTATCTCTCCTTGCTATTCTTTGAAACTCTGCATTCAGATGCTTATATCTTTCCTTTTCTCCATTGCTTTTCCCTTCTCTTCTTTTCACAGCTATTTGTAAGGTCTCCTCAGACAGCCATTTTGCTTTTTTGCATTTCTTTTCCATGGGGATGGTCTTGGTCCCTGTCTCCTTTACAATGTCACGAACCTCTGTCCAGAGTTCATCAGGCACTCTTATCAATCAGATCTATTTCCTTAAATCTATTTCTTACTTCCACTGTATAATCATAAGGGATTTGATTTAGGTCATATCTGAATGGTCTAGTGGTTTTCCCTACTTTCTTCAATTTAAGTCTGAATTTGGCATGGTGGAGAGGTCTGATAGAATGTGGTCCACTGGAGAAGGGAATGGGAAACCACTTCAGTATACTTTCCTTGAGAACCCCATGAACAGTATCAAAAGGCAAAATGATAGGATACTAAATGACGAATTCCCCAGGTCGGTAGGTGCCCAGTATGCTACTAGAGATCAGTGGAGAAATAACTCCAGAAAGAATGAAGAGATGGAGCCAAAGCGAAACAAATACCCAGTTGTGGATGTGACTGGTGATAGAAGCAAAGTCTGATGCTGTAAAGAGCAATATTGCATAGGAACCTGGAATGTTAGGTCCATGAATCAAGGCAAATTGGAAGTGGTCAAACAGGAGATGGCAAGAGTGAACGTCAACATTCCAGGAATCAGTGAACTAAAATGGACTGGAATGGGTGAATTTAACTCAGATGACCATTATATCTACTACTGTGGGCAGGAATCCCTTAGAAGAAATGGAGTAGCCATCATGGTTAACAAAAGAGTCCGAAATGCAGTACTTGGATGCAATCTTAAAAACAACAGAATGATTTCTGTTCATTTCCAAGGCAAACCATTCAATATTACAGTAATCCAAGTCTATGCCCCAACCAGTAATGCTGAAGAAGCCGAAGTTGAACAGTTCTATGAAGACCTACAAGACCTTTTAGAACTAACACCCAAAAAAGATGTCCTTTTCATTATAGGGGACTGGAATGCAAAAGTGGGAAGTCAAGAAACACCTGGAGTAACAGGCAAATTTGGCCTTGGAGCAAGAAATGAAGCAGGGCAAAGGCTAATAGAGTTTTGTCAAGAGAACGCACTGGTCATAGCAAACACCCTCTTCCAACAACACAAGAGAAGACTCTCCACATGGACATCACCAGATGGTCAACACCGAAATCAGATTGATTATATTCTTTGCAGCCAAAGATGGAGAAGCTCTATACAGTTAGCAAAAACAAGACCAGGAGCTGACTGTGGCTCAAATCATGAACTCCTCATTGCCAAATTCAGACTTAAATTGACCATATGTGAAATAGATCACCAGTCCAGGTTCTATGCATGAGGCAGGGTGCTCAGGGCCAGTGCACTGGGATGACCCTGAGGGATGGGATGGGGAGGGATGTGGGAGGGGCTTCAGGATGGGGACACATGTACACCCATGGCTGATCCATATCAATGTATGGCAGAAACCACTACAATATTATAAAGTAACTCACTTCCAATTAAAATAGATTAATTAATTAAAAAAAAGAATTTTCAAGATGTCTTATGTGGAGAGGGCAAGAAGTTGTTTTTTTTTTTAAATACTTTCATAAATACTTATATATTTATGCGAGAATCTCTTGGGAAACTATCTCACAAGTGATAATAATGTCTGCCTTCAATGACAGGAGAACTAGGAAGAAAGACTTAAGTTTCACTATATACACTGTTGGAAAATTTACCTCTTTATCAGATGCACATATTATCTCTTCAACAATAGTGTTTAAAAAATACTTTGCCTAGCTTTGAAATTTTTCTTTGTTTTGACCCTATCCTAACTTGTTTCCTATCAGAAAATATATTTTAGGAAACAATTTACAAGACCATACATTTCTTAAACTGAAAATCAGTTGTCTCTCATTGTGATAAAGCAAACATAACATAAAATTTATTCTTTTAACCCTTTCGGAGAAGGCAATGGCAAGCCACTCCAGTACTCTTGCCTAGAAAATCCCATGGATGGAGGAGCCTGGTAGGCTGCAGTCCGTGGGGTCGCTAGGGGTCAGACACGACTGAGCGACTTCACTTTCTCTTTTCACTTTCACACATTGGAGAAGGAAATGGCAACCCACTCCAGTGTTCTTGCCTGGAGAATCCCAGGGATGGGGGACCCTGGTGGGCTTCCGTCTATGGGGTCGCACAGAGTCGGACACGACTGAAGTGACTTAGCAGCAGTAGCAGCAAGTATAAAGTTTAGTGGCATTGTGTCCATTCACTTTGTTTTGCAACAATTTCCATCATCCAGCTCCAGAAATGCTTTACTTTCTCTAACTGAAGCTCTATCCATTAAATAATTACTTCCCATTCTTCCTCCTTCCTGCCCCTGGAAATCATCACTCTACTTTCTGTCTCAATAAATTTGACTCTTCAAGATACCTCAAGTGTGTGGAATCATAGGTTTTTCTTTTCTGTATTTGGTTTATTTCACTTAGTGTGATATCCTTAAAGTTCATCCATGTGGTGATATTAATATGTGTCAACATGCTTTCCTTTTTCAGGGGTGGATAGTATTCTATTACATGCCACATTCACTGCTTTAGTGAATGTTGGGTTGAAGGTTAATTTTGCCATAGAGGAGATTTTTGATTGACTATGTTGCTAAGTTACAACCACCTTCTTAAAGGTTCAGTTCAGTTCAGTTCAGTTCATTTCAGTCGTTCAGTCATGTCCAACTCTTTGCGACCCCATGAATCATAGCATGCTAGGTGTCCCTGTCCATCACTAAGTCCCAGAGTTCACTCAGACTCACCTCTATTGAGTCAGTGATGCCATCCATCCATCTCATTGTTGTCCCCTTCTCCTCCTGCCCCCAATCCCTCCCAGCATCAGAGTCTTTTCCAGGGAGTCAACTCTTTGCATGAGGTGGCCAAAGTATTGGAGCTTCATCTTTAGCGTCAGTCCTTCCAATGAACACCCAGGACTGATCTCCTTTAGAATGGACTGGTTGGATCTCCTTGAAGTCCAAGGGACTCTCAAAGGTTAGGGTCCCTTTAAGAAATGTTGAAGGAGATATTAGTCATATACTCTCAATATATTGTACTGATGAGGCTCCCTCCTAGCTATATCTACAACATATATTATCACCTTGCAGGCGAAAGCTCTGGAAATAATTCTTTTAATGATTAGCAATTAAAAACATGATCAAATTAAGAAATTCTTCTTCTGTATGAACATTACTTACAATATTTTTTAAGTATTTGGTTAATATTATTTAATACAAAATATGGAATACATTTGAAACAGTGCCTTAAATTAACAATACTGGTATCTTTAATGACCTTATAAGCTGAAGTATCTTAACTGAGATTTATTGAAATATTCATCTTTATAACAGAGTTTTTCTCAGGAAGAAGCAGAACTTCCACATTATTATTATACTACAGTTTAAAATTGCCAAAATTTAGTTAGTACTTTTTACAAATGTATTGTGCACATATAAATTATACCATTAATTTAAAATGATACCCCTTTTGGAAACTTAGTTTCATTATCATTACTATTATGATTATACATATTTTACCTGTAGTAATCCTGACAGGTCTAACATATTTGGGTCACTAATTTTTAAAGAGAGTGTTGAGATTAAAAAAAACAAAAAAGTATTTGGAGACTGAGTAAGTTACAGAGAAGTTGGAAGTCAGAAAGAATCCAACTTTGGGCCAGACATTGCTTCTGGAAAAGATACAAATGAGGAATTCTTTGGCTTTCCAGTGTCTTTGTCAAATTCTGTTACTCAATTCAGGTCTGAGTTTATCATTCTATGTTTTAATAATTAGTTCTATTATATAAATATGTGTTTCCATACATCTAGCTTCTTGAATAGGAACTTCATTGGGTAATTTTATATTTTAAATTTTAAATTGCTTTACACATTAAATAGAGTCAACTGTCAGTGGAACGTTGTTATGGTAGGTCTCGAATCAGAAACTGGTGTTGAAAATACAGCTCTCATACTTATCAATTTGTCCTTGAGACAGTTACACACACTTCAAGTCTCTGTATGCTGAGGAATATAACAAGAAAATTTAAAATGAGACCATAAAGAATTGTTATAAAATTAGATGAAGCACCTGGTATGAGCGGGATGTAAAATCAAGAATATAGTAGCCATTTGCCAAATATTGGTTCTCTTTAGTCCTTGTATGTTGTTATTGTGTCATTTTTTATGGGTTCTCTAAAAATTTTACTTTTATTAAGATATGAGACATTTAAGAACTGACAAATATTCTTTATGTTACCAAATTCAGTCCTTTGGCATGAAAGTTCTTAAAATTTTCTACATTGATTTATAACCTTTTAGGGAAAAAGAAACATCTCTTAATTCTCCATGGTTTCTGATCACTTAGGCTTTTCTGGTCTGGGGTAACACAGCATGCCACATGTTTTCCTAACAAATTGCATTCGGACACTTTCCGACACTTTCATTATTTTAACTCAGGTAATAATTAGTCACTGTCAGAGGAAGGACTTAGGTTGTGCAAATCAGAATAAATTTACCTTGCCTTAGCAGCAGTCACAAATGAAGCAATAAATTAGAAATAGCAAATTGTTACAGATTTAAGAGATCACAAATCAAAAATTTTCCCTGAAATCCAGGAAAAGGCAGAGTACTGCCAAGATTTCTTTGAGAGCTTAATTTTTCCAGATAACTTTTGAGTCGAATCAGTTTGTGACAAATCCCAGAAATGATGCAGACACTGATCACAAAGATGACTTTCTGGGACTTCTGTTGCTTCTGTAACACAAGCTATTTCATAAGGCTTCTTATTATAAAGAAGTGCTTTTTCTTCTTATGCTATTCAGGAGCTCCTAAATCTTTTTGTACACACACATTCACAGAAACACAGACACATAGAAAAATACATACACATATACAGAAACCCACACAGACATGCAGAGAAAATTAAGAACTCATCTGAAAAGTCTGTCTGAGTATACAGAGCCTTTCCTGATATACTAGTAGTCCAAATAGTAAAATTTGAGCTCATGAAAGAGTCATGGACTTGGCTGAACAAGTTCCCAGAGGTGGGTAATTAGGTGAATTAATGTCACTGAGGGACAATGTTTCTAGGAACATGTCATGACCACCCTGCACTCAGCCTCATCTTGTTCCACATTTTATTTTGGATCAGAAAGATGATATAGATGGCTGCTGCTGCTGCTGCTGCTGCTGCTGCTAAGTCACTTCAGTCGTGTCCGACTCTGTGCAGCCCCATAGATGGCAGCCCACCAGGCTCCCCCATCCCTGGAATTCTCCAGGCAAGAACACTGGAGTGGGTTGCCATTTCCTTCTCCAATGCATGAAAGTGAAAAGTGAAAATGAAGTCGCTCAGTCGTGTCTGACTCTTAGTGACCCCATGGACTGCAGCCTACCAGGCTCCTCCGCCCATGGGATTTTCCAGGCAAGAGTACTGGAGTGCGTTGCCATTGCCTTATAGATGGCATGCTCATCAAATTTTCTTACACAAACCCAGCAAGGATCTTGAACACAGTGAATGAAAGGATGAATGGATGCGAATGATGAGACAAAATATACAGTCATGTCACTGGAACCAATGCAAAGTCTTGCACTTCCATCCAAAGAAAACAAAAGGCCTGAAATTATTGGATGTGAAAACTGTGGCTTAATCAAAGCCTCTCTGGAAAAGATTGGTGGCTTCAATTGTGAAATAGAGCCCATAGGTGTCAACTGTATGATGTGGTACCCAGTAAACTAATACAGTGTTGCTTTGGTTAAAGAAATAGAGGTACTGTATTTAAGAAGGCATCATCTTACTCGAGATCAGGTAACAACCAGAGTGGCGTGCTTATCTATCATCCTACATCTTAAGAAACATGTAGAAACACTAAGATATGACAGTCCAGTCCATCCATAGGAAAAGCAGAAGTCTGTATTACTCAGAGAAGAGAACCTCTGGGTCAGGGTGGATATTCCCGAAAACTGTTGTCCATTACTGACAGAAGGACCAGGTAGAGTGAATAGCAGACATGTTCAGGAATAAAAATAAAGACTTTGGTCCCAAAGGAAGGGACTCTAATCAATGGGAATATTTCTATTAAAATGACCCCTGAATGATGAGCACGTACTCTTTCCCATTCCAGCTGCCCCTCCCCGCAAGGTTATCAGTAAATTTATCAAAGATTTGCTAACTAGGGAAAAGCCAGTATCATCCAGGCAGGCAGAGACTGACATGACAGAGCTTTGAGTGAGCTTCTGAGTGACGCAGACGTGAAAACAGACTGCAGGAAGACTTTGAGAGTCAGGATTCTCCTTTTTGAGAGAGCAGCACAGCATCACAATAAGTAGAAAAGCTCTCACAGAATTCACTGAGATACTTTGTAAGAGGTGAGCCAACAGGGCGGCCAGCAGGTTGTGTCCACCCAGGAACCTCTTTTAGAATTGATGCCGATGGGCTTCCCTGGTGGCTCAGTGGTAAAGAAGTTGCCTGCCGATACAGGAGACACAGGTTCACTCCCTGATCCATGAGGATCCCACATGCTGCGAAGCAACTAAGCCTGTGAACCACATATACTGAGCCTGTGCTCTAGAGTACAACTACTGAGCCCATGTGATGCAAGCACTGAAGCTCGCCTGCCCGAGAGCCCGTGCTCCGCAACAAGAGAAGCCATGACATGAGAAGCCCCAGCTCTGCAGCTAGAGAGGAGCCTCCACTTGCAGCAACTAGCTAAAAACCCTGTGGGCAGCAACAAAGACACAGCACAGGCAAAAATAATTAAATAAAGATGAGCTAAAGAAACTCCATCTAGTCTTTACTGACCACCATATTAGAAAAATTGTTAGGCTCCTTTTTAGAGCTTTTCATCATTCCTAGTATTTGTGCCTGTTTTCACTTTAAATTATTTACTCAATCACTTAAAATGATGTATTCTACAGTTGCCTTCTCTGGTGAAGTCCAATTTCCTGTGAAGGCAGAGGTCATGTTGCCCACGACATTCCTAGTTTTTAGCATACATTTTGCACTGAGTTTGCTGCTGTATAATGTTGAATGACTACTTGAGCAATGGTATTCTGGTGAGAGTCTGCAGGCAGGGTCTGTGTTATACCCAACTTCCTTTCCAAGTTTGCATAATTATGGCAAAGCCTTCCTCATCCAATTGGAATGGATTAATCTTAAAATGAGGTGACCCTTCATATTTTGTTGTTATTCAGTCACTAAATTTTGTCTGACTCTTTGCTATCCCATGGACTGCAGCTTTCCAGACTCCTCTGTCCTTCACAATCTTTGCTCAAATTCATCTCCATTGAGTCAGTGATGTTATCTAACCTTCTCATCCTCTTCTACCCCCTTCTCATTTTGCCTTCAGTCTTTCCCAGCATCAGGGTCTTTTCCAATGAGTAGCTTCTTCGAATTAGGTGGCCAAAGAATTGGAGCTTCAGCTTTAGCATCAGTCCTTCCAATGAATATTCATGGTTAACTTCCCTTAGGATTGACTGGTTTGAACTCCTTGCTGTCCGTGGGACTCTCATGAGTCTTCTTCAGCACCACAGTTCGAAAGCATCAGACCTTTGATATTATGAACATTATATAGCCAGAGAGAGTACTCAGCTTAAGGAACTCTTGTGAAATAGCTCTATCAGCTTTGGGGAGGCAGAGCCATATCTAGGCTGAAAGGATACTATGATTGAATCAAAATGTCTCTATAAGTGTTCACTGAACAAATAAATGACGATACAAAGAAACAAGGACCCTTGAAGCACCAGTTCCACCTAAGATGGCAGTGAGTTCAGGTGGTAATATGAAGGAAAAGTACAATTTGTACAGAGTACATTTGCACTCTCAAGTTGAATATCTCATATTGGATACCAGTGCTGACCGTTTTCCAAGATTTTACATAGATGACATGGATGTCTGAACATGTCCATATTTTTATCCTCCAAGTCCTTAAGCATTCTGCCGAGCTCCATTCACTTACAGTATCTGTGGACTCTTTCCATCCACTGCTTTTAGCTATGGCAGCAATGGTATTTGTGGCCTAGCAGGAAGCTCCCTAAGACCTGAAGTCAGAAAATTTGGGTTTTGAGTCCCAAATTCTTCCTCTTAGATGCTCTATGAGTAAAAATAAGGCACTGGCAACTGTGAGAATCTGCTTCTTTCTGCTAAAGTATCTGCAGTAAAGTTTGCCTTGCCCCAGTTATGAAGCTCTTGAGGGAAAGCCCTTAGTTACCTGTAAGTCCTCTGTATATTGAAGGTTTTCACAATTGTCACTTAAAGCTATATTCATAGGAGAAGCTCTATGAAAAGTGGCCCAATGCCCTTGAGAAAAAGCAGTCTCTACCCCTCTTTTAGATATTTATAGTGCACATTAGGAATCAGAAGCTTAAAGACATTGCAGCAAATAAATCTATTTGACCCAGAGAATCTCCCAAGAAATTTCATCACAAACCCTTTTTCTCTGTTTAATGGAATAAATATTAATGTCTGACAGACCATTGTGTCCCACAGAACACACTTTGGGAAATATTTTGCCAGGCTAGTATAAGGCGATATTATTGATAATGTGCCATGCCTCCCAGAAACCTGTTTTTGTTTTGTTTTATTTTGTTTCAAGGGACCTTTCCTTCTTGAACTGATTTGAGTGAGATGCAGTGGGATTATCAGGTACTTTGGCAAAGGGAGAAGTTTGGGAACAGAGAACCTTCTGGCAACCAGAGAAAGTAGACAATTGATGCCTTTTCTTGCATGAAAGGCTAGTCGTGTAGAGGTCAACACAAATCTGTTGGCTCCTTTCCATCCCCTCAATGCAGCTCAGACTCTCATTCTCTCCCACAGACCATAAGAGCCTTCTAACTAGCTTCTGCGTTATCTCTCTAACCCTTAAGTGCTGCAGATCATCCTTAAAAAAAGCAACCCTATGACCCAGCAATCCTGCTTCTCTTTATCCAAAAGAATTGAAATCAAAGTCTTGAAGAGACACTTTCATTCCCATGTTCATTGCAGCATTGTTAACCATAGCTTTATGGAAATAGCCTAAATGCCCATCAACAGATAAAGAAAATGTGGTGTATACGTAACAGTAAAGTATTATTTAAACTTTAAAAAGAAGAAAGTTCTATTTGTGACAACATGGATGAACCCTAAGGATTTTCTGCTAAGTGAAATAAGCCAGTTGTGGAAGGACCAATAGTGCATGATTCCACTTATATGAAGTATCTAAAATGGTCAAACTCACAAAAGCAGAATTGAAATGATGGGAACCAGTGGCTGAGGGAAGGAGACATGGGAGGTTGCTATTCAATGGTTACGAAATCTCAGTTATGGAAGATCATTACATCCTGAGGGTATACCTTTCAGTATTTAGTGAACAATACCATACATATACCTAAAATTTCTTTGGGTTAGGTCTCATGTTGAGTGTTCTTATCAGGATAAAAAGAAAATTACCCTTATCACTTGCTTGCTTGCAAATCCAGTGACCCCACCACCACCTTTTTTTTTTTTTTTTCAGATTTTAAACTTTTATTTTGTATTGGGTAGAAGGGCACAACAATACATTCCAGTATTCTTGCCTAGAGAATCCCATGGACAGAGTTGCCTAGCAGGCTATAGTTCATAGGGCTGCAAAGAGCTGGACATGACTGAAGCAACTTAGTGCTTATAGCCAATTAACAACACTGTGGTTAGTTTCAGGTGAACAGCGAAAGGACTCAGCTATACATATGCATGTATCCATTTTCTACCCAAAGTCCCCTCCTATCCAGGCTGCCACATAACATTGAGCAGAGTTCCATGTGCTAGACAATATCCTTGTTGTTCATCCATTTTGAATATAGCAGTGTGTACATGACCTTTCCAAACTCTCCAACTATCCCTTCCCTGTGGCAACCATACATTCATTTTCCCCCACCACCTTTTTAATGGGATGAGATGAAGCTTAAATTCCTTAGCAAAGCATCTTTGACCTTTCTCAATTTGACTAGCCTATATTTTCATCTTCACCTCTGGTCTGACCAAGTCTATATCTTACCTACACTAGACATATGACTGCTCCCTGAATATGCCACACCTTTTCTTGATTCCAGACCTTTGCACATTCTGCATTTTCTGCAAAGAAGTCACTCTACCAAATTTCCATTTTTAGTACACGCCTTCCAAACTAATCATAAATGTTCACTCACCTGTGACTGCTCTAGGCAGTTAACTTCTTTCTTCTCTGGAGTTATGACACAGCTACATTGGATTTGGCTGATGTTATATATCAACTCTGGGCATCGAGATGTAGAGACTTTAGAGTTTGTCTTAGTCTGCTCAGAAGCTAGAACTAAATGCCATAGATAAGCTGGCTCAAATGACAAAATTGTGTTTTCTCACAGTTCTGGACCTAGAGGTCCCAGATTAGAGTGCTAGTGTTGTGGGCTTCTTGGTGAGGGCCTTCTTTTTGACTTGAAAACCACCAGCTTCTCTCTGTGTCCTTACATAGTGGAGAAAAGCACTCTGGTTTCTCTTCTTATAAGGGCACCAATCCCATCATGAGGGCCTCACCCATGGCCTTGTCTATACCCAATTCCCTCCCAAAGGCCCCACCTCCAAATATCATTGCACTGGGGGTTAGGGCTTCAATACATAATTTTTGGGGGAGTTGGGGGTAAATATTTAGTAACAATTATTCATCCGTGTGTCCAAGTGTATAACACATAGCACAGTAGATGACACGTGATCAACACTTAAATTTTTCTGGTTAAATGCATGAGCATACCAACCACCCAGCATACTTCTGATGAAGAAGTTGGAGTGGTGAGGTTGCAAGGTTACACACAGGAGGCTGAGATGTTTCATCAGCCCAAAGGCAGGAGCAAGAAATGTTAAATTGACAAAGAAACCCATGTGATGGTGTCTGAAGCTGAAGGAGTTCAAACAGAAAAGTGTCTCTCCCAAGTGCTGAAAGCAAATGGCTTTACCAGACATGTTGGATTTATCCATCCAATGTGGTTGATATATTGTTTCTGCGTTTATGTATATTTGGAATCTCAGTATAAATATTTTTGACTTTCCTTCTCTTAAAAAGAAAAAGAATATTAGGCAGCTGGCAACAGCATCTTCAAAGAAAGAAATTCTTTAGCATTTCAGTCTCAGAATTATAATATACTAAATCTAATTGGTTAATTCTGTTAAAAGAGTTTGGGGGAGGCTGATAATTTCAAAACAAACCGAAAATAAATTACTTTAAAGTCATTGGAAAAATTACACCTCCAAGGTCATTAGGGGATCTAGGTTAAGTCTTGTTTATTCAGTACATATTAGTTGAGTGTCTACAATATGACACGCTCCTAGGTACTGGGTAGAAGCAATAAACAAAGTCTATGCTGAAGGATGAGCTGTTTGTCTCTCTGGAGATGGTCTTTCCCAATTAAAGAGGCTGACATCCATTTGTTACCTCCTTAAATGGCTGAAGGAGCTGTTGCTTGCCGGCTTCTTTGCTCAGGAAACCACCATATTTGCAAACACAAACACACATTTGCACCCTGATGAATAATGAAGGTTATTTATTGCATGTGCTTGAAATAATGGTTGATTTTGGACTGCCGTTCATAAAACCTGCATCAAAAAGTATGTTATGGCCTAATGTTTTCATTGCAGTTCAAGTAAAATAGTCCTTCTACCAAATTGCAATCATAAAGGCAGGGGTTTAGACTGAGAGAATCACTTTATATTGTGAACTTCTGGATAATATATAACATAAAGAGTTTAATTGAATCATTCAGTTGGGTTTTTGCCCAGAAAAGTGGGAATTTAAATGCTGATACAGCGTCAGCCTCCAATGACACCAGTCAGCACTCCTTAGATTGGATGTAAATAATCCTATTTGTGGATATGCAATAAGAGAGGGCTATGCTTGTCTGTAAACTTGCTAGCAAAGGTAATTAAATAATTCCATCATGTCTTAATATATATGAAAAAAAAAAGCACTGACCTCAAAGTAAAATTTGATATGGTGTTTTTCTTCTAGATACTAGGAAAAAAATACTGAATTTTTAGCAACCTTTATCTTATTTTGGAACTGCAAAAACAAGATAGAAAACACACACGCACAAACACACACACACACAAACTAAAGGCTCAGAAGTTACCATAGCAACAGTAATTTCTGTTCCTGACCCTCTTTGGAAAAGTCTGCTGCAAAACAAAACAGAACAAAACAAAAGTTCAACCCAAGTGGGCCATGTGATTCTTCTTTCCTGGGATTAGAGATGGGAATTTGGTTCAAGTTCTCTATTTTAAAGTTCATCTTGATTTAAATCCTGAACTTCTCAAGTCCTGTTTCCTGAGCTCCAGCCTTATCACAGCATTTTGAAGAAAATAAATGGGGTCACTTAGAACATTGTAATCGAGTCAACACACAACAGGAATGAAATGAATCTCAAAACAAACAGGCTGTTCCAGCAAAGCTGTTTGAGTGGGGGAGGGGCTTGATTTGTTTAGAAAGAACTGTTCTCAGTGGCTGTTCTCAATGTATTCAAAACGGGCTCTGCTCACTTGGCTAAACATTAAGTCAATATATAAACAATGACAACAAATCTTATAGAAAAACAATAAGAAGCTGCAGATTAGACTATTCCTTTGGAAATCCATCTTCCTGGCATCTTACAGGATGGCACACAGTATTAAGCAATGCATCTCAGTATTATCTTAGACTCTTTCTCTGGATTTTCTACCTTTTTATAAATATTTTATTTAGTTTTTGGCTGCACCATGAAGCACATTGGTTTCCTTGGGAGCTGAGACAGTAAAGTGTCTGCCTGCAAGGTGGGAGACCCGGGTTCGATCCCTGGGTTGGGAAGATACCCTGGAGAAGGAAACAGCAACCCACTCCAGTACTCTTGCCTGGAAAATCCCATGGACAGAGGAGCCTTGTAGGCTACAGTCTATGGGGTCGTGAAGAGTCGGACATGACTGAGAGACCTCACTTTCACATTGGATCTTAGTTCCCCAGCCAGTGATCAAATCTACAACCCCTATATTGAGAGTGCAGAGTCTTAACCACTGGACCACCAGGGAAGTCCCTCTACCATTTTAATAACTATTATTTCTCAGTCTCGGTTTTCACTTCCTCATTGAGTCAATGCTGGAACACTGTTATTCCCAGGGGAGCCATCCCTCACCCTTTTCCTTCTTCATGCGTTTCCCTCCTCATGTACAGGAATGCTTAGTCATGTCTGACTCCTTGTGATCCCATGAACTGTAGGACACCAGGCTCCTCTGTCCTTGGGATTTCCCAGACAAGAATACTGGAGGGGGTTGCCATTTCCTTCTCTAGGGGGTCTTCCTGACTCAGGGATTGAACCGCCATCTCCTGTATCTTCTGCTTTTCAGGTGGATTCTTTACTGCTTGAGCCATCAGGAAAGCCCTTTCCCTCCTCACTGGGTATTATTTTTCCAAGTAAGATTCAGTTCAGTTCAGTCGCTCAGTCATGTCCAACTCTTTGCGACCCCATGGACTGCAGCACACCAGGCTTCCCTGTCATCACCAACTCCTGGAGTTTACTCAAACTCCTGTCCATTGAGTCAGTGATGCTATCCAACCATCTCATTCTCTGTCATCCCCTTCTACTCCTGCCTTCAATCTTTCCCAGCATCAGGGTCTTTTCCAATGAGTCAGTTCTTCACATCAGGTGGCCAAAGTATTGGAGTTTGAGTTTTAGCAGCAGTCCTTCCAATGAATGTTCAGGACTTATTTCCTTTAGGATGGACTGGTTGGATCTCCTTGCAGTCCAAGAGACTCTCAAGAGTCATCTCCAACACCACATTTCTAAAGCATCAATTCTTCAGTGCTCAGTTTTCTTTATAGTCCAACTTTCCCATCCATACATGACCACTGGAAAAACCATAGCTTTTACTAGATGGACCTTTGCTGACAAAGTAATGTCTCTGCTTTTTAATATGCTGCCTAGGTTGGTCATAGCTTTTCTTCCAAAGAGCAAGAGTCTTTTAATTTCATGGCTTCAGTCACCATCCGCAGTGACTTTGGAGCCCAGAAAAATAAAGTCAGCCACTGTTTTCACTATTTCTCCATCTATTTGCCATGAAGTGATGGGACCATATGCCATGATCTTAGCTTTTTGAATGTTAAATTCTAAGTTAACTTTTTCACTCTTCTCTTTCACTTTCATCAAGAGGCTCTTTAGTTCTTCTTCACTTTCTGCCATAGGCGTGGTGTCATCTGCATATCTAAGGTTATTGATATTTCTTCTGGCAATCTTGATTCCAGTTTGTGCTTCATCCAGCCTGGCATTTCTCATGATGTACTCTGTACGTAAGTTAATAAGCAGGGTGACAATATACAGCCTTGATGTTCACTGAAATTCCTACATTTCATCATCAAGTGTATATCTTCAGCCAATACTGCATTGCAAAGTTGCACTCTGATTCTGAGCTGATCATCTTCACCTAACATCTTCAGTTCAGTTCAGTCGCTCAATTGTGTCCGACTCTTTGCAACCCCATGAATCACAGCACGCCAGGCCTCCCTGTCCATCACCAACTCATGGAGTTCACTCAAACTCATGTCCATCGAGTTGGTGATGCCATCCAGCCATCTCATTCTCTGTCATCCCCTTCTCCTCCCACCCCCCAATCCCTCCCAGCATCAGAGTCTTTTCCAGTGAGTCAACTCTTCGCATGAGGTGGCCAAAGTATTGGAGTTTCAGCTTTAGCATCAGTCCTTCCAATGAACACCCAGGATTGATCTCCAGACATCTTGGAATGTGAAGTCAAGTGGGCCTTAGAAAGCATCACTACGAACAAAGCTAGTGGAGGTGATCGAATTCCAGTTGAGCTATTTCAAATCCTGAAAGATGATGCTGTGAAAGTGCTGCACTCAATATGCCAGCATATTTGGAAAACTCAGCAGTGGCCACAGGACTGGAAAAGGTCAGTCTTCATTCCAATCCCAAAGAAAGGCAATGCCAAAGAATGCTCAAACTACTGCACAATTGCACTCATCTCACACGCTAGTAAAGTCATGCTCAAAATTCTCCAAGCCAGGCTTCAGCAATATGTGAACCGTGAACTTCCAGATGTTCAAGCAGGTTTTAGAAAAGGCAGAGGCACCAGAGATCAAATTGCCAAAATCCGCTGGATCATGGAGAAAGCAAGAGAGTTCCAGAAAAACATCTATTTCTGCTTCATTGACTATGCCAAAGCCCTTGACTGTGTGGATCACAATAAACCTAACACCTTACCTATACAGAAAACTCACTATTGTCTTCCTCAAATTCTTCCCCATCTCTACTATTTTCTTCTCATTCAATTTTGTATATAAACTTGTACATTTAAAATTATATAAAACCGTCCCTTAACCTCTGAGTTTTCCTTTCAGGCAGTATCAACTTCTATTGACCTACTTCACTAACATGTCCAGAATTCTTACCTTCTCCATGTGCCCTGGGATGCAGTCTTTAGTCTGTCCTTCATCATCTCTTTCTTTCTGGGGCTATTTCCAAAGATTCTTGAGGTTTATTCCCTGCTCTCTATTCCATACCATTCTTTTTACTGCCCCACCCAAATAATCTTTTGAATAAAAGTAGAACCATACTTGGGAAATCCCATGGAGAGGCGAGCCTGGAGGGCTACAGTCCATGGGGTCACAAAGTGTCACACATGACTAAGGAACTAAACAGCAACAACAGCGCTTAGAACCCTTCCAGGACACTCCCTTTGCAGGCACCGGGAGGGCTGTTGTCTTGATCTGATAGCACTGCATCCTTTCATTTAACTTTCTAGTCTTGCACATGTGCCCTGTCCTGTCTTTCATTTTCCCCATGTCTTAGGTTAGGAATTTGACCCAGAATGTCTCAGGTATAAGCTGATAAGGAATCATAGGGATTGTGTTGCTAGAGAAGATTCTTGAGAGTCCCTTAGACTGTAAGGAGATCACACCAGTCATTCCTAAAGGAAATCAACACTGAATATTCATCGAAAGGACTGATGCTGAAGCTGAAGCTCCAATACTTTGGCCACCTGATGTGAAGAGCTGACTCATTGGAAAAGACCCTGATGCTGGTAAAGATTGAGGATGGGAGGAGACAGGTGCGACAGAGGATGAGATGGTTTGATGGCATCGCCGGCCCAAGGGACATGAGTTTGAGTAAAGTCTGGGAGATAATGAAGAACAGGGAAGACTGGCATGCTGCAGTCTGTGGGGTCACAAAGAGTCTGACATAACTTAACAAGTGAACAAGGGGATTGTGATAGACTAGAAAGAGTGTGTACAATCTTGAAGCATTTACATACTTTAAAAAACACTGTGTTAGGCAATCAAAGCTTCGCTGTGGGCTAGGTGAGCCCTTTGGAAGGCACTGTAACCTCTGCCTCTCCTCTGGCCACACTCAAAGACACACTGTGAATGAACCCATGTCTCTTAAAGCTCAACCTTTTCATGTTCTGTTTTCTCTAGATTCTTTGCCAGATATCTATAAAGGTACAACCTTCCTCCAGAAAAGGGCTATTTTTCTCTTCATTTTATCTGGATAATTTCATAGAAAAAGGGGACCACCCAAAATCTTTCCAATCCAAAGCCTCTCAGTCAATCTGTGTCTCTGCCTCTCTGAGACCTTGACTATACCAGAATAGATTGGACAGGGTGGTTAAGGGCGGGGGCGGGTATTATTTCTTTATGAACTTGCAAATGACAACAATAAAGCTTAAGATTTGTGTGAAGTTTGACAGCTTCTTAAGCACTTTCATATTTGATAGTCTCGAAAGAAAGAAGACTTTAAGTGGCATAAAGAAAGTAGGAAGGGAAGAAACTTATTTGCAGGCAGTGGGTAGAAGACTGTGTTGCTGGTTTAGTGATTTAAAAAACAACAACAACAAATTAAACCATCAGTCTCTGTTATAGAGGTCTCTAGAATCACTTCCAACTTTCAAGCGTGTGAGTGATCACCTGAAGTCCACGTTATAGATTAACTACAGGTACAAAGTGCGCTAAATTTGGTTTTTTTTAATTGAAGGATAATTGCTTTACAGAATTTTGTTGTTTTCTCTCAAACCTCAACATGAATCAACCATAGGTATACATATATCCCCTCCCTTTTGAACTCTAAATTTGTTTTTTGAAAGCACATACCAAGGTTTTTTTTTTCTTTTAATTATAGCCATATCATGCTTCTATGAAGTTTTCATATTTGAATTTATGGAATTGTTATATTGAAATGGAATTGTGTTACACCTTTAAACCTCAAGTGGCTACTAATATTTTATTAAATACAGCTGCCACTAGGCAATAAAAATTTCCAAGGGGCAAAAAAAAGAGTGCGGTGTTTTTCATATCTGCTTTCTTCTTGCAGAAGCCATATGCTAGTAATACGTATATGTCGTCTGGTGTTCAATATATACTCCAGCTCTGTATATAGTTAGCCTACAGCGTTACACACCACCTGCATAATTTCAAAACATTGAACACTAGATGTCACAAAACAAAACCCCATGCTCTGCTCTCAAGCACAAAAGCATTTACAGTTGGTTAATGAGATATACAGAAAGCTGTTGGAAAACGAAGGAAGTTAATTTCATTATACAAGTTTAGGAGATGATGGTGGACTTTGCAGGACAGATATTCCACAGCCATAATTAGCTTTAAGATAAATCCATTTGGTATGCATTTGGCTTTTCAATGGGACATACATTTTCACTCCTATGCACAGAGTCTGAGAGGTTTATATTACATAAAATTAGGGCTGTATAAATTGTGTGCTTCATCTCTTTCTCTAATGCAATTGTGCCTCCCCCTCTCAACACAGTCACCTAAATGAGAGCCCCCATTGTATGCAATGCACGTCAATAAATAGGGAACATGAATGTCAATCAATACTGTGTTAGTATTGGGATTAAGCAAGCTATTTTCTCCTCCTTTATTTTTTTTCCTTCTGGGGAGATGAATATGAGTAAATAAAATGAGTGTTTGTCTGAAAGTGTGTTGGGGGATTAGGTTTTGTGTTTTCCTTTGGAGGACAGCGTGCCAACTGGCAGGCCTTGGCTGGCTACCTGGGCCAAGCATAGAAAACCCGACGCTCACCCTTGTAGCTGTAAGCCTGCTGATTTGAAGGACGCGAGGAGGCGGGCCTCCTCTCGCCCAGAACAACCAGGTGCAGTTCCTACAGCCAGGAAAGGTTATGCTTCATATGACTTCGTTTTCTCTCCGCAAATTAAAGGACAATTTATGAGTGTCTAGACAGGAATTAATCGGAATAATATTGGCTGCTTTTGACCCGAGAGTGCTATTACAATAAAGTATATACAACACAAATATAGGGTAAAATCATTTATATAGCCTATTATCATGCCAGCATCCAGAGACATCTTACAAGAATAAAATGATTTACAAAAGAAAACATGAACAAAAACATATCTCTGATGATGGATGGTTTTGAAAAGCCAACTTAATCCGTTTCTGACGTTACAGTTAAGAGAGAGCCTCTGTAAGTGCTAACAAGATAAGGACATTTTACACGATGGTAAAATAATAAAGCAGATTGGTGGGGATGTGGGGGACACAGATCCGGGACAGAACTAGTTTCTACAATTTGTAAGAAGTTAGTATGTGAGAATCTTCCAAAACTCCTGTAAGTACTAAAGCTGCTGCTGCTGCTGCTAAGGCGCTTCAGTCGTGTCCGACTCTGTGCGACCTCATAGACGGCAGCCCACCAGGCTCCACTGTCCCTGGGATTCTCCAGGCAAGAACACTGGAGTGGGTTGCCATTTCCTTCTCCAATGCGTGAAAGTGAAAAGTGAAAGTGAGGTCGCTCAGTCGTGTCTGACTGAGTGACCCCATGGACTGCAGCCTACCAGGCTCCTCCATCCATGGGATTTTCTAGGCAAGAGTACTGGAGTGGCTTGCCATTGCCTTCTCCGAAGTACTAAAGCAGAAGCACATATACACGTTCAAGTCTAAATATACTTAATACCTATGAAAGAGTAACAAATTTTGTAAACACACAGAGAGAAGAAAAAGGCAAGCTTTTTCTATAGAAAAAAAAATATGAAGTTCAGAAACAGATAAAAAGTATTTTCACATGCAAATGAAATATATTATTACTCAAAAAAAATTAAAAATAATGTTCTTAAATTTGCAGGTAAAGGCAGAAAATATTTGGAGGATTAAACAACTCATAAAGAATTTCCATATGTTATGTGTTTGGCCCCCCATGCACATATTATATGCATATCCTTTCCCCAAAACAACTATTTAAACAGCCTCTCTTGTGACGCACTACCTGATTCAGTTGGCTATTATCTAAATTTAGGTAGTTTACTGAGTGAAAATGAACTCCAATTTTCTTTAATCTTTTGATTCAGTACAACTGCTTTTTCTCAAAACAAAGAAAAATGATGTTGAACAGTTTATTCCCCTAAAATAACTTTCTTAATTACTTGATTATTTAAGTAGCACAAGCTTATTATATAAAACTTGGAAAATGCAGAAGAATTTCAAGAAGAAAACAAGTTTTCTACATGATCTCCAATACCAGAAATAACCACAGTTAATATCATGATATATTTTTTATAAATGGAAAATTTTTCAAATTAATTCTAAATTAATTCCAGCCTCATTCTAAACCGGAAAAATGAACTGCTCCTATAAAAACTCCTGGTGTGTTAAGCAGAGGTGAGAATTATGGTGACTATTGGGTCAGGTTATTTCCCCTCAATAATTTTTTTTAACCTATCCTGATAATTATTATGAAACTCTTTAAATTGAGCTATCATAGTTTCCATTCTGCAATTTAGTTTAGGAAAGAGAAACAAAGCTATGTTTTTTGAAACTAAATGTTAACATTTCTATATTTGCACGTTATATTATAGACTTCAAGTTGTAAAACATTTAGCTATTTTTTCTTTTCTTGCATGAATAATGTTAATTATAAATGTAATCTCTATGTACACAAAAACACACACATGCATATATGTTACAGGTATGTATACATAATTTGTCTCCTCTCTATTTCCTCAGCTGTGACAGTAGTAATGTTTCTACTGTTTTATATCTTCTTGTTTGCTCAAAAAAGAAAAAAAAAATAGGGCAGAAGACAGGAGGTTGTATTTCTGTTTTTGTTCCTGCAGCCCAGCTCTGAATGGGTTCAATCACTGAGTGCTGGCTTTGGGTGACCAGGGAGTGACATCCCGGGTCTTACTTCAGTGAGGATTATTTCAAATGGTTTCACTGTAAATCGCTGTTCTAGTGGGAGAAAGATCAAGGCCAAAATCTTCACAAAGAAAATATAATGCAAATGTGCGTACTGTCAGACAACAGGCTCTTGATTTGGACCTTTAGAAATCATTTTGTGAAATCATTGTGAAATGATTTTATAAATCATTTTATAAATCATTTCTGTGAAATTTTATAAATTTGTGAATCCACACCTAAAGATGGGAGAACACCTCTGGACAACAACAGTATTCATCTTCTTCCTCATCTCAGTCATTACGAGACTGCAAAATCCATTCCAGAGACCCTCTAACTTGTTTTTTAGTCCCATGGAGACATAGACCCAGTTTGCCGGGCAATTTTACTTTATTGCCATGATTTGTTTGCATATTTCTTGACTTATTTTGTTATTCCATTTCCTTTGATGGTGCTGATTACCCACTCTGTCCACTAAATTTTTTTAAGCTTTTTATTGAAATATAGTTGATTTACTACGCTGTGTTAATTTCAGGTATACGGCAAAGTGACTATATGTATATTTTTCAGATTATTTTCCCTTATATGTTATTACACAATATCTAGTATAGTTCTTTGTTTTATATGATAAGTCCTTGTTGTTTATCTAGTTTATGTATAGTAGTGTATATATGTTAATCACACACTCCTGATTTTTGCCTCCCTGCCTTTCCGCTTTGGTAACCATAAGTTTGTTTTCTATTATCTGTGGTCTATTTCAGTCCATTATTGCCTTTTAAGAAAATTAAATAGAAAATTTGAATTAGTGTTAGAGATCATAGGGATAAACAAATATATTAACTCTCACCATCATCTAAACCTTGATCTGGGCTTTTGATAACTTTGGGGCTACAAATACAGACATAACAGCCCATCATTGTGGTTTGTTGCTATCGTCTAGTTCAATCAATTGAACTGACTTAAACTACCTCCCAGTGAAAGGGAAATTGCTTGCCTCTTCTTCCAGCAGTTTAGCTAAGCTGTCTTTTTGTAAGTTTCTAAATCATGTTGCATCCTTTGTTACAATAGCTTAATCTTATTCTAATAAACCTAGATCAGACCCCCAAACAGTCATCTGAGGATATAGTTATATTTAGAAACTCTTGAAACTCAACTCAAAGGGGAACCTTCAATATCTCAAAACAAAAAGAATGTGTCATTCTGCTCTCTCAAAATGATTGGTTATATATGATGATTTTTTAAAAATATGAGTGATTATATTTCTCATTGTAATAACTCTGTGTAATAACTAATTTGGAAAAATTCTCTGGTGGCTTGTTTGTTTGTTCTAATTAACTACCACATTATTCGGGTTTCCTTTGTTTCCTTTCATTCAGAGCTTTTGTCCTCTGTACCTAATCTTAACATGAGTTCTCATTGTCTAATACGCATTCTGTCCTGACAGGGCTAAGTGGTCCTGCTCACAGCAGGTGCTGTGCAAGCACAGTAAACTCACCTAGGGTATACTCTAAAGGAGCTCCTAGGAACACTGATGGTTAAAGAGAACATTCTAGAGCTCATAGCAATGACTGGGAACTCTTGGAGGCAGATTTGCAAAGTGGTTAATGGGATGGGCTCTAGAGTCAGATAGCTTCAAGGCAAATCTTCAGCACTCAATGTGCCAGCTAGGGGGACTTGTACATGGTGTTTAATCATCTGTGCCTTGGTCTATAAAATGAGGATGATAGATAGGAGCATATATTAGTAAGATATTTATCTGTATTCAAAGAGCTTAGGATGGTACTTGACCCGTAAGTTGGTATTTAAAAAATTCTAGCTCATATTATTAATAGTTTCTGTGCCTCAAGCTCATAGAGGTCTAATTCTCTTTGAGCCACATTTACACTTTTTTAGTATAGCCTCTGCCAACTTTAAGATAATAATATCCTGAAATTATTGTTAGACTTACTTGAATTGGGATCTCAGTTCTGCCTTTTATCCAATCAATATGTGACCTTGAACCCAGGCACTTAACTCTCTGAGTTGTTAACTTATCTCTGGTGAAGCATAATGCCTCCCTCTCCAGGATACTGTGAAAATTAAATGAGATGATATGTGAAGAGTTACTAGCACTTAAAAAAATGTTGACTTGAATTATAGTCTGCTTCGTAATTCCCCACATCCTTCCCCACATGTGTAAAGTTGGAAGCTATCCTATTTGCATACCCACTTTGTTTTAGGATTGTTCTTCTTGTGTTAGCCTATAAAATCAACCAAGCATTGCCTTCTCAAATCATCTCCAAACCAACAGAGAGATATTGTTAGTTGCACATTCAACAGCCACAATCACTTCCTGTCTGACTCTTTCTTTTTTTTCTGATGCAGTAATCTACCCAACCCCAGCCACTAATAACAACCTAACTATATCACAAAGACCTTGGTGACTTATCCAAGTGTCACTTGCAGCTAGAAGTGGACAGTTACACAAAGGAAAAACATGTTCAGAGGCTCCAGGGAAAGATTTTGAAATGATGAAATGAACGACTCCTTTTGTTCTGTGGCTTTCACTTTTGTCTTGAATGTATTTGGAGAAGGTTGAGCTGCCAAGACTGTGGCAGCCATTTTGGAAACAAGAGGCAATGCTGAGAAAGCTGGAACAGAGTATTGAAAAGACCTTAATGACATCCTGGAGCTGCTACCCTGACCAGACAACCACCTATCTTTGGTCCTTCTGGATGGGGAGACAAATAAATACCTTTATTACTTTAGCCATCAATAACATTATTAATTGGATATGCTGTTATTTACAGCTGATACAACTATCTCTAAAATTTTTATTTGCTCAATCTTGTTCTCTGATTTCTTATTTCTGTTTGCTAAGTGATATGTCATGGATATACATATATATATGAAAGTGAAAGTGTTAGTCACTCAATCGTGTCTGACTATTTGCAACCCTGTGGGCTACAACCCGCCAGGTTCCTCTGTCCATGGAATTCTCTAGGCAAGAATACTGGAGTGGGTTGCCATTCCCTTCTCCAGGGGATCTTCCCAACCCAGGGATCAAACCCAAGTCTCCTGCATTGCAGGCAGATCCTTTACCATCAGAACCACTAGGGAATTTTGGATATATGTATGTATGTGTGTGTATATATATGTATATATGCCATATATATATATGGCATTAAAACATATCAAGATGTTTCCAGTGTCAGATGAGAGATTGTACTTGCATAAACATAGTTTCCATTTCCTAGGTGAGTAGAATCAATGTTAATGCTAATATAAAAATTCAGTTCAGTTCAGTTCAGTCGTTCAGTCGTGTCCGACACTCTGCGACCCCATGAATCACAACACGCCAGGCCTCCCTGTCCATCACCAACTCCCGGAGTTCACTCAAACTCATGTCCATAGAGTCGGTGATGCCATCCAGCCATCTCATTCTCTGTCGTCCCCTTCTCCTCCCGCCCTCAACCTTTCCCAGCATTAGAGTCTTTTCCAGTGAGTCAACTCGTCGCATGAGGTGGCCAAAGTATTGGAGTTTCAGCTTCAGCATCAGTCCTTCCAATGAACACCCAGGACTGATCTCCTTTAGAATGGACTGGTTGGATCTCCTTGCAGTCCAAGGGACTCTCAAGAGTCTTCTCCAACACCACAGTTCAAAAGCATCAATTCTTCGGTGATCAGCTTTCTTCACAGTCCAACTCTCACATCCATACATGACCACGGGAAAAACCATAGCCTTGACTAGATAGACCTTTGTTGGCAAAGTAGTGTCTCTGCTTTTTAATATGCTGTCTAGGTTGGTCATAACTTTCCTTCCAAGGAGTAAGCGTCTTTTAATTTCATGGCTGCAATCAGCATCCGCAGTGATTTTGGAGCCCAAAAAAATAAAGTCTGACAGTGTCTCCACTGTCTTTCCATCTATTTCCCATGAAGTGATGGGACCAGATGCCATGATCTTAGTTTTCTGAATGTTGAGCTTCAAGCCAACCTTTTCACTCTCCTCTTTCACTTTCATCAAGAGGCTTTTTAGTTCCTCCTTCACTTTCTGCCATAAGAGTGGTGTCATCTGCATATCTGAGATTATTGATATTTCTCCCAGCAATCTTGATTCCAGCTTGTGCTTCTTCCAGCCCAGCATTCCTCATGATGTACTCTGCATAGAAGTTAAATAAGCAGGGTGACAATATACAGCCTTGACGTACTCCTTTTCCTGTTTGGAACCAGTCTGTTGTCATGTACAGTTCTGACTGTTGCTTCATGCAAAGATGGGCTCGATAAAGGACAGAAATAAAACAATAAAAGCTACGAATTATTTCCCTTTCTATCTTTCCAGGCTTGTTATTAAATCTTTATCTGAATTATTTAACTCAAGCCTAATAAGAGTCTTTAGAAGGGGGCATGTTTATCCCCATTTAATAGATGAGAAACCTGAGATTTAAAAAAAAAATCTGTTTCCCAGCTTACCCTCTTGAGTTCGCATATGCTGTTTCACCCCTTAATCTTTTTCTTGTTAGCCCCACTAATTCTTACCCATCCTGCAGACTGAACTGAAGCATCACTTCCTTGGAAAGGCCTTTCACGACCCCAGGCTAGATTAGATTACTTGTGACACACACATTATTAGCAGCCTGGACATCTTCACAGCCTTTCACACATTTGCAATCATTTAATGGCTTGTAATTATTTTCTTTTCTTCCACTCTGTGGCTTGGGGGGGAGTCGTTTTGTCTATCCTGTTCGTTATTGTAGCCATAGGGTTTGGCCCCCTGCCTCACTTTTGACACTAGCCATTGACAATATTTTTGTGTCCTCAGCACTGTTGGAATTCTAGAACTTCTCACAAGTGGGAAGGAAATGAGAAGGCTCAGACATCCTTGAGAGAGCCTAACCACATGTATGGAGCATCTACCATTATCCCTCTGGTTACTTGTTTTTCCCTCCACACCATCTATCTAGCTGATCCAGTAGGTCACCTTGGCTCTTTAAGCAGCTCCTTTGCCTCTTTCTTGCTTGATCATCCCTGGTTTTTTTTAAGATCTTAATCATAAATACGAGATCATTAGGTAACATTTAACTTTGCTCCTGATTCCTGCTTTACTAAATATACACACGTTACCTTCCCTGCTGATTCCTGGATTAGAAGGAGTAAGATTGAAGAATTAAGTAAAGAATGACTGACCCTTTACCTGTAGTTTCCCCTTAGTAAATTTACAGGTGGATCACACAGGCAGAACATCCAATTGCAGATGGACCATGTGAGCAAGACAATATCCCAAGGAAGATAGGGAGAAGTCATCAGATCTGCATGCACTGGAAAGATGACAGAGAACCTGAAAAGTGAAAGTGAAGTCACTGGGTCGGGTCTGACTTTGGGACCCCATGGACTGTAGCCTACCAGGCTCCGCAGTCCACGGAATTTTCTGAACGCCTGCCTTGATGATTGACTGAGATTATTTCTCCTTTTCACCTTTAAAAATTGTCAAGACTGAGCAGAATCTTTAGAATTTGTCTCTGCACGTAAGTCCATCAGATTGCCAGGTTTTTCTGAATAAAGTACTTTTCTTCCCTACTGATGCTTTACCCCTCTACCTATTGGCTGTTGAGTGGTGAGTGACTAAACCTGTGTTCAGTTACAGCCTGAGATACTCAGGGATTCTGCCAACCAAGTTCCAATAGCAGCCTGAGGCATCACCTATAACTCAAGGTGGTTGTGCCCATTGCATCTTACATCACATGAGCTGTTTAGCTTAGGAGTTCACCCAAGAGGCATCTCCATACAGTGTTGTGAAGGAGGCTGCTAATTGTCATCCAGTCAGTTTTGCCATTCTTTCTTCACTGATATGATCCACCCTGCATCTTGGGTTTTGGGTAGGAAATGGCCACCCATGTAAAAGCGACATTTCTCAGACTTACTTGGACCTTGTGTAGACATGTACATTTCTTGCCAAAGGGATGAAAGCAAACTATCATAAGGAAAATACCTTCTTTCCTTCCCTGCCCTCTACTACTTCACTTTCCTCCTTCCCTCCTTCCTATGGACTGGATTAATAACAAGGTCATGGAACTTGTGAGCCAGGTTTGACCACACAGTTAAGGGCATTGAATTAAGCAACAGCTGGGCAGCTAGATTTATTACCCTAGAGGAGGCTGGAATTCTTCAACCTCAAGTAGCAGAATCACCCAGCACCCACCCAGACTTTCCGCCTTTCTCTGAAATACTCTGTGAAAGATACTAATTTTTATCTTTGGGTAGTTTTGCTCCTCTTTATCATCAAAGTTTAGCCTCTATGCCCACTAATGCAGATAAATATATAGTTATAATGAAGAAAACCTGACAAATCAATAGAAATTTGATGGAACCTCTGGAGAGCTTACGTAGCATCAGTGTCATGCATTATGACCCGTGGGTCTAGACCCAACACTCTAGATTACTTAAAGCGACTGCATACATTGACATCATCAGCAGTTCCCTGGAACAGTACCTCTCAGGTGACATGCCAGTGACTTCCCCTAAAGCTAGACTGGATGGGGAAGCAGCATACTTGAGCAAAGAAAGAGAAGGGACACTCCAGATTGAATCAGGATGCTCAAATGTAGGTGTGGATGGGTAGATCTGCCTGTCAATTCTTCACCAATGCTCATATTTTCTTCTGCCCTTTCTTTCTAACAGATTCTGCCAAGTTCCGGGTGAAAGTGGTAGCATCAACTGAAAAAACAGTCAAATAAATCTGTTGTAAAGAAACCAAGATGAGGTTTCTAAGTTTTTTGCCTAGTTGTATGGTTGTAATTTTGGTTAGCACTTTTCCTTACCACAATGGTGGTGGCAACATGGGGGACTAAGGACATGAAAAAAGAAAAAAGTCATGATGAAGAGAATGTTACCATGAAACTATGACAAACCTTTGATTCAACCATATTTTCAGGACGAACCAGGAACCAACAGGGCAGAAAGTTGGAGAGTAAAAAATGGAGAATGTTGAGGAAAAAGAGGCCACTAGAAATGGCAGAAGAAAGAATAGAACTGACTTGTAAAAGAAAAAAAGACTTAAATCACAGTGGTTAAGAATGTTGACATTGGCTAGGCCTCTGCCAGAATCAGGGAAGTGCTTAAATTTGGGATCAAGAATGCAGTCATGATGCTTGTGAGAGGCTTTCGTGGCTGTTCTTATTGTTATCCTCACCCATTTGGTTATATCCCCTCCAGGACGGTATGAGCTGGGAAACCTGGACTCCATTTATAAAATATAAATATCTACATGTAAATCAAATTTTCATTATTTATCATAGAGGTCTGCCTGGGAATCATAATAAACAATTAGATAGTGAGCAGCAGGGGCAGACACAGAAGTGGACCAAGCATGTCCTCCTCTAGCAAGGAAGGAAAACATTCAGGGGTCAGGCCAGATCCCTCTGGGGATCTTTCTTCACAGTAACAAACTAGACAGACATACCTTTGTCTCAAAGCACATTTCAGAATTCCATGATGGTCCAAGTCAATTTTTAGGGATCTTAAGTTGATATAAACATACTGATATTTGTGTTCTCAACCTAACATATGCAGAGCATCAAGAATTGGACGTTCACCAAATAATTCAGACTTATGGACAAAAAAACCAGGAAATCATTTCCAGAATATGTACAGCAATTAACAAAATTTAAATGTGAGGCAAACAAAAATCAATTAGGCTAAGGAACATGGGGATATAAGAAGAGCCAATTGAAATGTCTATGTAAGAGGCAAATTGAATAAAGAATGTACGTAAATGATTGATTTGAAAATAATAGAGGATACTATGTTGTGTCCATTTATTTTGCATGTTTACTTATGGTCATATGTATATGCATTCTCTCCATAACTATCTCAGAAGCTCCTCAGAGATTTATGCTTTATGTACAGTTCAGGGCTGTCATTTCAGAATGAGGAGTAAATGACTCAGAGGACTGTGTGCAGCAGAAAAGGCTTGTCACTTCAGAACTCTAAATGTTATGTGCATTCCTCATTTCTTAAATATCCACCATTTGAGGTCTTGGTTGATAATTAGGTAGGTAGGTTTTTCATAAAAATATGAAACATACAATTATGAAGATAAGACTAAGTGTATGTATGTGCTAAGTGTGCACAGTCACTCAGTTTAGTCTGACTCTTTGGAACCCTGTGGACTGAAGTCCACCAGCCTCCTTTGTCCATTGGATTTCCCAAGCAAGAACACCAGAGTGGGTTGCCATCCCTTTCTCCAGGGGACTTTCCCAGCCTAGAGATTGAACCCGTGTCTCTGTGTCTCTTGCATTGGCTGCTGCTGCTGCTGCTAAGTCGCTTCAGTCCGACTCTGTGCGACCCCATAGACGGCAGCCCACCAGGCTCCCCCATCCCTGGGTTTCTCCAGGCAAGAACACTGGAGTAGGTTGCCATTTCCTTCTCCAATGTGTGAAAGTGAAAAGCGAAAGTGAAGTCGCTCAGGTGTGTCCAACTCTTCGAGACCCCATGGACTGAAGCCTACGAGGCTCCTCCATCCATGGGATTTTCCAGGCAAGAGTTCTGGAGTGGGTTGCCAGTGCCTTCTCCTGCACTGACTGACAGATTCTTTATCACTGAGCCACCTAAAAAGCCCAAGTGTAGGTATAGTTACTATATTTTAGGGACTCAATAAATAGAAAAAGGTTGTCTCCAAAAAAGACAACCTATAGTCTTGGAGTATATTGGGTCCATCAGCTGAAACAGAACACCTTATACATTTTCACAGGTTCTCTCTTTTACTCCTCACAATTAGGTTAGGAGATAAAAGATATATTACCTCCTTATTGTAGGTAAGGAAACTTCCATATAGCACTATCTCCATGTAAGCTTTACCATTTTCCTGAAAGTTTCAGTTCAGTTCAGTTGCTCAGTCATGTCCAACTCTTTGCAACCCTACAGACTGCAGCACACCAGGACTCTGAGTCCATCACCAACTACTGGAGCTTGCTCAAACTCATGTCCATTGAGTTGGTGATGTCATCCAACCATCTCATCCTCCGTCATCCCCTTTTCCTCCTGTCTTCAATCTTCCCCAGCATCAGGGTCTTTTCTAATGAGTCAGTTTTTCGCATCAGGTGGCCAAAGTATTGGAGTTTCAGCTTCAGCATCAGTCCTTCCAATGACTATTCAGGAACGATTTCCTTTAGGATGGACTGGTTGGATCTCCTTGCAGTCCAAGGGACTCTCAAGAATCTTCTCCAACAGTACAGTTCAAAAACATCAATTTTTTGATGCCCAGCTTTCTTTATAGTCCAACTCTCACAGCCATACATGACTACTAGAAATGCCATATCTTTGACTAGATGGACCTTTGTTGAAAAATTAATATCTCTGCTTTTTAATACGCTATCTAGATTGGTCATAGCTTTTCTTCCAAGGAGCAAGTGTCTTTTAATTTCATGGTTGCAGTCACCATCTGCAGTGATTTTGAAGCCCAAGAAAATAGTCTGTCACTGTTTCCATTGTTGAAAGTTTAGCAATCTTCATATACAAATGATAAATTAATAATTTAAATATGTGAAAAGGCCAACATTCAGGTAACACAATAACATTAAAATATGTTGATTTATCTAGAGTTCTTTTTTTTTTTTCTATTTTCATAGCTGAAAACAGAAACTCATGTCATCTTTTTAAACTTTTCATGAAATGAAAATACATTTGGGTTTCATGTAATAGAAGACATTGAATTACTTTTTTAATTAATTAATTTATTTTAATTGGAAGATAATTACTTTACAATATTGTTATGATTTTGCCATACATCAGCGTAAATTGGCCACAGGTATACACGTGCTCCCCCTACCAATCCTGAAACCTCCTCTTACCTCTCTCCTCACCCTATCCCTCTGGGTTGAATTTCTGAAAGAAATCCTGAGGCTTGGAATAACTTCCATGGTTTATAACTGTTCCAGGAAGGCTGAACTGGGCTTTAGACTTCCAGTTGATCCAAACTACTTGAAGATGTAAAGAAAACACATCATTCAAACTCATAGTGCATGAATTAATGGCTTTCTGTCACCAACCTCCTTTTTACCCTACTCATTGGGTCAAGGGCCCCATGGCCTCTTCTTTCCACTCTGGGGAACTTTTTTGAAAACATAGCTCCTGAGCTGCTAGCACCCGTATTTTGTCTCAATCAAGATGGGTCTGCTTGTTCAGAAAATATTTCTTTAAGTAGCTGAGAATGATTTGGGTGCTCATCAGTTGAAAATATAAACTGATTCACTTTAATCTTGGTCATGGAAAAGTAACCACTTAATTTATTGTCCAAACCCAGATACATTTGAGATTGAAATGTATACATTTAAGATGAAATTCTTCTGCTAAGAAGAATTAGTCTGGGACAACAAGCATATACTTGTTACAAGCAAAGGGGGTTATGAGTCTTGGAAGTCGAGTGAGGGATTACATTCTTTATTCTCAGAGCAATAAGAAGACCCTGGATTTTTCAAATAGAATAATCAAATGTATGTTTTGAAAGACTAAATCTCACAGGTCAGTACAGAGTGGAGAAGCCTAAAGTAACTGTAGGTAAAACAGAGTAGTCCAACAAATATGGTGGTAGCTGAGATTATAGTGAGGCAATGGTCATGGGGTCGTGGAGAGTTGGACACGACTGAGTGACTGAACTGAACTGAACTGAACTGAATGGAAATTTATGTAAGTGTCCATATTTAAGAGATCTATTGAGGTTATCAAACAACTGAATATGCAGATGGTTTAGATGGGCTTAGCAGATGAGGAAAAGGGAAAAGCCAAGGATAACTCCTTTATGATTCATGTAACCAGACTGATGGTGAATCCATTTGTTGGGAACTGGCAGAGGGCTAAAATGATGGATGGGGTAGTAAGGAGTGAAGAATATAAGTTTAATATTAGACATATACATGTTAAAGGCTTGCAAATACTCATGATGAAATTTGTATTAGAGTTCTCCAGAAAAACAGAATATATGCATATATAAGTTATTATAAGGAACTGATCATGCAATTATGAAGCTCAAAGCTCAGCACTCAAAGATCTTCATGGTGAGCGGTTAAACTGGGAACCCAGGAGAACCAATAGTATAGTTTTAGACCCAAGGCCAGTAGACTTGAGGACCAGGAAGACCTAATGCTGTAGTTTAAGTCAAAAGGAAGGAAAAAACCCTGATATGTCAGTTCAAAGGTAGAAAGACAGGAGGAGTTCCCTCTTACCTAAGGGAGAGTCAATCTTTTTGTGCTATTCAGATCTTCAACTGATTAAGTGAGGCCCACTCACATTAATGAGCGCAATCTGCTTTATTCAGTCTATAAATAAATTTTTAAATGTTAATCTCATCCAAATCCCCCTTACAGAAATACTCAGAATAATGTTTGACCAAATACCTGGGCACCCACTGAAATATGTCAAGTTGATACAAATTAATCAATGAGACATCTCAATAGAATATACAGATTTGAACTCAGAGAAAAGACAGCCTATGGATTTAATTGAAAAGTTATTCATGTAAAGATGATATCTAAAATATTGGATCTTGATAAAATTGCCCAAAGAAGAGAAGAGAGTTTAGTGTTCCAGTCCTGGATCTGCTTCAATTTCCTGACCACTCCAATCAACATCATCATCCCTTATGAAAATACAAAGCATATTTCTTCCCAAATTATAAATCTTTCCCTAGATTAGTACAAGAGCCTACTCACTGAAGATGGACTGAGCCCATCTTCAGTCTCTTCTCAAGACAGCAACACAAAGCCCTCTGGGGAATAAAAAAAAACACATTGTTAAGCTCTTCTGCTCAGAATAATTCAGAGGTTTCTCATCTCACTCCAGGTGAGACCCAGAGACATTCCAATGACTCACAGAACACTAATCCCTCTGGTCTCACCTTTTCTTTCCTTTTCTATTCGCTGATTCATGTTCTGGGACGTTGACCTCCATGTTGTTCCTCCAAGATGTCAGTGATGCTCCTGTTTTGTGTTCCCTCTGCTTGAAAGGAATCTCCCAGGCATCTGCAGGGTTTTTTCCTCATCTTCCCCAAGTCTTTATTCAGTTGGCACCGTTTTAGGGCATCTTCCCCGACACCCTTTGAAACTATTTGCCTCCCCAGTCTCTCCCACCCTTATTCTCCCACATCCTTTATCCCTTTCTCTGTTTTAGTTGTTTCTTCCAATATTTTTACCATATAGGACATTTTACACACCCACATATGCTTTACACACTTACACACTCTTGTGTGTACATACATAGATACTGGCTGATTTTGTTTATTTATCTTGCTTATTCTCCATAATCCCCACTGGAATATCACTTCTACAAGGAAGGGTTTAGTCATCCCACATGTCTGTATCTGGATGCTTAGAAATGTGCCTCTGCAGATAGTAGGAGCCTAATAAATATTTATCACATTTTTTTTAAAAAAAGTGGAATGAGTCAATAATCAACTAAATAGCCCTTGTGTTCCCATGTCAGATATTCCAGGTATTTGTGTAGCATGCCTTTATGTTAAAAATGAGCCTGTTATTATTTCCAGATTGAGGTTTAGGCAGAGGAAGATGCTATAAATCAAACTTTCAGGCCAACTCTACAGTGTGGCTAAGAACAGATGTCGAATTTTCTAAGACAGTCCTTTTGCCTTCACTATGGGTCCTCAAATACTTCAGAGAGATCCTCAGTCACTTGGTTCAAATAGACCTTACTGCCTACCTTGCCCATGTCTGGACACTTGGTCAGTTCAACCTGTTATAACCAAAATGCTACAGTCAGGGTGGCTTATTGTTGTCATTTAGTTGCTAAGTTGTATCTGACTCTTTGGCGACCCCATAGACTGTATACTGTCAAGTTCCTCTGTCCAGACCCCATAGACTGTATACTGTCAAGTTCCTCTGTCCATGGGATTTGCCAGGCAAAAATACTGGAGTGGGTTACCTTTTCCTTCTCCAGGAGATCTTCCCAACCCAGGGATGGAACCTGTGTCTCCTTCATGGACAGGCAGGTTTTTTACCTCTGAGCCACCAGAGAAGTCCTGGGTTGGCTTAAACAACAAGTATTAATTTCCCACAATTTTGGAGGCTGAGAAGTTTGGGATCAAGGGACCAGAAGATTCGGTGTCTGGTAAGGACCTGGCTTCCTTGTTTGGGGATGGTCATATTGCATTCACACATGGCAGAAGGAGCAAGGAAGCTCAATGAGATCTCTTTTATAAAGGCACTAATCTCATTCATGAGGGTTCTACCCTCATCTAGATCTAATCACCTCCCAGAGATGCCACATTCAAATGCCATGACAATGGAGATTAGCTTTCAACATATGAATTTTGGAGGTGGATAGTCTATGGCATCTTTTATCCCCATCCCTCTCCTGAGCTCCATCTTTCTACTGAATTTGGACATGCAACATGTAGTAGCTGTCCTTTAAAGATACCCTCTAACCCAACAAGGCACTTCCCTGGTGGTTCAGACAGTAAAGAATCCACCTGCAATGCAGGAGAACCGGGTTTGATCCCTGGATTGGGAAAATCCTCATAAGAAGAGAATGCACCCCACTGCAGTATTCTTCTCTGGAGAGTTCCATGGATAGAGGAGCCTGGTGGGCTATAGTCCATGGGGTCACAAAGAGCCAAACACAACTGAGAGATTAATACTTTCACCCAACAAGAACAGAATTAGAGAATAAAGAAAGAGGACACAAGACCCATGACTGCTGAGTGTTCAAGACTGAAAGAGAGAAGAAAGAAAATGAAACCCAGGGGCCTGAAAGCAGCCTCTGTCTTTCTCCTGATTTTTCTTCCAGTGTGGTCTCCATGAGTCTCCAGGAGACCCAAGATGGTAGCTTCCCCCAACATAATTCTCTCCTGAGGCATTTCCAGTTACTCTACCTCTATGACAGAGTTTTGTTGGTTTTTTCTTTTTTGTAAAGTAATTAATTTATTTTAACTGGAAGCTAATTACTTTGCAATACTGTAGTGGTTTTGGCCATAAATTGACATGAATCAGCCATGAGTGTACATGTGTCCCCCATCCTGAACTCCCTCTCACCTCCCTCCCCATCCCATCCCTCAGGGTCATCTCAGTGTACCCGCCCTGAGCGCCCTGTGTGACAGAGATATTTAAGGAACTGGAGCAACAGAGTCCAATCTAATCATTCATTCACTTATAAAATAAATAGTTTAGTTCAGTCACTCAATCATGTCCAACTCTTTGCAACCCCATGGACTGCAGCACGCCAGGCTTCCCTGTCCATCACCACTCCCAGAGCCTACTCAAACTCAGTCCATCGCATCTGTGATGCCATCCAACCATCTCATCCTCTGTCGTCCCCTTTTCCTCCTGCCTTCAATATTTCCTAGGATCAGGGTCTTTTCCAATGAGTCAGTTCTTCTCATCAGGTGGCCAAAGTATTGGAGTTTCAGCTTCAGCATCAGTCCTTCCAATGGATATTTAGGACTGATTTCCTTTAGGATGAACTGGTTGGATCTCCTTGCACTCCAAGGGACTCTCAAGAGTCTTCTCCAACACTACAGTTCAAAAGCAATAGTTTTTCAGTGTTCAGCTTTCTTTATAGTCCAACTCTCACATCCATACATGACTACTGGAAAACCATAGCTTTGACTAGATGGACCTTTTATTCAAAAATATTGAAGAAGCCTATACTATGTGCTGCTATATGCCAGGAATGGGAAATTCATTGAATAAAAAAGAAACAGAAAAGTTTAACATAACGATGCTGCTCCCTTAGAATTAGAATTCATGGACGTTTACACATGACCACTGAGAAAGATGCCATCCTTTTTGACAAGACCCAAATACTGTTCCGAAACAGTCCTGTCTCTTCAATTTAAAGCAAGGAAGAAAGTTTCCCCCAACCCTTATTGCTTTTTCCTTAGTACCATTTCCTCTTTATCTAGACAAAGCATCTGCCCATGAATACCCATCTTCCAAGCCACTCTTCTACCCTCCCCAACCCCATGAATTACTCAAGACAGCAGCCAAGCCAGAATACCATTTTGAACCTACTGTAAAGGGCACAAACCCTTTTAAACTGATAGGATATTATCTCTTTCCCTTAAGTGGTAACCAGGTGACCTGAAAAGGCCCACTGAGCTTCCAAAAGGTGCTTAACCAAGAATGAAGGAGGTACTTTGGCCCTAAGAAACTCTGGATCATTAAATAATACTTGCCTTAAATGCACTCATAAAACATTTCACATTAAAGTTTGGCAATCAGAGGGCTGAGCCCAAAGATGGCTTCTTCAATTTCTTTTAGGGGAATTGGAATGGAGATTTTACTTTGCTCCTCTTCCTATCACAGAGGGTGATCTCCCTGAAGATTTTATTGGCAGCCTCATCCTGCCAAAAGCGTCCACTGTCCACATGGCTCTTGCCTGTCCTCCCAGAGAACCACAGTCCCGTGAGAAAGCACGTTCACAGTGCTGCTCTGTGGGAAACACCAGGAGGAGGACTCTTCCCCAGTCTGTGCGAGTTGAGTAACTGGAAGCAACACTCACCAGCTTCCTTGTTTATGTTACTCTCTGTAAAAATATTGGGAACCCAAAACAAGCCAGAAGCATGTTGGCACTGAATTATATCAGGACAAACATTCCATTCAAAGAGTTGCTGGATGTATTTTAATAGTTGAGAAACCTGGAGACATGTGCAGTCTCTTCTGTCTGTCAATTAACGATCTTTAAAAACATTTTTTACATTGACTGGTCCTTAGATTCATCCCACCTAATCTTGTTTCAGCCACGTTTTACAGATGCCATCTTAAAAATCAATTCAAAGAACAGCCATAAAACTGAAAGCTTCCTTCTTGAAGTGTGGATGGCAGAAGGCAATTTTGTTTAATTTTAATTGACAGAGATGTCAGCCGAAGAGAATATTTTAGAATATTAGTAGGAACAGTAAACTTGCGCCTTGACATTTTTATGGTATAATAGTATAATTTCCCGGAAAAAAAAATCTCCACTGTCAGGATTTACACTAAAGCCATACATGTGTTACTTTTTTCCCACTCTCTAAAGGAGTGACAAATGTATTACTAATTACACAATTGCTTTATTATGTGGAGCTGTAACTAAAATCTTTTCTGGATTTTCCAGCAAAATTGAGCTTCTTCCGAAACGATTAATTCTAGTGAATGGACTTGAGTAGAAAAAATTGATTCCAGCTGAAGGAAAATTAGCTCCCTGCCCACTTCAATTGGAGAAACTACTAAAGACAAACTTCCAGGACTGGGCTATATTATTGAGTTTTATCAGTGTAGAAGTTTTCCAAGGAGAGATGTGAGAAGCCAAAAACTTAATTCTCCTAATTTTATTATAGGCATAAACATAACCAAGAAGTTCAAGGGTGGTAGAAACCAGGATTTTTGTTTTTGTTTGTCATTTAGTTGGTCAGTTGTATCCAACTCTTTTGTGACTCCATGAAATGTAGCCCACCAGACTTCTCTGTCCATGGGATTTCCTGGGCAAGAATACTGGAGTGGGTTGCCATTTCCTTCTCCAGGGGATCTTCTGGACTCAAGGATTAAACCCACATGTCCTGCATTGGCTTGGCAGGTGATTCTCTATCACCTGGGAAGCCAAGAAACAGGGATTACTTTGGGTTTTTAAACCTTCATCTTTGGGCAAATGCCTCTTTTTGAATTAGGTAGCATCTGGTACATACTTCAACTTTAGGATTCATTACATTTTGTTGAAATAATGTCTTTATCTATAGGTCTTCACCGTGAGACTCCACTGAGATGTCTCAATTAACTTTGTACCCATGATGTCTCACATAAGTCTTGATGCATTCTAGATGCTCAACACAAGTGAGCTGAAGTAGAGGGGTAATTTTAACTCAGTTCATATAAACCAAGAGATGGCATCTCTGCAACTTTGGAATCAAACAGAGAATGCCGCTTTTCCAAAAATAGTTCCTGCAACCCTAGGAATAAATCTTTGGTCCTCAACAGGAATGTGCCATGCTGGAGAGGAATATCCTTCATCAATTTCTCCTGGTTTGTCAGGGCTAAAGAGTGACTAGAACAATAGTAGCAAAAAAACTTCAGTGAGCACAGCAAAGCGTTTATGCAGGATGTCTTCAGGACATTGGCCAAGGCAAAAGAAACTTGGAAAGACTGCAGACCACCAACTCAGATATTTAGTCACAAAATTTGAAGTCAATTTTCATACAGTCCATTTATTTCAGCAAACTTCTAGAGAGGGGTACAGGTGGTGTGATGCAAGAGAGACAGATAGGTACTCCCCATTGCATAGATTACATATTAATGAGATCCTTTACACAAATTTAGCACTGTGATAAGCTTAGAAAAATGCTTAAGGAATGGGAATTAAAATAATACTAAGAGCTAAGCATAAAAAGAGGAAATATATGTCCAATACCAGTAGCAGTACAAACTGCTGAGAACCAGAGAAAAAGATTAACTATAAGAAGATAAAAGGAATCGTCCTAGCATTAGGCATGGTCCTTGGAGGAAGAAGAGGATTTGAAAAAGTGACCATGAGGGTGAAAGGGGTTTTAGAAGAAACCTCTTAGTAAGTCAAGGCAGAACAACAGAGAAGCCCATGATGAGTTTGGAGAATGGAGAATATTTTGACATTGGTAACATTTCAACTGATCTATGTGTAATAGGTGGTTTGGTTGAAATGATATAGTGGTGTTTCCTCATGACAGGCTATGAATACTATAATAACTCATAAGAGTTATGCCAAAAAGTTAATGCATACACCATCTTTATTTGCCTCTTAAAACTGCCCATCACTAAGCTGTTATCTATAGACAGCCTTTCCTTACCAAGAAAGACAATGATATAAAATAGTAAATAAGAGATTTTGCCTAAAAAAAAACATTGTTCAAGATGTTTGAATTTCATCTATTTAAAGCAGTGTTTAGGAGTCCCATTCAGTCTGTATTTCTATTTAATTCCAACAGGCTGAATTTATATCTGTGTTTAATAAATGGTGTTCTGAGATGCATGGTTTGGCTAAGGCATTAACTGGTGTTTCCCCACGAAGAGTTAATGGTCATATACATTGTAAAGATGCTGTGAGGGCAGTCTTTCTCAAGGAGATTCATGGTGAACATCTGCAGATAAAAAGCTCTGAACATACTGCAATCAAAAAACTATATTAAGTATATTTCATCTCAAATTCTTCCAAACTGTTTTTCACCATGAAAACTTTGTATATGTGCGTGTGTGTGCATGAACATGTGTGTCTAGCATAACCATTAACATCTCACTGACTTAGTATTTTAGGGAGCATATTTTGGGAAATTTCCATAGCTATTATTGAGCTGTTGCAGTTGTAACCCTGGATAGAACTAATCGACTTTGAACTCCCTGCAAAGCCTTATGGGACAACAAATACTTCCGGGGCTTTGCTGATCATTTTATCCATGAAGTGTACAGAAACAGATTTCTCTCACCCAAATTATATCTAAAATCATTTTAGAATGTTTGCTACTGAATCCATCCAACTTTATAATTTAAAACATTTTCATGTGTTATATACTTTCACAGCTGAAATATTTTCACATCCTAAATGGAAGGAAAAAACCTTGCCATGTCCTGTTTTCAGAATTTGACAGATAAAATGAGTAAATCTTCCAGCTTCTTCCTAACGTGTTCAGTTCAGGACAGCCTGGCCTGAATACAGTGTGGATAATATGATGCAAATGAATTTTTCCACGGGGGTTTAACTTTTATAGTGGAACTCCTCAAAGGTAAGAGTGATGAAGGTGAAGGAGGCCTTAATCACTTGAAAGAGAAAGTTATACAGAAAGGAAGCAAGGTACAATCAAAGTTCACTGTCTTGCCTAAGTCCTGTAGCTAAACTGTGATAAGGCACTGCAGTGGAGACCAGATGGCCTGTTTCCTCTCACTGTTCTTTTTCCAAACACACAAGATCTCACACTCCCAGCAAGAGGAAATGACTTAGAGACTAAGGCTTCAGAGGAGAAAAAAAAATAGAGGCTTCCGATAAAAATCATTTCTAAAAGGAATGAAACTGTTATTGCCAAGTCAACCAGTGATAGAGACGACTTTGGAGAGAAAGAAGTTCTATCTTCTATCCACATGTCTGTTAGAGAATATGTTTGCAGGTAAGTTCTTTGGGGAAATAAGCCAAACAGCCAGGTAGAGATGAAATGCACACCCAGGGACTCAAAGTCAAGGTAAATAGTCGGATGCGTTTTAAGATTTGTGTCTGACTGCAGAAGACATTGGTGATCTTTGTCTCTGCATTCATTCTCTGGCCTCCTGGTTCACCAGCAGTTCATCTCCATTTTTTTATTATTATCCAGCAGGAGAAATACAGTGGTGGGAGGGGGGAGCTGAGGGCCAAGAAGGGGAAACCAAGGGCAGTGCAGCCGATGCTCTGTGATCTGGGAGCGTGTGAATTTTAGGTCAGCTAAATCAGGACACAAAGCTCCAGCTGCTAAAACCACAAAGGCCCACATATAGTTTCCCTGGCTCAATTGATTCCCAGCTTCGAATCTGCGGAAGAGAGAGCCTTCCATGGGGTGGGGGGGGACTTTCTTCTTCCCCAATTAGTGCCTTTTCACAGCAGCAGGATGGAAAAGGTTTTACTCGGCAACATTACTGAGCATCAGTAATATGCAAAAGATCTGTGAAATCAATTCCCATTATTTCAAAGGACGCTGCCTAGTAAAAATAATGCATAGTAAAAACACTGTAATGAAACTACTGCTTAATCTGCCGTGATTATCTAAGACGAACCAGCAACTGTTTCATCCTTATTTTGCAGCATCTGCTCAGGGGTACATAAACTGCAAGTGCCATAGTCAGGCTTCGTGCTTTGGTGGTGGAAACTGAATTTGGGGGTGTCTTTGAGATACAGGTTCTAAGGGATTGAACACTGGGCTGAAGATCATTAAAACATTTCCATTCTCACTCCTCTTATTTGTTTAATGCATTGCTAGTTCTCCGAGTTATATTTTTATTAATGGAAAAATTTTAAAAGCTCAAAGAATGAACGGTAGTGGTGTGTTCTTTAAAAAAAAAAAAAAAAACTAGATCGATCATTATGCAAATGGCACACTGCCCACATTCCTCCTCCCCCGTTTGCCCCTCTGCCCCTTGCTAATAACAGTCAGCCTTGTTTAGCCGCAACTTGGCAAAACTCTCCTACATTTTTGCCGCTCTATATTTCAGCCATGACTTTTGTCATATTTTGAAGAGAAACTTGCACCTGGCCAACCAACTCACATGCCAAGCTCCAGCCCATTGAGATTTAAAATGGATTTGAATCGATTGGCCTATGAAATTTCAAATGGATAAAAAAGGCAGCAATAAAAAGTCACAGCAGAGTTGGCTCACAGAGGTGAAAATAAAACAAAGATACCCTGAGAGGTAGCAGTCATTTCCAGTATCTTTAAAAACACAGAGAGAATTTTTGCCCTCTGCAAAGTTAAGGGAAAAAAAAGCTGCTAATTAACAGGTATTATGAGAACAGAAGGCATTATTCTTTGAGCATCTCTGATGCAAAGAAAGAGTTTTTGTTTTTATTATTGTTATTACAACTTACAATTAACCTGATGCACAGGTATTTACTGGGGGCTTCCCTGGTGGCTCAGATGGTAAAGAGTCTGCCTGCAGTATAGGAGACCAGGCTTTGATCCCTGGATTTGGAAGATCCGCTGGAGAAGGGAATGGCTACCAACTCCAGTATACTTGCCTAGAGAATTCCACAGACAGAGGATCCTGGAGAGCCACAGTACATGGGATTACAAAGAGTTGGACACAACTGACTAACACTGCTACACTCCTACAGGTATTTGCTATTGGATGATATGTCATTAGCTACTTCTGTGCTTGCTTAGTTGATCAGTTATGTTGACTCTTTGTGACCCCATGGACTATAACCTACCAGGCTTCTCTGTCCGTGGGATTTCCCAGACAAGAATACTGAAGTGGATTGCCATTTCCTCCTCCAGCGGATCTTCCCAACCCAAGGATTGAACCCACATCTCCTGCATTGGCAGGAGGATTCTTTACCACTAAGCCAACTGGGAAGCCTGTGTTATTAGTTACCTTTAGAGTAAACACATTATGAGAAATGGAGCACTTCTTTTCTCTAGAGATTTGTGATTCCGCAAGAACTCTTCTCGGCATATCCTCAATTCTGATGCTTTCTTCTCTACCAGATAAGACAAGCAGAGAAAGTCCATGCATTTGTCAGTTTTGGTCCCTGGTGATAACTGTACCATGGAGGCAGCAGGCATTTGGAACTGCCATGTCATCAAGGTTAGGCTGACCCTTGATTCAGCCAAATGAGGCCCCCAAATGCCAAATGGCATCTATTTCAGTCCAATTAGAATGTGTTTATGAGTCACTTCAGATCTTGTTAAAAAGGCCAGTCTTGAATGAGGGGTTCTAGATTCTCTATTTCTAACAAGCTTGGGTGCCTGTGGCCAGCCAAGGCACAGATGCTGCTCATCCATAGACGGTAGGTACCCTGAGTACCATGGTTTAATACTTTGGGCCCTTTCCTTTCAATCAAATGTCACACATTTTAAAACAAACTTCTGAATGTCATAGAAATCTAGGCCCAAGCCTAGGAGAATGGAAAATCATGGCTCCAGAACCACAGATACAATCTGATTGAAGGAATATTTTGAGGTCAGACAAAACATACTACAAATATGAGTCTGTGAAAGCAAGAAAGAGCTGAGACTCATCAAGAAAACCAACTGCCAGGAGGTGGAGACCCAATCTCTTCTTACATGTTGAAAGTCACCAGCTGATAATGACGTCATATGTTCAATTTTATTTGCTAATGTTTTTGATCTAATTCTGTTTAATGTGTACATATATTTATTGCAAGCAAGTTCAAATCTACTTTTTTTACAGAAGTAATCCATAGGTTAAAAAATAAAACCATCACAAAGTAAAAATTTATTCTTCCTGGCAAAACAAAAGTGTGGTTAATATTTGTGACATTCCACGTAGTCACATTGTGACTGGGTGGTTGATCATTAACAAAGTTATTGGAAAATTCACCCTTAGCCCTAAAGACATCTTGGCTCATTATACGGATGCATTCTGATAAATGGAACACATGGCAAGCTGAACTGTGACTTTTTAAAGATTTGTTTGAATTGCAAACGAGGAGATCCAACCAGTCCATTCTAGAGGAGATCAATCCTGGGTGTTCATTGGAGGGACTGATGCTAAAGCTGAAACTCCAATACTTTGGCCGCCTGTTGCGAAGAGTTGACTCACTGGAAAAGAGTCTGATGCTGGGAGGGATTGGGGGCAGGAGGAGAGGGGGAGACAGAGAATGAGATGCCTGGATGGCATCACTGACTCGATGGACATGAGTTTGAGTGAACTCCGGGAGTTGGTGATGGACAGGGAGGCCTGGCATGCTGTGATTCATGGGGTCGCAAAGAGTCGGACACGACTGAGTGACTGAACTGAACTGAACTGAGTGTTAATATTTTCTAATCGGAATTAATAGAAAATACATTCCAGATGGCACACTTACTTTAGCCTACAAAAGAACAAAAAGGATTATTTTGTATTTAAAACAATTGCAGAAGGACTATTCCTGTGGGTTCATCTCTTAGCACCTGTTCCATTCTGAAAGTAAAGTCATCCCTTGGTGTAACCTAATGTGGCAGCCACCCTGCAGTAATGGGCTCATTTTGTTACCTTGGTTTCTGGGTCAGTGTTGCCTAAACCAAAGCATCTCATCAATTACAAGCCTGTGTTGTGTGTTTGTTTTTTTCTGGACAAAGGATAAAAAAATAAATGAGAAAGAAAAGAAAAAAAAATGCTTGAGTGTAATATTGCTACCGAATATTCCTATTTCCCTTTATTTTGCAATGCTACTTTTATAGAGGGAATCCAATTTTTAAACAAACATTCATATGCACACTTGCAGAAAGGTAGAAATTTTATCTCTGATACACAGGGGAGGTACCTGAGAGCAAAAAGCACAGATATAATCTTCACATGTATAGGCTGTGAGTGATGTCCAGGTCAAGTTATGTATATAACTTGTATTTTTATTCCTGCATAGAATTGAGAAACTAGGGTTTCCCTGGCAGTCCAGTGTTTAAGACTCAGCGCTTCCAATGCAGGAAGGTTAGATGTAGGTTAGATCCGTGGTCATGGATCTAAGATCCTACATGCCGCACAGCACCACAAAGGAAAAAAAAAAAAAAATAAAAGATTAGAATTGAGAAACTAAAATGGATTTTTTCCCCTAGTTTATCCATGGTTTATCTATTGGGATAATGTTTCTGTACTTATGAGTTGGCAGAAGGGATGGCAAGTAGCTTATGGAGATAACTTAAGGAACCTGACCAAAATATTTTTTTAAGTACTAGCTTATTCCTTTTATTTAAGAATGTAAATCCAAATTGAATATCATCCACTCAAGTCACAATCTACTTATTTTGTCAAATGAACTATCTCAAAGTACCTTGTTGAAAATCAGGTTTTACCCCTTAAAAGAGATATAAGCAAAGAATGCATAAAAGCAGTAGAGAAAATATTCCTTCCTTCCACATTTTAGAGAATTCTTTTTCTGGAAGGGTTGAAGTCCTTAGCTGACTCAGAGTGATTCACTTTTTATTCCACAGGTAAACTGCTTCTTTCCTCATTTTACCAAGCATTCCCCTTTCTATACAATTTCAAATATATCTGCGTTTTAGAAGAGATTTTGCAAATGCTGTGTTTTACACACACAGCTGCCAAAGACTCTAAATCTGAAGAATGCTCCTTTTACAGACAGGGATAAATAACTCGATTTGGAAGTGTCAATAGAAGCCTGCATTGTAGGTTGTGAATCGTTCCAGTGTTATTTTTACAAGTGATATGTTTATTTTTGTGATCAGTGAGAGGTTTGGTCTATGAGTCCCAGCTGAGAATCCCAAGCACTTCCTCAGTTCTCAAGAAATGGAGAACACCTGGGAGGGAACTCAATGAAAACTACAAACTCTCAGCCCCAACACATGCAGACAAGATGCCCGAGAACTGTGGCTGGGTTGCCAGTTTGGAAACAAACAAAATTACAAATCAAATCAAGTATTTCTGTCTGATCGTCCTTCACCTCGTGTCTTTGATTTAAAACAAGCAGATCAAGAAATAAACATTCCCCCAAAGTACTCCGCCTCCTACCCCTCCCCAGGCCATTAGGATCTCCAAAGTAAATAAGAAGTGGTACTGCCGGGCGTGAATTGCTGCCTCAATTCCGGGGAGATTCCTGATTTTAGCACCACTGTACCAAATTTGTCATTTAGGGAAGCTCTTGTTCCCTTTATTGAGTTCCACTGTAGCGAACAATTTCTGCCTGCATCCCTCGTGTGTCCTTTTGGTTTTATTATCTTTCACTGTGAATTGAGCCTCCACCATCAGTTTCACGGGAAGCCTAATTTCTCTCACTGCTTATACATATGAGGAGACACCCCTCCCAGCCTCCCCCCTCCAATGTTCTTATCAAATGAAGAATTGTGGATAAGGGTTAGGTGCAGATAAACATGAGTGTAGCACTTCCAGAAAGGTCGTGACCCCCCCATAAGGTGCTTCTTGTTATGCCTGACCTTCAGATTTTCATCATCAGCCCGCCTGACAACTTAATAATGCAGAGGAGCCGGATTCATTTCGCCCCTCTGAGAAAGCCAGCACGGGACGCCCTTTTCCCTGATTATTTCTCTGCACTCCCGGCTGCCCTTTATAAGCCAACCAGAACTCCATCAATCATGCTCCTCTCTTCCCTCGCCTTCTCAGTTCCCCCCTGTTCCGAAGCCTCTAAAACCTGCCCCGTGCCTTTTGTTTGGGGCTGCTATGGGTACACAGTGATTCCCCAAAAGGGGAGTGATGGAGAAAAAATAAAAAAGACACACCTTTAGCAAATCACCACTCCACGTCCTGTGTTTGTGAATTTCTGTAGGAACCTGTGAATTTCTACTTTCTTTTTTTTTAAGAAATGCTTTCAAAAGTTCTTACCCTCATTTGTGTGTGTGACTGTCATCCCCATCTCTCAATGATCTCTGATCAGTGCTGGGGTTTAAAGCACCCTGACTGTAAGTTAGAGGTTTTTTCTGGCCTGGTTTCTTCATTACTGTGGGTATTATTGTTGTGAGAGCTTTTATTGTTCTGGAAGTAGTAAAAGGAGATGAGACTTTCGCACCCTCCTTCACAAGCCTCTCTTCTCCTGACTGTGAAGAGGAGAGAGAAAAACAGAGATGAGGATGAAAACATAGAGAGATTGTGGAAAGAGAAAACGGAGCGGGTTTGTGAGAGGAATGGGGCGTTTGTTTCACTTCGTTGTTGTTTTAGGCACTAAGTCGTGTCTGACTCTTTTGCGATGTCATGGACTCTAGCCCGCCAGGCTCCTCTGTTCATGGGATTTCCCAGGCAAGAATACTGGCATGGTGTCATTTCCTTCTCCAGAGTATCTTCCTGACCATGGGATTGAACTGGCATCTACTGCATTGGCAGCCAGATTCTTTACCACTGAGCCACCTGGGAAGCCCCAGTTTCACCTTGATCAGAGTGAAAGTGGATGCAAAAGTTTGCAGGGGAGAGGAGAAGTGCTTTGGGAAGGTGATGATACAGATTGGATTTGGCCTCTAAGAGTTGTAATAAACCTATTCTATAAAATATGCATAGAGTTCAACTTTCACCTTGTAAGCGTCCTCCAGCTAGAAAAGAAGTGGTTTCACAGGAAAGGATAAAGCAGGTTCTCACCAGGGTACATACTGCGTCCAGCCGGCACCAGGACCACGGACCTGTGGCAGCTCTACCTTTGCTTTCTTGAAAATAGAGTGTATCTCCCCCCAGCCAGACTCAGCTGCACGATGGACTGTCAGCTGATCCATCCAGACCACGGATGTGCCAGGCTGCCAGCGGGCTGGATGGAAACCTGTGCCCAGCTGGACTGGGGTGCCGTTTGAGCCCAGTTCCCATTAGGCTGCTGCACTGAATTAGAACTTTTTTTAAGAAAGGGAAAGGTAAAGACTAGACCGTGGAAAATATAATACATTCCCTTGATGGCCAAATAGCCATTAAAGAAAAAAGCAAAGAAACAACAAAAAAGAGATCTTAAATCATCTTTGACAATAGCAAAGTCAAGAAGTGCAGAAAATACATCACATAATGTTTACTCAAAGGCATATATCCATCCCCTACTTCACAGTAAAAACATGCAAAACCCTGTGTTGAAATAGAAAACAAGTTACCCGTCTTGCTTTCTTTCTTGAGTAGGTCACCAGCAGCCTCGTGACAGTGGATCTCTCAGGAAACAGAAGAATTAATCTATTAATACAAATTGATTGTGGATCTGGTATGCATCTGGTCCTAAGTGAGATGCCATGGTGCTCAGAACCTGATAGTAACTGGAAATTAATTACAGGTGTGAGGGGATCTAAAACCAAGATTTCTGATGTGAACATCTTATTTTGAACACCTGTCCCCAAATTAATAGAATTAGATTGGAATATGTGAATTTGACCTGACCTCAAAGAATTCAGTGTACATGTGTGTGAAGTCGCTTCAGTCGTGTCTGACTCTTTGCAACACTATGGACTATAGCCCGCCAGGCTCCTCTCTCTGTGGGATTCTCCAGGCAAGAATATGGGACTGGGTCACCGCTCCTTTCTCCAGGGGATCTTCACGACCTAGGTATCAAACTCACGTCTCTTAGGTCTCCTGCATTGGCAGGTGGGTCCCTATCCACTAGTGCCACCTGGGAAGCCTGGCTGCATACATGTGTGTAACTCATGTTGCATGTGTTCATATATATATTTTAGAATAAAGGAGTCATGGTGCTTATGCTCTGGATTATTTCAGAGATGAAAGCCAAATTATCTCTACTGAAAGAAGTTAATTTGGTACCCTGGGAGATTAGAGACACCAGGAACGATCATCAGTGACCTTCTCCATGTTTATCCCGTAGTCCTCAGGCAAGGTAGACTGCTCGGAGGTGGAGATACCCTCGCACAGACAGGTTTAGAGTGGAAGATGATGAATTTATCTTGACATTTCTTGATTTTGACAAGTGCCAGATGTGTAGGTAGAGTTATCTGCGGATGGACAGTTGTATACATGAACACTGGGGTGAGATCAAGACTAAGCAGATGAGTAGAAAACATGAGAAAAGATAGAAAAGTGTGAAGAATGAGAAGAGACATAAAGAGAGGAACCTGGAGAACACCAAGGGTAAATGAGGGGCCTGTGCATGCAGCACCGGATAGGATCAGAAACATGAAATGAAATTGCTTGGTTTCTATCTTGACTTACTTTTTTAACATTCCTCTCCACCTTCCCCATCAGCTAAGTTCTGTTAGCGCAAAGGCTTGCTCACAGATATATCTGGAATATAGTAGAACCCCAAATAAACGTGCATTTACAAACAAAAATGAATAAATGGGTCAAAGGAAGACCTGGAAAGTGTGATGTCCCAGAAACATGGAAGTAGCGCTTACATCTTATACCCTTAGACGGTTTTGAAAAATAGAACACCACGAGAATGTACAGGTAAAGAAGTGGGAGTAAAGAGATTTGATTTGCCGATTTTGGAAGTTGGTTGAGGGGTCTTCCACAGAGCAGTGAGAGCAGAAACTGGGTTGCTGAGTGTTGAAAGATGAAAAAGGCAGCAATATGGAGGCTACCGAATGTAAAATTTCTTTTCAAGAAAAGTTTTGATAAAAAGTCTTGGAAGCCAGACATGCGGGTAGATTGGCAGCAGATGTTTTTCTCCCTTTTCAAGCGTTTATTGGCAGTGGTCAGAGCTAAGCATCTCAAGCAGACTTGTTATGCTTTGCCCAGGTAAATGTAATAACTTATTTATACCTATAAACCCATAAGGAGCTAGGTTTTTAATTTTGTTATTGTTTAGTGGCTAAGTCCTGTCTGACTCTGTGACCCCATGAACTGCAGCACAACAAGCTTCCCTGTCCTTCACTATCTCCCGGAGTTTGTTCAAACTCATGTCCATTGAATCGGTGATGCCATCCAGTCATCTCATCCTCTGTCACCCCCGTCTCCTCCTGCCCTCAATCATTCCCAGCATCATGGTCTTTTCCAATGAGTTGGCTCTTAGCATCAAGTGGTCAAAGTACAGAAGTTTCAGCTTCAGCTTCAGTCTTTCTAATGAATATTCAGGGTTGATATCCTTTAGGATTGATTGGTTTGATCTTACAGTCCAAAGGACTTTCAATAATCTTCTCCAGCACCACAATTTGAAAGTATCAATTCTTCAGCAACTTTCATTATAAAGTGATGTGTATTACTTTATATAAAGTAATATAAAGTGTATTAATTATATAAAATACAAAAAGAATGAAAGTAAAAACTTCACCATTTTATCCATGTTTATTGTCTTGTTATATTTTCTAATATTTTTCTCTACATGTTTTTAAAAAGGAATAATTATATATTTGTAGTTTTATTTCTGTATGCTGTGATATACTTTTTCATGCATCATGCTATTAAATGTTTTAAAATGTGACTTTTAGTTGAGTCCATATCCTATGGAAACACATCTATATCTTCCTCTTTCTGTGTATATAACTTATATAATATAGTCTATATATGGTGGTGGTGGTTTAGTTGCTAAGTTGTGTCCGACTCTTGTGACCCCAAGGACTGTAGCCTGCCAGGCTCTTCTGTCCATGGGATTCTCCAGGCAAGAACACTGGAGTGGACTGCCATTTCCTTCTCCAAGTCTATATATAATTTATATAATATATATATAATTTGTATAAGATAATCTATATATTTAATTATTCTTATCTGTATATAATCTATTTATACATAGGTTATATATGTAAATATGTTATATATAATATACACACAAGTAGTTTATTTAACTATTTTTCTATTCAGGGATATTTAGGTTCATGTTCAGTTCAGTTCAGTAGCTCAGTCGTGTCTGACTCTCTGCGACCCCATGAATCACAGCATGCCAGGCCTCCCTGTCCATCACCAACTCCCAAAGTTCACTCAAACTCATGTCCATCGAGTCGGTGATGCCATCCAGCCATCTCATTCTCTGTCGTCCCCTTCTCATCCTACCCCCAATCCTTCCCAGCATTAGAGTCTTTTCCAGTGAGTCAACTCGTCGCATGAGGTGGCCAAAGTATTGCAGTTTCAGCTTTAGCATCTGTCCTTCCAATGAATACCCAGGATTGATCTCCTTTAGAATGGACTGGTTGGATCTCCTTGTGGTCCAAGGGACTCTCAAGAGTCTTCTCCAGCACCACAGTTCAAAAGCATCAATTCTTCGGTGATCAGCTTTCTTCACAGTCCAACTCTCACATCCATACATGACCACTGGAAAAACCATAGCCTTGAGTAGAAAGACCTTTGTTGGCAAAGTAATGTCTCTGCTTTTTAATATACTATCTAGGTTGGTCATAACTTTCCTTCCAAGGAGTAAGCGTCTTTTAATTTCCTGGCTGCAATCAGCATCCACAGTGATTTTGGAGCCCAAAAAAATAAAGTCTGACACTGTTTCCACTGTTTTCCCATCTATTTCCCATGAAGTGATGGGACCAGATGCCATGATCTTTGTTGTCTGAATGTTGATCTTCAAGCCAACCTTTTCACTCTCCTCTTTCACTTTCATCAAGAGGCTTTTTAGTTCCTCTTCACTTTCTGCCATAAGGTTCATGTAGGATGTCTGTTACCCTTTGTCTGCCCAGCAACTTTGGAACATCCTTCCAATATCTGAGGGAATGTTCCTGCACATGTCCTGTCTCTGCATCACAGTTTTTCTTACATGCAATCCTCTTGTTAGCCACCCTACCTTTCTCTCCCTCACAGCTCTCATTCCACCTGACCAGTGTTTGCCAGTACTCCTGGTACAAATGTCTACAAAATCATGTCTGCCTGAGAGTTTTTGATGGAACTCACTCTTATCTTTGAAAAAGATGGAACTTTACTCTCATCGCCTTCCTAACCTGGTGTCTGTGTTTGAAAGGCAAAGCCATAGATCCAACAAAGCTTAGGAAATCTTGATACCTACTGTTTCCATGAGAAAACGCATTTTTAAGGCAGAATCACTGACTTAATTCTGAGCTGCTGCTGCTAAGTCGCTTCAGTCGTGTCCGACTCTGTGCGACCCCATAGACGGCAGCCCACCAGGCTCCCCTGTCCCTGGGATTCTCCAGGCAAGAACACTGGAGTGGGTTGCCATTTCCTTCTCCAATGCATGAAAGTGAAAAGTGAAAGTGAAGTTGCTCAGTCGTGTCCAACTCTTCGCGACCCCATGGACTGCAGCCTACTAGGCTCCTCTGTCCATGGGATTTTCTAGGCAAGAGTACTGGAGTGACTTGCCATTGCCTTCTCTGAATTCTGAGCTACTGGATACCAATAACTTCTTAATTTGGATACCGCCTTCCTGTCTTATATCTATGAAAGAATGTCTCATAGAGAATCTAGCTAAGATTATAAAGCACTGAGAGCACATTCTCTCATTTCTTTGTGTGTTGGGTGTGCCTTGCACATCTTTCGGAGACACATCATTTCAGAGATGAAATGACTAGGCTAGACCTCCAAGTCACATGCAAATTGTAACTTAGCATTTTGAACAATATTGTGATCATTGCTTCTTTGGAGGAGTTTGCCTTGGTTAACTGGGGTAAGAATAAAAAGGAAAGTCCTTCATGAGGTTAAAAATCATGATCACAATAATAAAAAGTATTAGTGTAACTTAAAACTACTTCTTCCTATCATCCTCCATGGTTTGACTTTCCCGAAGAGAAACCCAATTAAGATGGTAGGCACTGAGAGAGGGCATCAGAGGGCAGACAGACTGAAACCACAATCACAGACAACTAGCCAATATGATCACATGGACCACATCCTTGTCTAACTCAATGAAACTAAACCATGCCGTGTGGGGCCACCCAAGACGGACGGGTCATGGTGGAGAGGTCTGACAGAATGTGGTCCACTGGAGAAGGGAATGGCAAACCACTTCAGTATTCTTGCCTTGAGAACCCCATGAACAGTATGAAAAGGCAAAAAGATAGGACACTGAAAGATGAACTCCCCAGGTCAGTAGGTGCCTGATATGCTACTGGAGATCAGTGGAGAAATAATTCCGGAAAGAATGAAGGGATGGAGCCAAAGCAAAAACAACACCCAGTTGAGGATGGGACTGGTGATAGAAGTAAGATTTGATGCTGTAAAGAGCAATATTGCATAGGAACCTGGAATGTTAGGTCCACGAATCAACGCAAATTGGAAGTGGTCAAACAGGAGATGGCAAGAGTGAACATAGACATTCTGGGAATCAGCGAACTAAAATGGACTGAAATGGGTGAATTTAACTCAGATGACCACTATATCTACTACTGTGGGCAGGAATCCCTTAGAAGAAATGGAGTAGCCATCATAGTCAACGTTGAAGCTGAAACTCCAATACTTTGGCCACTTGATGTGAAAAGCTGACTCATTTGAAAAGACCCTGATGCTGGGAAAGAGATTGAAGGCAGGAGGACAAGGGGACGACAGAGGAAGAGATGATTGGATGGCATCACCAACACAATGGACATGGGTTTGGGTGGACTCCAGGAGTTGGTGATGGACAGGGAGGCCTGGAGTGCTGCGATTCATGGGATCGCAAAGAGTCGGACACGACTGAGCAACTGAACTGACTGACTGAGACTGAAAATAATAAGCTTCAAAGAATTTGCTTCGTAAAGTTCTATTCTGTGAAAAAAAGGAAAAGCCTGTCATTTTGAAACAGAGGACTCACCTAGTGAAAATGTAATGTGCCAAAAGTGAGATGGTGTTGGAAGTACATTTTCCTCCAATCTGACCTACTGCTGGCTGGAGGGAGATTTACAGAAAAGGAGAAGGTTGATCACTCCCTGCATCCCAGCAGAGTGGATTCCATGTGCTCTTTTGGGTATGCAACGGAGTCCTGACCTCAATATCTCCCTTCTCTGGTTTGGCAGGGGCTCTTCTTGGCAGAGAATCAATCAGTAAACCTGACTAGATTAGGATGCAAAATATTTAACTTGAATCTATTACCGAGAAGAGTTCTCTCCTAATCTGAAATATAGGGATGAGTCATTGATATTCATTTATAAATAAATTCCATTCTCATTATTGGGGAGAGCAGATTATTTTGGTAACTCAAGTGAGATGACCTAATTAAAACTTGATGTAAAAATTCAGCATGCCGTATAGTACTTCACCTGTCCAAAGTAAACACAGACAAGCACGATTTATTTTACTGGAGCATCTCTCATATAAAATTACCAGTGAGTATATCACAACCAATTACAGGCCACTGTATATGCAAATTATTACTCTTTCAATTATTTATAGAGAGCTGTGAGTGTACACAGTTCTTTATAGAGCATCAAACACAGAAGACAGGGTCTCTGAATGAGGAAATCTGAATAGCAGGGGCACATCTCATGGAATGATATGGTTGGGTGGCAGAAAAACAAAATGAAATTCACTTGCAGAAAGTTAAAGAAGGAAAAGGGAGGGAAATATGGCTTAAGATCTTCAGAAAACCCAGAGAAAACTAGTCATCAGAATAAGGATAGGCTTCTTGCCAAATTAGGACCATAGCATATGTTTTTGTTTTCTTGGCTTCCATCCCCCACTCCCAACCACTTGCCATTTTACTATGTTAGGTTCTAAACTTCCTTTTCATCTTTATTTTTCACTCAAGCTTATGTGAAATAACAGGCGTCATAAGTGAAGTTAAGAACAAGCCACAACTGAAATGCAATATTTCAACTTACCTAACAGTCAAGGATAAATATCTGGAGTATATAAAAACCCTAAAGATTAATAAGAAAATTACAAAGTACTCAACCTCAGTTCATCAACAAATTATATAAAAATGCAATTACCATAAAAAGAAACATAAGCAGTCAATTACACATATGAAAAGATGCTCGATATTACCAGTAACTGGGGGAAATGCCAGCTGAACAAAGATAGCCCTTTGGCAAAAATTTTAGAATTTAGTAATATATTGGAAACAGCAAAAGGAAATAAATACTCTCAAACAGCTGGTTAGAGTATAAGACTCATGTGTCTGTTTTGGAGAAAACATGCAGTCTTTATTAAAATTGTTTCTTAAAGGGCATATCCAGTGCCCTAGCCATTCCACATCTTGTTGACTACCTACTATAAGAAACAGACTTCCACTGCACACAGGAGATTCGTTTAACAATGCTTTTTCTGTATGAAGGATGAACCTATTTACAGGACAGGAATAGAGACACAGGCATAGAGAGCAAACATGGATACCAGGAGGGAAAGGGGTGAGAGAAATTGGGAGGTTGGGACTGATGTATATACACTGTTGATACTGCGTATAGAATGGATTACTAATGAGAACCTACTGGAAAGCACGGGGAACTCTCCTGAATGCACTGTGGTGACTTGAATGGGAAGGAAGTTCAAAAGGGAGCAGAAAACTGATTCATTTTGCTGTACTTAGACACTAACACAATATTGCGAAGCAACTATACTCCAATAAAAAATTAATTTTTTTTTAAAAAAGAGCTACTTGGGGCTGTGAAACTGTTCTGTTAAATAAAATCTTAGACACACGATATTAGTCGTTTGTTAAAATCCATAGCATTTACAACACAGAGTGAGTCTTAGTGGAAAGTGTGGATTTGGTTTAGTAACCATACATCAATATTAGCTCACCAGTTGCAATGAAAGTAACCCACTAGTGCAAAGTGTTGGTAATAGGGAACATTTGGGGGTTGGGACTGCATATATGGGAACTCTCTGTCCCTCTTGCTCTGTTTTCCTGTAAACCTAAAATATTGCTCTTAAAAATTAAGTTTACTAATTAAACGAAGGAAATGGGAAATGTTTAATATTATTGAAGATACAGTGGTGCTAACAATGACAATACTGACAATTAGGATGGTCTAGAAAGCAGGGGTGTGGACGTGTGTGTGTGCGCACACACGTGCGCATGTGCATGAATTGTTTAACCTATAAGCAGTGGTGATAGTGAATATATCTTGCTTTTATATCTTTTTTATCTTTTATTTTTAAATATAGAAGTGGCTTTTCTCCCATTAGAGAGTAAATTTCTTGAGAGACGAAAGGTTTTTCTTACATATTACTACTTTTCAGTCACCCTAAGCAGAAAAATATTGATGTTAAGTTATTGTCTAAAAGAAGAGTATAATTCTGATCCATGCATTTCACTTTCATAGAGATCGGATAAACCAAAGGTGGGCCAGAAAATAACATTAGGTAAGAGTAATATTAGGATAGTTTAACCCCCAAAGAATATTAAAGTATTAAGTATTAAAAAAACAGAAACATGTCTTTCATACTTCATGAATCTACTATAATGAATTTATATATTTTTTGTTTCTGGAAACACTTGGTTATCATGGCCTCCTCATTTCACTTCCCCCCACCCACATCTGTAATAAACTCTTCCGCATTCATTCCACATCTGAGATTCTTAAACTATGACAAAGAAAGTGCTGGATTATTGTTTCGCCCTTTATTTGTTGAGTTTCATTCTTGGCATTGTACACCTTGTGTTCCTCTTTCCCGCCTCCTTACTTAAAAATCTTAATTGGATGCCATAGCACTGCCAGCTCACATCTGCTTCTCATCATCCAAGTCTTTGTGTCTGTCCTTCTGCGGGGCTATAAGCCAAAGCTTCCAAACAAATTGGATCACATATCAGTAAGTTACCACGTAGTCCCTCCATGGATTCAAAGAACAGTATGAAGAGCCCCAAGAGTAAAGTTCAGATGCTGAAAAAGCCTCTTGGATTTTAGGTTAGGTTTCTGAGATATTGATGTTTATGTCAAGAGGTCACCCTCATAACATATTTGAGAAGGACTCTGGAGTCAGACCAAAGGACTGCTGAAAGATTCAAGCTATTACAAACTGACTTGGCATGGGAAGATCCTCCTGAAGAGTAAAGAAAACCAGTGCAGTGTCACTTAACAGCAAACCGTGTGCTTGACTCAGCACCTATTCCATTTGTTACTGTTCAGTTCATTCAGTCGCTCAGTCATGTCCGACTCTTTACGACCCCATGAATCACAGCACGCCAGGCCCCTCATCCATCACCAACTCCCAGAGTCCACCCAAACCCATGTCCATTGTGTTGGTGATGCCATCCAACCATCTCATCCTCTGTCATCCCCTTCTCCTCCTGCCCTCAATCTTTCCCAGCATCAGGGACTTTTCCAGTGAGTCAGCTCTTCCCATCAGGTGGCCAAAGCATTGGAGTTTCGTCCTGGATCTCCTTTAGGATGGACTGCTTGGATCCCCTTGAAGTCCAAGGGACTCTCAAGAGTCTTCTCCAACACCACAGTTCAAAATCATCAATTCTCCTATGCTCAGCTTTCTTTATAGTCCAACTCTCACATCCATACATGACTACTGGAAAAAGCATAGCCTTGACTAGATGGACCTTTGTTGGCAAAATAATGTCTCTGCTTTTTAATATGCTCTCTAGGTTGGTCATAACTTTCCTTTCAAGGAGCAAGCGTCTTTTAATGTCATGGCTGCAATCACCATCTGTGATTTTGGAGCCCAGAAAAATAAAGTCTTCCACTGTTTCCCCATCTATTTGCCATACTGGGGAGGTGACAAGGCCAGAGAAGCTTATAGATCTGACAAGGAGAGCAATGCTTTGCTAGTAAGGCCACAACACGTTTATAAAGACACATTGTTTTCCGTGAAGTCCCACAGAAACCTGGAATGCATGTCTCTATTATGATGTGTTTGTATTTCAATTTTGAAATTCGGGGACAATTGCTCAAAAAAGAAAAGGAAAGATGTGGCGGAAGTGATTGCACATTCAGAGCAGACAGGTTTATTGTCATGAGCTTAAGTTTGTTAAGATAAACTTCTGTCTCTCTTAGAGATGAAAAGTGATTGGGAGAGAAGAGGATGCACAGAGTTCTTGAATGAAGCTTATTGTTTCCAGCTACTGCTGCTTAGATGCGATGCTTCAGTCACGTCCAATTCTGTGCGACCCTATGGACTCGAGTCCACCAGGTTCCTCTGTCCGTGGGATTCTCTAGGCAGAGGTACGGGAGTAGGTAACCATGCCCTTCTCCAGGGGATCTTCCCTCCCCAGGGATTGAACCCGAGTCTCTAGTACTGCAGTTAGATTCTTTACCAATTGTTTCCAGCTACATTGAATTTGCAGAAATGTAAAAAGAAACATTAATTATTGACTGAAATGTTTGTGAAAAAGGACATTGTATTTCAAAGAATTTCTAAGATACAAGAATTAAATAAGACTAATTTGATCACCAAAGCAACAATTTTTGGAGAAAATTTTAAATAAAGGCATAGTAAAAAGCAGATATATGACAATTTTTTGTAGACAATACAATTTTTAAGCGAGAGTAGAAATATGGTGAGACTAAAATTGCCAGACAAAACTTTTTTTTTCCCTCTTAATAGACACTGAATCAAAGGGTGAAAGGTTGAACTGAAGTACATAGAAATAAAACTAATAATAACTGAGTGTGATTGTGAAGATAAAGCGACCCTGAGAAATGAGAAGACTCAAACATCCAGAATCGTAACTTTTTATTTGAGACTTTTTATTAATAATATTTGTTAAATTATAAAATGATACCTTCTCATTGAGATAAACATGGTATAGGGAAGGAAAATAATGACTTTCCTTTCCCCACCTCTAACCCTATCCCTTTGGAATCAGTGCAGCCCTGTGGATTGTATTCTTCCACATATTATCATGAAAAAGACTAAAAGTATTTTAAATATTCTTAGACCAAACTTGGAATTTCTTGCTAATATAGATTATGTATTATTCAACCATATATCCTCAGTAAATAAATAATGATTGAATAAATAGAGAAACGAATGAATGTTTATCACTGTTTGATGGTAAAATCTCTTGAGGCAAGGTATCATATCTTATTAATCTTTGCATTCTAATTAACTAGAACTTTGCCATGTTATAGTTATAGGTAATTAATTTTTTTGACTTGTTGACTAAATGAAGGAAAGATGGATGAATTTCAACCTTAAATCGAAACAGAAAGGGGCAAGCGAAGGAGAAAAATATACAATCAAATAAAGAAATGTAAGGAAAAGAGATGAAGAAAGTGTGAAAGAATTAGACAAAGAGGAAGTTGGAGGAACAAAGAGGAACAGATGATGACGGAGATAAAAGAGACCTGAAGAGAAATCCCCATGTTTAGAGGACACACGTAGTAGCAGGAAAGTTAAAAGAGAACCCCCAGCAGAGAGAATTTCTTAAGTCTCAATGATCTACTTGCCAAGGACCATATTTAACTCCTCTTTCCTTTTCCTCCAGATCTTTCATGCTACGCGTGTGTGCTCAGTCACTTCTAGGGACTGTAGCCCATCAGGCTCCTCTGTTCATGGGATTCCCTAGGCAAGAACACTGGGGTGGGTTAACATGGGATCACCTCTAGGGGATCTTCCCAACCCAAGGATGGAACTGCGTTTCCTGCAGCTCCTGCATTGCAGGCACATTCTTTACCACTGAGCCACCAGGGAAGCTCTCTCTGATGTTTCGCCAATTCTTTATTTTCTTACAAGCACTTCATCCCATTTTCCTGTCTAGTCATAATTCATTATGCTAATAGCTATGATATTAATTCTCCCTGCAATATTACTTAAGTCAAAACAGTGCCTAATAAAACAAGTTTGACTACTCTATCATGCTTGTGTGCATTCCTGCTAAGAAACTTCTGTCGTCTCTCTTTGCAACCCTGTGGACTGCAGCCCTCCAGGCTCCTCTGTCCATGGGATTCTCTAGGCAAGAATACCAGAGTGGGTTGCCATGCCCTCCTCCAGGGGATCTTCCCAATCCAGGAATTGAAACTGCGTCCCTTACATTTCTTGCACTGGCAGGTGGGTTCTTTACCACTAGAACCATCAGGGAAGCCTTTTATTATGCTTAATAAGCCCATAAATTATAGTCCAAAATTCAAGGGCTACATTCCATAGGGTTGCAAAGAATCAGACATGACTGAAGAGATTTAGGATGCACACACACATAAGATTTTATTGTATATTTTGAATCTTTTTGAACTTGTTCATTCAAGATAGATAATTTATCATTTGTCTAACATAGTGTACCTTTTCCCATTTTCACTAAACCCTGAATGTTTTTGCTTCAATATACTCTATGCAGCACAGTACATTATTCAACTATAAGTGTGTAATATATGCAGCTATATGTGAGTGCTTCCTTTGAATGCCAAGAATATTAATAATATAATTTTTAGAATATAATGTCAATATGGATTAATTCTCTTAAAGCTTCATGATAAAATTGAATGTATGATTGATTCTTTTATTACTTCATAAATAAAGTCAAGTATCTATATTGTGCCTGCTGCTGCTGCTGCTGCTGCCAAGTCGCTTCAGTCGTGTCCGACTCTGTGCGACCCCATAGACAGAAGCCCAACAGGCTCCCCCGTCCCTGGGATTCTCCAGGTAAGAACACTGGAGTGGGTTGCCATTTCCTTCTCCAGTGCATGAAAGTGAAAAGTGAAAGTGAAGTTGCTTAGTCGTGTCTGACTCTTCTTGACCTCATGGACTGCAGCCCACCAGGCTCCTCCTTCCATGGGATTTTCTGGGCAAGAGAACTGGAGTGGGGTGCCATTGCCTTCTCCAATACTGTGCCTAGAAATTATGATAAGCAAGAAAATAAACATATTAATAGCTGCTACCTTGATGGAACTTAAAGAGTCTGATGAAAAAGACAAATGATTTCAGTCATATAGTATGACTATTACAATAGGTGAAAAATAGATGCCTCAAAATAACAACACATATCAAAATGTGAATAACAAAAAACTAAAACAAATAAGCACAAACTTTTCACAATATCTTGGAAAGAATTTCTACTGGCTATAAATTCAATTAAATTGAACTGGGAAAAATAACAATTGTCTGTTTCATGCTTTGTCTCATGATCATGAAAGTGAAAAAGTGAAAGTGTTAGTTGCTCAGTAGTGTCCAACTCTTTGTGATCCCATGAGGTCCGCCAGGCTCCTCTGTCCGTGGAATTCTCCAGGCAAGAATACTGAAGTGGGTTGCCATTTCCTTCTCCAGGAGATCTTCCCAACCCAGGGATCGAGCCTGGGTTTCCCTCACTGCAGGCAGACTCTTTACAGTCTGAGCCACCAGTGGTCCCAAAATAAATCAAAGCCTCTTTTTACAGATGCCGTACCATCTACTTCCTATCTCAGAAATCCAGTTTTTGTTCCATGAAGAATGCTGAATAACTATACCTGTTCTGTACAAATGATACTTTCTCAGGCCTAAAGTTTCCTCTTCTGTCTTTCTGCATTTAATTCAGAGTTCCACAAAAACAGCAGGAAAGGAAACAGGATTGCTGATGAAGTACAAGATCATCAGAATTAAAGTTCTCAAGGAATTAAATCTCTCACTTCTGGCAAAACACTATGTATTTAACTCAGCATCCTGTGACAAGGAGGTGAGAAAAGCCAAAAAATATCCTGTCCGCAGTTATATTCCATTCAATAATTATAACATCCATAATTCCTTTTACAAACACTATGGTTATTATAAAATTGTCAATCTTGTTAGCCTTTGTGGTAAATGTGAACTATTCATTTCATTGTAATTTTAATTGACATGTTTCAGATTACTAACATATGAAGAAATTTTTATATGATTCTTAAATATTTCAGTAGTTTCTTCTGTGATGTACCTGTTTGAGTTATTTGTCCATATTTCATATTGTTTTGTCTTTAAAATTGATTTTTAGTAGTTCTTAATACATTTCAAGGAGAAGGCAATGGCACCCCACTCCAGTACTCTTGCCTGGAGAATCCGATGGATGGAGGAGCCTGGTAGGCTACAGTCCATGGGGTCGCTAAGAGTTGGAAACAACTGAGCGACTTCTCTTTCACTTTTCACTTTCATGCACTGGAGAAGGAAATGGCAACCCACTCCAATATTCTTGCCTGGAGAATCCCAGGGACAGAGGCACCTGTTGGGCTGCCGTCTATGGGGTCGCACAGAGTCGGACACGACTGACGTGACTTAGCAGCAGCAGCAGCAATACATTTCAAATAAGATTATTTATTAGTTATGTTTATTTTAAATAGCTTCTTCCTTTCTGTACCTTCCTTTTTCACTCTCAATGGTCTTTAAAGAATATAAACACAATTCAGCTAATGTAATAACTTTTATTAATTTTTAATTTGGGGTTGAAGTTTTTGGCTTTTAAGAATCCTTTTCCATTACTCCTATACTGCTACATTATCATTTTAGTTTTATTGTTTAATCTTTCACATGAAGGTCTATAGTTCAAAAGAAGGGTAAAGTCAAAGTGCCAAGTATGTCAGAAAGATAAGAAAAGCACAAAAAATGAATCCCCAAAAAGTAGGCAATAATAAATATAAGTATAAACTAATAATATAGAAAATTGACATACAATAGAGGAGATAAGCAAAGTCAAAAAATAATTTTTAGAAAAGTCAATAAAGATAGAGAAAACAAAATTAACAAATAAGAAATTAAAAAAAAGAGCATCACTATAGAGCCTGAGACTTTAAAATGATTATGCAGTGATATTACAAATATGTTGTTGTTAATAAATTTGAACTGACACAAGTTGAAATAGACAATGAGCATAGTCCTTTAACTACTGGAAAACTTGAACACATAGTTGAAAACATTGCAAGGACTTATGTCTTATTTAAATAACCCCAGCACATAATGTAGACCTCTAATTTTTCTAAATTCCTAATGAATGCTTTATAAATGGCTAACTTTTTAGGACAATCAGAGATGGTTATTGGGAATGCAAATAAAATTTCTGAATGAAAATATAATAATATTTTTTTAATTGAAAATAATTATACTTGAAAAGCTAATTCCTTTTAAAGGCATTTACTCAAAAGAGGTAGCCAAAGATGTACAAAATATTTATCTTTTCAAAAATAATATTATAATCAAACTCAATGTATAACAGAGAATGGATTAAACCATTAAGATGCATATTAATATGGGAAAGATGCACTGATTATTCTGTGGGAAAAATATTCATCATATAGAATGCACAGACAATAAAAAACATGAAACAGTGTTGAATGAACAAAAATTTACAAAACAGCAAGTATATTATGCTCTCAACCTTTCACTTTTACTTAGAATTACAATGTCTATATTTATAGGGAGAATATATGGCAGTGCGTGCTGTTTGCTGTCATCACAGAATGTCCCTCCTTTTAGCCCGCCCGAAGATTTCACTAATCAGTCAGATACATGTCTTTCAGAACACGCTAGCTCTGAATCATTTTCTTCCCCTCTTTTCTACAGAAATCAGAGATTTTGAAATGAGTTTGGTGCATTTTTCAGGGTTAGGAGATGAGGTGGCCAAATGTTTACCTAATTTCCATCCGTTTGAACTTGATCTGCCCACATTCTGGATTTTTACAAGGACAAAACACATACTGAGTAATGAGAATCTGCATAGCAAAAGCAAGGAGAAGGAGGCTGTCCCCTAATCTGAGCCAGGCATGTTGAGGGGAAGACGCTGAGTATGTGACTGAATCAGAACGGTCTTAGAATAGTCTTAAATCAGAGCCAGTTACTGTACTCCACCTGTGTACCTCTCCTTCACAGGTAATTTGTGCTTTAAATGTATCAATTAATCCAGACCCTGGAAGGGACATATATCGTTTGTTTAGGTTTGCTCTCATGCCTCATTACAGCTATTATCACTACATCAAAAAAGTATGTACTGTATACGAGGGGTAATTAAAGGTTTTAAACTCAGTGATGCTCAGCAAGAATGAGATATTGTTGTTGTGAAAAAGATGGTAGGGAAAAAATGTTGAACTATAAAAGTTAAAAAAAAAAAGAAAAGAAAATCTAACTAGGAATACAGCATTGTATTTATACCAGGGGCCCTAAATCCTGAGAGACACAAAAGAGTAAAGGGTTACAAAACACTTCTATCATGATGCTTCAATTTTAGTCTAACTGCCTGTTTATTTATCTGTCTTTCTAATGGTCTATGATCTCTTGAGTGCATGATCTACATCATTGTCATCTGTGTAGCTCCCCACTGAGCAAAATGTCTGGCACAGAGAAAAACCGTAATAAACATTAAGCTGAGAACACACATGCATGAATAAGAACTAAAGAAAGACAAAGAAATAAAAACATCATTCAGAAGAAGTAAAAACAATTGAGCTCTCTTTTATGCACATACTAGAGACTTTCAGGGTTTAAGAGTCCAAGCCCATGGATAAGCATGACATTCTTACTTCCGGGGAAAAATGAATTTAACAGCATTGCCCATTCATGTTTTAATCAGGTGTCACTGAGATCCATAAAAAAAGGAAATTTCTCATTAATGAGTAAGAATTCTCCTTATTTCCATTACAAGAGCAACTAGATTAATTTTATGTTTTTTTAGAATTTTTTGGCCACACCATGTTGCTTGCAGAATCTTAATTCCCTGACCAAGATCATCCCTGGGCCTCTGGCAGTGAGTATAAGCAGTCCTAACCACTGGACAACCAGGGAATTCCCTAGATTAATTTTATCTCAAAAAAAACAAAAGAAGAATCAACTATTGGGTTAACAGTCAATACTATCCACATTTTAAGATCGCCAAAGTAAATTCAAAATTTCTTTTGCATGCTATGAAGTCCTTTTTGAACACAGAATTAAATATATGAGATAGACTATTAAATTCACTCCCATTTTAAGCCCTAATATTTTATTAATTAATAGCATAAATTCCTCATTTAAAAATAGCTGTATAATAGATTATGCATAATAGAAAACTAATAATTACAGAACGATATTGTCCAGAACTTCCAGGTTAAAGTTGAATATTTATATGGAGCCATGTTTGCTTACCTTAAATACATATGTAAAGACCTGATAGTTCTATTTTGGGTATTACAAACAAACAGTATATTGGTGGAAAATATTTTCCCCCAAAATTAATAATGTGCATCCATAAGTTCATTAGTATTTCTTATAAATCTGTTATTTAGGAATAACATTAACTTTGAACTTTTTGAATATCTTTTTAAATCTCAAACTATATTTTATATTAGTAATTAAGTAACTGTTACATTCTTTTTAATTTCTTCATTTTACACATTGTTTGTCCTTTTCTGCTACAAATTTCCCCTACAAGTTTTTAGGGATACAAAATTTCAAGACAATATCATATCTGGGATAAGTAATGACATTTTCTCATTCTAAGTATGATTGGGAGAATATTATACACTTTCAGCATTATTCTTATCCCAGGATTTCAGGGAGATGTTGCCATTTGGTGAGAAGCGGAGTGCACATTGCATTAAATTTGTCACTCCTGATGTACAACATCAAAAAACTCACAATCTCGTCGGAGACAGTTCATAATCCATAGATTCTTATGTATATTATGACAGAATTTTGACAAGTAAAGCATGTGTTATATTAGTTCAATGGAGGGAGAGATCACTGCAGGTGGGAACAGAAACAGGTGAATTCTGGAAACTGCTGGTGGGTCTTGAAATATGGCTTAGTATTTAAAGGGAGAGAATGTTCTAAAAGCACAAAAAATGTAAGTAAAGGATGAATGTGCTCTGTATCCATCACAATGCATAGTAGTATTTTTTTTTTTAAATCCCAATGGAAACACCCAATTCTAGCTTATTTTACTGTGTGTTAAACCCACCTTCCCCCACCCATGCTTTCAATCAATTTTAAACCTAGGACATGTTTTCCTTCAACTTGTGCCTTTCCATCTAGAATTTAAATTTTCCAGTCTATCACCTCTTATCCCCTTGAGGATTTTATTTGTCATTCTCTGTACAAGTCACAAGCACATGGACACTTTCTTGAAAAGAGTAAAGGACTGTTATGGAGACAATAGCTTCTCGTGTACAGACTTGCATGAGTGTATGAAGAAATGCAAACACTCACTCTCTCAGGAAATCATTTTGGACAGGTTATATTTTGACTTTGCCTTTCACTCATCATCTATCATGAATCTCTTCTTTTATTCAACAAAAAATGTATTGGGCTCCAACCACCCACAAGATTTTTCCCCAATCATTGAAGTTAAAAGATTAATAAGAAATGACCCTTGTCTTCAAAGACCAAATGACCAATGAAGAAAACAGATACATAAAAGATACTTTTTTAAAAAATAGTAAAGTTCAATGATAGATATATTCACAGAATGTTTTGAGATCTGTATAAGAAATAATCTATAACCCATCTTGGTGAATGGCTAGATCAAGGAAAACTTGAGTGAAGTGATGTTAGCCAGGCAAATAGAGGGCCTTCTGATTTACCCTCCTAACAAAGATGGGAATATATCTTTTATTTCACTGGACATTATATCATTTGCTATCATTGTGATTCTGACTACAGCGCAAAACTGACTAAGCTTAGATTTCCAACAAACAACACACTTGTATTTCAACACCACCATATACCAAGTTTATAGTTTTGTGTTTCTGATACAGTGTGGAGAGAAGTACAATGATCTAGCCTATGATTGTTCAGCTGATACCAGTGGAACTACTTTTCAGCACTGAGAAAATAGAGTGACTTACCCTAGATTAGAGTTTCTCCAAGTGTTGCTCCTGCGTTTACCATGTTGTCAATACTTAAGAACTTGTGAGAAATGGAAGTTTTTAAGCCCCACCTCAGACCTACTGATTCAGAAATTCTGGGAGTGGGCCCAGAAATCTGTGCTTCATCAAGTATCCCAGGTATGCCTGGTACACCTGAAGTTTGAGAACAATTCCCCTATACTGGAATCAGATCACACTGTATCAGAGAGCTTGGTTTCCCAAAAGTGATCTGGAGTGGTCTTACCAGAAAGGGAGAGGAATAGATAACATCCAGTCAATAAGATAGGTCAAAAAAAATCTATTACCAAAAGTACGGTGTAATACCTAGACTGGTATTCTTTTGTGTCCAAGTTCAGCAGCCAGCTGTTTAGTTTTATTCATGAATACAATATTTGCAAAAACATAAGAAGATGGTAACAGTATATAGAAACTCTACTCTATTCCTTAATTACTTTAATTAGTGAAATAGTTAAGGAAATTTAAAGCAGATCTTTTAAAAATCATATAGCCTTTCTTTTAAATCAAAGACTTCAATTTAAATCTTTCTACAAGATGCCACTTGTACTTCACATTAGAATTTCTCTATGCCAAAGAAATATGAAAATCTATATTTTCCATTGTATCATTTTAATATTCATTTTAATGACATAATATAAAAATTCTACTTTACTAAGAACATCCATAGCATAAATACCCTATAATAAGACACTTTAATTTCAGTAGCAAAAAAAAATGTGCTCTTGTATCACTCTCACATGATGGATAAGAGCATCCAAATTAGGTTTTTAGCACAACCTTTGGACTACATTAGCAAAAATAAATATTAACATAAGAAATATATGATGGAAAATCTTTAGCACTATATGAAACATTAATTCAAAATGGTATATTGATCTTTAAGCCACCTAAAATAAAATGTATTAAGAAATTCTAAATATTTCTTAAAAATACAGAAAAATGTCCTATTTCATACATATTTTAGACAGTCTAAGTAGGAAGAACTTACTAAACATTGAGGCAAATCCTGATAGCTTAGGTAGGAAATTTCTGGATATGCCTAGACAGAATTCTATAATTAGAGAATACATTTCTATGACTAGCTTAAGATCAATAAATAAGAAGCCTCTTACATTTTGATTTCCTGATGAAAATAGTGTAAATATTGATATAAATTATTCTGATCACTTCATGCTTATTTGGATGAAATAGCTGACTGATGTGACACATAAAAACCTTGAGGTTTTAAAAAACTTATCAATCTGTATAGAGGAAACAGGAAAAGAGACTCATGTTATTTGAAGAACATGGGGGAGATACTCATTACTTTTTTAAAATTGGTGTTTCTCCCCGTGAGTATCAGTCCAGGGGTAAAATTCTGAGAGGAAGACAACGATTTCCTAACCAGAAGGCTGAAAAGGGTGACTCTTAAGTGCTAGAGAATATTGGGAAAATACTGAGAATGAGAGAGAAAATACCCTAATTATATATATCAACTGGCAGCAGACCCCTTTTTCTCTCCAAGCTGTATATTCTCAGAACACACCCAAGAAGCATAGCAAACATGTTTAGAGCTGAAATATGATGCAAAGTACTGCCCAAGTCCTACCTGAGTCTTTGGTGTGTATCCAAGGGGATAGCTGCAAATCCTTTCAGACTAAATGGTAAATCCTTTCAGACTAAATGGATACTTTAACAACTGCCCACAGAAGATGAAACAGAATTTGTGATCTGGAGCTGACTGGGTTGACTGGCTGCTAAAGACAAATTCAAAATTCTCCAGAGAATTTTAGTGGGTCCAAAATCCTTACAACATATTATTCAGAATTCCTAGGAGGCATACAAAGCTCTTCAGCATACAAAGAACCAGAACAATTTGGGCAGTCCTCAACAATGATAATCAACAGATGCCAATCTCCAAATGACACAGATTCTGGAATTAACAAGCAGCAATGTGACCATTCTCTGTAAGATAAAGGTAATCACTTTAAAGGATTTTAAAAAAGTATAAATTCTCAGCATAGAAGGAAGAACTATTAAAAATAATCAAATGGTAACAGGGCTATAAAACAAAATATCTGAAAATTTTAAAATGTTGTATAAGCTTATAGCAGAATGGAGATGACAGAGGAATTACTCGGTGAACTTAAAGATGGATCAACAGAGATGACCCAATCCAAAGACCTGAGAACAACAGCGACAAAAAAGTATTTTAAATCAAACCTCAGGTTCCTATTGGAAAATACCCAAAGCCTAATATTCATAATATTAGAACCCCAGAAGGAAAGAAGGGAGGGATTGGTAAAGATAAAATACATGACAAAATAACAGCAGAAAGTCTTGTCAAATTTGGCAAATGTTATATATTAGAACCTCAAGAAGATTAGAGAAATCTAAACAACGAAAAAAGTCAATGATGTTCATACCCACAAATACAGTAATATAACTTCTGAAAACCAAAGATACGGGAGAAAATCAGAAAAACAGGCAAAAAAAAGATACATTGTATATTGGGGAGCAATGACAGTGGACTTCTCACCAGAAATCATGAACACCAGGAGACAGTGGAATTCCTTTAATGTGCCCTCCCATCCCCACACACACACAAAAGGCAACTTCTAAAACAGATTCTTATATCCAGTGGAAATATCCTTCGGGAACAACAGCGGCAAGTAATTCTCATATGAAGAAAACTAAGAGAATTAATTAACAGCAGATCTACCCTGAAATAGTGTTAAAAGGAAGTCCTTCAGACTGAGGAGAGAATACCAGAGGAAACATAACTTCAAGAATGAGGGTGGAGCACCAGAAATGGTAAATATAATGTCCTTTTCTCCTCTTAAGCTCCAAAATATATGTGACCTTAGCTGTCTAAGATTTTTACTTTAGTTTTGGTTTTCAGCAACTGGATTCAAAACTTTTTTTTCTTCTGTTACATTCTCTATTTATATCGGTTGGGTTCTCTCAGGTTCTTCAATCCATGATTAGCATCCCTTCTTTAATTTTGGAGTAGTCTCAGCTATTATCTTTTCTACTATATTCTTTGCTCAAAATCTCTCCCATTTCCTTCAGGAAGATTTTTGTTAGACTGTTATTTTCTCATAGCTTTTGCATATTCTGCTTGTTTATTTTCCCCTCTATTTTCTATTTGTGATCCTATTAGATAATTTCTGTTTACCTGTTAATAACTCATCCAGTCCTCATTTTTGTCCAATTAGCTGAAATGTCTGTTAAAATAATTCTTCATTTCTGATTTATTTTTTTAACTTCTAGCATTTCCATTTGCCTTTAAATAGCTTTCATATCTCTGCTAAAATACCTCATTTCTTCATTCATATTGTCAACTTTTATACCAGATCTTTTAACATATTATTCAGTTATTTTAAAGTTGTTGTTTTCTCTTGGTCTGTTTCTAACTTCTTTTTCTTTTGAAAATGAATGATTATGTTTCCCTTGCTTTATTTAGTTGTCTCATAGCTTTTATGAGATTGGAGACATTATAAATAAAAATGTAGAGACTAAAGTAAATAATACTTAGAGCCATAATCAGGCACACATTTTTTTCTGGCTGTTACTGTGAAATATTATTGTGAAATATAGTAAGACAAGAAGCTGGAACTGGGGCTTTACTCCTAAAGTTATCTTTAAGGCACCACTGATTTCAAAGTCCTGCAGTGGGTGGAATGTTAGCACCTTGTGCTTAATGAAGGGTTAGGGGTGACATGGGGTTTTTTCCTAAATGTCCCAGCTCCACTCTAACATTTTAGTAGTTCCTGCACATAATTAATTCCCACAGAGGGGTCTTTCCAATTCTTGCTAACTATTAGTAGACTGCTGTTGCTTATTACTCAATGCTGGGCTCACTCTGGGGGAAAAAAAACATGGTTCTTGACTGTCCTGGTTGAGCTTCACCCTTATGCAGAGCATGCATACCTTTAGAGTGACTCTTTCTCAGCATTCCTGCCTTTCTTCCCATGGCAATAAAATTCTATCTTGTATCTGGAAAGGGTCTTAAGCAGGAGAGTGTTCTATCCATATCCTGGAATTATCCAGTCTCTGGTGGTTATTTGTATAGGATCCTGAGCTCAAGGTAGGTCCCTGTCCCCACTCAAGTGAATATGCATTAACTTCTACTGTTTCTGTGGAATCAAATTTTTACCTGGGTATGGAGGGTGGCCGGAGAAGGCAATGGCAAGCCACTCCAGTACTATTGCCTAGAAAATCCCATGGGTGGAGGAGCCTGGTAGGCTGCAGTCCGTGGGGTCGCTAAGGCTTGGACACAACTGAGTGACTTCACTTTTCACTTTCACACATTGGAGAAGGAAATGGCAACCCACTCCAGTGTTCTTGCCTGGAGAATCCCAGGGACGGGGGAGCCTGGTGGGCTTCCGTCTATGGGGTCACACAGAGTCAGACATGACTGGAGAAACTTAGCAGCAGCATGGAGGGTGGAAAAGTTTTCTATTCTTCACTCTAACCCTAACCCTAACTTCCTAAAGGACATTATTAGTACTATTGTAGTATTGTAATTACTGCTACTTTTCTTAGTTATCACGACACTGTTGTACTTATTGAAGGAGAATTTACTTATCTGGAGAAGATTCATTCTGAAATATTTAGGAATGAATGTGTTATGATACCTGCAATTTATTTTCAAATACTTCAGCCTGACCCAATTGTATGTAGAAAAAACAAATGTGAAAAATTAGAACAGCTGGTGAATCTATATAAAGGGTATTCAGATGTTTATTATACAAATCTGTATAATTTATGTATGTTTAAACCTGTTTAAAAAAACTTGGTGAAAATTTTTTCTAATGTTTTATTTGTAGACCCATTGCTAAAATGTGTTATAATTAATATGAGTAATTTCTAAAGAATACAATAAAGTCATTTATTCTGCTTTTTTAAACTTAGTTTAATTTAGACATAGCAGAAAGTTTTATGATTTTGTTCAAAGGCAATAACCTGTAAAAGTGTAACTTAGAAAGGAATAGAGTTTAAAGAGATTATGAATAAAAGTACAGGGTTTAGTACAGGATTTTAGTAATTTCTAAATGAATTAACACTTTGATCTTTTTTTAAAATATAGGTTGCAAGTTTTTTTTTTTAATTAAGATTTAAAACAACTGAGGTAAAACCTAGACATTTGTATACCACATAGTCATAGTCATATTTATATCAGGCTTCCCTGGTGGTGCAGATGGTAAAGAATCTTCCTGCAGTGCAGGAGATCCAGGTTCGATCTTTGGGTCAGGAAGATTCCCTGGAGAAGGGAATGGCTACCCACTGCAATATTTTTGCTGGAGAAGTCCATGGCCAGAGGAGGCTGGCGGACTACAATCCATGCAGTTGTAAAGAATCGGACATGACTGTGTGATTAACACTGTGACTTTCTTTTCTGCACATATATGTACATATATATGTGCAGTCTAACAAGCACTAAACTCTGAAAAAGCTATGGTAGAAAGTTTCATTTTGTAGAAGAAATCTGTTCTGCATAACACTGAAGAGAAGATAAAGAACTCACACTAAAATAATTTTTTTTTCACATCATCACCCCACTTAAAATCATAAATGACTTCCTATTGCCAGGATAAAACACATAAACTTGCAACTGCCTGACGCTATTTGTAGCCTGTTCCCTTTCTACCTTTTGCCTTCTTTTCCACTGATTGTCTCCTCAGTAACAAATGACTTGCACTGCCTCAAACCAACCAGACTTTCTCAGACTTCTAGAATACTGCATGGATTTCCTTTTCAATGTCATTGACAGCCCTGTCTAGATGGCCAAGTCCCTCGTAGCCCTCTAAGCCTTGCTCAACCTCTTTCACTAAGCTTTCCGTGATTCTCTTCTAACTAGAGGATAACTAACGGATCACTTCTCCCTCCGAGTATCTCACATATTTACTTATTTCAAAAACTACTTTGAAATTATTTGGCTACATCATCCAGCCCCAAAGTCATGGATAAGCTGTATTTGTTTTTGCAATATAGTGAGGTATTAACTCTGAAATTAACACTTGCTTTACTTACTAAAGCACCTTGTGTTCTCCACATGTAACAGAGGATGATGACTTATGAGTGAAAGCAAAGTGAAGAGACAAATCCAAAAGTGATTTTGCCTGAATGGAAAAGATTATCCCTCTACTGATAAACACAGAATTTAACTTCTGGGAATCCAAATCTGATTCACTACAAAGGGGGTCGATCTAAATCATTGCAAAGGGAAAAATATCCCCTAAGTGACCAAAACAAAGCAATTTGTTTTTTATTGTCTACAGTATCAAAAGCTACCAAAATATAAATGAGGAAGTCATTGTGAATTTTATTATGTATCCAAAGAGCAAAAAATGTTATTTAGTATAAAGTAATAGTTTATAACAATGTGTACATTACTAAGATCTCTTAAATGTGTAATCTAAAAAACCCTGGAGAGGGTGGCATGGAAATATACACTACCGTATGTAAAATAGATAGCCAGTAGGAATAAACTGCATGACTCAGGGAGCTCAGACTGGCGCTCTGGGACAACCTAGAGGGGTGGGAGGAAGGTTAGAGAGGAAGGGGACAGAAGTATACCTATGGCTGATTCACACATTGATGTATAGAAACCAATTATTGTAAAGCAATTATCTTTCAATTAAAAATAAATTAAAAGCTTACATCTTAAAGTGTGGTCCTAAGAAGTGCAGTATCACCATTACTTAGGAGCTTGCTGGAAATGCAAATTCTTAGACTCTACCCAGAATCTACTGATTCAGAACATGCATTTAACAAGATTGCCGGGTGATCGTGTAAACATTCAAATTTGAAAAAAAAAATGCTGAAAATGATATCTAGAATATCAAGAAGAAAACCAGAGTTTGACTGAAAAATCTCTGAAGAAAAGGAAAATTTTGCATTTACCTTTGTGGTGCCAACTCAGCCTTAGGGGCTCACATTCCTAATGCACAAGAGATTGCTGATAACATTTGTATCCATCTCGCATCCTTGTTATCAGGCACCCATACTTGTCTGCATCTGCTGTTCACAGATAAAGTTAGCATTTTGAAATGAGTAGCTGTATCAGTCTATTTGAGCTGAAATAATCACCTAGTATTTATTTTCTTTCTGTGGAAGAATGTGCATGAGTCCATACACTCCAACTTGACTACATAATTTATTCATTCTTTTTCTAAATTCAAAGGAGAACGGAGACATACATTTTTTGGTCTACATTGAGTTTAAGGGATAACAAATTAATAGTACCTATGGCTGATTCATGTTGAAGTTTAACAGAAAACAACAAAATTCTGTAAAGCAATTATCCTTCAATAAAAAAAAAATGATTCAGGTAAAACTGATTTCTTGTTAATTCCCTTTCCTTGCTGTGCTTTATAAAACCAACTTCAGTTTTCTTCAACTGTAATTTGAAATGCAAATAATAAAATTATTTAAATTCCTGCTGATTATGCTGAGATTAAAAAAAAAAGGAATAAAGCATCTCTTGCTAAAAGAAATGCTTGAAGTATAATGACCTATTTAGAAGGGAAAAAAGTGTATTGAATAGAGTTACAAAAACAGTACTTCTTTTTGCATTTCAAAAATCTATGATTTGACATTTTTTGTTTATCTTTCAAAATAAAGAACACGTTGGCCAAGAAAGATTTTGATAGTTTAATTATAAATAAATTCTCCATGAGGTTAATAGACAAAACCTGTAGCAGAAGTACATCAATAGAATTTTTTATTCTCCATCTTTGCTTTCTCAAAGTCTTTACAAGCTCACCTAAACATGTACCCTATGTGTCTTTTGCAGGCTACAGACCCAGACCTCTACAAACTCTGGAAGGAAGTTTTCAAGGATTATACTACTATTAACTAACATTTTCTGGAAGAGCCATAACAAACGGCAACATATAATAATTTTACCTGCCACTTAGATGCAATAAGAGAAGTCATTACTCATATTAACTAAAAAGATAAAATTTAGTATGGATATAAATTATATTTTTAGATATTTTATTTGTTATCATTACAGCAAACACGTCTCAGACAGCATAACTTTATAAATACATTCTTAAAACCTTTAATGAGCAGAATATAATAGACCAGTTTTCAGTTTTCTGTTGACCTAATTCTCAATCTTAGAGAGAAAACATTACTCCTAAATGCTTCCGTTCCGTTCCGTCGCTCAGTCGTGTCCGACTCTTTGCGACCCCATGGACTGTAGCCTACCAGGCTTCTCCGTCCATGGGATTCTCCAGGCAAGAATACTGGAGTGGGTTACCATTTCCTTCTCCAGGGGATCTTCCTGACCCAGGGATCGAACCCAGGTCTCCTGCATTGGAGGCAGACGCTTTAACCTCTTAGCCACCAGGGAAGCCCCAAATGTAAAATACCTACTCATTTCAACCAGTTCTGTTTGCTGTTTAGTCACTAAGTCATGTCTGACTCTTTTGCAATCCCATGGACTGTAGCCCACCAGACTCCTCTGTCCATGGGATTTCCCAGGCAAGAATACTGGAGTGGGTGGCTATTTCCTTCTCCATCAATCAGTCAAATTCAGTCTACATGTTACAATTGATTTATGGGCAGAGTTTAGGAGATTACCATTTATATTTTTGTTTTCCAACATCATAGTGTAGTCTATTTAAAATAGGAGTAGGTAAGTTCAAAAGATGGAAATGTGGGTTTATTTGAGTTATTTTATTTCTTTAATTCACTCTAACAATGAAATGTTTTTAGAACGTTCACATTGAGAACAAGTACCCATAGATATGCTTGGTATAATATCTATCATCTTTCCACCTTTTTCTTGTTGAATTCATTTTTTTCCCCTGACCCCTTCTGCCTTGTCTGGTCTTAACTGAGCATTTTATGATATGATTCCATTTTATCTTCTCTTTTACCACATCGTTTATGCTTTTCTTTTAAAATTAGTGATTTACCCTAGGTTTTACAATACAAATTTTGGAATAATCTATGTCCACATTCAAGTACAGGTTGCATACTTCACATGTTTCATACATACCTTATAATACAGTATTCCCAATTCTTATCCCTTGGAGTACTGTTGTAACTCATTGTATGTGTGTGTATGTGTATACATATACACTAAATTTACTCAATTAATTGTTAGTCATTATTTTAGCATTAATTTAGTACTTAACCGATCATTTTGATCAATTAAATAGTAATAATAAATTTTCTATCCTCTTCCTTTCTTTATATTGATCCCAATTTCTGACCTGTGTATTGAATAGTATCTTTCCTCTGCTTAAAAATTTCTTTTAACATTTCTTATGGAGGAGGTGTGCTCACAATGAACTCTTTCAGCTTTTCTTTGTTAAGCAGGTCATTATTTCTCCTTCCTTTTTGAAGGATAATATGGCTTGATGTATAATTCCAGGTTGATAGTGTTTTCTTTCAACACTTTAAACACATCACATCACTCTCTTCTTGACTGCAAGTTTCCTCAAAAGAAGTCTGATGTAATTTTTATCTTTATTCCTCTAAGTTAAGATGCTTTCTCCACCTCCAGCTTCCTTCAGTTCTGTGTATCTAATTATCTAAAATTTGAATATAATATGTGTATGTGTGTGTTTGGTATTTATGCTGCTTGATGTTCACTGAGCATCTGTATCTATGGTTTCAGTTCATTTCAGTTCATTTCAGTTGCTCAGTTGTGTCCGACTCTCTGTGACCCCATGAATCACAGCACACCAGGCCTCCCTGTCCATCACCAACTCCCGGAGTTCACTCAAACTCAAGTCCATCGAGTTGGTGATGCCATCCAGCCATCTCATTCTCTGTCATCCCCGTCTCCTCCTGCCCACAATCACTCCCAGCATCAGAGTCTTTTCCAGTGAGTCAACTCATCACATGAGGTGGCCAAAGTATTGGAGTTTCAGCTTTAGCATCAGTCCTTCCAATGAACACCCAGGATTGATCTCCTCTAGAATGGACTGGTTGGATTTCCTTGTGGTCCAAGGGACTCTCAAGAGTCTTCTCCAACACCACATTTCAAAAGCATCAATTCTTCGGCGATCAGCTTTCTTCACAGTCCAACTCTCACATCCATACATGACCACGGGAAAAACCATAGCCTTGACCAGATGGACCTTTGTTGGCAAAGTAATGTCTCTGCTTTTTAATATGCAATCTAGGTTGGTCATAACTTTCCTTCCAAGGAGTAAGCATCTTTTAATTTCATGGCTGCAATCAGCATCCACAGTGATTTTGAAGCCCAAAAAAATAAAGTCTGACACTGTTTCTACTGTTTCCCCATCTATTTCCCATGAAGTGATGGGACCAGATGCCATGATCTTTGTTTTCTGAATGTTGAGCTTCAAGCCAACCTTTTCACTGTCCTGTTTCACTTTCATCAAGAGGCCTTTGAGTTCCTCTTCACTTTCTGCCATAAGGGTGGTGTCATCTGCATATCTGAGGTGATTGATATTTCTCCTGGCAATCTTGATTCCAACTTGTGCTTCTTCCAGCCCAGCGTTCCTCATGATGTACTCTGCATAGAAGTTAAATAAGCAGGGTGACAATATACAAACTTGACATACTCCTTTTCCTATTTGGAAGCAGTCTGTTGTTCCATGTCCAGTTCTAACTGTTGCTTCCTGACCTGCATACAGGTTTCTCAAGAGGCAGGTCAGGTGGTCTGGGATTCCCATCTCTTTCAGACGTTTCCCCAGTTTATTGTGATCCACACAGTCATCAATGAAGCAGAAATAGATGTTTTTCTGGAACTCTCTTGCTTTCTCCATGATCCAGCAGATGTTGGCAATTTGATCTCTGGTGCCTCTGCCTTTTCTAAAACCTGCTTGAACATCTGGAAGTTCACAGTTCACATATTGCTGAAGCCTGGCTTGGAGAATTTTGAGCATGACGCGAGAGACGCCGGCTCCCGGCCCAACAGAGCATGCGCAGAAGTGTGGCCGAGCAGAGCTACCCCAAGTCCAAGGTAAGGTACAGTGGCTGCGCTTTGCTGGAGCAGCTGTGAAGAGATATTCCACGACTAAGGTAAGAGAAAACCAAATAAGATGGTAGGTATTGCGAGGGGGCATCAGAGGGCAGACACGCTGAAATCGTAATCACAGAAAACTAGTCAATCTGATCACACGGACCACAGCCCTGTCTAACTCATTGAAACTAAGCCATGCCATGTGGGGCCACCCAAGATGGACGGGTCATGGTGGAGAGGTCTGACAGAATGTGGTCCACTAGAGAAGGGAATGGCAAACCACTTCAGTATTCTTGCCTTGAGAACCCCATGAACAGTATCAAAAGGCAAAATAATAGGATATTGAATGAGGAATTCCCCAGGTTGGTAGGTGCCCAGTATGCTACTGGAGATCAGTGGAGAAATAATTCCAGAAATAATGAAGGGATGGAGCCAAAGCAAAACAAATACCCAGTTGTGGATGTGACTGGCGACAGAAGCAAGGTCCGATGCTGCATAGAAATCTGGAATGTTAGGATCCATGGTTTGGTGTCTGTCAATTTTAAAATTTCTCAGCCACTATTTCTTCAAATACTGCTTTCATTCTCTCTTTTCATTCTTTGCAGTACTCCACTTATGTACATTTTCATATTGTCATTCAGTTTTTAAATGTTTTCTTTACTATTTTTGGTTTTTTATTTTTATATTGGGGAAGTCTCTATTGCCACATCGTCAAGTCTTTTAATTCTGTCTTTGGTTATGTCAAGTCTACTAATGAGCCTGTTGAAGGCATTCTTCATTTTAACACAAAGTTTTTGGTTTCTACCATTTCTTTTTTATTCTTTTCTTCAGTGTCTATTTTTGTTTTATTTGGTTTTGTTTTTAATTTTCTCTTTGTATATCGCCTACATTTTTTCATTAGCAACCTTAATATATGAAACTGTAATTTTTAATTCCCTGTCGGAAAATTTCAGCACCTGTATCATATATGAGTCTGTGTTCTGATGAGTTGTTTTTTTTCACCCTGTTTTTCTTTGCCTCTTGTATGATTTATTATTTTTGCTTTATTTATTTATAAATATAAATATTTATTTATTCATAAGTTTTCAGATGTAGTATCAGGGAATAGGAACTGAGGTAAACAGATTTTTAGGGTGAGGATTTACATTAATCTGCCTTACAGTTGGGCTGTGTTTCACGTTTTCTGTATTTCTAGGCTTCAGAGGTTTTAAATTCTTCTAGTCCTTAATTTTGTTCTTTCCCTTGACTTTGGGACTTTCCTATGTACTACTTCTCAGAGAGAATCTGTGTGTCACAGCCCTTTCAGCTGTAACTACTATACCTCTCCTGAATCCTTATTGGTGTGGTGATAGGGTACAGAGGGTAGAAATGCTGTATAACTTTCTGGTTAAGTCCCCAGTTGCCTGTAATCCACCGCCTCCCACTTTAGGTCCAACAGGAAGGCTGTATGGAGCTGGAGTACAGAGGAATTTCCTTATTCTAGCAGAATTGTTTTTTAGAACTGTGCTCTGGCAAAGTCCTTTCTATGAAGAGCAGAATTCTGCTATGGAAAAGACTCTGGATATGTTTCATAAAGATTTTTGTTCCCTTTTCCCTCTGCCAGAACCCCTGAAGGGAGTGCCTTTCTTGGATCTTCATAGCATTCCTGGACTGAAAGCCCAATACAAGTGTCAGTACCTTGTAAGACTGTAGCCTCTAAGTGTTTTCTCGCCTACTAATCCATATTCTCACTCCAGTAATTTGTCATATTATCATTTTCGTGTCCCTCTCAGCTTATGGACCCAGAGGCTTCTGCTCCTGGTAAACATACCTGCATTATGTCTCTCAAGATGTCGCATTGTCTTCAAATTTCAGGATGGCAATTTCCCTTGTCATGTCAGTTCTCTGATGGGTCTAAGAAAAGTTGTTGATTTTCATCTTGTCCAGCTTTTGCTTGTTAGAAATCTGGGAGTGACGATTTCCAAGCTCTTTTTATGTCAAAGCTAAAAGAAAAATTCCTTAGAAAATAAGTTTGGAGCCAAATTGTGGAAAGGTTTATTCTGAAAGTTTGAATTTGAGAACAACTGAAGGTTTTAAAAAAAGAGTTTTTAATATCCCAAGTATATGCAAAAGAGATATTAATTTGCAATTATGCTAAAGTGGGCTAAGATCAAAGGAGAGGGTAGAAGGAAAGATCAACTGGAAAGTTATTGAACTCTGTACAGTAAATGTTAAGAGCTTGAGCATATGTAGTAAGAGTGGAAATAGAAACAAAAGGTGGACATGGGAAGAACTGCAGAGACAGACAAAATAAACTTAGTTTGCCTTTCATGACATGCAGAGAGAAGAAAAGAGAAAGTAACCCATGAGGATTTAACCACTGAAGGCAGCGGTATTGACTTTCACATGTGCAAGGCACAGAAGAGAAGGCAGAAGCTTGAAAGACACAGTGCTGATATTGCCAGCCTGGAGAAACATCCATATAAAAAGTTCATCATGCAGTTGAATTCAAACAGCTCATTAAAAATATGGCAGCTGGAGATTTATATTTGGGAATTAGCTACATAAAGACTCTAGTTGAAGTTATGTAGCTTAATGCCTGAGTGGAGAATGACACAAAAATATTTCCTTGAACAATATTTACTAATCATCTACTGAAAATAAAAGTGTGTGCAAGTATTGTTTGCTCTCTTTCTTGCTCAATCATAAGAAAAGCTATTTAAACCATGATGCAATTAACTGCTATTGAATAAAATATTATCTAATGGATGTTTTCTAATGTGGGCCATGTTTTTAATGAATGTCCAATGGTGTCACATTTATCAGGATCAAATCTATAGCCAGAGGTATTAAGGAAGTGTTAATTTATAGACACAATTCATTGGAGGTGAAGTTGACCATAACACACGGCTATTTTCATCCTGATAAAACTAACGGTTGAACTGAAATGCACTTGGATCTTACTAACAATATCAAAGAAATTCCCAAAAGATTGATATTCATAAATACTTTATCCATGAAAGGGAATTTCTTTTGAATTAGTATATTTTGGTACTTTCAAATTCTATGTGTTTATAAATATAAACAAATTCCAAATGACAGTGATTAGGAAATAAGAGTAATTACATAGAGGAATAATTTCTAATGTTTGTTCAGGGAACTTAAACATTAGTTCTAAATAAGAAACTAAAATATTGAACATATTGATGCTATTGTGTTCAAATCCACTAATTAATCTGAAAATTCAAAGCAAAATTTTGGTAGACCAATGATTATTAACCAGTTGTTTTTCAAATCAATAGATTTCTGAATTCGTAGACTATTAGTTAATAATGTGCTCATGTATGTAGGTAGGTCCAAGTATTCAGTGTTTTAATCCAATGTCAATTTATAAATAGACATATCAACAAAGACATATCACCCAGCATGGCTCTGTTCTATTTCTGTAAATTCCCGCTTGTCAGGTTTATAATTAGGCCCCAAATTCTTTCTAAAGCCATCCTAACTTTGCATGTCTAGAGTCCTTGGAGGTTTTGGAGATGTACAAGTGTTGTCATGTAGAAGATGAACTACTTCCCTTGCAGTGGTACAATCCATTGCTGTATGAATTGATGCAGCCATAAGTCACAGACACTAATCTGGGTGCTCATGAAGAAAAAGCTAAAAGTTAAAATCATTCGAGGTGGGATGCAAAGGCATACTTCTGTGCAATGGCAGCCCATATAAAAATATTATAGATTTATATTTTCAAAGCTGATGGCCTTACTATAAAATTGCATTTACAGTTATAGCTTATTTTTAAATAGTTCTTGAGTTAGTGAAATACCCTGTGCACTCAAGGATTTCAATGAAGCTCCTGACCAATCAGAACTCATTCACTGTCAAACTGGAAAATGAAAGAAAGAAATCTTATGCCCATCTCGAAAATGATAGACAGTACTAGGACTGAGACGAACTTTCCATTAAAGATCAGCTAGTTCTACATGAAGCAAAGCTGAAGAGTAAACATTTTCTATCTTAGCACATGTAGCTAAATGAGTTTACACAAGTTTATAGGTGCCTGGTATTTTCTGTTTAGTTCCCTATAATGATCAAATGAAAAAAAAAAAAAAAAAACACTTGTATCCACTTTATTTGTAGACAGGTACAAACATATTTTTAAAAAATCAACTGAAAGCAGAAGAATGAGTTAGGAAGGGGAGGCAGGGCTCATATACTTCATAATACCAACACAAACCCCCCAAAGAGTGTGGACAGATGGCATGCTGTTAGGTGTATAATATTTTAAGTTGCATATATTAATAACACCTAGTACTCTACTTACAGGTGGCATTCCCAGGTGGCCCAGTTGGTAAACAACCTGCCTGCCAATACAGGAGATGCAGGAGACATGGGTTTGATCCCTGGGTGGGGAAGATCCTCTATAGTAGGAAATGGTAACCCACTCCAGTATTCTTGCCTGGGAAATCCCATGGACAGAGGAACCTGATGAGCTACAACCCATGGGGTCTCAAAGAGTCAGACACAACTGAGCATGCGAGCACATACACTCATACACACACTGTACTTAGAGATGAAAAGTGAAAGTGTTAGCTGCTCAATCGTGTCTAATTGTCTGTGACCCCATGGACTCTAGCCCAGGCTCCTCTGTCCATGGGATTCTCCAGGCAAGAATACTGGAGTGGGTTGCCAGTCCTTTCTCCCGGGATCTTCCTGATTTAGGGATAGAACCCAGGTCTCTTGCATTGCAGGCAGATTCTTTACCATCTGAGCCACCTATAAATTTCATTTGAAAAGAAATTGAACCCATTTCTGTATATTCAATTAACTCTACTGAAGACCCAGTAAGATCTCAAAATAGTCTTTTGATCTACTTGACCATGAAAAATGTGGTATATTTTCCTAAATATTGTGTGCACGAGGAAAACTTTTTCAAATATACCATTTCTTTCTTTCAAAGATGTTTAGAAGGAACATGTAAGAATATTAAGTAGAACACTAGATTAGAAATTAATGTAATATTATAAATCAACTGTACTTCAATAAAATATGTTTCAAATATATATATATATAAATAATTTGGGCCATATGGATCATACAAACAATGGGTTTTAATAAATAAAGTATGTTTAAGAAGCACTTACACATTTCTCTTGGTTATAAAAATACATACTAAGTTTAGAATATTTGGAAAATCTGGAAAAGAGCTAGAAAGCAAAATATAAAAATCACTTGAAATCTTCCAACTGAATCACTCTATCATAGTCTTTGAATCATTTTTCAAGCTCTTTAAGTAGAGCAACAGTGACCATTAAGAGTTTCAATTTTCTCTAAAATATTAATTTTTGTTTAGATAATTATATTTTATATTAATAGAATAGCAATAAATTCTAGCTAAACACAAAAAGTGAGTTAGAAATTTTGACCAAAATTTCACTTTTGGGCTTCAGTTTTCGGATTGTGTCAGAGTTGCTGTGATCTTGCTGATCTAAAATAATGGAATCACTATCTTCACAGTCAACTTCACCTTGTATATTTGAAATGTTATCTTGAACATTATCTTAAATGATCCCACTTTACTACCACCCACAGGTAATTGAGAGAGGACACATACTGTTTGAGCAAAGGATAAATACTCAATGATTGGTCTGACAAAAAGATAAATGTTCCTTTTGTACAGTGTCTAACAGAGAATCCTGCACCTTTACCTTTCTGAGAATACAGAGGCAATTAGAATGGTTTCTGTTTTAATACATATTTAGAGCCATTGTTTAAATAAGTTTTCATTTTTCTTTCCTTCTCCTCAAAATGTGTGTCAACTAGTATAAATATCCATATGAGTTAACCTACCCACTTTTTTTTATCACAATCTCACTATTTGCTTTTTTATCACCCACCCCTCCACCACAGACTGCTGCAAAATGTCTGCATCCCATTTATTTTACACCTCTTCTTGCTAAATTATCACTAGGTTTGAGCTTTAAAAATACATTCACAGACCACTCAAGTTGGGACATAAACATGTTTAATTCATTTGTCATTAGGCCCTGTGACACCTTGTTCCTTTGACTTCGCAGCCCTGGCAGCAGGCTAGCAAAAGTCCTTCTTTTCTGCGTGGGCTAGTTAAGATGTATCTGGCTGTTTTGCACTATCTTTAGTATGCAGGGAGCACAGAGATGGAGATAAAAGGCGAAATGTCTATCTTTGAGTCCTCTGCAATACCGAATAAGTTATCAACCCACTAACATGCATGTCTGAATAGACTCCTTTGGCAACAGTGAGATGTTATCTCCCATGACATGCGGATTCCTCCCTTATGTCAATCCGTGGAAGTACTAAAGGATAAACGCGCTAGTAAAATGGATGTGGCAACACCGCTGGGACTGTGAGAGCATCATATTTTCCCCCAGCTCCTTTTAAAAAAACTTCTCTGGCTGAGTCCTCAATATACATATAAATTAGTCAGTCTGAAGAACTGCTCACAAATCCATCTCTTTAATCTCTTGGAGTAGGCGTGGGGAATAGACTCTGGTTAATGCTCAGGGGCCTTGTTTCTTTCCTCTTCAGCTTCTCCATCCTCCTTCACACTCAGCCCACACAGATGGAACTAAGAAACATGGCACTGGAATCTGGGAACTTGTGCTGGCCTAATAAGCATGCACTTGACTGTGGCTTCACCCAAGTGGACTGACCCACAGCAAAAACACAGGGATTATCCACCTGATGAATTCATGGTCAGAATCATAAAAATAATAGCTAGCATGGATGGAATAAAAGCCATATTCTGCCAGAGAGTGTATAAGCACATTACTTCCGTATACCATTGGATCCTCCAAATTACCTCACGAAGCTGCATTTTATTTCCATTTTATAGATAAAGTAATTGAAGTATAAAGAGTCAAGTGGGTGGTGGGTTGATATTCAAACCAAATACTGTGGCTGCAGAACCAGTATTTCTAATCTTCTCTTCTACTGTTTATCTTACCCCTTTTCAAAGCATATAGTACATTCTTTCTTCATTATAATCCAGGTGTTGCTATCTTTATACTTAAGGGCCCAAAACTGTGTAGCAGGACTCAAAGAATAGACCTGGACTGAATTAGCAAACTCCCTCTTCTACTTAGTGAAGTAGAGATCAGGTCATTCACTCATCTATACAATAATAATGCATTTTAAGAATTATAAGAATACAACAGAAATAACACTATTTTATTTCTTGAACCTGGACTGAGGTCTTATTGGACAAGTACACAGAAGCACATGATACAGCTAGGTTTCTAGGACTGGAATTAGAAAAGAACAAAGGTGTGAAACGTGAAGTTGTGCTAGGGAAATTCTGCTAGTTAATTTCCATTAGAAATTTGCTACCTTGAATCTAGATGGAACGACCCATTCTAGACCAAGAAATGCCACAATTAAAAATGAACTTTTGTGATCAGTGGCATTGCCATGATATAATTAAAAATACAGATAGATGAATACCAATCAGTTCAGTTCAGTCGTTCAGTCGTGACGAACTCTTTGCGACCCCATGAATCACAGCACGCCAGGCCTCCTGTCCATCACCAATTCCCGGAGTTCACTCAAACTCATGTCCATCGAGTCGGTGATGCCATCCAGTAATCTCATTCTCCGTCGTCCCCTTCTCCTCCCACCCCCAATCCTTCCCAGCATCAGAGTCTTTTCTAGTGAGTCAACTCTTCGCATGACGTGACAAAGTATTGGAGTTTCAGCTTTAGCATCAGTCCTTCCAGTGAACGCCCAGGATCGATCTCCTTTAGAATGGACTGGTTGGATCTCCTTGCGGTCCAAGGGACTCTCAAGAGTCTTCTCCAGCACCACAGTTCAAAAGCATCAATTCTTCGGTGATCAGCTTTCTTCACAGTCCAACTCTCACATCCATACAAGACCACTGGAAAAACCATAGCCTTGACTAGACTGACCTTTGTTGGCAAAGTAATGTCTCTGCTTTTTAATATGTTATCTAGGTTGGTCATAACTTCCCTTCCAAGGAGTAAGCGTCTTTTAATTTCATGGCTGCAATAAGCATCCGCAGTGATTTTGGAGCCCCAAAAAATAAAGTCTGACAATGTTTCTACTGTTTCCCCATCTATTTCCCATGAAGTGATGGGACCAGATGCCATGATCTTTGTTTTCTGAATGTTGAGCTTCAAGCCAATCTTTTCACTCTCCTCTTTCACTTTCATCAAGAGGCTTTTGAGTTCCTCTTCACTTTCTGCCATAAGGGTGGTGTCATCTGCATATCTGAGGTTATTGATATTTCTCCCGGCAATCTTGATTCGAGCTTGTGCTTCTTCCAGCCCAGCGTTCCTCATGATGTACTCTGCATAGAAGCTAAATAAGCAGGGTGACAATGTACAGCCTTGACGTACTCCTTTCCCTATTTGGATCCAGTCTGTCGATCCATGTCCAGTTCTAACTGTTTCTTCCTGACCTGCATACGGGTTTCTCAAGAGGCAGGTCAGGTGGTCTGGGATTCCCATCTCTTTCAGACGTTTCCACAGTTTATTGTGATCCACACAGTCAAAGGCTTTGGCATAGTCAATGAAGCAGAAATAGATGTTTTTCTGGAACTCTCTTGCTTTCTCCATGATCCAGCGGATGTTGACAATTTGATCTCTGGTGCCTCTGCCTTTTCTAAAACCTGCTTGAACATCTGGAAGGTCATGGTTCATGTATGGCTGAAGCCTGGCTTGGAGAATTTTGAGCATGACTTTACTAGCGTGTGAGATGAGTGCAATTGTGCAGTAGTTTGAGCATTCTTTGGCATTGCCTTTCTTTGGGATTGGAATGAAGACTGACCTTTTCCAGTCCTGTGGCCACTGCTGAGTTTTCCAAATTTGCTGGCATATTGAATGCAGTGCTTCCACAGCATCATCTTTCAGGATTTGAAATAGCTCAACTGGAATTCCATCACCCATCACCTCCACTAGCTTTGTTCGTAGTGATGCTTTCTAAGGTCCACTTGACTTCACATTCCAAGATGTCTGGCTCTAGGTGAGTGATCACGCCATTGTGGTTATCTTGGTCGTGAAGATCTTTTTTGTACAGTTCTTCTGTGTATTCTTGCCACCTCTTCTTAATATTTTCTGCTTCTGTTAGGTCCACACCATTTCTGTCCTTTATCGAGTCCATCTTTGCATGAAATGTTCCCTTGGTATCTCTAATTTTCCTGAAAAGATCTCTTGTTTTTCCTATTCTGTTGTTTTCCTCTATTTCTTTGTATTGATCACTGAGGAAGGCTTTCTTATCTCTCCTTGCTGTTCTTTGGAACTCTGCATTCAGATGCTTATATCTTTCCTTTTCTCGTTTGCTTTTTGCTTCTCTTCTTTTCACGGCTATTTGTAAAGCCTCTTCAGACATCCATTTTGATTTTTTTGCATTTCTTTTCCATGGGGATGGTCTTGGTCCCTATCTCCTGAACAATGTCACGAACTTCCGTCCATAGTTCATCAGGCACTCTATCTATCAGATCTAGTCCCTTAAATCTATTTCTCACTTCTACTGTATAATCATAAGGGATTTGATTTAGGTCATATCTGAATGGTCTAGTGGTTTTCCCTACTTTCTTCAATTTAAGTCTGAATTTGACAATAAGGAATTCATGATCTGAACCACAGTCAGCTCATGGTCTGGTTTTTGCTATCTGTATAGAGCTTCTCCATCTTTGGCTGCAAAGAATATAATCAATCTGATTTCAGTGTTGACCATCTGGTGATATCCATGTGTAGAGTCTTCTCTTGTGTTGTTGGCAGAGGGTGTTTTATATGACCAGTGCGTTCTCTTGGCAAAACTCTATTAGCCTTTGCCCTGTTTCATTCTGTGCTCCAAGGCCAAATTTGCCTGTTACTCCAGGTGTTTCTTGACTTCCTACTTTTGCATTCCAGTCTCCTATAATGAAAAGGACATCTTTTTTGGGTGTTAGTTCTAAAAGCTCTACTTTGGCTTCTTCAGCGTTACTGGTTGGGGCATCATAGGCTTGGATTACTGTAATATTGAATGGTTTGCCTTGGAAATGAACAGAAATCATTCTGTAATTTTTAAGACTGCATCCAAGTACTGCATTTTGGACTCTTGTTGACCATGATGGCTACTCCATTTCTTCTAAGCGATTCCTGCCCACAGCAGTATATATAATGGTCATCTGAGTTCAATTCACCCATTCCAGTCCATTTTAATTCACTGATTCCTAGAATGTCTACATTCACTCTTGTCATCTCCTGTTTACCACTTCCAATTTGCCTTGATTCATGGACCTAACATTCCAGGTTCCTATGCAATATTGCTCTTTACAGCATCGGACCTTGCTTCTATCACTGGTCACATCCACAACTGGGTATTGGTTTTGCTTTGGCTCCATCCCTTCATTCTTTCTGGAGATATTTCTCCTCTGATCTCCAGCAGCATACTGGGCACCTACCGACCTGGGGAATTCCTCATTCAATATCCAATCATTTTGCCTTTTGATACTGTTCATGGGGTTTTCAAGGCAAGTATACTGAAGTGGTTTGCCATTCCCTTCTCCAGTGGACCACATTCTGTCAGACCTCTCCACCATGACCCGACCGTCTTGGGTGGCCCCACATGGCATGGCTTAGTTTCATTGAATTAGACAGGTCTGTGGTCCATGTGATCAGATCGACTAGTTTTCTTTGATAATGATTTCAGTGTGTCTGCCCTCTGATTCCCCCTCACAATACCTACTGTCTTATTTGGGTTTCTCTTACCTTGGTCGTGAGGTATCTCTTCATGGCTGCTCCAGCAGAGCGAGCCGCTACACAATACTTGTATGCAAATCAATAAATCAATCTTTCTACCTGTTTAGGGAAGAGCGATAGAAAAAGCAGAATGCATGCAAAAATAATAATAATAGTTAATGGGAATCTGTAGTAGCATTCAATTAATTGCAATTATATTCAAGAATCAATTATTAAAAATTGTTATCCTATATAAGGAAATCTGCTGGGCCATGTAATGAATACATGTTTTTAAAATGTAATGCTGTCTCCTGAAGAATTTGCATTCTCAATAGAAATGAAAGGAAAGCTTTAAGAAATGGCAAGGGGAAGAAGTATGAAAAACATAAATGCATCCATTCTGCAGAAAAGTTGAGGAACACAAAATAAAGCAGCAATTCAAAGAAGGTAAATTTCATTCAGAAAGATTCTTGGATGGAGAAAGATGAACTGAATTTTGAAAAAATAATCATGGGCATAAGCTGGAGGAGAATGCCAATGGTCTAAAAAGTTCATGTATAAAGGGAGAGAGATTTCAAGAGATGTGAAAGTGCTGGCGATAAGGTTGGGATGGATAATTCATAAAATGACAGTGTCAGTGAATACCACCATACTAGGATAATCAATGCTAGATGATGGTGGGGGTATAAATGCCAGAAGAGGAAGTTTATTGAGATCTAACAAGTGATGGGAAGAAAATATAGTTTTTGGAGAAGTCTATATGACTCATTGCAATGGATTGATGGAAACGTGGTAGAAGCTTTGTATAGAAACTTTGTTTCTTGGCAGGAAACAAACTGCTATTAAAGTCCATATGACCATGACTCCAGACCTCAGGTGGAGCTTCAAGGATTTGTCAGATTCACCTTAGCCTGTAACGTGACTGAGCAAAGTTTGCAAGCCTTTCTTCATCTGTTATGGGATGCCCAATACATGTGGAGCTGCCCCTAGCACCTACAGAAGATAGAAGTGTTGTGTCATTTAGTTGCCAGTGATGATGGTTTGAAAAACTACATTATGATGTTGCATATGTAGAAATAAGGCTCTGAGAAATTAACTGAAGTGAGTCAGATTCTCAAGCCAGGAAAACAGTGCAAACTGGACTAGAATGCAGGCATGTCTGTATGCATACCAAACCCTCAACATGGTTACTTTCCATGTAAGAAGATTAGATTCCTAATCCTATCTCTCTCTTTTCCTTCCCCATATGTTAATAAATATTTGCTTAATGCTTTTCCATTTAAAAACTATGTGCCAACACTCAAACTGGTAGATTACAAAGTGAATTCCCATTCTCCTCATTTCCCTGTGCCCTCTTTCCCTTTTCTATTTGCATTGGCATGAAAACTTGTATTTCCACTAAATGAGTCATTTGGGACAAGAAAATTAATTTATTTGAGCAGATGTATATAAACGTTGCTCAGAATAGAATCACAAAACTGCCCAGTATTTACATAAGGTCCTTATAATTGATGACCTTTTTATAGTTTTGTGTGAAGAATTCAAGGAGCTGACTAAGAAGCTACATGGGAAATATCAACATGATTAGAAATACAGGCTCACCTCCTGAATTCCAATTCTGTAGTGACACATGGTGAACCTATAGGAGAAAAATATCCATGGAGTTCCTCCACCCAACAATGCAGTCTTCACCCTGATTGCACTGAAAGTCAGTTGTCTCCATAGTTTGAAAGTATTAAAATAATAATAGTCAGTATTGTTAATTACAAATGTTTGATTTCACTTTTTTTTTCTGCCCACACTAGGAAGTAGCTAACTTTTAAAACAAAACCAAGACATTTGTACTGGGTTTGCTTTCAGTGGTACATTCTATTTACATTATAACTAATCATCTCCACTGTGTGACATTTTCAGACTAACTGTAGATCTTTTGTACAGAATAAAAAACACTACTTCTACAAGCTCATGGCTAAGCAAAGCTCTTATTTTATGGATCAGAGAATTCCCCTCAAGATTAAGACCTTTCATTTTGCAATATTGCAGATTCTGTACTTCTTTAACGAAGTAGGGGGAAAAATCACGATTTGGACTTCAAATTCTTGACAGCAGTGGGTGAAGTTTTCTAGGGGAAAAATAAGCACACCAAATAAAAGTACCACAGATTTATCCAAACATAGATGAATACCGTGATAGAATAGCAAGCTACTTGAAAAAAAATAAATAACTTGGGGAATAAAAGCTATTTTGGATAGGAATTAACCATCTGAAACTAACATCGTTATAAATGACACTTTATTTTGGAGAGTTAAAAAAGCTAAAAAATACAGTATAATTCCTTAGAGAATTTAAAAACTTTTCATAAAAGAAAGACATATTTAAAAAAAATTAAGAACAAGGAAAGAAAGGTAAAGGAGGAGCAAAAAAGCATAGGCAGTTTTCAGTGAAAGTAGATGAGAGTCTGGTAAGTTTTTATTCATCCATTCTTGACAAGAAGCTCATGAAAAGTCAGAAAAATAAATTTGTTTACTGCCAAAAGTGATAACAAAGCAAAGCTCAAAGACTGAGGAATGTGTGCCTGCCTGGTGGTGGTGCTGATTTAGTTGCAACCCCACGGACTGTAGCCCACCAGGCTTCTCTGTACATGGGATTTCTCAGGCAAGAATACTGGAGTGGGTTGCCATTTCCTTCCCTAGTGTGCCTGCCTACAGGTGGACAAATCAGTGTCCTAAAACTATAGTGATAAAGCTTGTCTAAGGAGATATCGAAGCAGATTTTTGTTCATATAATTGTTAAGTCTTCAGTAGGACATCAAAAGCCTCTTTTGGTAAGGACCTACCCTCTGGAGGAATAAACATGTGTAAACTGCGTGACAAAGGCAGGGTCTGGCCCTCAAGAAGCTCCCAGTTGAATGAGCAAGGTCGAAAATTTACTCCCAAATTAATATAATTTGTTAGTGCTATTCAAGTGCATAGGGCATTGTGGAAACACAGAAGAGGAGCCCCCATCTACTCTGAAGAGCTTCACTCAGGCTCAGAGTCTGATTCACCTTTGCTCTTGCAGAAGCATGAGCATTATTAACTGTTTCCAGGAGGGGAATGAAAAGAGGATGTTGACAGACTTTCCACACTGAGAGAAAATCCATAGAATGAAATGAAACTGATATATGATTCTAGGGACCAACTGAATAGCCCTACTGTCTTCAATATTCATAACATCTATTTATTAATAAAAGTTATTCATGTCCATTATTAATTATTGGGAAATTTATTAAAGATAAAGAGAAAAACCACTTCTACTTCAGCCATGCCGTTCACTGCTGTTATTATATAGTCTCTGCTCAATTTTTCTGAACCATACCTAATATTGACCCCTAAACCTATACTGCTAATGATTGTTAGGAAGCTTTTTATATTTCCTAAGTAATCCCCAAAATATTTTTCTACATTTACACTGAGAAGAACCATGGGGTTTTTTCTCAAGTCTGTGTGTGAGAGGCTGATGTTTCCAAAATGAAAGATGTGCTGAGTAATCCTGGAGACAGTCGCTGATTTATCAGAATACATTTGTTTTTACTACCCTGCTATGCATTATCTTATCAACATATGCTTTATCTCTCCAAATAGTCTAGTAGTGTTTGTGTGGGCTGGGATCACCTCTTAAAGTATTTACATTTTCTATGATATCAGTATATTGCTGGGCATAAAGTCATTGTCAAAAGTCATTGAAAGATTGATCTGTCAGATGTGACTTGGGTAAGAATTTAATGGCATACCCTTGGCCTCACATGCTCAGGGCTTGGCACTCAGCTTAACTGGCTGTCGATGAACAGGAATTAGAAGCATAGCCACCTGGACCTTCACCCATGAAATCCTGGGACTTGCATGTTATAAACCTTTTAGACTCTTTCAAAGTTGGAACCATAAATTACCTAATTCTTAACACCAATTACCATTATTTGATCCCTAAAACACTTGCATTAGTTGACCCCAGACTTCAGTGAGCTCATATCCGAACCTGAGTTATTATCCTTCTTTTTTATTTTCCAATGTTCCAAAGGGAAAGTACCCTGAGGGTGGCCTTCCCCCCGAAGTGACAGTATGATGTAATGGCACTCAGGTCACAATGTCATGGACCATTGTCCAGAAAGTGATAACCACCTTGTCCACCAATCCATCCTTTAATGCTGAGGTTGGATTCAATCTGGCCAAATGGTAAGTGACCCGCCAGGCTGAGATATTTACCCCAAACTGTCCACACAAAGCTATTTTAAGAATCCTGGGCAACATGAAAAATCACAAAGCAGTAGCAAAACTCAACGTGATGCTCTTCTGCAGAATTAGACTGTGACAGAATTTGTTTGCTGCTTAAAAAGTAAAATAAGCTTTATTTTTTTATCTCTGTCTTCCCTTCCTCCACTCCCTTAGGGCCTCAGCTTGTATCTGTGTGTAAGTCCTGGGGTCTTGGGTGTCAAATGTCAGGCCTTGTACTGAGCTGTCAAAGAGAAGAATGGGCTGAGATGATTGATGACTGGGAGGCCTGAAACCCAAACCTCCACCGCAAATGCTTCTTTTACAAAAAAGCTGGGGCTACCCACAGTGCCTATATTCAAGGTCACTTGGCATGCCATTACACCCACCGCGCTCGACTCCCAACAAGCCACGCCATTCACACGGCGGCCGACTTCTCCTCTGAGCCCTCTCCCTCTGTCCCTCCCTGCCTCCTCTGTTCCTCTCACAAGCCCTTGCCCAAATGTTGGAATACTTAATCCAAATCAAATAAAAAAAGATAAACAAAAAGATAGGGTCTTTTTGTTTTGTTTGGTCTTGGTTTTTTTCAGGCTACATTTGCTCTGAGAAGCCCAGGGCTGGAGCTTTCTGGAGCACAAGTCAGATGACAAGATTATTAATGGGAGCAGGGCAATGTCATATCTGATTTCATGCATATTCATGAAGGGAGCCACACAGCTGGGACCATGCTCTGTGGAGAGGGGAAATAAAGAGCCCTCTACCCCCCACCCCAGGCGTGAAGAATGTCATTGTGGAGATGAGGAGCCTGACTGGAAAAGTTTAAGTGACTGTATCCTTTATTTTGAAAAGAGGGGATAGAATTTGCAGAAACAACAACAGCAGCATAACAAGTGTTGGCTACTTCAGTCAAACTGAGGGACTAAATTCTGCTGTAGTACCTCATGCCTAAAATCACCTGTGTGGAAGCTCACCCAGTGGAAGTGACAGAGGAACAACCTTTGCAAATGGAGTCAACAAAGGAAGTAAATGTGATGAGAACAAAGAAAGAGAGAGAGAAGGACAGAGCGAGAGGAGAAAAATGAAAGAAATCAATGAACACAAAGGAGTTCATCATGGCCATTAGAACAGGGCATAATCTCCAACAGAAGAATAATTATGATTAGTTATGAATTAAACAATGTATGTGTTGAAGAGGGATAGATTCTAGTTGGTTACTGGAACCGAGATCAAACCTCCTTTCAGAGCCAATGAAATGATTGCCAGACACACATGAAGAAGCTGTACCACAGCACCACGTGGAAAGTTCCACCTGGCATCTCAGAGTCTGCTGATCACAGCTGAGAGAATAACCAATGAAGAACATGAACCACAAAGTCTGATAGATATCTAACTGAAAAAAAAAAAAAAAAGAGAGAAAGTCCTCAAGAGGCCATATCAACACCTGTAAATGAACACCTGTTACAAAGCTCTTCCTTTGGTTACCCAACCTAGCCCAACAGCCATGGCAGTGACCAGTTGGAGGAGGTCAAAGAGCAGATGTCCCCAAACAAGAAAGACAGTTGTATCATGTATTCCCCCTTCCCAGTTTATGAATCGCCTTAATAGTTCACACTGTATATTGTCTATATATGGGGCTTCCCAGGGGGCTTGGTTGGAAAGAATCTGCTAGACAGTGCAGGAGATGCAAGAAACACAGGTTTGATCTCTGGGTCAGGAAGATCCCCTGGAGTAGGAAATGGCAACCAACTCCAGTATTCTTGCCTGGAAAATTCCATGGACAGAGGATTTTTCTGGTGGCCTACAGTCTATGGGGTGGCAAACAGTTGGACACAAATTAGCACATACACACCACACACACTCTATATTGTAAAGAATTATCATGCAACTTCACCTCAAGTTGTCAACACCATAAAAACAGTAATAACGGTTGGATTTAATGACAGTGTTTGAAATCAGACCAACCCACCATAAAGTAGGGGCCGAAATATTCTACTTTCTTATCCTTCCTCAATCGAGCACTCTTTACCAACACATGGACCTGTTTTTGAATGGCTCTCATCCCCTTAGGAAGCTTAGAGAATGGGATGTTTTCGATAGGCTTATCAATTAGACTAAGAAGTTTAACAATATTTGACCTGTGTTTAAATCTGTACAAAAGAAAAAATTCAAAATATTTATTTTGAAATAACAAGCACAAAGTCATTTGCTACAGTGTTATGATATCAACATAGAAAAGAAAAATAGAATGAAAAAAATGAGTTCAATGTTAAATCATAGACAAATGATTAAGTACAAGATGATGAATCAACTGGAAGCAATCAAGTGATATTTTCATATTCTGATCAATTTTTGACAGGAAACAGGGCAGGCTACTATATTTAGATGACTGCTCTTGAAATTATGTAAATGAAATGTTATCTCAGAAATTTTGAGTCAATGTCAGTCATTGCATAATAAGACTCATTCATGACATTGTAAATTGAGATAACAAATAGGCATCTATACATTTACTACTTCCCATAAAATGATAAAACAGGTGACAGTAATCGGAGTCAATGAGCCACTCCCTCCCATGCCTCATTTCTTACTCCCAGTTAACTCCATTTGAGAAATACTGAATGAGTGGAAGGGGAAGACATGAAGTAGTCATTATTAATTTGTAGCTTTATATAAATAAATGAAAATTAACTCCAGCTTTTCTTCTCAAGTAACTTTGAGTAGGATAAATACTTTGATAGAAAATATAACATTTTCCATTTTTGTGGGTGAGAAAAGTGACTGTTTTCCCCCTTCTTTCTCTTATTTATACCAGGTATCAAATAAATATTTCTTTCAAACAATGTTATGAGTTACAGACCCAAATTTCAATCAATACAAGATCAAAGTTTGGAGTTTTGCGTAGCTAATAATTTTTCCTTTAAATTTCCTCAAAAATATAGGCACTGTAGTTAAATTATATTAAATGGTTTATATTATACCTTTAGTAATAAATATTAAATTTTAAAATAAAAAGCTAAAAATACACCAGGCTTAATAGAATATGAAAAATGTACTAGACAACATAAAATTTATCAACATTAATTATTTGTGTTTAATAATAATGGGGAACTCACTGGGGAAATATGTCCTGGAATTTTGCTCCCCTTCCCACATCCTCCTCTCCACCCCCCTCACCCCCTACACCCTCCCACACCCTCCACTCCCCCACCCTCAGCCCCACCCCCACAACCACACTCCCTGCCTCTCTCTCAGGGCAAAGGAACATCAGAGAATACTAAACAGTATCAGTATGCATTCCTCAGTGGCTCAGCAGGTAAAGAACCTCCCTGCAATGCAGGAGATGCAGGTTTGATCCCTGGCTCAGGAAGATCCCCTGGAGGAGGAAATGGCAACCCACTCCAGTATTTTTGCTGGGAGAATCTGTTCTGAGGATGCCCCTGGCTGGGAGGAGCCTCAGGGAAGCATCCCTAAGGAGCAAAGTCTTGGAGGCTGTGCTAAGCTTTGGACAGTGGTTGTCAGGGGCAGACTCAGGACCCAGGCAGTAAGAGAGGCTAAGGAAAAGTCTGGGTCTGACTCAGACACACCTGCAAGGTGGAGGCAGGCATTTAGCCGGAAGCTGGAAAAGTACCAGTGAATGAAGACAACACAAATACCAGAAAGTGCAGAACTGGGCAGAATTTGTGTTGTGAACTGAGAATCAGGCAGAGCAGGCCAGACAGCAACAGGAAAGGTCAAGTCTGAAATCCACGGGAAGGGTGAGGCAGCCCACGGTTCCAACCAGGGAGCCCCTGAGCTGTGGTTCTTAACCTCGGCTGCACATTAAAAACACCTGGGATGCTCTTAAAACCTACTGAATCAAAGCCCCTTCCCAGTCCAGTTAACCTCTGGAGGTCCGAGGCCAGGTGCTAAGCCTCCTCAGTCGTGTCCTACTGTGTACGACCTCATGGACTATATAGCCTGCCATGCTCCTCTGTCCATGGAATTCTCCAGGCAAGAATACTGGAGTGGGTGGCCATTTCCTTCTTCAGGGGCTCTTCCCAACCCAGGGATCGAATCTGCGTCTCCTACATCTCCTGCATTGGCAGGCAGGTTCTTTACCCTTAGCACTACCTGGGAAGCCTCTGAGGTCAGGAACTGATACTTTTTCAAATTTCCCAATGTAAATTTGGAGCTTGCCCGTTGCTGGGTGAGGGTGAGCAAGTGGTTGGACTGACTGCAGAGAAGGGTCATATATCTCCAAGGGAGCTTGTGGTCAGGCTGGAGGTGGTGGGCAGTTTGCCCCCGATTTTGCTTTGTTCTTGGTCTGCCATCTGCATCCACCAGTTGGGGGATGGGAGAAAGGTGGTTACAGGAATGACTACACCGCTCATTCAGATTTTACCCATTAGTATCTTTACTCCTTAAGATTATGCATGAGACAGATAGTTCCTGTAGGTTCTGTAGTTAGCTAAACCTATGAGTGGACAAGAGGGGCCTAGAATTTGAAGGCAAATGGGTTTCAGTGCTATCTTCATGGTTGAAGCCACTAGGATAGCCAGCACCCAGCACCTGTGTATCACAAAGGTAAGGGTGGACCATCCTGATTATAATTTATTGAGATTAACCAACCCAGTATTTGTTTTTTGTTTTTTTTTTTTAATTTTTATTGGAGGCTAATTATTTTACAATATTATATTGGTTGGTTTTGCCATACATTGACATGAATCTGCCCCGGGTGTACATGAGTTCCCCTTCCTGAACCCCCCTCCCACCTCCATCCTCCCCTTATCCTCCCTCTGGGTCATCCCCACACACCAGCCCCAAGCATCCTGTAACATGCATCGACCCTGAACTGGCAATTCATTTCACATATGATAATATACATGTTTCAATGCCATTCTCCCAAATCATCCCACCCTCATCCTCTCCCACAGAGTCCCACAGGCTGTTCTATACATCTGTGTCTCTTTTGCTGTCTCGTATACAGGGTTATCATTTGCATCTTTCTAAATTCCATATATATGCATTAGTATACTGTATTGATGTTTTTCTTTCTGGCTTACTTCACTCTGTATAATAGGCTCTAGTTTCATCCACCTCATTAGAACTGATTCAAATGCATTCTTTTTAATGGCTGAGTAATACTCCATTGTGTATATGTACCACAGCTTTCTTATCCATTAGTCTGCAGATGGACATCTAGGTTGCTTCCATGTCCTGGCTATTATAAACAGTGCTGCGATGAACATTGGAGTACACGTGTCTCTTTCAATTCTGGTTTCCTCGGTGTGTATGCCCAGGAGTGCGATTGCTGGATCATATTCCTTATACTCCCTTGATGGCAATAAGCTTCAGCAATAAACGTCTGCTTGTCATTATGAGGCAGGTACCTGTTCTATGTTTTGGCTTTCTCACCTATCAAACAAGGATTACCAAACTGTCTTAAAATAAAATACAGTGATAGTTGCAAATTGTTTTCAAAACACAAGCTGGTAATAATCTTGTTTAAATATGTAATAGCAATGCCTTTCTTAGCAACAAATGTAAGAATGGCTAAAAATTAAGACCCTGGCCTCAGTATTTTTCTGGAGATTTGTTGGCATGTAGGTTTCAGGAATGGCATTGTGATGAGTGGCTCAGTTTGTATGTAAGTGAGATATTATCAGTTACTTAGAGTGATGTATACCAATGTGAATTTTTAAAATGTCTATGGCACACCTAAGATCCTCAGATCCTCAAATTCTTCTGTGCTCTGCCTGTGAAGATTTAATAAAAGGTAGACACTGGATAGCTCAGTTGGAAAAGAATTCGCCTGCAATTCAGGAGAGCCAGTATTCTTGGGCTTCTCTTGTGGCTCAGTTGATAAAGAATCTGCCTGCAATGCAGGAGACCTGGGTTCGATCCCTGGGTTAGGAAGATCCCCTGGAGAAGGCAAAGGCTGCCCACTCCAGTATTCTGGCCTGGAGAATTCCATGAACTGTGTAGTCCATGGGGTCGCAAAGAGTCGGACACAACTGAGCAGCTTTCACTTTCACTTTCACACACTAGAAATCATCCTAACTTGTAATATCATAACTACAGTGTTGAAAAGATAAACAGTACTCTCCTTGTCCCAGTACATAGATGGACATATAGTAAATAAACTATATCTGCCCATCATACAGATTAGTAAACTAGGCTTCCCTGCTGGCTGAGATGGTAAAGAATATGTCTGCAGTGCAGGAGACCTAGGTTCTATCCCTGGGTTGGGAAGATTCCCCTGGAGAAGGGAATGGCTACCCTCTCTAGTATTCTTGCCTAGAGAATCCCATGGACAGAGGAGCCTGGCAGGCTACAGATCATGGAGTTGCAAAGAGTCAGACATGACTGAGTGACTAATATTTTCACTTTCACTTCTCAAACTAGGATTCAAAGGACATTTATTAGCTTTCACATAAATAATAAGGGAAAGCCAGAATTCTCATCCAGGCTCATCTGAATCCAACACACAAGCTTGTCTGATGTCATCTCTATGTCATTAGGGAAATCTTATATTTCTTTACACAAACAAATATCCTTTAAGACTAAGCATGTTTCTTACAATATTTAAAAATGACACAAAATAAAAGCTTACGATTTCTATCTAAAAATATATTTTCTTTTTTGCTTCCTTCATATAATTATGGATTCTATACATATTATATTTAGAAAAATGCAGAAGAGAATTTTTACCTAATACTTTCTTCTGACAATTACATTACCTAGTCATTCTGAATGAAAACTATATTGCTCAATTTCCTTTGTATCTAAGTGTGGTCTTGTGGTTAATTTCCAGACAGACAAATATAAAGTGTGCATAACTTTCTAGGAGTAGTCCAAGAGAAAGGCATGCTTTATTTTTCTTTCTTTTCTTCTGTTTGCTGAAATACAGATGTGGTTGATGCTAGAGTGGCCATCTTGTGCCATGACGTAGACACCACACGTTAAGGATAGTAAACCAGGAGGTAAATGGAGTCATCATCCTATTCTTGGATTACCTATGTTTACAAAGGCTATTTTTCAAACTGGGCATAGGCAAACTACAGCACACCCTTCCAAATTCAGTTCACCATCTGTTTTTGTAATTAAAGTTTCACTAGATCATGCTAATCCCATTCCTTTAGATACCATCTATAACTGATTTGTTCTTGCCCGGTAAGTCCCAGGGACCGAGGAGCCTGGTGGGCTGCCGTCTATGGGGTTGTGCAAAGTCGGCCACGACTGAAGCGACTTAGCAGTAGCACCATAACTGATTTGATGTCTCAAAAGCAAAGTTGAGTAGTTACCATCATGTGGCCTGCAAAGCCTAAACTGTTCACTCTCTGGCCCTTTACAGAAACTGCCTGCTGACCCTGAATTTAGACCACCATTCATTTAGATTTTCTGTCACTCAAAGCTAGGACTAATTCAAGCTAATATAGAGGACCTTGATACATGCCATGCTAAAATTTGAAAAATTTTCCAGGTGACAGTAGGGTACCATAAAAGTTTTACTTATCTATTTTTGGTATGTTGTATTAAGGTATAGTTACACATTTTTAAGGAGTAAAATTTGATCCATTTTGATATAAGTGCACTCCTGTAGAAGCCATCACCACAGATAATGAACATATCCATCACCACCAAACATTTTCTCAGCACCTTTAGTAATCTGTCATTTCTGTCACCCCTATTCCAGACAACCATAAAATGTCTTCTTGTTTGTATGTTCTAGCCTTTTTTAAAAAATAGATCATAGATAGTACACATTTATAGAATCATACAATATGTTCCCTTTTTGGTCTGGTTTGGTTCACACAGCTTAATAATTAAGACTTATCCTTAGTCTCCTGTTCTTGTGTGTTTCATAGTTTATTTCTTCTTTTGTTTTTAAATTTTGCTTAATAGTATTTTATTGTATGGTTAGAACATAAAGTGTTTATTCATTCACATGTTGATGTTATTTGAGCATTTTCTTTCCCCTGATATTTAAGACTGAAATGGCTAGGTTGTATGGTAGGTGTTGGTTAATTTTTTAAGAATATGTTAAGCTGTTTTCCAAAGTAGTTGTACCATATTACATTTCCAAAAAAGCTGCATATGAAAATATCAACTCTGCATATCATTACCAATGCTTGATACAATCAATCTTTTGGCTTACAGTAAAGTAAACAGGTTTGTAATTGTATCTCATTGTAGTATGAATTTGTATTTCCCTGATGACTAAACTTTCCATATGCTTACATACAGTGCCACTCATCTCTTATTTGGCAAAATAGATTCAAGTATTTGCTCATTTTTGAAGGGGCTGTTTGACTTATTATTGAGTTAAATATGTGTATGTGCTTAGTTGCTCAGTCATATCTGACTCTTTGCAATCCCATGGACTGTAGACTGCCAGGCTCCTCTGTCCATGGGATTTTCCAGACAAGAATATTAGAGTGGGTTACCATTTCCTCCTCCAGGGGACCTTCCTGCCCAGGGATCAAACCTGTGTGTTCTTCATCTTCTGCATTGCAGATGGATTCTTTAACCACTGAGCCATTGGTGTGTGTGTGTGAAAGTCGTTCAGTTGTGTCCAACTCTTTGCAACCGCATGGACTACACGGTCCATGGAATTCTCCAGGCCAGAATACTGGAGTGAGTAACATTTTCATTCTCCTGGGGATATTTCCAACCCACGGATTGAACAGAGGTCTCCCGCATTGCGTGTGGACTCTTTACCAACTGAGCTACACGATGGCTAAGTTGTATGGTAGGTGTTGCACATTGAGCTTTACATATATATGTATATAAAGCTGTTTTAAATCTGCGAGTATCTCTCTAAGCATTGCTTTAACTTCATTTCATAAATTTTGATATTTTCTTTTTCATTCATCTAAAATATTCATCTAATTATCCCTGTGATTTCTTTTTTAACCTGTGAATTACTGAGTAGAATATTTAATCTCTAGATATTTGAGGAATTTCCCAAATATCTTTGTTATTAATTTCTAATTTAATTTCTTTGTGATCGAAAAGCGCACTTTGTATTATGTCAGTCCTTTTCACTTTACTGAGACTTTTACGGTCTAGCATATGGTCTGTCTTAAAGAATATTTTATGCCACATTGAAAAGAGTGTATTGTGGCGTCGTGAGATAAAGGATAACATAACTGTCACTGTGGCCAAGTGGCTGAGAGTAATTCCGGTCTTTTATATCACTGGGGGTTTCTCTCTCTTCTTTTGAGATTATTGATTATCTGTGTTCTTTTCACTTCTGTTGGGTTTTCGTTCATGTGCTCTGGAGTCATGGTTTATTAGATGCATATACATTATATTTATTATATCTTCCAGAAATACTGAGTTCTTGCAGCATTTCTTTTTATAAAGTCCATATTGTCTAATATTTATATATAGCTACTTCATTTCTCTCATGGTTTATTATTTCCATGGTATGTCTTTTTCTATTCTTTTATTTCTACCTGTTTGTGTCATTAAATATAAAATGTGTTTCTTATAGACAACATGTGGTTGAACATTTCCTTTTTAATCAGTCTGACAATTGCTGATTATTTTTACTGTAGGATTAATCCACTTATATGTAATATAATTATTGATGTGATTGAATTTATATCTGTCATGTTACTATTTGGTTTAATATCTCCCATGTCTCTCTTTATTACTCAGATTCTCCTTTTTTCCTTTGCTATTATTATATATTATATACATATAATTTTATACATATTTGATATAAATTATATAAAGCCTGGTAAAATAACATATGATGTTTTATATATATACTTTGTATTATATATGTATATTTGGTATTATACCTAGTATTATATATATTTGGTGTATACATATGTGTGTATATATATATATATATATATTTCCAAAAGCTAAGGTCATTACAAAGGAGAAACAGATAAAGTAACAAAAATTATAAATAGCAGTATAGCAAACAGCAATATGGCAGTTATGTACCTATATCACCATTTTTATTTTCACTACTGATTACATATATATGGTTAATTATTTTCTATGGATTACATAATCATTATCAAAAATTAGATTAATTCTTATAAGAAATAAATATTTTGTTACACTACAGCTTCATTTCCTCCACCTTTATTTTTTTTACTTTTAATATCATATCTATTATTATTGCTATATCTTGTAAATTCAACCATACTGGATTATAATGATCGCTTTATGCAGTAGTGGACCTTTGAAAGAAGGAAGTGAAAACAGAAAAAAAATTATTCATTCTTGTGCATTTATCTGCATGTTTATCATTTCAAATTCTCTTAAATTCTTTCTGTGGATTTTAATTAATATCTGATGTCATTACTTTCATACTGAAGAAATTCCTTTTCATTTCTTATAAAATAAGACTTTGTGTACCTGGCTTATTTTAGATTATTAAGGTGAATCTATTTTTTGCTAAGATAATTAAAAATAACATATATTTTATTTACACCACACATAGTTTGATATCATATATTTTTATTAAAAATATTTTCTAACATTCCTCATGATTTTCTCCTTGACCTAAGAACTATTTAGAAATGTGCTGTCTAATTTGCAGATATGTGGGTTTTCCTAAATTTTTTTAATGATTTCAAATTTAATCCTTTTGTAATAATACTCCATATGATTTTGATCCTTTTATACTTAATGTGAATTGTCATATACCCTAATATATGATCTGTTTTAGTGACTGTACCATGGGTAAGGTGTACTTATTGGATACAATGATTGAAAATGTTGATTAGAACAAGGTGCTTGAAAGAGGCTTTAGGTCCTTTATTTTCTTACTGATTTCATCTAATTTTATTAATTCATGAGAAATAGCAGTTACTAAATGAGGAAAGGAAAGATATAAGCATCTGAATGCAGAGTTCCCAAGAATAGCGAGGAGAGATAAGAAAGCCTTCCTCAGCGATCAATGCAAAGAAATAGAGGAAAACAACAGAATAGGAAAAACAAGAAAATCAGAGCTACCAAGGGAACATTTCATGCAAAGATGGGCTCGATAAAGGACAGAAATGGTATGGACCTAACAGAAGCAGAAGATATTAAGAAGAGGTGGCAAGAATACACAGAAGAACTGTACAAAAAAGATCTTCACGATGAAGATAATCACGATGGAGTGATCACTCACCTGGAGCCAGACATCTTGGAATGTGAAGTCAAGTGGGCCTTAGAAAGCATCACAACAAACAAAGCTAGTGGAGGTGATGGAATTCCAATTGAGCTTATTTCAAATCCTGAAAGATGATGCTGTGAAAGTGCTGCACTCAATATGCCAGCAAATTTGGAAAACTCAGCAGTGGCCACAGGACTGGAAAAGGTCAGTCTTCATTCCAATCCCAAAGAAAGGCAATGCCAAAGAATGCTCAAACTACCGCACAATTGCACTCATCTCACACGCTAGTAAAGACATGCTCAAGTTCTCCAAGCTAGGCTTCAGCAATATGTGAATCGTGAACTTCCAGATGTTCAAGCAGATTTTAGAAAAGGCAGAGGAACCAGAGATCAAATTGCCAACATCTGCTGGATTATGGAGAAAGCAAGGGAGTTCCAGAAAACCATCTATTTCTGCTTCATTGACTATGCCAAGGCCTTTGACTGTGTGGATCACAATAAACTGTGGAACATTCTGAAAGAGATGGGAATCCCAGACCACCTGACCTGCCTCTTGAGAAACCTGTATGCAGGTCAGGAAGCAACAGTCAGAACTGGACATGGAACAACAGACTGGTTCCAAATAGGAAAAGGAGTACGTCAAGGTTGTATATTGTCACCTTGCTTATTTAACTTATATGCAGAGTACATCATGAGGAACGCTGGGCTGGAAGAAGCACAAGCTGGAATCAAGATTGCTGGGAGAAATATCAATAACCTCAGATATGCAGATGACACCACCCTTATGGCAGAAAGTGAAGAGGAACTCAAAGGCCTCTTGATGAAAGTGAAAGAGGAGAGTGAAAAGGTTGGCTTGAAGCTCAACATTCAGAAAACGAAGATCATGGCATCTGGTCCCATCACTTCTTGGGAAATAGATGGGGAAACAGTGGAAACTGTGTCAGACTTTAAATTTTTGGGCTCCAAAATCACTGCAGATGCTGATTGCAGCCATGAAATTAAAAGATGCTTACTCCTTAGAAGGAAAGTTATGACCAGCCTAGATAGCATATTAAAAAGCAGAGACATTACTTTGCCAACCAAGGTCCATCTAGTCAAGGCTATGGTTTTTCCCATGGTCATGTATGGATGTGAGAGTTGGACTATGAAGAAAGCTGAGCACCAAAGAATTGATGCTTTTGAACTGTGGTGCTGGAGAAGACTCTTGAGAGTCCCTTGGACTGCAAGGAGATCCAACCAGTCCATTCTAAAGGAGATCATTCCTGGGTGTTCATTGGAAGGACTGATGCTAAAGCTGAAACTGCAATACTTTGGCCACCTCATGCGACGAGTTGACTCACTGGAAAAGACTCTGATGCTGGGAAGGATTGGGGGTAGGAGGAGACGGGGACGACAGAGAATGAGGTGGCTGGATGGCATCACCGACTCGATGGACATGAGTTTGAGTGTACTCCGGGAGTTGGTGATGGACAGGGAGGCCTGGCATGCTGTGGTTCATGGGGTCGCTAAGAGTCGGACACAACTGAACGACTGAACTGAACTGAACTGAAAGTCTGCTACAATGGTTGTGAAATTATCTGTATCCTTCTGTCATTTTTTATTTATTGTCATGTAAAGCTGTATCCAAAGATGGAGAAGCTCTATACAGTCAGCAAAAACAAGACCGGGAGCTGACTGTGGCTCAGATCATGAACTCTTTATTGCCAAATTCAGACTTAAATTGAAGAAAGTAGGGAAAACCAATAGACCATACAGGTATGACCTAAATCAAATTCCTTATGACCATACAGTGGAAGTGAGAAATAGATTTAAGGGACTAGATCTGATAGATAGAGTGCCTGATGAACTATGGACGGAGGTTCGTGACATTGTACAGGAGACAGGTATCAAGACCATCTCCCCCAAAAAAAATGCAAAAAAGGAAAATGGCTGTCTGAGGAGGCCTTACAAATAGCTGTGAAAAGAATGGAAGTGAAAAGCAAAGGAGAAAAGGAAAGATGTACCCATTTGAATGCAGAGTTCCAAAGAATAGCAAGGAGAGATAAGAAACCCTTCCTCAGTGTTCAAAGCAAAAAAATAGAGGAAAACAATAGAATAGGAAAGACTAGAGATCTCTTCAAGAAAATTAGAGATACCAAGGGAGTATTTCATCCAAAGATGGGCTCAATAAAGGGCAGAAATGGTAGGAACCTAACAGAAGCAGAAGATATTAAAAAGAGGTGGCAAGAATACACTGAAGAACTGTACAAAAAAGATCTTCATGACCCAGATAATCATGATGGTGTGATCACTCACCTAGAGCCAGACATCTTGGAATGTGAAGTCAAGAGGGCCTTAGGAAGCATCACTCTGAACAAAGGTAGTGGAGGTGATGGAATTCCAGATGAGCTATTTCAAATCCTGAAAGATGATGCTGTGAAAGTGCTGCACTCAGTATGCCAGCAAATTTGGAAAACTCAGCAGTGGTCACAGGACTAGAAAAGGTCAGTTTTCACTCCAATCCCAAAGAAAGGAAATGACAAAGAATACTCAAACTACTACACAATTGCACTCATCTCCCACGCTAGTAAAGTCATGCTTAAAATTCTCCAAGCCTGGCTTCAGAAATACATGATCTGTGACTTCCAGATTTCAAGCTGGTTTTAGAAAAGGCAGAGGAATCAGTGATCAAAATGCTAACATCTGCTGGATCAGGGAAAAAGCAAGAGAGTTCCAGAAAAACATCTATTTCTGCTTCATTGACTATGCCAAAGCCTTTGACTGTGTGGATCACAATAAACTGTGGAAACGTCTGAAAGAGATGGGAATACCAGACCACCTGACCTTCCTCTTGAGAAACCTGTATGCAGGTCAGGAAGCAGCAGTCAGAACTGTACATAGAACAACAGACTGGTTCCAAATAGGAAAAGGAGTACATCAAGGCTGTATACTGTCACCCTTCTTATTTAACTTCTATGCAGAGTACATCATGAGGAACACTGGGCTGGAAGAAGCACAAGCTGGAGTCAAGATTTCCGGGAGAAATATCAATAACCTCAGAAATGGAGATAACACCACCCTTATGGCAGGAAGTGGAAAGTGAAGAAGAACTAAAGAGCCTCTTGATGAAAGTGAGAGAGGAGAGTGAAAAAGTTGGCTTAAAGCTCAAAATTCAGAAAACTAAGATCATGGCATCTGGACACGTCACTTTATGGCAAATAGATGGGGAAACAGTGGAAACAGTGTCAGACTTTATTTTTCTGGGCTCCAAAATCACTGCAGATGGTGATTGCAGCCATGAAATTAAAAGATGTTTACTAAGAGTTGGTGATGGATAGGGAGGCCTGACATGCTGTGATTCATGGGGTCGTGGAGAGCCGGACATGACTGAGCGACTGAACTGAACTGAACTGAACTCCTTGGAAGGAAAGTTATGACCAACCTAGACAGCATATTATTTTTTTTCTCTTTTTTTTAATTGGAGGCTAATTATTTTACAATATTATATTGGTTGGTTTTGCCATACATTGACATGAATCCACCCCTGGTGTACATGAGTTCCCCTTCCTGAACCACCCTACCCCCTTTATCCTCCCTCTGATTCATCCCCACACACCAGCCCCGAGCATCCTGTAACATGCATCAACCCTGAACTGGTGATTCATTTCACATATGACAACATACATGTTTCAATGCCATTCTCCCAAATCATCCCACCCTCACCCTCTCCCGCAGAGTCCCAAAGACTGTTCTATACATCTGTGTCTCTTTTGCTGTCTCGTATACAGGGTTATCATTTGCATCTTTCTAAATTCTATATATATGCATTAGTATACTGTATTGGTGTTTTCCTTTCTGGCTTACTTCACTCTGTATAATAGGCTCCAGTTTCATCCACCTCATTAGAACTGATTCAAATGCATTCTTTTTAATGGTTGAGTAATACTCCATTGTGTATATGTACCAAAGCTTTCTTATCCATTCGTCTGCAGATGGACATCTAGGTTGCTTCCATGTCCTGGCTATTATAAACAGTGCTGCAATGAACATTGGAGTACATGTGTCTCTTTCAATTCTGGTTTCCTTGGTGTGTATGCCCAGGAGTGTGATTGCTGGATCATATGGCAGTTCTATTTCCAGTTTTTTGAGGAATCTCCACACTGTTCTCCATAGTGGCTGTACTAGTTTGCATTCCCACCAACAGTGTAAGAGGGTTCCCTTTTCTCCAAACCCTCTCCAGCATTTATTGCATGTAACTTATGGTTAGCAGCCATTCTGACTGGTATGAAATGATATCTCATTGTGGTTTTGATTTGCATCTCTCTGATTATGAGGGATGTTGAGCATTTTTTCATGTGTTTGTTAGCCATGTTTATGTCTTCTTTGGAGAAATGTCTGTTTAGTTCTTTGGCCCATTTTTTGATTGGGTCATTTAGTTTTCTGGAAATGAGCTGAAGGAGCTGCTTGTATATTTTGGAGATTAATCCTTTATCAGTTGCTTCATTTTCTATTATTTTCTCTCATTCTGAAGGCTGTCTTTTCACCTTGCTTATAGTTTCCTTTGCTGTGCATAAGCTTTTGATTTTAATTAGGTCCCATTTGTTTATTTTTGCTTTTATTTCCAATATTCTGGGAGGTGGGTCTTGGAGGATCCTGCTGTGATTTATGTCGGAGAGTGTTTTGCCTACATTCTCCTCTAGGAGTTTTATAGAATCTGGTCTTACATTTAGCTCTCTAATCCATTTTGAATTTATTTTGGTGTATGGTGTTAAGAAGTGTTCCAGTTTCATTCTTTTACAAGTGGCTGACCAGTTTTCCCAGTACCACTTGTTAAAGAGATTTTCTTTCCCCCATTTTATATTCTTGCCTCCTTTGTCAAAGATAAGGTGTCCTTAGGTGCGTGGATTTATCTCTGGGCTCTATTTTGTTCCATTGATCTATATTTCTGTCTTTATGCCAGTACCATGCTGTTTTGATGACTGTGCCTTTGTAGTAGAGCCTGAAGTCCGGCAGTTAGACAGCACATTAAAAAGCAGAGACATGACTTTTTCAACAAAGGTCCATCTAGTCAAGGCTATGGTTTTTCTAGTGGTCATGTATGGATGTGAGAGTTGGACTGTGAAGAAAGCTGATCACCGAAGAATTGATGCTTTTGAACTGTGGTGTTGGAGACCACTCTTGAGAGTCCCTTGGACTGCAAGGAGATCCAACCAGTCCATCCTGGGGGAGATCAATCCTGGGTGTTCATTGGAAGGACTGATATTGAAGCTGAAACTCCAATACTTTGACCACCAGATGCGAAGAGCTGACTGATTTGAAAAGACCCTGATGCTGGGAAAGATTGAGGGCAGGAAGAGAAAGGGATGATAGAGGAAAAGATAACTGGATGGCAGCACTGACTCAATGCACATGGGTTTGGGTGGACTACGGGAGTTGGTGATGGACAGGGATGCCTGGTGTGCTGTGGTTCATAGTGTAGCAAAGAGTTGGACATGACTGAGTGACTGAACTGAACTGAAGCTGTATCACTGATCACATGTATATTAATAATTTTTATGTCTTCCTTCTGAGTTATCCCATTTGTCATGTTGAATTTTTTACTGAAATATTTCTTTTTATATCTGGTAGTATGCTTTAATTTTATTTTATAAATAGTAAGGCTTACTGTTTTCTTGACAATTTTTTTCACTTATTTACTTTCAATATGCTATTTTTATGCTATTTTTCTTCAAAAGACCTATATGTAGAAAACTATAAAACACTGATGAAAGAAATCAAATAAATGGGGAAATATACCATGTTCATGGATTGGAAGAATCAATATAGTGAAAATGAGTATACTACCTAAAGTAGTCTATAGATTCAATGCAATCCCTAAAAGCTACCAATGGTATTTTTCAAAGAACGAGAACAAATAATTTCACAATTTGTATGGAAACACAAAAAACCTTGAATAGCCAAAGCAATCTTGAGAAAGAAGAATGGAACTGGAGGAATTCAACCTGCCTTTGTTCAGACTATACTACAAAGCTACAGTCATCAAGACAGTATGGTACTGGCACAAAGACAGAAATATAGGTCAGTGTATCAAAATAGAAGCCCAGAGATAAAACCATGCACCTATGGACACCTTAACTTTGACAAAGAAGGCAAAAATATACATAGAAAAGACAATCTCTTTAACAAGTGGTGCTGGAAAACTGGTCAACCACCTGTAAAAGAATGAAACTATAACACTTTATAACACCACACACAAAAACAAATGGATTTAAAAGACCTAAATATAAGACCAGAAACCATGAAACTCCCAGAGGAAAACTGGCAAAACACTCTCTGACATAAATCATAGCAGGATCATCTATGACCCACCTCCAAGAGTAATGGAAATAAAAGCAAAAATAAACAAATGGGACCTAATGAAACTTAAAAGCTTTTGCACAACAAAGGAAACTATAAGCAATGTGAAAAGACAGCCTTCAGAATGGGAGAAAATAATAGCAAATGATGCAACTGACAAAGAATTAATCTCAAAAGTATACAAGCAGCTCATGCAGCTCAATACAGAAAAATAAATGACCCAATAAAAAAATGGGCCAAAGAACTAAACAGACATTTCTCCAAATAAGACATAGAGAGAGCTAACAAACATGAAAAGATGCTCAACATCACTCATTATCAGAGAAATGCAAATCAAAACCACAATGAGATACCATCTCACACTGGTCAGAATGGCTATCAAAAAGTCTACAAACAATAAATGCTGGAGAGGGTGTGGAGAAAAGGGAACCCTCTTACACTGTTGGTGGGGTGCAAACTAGTATAGCCACTATGGAGAACAGTGTGGAGATTCCTTAAAAAACTGGAAATGGAACCACCATACGACCCAGCAATCCCACTCTTGGGCATGCACACCAAGGAAACCAGAGTTGAAAGAGATACGTGTACCCCAATTGTAGTACTGTTCACAATAGCAAGGACATGGAAGCAACCTAGATGTCCATCAGCAGACAAATGGATAAGAAAGCTGTGGTACATATACACAATGGAATATTACTCAGCTATTAAAAAGAATGCATTTGAATCAGTTCTAATGAGGTGGGTAAAACTGAAGCCTATTATACAGAATGAAGTAAGTCAGGAAGAAGAACATCAATACAGTATATTAACACACATATATATATGGAATTTAGAAAGATGGTAACGATGACCCTATATGCGAGACAGCAAAAGAGACACAGATATAAGGAACAAACTTTTGGACTCTGTGGGAGAAGGTGAGGGTGGGATGATTTGAGAGAATAGCATTGAAACATGTATTTTACCATATGCGAAATAGATCACTAGTCCAAGTTTGATGCATGAAACAGGGTACTCAAAGCCACTGTACTGGGACAACCCAGAGGGATGGGGTGGGGAGGGAGGTGAGAGTGGGGTAGGGACAGTGGGACATATGTACACCCATGGCTGGTTTATGTCAATGTATGTCAAAAAACACCACAATATTGTAAAGTAATTAGCCTCCAATTATAATAAATGGATTAATTTAAAAAATAAAATAAAGTATATTTCTTATAGGCAGCACATAGTGGAGTCTTGCTTTTTAAGCTACTCTGGCAATTTTTTTATGCTTTTTTTTTTTAAAATCAAGGTATTTAAATTATTAACATTTAATGTAATCATTGATTGGGTTGGATTTATGTCCATAATTTTATTACTTTCTTTTTATGTCACCTGTTTATTTTATTTACTGAATGTTTGTCAGTATCTCTTTGTATTATTTTAGTGATTGCTCTAGAGATTTCAGTATACATACTTAATCTTTTACCTTTAATATTGTATCACTTTATGTAAAATGAAAATCTTTGCAACTATATTAGTTCTTTTCTGCACCACAATCATCTTCATCTTACAATTGTTATACCTATTACTTCTACATACCTCAAGAATTTAAAAATTGTATTAATTTTTGCTTTAATAATCAAGTATACATTTTTGTTTTAGTCAGTAAAGGTAATTTACGGAGAGGGAAGGGACCCCAGATGAAGCCCTAGTTCTGATTCAGTTTGATAGACATTGGCAGTTCCCTTCATTAAAATGGGAAGAAGAGAAAGAATGTGGGGAATGGGTACAAGATGAAAATTTCATCATGGACATGTTAAGTTTGGGGTGTCCATGGGCTATCATGAGGTTTAGTAAGAAGTTGATAGAATTACTAGCATAAAACAGGTATTTGTTGCTGCTAGTTGTGTCTGACTCTTTGCAACCCCATGGATTGCAGCACACCAGGTTTCCCTGTCCTTCACCATCTCCCAGAGTTTGCTCAAACTCATGTCCATTGAGTCAGTGATGCCATCCCACTATGTAGTCCTCTGTCGTCCCCTTCTCCTTCTGCCTTCAGTCTTTCTCAGCATGAGGGTCTTCTCCAATGAGTCAGCTCTTCACATCAGGTGGCCGAAGTATTGGAGTTTCACCTTCAGCATCAGTCCTTCCAATGAATATCAAGGACTGATTTCCTGAATATTCATTGATATTCTGATCAGGAAATCATGATTTCTTGATTTCCTGATCAAACCAGGATGGACTGGTTTGATCTTCTTGCAGTCAAAGGGACTCTCAAGAGTCTTCTCCAACACCACATTTCAAAAGTATCAATTCTTCAGTGTTCAGCCTTCTCTTTAGTCTAACTCTCACATCCATATATGACTACTGGAAAAACCATAGCTTTGACTATATGGGCCTCTGTCAGCAAAGTAATGTCTCTGCTTTTAAATACGCTGTCTAGGCTTGTCATAGCTTTTCTTCCAAGGAAAAAGCATCTTTTAATTTCACGGCTCTGCAGTCACCATCGGCAGTGATTCTGGAGCCCCCAAAAATAAAGTCTGTCACTGTTTCAAACCATTCTTTCCCCATCTATTTGCCATGAAATGATGGGACTGGGTGCCATGATCTTTGTTTTTTAAATGTTGACTTGTAGGCCAGTTCTTTCACTCTCTTCTTTCACTTTTATCAAGAGACTTTTCAGTTCCTCTTCATTTTCTACCATAAGGGTGATATCATCTGCATATCTGAGGTTATTCATATTTCTCCCAGCAATCTTGATTCTGGCTTGTGCTTCATTCAGCCTGGCATTTTGCATCTGTATTCTGCATAAAAGTTAATTAAGCAAGGTGACAATATACAACCTTGATGTACTCCTTTCCCAGTTTTGAACCAGTCTGATGTTCCACGCCTGATTCTAACTGTTGCTTCTTGACCGCAAACAGGTTTCTCGGGAGATAGGTAAAGTGATCTGATAATCCCATCTCTTGAAGAGTTTCCCACAGTTTGTTGTGATCCACACAGTCAAAGGCTTTAGTGTAATCAATGAAGCAGAAGTTTTTCTGGAATTCTCTTGCTTTTTCTATGATCCAACAGATGTTGACAACTTGATCTCTGGTTCCTCTGCCTTTTCTAAATCTAGCTTGTACATCTGGAAGTCTATATATGATGAACAAATTAAGTTAAAATGTAACTTTAGCAGAAAGGTGCTATGGGATTATCTTGGATTCTAAAGATAGGCCATTATCATATGTTTCCTTTTTCCTCTACTTCATCTATCAAGGAAACATTTTATTAACTCCTGGAGGTATTGACATTTCACTTCCCACCAGCACCATTAGTCATTGTTTAGAATTTAAATATCATAAATGCAATCTGCAGACAACTGAAAGCAGATGTATCTTTGTTCCACTCTGAGAGCTTCTTGTTTTCAATGTTGAGACTTTGGGGATTTCATGGATGACATGGTATAGAAGTAGTATGTACATGTAGTTGTGTACCCAACACTAAGATGATGGCTTTGATTGACACAAATGTTACATTCATAATGGACTGATAAGAGTATCTAGCAGTTACAGCTGTATCTGCACACCATAGAATGTAAGGTAGCACCTACTAATTGTCAATAATATAAAGAGATAAAAACCAAATGGTGGTTTGGGAAGAAAGAAGTGGAAGGGGAAGAAAGAAAGGAATAATATTTATTGAGTATTCTGAAGTGGCCGTCCATTCATATCTGTTGTTTATTCATGTTTCATGTAATCCCTTGAAATGGTTATTATTAGATCTTATTTGAAAGTCAAGCAATTGAGCCTAAGAAAATGGAACAACTTGCCCAAGATCACGTAGCTGTGTATCTTATGCTACAGGACCTTCAAAGGAGACATTTAAAAATATTTGAAGACATCTTTGTCCTGTCTGTTAGCCTAAAAATATGAACATCTGTATAAACGATTTGGAAATTCTCAACTCATCTATCATTTCATCTGTGCTTTTATAAAAACCTAAGGACAAGTTAGGACCCGAAGATTACAAAATATTGAAGCAATGCCTCTGACCACTGTTTATGATTAGTCAATCTCCTTCCTCTTTTCTCACATTTGGTTTTATACAAACACATCGAGGACTGTTGTGTTTTGTTTGTTTTAGATTTTGCTCCTACTAGAACCATCAAGCCAGACAACAACATTTAAAGCCTAAAATCAAGGCCCAATATTCTCTGCTGCCTTGATATCTAGGGAAACTGAAAAGTGAAGTCGCTCAGTCGTGTCCGACTCTTCGCGACCACATGTACTGTAGCCTACCAGGTTCCTCCATCCATAGGATTTTCCAGGCAAGAGTCCTAGAGTGGGAGGCCTTTCCCTTCTCCAGGGGATCTTCCCAACTCAGGGATGGGACCTGGGTCTCCTGCGTTGCAGGCAGACGCTTTACCATCTGAGCCACCAGGGAAGCCCCAGGGAAACTGAGAGGGCCTTAAATGACCTAACTGCAGGTTTTCCTCCCCACAGGCTCTCATGGATGAATCCCCTTAGCCAAGCAACTCTCTCTCTGAGACGACCAGACACAGTTCCTGCCTGTCTCCGCCTAGCAGATTTTACTTTCCTGCCCATCTGTGGAATTATTCCAACAAGCCAATCGCATCCTCCCGTGGACACCACGGGTCACCCCATCCTCTTGATGCTATAAAGACTGACTCCCACAGGCTTCCTTTTTCACTCTGTCCCTGTATTCAGCTTCTATGTGGCCCTGTGGGGCAGGCACTGTCTTTCTCCCTCAAGCTGAGAGTTCACATGATTTATAAATTGCTGTCAATCTCATCTGTCCAGGGTCAGGTGACTTTTGTTGGCCATTCTAAAAAGCCTAGAGTAGAAATCCCTCCCTCATGAAACAAGACGACTAGGAGATATCTGAAACAATAAATAAAGTAATGAGTTTTACTTGTTACTTCATTGACCCAGGGACCATCCAGAGTTTCAGAGACATCCTGAACGTGCTGACACCAAAAGTGGTCTCATTTCATTGATTTCCTGAATAAGAAATCAGAGGAAGAGGAATATAAAACTTCAAGAAATCTTACCTTGTTTTATTGTATCTGTATTATGACTGGAAAAGAACTATAAGCCTGGAATCTGAAGTGTTACTTTGTGGCATGATATAACACAGCGGCTAATGGTGCAGACTCAGGAACCAGATTCATTGGGTTCAAGTCCTGGCTCCCATATATACAGTCTCTGTGAAACTGGACAGTTAATTAACTTCTCTGAGACTTATTTTCCTCATCTGTATAGTAAGAAAATATTTACACCTATTGGTACTTTACCAATTGGGCTTTACACTTATTGGGCTTCCCTGGTAGCTCAGCTGGTAAAGAATCTACCTGCAATGCAGGAGACCTGGTTTCCTTTCCTGGGTTGGGAAGATCCCCTGGAGAAGGGAAAGGCTACCCACTCCAGTATCCTGGCCTGGAGAATTCCATGGACTGTACAGTCCATGGTGTTGCAAAGAATCAGACTCGACAGAGTGACTTTCGCTTTCTTTCATTGGTACTTTACAACTGTCCGTGTTGTGAAAGATCACATGTTTTTAAGTACATAAGGACTTATTCCAGTCCCTGTTTTGTAGGAGGTGTTATTTCATTAGTAATGTTCATGTCACATTTGTAATAATATTAGAATTAAAATCATGGAATGCTCATGTTGAACCATATGAAATGAATACTTTTTAGATGAAAATCAGGTAAAATACAAGTAATCTCTTAGAGCTAATTTCATTCATTTTCTTATTTTTATTGAAGTATTGTTGATTTACAGTGTTATATTAATTTCTGCTAAGCAGCAAAGTGATTCACTCATACATTTGTATACATTTTTAATGTTTCTCATTATTGTTTATAACAAGATATTGAATCGAGTTCCCTGTGCTGTACAGCAGGACCTTGCTGTTTATCCGTTCTGCATATAACAGCTTCCATCTGCTAACCCCAGCCTCCCACCCCATCCTCCATCCAGTTCCTCCCTGTTCATTTATTTTCATGCTCTTATGCTCACAACTGAGAAAAGAAATCCTGAAACCCCAGGGTATTACTGGTTTTTCACTCTAGAGAAATATAGTATAAATACAAAATGTTGCCTCCTATTCACTGATATTCCACCCTATGTGATTGCATCAATATTTAGCCATGCCCATTGGCAGAGAGGCAAAAACTGCATATTACCTAGAAAGGCAGATCATTAGTGAATAAGGGAATCCTTTCTATTTCCATAAGAATGAAGTTTCATGGCTATCTTAGTTGTATTCTTATAGTCTTTGTTCATCACATACCTCTTTGGGATTTTTAAAAACTGAATGGAAACCTATATTCTTAGTTTTATCATCACTTATATAACATTGAAATTATTGACCTAGTACGTTTACATTTTTATTAATCCAGTATATCTGTATCCAATGGGCATTTTCTGAGCTATTGGTCATAGCAGATTCTTTACTTAAAGACACTGACGCTCACTCAGCAATTAAAAAGAATACATTTGAATCAGTTCTAATGAGGTGGAGGAAACTGGAGCCTATCATACAGAGTGATGTAAGCCAGAAAGAAAAACACCAATACAGTATACTAAGCATATATATGGAATTTAGAAAGATGGTAATGGTTACCCTGTATACAAGACAGCAAAAGAGACACAGATGTATAGAACAGTCTTGGACTCTGAGGGAGAGGGCGAGGGTGGGATGATTTGGGAGAATGGCATTTAGACATGTATATTATCATATGTGAAATGAATCACCAGTCCATGTTCGATGCATGACACAGGATGCTCAGGGCTGGTGCACTGGGATGACCCAGAGGGATGGGATGGGGAGGGAGGTGGGAGGGGTGTTCAAGATGGGGAACACATGTACACCTGGGGTGGATTCATGTCAATGTATGGCAAAATCAATACAATATTGTAAAGTTATTAGCCTCCAATTAAAAATAATAAGAAAAAAAAAGACATTGATGCTTCCCTTGTGGCTCAGCTGGTAAAGAATCTACCTGCAATGTGGGAGACCTGGTTTCGATTCTTGGGTTGGGAAGATCCCCTGGAGAAGAGAAAGGCTACCCACTCCAGTATTATGGCCTGGAGAATTCCATGGACTATATAGTCCATGGGGTCACAAAGAGTCAGATACAACTGAATGACCTTCACTGTCACTTTATGTCTCCAGTTAAACATAAAAAAAAAATGCAATTATATGCAGCAATCCTAGATTATCCTGACTCAAACTAGGTGTGGAGAATGTGGACTGGAGGAATTAAGTAATAGTAGATTCAACTCAAATACAATTCATCCAAATCATTTGTTAAAATAGGCTGGATGTTTTTAAAGTGGCAAAACAATTCAAACAATCTCAGGCAGGAACAGAATTTCATAGGCTCACTAAAAGATGTCCAGAAAAACAGTCAGCTAAATGTTCAATCAGACCCATGGGCCCCAGGAATATTGTCAGTGATCTTTCTTCGCATCTCCTTCTAAACTCTCATTTCATTGAAATGAAGGTTTCTTTCACTGTGTAAGTAAGATAACCACTGGCCATCTCTGGCTTACTTCCTTTAGCTGTAAAATATAGAGATAAAGAGATATTGCCTCTTCCAATAAGCATGAGGCAATCTCGAGGAAGATTCCACTTGTACTCTCTCTAAGGAGATGGAATTTAATTATAGGCTCAGTCTGTGTCACAAACCAACCCTGCATCAGAAAAAGTGGTCAGAGTTTGTGGGACATGATGAGTGAGGGCCAACCAGGACCACATTGGGTGGAGAGAAGTGATATGCCTAAAGATCGGATATTGACAAAATAGAAATAATATGTCCATCAGTTGTCTTCTGAAAAAAAAAAAAAACATTATAGAGAGATTATAGTGCTCTTCCAGAAGGCATTTGTCAAACTGACTTGACAATACTACATGTAGCACATCTGGGGTTGATTCCCTTAAAATCACTGGGTAGAAGCTGTACCTCATTCTCTGGAACTGAATCTGCTGTTCACAAATCTGTTTATAGGGGTAGTACAATCAAAGCTATAAATATACTCCACTAGAGATTCTGATTTTTTACATAGAAATCCCATATTTATCTCCACTCAAAAAGCCATTTGATCTCTGGTTTCTTCGCCTTTTCTAAATCATAGATCAAAGTTTTCCAGTAGTCATGTACAGTTGTAAGGGTTGGATCATAAAGAAAGCAGAGCAGTGAAGAATTGATGCTTTCAAACTGGTAATGGAGAAGACTCTTAAGAGACACTTAGACTGCAAGAGGACCAAACCAGTCAAGCTAAAGGAAATCAACCCTGAATAGTCATTGGAAGGACTGATGCTGAAGCTGAAACTCCAATACTTTGGCTACATGATGTGAACAGCTGACTCATTGGAAAACACCCTGATGCTGGGAAAGATGGAAAGGCCGAAGGAGAAGAGGGTGACAGAGGATGAGATGATTGGATGGCATCACCAGTGCTAGGGACATGAACTTGGGCAAATTCCAGGAGATGGTGAGGGAAAGGGAGGCCTTGCGTGCTGCAGCCCATGGGATCGAGAAGAGTCGGACATGACTTGGTGACTGAACAAACAACAGCAAAAAGTCATTTGTTGTTACAGAACCATTTCAAGGAAAGAATCTTATTCCGGAGGGTGGCTCAGAGCAGGGGTCTCCAACTCCTGGGCCACAGATCAGTACTGGTCCCTGGCCTTTTAGGAAGTGGACTGCACAACAGGAGGTGAGCAGTAGGTGAGCAAGTGAAGATTCATCTGTATTTATAGCTGTTCCCCACCCCTAACCCCCATCCCCAGGTCATCTTCCGTGAAACTAGTACCTGTTCACCAAAAGGTTGGGAACTGCTGGTGGAGAGCATTTCCAGTCTTTTTCTAAATTCTGCTACCATAATCCTGAATCAATTATAGGGTGTGCAAAGAGATTCATTTTGACATGTATAGACATTTATTTTTTATAAAAGAGGAAAGAAATTTTTATTCACCTTCTTATCTTTGTGTCTCACAATCCTGAGCTAGTTATCCAACCATAAGGATGTTCTGAAGCCTATAGCTAATAGAACCTCCCTAATAAAACCTGAGCAGCTGAGGTGATTTGGGTTGCCATCTCAAGTCTGGCTTTGACCTTCTACACTCATACTTATCAGAAAGTTTGTAAACCAACAAGAGAGTACTCTAGACATTACTTCATTGATTCTCACACCATTGTCATCATTTTTCTATCAAAATCGAAGCTCTGAATCTGGTTGATCTGAGCCCCTGCTGTTATAACTGAAGAGGACAAACTTATGATAATAAAAGTTATACCAGCATGATATCACCATATTAATTAATTCATTCTAGAGATGGTCCCTTCCCAGCAAAATACTTCAACATAAAATTATTAGAAAAGCTGTACTTCTGGTGTCACGTCGCTTAGCCATGTGAAGGAAGAGGGAACAGAAAATAGTATAGTAAAAGACCCCTAAAGAGATACAATTAGGAGAAATCACATAACTTGGGATGTGAGAAGGATAGAATGTGAGAAGCAAATGATAGGACGTGATCCTATAGTCTAGCATTAACCAGTCTTAGACTCACAAACTCATTTTACAGTAGCATAATCTCCCAAACTCTTAGGGAAATTTTTTTCAATCTTTTTGTCAATTTCCATGGCATATTATATCATTTCCAAGTAAAATAAATACTTCACTTTGGATAGGAATATTTGAAACAATCTCTAATGACATTCATAAGTCCAGTAACTACAGAGTATGTTCATTATCTTAGACCAGGTCCTTTGAAAGAAACCCAGAGATTTTATGCAGGAAGTTTATCGAGAAGTGCCTTGCAAGATCAACTCCTGTGGAGGAGGGAAGGAAGGACTGCGGCAGAGGAAGTAATACAATTTAGAGGGTATCAACCCAATCCCAGAATGCCCTGGAGAGTGTTGGAGATGGATCATCATTTCAAAAGTGCCTGCCTTGAAGCAAGAAGGCTGCACCTTTGGCCTCTATATTACCAGCCACTGGGTCTGTGCCAACACTCGAGGGAAATGTACAGATTTGAGCTCGGTAGTTCTCCTCAGCTGAGGGCAATTCCTGAAGATGGAGTCAGAAGAGTAATATTTCCAGCAACTGTGTATGAGTGCCTCAGTTCTGAAGGATGAATGCAAGCATGGCTTCTTTTATTACCCTTCCCTTTACTGTACTTTGAAAATAATTGCACTTTTTTTATTTTTTAACAAATTGAAGGTTTGTGGCAACCTGCATGGAGCAAGGCTATGGGTGCCATTTTTCCAACAGCATTTACTGATTTTGTATCTTTGTGTCACAGCTTGATAATTCTCACAGAATTTCAAACGTTTTCATCATTATTATATTCAATATGATGATGCTGGGAAAGATTGAGGGCAGGAGATGAAGGGGACGACAGAGGATGAGATGGTTGGATGGCATCACTGACTCAATGGACATGAGTTTGAGCAAGCTGAGGGAGGCAGTGAAGGACAGGGAAACCTGGCATGCTTCAGTCTATGGGGTTGCAAAGAGTCGGACATGACTTATTGACTGAACAATGAACAACAATGATGGTCAGTGATGTGCCATGAACTGCACCCATAGAAGACAGTGAACTTAATACATAAATTATGTGTGAGTTCCAACTACTCTACCATCTAGCTGTTCCCCAGTCTCTCTCCCCTTCCTCAGGCCTCCGTACACCCTGAGACACAATAATATTGAAATTAGGCCAATTAATAATCCTGCAATGGCCTCTAAGTTTTCAAGTGAAGGGAAGAGTCACACCTCCCTCACCTTAAAAGCTGGAAATAATTAAGCTAATGAAGAAGGCATGTAGAACTGAAATAGTATGAAAGTTAAAGAGTTAGTCAAGTTGTTAAGGCAAAGGAAAGTTCATGAAGAAGTTTCTTGAAACTGCTCCCGTGAACACACAAATGGTAAAAAAAAAAAAAAAAAAGTGAAAAATAACAAAAACAATCACTTTATTACTGATTGGGGAAAAGTTTGAGTGTTCTGGGTAGATCATAACAGTCCATTAAGTCAAAGCCTAATCAAGAGCAAGGCCCTAACTCTCTTCAATTATAGGAAGGCTGAGGCAGGTTAGGAAACTGCAGAAGAAAAGCGTGAAGCTCACAGAGATTGGTTCATAAGGTATCAGGAAAGACACTGTCCTTATAACATGAAAGAGCAAGAAGAAACAGTGACTGCTGGCAGCAAGTTATCCAGAGGCCTAACTAAAACCATTAGCAATGAAGATGGCTTCTCTAAACTACAAATTTTCAGTGTAGAAGAAGCAACCTTACACTAGAAGAAGATGTCATTTAAGTCTTTCATAGCTAAAGAGGAGAAGTCAATGCCTGGCTTCAAAATTTCAAATGACAGGCCGGCTCTATTGTTCAGGGCTACTACAGCTGGTGACTTTCAAATAAAAGCCATTTCTCATTTCCTATTATGAAAATCCTAGGACTTTTAAAAATTGTGGACTCTAAATCTACTCTGCCTGTGCTCTATGAATGGAACAACAAAGCCTGTATGACAGCACATCTGTTTACAATATGCTTTCAGTTCAGTTCAGTTCAGTCGCTCAGTCGTGTCTGACTCTTTGCGACCCCATGAATCGCAGCACGCCAGGCCTCCCTGTCCATCACCAACTCCCAAAGTTCACTCAAACTCATGTCCATCGAGTCGGTGATGCCATCCAGCCATCTCATTCTCTGTCGTCCCCCTCTCCTCCTGCCCCCAATCCCTCCCAGCATCAGAGTCTTTTCCAGTGAGTCAACTCTTCGCATGAGGTGGCCAAAGTATTGGAGTTTCAGCTTTAGCATCAGTCCTTCCAATGAACACCCAGGATTGAGCTCCTTTAGAATGGACTGGTTGGATCTCCTTGAAAGCCAAGGGACTCTCAAGAGTCTTCTCCAGCACCACAGTTCAAAAGCATCAATTCTTCAGCAATCAGCTTTCTTCACAGTCCAACTCTCACATCCATACATGACCACGGGATAAACCACAACCTTGACTAGACGGACCTTGGTCGGCAAAGTAATGTCTCTGCTTTTTAATATACTATCTAGGTTGGTCATAACTTTCCTTCCAAGGAGTAAGCGTCTTTTAATTTCATGGCTGCAATCAGCATCCGCAGTGATTTTGGAGCCCAAAAAAATAAAGTCTGACACTGTTTCCCCATCTATTTCCCATGAAGTGATGGGACCAGATGCCATGATCTTTGTTTTCTGAATGTTGAGCTTCAAGCCAACCTTTTCACTTTCCTCTTTCACTTTCATCAAGAGGCTTTTAAGTTCCTCTTCACATTCTGCCATAAGGGTGGTGTCATCTGCATATCTGAGGTTATTGATATTTCTCCCAGCAATCTTGATTTAAGCCTGTGCTTCTTCTAGCCCAGCGTTCCTCATGATGTACTCTGCATAAAAGTTAAATAAGTAGGGTGACAATATACAGCCTTGATGTACTCCTTTTCCTACAATATGCTTTACTAAATATTTTAATCCCATTGTTGAGACCTACAACTCAGAAAAAAAAAAAGATAAAGATTCATCTTGAAACATTACTGCTTATTGACAGTACATATGACTACTCAAGAGCTCTAATGAAAGTCAACAATGATATTAATGTTGTTTTTTATGCCTGCTAACACAGTGTCCATTCTTCAGCCCGTGGATCAGAGAGTAATTTCAAATTCCAGGTCTTATTATATAAAGTCTACAGGTGCCACAAATAGTGATTCCACTGATGGATCTGGGCAAAGCAAATTAAAAACTTTATGGAAGGGATTCACCACTTTATATACCTTTGAGAATGTTTGTGATTCACGATCAAAATATTGACATTAGCAGGAGTTAGGCAGAAGATGATTCCAGCCTTCAAGGATGAGACTGAATTGCTGCAACCTGACAGTAAAACTTGAATGGATGAGGACTTGCTTCTTATGGATGAGTAGAGAAAGTGGTTTCTTGAAATGCAATCTATTCCTGGCAAAGATGCTGTGAAGATTGCTGAAATGACAACAAAGGACTTAGAATATTACATCAATTTACTTCATAAACCAGTGGAAGGATTTGAAAGAATTGACTCCAATATTGAACAAACTTCTAATGTGGGCAAAGTGCTATTAAACAGTATTGCATACTACAGAAAAATATTTCAGAAAAGGAAATATCAACTGCTGTGGCAAACTTCAGATTGTCTTTTAAGAAATTGCTACAGCCATCCCAGCCATGGAATTAAAAGACACTTATCCCTTGGAAGAATATCTATGACCAACCTGGACAGCACATTAAAAATCAGAGACATTACTTTGCCAACAAAGGTCCGTGTAGCCAAAGCTATGGTTTTTCCAGTGGTCATGTATGGGTGTGAGAGTTGGACTATAAAGAGAGCTGAGTGCCAAAGAATTGATGTTTTTGAACTGTTGGGTTGGAGAAGACTCTTGAGAGTCCCTTGGACTGCAAGAAGACTGAACCAGTCAATCATAAAGGAAATCAGTCCTGAATGTTCACTGAAAGGACTGACGCTGAAGCTGAAACTCCAATACTTTAACCACCTGATGCGAAGAACTAACTCATTGGAGAAGACCCTGATGCTGGGAAAGATTGAAGGCAGGAGGAGAAGGGGATGACAGAGGATGAGATGATTGGATGGCATCGCTAACTCAATGGGTATGAGTTTGAGCAAGCTCCGGGAGTTGGTGATGGACAGGGAAGCCTAGCGTGCTACAGTCCATGGGGTCACAAAGAGTCAGACATGACTGAGCAACTGAACTTAACTGACTCCAGCCTTAAGCAACTACCATGCTGATGAGTCAGCAACCATCATCATTGAACAAAAAGATTATGATTCACTGAAGACTCAGATGACAGCATTTTTATCAACAAATTATATTTTAAATAAAGTATGCAAAATTTTAAGGCATAATGCTATTGTATATTCTTGCCTGGAGAATCCCAGGGACGGGGGAGCCTGATGGGCTTCTGTCTATGGGGCCACATGGAGTCGGACATGACTGAAGTGACTTAGCAGCAGCAGCAGCAGGATAGGAACAGGGCTTCCCTGTTAACTTAGTTGGTAAAGAATCCATCTGCAATGCAGGACACCCTGGTTTGATTCCTGGGTTGGGAAGATCCTCTGGAGAAGGGATAGCCTACCCACTCCAGTATTCTTGGGCTTCCCTTGTGGTTCAGCTTGTAAAGAATTCGCCTGCAATGCTGGAGACCTGGGTTTGATCCCTGGGTTGGGAAGATCCTCTGGAGAAGGGAAAGACTACCCACTCCAGTTTTCTGACCTGGAGAATTCCATGGACTGTACAGTCCATGGGCCTGCAAAGAGACACGACTGAGTGACTTTCAGGATAGGAACATCTGAAGTTTTGCATCAAAAACCTTGCATCTCCAAAATCCATCTAGGCCAATGGAAATGATCTATTCTTCCGCATCAAAACCTATAGCCCATGTTTTTTGTGAAGACTGTGCAGGGTTTTCTGTCTTGTAAAACAAAGTGTGTGCCCTTCAGGGTCTGCCCCTTACTCCTTCCTGACCACTTTAACTAGGGGTGAGTCACAGTGATACCTAGTCAGGGAACCACTGAGCCTACCAAGGGAGGAAAGGAATTTTCTATAAGAATCAACATGTACTGTCAGAAACAAGATAATTATAGAGAGAATGGATTCAGAGGGTACTGAAAATAAGTGGGACAGAATATAATTTTGGACACAGAGAGTTTACCGAAATGGGATCACTACTCGAAATAGTGGATACAACAATCTGGTAAAGACCTCAGATGGTAATTTTAACACATTGTTAGGATGTCTCTTAGAAGCTTGGGGAAATCAATTACCCTCAGGAGGCTAAGCAGAACTGACAGAACTGCCACTGCAGATTACACAATAGGGGATCAAAAGGCTCAGAGAATGGACATGCTGGGTATGTTGGTGCTGGGTATAAGACTGGGAAACCCATCATTTGACTGTGTTCTGCGGAAAGGATCAGAGGTCACCTTGTTAATCAAACTGGCAAGCAAACTAGTGAGAGGAATGGAGAAGTTCAGTGGTGACTGAGTGGTGTGACCCAGCATCGACAATAGCAGATACTGTTATAGAAATGGGCCCAGTGATAGAATGGGATCTTGGAATTCAGAAATATTAGAGGATAGGTAATGACACTTTACTACTAGGGCAAGTTCTATACAAAGATTATAATAAGGTAGAACTTTAAAAAGACATCTGGAATTAATGGATCTACAGATAATTGTGAGAATAGATAATAGACCCCACCTTCCTGGGAGAAAGATTGATGAGCAATTAACAAGAGTGCCATCTATATGATCAAAAGAAATACAAACTGTATATGGTTCAAGACAACCACCCCAATCAAAAATCCACTTTCTTCTTCAGATACTGAGTTTATATAAACCCAGTTTATATTTCTGAACCCGCTGACTGTAGAAAGAATCAGATTTCCAGGGGGAAAAACTATAGCAACACCACAGAATGTACGTATGAATGGTTTTCTTGGTCTCTTTAAAAACTGAGCCACTTGCTTGGGTTAAAAACAAGAAAGTGTCTCAACATTATGAGAGTTTTTGTAGACATTCAGAACTCTAAAACATCGTCATGGGCCCAACTATTAGTGTGGTTGTATATGGGAAACAGATAATGAAGTCCCAAATCACCTAAAAGGCTGTCAGTTTTGTGAAGAGTCAGGGGAAGGAAAGAGCTTTGCAGCAGACTCAGGATATGGTGCAAAGAGCCCTGACACTGAGCCATGAGACTGGCAGATAATATGGTACCAGTGGTTGGAAAGTATTCCCCCTGGCTGGTGCGACTGACATACATTTACAGAATGGAGGCAGAGAAGAATAAGGTTAGTCACTACATGGGATGCCTTCCTATTCTTATGCCTAAGGGTGATGGCAATGGGCAAAAGCAGCAGCCTGGCCTGAGAAGAGCACGGTGACAGACACAGTTTTCATAAATGAGAACATTTTACCCTACTGCCCAGGTAAGCTACCTAGACCAACAAATGAATCCTCCTAAAATGAAGGAAAACTAGAATGGATAGTTCAAAAATGAAATAGCGAATATTGGTTACATGACCTATGAATAGTGTCAGTGTGGGGGTCTGTGTATTTCTTCCCATCAGGTTCTTCAGGAAAGGAGCCCTCCATAATTGTGAAAAAGGTGATCCCTAAGTTTATATGAAACAGGTAGATCTTAGTAGTATAAGACATGCTGCTGCTGCATAGATCGTAACGAATGTTATGAGGTGCCAAACACACTTTTCAGGATTGAATGACATATTTTCCCAGTCATTGGCAGTTCCGATGACTCATTTGCTGCTGAAACATTACCTCCATCTAGACATGGTGAGTTACCTGGAACAAAGAATATTGCCTCATTCAAGCTCATATGCCCTTCCTTGGAGTAAACCGCGTGCAATGCCTAGTCTATGTAAGAAGCTCAGTCCCTTATTTTAATTTTAGAAAGCTCTGAAGGAGGATCCCAACCTAACTAAGACTTGTTCTATGTATGCATCACAGTCTAACTTCTTTTGTTAAATCCTGATGCCTTTAGTTCCCCACAGATATGGATCCTGAGAGAATGTCCCAGAGAATGTCCCAAACTTTCCAATCCACAGATACCCGGTTCATTGCTTTCTGGGGAACCTGACTTGTGATCTCAAACTTGAAAAAACACAGAACTCTTAATAGTTATCATTACATCATTGATCAAACTGGACTTGATTAAGACCAAGCAGAAATAATTTTATTTTCTCACTACTTGTTCTGAAAGGTTATCACTCCCCACTCCTAGATGACATTATCACACAGATCTTTAAGATTTCTAGTCCTCTTTAGACATAAGAGCGATCATTTCAGAAAGTAAAATGGCCATCCTCCTCTGGGTCTCTTCACCTGTCCAGGTGGCCTTCCCAAGTGGCGCTTTTTCTTTCTTTCTTCCTTTCTTTGACTACACTGCATGGCTTGTGGGATCTTAATTCCCCAAGTGGGGATCAAACCCATGCACCCTGTAGTAGAAGGGTGGAACTCTAACCACTGGACCACCATGGACAGTCCCTGACCCTCTGCCCCCTCCCCCATTTTTTCCAAGTGTTCTTTCTTTTGGAAAGTTCTAGCAAGCTCCCTCTCAAAGGTCCATTTTTGGTACTTGGGAGATACCTACCATCATAGTCATCTGCAGAAGTTTCAGAATGTCCCGGAATTTGCCTTTAGTAGTCTCTAGGTGATGGGAACACCAAAGAATTCTAAGAAGCAGGTCGCGTGAAGGCTTTTTACTCACACAGGGATAAGGAAAGCACCTCTCTGTGCTGTGCAAGATTTGCTCCTGTTTTGTCTCACCCCTACTCTTATGGCCTGGGAGTGCATTGTCAATAACTCTGGCAGTGCAAGTTTTATCTCAGCCTGCCATGGTAGACCAGGTCTTCTCTTTATACTGGGACATTTCTTGGAACATGATATTTTCTCTCAACCACTGGGTGGTGGTGGTTTAGCCACTAAGTTGTGTCTGACTCTCACAACCTCATGGGCTGTAGCCCAGTCAGGCTTCTCTGTCCATGGGATTCTCCAGGCAAGAATACTGGAGTGGGTTGCCATTTCTTCTCCATCAACCACTGGGGCTTTGGCCAAAAAGGAGATGGGAAAAAAATCTCTCTTTAACATCCTGCTAAAATTATTATTAATAGTAATTACATGTAAAAACTAATTTTACTATTTCCCAGAACAAATGCCACTCTTGCTATTTACTAGAAAATTAATTAAGTGAAAAATTATGAACAAATAATTTTCAAGATGTGTACATCAAATACTTTTTTGTAGTGAATGTAAAGTACAATGTAGATTAAAAATGAAATATTTCTTACAACATAAGGAGTGGATAAAACTGCTTTATTGGACTAATTGGCACTTAGGGGTTTTGAAATCTCTGACTCTCCATCCCTCTTATATACCCCCTCACACACACATACACACACACACACAAACATACAAGTGGTTAATTTGTTTTATTAATATAGCTTGCTTCTAAACTGTAAACTTCAGGATGCTACTGGCAGGTGCTATTCTATCATGCGTACAGATAGACTATCTTATTCTCAATACACTAAAAGACAAAATTTTAAAAATATACATGGAAAATGTTATTGTATTTTTCTTAATTTTCCTAACATTTGATTTCAATAACTAGGTTACTGGAGACATCATGATTACTGAAGACATCTTTTGACTACTGTAAATATCTTGCTGTAGTTTATATATATCGTGATTAAATGAATTGAGCATTATGGGTCAATTGACACTCATCGCCCAGTTTTAATACTGCTTATTAACTCATATACTAACATTGTATTTCTAGGCTCCCTTTCTTTAACCAAGGTATTAAAGGTTTAACCATGTTATTTATGAAGATAAATAAATAAGTTTAGGAATAAAAAACAATTCACCTGCCCACTGTGACAACCAAAGCACTCCAGGGTGTTCTCCTTCTATGTGATGGAGGTGTGAGTGACAGCATGAACACAGCAGCTGGAAATCCACCAATACCAATCATATTTGACTTTAAAGTCATCATTGGAGCCTCTCAATATATTTCAGCTTTGAGGAAGGAATATTTTGCTAGTTTCTTTAATGACAATAGCAATAGTAATTAAAATACACCCCATTACAGCCTTTAAAGGCAAGACATATCCGTGCCCCTGCCCCTGGGGATAAGCTGCTGCTGATGGTGAGGAACCATTGAAGGGATTTGAAAAGATCATGCCTTATCTTAGGACGACTTCCCTGGTGGCTCAGATGGTAAAGCATCTGCCTACAATGCTGGAGACCTGGGTTTGATCCCTGGGTCAGGAAGATCCTCTGGAGAAGGAAATAGCAACCCACTCAAGTACTCTTGCCTGGAAAATACCATGGATTGAGGAGCCTTGTAGGCTACAGTCCATGGGGTCACAAAGAGTTGGACATGACCGAGCAACTCCACTTTAAGGCGTGATCAGATTTGCCACAGTATGGAGAATGATTGACAGGTTGGGGGTTGGGGATGCAAGCAGTTTAGAAGATGGAAGGAGAATTCAGAGACTATCGTAGCAATCTAAGGATGAGATTGACCTGAAGGAGAATAGATACAGGATTTGGAGAACTAGATACATTCTAAACACTGTCAGAAACACCTGTGTCCTTGGTAACTGTTTGCTTATTGAGGCTTTGGGCAAAGAAGAGGAAGGACAGAGAAGATGTGAAAGTCTGGTTTGGGGGTACAGATTAGGGAGTGATATCACTCACCGAAATAAGACAGGGAGAGGGAAAAGCTTTTCCAGAAAAAGACAATTTCAGCTCAAGATATTTTGAGAGTAGAGTATTTGTGGACAATTTAAGGAACTATGCCAAATATGAGCATCTCATCCAGAACTCTTCAGAGAAGACTGAGAGTAACTGGAGCAGGAAATCTTACTCCAAATGAGTAAGAACCCTGTGAAAGGTCCTCATAGGAAAGACTCTCTCAATAATGATGAGTCACCACTCTAACATAACATTTTTTTATATCAATTTAGGGGTTGTAACCCAAAAGTTCATACTGTGAACTCCAATGATACTTTGGCCATCTCCTGCGAAGAGTTGACTCATTGGAAAAGGCCCTGATGCTGGGAGGGATTGTGGGCAGGAGGAGAAGGGGATGACAGAGGATGAGATGGCTGGATGGCATTACCGACTTGATGGACATGAGTCTGAGTAAACTCTGGGAGCTGGTGATGGACAGGGGGGCCTGGCGTCCTGCGATTTATGGGGTTGCAAAGGGTCAGACACGACTGAGCGACTGAACTGAACTCAAAAGTTAAATTCTATTAATAAATGGTATATGTGTTTATTTGGAGAAGGGAACGGCAACCCACTCCACTACTCTTGCCTGGAGAATCCCACGGACGGAGGAGCCTGGTAGGCTATAGTCCATGGGGTCGCAAAGAGTCGGACACGACTGAGCGACTTCAATTCAATGTGTGTTTGTTGTCTATCCCAAACAATATACAAAAACAATTGAGATTAAAACAAGCTTTAAAATTTTCATGACTTGCACCTTACTGCATCTCATAAAATGAGATCCATGTCACTGAACTGTCTTAAAATAAAATCCAAAAAGGAAATTCTGACTCATTATTCTAAACTGATTCAGTTAATGAAAATTAGCACAAATGAGAGTTTGGACAAAACTTTGTGGAAGGACGACATAGTTGTGCTCAGTGGCAGCTCACATTCCTGTAGCATGCTCAAATATAGGCTGCTGATATGGTTAAATATAAAATTTTATATTAATTTTCTGTGTTTAGGCTACTGCCTCATTTCTGCAATCAGTGGAGTAGTGGATAACTTACTAAACATGCCATTTATTCTCATACCGATAAAGCAAAGGAAAATCCACTGATAGAGATTATAGCAGTGTAAAGAACATGACAGGGAGATCAGAAGAGAGGAAATAGCATGTTAATGACATTCAATATTCTCCCTGTGTCAAGTCATCAGCATTTTTATTGCCACTATTTCTCAGCATACACTATTAGAATTTATTGAGTCAATCTGTCTCCATCACCTGTGATATAATATATTTTATTCAATAAGATATGGAATAATATTTATCTTTCAACTCCAATGACTGGCTTTCAGGACAATAACTGCTTATCAACCAAGCATTACAAGAGGAGAAGAGGTTGTACGTTTTAATATCTGACCTCAGGGTTGCCATTTTAGCATCTCTACACTTGGTACTAAGAAGTGTGCAGACTTCAATCCAAGAAATCATTCAGATTCAGGAGTTATGACAAATGATAGTATCAAATCACGTTATAAAGTTCTAGCCTAGTGAAGCATATTGCAAGAAGTTGAGAGGAAAAAAAAATAGACTAGACTCTAAAGTTTACCCTATGAGACATTTGCACTGGGTTCTTGACACCAGAATGAGAATCAAGTGCATACCTAGGAACATTCATTTCGTAAGAAATATGGGAATGGAAAATGAATGTTTTTTACGTGCCTCAAATACCTCTCATTGAAAAATCAAGGTAGAAGTGAATCTGTAAGTTATGTTCTCAAGTTGTCATTCTGAATCTAGGTGCATTCAGGGGCGGACATTGGGTCCTGATTTTCCATGTCGTCAAGGTAATTGATATTCCACAGTGGCGGTTTAGAAGGAGGACTGTGCTGCTGATGGCTGCTTGGTTTCGGGAGTCGTATGGGTTTAAGAAATTCTACAACAGAGTTAATGAAATTCTCAGCTTTCTGCAGTTTAGGTTTCAGTTGATCATGTCAGATACTTTTGAAAAAGAATTAACTGTTTTATTCTCCTGTTGCTTTAATAAACATTTTTGCATATTGGCTTCTTTCTAGCTTTCTCCCCAGAAATCCCATGTCGCTGTGTAGACAAAAGACTGTCATAATACTGACATGATTGAGTTGGTTTTTGGTGGTTTCACCTCAGAAACGAAGGGGTCTGGAACTCCTGCTGATAAAAAGCACTAATTCATCTGCTGTTAGCTTTGCTCAACAGGAAGTCCTGTCTCCTGGCCAGAGAGCTCAGAATTGCACACAAGCCACTTCCTGTCAGGCACTTTATTGCTTGATTGTGTCAACTCTTGCCGACCTGCATGAGTGGGTCAGGAAGCAGGTAAAACACAAAGATATCCACCTTCCAACAAGCACATCTCAACACGTGTCATGTTAATACCATGTGAACTCAACGCAGCCATCTTTATTAGTCCCTGACTTAAAAAAATAAAATCAGTCTGAGCTCTTGTTACAATAATAATCAACTGCACTCACCTTTCTCTGCCCAACCTACACACACGCATCCTATTCATTCAGTACTGCATACGGAAGAAAATGAAAAAAATGGGGGTATTGGAATCATCCGATTTGAATCCAAATCCCAGTTGAGCTACTTACTATCTGTTTGACATTAAATAAACTCACCTCTCTGAGCTGCAGTCCATTTGTCATTAATGCTTGCTTTTAAGAGGCTATGATAAAGATAAATGAAATAATACATGGAAAGGAACTGGCCTCAGGTCTGAGTCACAGTAAGTGCACTTTCTTCCCTTGAAAGAAAGCAGAAAGAAACAACTAAACTTTTGCCTTATATTATGCTCTTGAAAGAAGACAGCAGAGTGTAGCTCGGTTCATTTATTTACTTGTTACTGCACAGGAAGGGGGTGATGGGAAGGAGGAAGTGTGTTTAGGCGAGATCACACTTTAGCCCTCCTGGGAATTGCTCTGAGTATGTGTTTTGGGTATCCTACTTATATCTTCTGAGAGTCCCCATTTTAAAAGCATGGCCTTTCTTTACTTTGGCACCACATGAGATGGCAACAATAGGATTAAAAGGAGTGTATCTGGTTTAAGATTTGTCTTGAAGCTTTACGGAAGCCAAAAGGAGGTGTTATATTCTCGGCTTAGTGGGGCAACTGTTGGCACAGGAAACCTCAGCCTCAAATCCTTGGCTGTCCTCCACAGATTTGAGGTTGCTTTGTTGTGTGTGTACCTTTATGTATGGGTATTGGGGGCGGGGGAAGACTCAGAAGAGGGAGTGACTTGGGGGAAAGTGAACGGAGTTGCAACATTTGATAAAGAGGTGTGTGGGTCTGGATCAGATCCCGATTGCTATGCCTCCACTGACAATCTTGTACAAAATGTCCCATCTGCCAATCTCAGCAGGTCTGTCTTTGGGCAAGTTTTGTAGCCCAAAGGCTGTTGATTTATTTATAGAGGGGAAGGCGAACGTATATCTCAGGGAAGACAAATGAAGAAATATGTACAGGATATATAGATCAATCGTTATTCATTATTCAACCCACATTAGTTTCCTATTATTGTGTGGCTTCTTGCTTACTTATAAGAGAGAGACCTCCACCTGGGGACTCACAATGTGATATCTATATCACATGCAAAAATTGAGCAATGCAAGAAACTACCTTAGGCTTTCCATAGAGAATCCATTTCAAACAGTCTCTCCCATTAAATGAAATTACACTTTCGTGGATCATATGTCCTGACTGGATGTTCAACTATATAGTGGTCCAGTGAATGCCCCCTGACACTCTTCCTTGAGTATATAACAAGAACAACACAACTCAGCATCAAGACCTAAGTTAACCATCAATCGACCACATGGCTCGAACAGAAGGTCAGTTTATTCAGTTCAGCTCAGTTCAGTCGCTCAGTCGTGTCCGATTCTCCGCGACCCCACAAATCACAGCACGCCAGGCCTCCCTGTCCATCACCAACTCCTGGAGTTCACTCAGACTCATGTCCACAGAGTCGGTGATGCCATCCAGCCACCTCATTCTCTGTCGTCCACTTCTTCTCCCACCCCCAACCTTTCCCAGCATCAGAGTCTTTTCCAGTGAGTCAACTCATCGCATGAGGTGGCCAAAGTATTGGAGTTTCAGCTTTAGCATCAGTCCTTCCAGTGAACACCCAGGATTGATCTCCTTTAGAATGGACTGGTTGGATCTCCTTGCAGTACAAGGGACTCTCAAGAGTCTTCTCCAACACCACAGTTCAAAAGCATCAATTCTTTGGCGATCAGCTTTCTTCACAGTCCAACTCTCACATCCATACATGACCATTGGAAAAACCATAGCCTTAACTAGACGGACCTTTGTTGGCAAAGTAATGTCTCTGCTTTTTAATGTACTATCAAGGTGGTCATAACTTTCCTTCCAAGGAGTAAGCGTCTTTTAATTTCATGGCTGCATCTGCAGTGATTTTGGAGCCCAAAAAAATAAAGTCTGACACTGTTATTGAATACCCATTTAATGATATGAGAACCTACTAAGTTCCAGATGCTGGGTAGTGGGAAATAAGATATAGAGGTCCTTCAGCTTCAGAGCTCATAAGTCAGTGATGGAAAGAAAAGTATCAAACAGACACATGAAGCGGTATCTGGTAGTGATAAAATTCTCAGAAGCAAATCAAGGCAGGGTAATTGGATAGAGACTAAAAGATGGAAGGGGCTATTACAGACAGTAAATGTCAAGGAAATGCTTTCTGAGCAGAGATCTTAATTAAGTGAAGGAGAAGTCCAGGCAATGATTTGGAGAAACAAAGAAGCCCACTGATGTATTAGGAGAATAATGCATGGACCGCTGTGGCTGAGGCTGCAGACAGCCTGCGTCAGACTAGGGGAGACCAGACAGGTGGGATGTGGATCAGAGACTTAGTCAGAAGCCAGGGAAGCCCGGCCTTATAGACTGGAGGAAGGAGTTTGGATTTTTTTTTATTTCCTTTTGAGTATGATATAAAGCCATTGATTGGCTTTGAACCTGAGAATGGTGTTACCTACTTTTTCTTTGCCAAAATTATTCTGGCTGCTCCTGTCCAACTGACAGTAATGAGTAATTATGGGGAAATTACTATGCGAAACATTGTTTATTCAAGCACTGTGATTCTGTGGTGAGCACGATAGTGACACGGAGTGAATTGGGCAGACGAGATCGGGCAGCCCAACTCTAGGCAAGTTACCAGATTTTTTCTTTTAATTAGTTTTTATTGGAGTATGGTTGATTTATAATGTTGTGCTAGTTTCTGCTGTATGGCAAAGTGAATCAGTTATACATATACATATATCCCCTCTTTTTTAGATTCTTTTTCCATAAAAGTAATTATGGACCATTTAGTAGAGCTCCCTGTGCTATACAGTAGGTCCTTATTAGTCATCTATTTTATATATAACAGTGTATATTTGTCAATTCCAATCTCCCAGTTTATCTCGTCCCCTGTTTCCCCCTTGGGAAGCACAAGTTTGTTTTCTGTATCTGTGACTCTACTTCTGTTTTGGAGATAAGTTCATTAGTACAGTTCTTTTTAGATTGCACATATGAGTGCTATCATATGATAGTTAACTTTATTTGACTTCATTCAATATGACAGTCTCTAAGTCTATCCACATTGTTGCAAAAGGTATTAATCCATTCTTTTTTATGGCGGAGTAATATTCCATTGTATAAATGTACTACATCTTCTTTATCCATTCATCGCTCAATGAACATTTAGGTTGCTTCTATATCCTGGCCATTGTAAATAGTGCTGCAGTGAGCATTGGGATGCATGTATCTTTTCAAATTGTAAGTTACCAAACTTTGAGCCTCAATGCTCTCATCCATAAATTGGGAAGAAGACCACCCATGCCTGGAGCTGTTCTGAGAATGTAGTAAAGAACATATGTGAAGTGTTTAATGATGTTGCTGAAAAATAATAAGTGTTCAAAAATGTTAACCCCCCTTGAGCCTCATGTCACGTTATTCAGTATGTTAAGCCTAGCGGGCCTTTAATACAGGCCAGATGCTACAGTCATCAGAGCACAGGGACTCTCACAGCCCCCTGGGGAGGAGCATAAGTAACATGGAAAAGGAGCAGGACAGAACCACAGCAATCGCTAACTGCTCAACAGTGCCTGCAGTGAACGCTGGAGAAACTCAGTGGAGAGAGAGACCATGCTGGAGTTGTTAGGGCTGACTTCAGAAACTTAGCAAACGTCAGAGCAGTTGACGAGGGAAGGGCAGCTCACTGTGACCTTCTGTCCACATGTGGAGAAATCTGTATTTTGTCCAGCTGAGAAAATGTAACCGTTGCCCTCAAGTGCCACAACATGAGGGAATTCTGTCAATTAGTGACGTCTTTATTTGAAGAAACATGTCTGTGATTCTGATGTCTTTTAGTTACACGCGGAGGAGTCACGGACCGAGAGTCGTGTGGCTAGGGGAGGCTAGGGAGAGAAGGAAAGGGCAGAAGAGCGTATAAAGGAAAGGGGAGAAGCACTGCCTATTTAATGTAAAGCACAATGAGGAGGGCACCGTGAGAGATTTCAAAACAGTAACCATTTATGAGGTGCCCATGGTGAAGAGAACAACCAAAGATCCCAGGTTTAAATTCTCAGCTGCACATTACCTATCACTCAGCCAAAAATATCACTGTTTCTCCTAACACAAACTTCAAAAGGCTGTGTGCTCTGGACTGACATCCACCTCCTAATAGGTGTCTAGAAAATCCATTTTCTACTATATTTGTTAATAAATCTTAGTAAAGCATGAATTATAAAGAAATGCAATGTCTTAGCTTGAATAAATCAATAAGGCTTTTAAACACAAACTCATTAGTATAAAAGATTATTCCCATTTTTCATTATATTGAGAAAGAAGGAAAATTGTAATCATATCAATGTGTGTCATCCATTGAACTAACGTGATGTCAAATGCATCGTCTAAAAAATTGAAACATTCCACACAGATCAGATATTGTTTATTTATTTACTATCCTTCTTCCCAGAAATCTTTTCACATCCCCACACAAAATTCCTTTCAAAGAATAGTTGAGACAGCTTACCAAAAATGCATACAATTCACTAAGAAAAAAATAGAAATCAGAGAGCCATATATTACTATTAAAAATAGAATGTCATATAAATGAGGGAAGGAACAATGAATACATCATGTTTTAATAGTGATTGCCTTTCACTCTGTAATCCAGTTGGACTCTCTAGATATCAACCTATGAACAGTCCTGTAATATTTGCCCAGGTAATTCATTTTAGGAAAGATTAATATTCAATAAGATATCAAGTAATTGGAGATTACTGCAAAAACAGTAAATACTCTGGATAACTGTTTTCCATCTTTTAGGCCATTTTCACAAGTTCATGGAAGAATTGTAATACGAGTTTTTTAACAAGAAAACCTCACTGGAATATTGTCTGTGCATGTCTACCCAGTTCTATTCACACATCTTCACATTTATTCACACACATACATATGTTTCTGTTTCAACGCCTATAGATATATGTATGCTTGCTTTGTAGAGAGAGCAAGATATTCCCAGAGGCAACTGCAGAAGGAGGCTATCACATTTCTGAGTTCTTGTGGTGTGCAAGCCAGTACTGCCCGAAGACAGTGGCCCTTTGCCAAGATGAATGGCCCTTTGCCAAGCAGGATTTGATCACTGAGAGGGAGATACATGTCCTCACCTGTGACCACACCTCCACAGTAATTGTAACAAGCACAGGGCTTCCTTATATGTAAAGATATAGGGGTGAGGTTATCGGTGTCAGCCGAGAAGAGGAACCAGGAGCCCCAGGGAACATGTCAATCCTTTTATAAGCGATGTAAATCCAAAAAGCAGTCCAGCATCAGCCAGACAGCTCACTCCTTGTATTGATATTGTTCAATCACAAAGTCATGTCCAACTGCTTGCAACCCCATGGACTGCAACATACCAGGTTTCCCTGTCCTTCACTATCTTCCGGGGCTTGGTTAAATTCATGTCCATTGAGTCAGTGATGATATCTAACCATCTCAATCTTCTGTCGCCCCTTCACCTTTTGCCTTGTATAAAAGAATATAATCAGCAGAGGTCTCCGAAAAAGCACAAAATAAAGCACTCTAAAATTTTAGTGGTAGATTTTGCATTCTACATAAACATCTCACTCAAATATTTATCATAGAGTATTCTATCTTTCCTTTTCCTGGTTGTTCTCTAAGTGAGAAAATTTCATTAACAAACCATGGATATAAAATATGAAATCAAAATCCTTTACAGCTTAGGAGAAGCCAAACATCACTAAAAAGAATTAGTTTCTTTCACTGTCTAGAAATTTTTCATGAAAGACCTTGGCTGGCCTTTTGATATTAAAACTTCCTAACAAGTATTACACAGGAGTTTTAAATTAGAACTTGCTGTCACCGAGACAGTTATAAACTGTTAAATATGTCCTTTCTATGCTAAGCTCCTGTAAAGTATGCACATGGCCATGGCCGGGACACTCTTCCTGACAAGTAGCAGGGTGAGATCACAGAGATGTGTGCAAGCTGCCTGCAAGACTGTGCAGGTGGCCCTGTTAGGAGTGTGTGTGTGTGTATGTATGTATGTGCGCATGCACGCGTGCGTATGTGTGTGCGCGCATGTGTGTGTTCAAAATAAGCCATACTTCCCAAATCATATACTTCCCTCCAATGAGTTTCTCATAGAAATCGTTGTATTTTTCAATAATATCTACAAGTCAAAGAGTGATTTTCAAGCTAACTTTTCATGCACTGGACTAATTTAACATCAAATTTTCTCAAATGGTAAGAACTGGGAAAAGTCATTCTGTTTTATAATTATCCATAAAATGGATCATGATCCAGATGCTCTCATAATTTTACCAGCTCTGAAAAAATAAGTCATCGTTTGAAAATATTTTGCTGTTATCATTATTTTTCAGAAAACTGAAAAGTAGTATATGAGGTCAATGACCATATCCTAGAAATTGCGGGGAGTGGGAGGAGTAGAGAAAAAAGGAAACAAACTTCTACTTTTTCTCATTCCTATGTTTTGTTTTGTTATTTTATAATATTTTCCAGCAACATATATCTCACTCCAATTTTTGTTCTGGTGATTGTATAATGAACTCTGCTTTCTCCTATCTGACCAGCAGAGCCCATAATTAGTGCTTCATTATAGTTTATGTGGCCACTTTGGTCAAAAAAGAAAAGAGTATCTTTGTTACAGTCAATGAAGTATTTAAGGCTATGCCCAGGACAGAGCTGGGTTTATTAAACACTTGGGTAAGCAATAATAAGCTTACATTGATCGGGCAACGCGATAGATCTCTTTTATGTGCTGCTTACAACAACAACAGCAACAAAATCAGGTAGAATCAAAAATAAATGGGGGCCCTGTATGCTACAGTGCCCACTTCCCTACAAGGCCAACAGAATGAAAGAAACATAATCCCTTCCTCTGAGAAAAATTAACTCCAAAAATAAGAAATTTCTGCTTCCTACAGACTTTGACAAAAGAGGAGGATACCTCTTATATGCTGCAGTGCTAGTTAGATGCCTTAAAAGTCAGGGACGAGCCCAGCACTTCCCTTGCATGTGTGCTCAGTTGCTCAGTCATGGTAGCCTCTTTGTGATGCCATGGACTGTAGCCTACCAGACTCCTCTGTCCATGGGATTCTCCAGTGGGTTGCTGTTTCCTTCTATAAGGGATCTTCCCAACCCAGGGATCAAACCCATGTCTTCTGCGTTGCAGGGGGATTCTTTGCCACTGAGCCATCAGGGAAGCCTCTCATTCCTTGCATATAAAGGTTAAATAAGTTATCTAAGGTTTCAGAGCAAGAATTCAAATCAAGGGAGTTTTTTCAAAACATGAGGACTTAAATCCCCAATTTTTACCTTCTTCAGCTTAAGCAAAGAAGGATGCTGCTTGTGTGGATATTTGCCTTTTATGATTTTTAAATGAAAAAAATTATTATTGATTCACCTTCCTTCCAAAATTAAACCTGCTGCGAGACAGAATCCCCCTCTTACTGTAGAGGCTAAAGAGACTGGCTACTCATTGTACTGGCTTCTGCAGCAAGCACACAACCACATGTCCCAGAGCAGCTGGTAGCATCTGGAGACTTGAATTGGGAGCCAGTGATGCTCAGAAGGTTCAGAAGATGAGGGATGGGGAGCGGTTCTTAGGTGACACAGTGTTAAAGAGTCTGCCTGACAATGCAGGGTTCAATCCCTGGGTCAGGAAGATCCCCTGGAGGATGAAATGGCAATCCATTCCAGTATTCTTTCTTAGGAAATCCCATGGACAGAGGAACCCGGTGGGTTAGAGTCCATGGGGTCGCAAGGAGTTGGATATAGCTTAGTGACTGAGCATGCACACAGGCAGAATGCTCAGAAGGTGAGTGGGGTAGGGATCCATTCATTTTGGCTGCAGTAGGTATAATGTCTTATTTCCCTAAGTGGAGGGAATCGTGGTGTCCGGAGACAGGGGATGGAGCCACATAGTGCCTGGCCATGTGTGCTCTTGGATCCACGCTCATCAGGACAAGAGCTGTGCAGTGACTCCCCAGATTCTGGCTGCTTCCTGGCTCCTTTCAGTTTCTTTTTTCTGAGCCTGCTTCTGCGTTCTTCCCATTTCCCTGGTGGCTTCAAAAGTATGTTTCCTCTTTAAACTTGTCAAAGTTGGTTGCTGCTTGCAACTGAGATCTCTGCTAAATACTTGATTATAAGTTGGTGTTTTCATTTATGCAAGCATTCAGCAAAATAATTGAGCTTGTTATATTTTGCAGCACTAGGTGAATTTCACATTATTTCTTTGGAGAGTGACATTTAAAGTTTTATCATTTCTGAATTTTTCCTCGCTACTGTCCATCCAGCTCACCGTATGCATGGATAAAGGTTAGTGTGCTAAGCCCACCATGTCAGAGCCTGCACACCTTCTGCCAGGAGGGAGCAAGAGAGGCATGCATTGTCATCCATGTTAGTTTTCTTCAGGGATCATTGCTCAAGGCAGGTAAAAACAAAAATGAAAATGGATCACTCAAAAAATTATTGGAGCTTCAGCTTCAGCATCAGTCCTTCCAATGAATATTCAGGACTGATTTCGTTTAGGATGGACTGGTTGGATCTCCTTGCTGTCCAAGGGACTCTCAAGAGTCTTCTCCAACACCACAGTTCAAAAACATCAATTCTTTGGCGATCAGCTTTCTTTCTTCTTTTTTTTTAGTAACACATTCAACAAAGATTTTTTTATTTTTTATCTCACCAAGATGTGTACACTTTTTTTTCAAAAATTAACTTATTTATTTTAATTGGAGGCTAATTACAATATTGTGGTGGTTTTTGCCATACATTGGCATGAATCTGCCACAGGTGCACATGTGTCCCCCATCCTGAACCCCCTCCCACCTCCCTCCCCACACATCCCTCTGGGTTGTCCGGGAGCACCAGCTTGAGTGCCCTGTTTCAAGCATCGGACTTGCACTGGTCATCTGTTTTACATATGGTATTAAACATGTCTCAATGCTACTCTCTCATATCATCCCATCCTCACTCTCCACATAATACAAAAGTCTGTTCTTTACATCTCTCTTTCGCTTCCTTGTGTACAGGATCATCGTTACCATCTTTCTAAATCCATATGTATGGGTTAATATACTGTGTTGGTGTTTCTCTTTCTGGCTTATTTCACTCTGTGTAATAGGCTCCAGTTTCATCCACCTCATTAGAACTGACTCAGATGCCTTCTTTTTTATAGTTGGCGCTCAGCTTTCTTTATGGTCCAACTCCCACATCCATACATGACTACTGGAAAAACCGTAGCTTTGACTATATGGACCTTTGTTGGTAAAGCAATGTCTCTGCTTTCTAATATGCTGTCTAGGTTTGTCATAGCTTTTCTTCCAAGGAGCGAGTGTCTTTAATTTAATTAATCAGCAGTGTTAAGTCTTTTAATATTTTTAATATAATTAGCACCTGTGCCTCTACAATAATCACTCATGCATGCATGCATGAACTCATTCATTGCCTTGGATGAACCAAGACCTCACCCCAGGACAGTTACACAGCCAAGGTGGGAACAGATAGTCATCAAGTAATCACAGAATTCATAATCTGTAAAGGTGACAGTTGCTCTGAAGGAAGGGTTCTGCCAGGACAGTTTGAAAATATAAAAAGGGAGACAGGATCTGCCCTGATAAGAAATGGCACAAGAGGATTTCCTGAAGAAATGACATAAGAATATAGGGATTGATTAGGGAAGGTGGGACAGGGGGAGGGATGTGCTAGTTACTGTTGAACAAATTACTACAAAGTTTGTGACTTAACAAACAGTTCTTACATTCTGGAGGTCAGAAGTCTGAAATTAATTTCACCGATCTAAAATTGAAGAAATTGGCAGAGCTGGTATCTTCTTGAGTCTCGTGGAGGTCGTCTGTTTCCTTGCCTTTTCCACCTTCTTTTAGAGGTCACTCAAACTCCTCGGTGCATGGCTCTAGCCAGCAGTAGAGCATCACGTCTCTGACTTCTGCCTCCATTCTTACTTCTGCCTTTCACTCTGATCCTCCTGCTTCCCTCCTATAAGGACTCTTAACATTACGTTGGGTCCACTTGGACAATACAGGATGATCTCCTTAACTTATCTCAGAACTCTTAATCACATCAGCAAAGTGCCTTTTACTTTGTGACATATTGACAAGCTCCAAAGATCAGGGTGTGGATGGGGGCACTCTGGGTGGAGGGAATAGCCTGTGCAAAGGCACTGAGGCAGTCCAGGGCATGGTGCATCTGGGGAATTGAGGGACATCAAATGGAAAAAATTGGGAAGAGAGTGGCATGGAAGAGGCTAAAGAGAAACAAGATGCACCAATTGCACAGGGAAGGACTGGAAGGTCATGTCAAGGACTTTGCTAGGATCTTAAGCACAGTGAGGAGTCAAGGTTCACTCTGCAACTTATTGTGTCCTTTTTTTTTTTTTTTTAGCATAGCGCAGTTGAATCATAGACCACTTTAATATTTCTGGTTACTTGACTTGCACTTTTGAAGATGGTTGTGACTCCTGAGTGAAGAACTGATGGCCATGCAGCATGAGAAGAAGAAGGGAAAGTGTGCACAGTGCACACCAAGAGGAACACAGGGCATGAGATCCCAGGACACATTTCAAAAATCAAAGCGGGAGATGGGGTCTGAGTGCTCAAAGAGAAGTGTCCCCTTCACACTCCATCCTGCCTCAAGCCTGTTAGACCACAAGCCACTCCCACTAGGGTGAGGAGTCTCTGAACAGAAATAAGTTTTTTAAAAATCATGGTTAGCAAGGCAGGGACATGTATAACCTAGGGGATTTAAATAAAGCATTAAAATAGCATTAACAAAATATTTTAAAGCAAAGTCAGTTCTTGAAAAAATACTAAAATAAGAAGCAGCAGTGTTAAGTCTAAAAAGAAAAAGCAACACAATTCTTGTCCTGGTAGGTTATCCTTCATCTCAATCACACTGTCACTGATTCTCCCAAGAGTTTTAATTATGCAGACTCATCTCTTAAAGTATCTAAGCTCCCTTTCACTGACATGAAAGTTAAAGTCTTTTACAGTTGCCTCCTGTCTTATTTTATTTACATTTGTGTCTGAAGAAAGAAAGAAAAAAAAAAGACTTATTTTTCTGTCCCAAATGTTAAGTTACCCTTGTTCTTAAAATATAGATAAAATTACTGAAAAACTTATTACACTTTCTTTGGAAAGCCTGCCATCTTCTACAAGACTGTTACACATTCTGCAGAGATGACAATTTCCTGGTGACCTTTGGTAACTTCCTTTCTTAGAGGCAAGTCTAATTTAGAGATTATGTCAGTTTTTTGTGTATGGTCCAAAAACCCCTTGGTGCTTATGTGTGTGAGCTAAAATTTCCAATTGATGATTAATTTGTTAATTCTAGTAAGAGAAGATATGATAAGAATATATAATATGTTTAGAAAACAAAAAATAATACTGATGCAATATTTAAATTGTTGCAACTCTTGAGTCTCTTCCCATAAACCTAGAGAAATCAGTTCTTCTCCAGATGTTCTTAAAGACTCACTCTAGGAGTATTTACTCAGTCTAAGAAGGAAGACACTGGAGACCTTTGCATGAAGCACAGTCAGTCTCCACAAAGAACCTACTCTCTCCTTGTTCTCTACTGTAATTTAACTCGTGGTGTTGCCACCAAGGATTTTTCAAGTGGATTTTTTCCATTTGAGACCATTGTTACCATTTCTCACAGTAGTTTCTGAAGGCAATGAGCCTGGAGAGATTTACTCTAATCATTGTGATGGGTCTCTTCTTTAATGCCATAAAGTCACATCAGAGAACTTCTTTCTCCTTCTGGCTCTCTCTTCCATTGGTTTTCATGAAGTAATGTTCTTCTTGCTTGTGTCTCTTCTCCAACCCAGCCATTATGTATTGGGAGTCCTGAAGACTCAGCCCCAAGACTCTTCTCCCTATATATATTTTTTGTACATACTCTTATCTGTTATGGATTACTCAAATTATACTTCAGCTTATTATTCAAATTATACTTCAGCTTAAACCTCTCTCTAAGATTTAGACTCCAATCTTCACTGAGGCTGATATGTCTTTGAATGAACTCAGGCTCTTTATGATCTTTTTGTCCAAACTTGATTCTCTTCATATACCTACTTCAGCAACTTTTCATCTAGCTGGGCAAATCAAGAACCTTCTCTGCTTTGCTTAGATCCTCAGTCATGTCTGACCCTTTGCCACCCTATGAACTGTAGCCCACCAGGTTCCTCTGTCCATGGAATTGTCCTGGAAAGAATACTGAAATGGGGTGCTATTTCCTCCTCCACGGGATCTTCCCAACCCAGGGATTGAACCTGTATCTCTTTATATCTCTTGCATTGGCAGGCAGATTCTTCACCACTGTCACCACCTGGGAAGCCCAGAAGAAAGGCTTCCCTGACCAGGAATAAAACCCAGGCTGTGGTGGTGAGGGCACCTAAACACTAGACCACCAGGGAGCATCGTCCTTAATTCCCCTCTCTCACTTACACCTGTTTCTTATCTATTACCAAGTCCTCTTGATTTTACCTCCTACATCTCTCCTGAAACCATTCATTTTCATCTTCATTGTTAACTCAACCATCCATGCACTGTCTCACTAGGATGACTGTCTTTAATTTCTTTATATGTGACAGGCTTCCTTCTTCCCCAGGAACTTCGCACATGATACTCTCATCACTTGATTAAGTCCTAATCCAAACCTCAGCTCTAGAATCATATCTTTATGAAAGACATTGTTGTCTTAATTAGCTCCCTTCATTATATGTATTCTTTGCTTCACATAAATTACTGTGAAATGTTTTACTCGTTTAAGAGATCATGTATTTAATATGTCTTCTCCAGCAGTCTATAATTTACATGAGGGTAGAACCCTATTTTGCTCATTCTTACACCCAGCATCTTGCATTGAATTGAACACATAATGATAAATATGCTCAGTCATGTTCAACTCTGTGACCCCATGAACTGTAGCCCTCCATGGAATTCTCCAGGAAAGAATACTGGAATGGATAGCCGTTCCCTTCTCCACTGGATCTTCCCAACCTGGGGATCAAATCCAGGTCTCCCACATTGTGGGCGGATTCTTTATTGTCTGAGCTACCAAGGAAGCCCATGATAAATATAAACACATTTATTGAATTAATGAATAAATCTGTGCCTCAGAAAATCATAATAACCTGTAAATTTGGTCAAGACTCAACAAACTTTTTCTATAAAGGGCAGATAATAAGTACTTTAGGCTTTGAAATCCTGCGGTCTCTGTGGCGACAATGTATTCTACCATCATAGTATGACAGCATCCGTGGGCATGGCTGTGTCTCAATAAAATTTTGTCAGCAAAACCAGTTTCAGGCTGGTTTTGGCCCAGTGGTTTACTTTGCTGACCCCTGATAGGGACGCCAAGTTTTAAAGGGCCATATATCTTTCTTTTTGACCACTTTCATCCTTTGACAAAGGTCAATGATTTCTCCAATTCACATTACTAAATAGTACATTTAACATGCCCATCTTTGTAACAGTTGTACCAGATTCAGAGAATCCCACAATTTCCTCCCAGAACAAAGACTACACATTTGCCTTTACTCATCTCGCTAAATGGCTGTATGTGGTTTCCTAAAACAAAGGAAGTCAACATTGAGGGCACAGCAGATTTTACTTTGAGGAACCTAAACTAACAGCTTACCCCCAACTGACAGCTTCTCAGTTATACTGAACTGATTGAAAATACTTTTTCGGTAATAAAATTGTTCATGAATGCCTGCTCCCTCTCACTTCAGTGACTGAGAATTACGTTCTTCGACTCCATGGCCAAATGACTTGCTTTGGCCAGTGAAATGGGTTTTGAAGTGCTGAGTGTCAATTCCAAGCAGAAATTTTAAGAGTCAGATTGTGTTTCTTTTCTCAGACTCAATGGTCCCTAATGTTCTAGAAAGAAACTGGTCTATGAGCCTGAGCTCAAAAAGAAGACTTCCCATAGCACAGTTGCAGCCTCAAAGAGCACATAAAGGAAGTACATATTTTGTTATTTTAAGCTGTTGAAATCATGAGGTCAATTGTTTGTGCATCATATCCTAGGTTATCATGACAAATAAACTGGAAACCTCTCACCCAAACATAGAACATCATTGTTGGAATGTGTGTGTGCTCAGTCACGTCTGACTCTGTGAGATCCTATGAATGGTAGCCTGCCAGGTTCTTCTGTTCATGGGATTTTCCAGGTAAGAATACTAGAGTGGGTATCCAGTTCTTCCTGCAGGGTACCTTCCTGATCCAGAGATCAAACTCGCACCTGCCTCTCCTGCATTCCATGTGGATTTTTTTTTTAACCTCTGAGTTATCAGGGAGGCCCTCATTGTTGGAAAAGCCATTGTTAATAAGGAATACGTATATTCTACAGCAATGTGAAAAGGATCCTAATTGTACTCAGCAATAGCTCAATGAAGTTAAACTGAACTGACAGACAAGCTACAAAATAAAGGGCAAAAACACATTCTGTGAAATTGCATTTAAAAATTTTAAAAAATTCAATCAACATAAAGTTATTTTACAATTCCTCATAAGATATTTTTATGCCAGCTTTCTAAAATCTCAGATCTGAGATGGTTTGGACGTAGCTGCGATGAACTGGAACCAACTTCGGACTGCCCTGTCGAAACATGGTGCCCTCTCTCCATTTGGCTACAAACTTTCCATCTCATGTAACAAGCACAAATGCCGTTCACTAACTTTCCTGACCATGACCTTTGTATCCACCATTTCAGGCTTGGTACCTGCCTGACACCCTGTCTATACCCTTAGTCAATAAGATTCTTGAGACCAGTGAGTGTGCTTCCCTCATCTTTGCATCCGTGGTTCTGAGCACAGTGCTTGTGAATACAGAATACATTCAGTATATATGGTTGGAGAAGGAAATTGCAACCCACTCCAATATTCTTGCCTGGAGAATTCCATGGACAGAGGAGCCTGGCGGGCTAAAGTTCATGGGGTTGCAAAGCGTTGGACACGACTGAGTGACTCAGCACACACAGTACATGTTGGCTAACACACAGCTGCAGCCAATTTTCTGTACTAGAAGCTTCTGCAGAGTTAAAAACAACGATCAGCTAGGCTTCAGATTTGCTTTAAAGCTATGAACATATCAATCCATCTCAATATTTATTAAAGTCAAAGAAGTATTAAGGAAAATCTGTATGCAAGGTAGGAGGAAAAGTACAGAGGCTGGAGAGGTCAAAGGAGTATATGACATTGGTAAGTTCTGAAACCTACAGGATGTAGTCCAAAATTCAGTTGAACTCCTAATGCTTTCTAAAAAGCAGAAAATATAACGACATGTTTTCCCTGGTATTTAGTATCACTTAATTTGAGACTCTTTCTCCAAGCCAGGTTTGGTAAAGTCCATTCACACCTCAAGAAGAGAGAGTAAAATTTGATGTCTGTGAGCCCAGAACTTTAATATTAATCACAAAGGCTATATCCTTTTCCCAAACCTGCTGTATTTCACTTCTCTGCCCTTCCCTCTTCCCACCCTCTTCCTTGCTCCATTACACTTTATTCTCTTCTTGGGGGGTGGGTGGCAGGGGGAGAGGTAATTCATGCTGCATCTTCAGACTCTGTGCAGAATGTCGTCTCCCTTCAAGGTGAACGACAGTAAGTCAAGCTCTTCATTTAAAAGGTGAGCAGGGGATCCACAGTCAGCAAAAGAATTATACACATAGATCAGCACAGTCTCAGGCCATACAGATAAAGTACGTAGAATCACTTGGCTATAGTATTTAGGTATTTCTCGATATACTTAAGAGCTGACTTTTGGATGTGCACAAGATTCTGGACTTGAAGGCTCTGGTAATGTGTTTGCCATTCACAATTTTAAGTCTTCACAGTGGTAAAGAAGTGATGAAGTTGCATTGATTTATTTTAATAAGAAAAAAAATACATAAAAAAGCTGTCATTTTAATTATATTTTACTTTCATGACATACTTGATTTAATTAATTTAGCACTATTAACACTTACAGCATCTTCCCTGGTGCCTCTGACGATAAAGAGACTGCCTGCAATGCAGGAGATATGGGTTCAATTCCTGAATCAGATAGATCTGCTAGAGAAGGAAATGGCAACCCAGTCCAGTAATTTTGCCTGGGAAAATCCCATAGAGGAGCCTGTCAGGCTACAGTCCATGGGGTTGCTTATGGGACAGCATTTTTATAGAGAATTGCTCTAAGCAGAACTCTGCATTCAACTTTACTCTCTCTAGTGGCCTTATCATTTATCTGCATTATGTGCAGTTTTGAGGCAGGAGAATCACAATATCTTGCAAAAAAAATAATAAACTCAGTGAAAGGAAGTTGCTCAGAGTGCCGATACTTTCTTCATTGGTGAATGTCTATTGTCCATTATCGTTTATATCTAATATGAACCATTCTGCACTGCTTGCCTCTAATCCCCATGCTTGTTAAGAAGCTTAAGAGGAGAATCACTTGATTTCAGGGCCTTTTGGAGTTCAAGGGCAAAGTGATTATTTCCTTAAAGGAAAAAAAAAAAGATCACGGACTCATCACAATTTCCAAAGTTCAACTCTTTTTTTGCTTCATTAATTAGAAGCCAGACCACACGCATATCTGGAGGCTTTTATACAGGCGATCAACCCTTTGCCCTGGGACCAATTACAGAAAAGTGTCCTTTACACATTACTCTCTGTGAATATCTAGTGTTCACATAAGCTGTCATGTTTCACCATGAGTCACGCTAAGGCCATAAAATCACATAGTTGGAGAGCTAATGATATGTTTGCTCTTCTCAGTTTAACTTACAAACATAACTGCACTTAAATGCCTACAGTTTATCTGCAACTTAAACATAAATGCATAAATATACATGTATATGTACACGTCAAAAACAGAGAACACCGTTTAATCAGTAAAGAATATCATGCTCTTTTGTCTGAAAGCAATGTTTTTATGTCTAATTCCATCCATAACAGTATTTTGTCCTTGCAAAATGACAGCAATAGTTGAGTGTGTTAATTGCAAGCTTGATTTGGATACCAACCTGAAATAGGTAGGTTTTTTTGATGTGTTTCAGACAACTGTTGACACAATGGGGTTATATGTAGCTCTATTATTGTTTAAAATGGTTTCACTCTTTCAACTTCATTCATCTGGTACACAGAGAGAGAAAGGAAGAGACTGGTCCTTCCTGCCTGGTTGAGGAATTCACTTATGAAATTATGAAGGCTAACAATTCCAAGATTTACAGTTGGCAAGTTGGAGACCCAGGAGAAACAATGGTATAACTCCAGTCCAAAGGTCAGCAGGCTAAAAACCCAGGAAAAGTCAGTGTTTCAGTTCAAGTCATAAGGCAGGGAGGAAAAGATGAAAGCAAAGCAATGTCCAGCTTGAAGACCATCAGGCAGGGAGAGTTCTTTCTTACCTATAGGAGAGTCAGATTTTTATTTCATTCATGCTTTCAACTGATTGTATGAGGCCCACCCACCTTAACGAGCACAATCTACTTTACTTAGTCTGCTGATTTAAATGCTAACCCCAATCAAAAACATCCTCACAAAGACACCTAGAATAATGTTTGATTCAAAGTCTCATCCCATGGCCCAGTCAGGTTAACACGTACAACTATTCATCACACTAACCAACATTACGGGACTTCCCTGATGGTTCAGACAGATTTCAGAATGCAAGAGACCAGGGTTCGATCCCTGGGTCAGAAAGATCCCCTGGAGAAGGAAATGGAAACCCACTGCAGTGTTCTTGCCTGGGAAGTTCCATGAACACAGAAACCTGGCGGGCTGCAGTCTGTGGTGTCACAAAGAGTCAAACATGATTCAGCGTGTAAGCACAGCAGTCTAAAAGGACTGAGTTCTCATCAGAGCTTTGAAAATTTGAAATGAGAAAGCAAGAAAGACTCACCCCTAAGAGCTAGGCAATGGCATCATCTTCTCACAGTGTAAAGTCTCTGGGACGAACAGAAGGACTCTTTTAGAGAGGTAACACTTAGAAACCTCTGAAGCATTTATATTCAATACCATGTGTGTTTATAAACAACTCCACTTTCTAGAAAGGGCCACCTAATTGTGACATTACAAGTGACTGATGTCATGGAGTGTTGTTAATGGGTGAATGGTGAGAAACAACACTCACAACACCACTTTCTGTGTCTTCCACTGGAGAGACAACTTGATTATTGTTGATAGAGCGGTTGTTGATAGAAGCAATGTTCCCATTGCTTCTTCTGCTAAATTCCAAGGCTGTAAAGCTAAGTTAACCTTTATTTTGTTGAGTATTGCACTTAAATCCAAAAAGAACTTACAAGGTATGCTGATTTCCTATTATTTATTTATTTTTTTTACAATGAGAGAAAGAGACTTAAACACCGGATTTGAGGATGAGGAAAGTGTCATCTTGTCAGTAATTATATAACAATGCTGGGATGGACAGTGGGGGCTTAAATTGGATGAAAGTGAAAGTATTAGTCACACAGTTATGTCTAACTCTTTGTGACCCCATGGACTGTAGCCTGCCAGGCTCTTTTGCCCATGAAATTCTCCAGGCAAGAATACTGGAGTGGGTAGCCATTCCCTTCTCAAGGGGATCTTTCCAACTCAGGAATTGAACCCCAGTCTCCTGCATTGCAAGTGGATTCTTTACTGTCTGAGACACCAGGGAAGCCCTTAAAATAGGATATCTATTCTGAAAACAAGTACTTGAAAGTGTTTATAAATGGCTTGCGTGCGTACATGCTTAGTCACTTCAGTCATGTCCGACTCTTTGCCACCCTATGGGCTGTATCCTGCCAGGCTCCTCTGTCCATGGGATTTCCCAGGCAAGAATCCCGGAGTGGGTGGCCATACCCTTCTCCAGGGGATCTTCCCGACCCAGGGATTAAACATGAGTCCCCTGTGTCTCTGCATTGGCAGGTGAGTTCTATACCACTAGGAGCACCTGGGAAACCCATAAATGGCTTGCTGCTGCTGCTGCTAAGTCACTTGAATCGTGCCTAACTCTGTGCGACCCCATAGACAGCAGCCCACCAGGCTTCCCCGTCCCTGGGATTCTCCAGGCAAGAACACTGGAGTGGGTTGCCATTTCCTTCTCCAATGCATGAAGGTGAAAAGTGAAAATGAAGTCGCTCAGTTGAGTCCAACCCTCAGCGACCCCATGGACTGCAGCCTTCCAGGCTCCTCCATCCATGGGATTTTCCGGGCAAGAGGACTGGAGTGGGGTGCCATTGCCTTCTCCGATAAATGGCTTAATTCTTTGTAAATATTATATATGTGAAGGCCTCATAAGCTCAGGGTGAGACTCACTCCCAAGGTTGATGGTGGATTTTCTTTAGCTGATAAATAAGACACCTTCTCTTATTCACATCCCACCCTATATCTTGTATTGAATGTCCTTCTCAATGGGAGGAAAAAAATAATTCTTTAGTCAGTGGCACACAAGAAAATTCATCCATTCCTAGAAATGCCAAAAAAGAACTCCAAGTTTATTTACTGGATAACAGTATCCTATATATCTATCACATACATTTTAAGGCATCCACCCTAGAAGAGGCTGGCCAGTGTTGTTAAAATTTTCTTATGACTGTACTACTATGTCCACTTTTGTAAAATTAAATATTCTGGCTTTCTTTTTAGATTGTTTTTTCTTAGTCATTAAGTCGTGTCTGACTATTTGTGACCCCATGGGCAGTCTTCCCTGTCCTCTACTATCTCCTGGAGTTTGCTCAAATTCATGTCCATTGAGTTGGTGATCCTATTCCATGGGTCCCTCTTCTTTATTTTCCTTCAATCTTTCCCAGCACCAGGAACTTTTCCAATGAGTTGGCTCTTCTGATTTTAGATCGACAGATGCAAATTTGGATTCTGCTATAGTTTCAAATAATGCACTTCCTAATTTAGTAAGTCATAGTTTATGGTACTAAGTGCTAGGGAATGAGCTTAGATGAAAGACAGTTTCTTTACCCCTTCAAAGCATACACTCTAGGCTTTAGAGAGGACTCACATGCATTAAAAAAAAAAAGAGATACCCTGTTTCATTGAGTATTAAGACATTCAACTGAGTCAGAAGCTTCTCAAATCTAAGTTTTCAAGTATTGAACTTAGAATGAAATCATTTGCAGTCCAGAGAAGTGTCTAAGAAGACAGAACTTGATAAGCAGGTACAGTCAGTTCAAGAATTACAAATTTTCCCTACATGGAAAAAATGTTTTTCACTCCATGACTTTCTTCAAATAACCCAGTTTCCTTCAAATAAACTCAGCTTTTGAAGAAATTAAATATATAAAATTGAACATAGAATCTGGTAAGGAATATCAAAGCTGCAAGATTGTTTTTGTCATTGAAATTATGACAGTCACTGGGTTACAAGTGTGGAAATAAGAAATAGATTTGGGAATCAATTAACGAGGATGTAATAAATGTTTGGATGATGTTCGATCAAGGACAGAAAAATTTACGCGAACAACAAACATTGTATAAAATCTTAATTTGTTAAGAATGAGAATCAAAGATAAAAATTAAGGAAACAAAAGATTCTAGTAAGATATTCTAATTCAATCTATTCATATTATAACCAACTTTCTTTACTTATTCATTTGCTGCCTAAATGTAAATTAGCTTACGAACTGATTTGTAAACCAAGATAAAGTCACATATTGCCTTAATATATACAGAGCAGATACTCTGAATATACCTATATACAGATCCCATTTATATGTGGCAGTGTCTGAGTTGTGAATACCCAATTAAGAATACCTATTAATAATTTAGGGATAAATTCCACCTGAGACTGTAACTCAGTATCTGTGAAATATATGAGAACGTGGTCAACATTAGACATTGTGAAGGCGCTGCCAAGATTTAATGAAAGTGTTAACTCCTCATGATGCAATTTTTGCCAAGTTTCCAACAAGGAATAATCCTGAGAGAAGTTTTTACAGAACTCATACCTTAAGCTGATAAACTGGTTGTGTTTTTCCCCCCAACATAGACTTCAATGAACCACAGTAATGTCACCGCAGAGGGACCATGTCCTCCAAAAATCACCACCACTGGAACCTAAACATCTCTGCTGTGACCACCCTATGCCACCAAATGTGTACCTTGGCCAGCCCCAAGCTACTTCTCAGGTTCCCTAGAGCTTTCCTTATGCTGATTAATGAAAAGTAGTTAAAAACACAACTCCTCATTTCAAATGGGGTCATCAGGATAATCAAGGTGCTGTGCAAAGATTTCCCCCCTGCTCATTCCCTACTCTGGAGAATCTATTTTTGGCAATGGAGGAACTAAGCAGAGGAAAGGGTAAAGTAGGGGAAAATGTTCTTTCTTTGAGAGAATCTGTAAAGATGAATGAAGTGAAACACGGTTGCACACTAGTTGTGTTGTTGCTGTTGTTGTTGTTGTGCTAAAGCCACTTCAGTCACGTCAAACTCTCTGTAACCCTATGGACTGTAGTCCACCAGGCTCCTCTGCCCATGGGATTCTCAGGTAAGAATACTGGAGTGGGTTCCATGCCCTCCTCCAGGGGATCTTCCTGACCTGGAGATCAAACCCACGTCTCATGTCTCTTGTATTGGCAGGCGAGTTCTTTACCACTAGCACCACCTGGGCACTGAGTGGCCTTGAAATGAATGTAGCTTAGATCAATCCACTGAATAGAATGGAGATGTTGGTAGTTTTGAATACAGGGTGCAGGAGAGGAAGCTGTAATTGTAAAACAGGAGTCAAATACAGATTAGTGGGTGCCTTACGCAGACAAAAGAAAGAAGAATCATGGAACAAAAATATAAAAGCATAGTTTTGGGAAGTAATTCAAGACAAAGTTGATTTCTTCAAAAATACTGTTACTTAAAAAAAAATTGTAGAATCAGCAATAGTAACAAGGAAAGTAAATGTACAATTCTAGATCTCACATTTCATTATCTCAACTTTTATTTACCCCAAAGACTAGGTCCTTGTGTAGAATATCACCATGGCACTCTGGCCATAGATCATTGAGGAATGGATAACCAACATTATCTAAATGTATAGATTTTTTCTCTCAGAATTATGGACATAATATAGAGAAGCATGAGTAAGTTTCCATTAACAGTTTGAAATGGGAAATGATGTAATACAGACATGTGGTAGAGGTACTGATTACTCATTTTACCTAAACTGAGGGAGTTATTCTGCAAAAGAGAAAAAAGATCACAAAGCAACGATGAAATCTGAGAGTCTACAGAAAGCTTGTCTTTGTTCCTGACTATCCATCCTTGTTCCAATATGGAAATAAAATATGGTTTCATAGCTAACCTTTGATTCTATGAGTTTTTCTAATAAATTGCCTTTTTCCTTTGTTTGAATAGTTTTTGATCCTTATAATCAAACAATTCTCAAAATATAAAGTGAATGTTTTCAAAATTATATAATATTTCAGTATATAACATATGTGCAGTATACAGTATTTCAAATTTGTTTTGGAGTTAAACAGGCTTTTTTGGTTTTTGGCTTTTCTGTAGTCATGTACAGACGTGCAGTGCGAGTTGGACTATAAGAAAGGCTGAGCACCAAAGAATTGATGCTTTCAAATTTTGGTGCTCGAGAGACTCTTCAGAATCCCTTGGACAGCAAGGAGATCAAATCAGTCAATACTAAAGGAAATCAACCCTGAATATTCATTGAAGCTGAAGCTTCAGTACTTTGCCACCTGATGTGAAGAGCTGACTCATTGGAAAAGGCACTGAGGCTAGGAAAGATTGAAGGCAAAAGGAGAAGAAGGTAGCTGAGAATGAGATGGTTAGATAACATGACCGACTCAATGGATATGAACTTGAGCAAACCCTGAGACATAGTGTAGGACATAGAAGCCTGGCATGCTACAGTCCATGGGGTCACAAGAGTTAGATATGGGGACAATTCATGAAGAATGTTGAAAGCCAGTCTTTAGAATACTTTAAAATCATTTCTAAAAGAGGATTAAACAAATACTTCTTTTCTCTCTTTGGCATATATATTTTCCTGACAAATAATTGAGACTATATTTTCCAAATAGATTTAAAGATAGGGATAATCCCCAATGCACCTAATTTCCTGTTTAAAAAAAAAAAACGAATATATTCGCTGTTCAAAAAAAGAAAATCACTGACTTCCCTAAAAGGTAGCTCATATCTATAGGGAAAAGCAAGATTCTTTTAACTGACAGCTGCAACATTGGAAATAATTCATGTTTGACTGAACTGAATGGTATAAAAATTGTTAAAGCAGTTAGTTAAAGTCTATCACACTACAGAGGGTTTCGGTTCAGTTCAGTCGCTCAGTCGTGTCCGACTCTTTGCGACCCCATGAATCACAGCATGCCAGGCCTCCCTGTCCATCACCAACTCCCGGAGTTCACTCAAACTCATGTCCATCAAGTCGGTGATGCCATCCAGCCATCTCATTCTCGGTCGTCCCCTTCTCCTCCCGCCCCCAACCAGCATCAGAGTCTTTTCCAGTTAGTCAACTCGTCGCATGAGGTGGCCAAAGTATTGGAGTTTCAGTTTTAGCATCAGCCCTTCCAATGAACACCCAGGATTGATCTCCTTTAGAATGGAGGGTTTCAGTAAGCATAAATTATGAACTTGAGTAAAGACAGTAAGTTTCCTTTTTTCAAAGAGAAAGACTTTATTGTTGTGTATGGCATTAAAGAATGTTCTTGTGTGTGTGTGTGTTTATGGTGAGAAATTTTATTTTACTTTATTTTATTTATTGTTCCAGTAGGCCCTTGTTGGTTATCTATTTTACAAATAGTAGTATATACATGTCATCCCAAACTCCCAATTACCCCAGCCCCCTAACCATAAGTTCATTTTGTAAATCTGCTAGTCTTTTTCTATTTTGTGAGTAAGTTCATTTGTATCATTTATTTTGAGATTCTGCATATAAGCAATATCATTTGTCTTTCTCTAACTTACTTCACTTAGTATGATCATCTCCAGGCCCATCCGTATTGCTGCAAGTGACATTATTTAATTCACCGTTTTCACCACACACTAAAATAAATTCCAAATAGATTAAAGACCTAAATGTAAGACCAAATACTATAAAACTTTTAAGAGTAAAACATGTGCAAACCACTTTTTGATGTAAATTGCAACAATATCTTTTTCAATCCATTTCCAAGAGTCACGGACACAAAAAAACAGAAATAAACAAATGGACCCAATTAAACTCAGAAGCTTTTGCACAGCAAAGGAAACCATAAACAAAATGAAAAGACAACTCCCAGAAGAGAAGAAAATATTTGCAAATGATGCAACTGACAAGGGGTTTGTCTCTAAAATTTGCAAATAGCTCATGCAGCTCAATATTCAAAAGAGCAAAAAAACCCAATCAAAAAGTGGACAGAAGACCTAAATAGACATTTCTTCAATGAAGACATACAGATGGCCAAGAGGCATATGAAAAGACACTCAGCATGGCTAATTATTAGAAAAATATCAATCAAAACTTCCATGATGTAGTACCTCACACCAGTCAGAATGGCCATCAACAAAAAATCTACAACCAATAAACGCTGGAGACAGTGTGAGGAAAAAGGGACCCTCTTGCACTATTGACGGGAATGTAAACTGATACAACCACTGTGGCGAACAGTATGGAGGTTCTTAAAAAGCTAAAAATAGAGCTACTGTATGATCGTACAATCCTACTCCAGGTATATATCTGGATAAAGACATGTTGTGAAAGGATGCATGCACCGCAGTGTTCATTGCAGAACTGCTTACAAAGCCAAGACATGGAAGCAACCTGAACGTCCACCAACAGATGAATGAACAAAGGAGATGTGGTACATGTATACGACGAAAAATTACTCAGTCATTAAAAGAAATGAAATAAAGGCTTTGCAGCAATATGGATTGACCTGAGATTATCATACTAAGTGAAGCAAATCAGAAAGAGAAAGACAAATATCATGCGATGTCATTTATACGTGGAATCTGAAAGAAAAATGATACAATTGCATTTATTTACAAAACAGAAACAGACTCACAGACTTAGAAACTGAACCTACCAGGGAGGGATAGATTGAGAGTTTGGGATTGACATGTACACACTGCTGCTGCTGCTAAGTCACTTCAGTCATGTCTGACTCTGTGCGATCCCATAGACGGCAGCCCACCAGGATCCCCCGTCCCTGGGATTCTCCAGGCAAGAACACTGGAGTGGGTTGCCATTTAAAATGCCTTTCCATGAGAAGCAAGACAAAAACAAAGAGGACTAAGGCAGCAGAGTTAACTCACAATAATCAGGTATTAACATGGGAGACATATTGTTGCCTAGACTTCTGGCTACAGTGGATTAGTTAATTGTGTTAAAATTTCATGCTGAGAATTACTAGAAAAGCTAGGTAAAATATAAAAATCTATCTATTTGAAGATGCTGCAAATCAACTTCAAATCTTCTCAATTATAGGAGTATCATTAAAATTATTCCAGAGTGTAAGAAAGCCTCTACTTGTCAAAGAAAAATGTGAAATATTTTAGAGGAAGATAAAATCATGCATGCCTCAAAGTATTATTGCAAATAACTTTCAAATAAAATATCAGGCAAAAAACATGACCAGTCCTATGAATAATTCAAGACTGTGTGAACAAACCCAGGAGAAATATGTTAATAGGGGTTTTAGAATTTAGAATAATCAAAAACAGATTTTAAAACAGCTTTGTTCCAAAAAACAAGCATTAAATATACTTGAAAATCTTAAACGATATGTATAAGACAGCAGTGAAAAAATAGAAGAAAAAAGGAGAGAAAGAAGCAAGAAGAGAAGGAGGAAGAAAAGAAAGAGAAAGGAGATGAGAAACAAAAGAAGAGTCAAATTGAAAGGCTAGAACTGGACGAAAAATAAATAAAATCAAACACTTATTGGATGAGATTAATACCAGAAAAAGACAAAATGGAAGAGATAATTAGTGAACTGAAAAATGCGTTAGATGAAACCTTTCAGAATGATGTCAGACAAATAGAAAACTTGAAATAGAACAGAACAACAAAAGTTAATCTGTGTAAACTTAGATTTGAAGAAATAACAAGGAGCAAGGGAGGGGGGCGAGCAAGAGAGAAAGAAGCTGAGAATGGAGCAGAAAGAATGATTGAGGAGATAATGGCTAAAAAAGTCAGAAAATTGGTGAATGATCTCAAATTCAAGAAACACTATAATTATAATTATAATAAATAACAGTAAATCTGCACCTAGAAATATTATATTACAATTGGCAAAAACAAAATATTAAAGAGAAAATCTTAAAAAAAATATTTCAATGTGAGAAAAGGCAGATTTCCCAACTTTTCAAAAGAAAAAATAGGAGGCAGATGGTAATGGAAATTTTTTCTTAAAAAAAAATTAAATATTAAATTAAAATAACATCTAGCTGAAAATTTTATATCCAGCAAAAATTATTCTTTCAAATAAAAAGATAATTATAGCAATTTTTAGACAAAAATTGAGTTTAAGAGATATATTACCAGCATTCTTATACAAAAGAAGTGTTAAAAGAGATTTTCAGAGAGCAGAAACTAGTACCAGATGGAAGATCAAAGATCCAGAAAGAAATAAAAGCATAAATAGATGAAAATTAATATCAACTGTAGAAAAATAATGTCTTGTGTTTATATATTTAGAATTAAATTTTAGCAGTAGCATATAAATAAGAAGAGGAAAACAAAGGGCCCTAAATGTCTTGCATTGTCTGAAAATAAGTGTCAATCAATATGACATTGATAATCTCAGAAATGCACATCTTTCTCTAAGGTAGAGAAAGATAAAATAGCAAAAGAATATATGAGTGTCAAGCAACTGGAAAGAAAATGATTCAATTTAAAACAATATATGTATATATATATATTTCAAAGCATTTAATATATATAAAGAAAAAATAAACTTAGATCATCATAAAAAATAGAAATAATTGAATAAAATGATGCATGAAGCAAATATATCAGAAGTATACACATATAAATGGAGTAAGTCCTCTAAGTAAAAGAAAAACTCTGAACGTATTAAAAAGTCCAACTATATACTATAAATGATATCCAAAATATAATAAAAATATAATAAATTTGTAAACATTGAAAATAAAGAATGGAGAGGGATATAACATGTAAATATTGATCAAAAAGTAAGAAAGGTGTGTTTCGCTCTATTAATAGAACTTACAGTAAATTTGAAAGCAAGAAAAATTCAAGTGTAATAAAAATAATTCTAAGAATTCAAATTAGAATGCAACTAAGAACATAGCCTCAAAATACATAGAAAAAATGTGGACACAATTAAAAATAGAGACAGACCTATAATTATAGTGGGATATTTTAAAATATAACTCTCGGTAGTCAACAAAAATCAAAAAACAAAAATCAAATGGAAAAGTTAGTAAGGATGTGAAAATATACAATAACAATACTCACAAAATTGTCTTTGTAAAGATATGTAAAGCATGGCACCCCATTGTTGAAGAATACATATTTTTAATGCATATATGCAATATTTTTAAAAATTGACTGCATAATGAGCCATAAAGACAATAATCACAAATTTCAAAGGATCAAAATGATACAGAGTATGTTCTGATTTCAATAGTTATTATTTTAAACAACTAGTAACAAAAAGCTAGAAAAATATTCTTGTGTGTAAAAGTAATCTCTTGTAACTAACCCAGATGTCAAAGAAAAGTTAGCAACAGAAAGTTAAAAATATTTTCAACTAAAAGAAAATGAAATACTGCATATCCAAACACACAAGTAAAGCTTTTGCCCAATGGGATAAGTTCAGTAACATATATTAGAGAATAAAGAAGGTAGAAGTCAATCATGTAACCATTCATTTAAAAATTTGAGGAAAAAAAATGATAAAGTAAGCCCAAAGAAAGAAAATGATGGGAATTATATATAAAATCATTAAATAATGTAAAACTAATTTAAAATGGGACTTCCCTGGTGGCTCATCAGTAAAGAGTCTACAGGAGACTAGGGTTCAATCCCTGAGTGGTGAAGATCCCCTGGAGAAAGGAATGGCTACTCACTCCATATTCTTGCCTGGACAATTCCATGAACAGAGGAGCTTGTTGGGCTACAGTCCATGGGGTTGCTTAAAATGATGAGCACAGTAGTCTGTTATCTGCATACACTTAGGAAAAACAAAAAACAAAATTAAAAGACCTGTAGTAAGACTGATTAAAATGAGAAAGACTGCAAAAATAATTAACGTTAAGAAGGAAAATATAAACATCACTGCAGAGACTACGCACATTAAACAGAACACAAGAAGTGTTATAAACATGTTTAGCAATTTAAAAATTTAATTAAAATGAACAAATTCCTTAAAATAGAAAAATTGACATAAGAAATAGGAAAATATAAATCTGTAATTTTGTATGTGTCATTGCACTCACACACCAAAAAAAAAAGAAAGAAAAGAAGGGAAAGAGAAATTAAAAAAAAGAAGGGGGAGGGAGGGAGGAGAAAAGGAAGTACAAAATGCAGCCAAATGTCCAAATGGCATCATGGTTGAATTCCATCAAAATTTCAAGGGAAGAAATGCCCATTCTATTCACTCTTTAAATCTTTTCTTGAGGACAGCATAAATTCATTACCAAGATCTGATTACAATAAAGTAAAATTATTGTATCTAAATGCTAAAATTTTAACAAATGAAATAAAGCAAACTAAAAATATAATAGGCCATGGTAACTATTTGTATTGCTTCAAAGTAGGTTTAATATTTAAAAGAATCATTGGATTTACAGCATTAATCAAAGGAAAGAAACGTTTTGTGAACATTCCAGAGGATGCATCCAGAGCATCTGGACACCATTTAAATAGGTGTCAACAGCAAGAACATTGTGGTATATAAATATTAGTATGTGCATGCATGCTATGTCGCTTCGGTGGTGTCTCTTTGCGACCCTATGGATTATAGCCCACCAGGCTCCTCTGTCTATGGGTTCTCCAGGTAAGATAGCTAGAATGAGTTGCTATGCCTTCCTCCAGGGGATCATCTCGACCCAGGGATGGAACCTGCATCTCTTGCAATTCCTGCCTTGCAGGCAGATTCTTTATGCTGAACCACTTAGAAAGCCCAAATATTAACGCAGTGAGATACAATTCAGCAGTAAGAATGAACAAGCCAGAAATGTATACACATAACAACAAGTTGCATAAGATAATGCTGATCAAAAGAAGCCAATATGGATGAATAAATGTTTGATTTCATTCATATAAAGTGAAAACCCAAAAATTAAACCAGTGTTGAGGACGCAAGCTTAGGTGGTACAAAGAAAGGAAAAGGTGATTATATAAGTGCCAGGGTAATGATTACTTTTAGAAAGAGCTATTATTGTTGCTATTGTTAGGTTGATAAGTCACGTCCAAATCTTTGGTGACGCCATGCACTGTAGTCCTCCAGGTTGCTCTGCCCATGGGATTTTCCAGGCAAGAATACTGGAATGAGTTGCAATTTCCTTCTCCAGAGGATCTTCTAGGTCTAGGGATCAAACCCGTTCTCCTGCATGGTAGGCAGATTCTTTACCACTGACCCACCAGGGAAGCTGGCAGAAAAAGCTATAGGAGGTGTAATTGAGAGGAAGTAGCTTCTGGGATGTTCTGTTTTTTGACCTGGGTGGAATTATATGGATATTTATTTTGTGATAAATCATTGAGCTACTTATCTTTGTTTTGTACAGTTTATTCTTTTGCATAATTTGTGGCTGTATTTCATAAAACATCTTTATCAGTCATATACCACTCACAAGGAGAGCTGTAGATTTTAGTATCAAAGGCTATATCACAAATGTGAAAAGCTGATATTTAAAGAATTAGTACTCTAGTGACTCAACTTAGCAAATGCAAAACACCCCTTTTTTTTTGCCTTCCTTCTTATTTATGCTTCATGTAAGGACTAAATCAGCATGCTGCTGCTGCTGCTGCTAAGTCGCTTCAGTCGTGTCCGACTCTGTGCGACTCCATAGACGGCAGCCGGCTAGGCTCCGCCGTCCCTGGGATTCTCCAGGCAAGAACACTGGAGTGGGTTGCCATTTCCTTCTCCAATGTGTGAAAGTGAAAGTGAAATTGAAGTCTCTCAGTCGTGTCCGACTAGTAGCGACCCCATGGACTGCAGCCCACAAGGCTCCTCTGTCCATTCGATATTCTAGGCAAGAGTACTGGAGTGGCTTGCCATTGCCTTCTCTGCTAAATCAGCATAGAGACATACAAAATGTAAAAGCTCTACCCCAAAGGATAATTCTTATTTAATATCATTTTGAAATTCTGAATACGTCACGGTTAAGTGAACAGTGACCTTAGCCACAGAAAATACACCAAAAGATTTTGCTCATGCTATAATTTTGAGAATTGTGCTTGAAACATGAAGCATAAACATAAAACTACAGCAGGTAATTCACAGATTACAAAGTGAATAAATGAGTTTACCTGTGTAGTTTTTAAAAACAACATGAAAATTGCACTGAATGCATCTTTTTAAATCTGCTTTGATGTGCAAATACTTTAGCAAACACTCCATTCACTAGTTAGATTGTCACTTTAGATCTATCAAAACCAAGATGCTCCTCATGGAAAGAACCTAGGCAGAATTCTCCTTTTATTACTTCTAAAAGCACCCATCAGTAAGTTCTTATTAATGATTTCTCTTAATTTTGAACAGATCAAATCTGAGGCAAAATCTGAGGTAAGAAAGCATATTTGGGGAAGAATGACATGAGTTAGGAGAGTTGCAGTTGAAATGGGCAGTTTAGAAAGGAAGTCTCATCCTAAGAAAACTCTAAATTTGAAAGAAAGGAAAAATGGTATCAATATAGAATTCTACCAGAACTCAAACATTTCAGAAACATGGAAATCATACTTCACCGTATAATTGTTGCTGTGCGTTCACTAAGTCATGTATAACTTCTGCAACCTCATGGACTGTACACATCAGGCTTCCCGTCCTTCATTATCTCCCAGAGTTTGCTCAGATTCACGTTCATTGAATCCGCGATGCTCTTTAACCTTTTCATCTTCTGCCACCCCCTTTTCCTTTTGACTTCAATCTTTCCCAACCTCAGGGTCTTCCAATGAGTCAGCTCTTCATGTCAGGTGGCCAAAGTATTGAAGCTTCAGCTTCAACATCAGTCCTTCCAATGAATATTCAGGATTGATTTCCTTTAGGATTAATTGGTTTGATCTCCTTGCTGTCCTAGGGACTCTCAAGAGTCTTCTCCAGCACCACAATTTGAAAGCATCAATTCTTTGGCATTCAGCATTCTTTATGGTCCAACTCTTAGATGGGTACGTGACTACTCTACCGTGTAAACTCCAAAAAGGTCGAGGTATGTGAGATTTGAAAGAAGATGAGAAAGTAAAACAGATAGGAGAGGAGCAGAAAAGGAGAAAACTGGAGAAGTTCTGGAAAGGGACACAGTTTTTATGAGATTCTGAGCAGAGGGCAGCTACATAGAAGACTAGATACTGAGATAGAAAATTATTGTGCCCCAAGTCAAACACAACTCATCCCATATACATACACAGTGATTTTAATATTTGATGGTTTTTTCTACCCTTTTTTAGGTTCTTTTCCCAAATAGGTTATTACAGAGTATTGAGAAGAATTCCCTGTACTATACAGTAGATCCTTAAAGTTACCTCTTTAACATATAATAGTATGTATATGTCAATCCCACTCTCTCAATTTATCCCAGACGCTTCCCCTGACATAAACAAAAGTTTGTTTTCCACATCAAAGACTCTATTTCTGCTTTGTAAATACATGAATTTGTAGCATTTTTTTAGACTCCATGGGTAAGCCTTAAGTTGTGTGTTTATGTGTGTGTGTGTTATTTGCTCAGTTGTGTCTGACTCTTTGCAACCCCATGGACTGTAGCCCACCAGGCTCCTCTGTCCATGTAATTCTCCACACAAGAACACTGGTGTGGATAGCCATTGCCTTCTCCAGGGGATCTTCCCGATCCCTGGATCAAACCCGAGTCTCCTGCATTTCAGGCAGGTTCTTTACTGTCTGAGCCACCAATTTTTTTTTCAGAATCATAAAGATGCATATCCGACTAACTTGTATCAGTCAAGAGAAATCCCTTCTGCTGTGATTAAGGGGAAGATGGTTTAAAATGGCTCCTGGCAGAGAAATATAAAATTATTAAAAATAGAATCCTGATGGGAACCATTTAGCAGTTCAGGTCAAGTCCTGCAAAGGGCCAGCCTCCAAGCACTCTGTTCCTCCAGCAGAGAGATTAGGGAAGCTCTTGGTCCAGGGGCAGCAGAGGGCACTCCAGGCCACATCAGGTTAAGTTGTGGTCACTTTATCTCTTGTTGTTGACGCAAAGTCCCGAGGCCAGGGCCCAGAGTTTTCCTGCAGAAATGTGTTTACAAGCAGGTCAAGGACTTGTAGACAGATAACCATTAGCAAAACAGCTTTTCTATTGACAACAGAGCAAAGAAAGGTGTGTTTGCTGATGAATTATCACTTGCTACTTAAAGGGGTGGGGGGGAAGCTCAACCAAATCACTAAATCCCAGCTTTCTTACCCCAGGACTGAATTTTCTGAGTAAAAAGAACTGCTTCTTGTTTTTCTCACTGTTAGTCACACCTTACCAATGCAGAGAAGTCTGCAATGACACTTTTTAGCCTTCAACAATGACAATAAATTATTCATTTGTATCTTATTGAGATGAAGAAATGATTTTATGCTGGAACTAGGAAAAAATCAAATAAATAGCAAGAAAGTATTTAAATCTCTTGAGCAAGCCTTGGGAGTACTTTATTGCCAGGGAAAGGGGATTCTCAAAAACCAGCTGAGACCTTCTGGTTTGAACCTGTGTCATGACCTTAAGGCTGCTGATATTTGGGGTGAAATTCTAAATACATAAGGACTGAAGACAGAAGAAAGGAAAGATCCCAGGAAGTGGAGGCAAGTGGAGGAAAAGCCAAAGAAAACCAATCAAAAAACAAACAAACAAAACAACTTCAAACAACAAAACTGTGGGTGATCAGAATCCACAGGAATGGAAAGCTGAGCTGTTGAACATGTTTAAAGCTTTGAAAACCGTAGCTTATTTCGGCTCAGAGTGTGATGTAACGGGTGCATAGAAACTGGGGAGAAATGAGCCTATCCTGACATGGCTACTTTTATGCTAAAGAAAGGAACTGGCATTTTCACTAAAGAAGAAAAATCTGAACTTGGAAATCTGTGCATGGGTAAATATGAGCTGTCTCCTTAGAAAGATACTTCTCAATTAGTTTTCTTTTCATCCCTCTCGCCTTTGGCTCTCAGCTCTCTTATGCACACCCCCCGCCTCCCCCTCCCTCACCCTCCACACACACAGAGTTCTGCACTAGCCAAGGGTCAGAAAGGTTCCTGCCGATTTCTCTCCATAGAAGTCCTGACAATGTGGCATGTGCAGTGTCCACAATGACATGCCACTCAAAATCCCTCCCTTCCGATTGTCCCTCCCTTTAAAGGAGACAGCCAATGTGAATGAAACAATTTTTTTCCCCAGGGACATCTGACTTGCTTTTATTAACCCAGATACAAAGTGCCACTCAGAGGCTTCGGACAGTCGAATTCTTTATTTCCTTAACTGGCAATTCGTTTGACCCTCAAGAATAGTATTAAAGCTCCATCGTGTTTCATATTATTTATTTTATGCTCCCACTGCTCCACAAAGCATGCTTCTAAAAACATTGTCATGTGCCGTAAAGTCTTATTACAAGGACGTTTGAAACGGTTTCATCTTAACATGCTTCTGTCACTCAAATTGGAAAACTTTATGCTAGTTCCTTTCCAAGCTGTTAAAGATTAGCTTGATGTAGATAAGACTATTCCCCAAACTCATTATCTGTCTTCCAAATGCACCTTAAGGACTCCTTAATAAAGTCAAGGTTACGCGAAGAGTATCTTACTGAAAACCAGTGAATGACTATTAATAAATCTGCATTAGAGAGGAGTTATTTCGTCTCTGCCTCTCATCTTTACAATGAATGGTCCTTCTCTTTTATTAGCTTTTTCAAACAATACGGCTATTTCTTAATTTTCCCTGGTGGCTCAGACGGTAAAGAATCCACCTGCAATGCGGGAAACCTGGGTTTGATGACTGGATCAGGAAGATCCCCTGGAGAAGGGAATGGTAACCCATTCCAGTATTCTTGCATGGAGAATTCCATGAACAGAGGAGCCTGGTGGGCTACAGTCCACGGGAGCCTGGTGGGCTACAGTCCACAGGGTTGCGAAGACTCGGACACAACTGAACGACTTTCATTTACTTCACTTTATATTACCAACAAATCTGTAGCAACCAGTTGGAAGAAGCTAGAAAATAACTCTACCAGTTTATAAACAGATGTAGGCCACCTATTCTACTGTATTTGTTACACAAATATCTTTGACCTCTACGTCACCCCAAAATTAAAACTCCACCCCATCCCATATCTTTCTTACTAGCTTATAACACACACACACACACACACCTTCTTCCTAAATAAAAACATGAATAGTTCCCATCTGACCATTATGCTTTTAGTTCTGGTGGAAGAAAATTCCAGTCCATATAATTAATGTAACAGGTGTTTCTCCAGTTTGTACAGATCTAAAAATACCATGGACTTGCAAAGTCAGTAATTCTACCGTCACCTGTATCTCTAAGTAACTGGAATTCCACCCAATGTTGTTCCTACTATTTAGTTATTCACTAAATCTGCACCTTTCCTACTTCATACAGTTAATATCACATGTTGCATATTTAAGAATCACCTCTTTAATTCTGGAGTCAGGCTTTCTAACTTTTCTGCATTCTCCTGCTTTCTTCACCAGACTGAGGACCCCAGAGTTATTTGGAATGTGGCTTCATAGATATCTTAAGTCATCAGGTGGTTAATCACTCAGCCGTGTCCGACTCTTTGTGAGCCCATGGACTATAGCCCACCAGGCTCCTCTGTCCATGGGATTCTCCAGGCAAGAAAGATTACTGGAGTGGGTTGCTGTTCCCTTCTCCAGGGGATCTTTCCAACCCAGGGATCGAACCCACATCTCTGGCACTGCAGGCAGATTCTTTACCATCTGAGCCACCAGGGAAGCCACCTTATGAGAGTCATCAGGAGGTTCTGTCATAAGGTAAGATTATTTCCTAGTGGAATTTTTACATATCTACTTTTACTACATACAGCAAAGTGTATGCACATCTTTAAAGACTTCTGAATAACAGAGAAATCTTTTATCAGCGGTTCCTTTCTGGAAAATCCTAGCCAGGCTCAAATCTTTTGGTTGAAAGCTTTTTACCAGGGTTCTTTCAAGCACTGGCTTTCTAAGAGTGATTCTCTCACTTTTCTGATGTAAGTCTAAACTCCAGTGTATGCGAATCATCTGTATTTATTGATCACGTCGGGGTAAGCCAAAATCACCATCCGCAGACATATAATCATATTAACAGTAATAGTGCTACAGCAGGCCAATGATATATGGACCCTACAGAGGCTGCTCCAACTCGACTCCTTGGAATGAGTCTGGACTCATAATAATGTTGCTTAAACTGCACCTTCACACACTTGAATATGAGTAAATAGAATCTTTGTTCCCTGGGTTACATCTTCTCAGTCGAGAGGCTCACCCACTGTTTAATGCCTTCCTGGTAGCCTGAGTTCCACATCCCAGTTTATAGCCCACAGTCAGCAGATTTCCCAATGGGAAAGGACAAATCTGGCTGCAAGTTACAGAGAAAAACATGAAATAAAGATTTCTCAATGTGTCTTCCATTTTGTTCTCTGAAAGACATTCCGGGCTGTTTTGGTTCTGCAGTTCTCCCAAAGGAAGCCAGCCTGGCCTTCTGTCTGCCTTCTCCCCACATTTCCCTCCTGTGTGACAGACGAGTGATGGAGAGGAAGGGCAGGTGCCAAGGAGGCCTACGGAGTGAGCTGTAGGGCAGCGGTGTCACCGGCTCCTGTAGACGGCAACCCCCTGCATCAGTGGGCTTTCAAGGGTGGGGTAAGTACGGTCACTCCAGATGGTCCCCCCACGACTAATCCCAGCAACCCCGGGGGGATCCGTCCTGATGGGGAAGTGAATAACTCACAGGAAAAAAGAGATTTAAGAGACAGAGGTTGCAAATGAACCTATAACTGAAAGCCTTTAAAATATTTTTATGTCCTGTAAGAGAGAATCATAAAAGCAGCACATGAAATAAAGAAAATATCAATGACATTTTATACATTTTAAATTAGTGATAATGAGTACTGTATATTTTAACTTCCATTTGCCATCTTTTACATGCTGTAAATTTTCAGGATCTTCCTCTGGCTTCTGTTACACTGAGACACTTGGAGATTTAAAAAAAAAAAAAGTATATCAAAACATACTTAAAAACAACTCAAATATCGTATATATGTTCAATGCCTTCTGGAATTTGTGATTCACTGGGGTCCTGAGATCAACTCTTTTCTGGCCTTGTTGATCTACTTATGAACCATCACCAGAGACAGGAAAGTACAGTGGTCAAGTAACACATTTACATTTAGACCTGAATTAAAACCCCAGATCCATCATTTGCTAGCCATTTAAATTTCTATAAAAGTGAATAATAAAATAGTAATTAACTTCCCAAGTGGTGCAATGGTACAGAATCTGCCTGCCAATGCAGGAGAGGCAAGAGACATGGGTTCAATCCCTGGATCAATAAGATCCCCTGGAGGAGGAAATGGCAACCCGCTTCAGTATTCTTGCCTGGAGAACCCCACAGACAGAGAAGTCTGACAAGCTACAGTCCATGGGGTTGCAAAGAGTCAGACACGAATGAACTACTGAACACACACACAGTCATTGAAATTAAGGAAAAATGACATGATATATTTTATACAACTGTTTAACAATGTACAGTTTTGTTTTCTGATCTGTAAAATTGGACAATATTATTAACTTCAAAAGTTTATTGGGATAATTAAATTATTTAAGAAGTATTTGTCTTGTCTCACCGATCACAGCCAACAACCAATGACTGGTCTTGCCCATACACACATGCAAACATACACACATACATAACATACATGGCTAGCTATATGTGTGTTTATCAGTTCAGTTCAGTTCAGTCGCTCAGTCGTGTCCGACTCTCCGCGACCCCATGAATCACAGCACGCCAGGCCTCCCTGTCTATCACCAACTCCCGGAGTTCACTCAAACCCATGTCCACAGAGTCGGTGATGCCATCCAGCCATCTCATTCTCTGTCGTCCCCTTCTCCTCCCGCCCCCAATCCCTCCCAGCATCAGAGTCTTTTCCAGTGAGTCAACTTGTTGCATGAGGTGGCCAAAGTATTGCAGTTTCCGCTTTAGCATCAGTCCTTCCAATGAACACCCAGGATTGATTTCCTTTAGAATGGACTGGTTGGATCTCCTTGCAGTCCAAGGGACTCTCAAGAGTCTTCTCCAACACCAGAGTTCAAAAGCATCAATTCTTCGGTGATCAGCTTTCTTCACAGTCCAACTCTCACATACCAAAATTCTTGATATTGCATAAATATATCACTGATTACTGTCTCACTTACTGGATCTGATGCATGATGGTACAGGGCTCCTGTGGCTTCAGATATTGATACCTCCTAGGTACTTGGCATTGGAAAGCTTAATTTGATCCATCAGCCAGAATTGCAGAAGGCATAGCTCATGCTAACGTTCCTAATAAGGCATCTGGTGTCTCTCTACCCTGGTGGCACAGATGGTAAAGAATCTGACTGCAGTGCAGGAGACCTGGGTTCCATCCTTGGGCCAGGAAGATTCCCCTGGAGAAGGGATGTCTGTCTACTTCAGTATTCCTAGAGAATTCCATGGACAGAGAAGCCTGCCTGGCTATGGTCCATGGGGTCACATGACTGAGCAACTATTTTCTTTTTTCTTTTTGATTCAGACATAGTCATTTTTCTCTGTAAATAAATTAAAATGTATATATGCTTTATATATATTTAATACATATGTATAAAATTTCAAAATATTTTACTTCTAGTCATTCTAGTGAGTATGATTGTGTGTTAAATTTATGTTTTCCTGATGATTATACTGAGCACTTTCTTATGTGTTTACTATTCATTTTCATATTTTCATACCTTCTTTGGTGAAGTGTTTGTTAAAATTCTTTGCCTACCTAACTGGGTTCTTTGTCTTTTTACAGTTGATTTGAAGGAGTTCTGTAAAAGTTCTGGATACAAATTTTTGTCAAGTATGAGATATGTTAAATATTTCCAGTCTATAATGGAACCTTCTGAGGAACCAAAATGATTTTGAAAAATACCATATTTGTTAATCTCATGGTTACTGCTTTATGTATCTGTGTAAGAAATTGTTTTTCACTCCAAGGTTGTGAATATATCCCCCTTTGTTTTCTTCCAGAAGCTCTATGGTTCAGAGTTCACATTCTGGCCTTAACTCCAGTTGGTTTTTGTATGGGAATAAGATAAGGATTGAAGTTAACTTTTTCTAAATGTGTATTAAGATGCTCTAGGAATATTTGTTTAAAATGTTTTCCCATCCCTCATTGAAACTGATCAAAAATCAGTTGTCTGTATATATCTAAATCCAATTGTGTGTAGCTTATTCAGTTTGTTATCTACATGTCCATTCTTAAGATGAAACTACAATACCTTGATTATTATAGTTTTATAAATCTTAAAATTAAATAGTATAATTCCTTAAGCTTTATCTTCTTTTACAAAATTGTTTTAACTACCTAAATTCTTTGAATGTACATATACACTTTTAAGTTAGCTTGTGTGTGTGGTTACACTAAGTCACTTCACTCCCATCTGGCTTTGTGACCCTATGGCTGTAGCCCGCCAGGCTCCTCTGCCCATGGGATTCTCCAGCCAAGAATACTGGAATGGGTTGCTATTTCCTACTCTAGGAGGTGTTCCTGACTCAGAGATAGAATCTGCCCTGAGTTTCTTATATCTCCTGCATTGGCAGGTGGGTTCTTTACTACTTGGGCCACCTGGGAAGCCCAAATTAGCTTGCAAATGTGTACAAATTAGCTTTCTGGGACTTTGACTGGGATCATGTTGTACCTATAGATTAGTCTGGGGATAACATATCAACTTTATTAATCTCAAAAAACTAGCATTTGACCTTATTGATGGTTCTATATTGAACATCAATATCATTGATTTCTTATTTTATTTTGATTAGTTTTTTCTTTTACTTATTTTGGGTTTAATTTACTTTTGTTTTTTCATTATCTTAATGTGGAAGTGCAAATTATTGATTTTACCTTTTTTTTAATTTGATCTATAAACTTTTAAAGTTATAAAATTTTCTATTAACCTTACTTCCACTGCATTCAACAAATATAATATATTGTGTTTTCACTATTATTTAACCCAAAATGTTTTCTAATTTTTGCTTATGATTTACTTTTGGATCTATATTTTATGTAGAGGTTTGCTGATGAATTTCCAAATACTTAGAGAATTTTAAGAAATATCTAATAATGATATCATATCTCATCACTATTAATTTCTAAGAACTAATGTGGTCAGATGATATTTACTGAATGATTTCATGTTTTCAGTATGTATTAAACATGTCTTAGTATCCATTCAATATTCTGTTTTAATAAATGCTCCATGTATATTTGTTAAATAGTAAAAAGAAGTGTTAGTATATCAGTTGTGTCCAGCTCTTTGTGACTCCAGGGACTGTAGCCCACCAGGCTCCTCTATCCATGGAATTCTCCAGGCCATATTTGTTAGATAATATTCAATAAATGTTAACTAGATCACATTGGATAATAACGCTTTTGATATCATCTGTATTTTTGTTGTTTGTTTGGGGTTTTTTTTTGGTTTGACTGTTTTATCAGATATTGAGAAAATGTTGTTAAAATCTCAAACTATGCTTTGTGTTTATTTTCCTCTTTATTTCTGCCAAATTTTCTCTCACGTATATAAAAGTTTTAAAAGGGCATACACAATTAATATCGTTATAGCTCTTAATGAACTTGATCCTTTCAACATTATAAAAAAACAAATTTAGTACTGTTTTTCAAAGTTTAATATTTTTTATAGGCACACCATAGTACATGTTTTTTTCAAACATTTAATTCAAAATTATATGTTTGCTTATATTTTTTAAAAACATGTGTTTCAATTCTCTTTAATTGAGTCTAGAAATGTATGTCTTTTAAGAGATTGTCTAATCAATTGACAAGGTAATTATCAATATGATTTAATTAAGCTCTTCTATCTTGAATTTTTTTCACATTTACCCCATTTCTTTCCTACTTTTTTGTTGTCTTTTGTATTAAGCATTTAGCTATATTTCTGCACTCTATTTGATGAATCTTCCAGTGATTGCAAAGGCAATGGCAACCCACTCTAGTACTCTTGCCTGGAAAATCCCATGGAAGGAGGAGCCTGGTGGGCTGCAGTCCATGGGGTCACTAAGAGCCAGACACAATTGAACGACTTCACTTTCACTTTTCACTTTCATGCATTGGAGAAGGAAACGGCAACCCACTCCAGTGTTCTTGCCTGGAGAATCCCAGGGACGGGGGAGCCTGGTGGGCTGCCGTCTATAGGGTCGCACAGAGTCGGACACGACTGAAGCGACTTAGCAGCAGCAATCATTGTCTACCTTCAAATAATATTATACAATTTTTAAAACAATGTAAGAATCTTAAAATTCAATGCAATTTATCTTCCTCTCACCTTTGTTCTTTTTTTAATATTTTATTGTTATATATGCTATATGTCATGCAATATAGTATTATTATTTTTGCTTTAAAAAGACATGAGTCTTTTAAAACTTTGTGTCTATATGAAATGAAAGTTCTCTAAAAACAAACCTTTTATGTTTACCAAGATACCATTTCCGGTATAATCTTTAATTTTTCCTGAAGAAGATCCTCAGTTCCATCTGCTGTTATAATTTTCCTTTTGCTAAAAAAATTCTCATTTTAGCATACATTATAGTGTTAAATTTTATGTTTGAATTGCTTGAGATTTAATTCCAGCTGAAAAATATTTTTAAAATTTTTGGAGAAAACCTCTGAGTTTGGAATACAGGAAAAAAATGTGAATTTCTATTTTTCTCCTCAACCCTCCCATATGAACACTCAGGAATAAGAGTTCCATTTCACCATCACTCCGAACGATGAATATTAATCAATGATATTTCAGGCATCAGGAAAATACCCACCTGCCTGGCACGCAGGAGTCCCTCTGGCATTTGGGTATCTTATTTTGGGGTGACAAATACCAAAATGCCTCCGAGGTCTCTGTTAGAAGAGATGTCAAGGATGTGTCAGAGGATGTCAGGCCAACTATTGGTCTGTGCCCAGCAGGACACATCTACAGAGGAAATTAAAGGCTTCCAGGGCAGTAATTTACCTGGAAGAAAGAAGAAACTAAGCACAAACATCACTAGCCAGTAAGAGAGTTCATCCCCTCAGTCTCTCCAGGAGAAAGGACAATGACTCTGAGTCATGAATTTTTTTCACCAGAATATAAGGAAAATCTCTATGGACACTTGTAAGAAATTTAGGGATATATGCTCTTATTACTCTGAGTGTGCTAGTTGTATGTGGTTGGCCAAAAAGTTCATTTGGGTTTCCCAGAAGCTGTTATCAGTTCAGTTCAGTCGCTATCATGCCCGACTCTTTGCGACCCCATGGACTGTAACACACCAGACTTCCCTGTCCTTCACCAACTCCCAAAGCTCACTCAAACTCATGTCCATCAAGTCGGTGATGCCATCCAACCATCTCATCCTTTGTCAGCCCCTTTTCCTCCTGACTTCAATCTATCCCAGCATCAGGGTCTTTTCCAATGAGTCAGTTCTCATCAGGTGGCCAGTGTATTGGAGTTTCAGCTTCACCATCAGTCCTTCCAGTGAATGTTCAGGACTGATCTCCTTTAGGATTGACTGGTTGGATCTATAAGCTGTTACAGAAAAACCCAAATGAACATTTTGGCCAGCCCAATATTTATATGCTCATAAGACTACAGATACGTGAATTGTGTAGTGATAATGACAGAAGCATGGAGAAAAAGATTGTTGGATTTGACTGAACACAGACGTAAACTTCTAAATTCTAGTTAAAACTTGGAAATTAACTAAAGCAAATGGTGAACTCAGGAAAAATCAAAACTAAAAAAAATAATAATAATAACTATTACATTTTAAAAGTTCTTAGAATAGAATATCTTTTTTAGAAACAAGTGAAAGCAATTTTTAAAAAAAATTCTTTAACAAAAGAAAAGAACATAGAAAATAAACATATCAAGGGTATTTAAAAATGCCTAGTAGTCAAAAAATGCAAAGAAATATAATAATAAGATAATTTAATTATAAAATGGTAAAGATGTTTTAATGATATATCCAACAATGTGAAGGTCCATTCATAAAGAATTAAGAAGCTTTAAGAAATTATGTTTTCATCTATTCATGGGAATCTATACAACCATTCAAAATTATTTAAAAGAAAATATGACAGCATAGAAGAAAACCTATATTCTGATGTCAAAGAAAAAGCAAGTTACAGAGCACAATGATCTCACTTAAAAAAGTGATACTATATAAATCAACAAGACTGTAAGGATATATGCATGTAGCTCTTATCAATACGGAAGTTAAATTTCCGGGACTGTAATGAATGAGAAAACTGCAATTATATTAAGAGTTAATGGGAAATAAGGGTTTTACTGGAAAAACAATAAAATGCATTACACTTAAAGTAACCTGTTACAAAGTGAAAGAGATATGTAGAGTTAAAAAATACCTGCTTTTGTAATTAATCATACTACTGATTTGCCATCTTCAATCTCCCAGTGAAATGTTATTTTTAACACCATTTATGGGCAAAGACAATATATTCCACTAATTGTATTTCACCTACACACTATTTGGATTTGAAAATTTTTAACTTTTATTAGTATTTTGTTTTTGAACCTGTGTTTCCCTTTTGTATATTTTTTTAACAGATATCAGAAATTTAAATAGTCCTTTGGCTTTTGTACACAATCACATTTTGCATGTCTCTTGTGATATTTTTATATATAAAAGGGATGGAGTTTAAAGCAGTCTCATCATGTTACACTTATTCAAGGAAATTGAATTGAATGCTATATATGTAAATAGTTTGTGGGTTTTAAATTTTGGCATGATAATACAAAACAATATCAGCTCAAACCTTTGGTTGGCAAAGCTGAAATTGGCAAAGGATTATGATATCTCAAAATATAAATCATGATTTTCTGGGTAGAATTATAAAGATTTTTATCCCACTGTATTGTTATATAATTTTCCAAATTTCTAAAATAGCATGTCATAATCAGAAAAAAATAATGAAAGCTATATATCTCTCTATATAGATATAGATATAGATTTGTGGTTGTTTGGGGGAAAATAGCTCTAGAAATTATTCTGGAGGTGCACTAGATGTTAATAAGTGAGTGGGGTTCCCCTTCCCCCACCAACCAGAAGACACAGCATCTTACAGTGTCATTTGAGGGTAATAGGAAGACATAAATTTGTGTCTTTGAGCCCTGAAAATATCTTGTCTGGTCTCAAGAAGAAATGTGTAATAAAATAATTTGAGAAGTCAATAGCAATTGCCCACATATGTATGCCCAATTTCATGATGCATGTAAAGCTTAAAAAAATTATTTAACCTGATACTAGTGCAAATGAAGTTTGATGTATGAGTATGCCAATTCCCTTTGAGATTGCCATTTTAAGAAATAGTAATAAAAACCCAAAGGAGAAAAAAAAAAGAAAAGAAAAAGAAAACATCCTTTCCCTGGAAACAAAATTGAATTTTCAGCACTTCGCAGTTTTGAATTTCACATGAAGATGACCTTAAAAACAGTGACCATTAAAACAGTTGTTAGAAAAGTATATTATTTACACGGCATGCACTTTTGAAATAGAGGTTACAGGAAGACATAATCGGACCGTACAGTGTAACCTACTTTGAAAGGTGTAGGCAGCATAGCAAAAAATGTCCTTACATCACACTTGTCAAGAAACAGAAGTTTTATTACCAAGGAATTTCACTTTTGCTGCTTATTCTTAACACTAGCCCAGGGACTGAGCGGATTTGTTGATCTAATATAGATAGCGATGTCTTGGGTTTGTTCAGATTTATATGGACAGCATCTGGGGATCAGGAATTACATTTAAAATGTAATAAAATGTCCCCGTGCACTTTAACTTACAAATACTATACTTAAAAAAGTAAACATCAAATAGTATCAGGTATCTTTCAAGAAAATGTTGACATAGCTCAAGGAGCTCATACAGATATCTTTGAATCATTTCTAAGTAAACTTAATAAACTCATTTTTGTATTCTATAGCTGTACAATAAGCGATCGTACCTGGGAGAAAAAGAGATACCAAAGCATATAGTCTCATTTGCTCATACTACATGCTTTCTAGTTAAAATAAAAAAGATGTTTTTCTAACACTATCAGAAAGATCCATTCAAACTAAAAGTAAGCACATATAAAGGGCAATCTATTACCAAGAGACTACAACAAAAATATCAGTAATCACACATAAAAGAGCAAGAACACTCACAGTATTCTTGAATCATGCTCCTGAAGCATTCATATCACGGTCAGAGTTACCATTAGACTCTGGTGTTCCAGAATAAAGGCACTTTCATTTAATTTTTTAAAAAATCTTTGGACCAAGAAACACCCTCCTTATACTTCCTAAATGACAAAACTAGGAAATTCACTTAAACTGGATTAAAATACAATTGAACTAAAAAAGAAAGAAAAAAAAATAGTCTCCATTTTTCAAATTGCAAGTTTTACTTTTGTTTTCATGTCTAAGCTACTATTAACAAGAACCTTCCCCCCACTACTCAAATCCCAATCCACTCATATTCCTGATTTGTTTGATTCACGGCCAGACCACTGAGAATGCACAATTCTGTTGTTGTTTAGTTGCTAAGTCATGTCTGACTCTTTCACGGCTCCATGGACTGTAGTCACCAGGCTCCTCCGTCCATGGGATTTTCCAGGCAAGAACACTTGAGTGGGTTACCATTTCCTTCTCCAGGGGATCTTCCCAATCCAGGGATCAAACCCACATTTCTTGCATTGCAGGTGGATTCTTTACCATCTGAGCCACCAGGGAAGCCCATACTTCAGTTAGGAAGATAATAAGTGGGCTAGGAAGAAGGCTACAGTTCTATAGGCTTGCAGAGTTGAAAACAAGTTTCTATTGGAATAGCTAAATGTAAACAACTTTAACAAACCATACTTTGAGGAATGATATTCTCAGTCAGCGTTTTTAACCTATGGAACCTCACAGCACAGTCAATAAATGCAAAAGCAAACAAACAAAACCTGCTTTATAGTATTTGAAGATTTTGTCCCAGATATTTATTTTCATTGTAAGTAACATTAATAGAAATTTGTTTACTTTTAATAACCTGCTTGTGGCAGAGAAAGTTACCTTCTAACACCAAGATATGGACCATCATTATCATATTTCACCCAGTTCCATTTTGACTAAAATATTTTTTTAAAAGCCTGCCTATGAAAATTATAGATCTATATTATATATACTAAAACTTATAAGATTACTGATTTATATAATTTCCATCTTAGATTATAGATATAGGAGTTTGATAAGGTTTATATATCATCCTTAGTTCAATTTGCTTTTAATGAAAGGGGGGAAAGCATTTTTTTTTTTTTGTCATTTAGTGTCAGAGTTTTTTCTGAAAAGACACTGAATGGTGTGAATCTTTGTATGTAAGTGTGTATTGGTATGTGAGAGAGGGTGAAAGCAAAAATGGGAGGAAGAGAGAGAAAGAGACAAGACGTTTTCTTAGAATTTCTTCAATACCAAACCTTTTGCAAAGCATTCCACAAAATGAGTTTTCATTTTCCCAGATAGATTGGGAAGCCATGCATACGGTATATGCCTTATGTGACTTAAAACACAAAAACACCAAAGGAGCATATTTTTAAAGTAGAGCCTATCACCTCTGAACTGAGGACATTTCTTTCAATATCTGGAACCAAACACAGAGTTCCTGGCAAAACTACTTCTCTTTAGAACTCATCAAAATGAAATAGCTTCTGTCTCTAAATTGCAAACTAAGGTGTCCATCTCCTATGGGTACATTTTGCACTCAGTGTCCGAGGGCTCATGCCTCCTTAATTCAACCAACTGCATATCTATTAGTTCACTGGATGGAACAATTCCATCTGCAGTTGGTTTCATCTGTGGGTGTGGAGCGTGGATACTGAGTCTACCTGTGCTGTTCCATTTTATGTAAGGAAATCGAGCATCTGCAGATTTGGGTATCCATGGGGTCCTGAAACCAATTCTTGTGGTTGCCCAGGGATGTCTCTACTCTGATGACATCAAAGAAACATTATTTCTGAGCAATTTTTGAAAAATTAAATGAACATAAATAGCTTTAATGTGATTATTTATTGGAAAAACATGTTTTCCAAAACCTCCTTAGGCAAGTTGCCACTCTGGGAGTGAAAAGAAACAATGATGCCAAAGTTACCTTGTCCAGGACATTGATTTCTGCTAGGCAGAAATGGGTATCAATGCCTTTCTTTTTTTCATCTAATTTTTACTGAAATTCAACTAGATGCCAGGCACAATGCTAGGCTCTTTTCAAAATCTGACAGGAGAAGTCTGAAGAATCCACTTGAAGTTCAAGACTTCTAACAGTTTTACTTTACATGGGATAGTTATTTTGTTGATGGAAACAATGTGCTGGTATTATTAATTCATAAGGTCAGAAAAGTGATACTTGAGTTTATGATAAATATCAAAAGTTAAGATGAAAATCTCTATTCTAGAGATAGAAGATGGAAAATAAGAAACCCAACACCAACGTTTTGAAAATTTCAAGCAGAATTTTGAGCTATCAACCAAAAATTAAACAAAAATGCAGATAATTAAGATTACTGTCGTTGTTCAGTCTCCAAGTCCTGTCCTACTCTTCACCACCCGTGGACTGCAGCACACCAGGCCTCTCTGTCTCTCACCTTCTCCCAGAGTTTCCCAAGTTCGTGTCCACTGAATCGATGATGCCATCCAACCATCTCATCCACCCATCTCAACCTCATTGCTCTCTTCTCCTCCTGCCTTCAGTCTTTTCCAGCATCAGGGTTTTTTCCAATGAGTTGACTTGTTTGCATCAGATAGCCAAATAATTGGAGCTTCAGCTTCGGCATCAGTCCTTCCGATGAGTATTCAGGGTTGATTTCATTTAAGATTGACTGGTTTCATCTTCTTTCTGTCCAAGGGTCTCTCAAGAATCTTCTGCAGCAGCACAATTTGAAAGCATCAGTTCTTCGGTGCTCTGCTTTCTTTATGGTCCAGATTAACCGGGTAAGAATCCCTGTATCTATGTATCTCTCTGTCTAGAAACATCTATTCATCTATCTTACCCATCTATCCATTAAAAGGAGCATAAAGGAAATCAACTTTATAAAATAATAAAATTTCATTTAAGATTCAAAATTCATTGGAATTGTATTAAATCATGATTAATGATGGGTTAGTGATATTCTCTTGTGAGCCAAGACCAAGTACTTATTAGTCCCTGCATTAGCCACATTTAAGGAAAACATCAACTGATAGGAAACATGGTCTCTACCAAGAGAGAAATTACAAAGTCCCAACACTCTCATTTAATGAGATTCTATTACTCTTGGGTCGTGTACAGGATTTAATAGTGTGTGAGTTACAAATATCTAGAGGTGCCTCACAGCAGAACAATTCTATATTCTGTGTTTTTCTATTAATATATTACCATGAAAATTCCAGTCTTACTCTTTGGTCATGACTTTGTCATCTGTGAAATTAGGGTATTAGACAAAATGATGTATAAAGGTACTTCTAGACCTAAAATTCTGAGCATACTTTTTCTATTTTTAATCTGGTTTTAAATTTTTGACTTTTTATTGTCATTCTAGGTTAAGGGATGAGGCAAGACATTCCAGAGTACAAATTATATCAATTTTTCACCCTCTATTCATTATAAGCATGAATAGCAAAAAGTAGATGATCTCTGTAAGGTTTATAAAATGCATTAAAATAGTATAGAACCTTATGAACTTTAGGTTTTTTCCTAATCTTAAATATTATTACATTATTAGGTGGTCTAAGTTTTCCTTCATATTCTCCAGATAGTTCTTATAAAACTGTGTTGCAGCTATCACACACACAGTGCTGCTAAAATCAGGAAAATTAAAGTTGAAAAAATGCAGAAAAGTTATGCTGCTCTAAGAAAAAATTTCCTCTTGCATGTTCTTTTTCTGTGCTTGTCCATTTGTATGCAGGCATACATTTGCATTTGTAATCATTTTATAGATACAATTTTTGTGTTCATTTTTTTAAAATTTAACTTTCATAACAGTCATTTTCTTACATTGTTCTGCATCTTTGCTTTTCTCTTTAGCGCAACTCCTACTACTTAGAACTACTTTCTGGAACTGGAAATATCCTACCAGGTAGCAGTTAAATGTTTATTTTTCCCTTGCCCTTACCAACATTTTTGATACCTTGCCTTATTGAAATAGAGATAGTTATTCCAATAATAGATCAACAGGTACTTTAGATCTATTCTCATTTTGATAGTACTGCATCTAATTAGCAGACACATACTTTAAAAGGAATAGAAAACATTAAAGTTAGTACAGATGGAAACAATAACAATGATTAAAGGACAGGAAAATGGGACCCCTGAGGAAAGATAAAAGGAGATGGAATTATTTGTTCTTCAGAGAAGAAAACCAAAAACTGAGGGGTAGTTTTATAATGTTCTTTAAAGAATGTGCAGAATTATCATAAGAATGAATGTTTCTTGTTGTTTCTTCCATTTTGTAATAGCCCGTGGATAAATAGGTTTAAATTGTGGTTAAGGTGGTCTTAAAGATCGAATGATGGCTGACATACCTCTGAGATGGAGCTCCGAGAAACAGTCGACCAGGAAATATTTGAGGGGTAGGCAGTACTCAGGTGTTTCCCACCTTGCTAAGGGGAATGTTTCCCACCTTGCTAAATCACCATATGTTGATTATAAGTTGTTCCATTATCTCTTCCTTCAGAGCACTGCTTATTTTCCAGAGGGACCAGTATCTATTCTCAGTAATTATAGCCTCTGATTAATGTATCTGTGTTGCAGACACCTAACCGTTGCTATGAGGTATATCACAATGGATACCAAGTTGTGAGTGTGTGTCCTTAGTCGCCCAGTCCTGTCTGCCTTTATGCAACCCCATGGACTATAGCCTGCCAGGCTCCTCTGTCCATGGATTTCCCATTCAAGAATAGTGGAGCAAGTTGCCAGTTCCTCCTCCAGGGAATATTCCAGACCCAGGGATCAAACCCGTGTTTCTTGTGTCTCCTACATTGGCAGGCAGATTCTTTACCACAGCACCACCTGGGAAAACAAACTAGTTCCCTAGTGGATACCAAACTAGTTCCCCACAGAAGATTTGCCCTTCAATCCCTACTCCTTTTACCTGGGTGATTGAGTGCTGTTGAATGTCAAGATCCCAAAAACAAAGAATTTTACTTAATATTATTCTGTTTCTCCCACAGTCTCTCTTCTGCTTTCAGTTCAGCTCAGTCGCTCAGTCGTGTCCGACTCTTTGCAACCCCATGAATCACAGCACGCCAGGCCTCCCTGTCCATCACCAACTCCCGGAGTTCACTCACACTCATGTCCACAGAGTCGGTGATGCCATCCAGCCATCTCATTCTCTGTCGTCCCCTTCTCCTCCTGCCCCCAGTCCCTCCCAGCGTCAGACTCTTTTCCAGTGAGTCAACTCTTCGCATGAGGTGGCCAAAGTATTGGAGTTTCAGCTGCAGCATCAGTCCTTCCAATGAACACCCAGGACTCATCTCCTTTAGAATGGACTGGTTGGATCTCCTTGCAGCCCAAGGGGCTCTCAAGAGTCTTCTCCAGCACCACAGTTCAAAAGCATCAATTCTTTGGTGATCAGCTTTCTTCACAGTCCAACTCTCACATCCATACATGACCACTGGAAAAACCATAGCCTTGACTAGATGGACCTTGGTTGGCAAAGTAATGTCTCTGCTTTTTCATATGTTATCTAGGTTGGCCATAACTTTCCTTCCAAGGAGTAAGCGTCTTTTAATTTCATGGCTGCAATCAGTATCCGCAGTGATTTTGGAGCCCAAAAAATAAAGTCTGACACTATTTCCACTGTTTCCCCATCTATTTGCCCTGAAGTGATGGGACCAGATGCCATGATCTTAGTTTTCTGAATGTTGAGCTTCAAGCCAACTTTTTCCACTCTCCTCTTTCACTTTCATCAAGAGGCTTTTTAGTTCCTCTTCACTTTCTGACATAAGGGTGTGGTATCATCTGTCTATCTGAGGTTATTGATATTTCTCCCGGCAATCTTGATTCCAGCCTGTGCTTCTTCCAGCCCAGAGTTCCTCATATGTACTCTGCATATAAGTTAAATAAGCAGAGTGACAATATACAGCCTCGATGTACTCCTTTTCCTATTTGGAACCGGTCTGTTGTTCCATGTCCAGTTCTAACTGTTGTTTCCTGACCTGCATACAGGTTTCTCAAGAGGCAAGTCAAGTGGTCTGGTATTCCCATCTCTTTCAGAATTTTCCACAGTTTGTTGTGATCCACACAGTCTTCCACTTTAGTCAGTCTAATCAGCATATTCAGCCAGCTGCTCAGATATGTATTCTACTAATGAAAAATTTTGGAGACCTTATGATAGGAAAAAATGTATATCAACTAGGTATTAGTTTTTCATATGTTATAATTTTTTCAGTTCAGTTCAGTCGCTCAGTTGCGTCTGACTCTGCGACCCATGGATTGCAGCACACCAGGCTTCCCTGTCCTTCACCAACTCCCAGAGCTTACTCAAACTCATGTCTATCGAGTCAGTGATGCCATCCAACCATCTCATCTCTGTCATTCCTTTCTCCTCCTGCCTTCAATCTTTCCCAGCATCAGGGTCTTTTCTAGTGAATCAGTTCTTCACATAGGTGGCCAAAGTATTGCAGTTTCAGCTTCAGCATCAGTCATTCCAATGAATATTCAGGACTGATTTCCTTTAGGATAGACAGGTTGGATCTATCACTTTTTTAAGTAATTATAAAAATACCCTTTTAAGAAAATTACTCTCTCAGAACCATTTCTTGTTTCCCTTATTTTTAATCCTTAGAATTATATGAAGTCTCTAATATTATCCACAGCTCCCATGCCACAAGAACAGAGACCTATGACTTCTCTTTTTTAGTGGGTCAAAAATTGTTCTATTTCTGCACTATGATTCTTTAAATTCTTAAAAGCAGCAATTACCCCACCATTTTAGGAAGACTCCATTTCATAACAATTTACCATGCAGACTCTGGGCTTCCCAGGTGGCACCAGTGGTAAAGAACCTGCCTGCCAATGTATGAAGATGTAAGAGACCTGGCTTCGATCCCTGGGTCGGGAAGATCCTCTGGAGGAGGGCACGGCAGCCTACGCCAGTATTCTTGCCTGGAGAATCCCATGGACAGACAATCCTGTGGCTACAGTCCACAGGATAGCACTGCACTCCAAGCTCAATGGTCAGGACTACCTTTCCACTGGGAAGCAACACTGATGGTTTTCCTGCGAATGATCCCATTATCTACCTTGTAATGCTCTGGTCCTGCCATCTCCATGCCACAGCATTGCACTGGGTCTAGGGCAGCTGAGAGTGGAGTACGAGACTTATATGATACTATATGATATCACTTACACACAATTTAAAAGCAATACAAGTGAATGCACATGCAAAATAGAAACAAACTCACAGATATAGGGGCTTCACTGGTGGCTCATTGATGAAGAACACGCCTGTCAATGCAGGAGATGGAGGTTCGATCCCTGGGTCAAGAAGATCCCCTGGAGGAGGAAATGGCAACCCACTCCAGTATTCTTGCCTGGAGAATCCCATGGACAGAGGAGCCTGGTGGGTCTATGAGGTCACAAAGAGTTGGGTGACTTAGCAACTAAACAGCAACAGATATCCCATTATAAAATTTTCTTTTCAGTGTCCACTATTAAAACAAACAAAAACAAAAAAAACTGTATTCATGTGTTTAATAGACTATGATGATTTATGATCAGGATATCCCTCCTATATTGTACAAGTTTTCAGATTTACTTCGTTTATTCTTTTTCCTTCCTCTCATCACTATCAACTATATCATCTGCCCTCTGATATCAAGAAGTCCTATTTTATTAAGACTTTAGCCAGGACTTCCTTGATGGCTCAGTGGTGAAGAATCCCTGCTGACATGGGGGACATCGGTTCGATCCCTGGTCCAGAAAGATTCTACATACCCTGGGTCAACTAAGCATGGGCACCGCAACTACTGATCCTGATTTCTGGAGCCCTTGAACCACAACTACCAAAACTCGTGCACCCTGGAGCCTGTGCTCAACAAGAGAAGCCATTGCAGTGAGAAACTCTCCACAAAAGTAGCCCCTGCTCTCCACAACTAGAGAAAGCCTGCACGCTGCAATAAAGAACCAGCACAGCCAAAAATAAATTTTTTAAAAAAAAGGACTTTCACCAAACATAAACATTACTACTGGAGAAGGAAATGGCAATCCACTCCAGTATTCTTGTCTGGGAAATCTCATGGACAGAGGAGCTTGGTGGTCTATACAGTCCATGGGGTTGCAAAGAGTCAAACATGACTTAGCAACTAAACAACAATAAATCATTACTACATTTCTCTCCCTGGGAAAATTTCAGTGTCAGATATTAAAATAATAACAAAAGCTGTCTCAGCGTCATCACTCTAGATATGAGCCCTGGTTCAGCCACTCTGTGGTTTTGTGACTCTGGTCATGTCACTTTTTCACAGACCTTAGACATTAGTATCTTGACCTAGAAAGCAAGAATTATAAAACACAAGGTTTTAAATGGGTTAATACATTTAAAGAGCCCAGCAGAATATCTGGCAATTGCACAGCTGAAATAAAGTTTTAACCCTCATAGCCCTGAATTCACTGAGTTAATATAATAGGAATTTGGGATTAACACACATACATTATTATGTATAAAATAGATAACCAACAAGGACGTACTGTAAAGCACAGGGACCTTTACTCAATATTCTGTAAAAACCTATATGGGAAAAGAATCTGAAAAAAATAAATATGAAACTAATTGTTGTTGCTGCTCAGTTGCTAAGTCATGTTCGATTCTCTGGGACCCCGTGGACTACAGCATGCCATGCCTCCCCGTCCTCCACTGTCTCCCACAGTTTGCTCGAGTTAATGTCCATTAAGTCAGTAATGCTGTCTAAACATCTCCCTCTGCCACCCTCTTCACCTTTTGACTTCAATCTTTCCCATCATCAGGGTCTTTTCCAATAAGTGGGCTCTTCACATTGGGTGGCCCAAAGCATTGGAGCTTGAGCTTTAGCATCAGTCCTTCCAAAGAATATTCAGGGTTGATTTCCTTTAGGATTGACTGGTTTGATCTCCTTGATTAGCTGAAACTAATACAATATTGTCAATAACTGTATTCTAATAACATTTAAAAATAAATAAAAATGATCATTAAACTAAATTAAATATATGAGAGAATTTTATCAGCTACAGAGCTCTGATTGTTACTGATAATTTCTTAACCATTTTTGGCATTTATCTTCTTCCTGCTTGCATCTCTGTGCTTCTTTACACTTGATGCAAGGATTGTTGTGAACTTTGTGTCAATCTTCATGCTTCAAGCAGATTTGCCAAGAAGAATTTGGGACGCTTCTGTTTTGCAATCTCAGGCCAGCCTGGAATCTTGGCATACCTGCTCAAGGAGCCTTGGAATACCTGCTATTGGGATCTCTCTCAGTTTTAGGTAAAGGATAAATTAGGAGATTCAAACAGACTGGAACTACCTCACAAAACAAAGTACAAAACACACCTTCTTATTTTCTTTGTAAGTTAATTAATAACTCAGTAAATGTAACTAACCTAACTTGGACTTGTGAAAGTACAGGGCTTCTAGCCATAAATTAGTCTTTACTCAATTTGAGATAATTGCAAATTAGCAAAGTGACTTTAATAGGGTACAGGATCCAGTGAAGGGGGCCAACTGTGTTCTACTATCTCCTGATATTAAAGATCAAATATTGTGTATATGTACCAAAGCTTTCTTATCCATTCATCTGCAAATGGACACCTAGGTTGCTTCCATGTCCTTGCTATTATAAACAGTGCTGCAATGAACATTGGAGTACATGTGTCTCTTTCAATTCTGGTTTCCTCAGTGTGTGGAGTATTTTTCATCCATCAAAAAGAATGCATTTGAATCAGTTCTAATGAGGTGGATGAAATTGGAGCCTATTATACAGAGTGAAGTAAGCCAGAAAGAAAAACACCAATACAGTATACTAACACATATATATGGAATTTAGAAAGATGGTAACCTTAACCCTGTATACGAGACAGCAAAAGAGACATAGGTATATAGAACAGTCTTCGGGACTCTGTGGGAGAGGATGAAGGTGGGATGATTTGGGAGAATGGCATTGTAGCATGTATATTATCATATGTGAAACGAATCACCAGCCCAGGTTCAATGCATGATACAGGATGCTTGGGGCTGGTGCACAGGGATGACCTGGAGGGACGATATGGGGAAGAGGGAGGTGGGAGGGGGGTTTAAGAAAGAGAACACATGTACACCCGGGGCAGATCCGTGTCAATGTATGGCAAAAACAACCAATATATTAATGTAAGGTAATTTGCCTCCAATAAAATTAAAAAATAAATTAAAAAAAAAGATCAAATACTTAGGAAATGGTAAGCTATGTCCACAGGACTTAGAGGTAAATTTTATTGGTGTTATACTAGATATTCAAAGTATGTTGCTAACATCTCTTTGAGAAACAAGGGGAAGAAAAATATTGCTTGATATAAATTTCTTTCAAATAAGATTGATTTTAGCTGTGATTGAAAAGAGAAAAAAAAAATTGCACCAGCAAGTGAAAAGCAAACTGTGGAAGTTGTATTTTAAAAGAAAATTTCCTCTTTAAATGCATATTTATAGTATCAGATTGAATTAACATTTACTATGAGGTAAAAGGTTTTGTTAATGGTTTCTGGTGAAAACTTAAGAAGAAATCTGTGGAATAGAAATAATTATCCACAGGTTCTAGATTAAAGACTGAAACCCTAGTAAGGAAATCAGTTAAATAAAACAAACAGCAGTAGCAAAGTCCCATTATTCTGATACTCAGTCCAACACCATTTAACCAACCTGTCTCCTCCTCACTTACAATGTGTCCTTGACTGTGATTGTCAGAAGCCCCAAGAAATGATCCTACGGTGAGATCCAACAGTGTGGAGCCAACTGTTATACTCTGTGACTGAGTTCTTTGTAGATACACTTCCTAAGTTTTTACAGGCATCTCATTTAAATGGACTTATACCTTGGAGTGTATATAGAATGCCCAAATGAAACAGTTAATGTGTCTGGAGTATAGTAGATGGATAGCAAGTTTTATTGAATTATACTCTGCATGCCTTATCAGTTCAGTTTAGTCACTCAGTCACATCTGACTCTTTGTGACCCCATGGACTGCAGCACGCCAGGCTTCCCTGTCCATCACCAACTCCCAAGGAACTTTGCTGGCAAAGTAATGTCTCTGGTTTCTAATATGCTGTCTATGTTGGTCATAGCTTTTCTTCCAAGGAGCAAGCATCTTTTAAGTTCATGGCTGCAGTCACCATCTGCACTCATTTTGGAACCCAAGAAAGAAAGTCTCTCCCTGTCCATTGTTTCCCCATCTATTTGCTACGAAGTTATGGGACTGGATGCCATGATCTTTATTTTTTGAATGTTGAGTTTTAAGCCTGCTTTTTCACTCTCCTCTTTCACCTTCATCAAGAGCCTCTTTAGTTTCTCTTCACTTTCTGCCATAAGGGTGGTGTCATCTGCATATCTGAGGTTATTAACATTTCGCCCTGCAATCTTGATTCCAACATGTGCTTCATCTAGCCTGGCATTTTGCATGATGTACTCTGCATGTAAGTTAAATAAGCAGGGTGACAATATTCAACCTTGACATACTCCTTTCCCAATTTGGAACCAGTCTATTGTTTTATGTACAGTTCTAACTGTTGCTTCTTGAGGTGGATACAGATTTCTCAGGGGGCAGATAAGGTGTTCTGGTATTCCCATCTCTTGAAGAATTTTCCAATTTGTTGTGATCCACACAGTCAAAGGCTTTGGCATAGTCAATAAAGCAGAGATAGTTGTTTTACTGGAACTCTCTTGCATTTTCTATGATCCAGTGGATGCTGGCAATTTGATCTCTGGTTCCTCTGCCTTTTCTAAATCCATCTTGAACATCTGGAAATTCTCAGTTCACATAGTGTTGAAGCCTAGCTTGGAGAATTTTGAGCATTACTTTGCAAGGCTGTGAGATGTGTACAATTGTGTGGTAGTTTGAACATTGTTGGCATTGCCTTTCTTTGGGATTGGAATGAAAACTGACCTGGAGAAGTGAATGGTTACCCACTCCAGTATTCTTGCCTGGAGGCCTGGAGAATCCCATGGACTGAGGAGCCTGGGACCACACAGAGTCTGACACAACTAAGCGACTGTAACTGTCACTTTATATTTTACATGTATGTGTTTTTAAACACAAAACTAGTTTGTACTATATTTCTCTTTTAAATGAGCTATTTTCATTTACTACATCATAAATATTTGTCCATATCATTAAAAGATTTTCTATGGGCTGATTGTTAATATCAGCAAGTTATTGTAGGCTTTCATCATGGAAGCTAATATTGTAGGCTTTCTTTCTTTCATTAACTGTTTTCTAATTATAAAGCATTATTATAGCTGGGAGATTTTCATTTTTAAAACTTATTCATTATCAAAGATTTTAAACTTTTGTAAAGTAACCAAATTAACAGCAGAGTTAGTATCTAGTGTGTGTTTACATGCTGAATTTGGCATCATCAGGATTACGTACATTCTGAAATAAACTGCGAATTTTTCCATCTTTTTGCCTAAATTCTTTACTTTCTTAAAGACCATAATTTTCAAATTTTTTTTGATAAATTTGAAGCCAGCTACCCTTCAAACGAGTTGACTCACTGGAAAAGACTCTGATGCTGGGAAAGGTTGGGGGCGGGAGGAGAAGGGGACAACAGAGAATGAGATGGCTGGATGGCATCACCGACTCTGTGGACATGAGTTTGAGGGAACTCCGGGAGTTGGTGATGGACAGGGAGGCCTGGAGTGCTGTGATTCATGTGGTCACAGAGAGTCTGACACGACTAAGCGACTGAACTGAACTGAACTGAACCCTTCAAACTATCTTGACTAAGTGTACTTTTTTAGTCATTGTTATATTGTTCTAAAGTTATTGATACATTAATGCTTATAAATTTAATTTTGGTAATTTTTGCTTTCTTATAAAAATCTATTATATTGAGGTTTTCAAATTTATTAATATTGATTAATAAATTTGAAATATATATCTTTTCTTTTCAAAAGTTTTTCCACTATATATTTATAGACCCTTTTCCATATATAATTTTGCATGCCTTCACCTTTAATTTTTTAAATTATGATTTCTAGAGAGGCTTTTACAGAGACATTCCCCAAAGCTATGACCTCTGATGTTTCTCCATTTTAGAATTTTGAGTATTTTATCACCAATTATATATTTATATATATTTTTGGTAAGTTTTCCAAGGAACCTGATTAAAAAAATGGTACTCTCTGGTTTTGGGAAATAATTCTCAATATACCTACAAAAACTTAACATTAGTTTGCTAATTCTTCTGCTAGAATTGTACTTTTGTTGCATATTTATTGGAGATACTTTTTCCTAGATTTCCATGTTTTGTCATTTGGCTCTGTGATTTTTTAGTACTATAAAATTATCTGTTTAATATTGTGTCCTGATATCTTTTTTCCATTCTCCTTGCTTTTCTGTGTGTGATTCATCTTGACTTGTGTAATATAATCTGGAGCTTCTTTTATTTTTCCTTTATATATTTTAGTAATATCCCTTTATAATAGCATAAAATTCAATATTGTTCTGTGACTCAAAATTTAAAGTGAATGAAAGTCACTCAGTCGTGTTCAGCTCTTTGCGACTCAATGGGCTATACAGTCCATGGAATTCTCCAGACCAGAATAATGGAGTGGAGCCTTCCCTTCTCCAGGGTATCTTCCCAGTCCAGGGATCGAACCCAGGTCTCCCACATTGCAGGCAGATTCTTTACCAGCTGAGCCACAAATGTATTTGTCATTTAATAGAAAAGTTTAAGGCAGTCATGTTTGTCAACTTATATTTGTTCTTATCACAGTCTGCTAAACTTTCTGAATTTTCTGTTTCCTTTCTCTCTCTTTTTTTTTTTTAATGTCCCCATGATAAGTTGGTTTAGAGAATTGTCACTGTATTTTTTAGTGGTTGCCCTTTTGATTACTTCAAATCTACTGGAATCTAACATTTTTTCTAATTAAGCATGTCAGGGGCTTCCCTGGTGGCTCAGATGGTTAAGAATCTGCCTGCAAAGAGGCAGATCTGACTTTCATCCCCAGGTCATTAAGAACCCCTGGCGAAGGGAATGGCTGCCCATTCCAGAATTCTTTGCCTGGGGAATTCCATGGACAGAGGAGCCTGGCAGGCTACAGTCCAGGGGGTCCCAAAGAGTTGGATATGACTGAGTGACTTCACTTCAAGCATGTCAAGATTCATATTTAGATTTTCAGCATACTTTTGCATCTTTTTCCCATTCCTCTCTCCAGAGGAGAGAGGTTTTTATTTGGTTTTTATTGGTTCTTATTTGCACAATATGGAATTTTTCCATATTATAATTAATAAATCATTGCTTTTACATGATTTATGCTGAATTTTTCTCAAATGTTTTTTAATGCATTTGTTCATTCAAATCATTGAATATCTCAGATTTTCCATTGCAACAGTCTTTATTCTGATTCACCTCTGAATCAGCTGAACCACATCTCAAGTCTGCCTTCTCCTCTAAATGCACTGTCTGCTGAACCCATCGAGTCAATGTCCTGCTTCCACTCTCATTGTCTTTTTACAGAGGGACTTTTCTCTAGTTGTTCACACTTCCTCCTCACTCAGCTCTGTTTCTCACTTCCCTCTGCCTTATAAACTCTGTTCACCTGTCTGGGTCAAGGAACCTTGTTTGTTTCCTTGTTTCCCAGAGTGTCTGAAGCATACTTGGGTGTCCTGCTTTCTCATGGGAGAATTATGACTCGCATCAATCATTTGCCCTTCATTTACAAAAATTCTTCAAACGTTGTTTATGTAGTGAGCACTTCCCTAATTTTGAGTACTTCTTGTTTCTTACTCTATATCTTATTATTTCCATGTCGGATTACTGATAAAATACAGGACACCTAGTTAATTTTTATTTCAGACAAACAACAAACAAATTTTTCAAATAAGTAGGTCCCATGCTTGTTTACTGTTGTTGTTTTGCTTAATCTGGAAATGTGATTTCCAGTGGAAATCTGAGTGGGAGAGAAGGAGTTATAAACTGTGCCATCTACCCAGAAATCTACCTTTTCCCCTATCTTTCCCCTCTTTGATTTCTCCCCCAATTTATGTAGTGTATTTAGTACTTAATATTTAACTTATGAGAAATAACTATAGCAATCTACCTGGATTGCTTCCTAAGAAGTCCATTGGCCCAGTCTTAAGGTTCCAACTCGACTCAGCCCAACTGAAAAGAGTACTGTGCTAGATGTTATACAACAGCAAACTTGATCAAACAGCATCCAGAATTGCCCATCGGTCACACAGCCCCTTTATTTTATTAGAGTATATGCATGGACACCCTTGCTTTGCAAAGATCTGATGTCACTGAGGAGAATGTGCTGCTGCTGCTAAGTCACTTCAGTCGTGTCTGACTCTGTGCGACCCCATAGATAGTGGCCTACCAGGCTCCCCCGTCCCTGGGATTCTCCAGGCAAGAACACTGGAGTGGGTAACGTAGCACCCTCCAAAGTAGAGACTGTGAGCTGCCGCAAGCTAGGAGAGCACACACTGCTCCTGCTGATTAAAAAAATGCACAGATGTGAGAGTTGCAAGTTAAGTTTTAAAATTTGGGACAAAATAACAACTGCAGGGAGAAGGCAATGGCACCCCACTCCAGTACTCTTGCCTAGAAAATCCCATGGACGGAGGAGCCTGGTAGGCTGCAGTCCATGGGGTCGCTAAGAGTCGGACATGACTGAGCAACTTCACTTTCCCTTTTCCCTTTCATGCATTGGAGAAGGAAATGGCAACCCACTCCAGTATTCTTGCCTGGAGAAACGCAGGGATGGGGGAGCCTGGTGGGCTGCCGTCTCTGGGGTTGCACAGAGTCAGACACAGCTGAAGCGACTTAACAGCAGCAGCAGCAAAGACTGCAGCCGAGGAGACAGCACCTCAGGCAGCAGTTGAGCAACTGCTCCAAAGAGGCAATGAAGGAAGGTCAATAGATAAGATCTTTGTGAAGGAGAGGTTCAGTGCAATCAGCCCTTACTTTACAGAAGCTTTCCTGCTAGTCATGAGGAGCTGATGTCACCAGAAAAGGATTTGGTGATTTTCTAGATTTGAAGAGATGCAAGGATTGGGATCACAAAATCAGTTCCTGAAAATATTTAACTATCTGAAGATCTGTTCTACCAGTTTCCCTGGAGCACAGAGTGCCTCACTCTCCACCCGGAATCCCCCTCAGAGGGGTGTTGAAGGTCAGCAGCTGCAGTAGCACAGGGTTCAGTCTCACAGAGGCAGATGGCAAAGGCCCTTGTTTGAAAGTGAAAGTGAAGTTGCTCAGTCGTGTCCGACTCTTTGCGACCGCATGGACTGTAGCCTACTAGGCTCCTCAGTCCATGGATTTTTCCAGGCAAGAGTACTGCAGTGGGTTGACATTTCCTTCTCCAGGGAATCTTCCCAACCCAGGGATCAAACCCGGGTCTCCCGCACTGCAGGCAGACGCTTCACCATCTGAGCTACCAGGGAGGCAAAAAATTGGCCTTAGAGGGGGCACCCAGATTTGAACTGGGGACCTTGTTGTTTAGTTGCTGGCAAATGATCTCAGCAAGTGCCAATTTGTAGTTGACACTCCACAGATCTCATTGTGGTTTCCTCCAAATTTTTAAATTTGTGATTTGATTTTGTGCTTGTGATTTGTCTGTAGTGCACTGACACACCTTGTGCGTGATTTGGAATCTCACTCCTAACTCATTCCTAACATGATCAGACATGATTTTTTTGCCAAACTGGTGGATGTCAGAAGGTATAACATTATTTAATTTACATTTCCCAAATTAATAAGGATATTTAATATCTTTTCAAGTGTTTCTTGGTCAACCTAATTTCTTGTTTAGTTGAATTACCTATTAATTATTTTTGTACATTTTTGGGAAGTTTATCTTATTTTTGTTATATGCATGTGTGCTCAGTCGTATCCAACTCTTTGGTACCCTATGGTCTGTAGCCCACGAGGCTCTTCTGTCCATGGGATTTTCCAGGTAAGAATACTTGAGTGGATTACCATTTCCTCCTCCAGGGGATCTTCCTGACCTAGGGATTGAACCTGTGTCTCCTATATTACAGGCAGCTTCTTTCCTGCTTGAGCCATCAGGGAAGATGTTTTTGTTACGAGTTCTTTATATTTTCTACAAACTAATCCCTGTGCATTATATAGAAATATATTCTCTCAGTCAAGTCCTTCTCTTTAACTTTGTTTATTGGATCTTTGTTTACTAAGACTATCAAGTAGAACTCAGACTAAAGTAGAATTTAAAACTTGAAGATTCAATGGACAGATCTACTTCTCATTTTATGGAAGAGAAAACTGAGGGTGATAAAATATGTATTGGGTTGACCAAAACAGTTTGTTCTAAGATTACCCTATCAGTTAGTGGTTGGAAAAAAAAAGGAAAGAAATTAGATCTCTTGATTTCTGGGTTAATATATTGGAGCCATGCCAACATATTCTTCACTGGACTCTGGTTAAAGTTGTATTCTTAGAGGAAAACTTATATATATATATATATACACACACACACACACACACATATATATACACACACACCAAAACCCACACACACATCCACTACTAATTCATTGTGTCTTGAATTATTCATATGCTGATTTTTTTTCAACAAAGGCTACACTCAAGTGTAAAGTACCTTTTGAGAGTTCTCCTTTCTTCCTCTGTCTTTCCTTTCTGCTAGGCCTCATTTGATAGCCATGAACTGTGGATAAAGAATAAATATGGCTTTTCTGTACCCCAGGACTATCCTCTGCCTTATTTATGTCTGACCTGGTACAGCACTGCTGACCTTGGAAAGTTTAATTGAGGCTGGAATTATATGGCACAGCTTGAGGCCACCTGAATTTAGAGGGTGTGACATACACAAAGACACACACACGTTGAGGACAGAAGAGTCTGATGAGCTGATGTATGCGTGTGTGTCTTTAGCTGTGCTGAAAATGACAGTAGTGAAAAAACCTATTGTGATTGGTATTGGGCAGAATTCTCACAAAACAATACAATATGCCTACATACTTCTATAATTAAAGCAGAGTTTATTGGTTAAAGAAATGCAGAATTACTTAAATATGTAAGCTATCAAGATGAAATAGAAAGCATAGACAGTTGTAACTAATTCAAGGGATTCTATGAAATATTTCTTAACCATTTTAATAAAAGTTCAAGTGATTAATGAATGTTGACATTTCCAGTATGTTAAGACAATTTAATAATGTAAAAGCAAACAAAAGTTTCACTAATTGATTTATTTTAGATAAGCATTTAGATTTTTTAAAGCTATCCAAAGTGATCAATTACAAAAAAAAAAAAAAAAAAACCAAAGTTCGATTGTGTTTAATAAGATTATAACCAAGATTTTAGATCTGATTTGTACATGAAACCAAAGACATTGCTACTGAAAAGAAAATATTGTTAATGTTTTATTAATTTACTTGATTTGTAATCAGTTACACTCCTAGCCATTTATTCCCTAATTATCATTTTACTATATAGTTGGTTTTGAACTGTTTTAGAACAGATGCCATTGCAGGTAAACCTGAAAATTAAAGCAGGTAGTGTTATTCACGGTACTTTTATCTAATTAATTAAAAAGCTACCCTCTTTTTCAGGGATGTTATTATATATCCTCCGTAATCAGTTAAGAACATACCAACGCCCAAAAATACATAGCAAAATGTTTCCAAATTAAAGAAGAACAAGGTCAAATTTTTATTTCATCCAGCATAACTAAAAGTAGTTCTGAAAGTTTTCTTAAAATAACAACAGAATAAACAGATTAATAGATGATATTTGCAAACATATAATTTATATATATTATATACAGCATAACACACACACATATATGTATGAAAAAATCTCTAGAAAACATACTTTTTAATAACTAAATAGCTGGAAAAGATTTATTTCTTTCCTTTCATACATATAAATATATTACACATATTTTTTTTTTCCCTACAGATAATGTTGTAAGTATGAATAGTGCCCCGAATTTGTGAAACACAAAGGAAGAAGTCAAGTTTAGCCACAGGTCATTCTAAATTCACACACATAGAAGGTGGACACAGAGAAGCAGATAATTATGCCCATAGGCACCCACATAAACTCCTCCACAAACAAGGTTTATAACTGTAAGTGAAACTCAAGATGTCACCAAATCACAGCATAGATTCATTAATCAAAAGAGTAAAACTATTTTAAAATTAGTTCTCAAAGGGACAAGACCTCTTTTGGTTACCAATTCTTTCTCATATAATATAAACAACGAATATACAAACATCTCAATAATTTTTAAAATTTAAAATCAATTATCACACCAATTTAAGTAAGAGAAGATTAAGAACTTATGTCCACATTCTGCCATGAGTTCCAGGATCTGGAGATTTTGTTTTGCTAAGAGTGCCAGACAAATTAAATTCCCCTAATAATGATTGTGTTCTAATTAAGAAATCTGGATTGATAAATAAGAATAATGGTAAGTATGATTATCAGCCCTTGCACAGCATTATGTGCCAGATACTATTCTAAACACCTTGCACACAGTAATTCATTGATTGTAGTTACTAATTAATTAAACATCCTTGCTTGCCCTAGAAAGGAATTTTACTTGACTATACAGAGATAATACAGAAGCAGAGTTTTTTGCATAAATAGTAAGACGCATGGAGAATAAGGTGTTCAGCCTTTATCCAACCTCACACTGATTTCTTATTCTGGGTCAGATCCCAGAAGCCACCACAATGTATGAGAATTCTGTTTTAAAATGAATAGAAATATTTTTTGATACCACATCTTAAATTTTTTTAGTAAGAAATCTAGACAGTTTGAGAGGCAAAAGAAAAAATAAAGTGGACAGCCTTAAATGTGCTAGCTATAATGACTCAGCATCTTAATAATTAATTTGGAGAGATTTTACTTTCATTTTCCGTGTTCCACATATGCCTGGATTTCTCAATACCTTCTGAATACCAACAACATCCTAGGTCCATAAAAATTTTTATCTGATAATGTTAAATAGCAGGATACTCCAAATTTGAAATTTTCTTTAAAAATAGGTATCAGGTTATGACACTGTAACTGTCACAATTGTCTGGATGAGCTATTCCTGATGGATTTCTTGTTTTGCTTGTGATGGCTAAATTCACTAATGATTTGATATCCAGAGCTATATGTGTAATTTGTAATATGTGACCCATTTATTGCACTGAATTTACTATGCTTAGGAAGGATTATTGCCACAGTCAATAGAAACTGTTACTGAAATTTGATAATACAGGTTTCCCCTCTCAATGTGGCAGGAACTGCAGTTATAAAGAATTATGTAAGGCTTGCTCTATTTTTCAATACTGAGATATGTACGTATATATTTTTTTATAACCAAATTGGTTTCTTTATTCATGGTAAAGACTATTGACACATATTGCTTGCAAACAGTATAGATACAAAATTATAAAAATAAACCAGCAGATATTTAAGGGCAAATGCAAAGCTTCACATTAGATCATTAAAGATTTTGTATGCCTTTGTATACTATAAGTTATCATTAACTAAATAAGGTGGAAACCAGCAAGTATCATATACCACCATTTGTGTTTTTAAAATGAGAAATACAGACAAATACTCTCTCCTATCATCTATAAATAAATGCTTTAAAACAGAAACTCAACTAGATAAATGTATAGATACATATATACACACACATGTATATATATATATATATAATCATACCATATAAGAACAAAAGATAAAATCAAATACAATGGCTTAAATATCTACTATCCAAATAGGGCACACTTTCCCTTCCATGAGCCATCCCAAGACAGATATAAACTGACTGTGCAGCATGCTGACAGATGTGCTGTATTATGCAGGGAGACATTTTATGACTGAAGGCGATTGCCCTGTAGAGGTGCAGCCGACACCATGGACCACTTCACCTGAGACCACAGATCACACTCAAGTTGCCGGCCCCAGAGGCCTTATCATCCCAGGGAACCACTAAAGTCCATTTTTGTCAAGATCTCAATTCTTTTCCTTTCCTTGAGGTCAATAGAGTCAAAGGCACTGAGGTGGCCCACCCAGACCTACACACATTCACTTTTGGGGGGATTCACCTTAGTAAAATCTATCTACCTTAGGTCAATTTAAATTCCACCATGGAACATGAAATATCGGTAAGTATCCATTACTTATAGAACCTTTGAATCCTTAGAGAATTCTATACCTTTAAAATAATAATAAAAACGATAAGATAAAAACACTATGAATTTTCCCTAAAGAGCATCTTAAGCAGAGTTCCTGCCACTGCTTTTTTTTTTTTTTTTTTAAATCTGTGTTTTGATTCCTGGTGATTTCTATTCAGTCACTCCTGCTTTTATCACTAGGCTTCCATGCGGGTTTATGGGATTACTTTCTTAAGTGTGTAAATAAGGTCTATTTATTCAAATGACAAACTTTACTGAAAGATCCACAAGGCTTCAATCTGAAGCTGTCACATCTTTAACATGACTCCAGCAAAGTTTATTTCTGCAACTGTGAATAGAATTCCAGCACTGATGAAGATCCTACACATTTATGATGAGTAATATAGGAACAAAAGTACCGAGCCTGGAAAGAAATATTTTTGGATTTCTTATTTATTACATTTTTAATAGAAACTCAGGGAAAGCCTTATCTGCTGTCATTTGGTTTAAATTCCACAGTACTTTTTGTATTTGACCAAATTCCCTTATCTCTTATTTCCTTGTATTCTGCTGTGCCAGCCTCCTAGCAGTTGATATACTTATCTGTGGTTTTATAATAAAGTTTTAGCTTCTACTGAGGGAAAAGAGGGAAAAAAAATAGAAAAGGCAAAGCTGCTCCTTAGATGCTAAATATACAGGCAGCCTGCGTCCATTATATGGCTTTGAGATGGTTGCCTGTTCTTGGGTTTATTTGTGAAGCTTTGGGGGTTAGTTCTATGCATCCAATTAAGAGGTGGACACTGTGCCCAGTGTCATATCTCTGATTTATTTATAGAACAAGAGATGATACAGTGTACAAGGTGTAAAAATGGGATAAAAACTTTGCACACACACATACAAACACACATCAAAACAGAAATAAAAAGAGTACAGAAAGAATGGAGATATATATAAATATACATAACTGATTCTATATATGTGTGTGTGTGTACATATATATAAAACTGATTCACTTTGCTGTACACCTGAAATTAACACAATGTTATAAATCAACTACACTCCAATAAAAATTTTGAAACAAAACAGATTAAAGTTGAAAAAAGGAGGGGGGTGGGTTCAGTTCAGTTTAGCTCAGTTCAGTCGCTCAGTCGTGTCCGACTCTCCGCGACCCCATGAATCACAGCACGCCAGGCCAGTGGTCAGTCCAAATTAAGCTATTATCTCTGTTTCAGACCTGAAGGGAAACTGGATAATTTTTGGCCCACCAACCTGATTTGATATTAAGTACTGTATTTTTGGCCACCTCATGCGACGAGTTGACTCACTGGAAAAGAATCTGATGCTGGGAGGGATTGGGGGTGGGAGGAGACAGGGACGACAGAGAATGAGATGGTTGGATGGCATCACCAACTCGATGGACATGAGTTTGAGTGAACTCCGGGAGTTGGTGATGGACAGGGAGGCCTGGCATGCTATAATTCATGGGGTCGCAAAGTCAGACACGACTGAGTGACTGAACTGAACTGAACTGAACTGTATTTTAATCCCCATTTAAAAGGTAAAATTTAAAATAAACAAACAATTTACAACAAAATGTGAAAAAGTTAGATAGTTTTGGGAATCCAAACGATCTAATGTCTTGATAGGGTATGGATTCTAAAAGTCTCATAGTCCTCATGCAAGGAGATGAGATATAAATTCATGAACAAATGAACACACTACTCCAAGTAATTGCAGACAATGATATTCTTTCTCAGAGGGTTTGGAAAGGTGAGTCTTTCATGTTGCTGACTGGTCTAGAGAGATTCAATCCAACAAGCAGTTTGCTAAGTATTTACAATGTGCTTTCTAAAGGAGATCGATCCTGGGTGTTCATTGGAAGGAGTGATGCTAAAGCTGAAACTCCAATACCTTGGCCACCTCATGTGAAGAGTTGACTCACTGGAAAAGAGTCTGATGCTGGGAGGGATTGGGGGCAGGAGGAGAAGGGAATGACGGAGAATGAGATGGCTGGATGGCATCACCGACTCGATGGACATGAGTTTGAGTGAACTCTGGGAGTTGCTGATGGACAGGGAGGCCTGGTGTGCTGTGATTCATGGGGTCGCAAAAAGTCAGTCACGACTGAGCGACTGAACTGAACTGAGACTCTCTCCTGAGGACTAGTGGCTCTTGCTTAGATTAGCAAGGTGTGATTCTGACCTACAATTTAGAACTGTTGTGCCATACATATATATATGCGCATATCCATACATATGGGCTTAACCAGTGGCTCAGCAGTAAAGAATCTGCCTTCAGTGCAGGAGACATGGGCTTGATCCCTGGGTTGGTGAGATCTCCTGCAGGAGGGTATGGCAACCCACTCCAGTATTCTTGCCTGCAAAATCACAGGGACAGAGGAGCCCGGGAGGCTATAGTCCATAGGGCAGGAAAGACAAGAGTGAAGCGACTGCATATTTGTACATATATAAACTCATATGACCTATGAAACTCACTTAATTCATCTGTAAAATGGAGATCCTACCACCCGCTTGAAGAAAAGAAGCAGAATTCATTTGGAGTCCTTGCTGAAATGCATATGATCAAATGATTTTACTGGCTCTGTAGATCCATATAATCTTCTAAGAAAAATGGACTCCCATTGAATTTCTTTGAGAAAACAGCTCTGCTTTCCAAAGCAAAATCGGATTCCATGATTGTTCTGAATTACGAGGGCTCAAAATACTCTAATTTTAAGTGCCCTCTAAAACATCCCTTCTGAGTCCACTTGGCCCAGTTTGCCACGAGGGTGCAGTTACACGGTGCAGAAAACAAATACTTTGCTCCCAGTCAGGAACCATTTGGTGCTGTCCCGAAGCCTGTGGTCTTGGAAACAGACAAGCTGCCACTTTTCACTGGCAGTAAATTCACCAAAACTTCTCTGTGAATGTGCACAAGCAAGACAGAGGGTCTCCTCCTCCTTGTATTCCCCAACAAATACAAATTCCTTGTATTTTGCCTCCGTGACACAGTACAATAAACCTGCAGAATAAGCAAGGCGGGACTCGCACTGCAAACTCTGGATGCTTCTGCAGGGAACAAACCGATTAGATTATTTCCACCATCTTCTGCTGTGTCAGAATGTGACAACTATACCTTTTCATTTCCCAGCCAGCCTTCAGGAGATGGAAGATTTAGTATCCTTTCGCACACTTTAAGTCTGAGAAACTTCTCCTTATGGCTTCTGATGAGTCCTGGAGGCTGGAAAAGAAATCAAGTTGCCTGAGATTGGCGGCAAAGATTCATATTAAGCTGCTCCCATTTGCAGCAGAGATGCTGGTGGCACTTTGCAAATATTGTCACCATTGACCCGCAGAGGTGGTACATCTCCACCTCTGAGCACCGCTTTCATGTCAGCAAATGAGCTGTTTTCAATCCCTGTTCCACATTTTTTTTCTGCTATTTTGTCAGGTTCCAAGCTGAGACTGTCAACATTACTATAACTTGTGATCTCACACAGCCATCAGTTGAAAACAATTTCCATGCACATTTATTCAGGCCAAGCCACAAGCAGGAGGTCCCAAGGTGGCAGGTTCTTGCATTACTCTAATCCAGTTACCACTGAGTTAAAATGCTTTCATTACAGTTTCAAACCCCTGGGAGAAAGTAGGTATGACAAGCTGGGCTCTGCTTATTATGTTTTAAACCAAGACTGACTCCAAGAAATAGTAGCAAGACTGAGCTGGTATATTTGTACCTACTTCCCTTCTTCTGTCTTTCTTGGTTCGTGTTTTGAATGCTTCTTAACTTGAACTCTCTTCAAGATCATTGGGCCCACCTTGCTGGAGATTTGGAGAACAAAAATACAAGCAATTATTATAAATACATTACTTATTTCTGAAAAATCCTTTGGAAACCTTAGATGTCTTGGACAGGCTTTAACCTGCCCCTCACCCCCTCTGCTCAACTCAGATATTTTGAAACTGTCTAAACTTAGTCACCGAAGCAGTGGTGAATTATTAAAAATTAACTACTTTCTTAACTACTTCCTTAATCATTACAGATGACACTCTAAATCAAATATTTAAGGTATAATTTGATGTAAAGCAACTTATTTATTCAATTAATATTTATGAAACAGCTACTTAAATGTAAGTACTGTGCTAAACCTGATACCTCAAAGGAGGAGATGTAACCGTCATACCAAACTTTTCTGGGTTTACAATATTCATGGGCAAACTGGACAAATAAGCATCTAATACTTATAATTTAAGATATGTGCTATAACAGGAGAAGGAAAGAAGCTGGGAAGTAAAATCTCAAGGTGCCTTCAGAGACCCATCTCAGAGAAAAGCTACGAAGGCTTCCTGCAGGAAATAACACCTGTGATATCCCTAAAGGAATACAATATGATTTAGAGGAAGAACGGACCTTTCATGTGGCAGAATCAGCAATGCTTAACAGAGAAAGACTAGGAAGGATTTTGAAAGAGAAAACAAGCTAAAGTAAACTTCAGCTTATCAAATGCACATTCCTGCAACTTCATATGCATTGGCTGCTAATGATGCCCATTTCCGAGTATCTGAAGCTTATGTCATTTAAGGGTCCAAACTTTATTATTCTATTTTTGCTTCAGCCAAAGATGCCACTCTTAAAGGCATCCCCTCATTCTTTGCCTTTCCAATCAGGAAAGCCCCAATAACTTCGGTACTTGCCTAGTGAAAGAAATGAGAAATTATTTTGAAAGTGACTTCTCTTCTCATCCAGTTTTTAAGATCTTTGAAATTCTGGATCTTATTTTTTATGCTTTCTGCACTCTTAGCTCATATTATGTACTGAATTTTTATTTGTGGGATGAATAAGGCTTGAAGGAATGTACGTGTGCATATGTGAATTTATGTCATGAGTTGGAGGGACAGAAAGGAGACTGCATGGCTAAGGTGCAATTACTGCAGGACAGGGAAAGAGGGAATGATATCAGTTAGAGAGTTGGGTGTAGACAGAAGAAGTGAATTGTGCAGAGCTATTGGAGAGACTCAGTTTTTATTATGAGGGAGATGGGTGGGCCCTCAATTCCAGGATGGTAAGTGATATGATCTGACTGCCTTTTGATAACTGTCTGTCAGTGTACAGGAGTCGTAGGTGGAGTTGGAGGGGGGCGGGTGGTAGGGAGGAAGGATATTGCGACAACCTAGTGAGAACTGGCGGTGGAGGGGAGCAGAGTGCCAACAGTCAAGGTGATGAGAGGCGGTGAGATTCTGGACAGACTTTGAAAGATGACAAGGCTTGCTGATGGACCAGAATTTGGAAATCAACAGAAGAAAAGACACAAAGAAAACACTGGGATTTTCATTTCAGCAAACTATCAAAAGACTTCATTTTTCTTGGGGGGAAAAATGAGGCATAAGAAACCAAACCCAATGAAAACAAAACTTCTGTTTTCTCATCCTGGAGAGTAAGGGAGAAAATAGATTTCTTCATAGAAGAACAATGAAATGGAACTTCTTGGTTTCAGAGTTGAGAATATGTCTCTGAATCGACTTTCCACAGACTCATGGCCTGCATAATCATGGAAAAGTCACTGAACTGTGTTCAGTATTCTCATGCATAAAAGAGCAGTAATAATAGCACTTACTTCACAGAAGAGTTGTGAGTACAAAATAAGAAAATCTGTGTAAAATGACATCAGAGTGACTGACATAGTCATCGCTCAACACTTACCAGAAAAACAAACTGCTTTTGTGAAATGAGAGAAAAACTAACCATTTCAAAGGTGATGAAATTTCCCATAAACCATGAGAAACTGTCCTCATATTAGCAGGTAAATAATTTCCTTTTTTGCAAAGCAGATTCTTAGTAACATGAAGTTGGGCACCTGAAATTGAGGTGTTGATAGAATATAAACAGTATGGTCCACATTTTTCAAAGAACATATAGCTTAGTGGAGGGGACAGATGTGTGTACAATATTATGTGATAGTCAATGAAAATTGAATGAGAATAGTGATTTTTTTCTACTGAGAGTGGAATTAGTTTGATGAGAGTTTCTAAATGGGAATAAAAGCTCTAGACTATAGTGATGGTACTTGCTGAATAAAAAATCAAAACATGTGACCTGAGAAACATAGTCATGGGAAAAAAGAGAGTCAAACATTTGAAATCTGGGCTATCTTACAAAGTTCAACATTGATAACAATTTTAATGTGCATCACATCATAATAATGATTACACAAAGTACTATAAAAAATGTCTGCTTTCCAATATTCAAATAGCTAAGCTCCCCTGCGGGAATACACCACCTTTTCCCTAAGAGAAACCCAGAGATACAGTAAGCCAAGTCCCGAATCTAGAGTGCTTATCTGAACTAAAATCAAAACCTTCAAGTTTGTTGCCTTGCCATTATTAATGGATGCTTAACACCCTGCTAAGCTGGGCTAGCACTCAGCTGTTTTCTTAAAGTTGGTTGAATAACTGGTATTCTTCCTGCTCACAAAGTCTTTGTTAATGTGCATATTGCAAAATCATCCTGAGTAAACAGTCTGTGTCATCTGTATTGAAGGGAAGTAATGTATGGATTAGTGCATAATAGCCTGGGTTAGGGAGAAAAGTGAGTCACTAAAGTAACTGGTTCAAAAGAATAAATAACTAAATCATTATCTTGATGCCTGACTTAAAATGCTTTAGCTCTCAAAGGCATAATGTCTAAAATATAAAGACCATTGTGTAAAGCCCTATTATGGACTGCAGTTTGGTAGTTTATGATGGAAAACTATGGGCTAAGCATACGCTTAAAACACAGGATTTAGAAGAAAAAAATGGAAAGGAACTATTATGATTTTTCAGCTAAATTTTTTTTCCCTAATGGTGAAAATTAGAAGCTATTGCCATGAAAGAGATATGGTATGTAGAAATAAATTGCTTTACATGTCAGGTATTGATCTATCTGGAAGCATCTTCTTCAAAAGGATTTTAATGCAGTTATTGTATCTATTCTCCGTTTCTGATACATGGGACCTATAGACATTTGACATGCCTGTCATCAAGGACATCACAATTAAAGCAGGTATGGCAAATAGATTTCAGGGATGTATCAGTGACAGTGGTCAGTAGAAGCTACCCTCTGGCACTTCTTTTGAGAGGAGTGCTGACTCATCAGGAGAGATTATTGTGATCCACTCGTCAGGTCTGGCAGGGATGTTGTAACAGAAGTGAAGGCTCAAACATTAAATGTTTGACAACAGTGATCTAGTGGAAGGAGTAGACAAAGATGTGCAATAAAATGCTAACGGAAGTGGTCTGGGGGCATACAAGTAGTGAGATGGTCAGGGAAGATTCTTTAAAGGGGAGATTACTTTTGGTTTGAGTCTTAAAGGATGATCAGGTGTATAACAGTGTTATAGACTGAATGTGTGTGTTCCCCCCAAGTTTGTATTTTGGAACCCTAATCTTTAATGTTATGGTAGGAGGAGATGGGGCTTTAGGGATAAAATTAGGGATAGGTGAGGTCAAGATCATGGAGCTGCCATAATGAGATTGGGACATTAGAAGAGGAGGCCTGAGGGCTAATCTCCTCTCTCTCTTAGCCATCTGAGGAGCTAGCAAGAAACCAGCTATCTGCAATGAGAACGAGAATCCCCACTTCATACTGAATACGCCAGCTCCTTGTTCTTAGACTCCCATCCTCCAGAACTGTGAGAAATAAATACTTGTTTAAGTCACCTGATGTGTAGCGATTTCTTATGGCAGCCCAATCTAGGATAAGTGGGTAGATGATGTTGCAAAAAGCACTCCTGAGGAACCCAAGACTTTTAAACACACAGAAAGGTAAAAAGGGGCATGGATTGTTCGAGTAGTTACAAGAAGTTTGATATTTCTACAGGACAGAATATAAGCTGAACTTGCCAAGCCCAACCTTTCCCAAGTTCTCTTGAAGTCCTATTATTTTTCAAACCTATTTCATTCTCTTAATGTCAGCCATCCCTCTAGTCTCAAACATTATCACTTTTTACCTAAGGCATCACGGTGACAACTGGTTTTGCATATCCACAGTTTATTCATTCATTCAACGACTTTATTGAGGCATCATTTACATACCATAAAACTCATTTGTTTTGAGTACACAATTCAGTGATTTTTAGCAAATTCAAAATGTTGCGTAACCATCATCACATTCTGATTTTAGATCACCCCAAAGATTTTTTGTGACTATTTTCAATCACTTCCTACTCCCCTCTGGCATTTCATGCATGCTCAGTAGCTAAGTAGTGTCCGACTCTTTGTGACCGCATGGACTGTAGCCCACCAAGCCCCTCTATCCATGGGATTTCCTAGGCAAGAACACTGGAGTGGGTTACCATTTCCTCCTCCAGAGGATATTCCTGACCCAGGGAATGAACCTAACCCTAACACCATCTCTAACCCTAACTGCTCCCACTGAATCCCCAGTCAGATACTAATCCACTTCTGTCTCCATAGATTTGTTTTTCTGAGGAACTTCATGTATATGACATCATTCTATAGTTAATGTTTTGTGTCTGGTTTCTTTCACCTAGCATAGTGTTTTTTAATTTCATCAATGTTGGGGCAAATATAAGTACTTTGCTTTTTGTTCTATTGCAGAATAATATTCCATTGTATGGATATATCATATTTTATTTACCCATTCACCAGTTGATAGACATTTGGACTGTTTCTACTTTTGGTTATTGTGAACAAAGGTACCATGGACATACACATACATATTTTGGTGTGGACATATGTTTTCATTTCTCTTGTTTAGATAACTAGAAATGGGATTTCTGGGTCATATGGTAAATTTAAGACACTGCCAAACTCTTCAACAGTGACCATACTATTTTTATATTCCCATCAGCAATGGGAAAACATATTCCCATCTCCAGTTTTTTTTCTCCACACTCTGTCAGAGGTTCTTTTCAAAATTTTTATGACATGATATTCTACAACTGTGTGTGAAGAATTTCAATGGCTTCTAGCTGTTCTCAGAGTAAAAAACCAAATTCTTAACAGAATCTATGAGGTCAAGGAAGAGGTCTGGTCCTTGGTCACCTCTTACGTCACCTCTTCATTTCTTCACATCCCCTTCCTCTCTACTCCAGTGAGAGTAGTATTCCTTCAGTCCTTTAAACATAGTGAATTCCCACAAGAGAGTCTTCGTAAATGCTATGCCCAAGGCTTGACTGCTTCCCCCATATTTGCTGTTTCTTTGCTTCCTTAACAATGTCTACCCATCAGTTATGTATAAGATCAGGTACCATGTGCTCAGCAGAATCTTCCCTAAATCCCCAGGCTAGATCAGACTTCTACATGCTATATTTTGCATTTTATTGATCTCAGTTTATGATTGTGCATTCATTTATTTAATGGTCTCTCTCCACCAACAGAATCTAAGCTTCCTGGAGGAGGGATCATGTTAGCCTGCTCACAATACTACATAGGAAGCATCAATAAATATTTATTCAATGAATAAAGAAAGGAGAAAATAGAAAGATGTGATTGGAGAGGTAGAGATGGATCAGTTCAGTTCAGTTGCTCAGTCGTGTTCAACTCTTTGTGACCCCATGAACCACAGCACTCTAGGCCTCCCTGTCCATCACCAACTCCCAGAGTTCACCCAAACCCATGTCCATTGAGTCAGTAATGCCATCCAACCATCTCATCCTCTGTTGTCCCCTTCTCCTCCTGCCCTCAATCTTTCCCAGCATCAGAGTCTTTTCCAATGAGTCAGCTCTTCGCATCAGGTGGCCAAAGTATTGGTGTTTCAGCTTCATCATCAGTCCTTCCAATGAACACCCAGGACTGATCTCCTTTAGGATGGACTGGTTGCATCTGCTTGCAGTCCAAGGGACTCTCAAGAGTCTTCTCCAACACCACAGTTCAAAAGCATCAATTCCTTAGCATTCAGTTTTCTTTATAGTCCAACTCTCACAGCCATACATGACAACTGGAAAAACCATAGCCTTGACGTATCAGATCACAAAAAACCATGGACATCTTTTGCGGGGATGTGTAAACTACCACAAAATTGCACTCATCTCACAAGCTAGTAAAGTCATGCTCAAAATCCTCCAAGCCAGGCTTCAGCAATATGTGAACCATGAACTTCCAGATGTTCAAGCAGGTTTTAGAAAATGCAGAGGAACCAGAGATCAAATTGCCAACATCCGCTGGATCATGGAGAAAGCAAGAGAGTTCCAGAAAAACATCTATTTCTGCTTCATCGACTATGCCAAAGCCTTTGACTGTGTGGATCACAATAAACTGTGGAAAATTCTGAAAGAGATGGGAATACCAGACCACCTGACCTGCCTCTTGAGAAACCTGTATGCAGGTCAGGAAGCAACAGTCAGAACTGGCCATGAAACAACAGACTGGTTCCAAATAGGAAAAGGATTATGTCAAGGTTGTATATTGTCACCCTGCTTATTTAACTTATATGCAGAGCACATCATGAGGAACGCTGGGCTGGAAGAAGCACAAGCTGGAATCAAGATTGTCAGGAGAAATATCAATAACCTCAGATATGCAGATAACACAACCCTAATGGCAGAAAGTGAAGAGGAACTAAAAAGCCTCTTGATGAAAGTGAAAGAGGAGAGTGAAAAGGTTGGCTTGAAGCTCAACATTCAGTAAACGAAGATCATGGCATCTGGTCCCATCACTTCATGGGAAATAGATGGGGAAACAGTGGAAACAGTGTCAGACTTTGTTTTTTGGGGCTCCAAAATCACTGTGGATGCTGATTGCAGCCATGAAATTAAAAGACGCTTACTCCTTGGAAGGAAAGTTAGGACCAACCTAGATAGTATATTAAAAAGCAGAGACATTACTTTGCCAACCAAGGTCCGTCTAGTCAAGGCTATGGTTTTTCCAGTGGTCATGTATGGATGTGAGAGTTGGACTGTGAAGAAAGCTGATCGCCGAAGAATTGATGCTTTTGAACTGTGGTGCTGGAGAAGACTCTTGAGAGTTCCTTGGACTGCAAGGAAATCCAACCAGTCCATTCTAGAGGAGATCAATCCTGGGTGTTCATTGGAAGGACTGATGCTAAAGCTGAAACTCCAATACTTTGGTTACCTCAAGCGGAGTTGACTCACTGGAAAAGAGTCTGATGCTGGGAAGGATTGAGGGTGTGAGGAGAAGGGGACGACAGAGAATGAGATGGCTGGATGGCATCACCGACTCGATGGACATGAGTTTGAGTGAACTCTGGGAGTTGGTGATGGACAGGGAGGCCTGGCATGCTGTGATACATGGTGTCGCAAAGAGTCGGACACGACTGAGCGACTGAACTGAACTGAACTGTACGTTATCCAACAAGTTGGACAGCAATTAATACTTTCAGATGGATAGAAACAGATTTATATTTGAATTAGCTCTCTTCAGTTTCTTTATGAATAAAGTATTTAAAGAAGTAAAAGAAACAGAAATCCTACATTAGAGGTGGACACTGAGAAAGGGTTTCAATTCAAGAAAAACTAAGATGCCTTCAGTGTTCCAGCTTGATAAGACAGATATAAGCTACTCATCAAAAGAAAATGATTATTGTACAATGGAGTGTGTGAGTGTGTGAGTCTGGAGTGGATAAAGAAATAACTAGCATAAGTAGCCTAGAGATTATCATAAAAGCCTTAAAATAGAGTATAGGTGAATAGACCTAAGATGACAAAACCTTGGGTAATACCAACATGCAGCATACCTAGAGTTGAAAGAAAGAAGAAATCAGCAAGCCAAGGGGAGTCTAAGAAGAACCATGAGACAATAACATAGGATAAAAGTGCTATGACATAAATCTCAGCAATGATTTTTTGGATATGATACCAAAAATATAAGCAAAAAATTTGAAAAAAAAATAGGACTTCATCAGCTAAGAAGCTTCTGCACAGAAACAGAAACAGTCAACAAAACGAAAAGGCAACCAACAGAATGAGAGAAAATATTTGCAAGTCACACATCCAATAAGCCTTTAAAATCCAAAATATATAAGCAACTCATAAATCAATAGCAAAAAAAAAAAGAATAGTACAAATGAAAAGAAGGCAAAGGGCCTAAATAGACATGTTTCCAAACAAGATATCAAGTGACCAAAAGGTAAATGTAAAAGTGCTCAGCATCACTAATCATTCAGTTCAGTTCAGTTCAGTTCAGTTGCTCAGTTGTGTCCGACTCTTTGCGACCCCATGAATCGCAGCATGCCTGGCCTCATTAGAGAAATGCAAATTAAACTGCCATGAAATGTCACCACAAACCTTCTATAATATCTATCATCAAAAAGACAAGAGAAACAAACTAAATGTCCATCAACAATAAATGGATAAAGAAGATGTGGTATGTATAAACAATGGAATATTGCTCAGCCATAAAATGATTGAAATACCATCATTTGCAGCAACATGGAGGGACCTAGAAATTATCATACTAAGTGAGGTAAGTCAGAGAATGACAAATATCATGACAATCACTTACACGTGTAATATAAAAAAGTGGTACAAATTAACTTACTTACAAACAGAGCCACAGATGTAGAAAACACTATGGTTACCAAAGGAGATAGTGGGGTTAGGAAGATAAATTAAGAGTTTGGGATTAACATATACACAGTGCTATAGATACGGAATAGATAAACCACAAGGCCCTACTGTATAGCACAGGGAGCTATACTCAATATCTTGCAATAAACCTTAATGGAAAAGAATATGAAAAAATATATATACATACGAATAACTGAATCACTTTGTTTATACCTGAAACTAACATAACATTGTGAGTCAGCTACAGTTCAATTTAAAAAAAAAAGACACAAGATAATGAGTGCCAGTGAGGAGGTGGGGAACAGTTGGTGAGAAGGGTAATTGGCCTAGCCACTATGGAAAACAACTTGGATGTCTTAGAAGAACTTTAAAATACAACTACCATTTTATCCAACAATCTCACTTTTGGGTATACACCGTAAAGAAATAAGATCTCTATCCTCAAGAGACATTTGCACCCTTATATTTATTGCAGCATTATTTGTAACAGTCAAGACATAGAAACAACCTGTGTCTATCAATAAATAAATAAATAAAATGCATAAAGGGAACCTCCCTGGTGGACTGTGGCTAAGACTCTGCAACCCCAATGCTTTGGCCTGGGTTTGTTCCATGCCAGGTTGGTGAGTAAGATCCCACATGCCACAACTAAAAATCCCCCACCATGACAAAGATCAAAATTCTGCATGGCACGACTAAGACCCACCACAGCCAAATAAATATTTTCAAATACACACACACACACACACTTACTGTATATTTACTGTATTTTATACATATTTACATGTATATTTACTGTATATATATATACACACACACAGATTTAGTAAGATATCAATACTATTCAGCCATAAAAGTAAGGAAATTCTGCCATTTGTGAGAGTATGGCTGAATCTTGAGGGGGTTATGCACAGTGAAACAAGTTAGGTAGAGAAAGACAAATACAGTATAATCTCAGAAGCAAAATCTGAAACAACAAAACTCATCAAAACAAAGATGAAATTTGTGGTTGTCAGAGGTAGGGCTAATAGCTGGGAGAACTGGATGAAGGTGGTCAAACTTCTAGTTACAAGATAAATTAAGTCCTACAGATGTAATGAATAGCATGGTGACTATGGATATCAATTGTCGTTTAGTCACTAAGCCATGTCTGACTCTTTTGTGACCCTATGGACTGTAGCCTACCAGGTTTCTCTGTCCATGGGATTTCCCAAGCAAAAATACTGGAGTGATTTGTCATTTCCTTCTCCGGGGGATCTTCTCAACCTAGGAGTCGAGCTCACGCCTCCTGCATTGCAGGTGGATTCTTTACCATTGAGCCACCGATTGTTTTGTATATTTGAAAGTTGCTAAGAGAGTATATATTAAAAGTTCTCATCACAAGGAAAAAACATTTTGTAACTATGTTGGGTATTGGATGTTAACTAAATTTATTGTAGTAATTATTTCAGAAGTATAGAAATATAAAATTACTATGCTATACATCTGAAACTTACACTATGTTATATGTCAATTATAACTTCATAAAACTGGGAGAAAACAAAACAAAGCCAATAAGAGTCTAAGGAGGACCAGGAGGGAGGAACATGCTGAGAATCATTACAAGAGAGCTTCTGGAAGGAGGGAGAAAGAGGTCACCATTGCTATGCATAATTAGTTATCTCTCAAATAAGGGCTATGAAGGTCCATGGTTTTACCTGGGGGAAAAGTTGATCGATAGAATTTCATCTGCCACATTGTTGTATCTAGTGGTGCAGAATGCTTTCTGATAAATTTTCTGTGGTTTAGTAAATGCTTTATTTTGGGTTCACATAAGAGTTTGTTTAGGAGATAATTTAGAATTAAAAAAAAAAGAAACGAAATGGAAAAGCAAGACTTCTTAACTCTGCCCAAGTCTCTGTCTTGCTTTCTTCCTTTCCAATCTGTTTTGACATCAAGACTACCTTGTTTTGTCAACTGTGCTGGAGACAGATAAGGATGGCAGGTATGCAGCTTAGTAATCATGAAGTCTCAAGTTGTCTTGATATCTGCCAATAGCTAAAACACTGCTTTTAAGTCTGAAGTCTGCTCATTCACTTTTCTTGCTATTCAAGTTTAGTGACACACCCAAAAAATACTATCATTACCCGTAAGAAAACTAAAATGCAAATAAATGCATTTTTAAAAGTCCAACTATCTTCTGTTTTTTAAAAAAATATTTTTCTAAAAAAAATTAATCTAAGTCAATCAAATTCACATTTAAGGCTGTTATGAACTGTCAAAAAATAAAAATATTATACTCAAAAAGAGTAATCATAAATCTAGAGTGGAACTCCATAGACATTTTCATAACTAAATTTGAAAGTTTAGCAATCGGTTATGTGGTAAACCTATGTACCAAAAATATCCTCATAATTTGGACAATCTCTTTAAAATTTTTAAAAAACACAGTTAATATTTAAATAGAAAAGGCTATTTTAAAACAGTAACACTAATAATTCCATAGATGTGCTATGAAATTGCAAAACTAATGCCTACTTATTTTCCAGCTTAATAGAGTATTTAAGTTAATCATCAGGTATACTATAAATCAGACAATTATTTCTAAAAATAGATTATTTTTCAAAAACATAAGAAATTCTCCTTGCTAATATTTCTCACTTTGGGAATTACAGTTTTGAAAGAAATAGTTTTGAAATGTTCTTTGGGGCAAAATTTAAAAATTATCAGTAGACCTCAAAAATTAGAATAGGTATATATCAACTTGGCTATGAAATGAAATTAAAACTTAGATTTTTAACTGGGGTCAAAAGAAAAATATAGGAGTTCCCATATAAGAGAAAAGGAATGCCCATATACCAAGTCAAAGATTTCTTTAACTTTAGGTGAAGGATTTGTGTTCAGAAACTGAACAGCTTGAATGTGAATCACCTCTCCTCACTCACATGGTAAATAACACTTGGAAAGTTTTCTACCTATCTTTCTCTGTGAGATGCATCTTATAATTCTATTATAGTGTTTTAATGATAAAAGGTTGAATTAAATGTGTAAAGTACTTAGAAAACTGTTGATGCATCCTTAATATTAATGATTGCTACTAATTAATATTATCACTGGAAGTAAAATGTGCCAGAATTTTGCTAGAAGCGTCCTATAACAAGGGATATAACATCTGAACGTTATTATCTTTCAGAGTCATGATCTACAAATTTAAAATAGAAATTAAGTTTAAAAATTAGAGTGCCAACAAATCATGTAATATAATTTCTGAGTGTACTACACTATTTATCATATCCCACCTGTTCATTTATTTTAGATAAAAGCAAGTTTTTATTTTAAAATTGTCAATAAAAATATGGTATCAATGGTGTTGATTAGAAAGATCCAGAATATGCTCCTGGATATAAAGAAAGACAGTATAGCAGGCTAACTCTTAATGAAAACAATTCAAAAATCTGGAAGATATTTAGATATAGACACACACATGGCATCATATGTAAATATGTTTAACAATTATATGAACCACAGACACACACATATCACACATCCAATCTAAGTATCCAAGGGCTACTTATGCAACAAAGATAAGGAAGCCAAGATTCCAGAGATAAGAGAAGCACAGCAAAATTAACCTCTCATTTGATATCATTTTTATCCTTGAGGCAATTTTTTATTCCCAAGACCAATTGATATGCACTGCAGAAAGTGTCCACTGAGAAACTGAGAATCTGAAAGACTGAGCAGTCCTTCGTAGCCAGTCTGACAGTATTGGAGTTCAGAGCCCATAAAGTCTAGGGGCTATCATAAACAGCCAGCGTTCTGAATTGGGAACTCAGAATATACAATTTCTAGTGTTAAAGAGAAAGCGGAAATAAACTAGTTCTGAAAAAGGCCTAAGCTCAGCTTTAAATCAACTTAATTGATGATTGGATTAAAAGAAAGCAATTTACTACTCCTCAGACAGTTTGCTAAAGCAAAAGTAAATTCTCACTAAAAGAAAATCAGTTCAGTTCAGTTCAGTCGCTTAGTCGTGTCCAACTCTTTGCGACCCCATGAACCACAGCACACCAGGCCTCCCTGTCCATCACCAACTCCCGGAGTTCACTCAGACTCATGTCCATCGAGCTGGTGATGCCATCCAGCCATCTCATTCTCTGTCATCCCCATCTCCTCCTACCCCCAATCCCTCCCAGCATCAGACTTTTTTCCAGTGAGTCAACTCGTCGCATGATGTGGCCAAAGTATTGCAGTTTCAGCTTTAGCATCAGTCCTTCCAATGAACACCCAGGACTGATCTCCTTTAGAATGGACTGGTTGGATCTCCTTAATAGCAGCTTCCAAAGCCTCAAATTGTTTCTGAATTTTTTTTCATATATAAGATCAAGAATTCAGTAAAAGAATTTATTAGATTTTCAAAGAAAACTAACTTACCAAAAGTCAATAGAAAAAATGCACAACAAAAATAAACCATAGGAGTTCCAGATATTGGAATTATCAGTCCTGAATTTTAAAATAATAGTAGGCAGCAACCAACAAGAGGCTCATATCCAAAATTACAAGCAGTTCATAGAATTTAATATTGGAAAACTGTAACCGAGTCCCAGCTCGTACTTCTCACCACACAAAAAACTGAGAGCTGAGTTATTGGGGCAAGAAATAGTGATTTTACTCAAAAAGCCAGCGAACTGAGAAAACGGTGCACTCACGCTCTGAACCATCTCGCCTGAGTGAGAATTCAGGCTTCTTCTACACTAAAATGGGAGGGAGTAAAGTCAAACATTTCATGGAGTATGAGGTTAACAGATGCAAACTGCTACTCATAAAGTAGATAAGCAATAAGGATTTACTGTACAGCACAGGGAATTATAGCCAATATCTTATACTAAACGATAATGGAATGTAATCAGAAAAAGAAAACTGAATCACTATGCTGTAAGCCTGAAATTAATACAATATTATAAATCAACTATAATTAAAAAATAAAATAATTATGTTCAAGATTAATATTAATATGTATAAGATTTTGAAAGTAAATGAAATTGAAATGAAGAAAGAGTAATTAGAAATTCTTTAAGTGAAGAGTAAGATAACTGATATTAAGAACCCAAATGGGGGCCTTGCTCACTGAAGCTTGGTCTCCCCGTGTCGTTCTTTCTCTTTTTCCGTCCTTTTCTCTATTCTCCTTTTTCTGGTTGAGATCCTTGGAGCGCTGGGCCCTCTGAGTTTACTTATCTGCCTGGGCTTCTAAGACCCACTCGAGGGGGTGCCCTGGTGGGGTACCTCAAGTGATTCGAGAGGGCGCCTGCGGCCTACGTAAACAGAGCAAGCCCCGTGCTGGGGTTTTACTGGTTTCCAGCGTAAACCAAGGAATCATCAGCCCCTGTCTCTCTTTCTCTCTCTCTCTAACGCCGACGCCGTTCATCCCGAGGATACCCTGGGTCATATCGGGGCTGGACCCCGATACCTTGGAACACGCCCGACTGTGTGAGCCTGCTGAATAACACCATCACCACCAAGAACTTGCAGCCTCCTGCCCTGCCTGGCAGCATCTCTCAGGCACTCAGCCAGACCCTCCAGAGGACAAGCCCCAGTGAGGAGTACTGGAGACATCTCTCAGGCGAGAGACGCCCGGCTCCCGGCGGCGCAGACGCGAGAGACGCCCGGCTCCCGGCGGCGCAGACGCGAGAGACGCCCGGCTCCCGGCGGCGCAGACGCGAGAGACGCCCGGCTCCCGGCGGCGCAGACGCGAGAGACGCCCGGCTCCCGGCGGCGCAGACGCGAGAGACGCCCGGCTCCCGGCGCAACCGACCACGTGCAGAATCGTGGCTGAGAGGAGCTGCCCCGCACCCAGGGTTAGGGCGGTGGCCGAGAGGAGCTGTACCACGTCCAGGAGGCGGTGGCTGCTTGGGCACCGGAGGGCCGGGAGGAGCTGATCCACATTCAAAGCAGGAGGGGCGGCCTTGAGGAGATACCCCTCGTCCAAGGTAAGGTGCAGCGGCTGTGCCTTGCTGGAGCAGCTGGGAAGAGATACTCCACGACCAAGTGGAATATAAGAATCCAGTGTTCTGGGGAGGAAGGAACAAGACGGCGAGACCACTTTCTTCCCCACAAATTCATCAGAAGAACATTTGAACGTGGAGTAAAGTCCACAAAACAACTTCTGAATACTGGCAGAGGACATCAGGCTCCCAGAAAAGTAGCCCATTGTCTTCTAAAGGAAAGAGAAGAAATCCAGCTCCACCCACCAGAACACAGACACATGCTTCCCTAACCAGGGAACCTGGACAAGTCACCTGTCCAACCCCACACACAGCGAAGAAACTACATAATAAAGAGAACTCCACAAACTGCAAGAAGAGGGAAAGGACACCCCAAGCAAAGCAATATAAGCAAGATGAAGAGGCAGAGAAATACCCAGCAAGTAAAGGAACAAGATAATTGCCCACCAACACAAACAAAAGAAGAAGATATAGGGAATCTACCTGATAAAGAATTTCGAATTTTGATGGTGAAAATGATTCAAAATCTTGAAAGTAAAATGGAGTTACAGATAAATAACCTGGAGAAAAGGATTGAGAAGATGGAAGAAAGATTTAATAAGGACTTAGAAGAAATAAAAAAGAGTCAATATACAATGAATAATGCAATAGATGAGATCAGAAACACTCTGGAGGGAACAAACAGTAGAATAACAGAGGCAGAAGACAGGATAAGCGAACTAGAAGATAGAATTGTAGAAATAAATGAAACAGAGAGGAAAAAAGAAAAACGAATTAAAAGAAATGAGGACAATATTAGAGACCTCTGGGACAATGTTAAATGCTCCAACATTCGAATCATAGGAGTCCCAGAAGAAGAAGACAAAAAGAAAGACCATGAGAGAATACTTGAGGAGATAATAGTTGAAAACTTCCCTAAAATGGGGAGAGAAATAATCACCCAAGTCCAAGAAATCCAGAGAGTCCCCAACAGGATAAACCCAAGGCGAAGTACTCCAAGACACATATTAATCAAATTAACAAAGATCAAACACAAAGAACAAATATTAAAAGCAGCAAGGGAAAAGCAGCAAATAACACTCAAGGGGATTCCCATAAGGATAACAGCTGATCTTTCAACAGAAACTCTTCAGGCCAGAAGGGAGTGGCAAGATATACTTAAAGTGATGAAAGAAAATAACCTACAGCCCAGATTACTATACCCAGCAAGGATCTCATTCAAATATGAAGGAGAAATCAAAAGCTTTACAGACAAGCAAAAGCTGAGGGAATTCAGCATCACCAAACCAGCTCTCCAACAAATGCTAAAGGATCTTCTATAGACAGGAATTACAGAAAGAGTGTATAAACTTGAACCCAAAGCAATAAAGAAAATGGCTACGGGATCGTACTTTTCAATAATTACCTTAAACGTAAATGGGTTGAATGCCCCAACCAAAAGACAAAGGCTGGCTGAATGGATACAAAAACAAAACCCCCATATATGTTGTCTACAAGAGACCCACCTCAAAACGAGGGACGCATACAGACTGAAAGTGAAGGGCTGGAAAAAGATAGTCCATGCAAATAGAGACCAAAAGAAAGCAGGAGTAGCAATACTCATATCAGATAAAATAGACTTTAAAACAAAGGCTGTGAAACGAGACAAAGAAGGAAACTACATAATGATCAAAGGATCAATCCAAGAAGAAGATATAACAATTATAAATATTTATGCACCTAACATAGGAGCACCGCAATATGTAAGACAATTACTAACGAGTATGAAAGGGGAAATTAACAATAACACAATAATAGTGGGAGATTTTAACACCCCACTTACATCTATGGATAGATCAACTAAACAGAAAATTAACAAGGAAACACAATCTTTAAATGATATAATAGAAGAATTAGACCTAATAGATATCTATAGGACATTTCACCCCAAAACAATGAATTTCACCTTTTTCTCAAGCGCACACGGAAACTTTTCCAGGATAGATCACATCCTGGGACATAAATCTAGCCTTGGTAAATTCAAAAATATTGAAATCATTCCAAGCATCTTTTCTGACCACAATTCAGTAAGATTAGATCTCAATTACAGGAGAATAACTGTTAAAAGTGCCAACATATGGAGACTGAACAACACGCTGCTGAATAATGAACAAATCATAGAAGAAATCAAAAGAGACATCAAAATATGCATAGAAATGAATGAAAATGAAAATACAACAACCCAAAACCTCTGGGACACTGTAAAAGCAGTGCTAAGGGGGAAGTTCATAACAATACAGGCACACCTCAAGAAACAAGAAAAAAGTCAACTAAATAACCTAACTCTACATCTAAAGCAACTAGAAAAGGAAGAAATGAAGAACCCCAGGGTCAGTAGAAGGAAAGAAATCATAAAAATTAGGGCAGAGATAAATGCAAAAGAAACAAAAGAGACCATAGCAAAAATCAACAAAGCCAAAAGCTGGTTCTTTGAGAAGGTGAATAAAATTGACAAACCACTAGCCAGACTCATCAAGAAACAAAGGGAGAAGAACCAAATCAATAAAATTAGAAATGAAAATGGAGAGATCACAACTGACAACACAGAAATACAAAGGATTATTAGAGAATACTATCAGCAATTATATGGCAATAAAATGAATAACCTGGAAGAAATGGACAAATTCCTAGAAAAGTACAACTTTTCAAAACTGAACCAGGAAGAAATAGAAAATCTGAACAAACCCATCACAAGCACAGAAATTGAAACTGTAATCAAAAATCTCCCAGCAAACAAAAGCCCAGGTCCAGACGGCTTCACAGCTGAATTCTACCAAAAATTTAGAGAAGAGCTAACACCTATTCTACTCAAACTCTTCCAGAAAATAGCTGAGGAAGGGAAACTTCCAAACTCATTCTATGAGGCCACCATCACCCTAATCCCAAAACCTGGTAAAGACCCCACAAAAAAAGAAAACTATAGGCCAATATCACTGATGAACATAGATGCAAAAATCCTTAACAAAATTCTAGCAATCAGAATCCAACAATACATTAAGAAGATCATACATCATGACCAAGTGGGCTTTATCCCAGGAATGCAAGGATTCTTCAATATCCGCAAATCAATCAACGTAATACACCACATTAACAAACTGAAAAATAAAAATCATATGATTATTTCAATAGATGCAGAGAAAGCCTTCGACAAAATTCAACATCCATTTTTGATAAAAACCCTCCAGAAAGTGGGAATTGAAGGGACATACCTCAACATAATAAAAGCTATATATGACAAACCCACAGCAAACATTATCCTCAATGGTGAAAAACTGAAAGCATTTCCCCTAAAGTCAGGAACAAGACAAGGTTGCCCACTCTCACCACTACTATTCAACATAGTTCTGGAAGTTTTGGCCACAGCAATCAGAGCAGAAAAAGACATAAAAGGAATACAAATTGGAAAAGAAGAAGTAAAGCTTTCACTGTTCGCTGATGACATGATCCTCTACACAGAAAACCCTAAAGACTCTACCAGAAAACTACTAGAGCTAATCAATGATTACAGTAAAGTTGCAGGATATAAAATCAACACACAGAAATCCCTTGCATTCCTATACACTAACAATGAGAAAATAGAAAGAGAAATTAAGGAAACTATTCCATTCACTGTTGCAATGAAAACAATTAAATACTTAGGAATATATCTACCTAAGGAAACAAAAGACTTGTACATAGAAAACTATAAAACACTAGTGAAAGTAATCAAAGAGGACACGAATAGATGGAGAAATATACCGTGTTCGTGGATTGGAAGAATAAATATTGTAAAAATGAGTATACTACCCAAAGTAATTTATACATTCAATGCAATCCCTATCAAGCTACCAACAATATTTTTCACAGAACTAGAACAAATAATCTCACAATTTGTATGGAAATACAAAAAACCTCGAATAGCCAAAGCAATCTTGAGGAAGAAGAATGGAACTGGGGGAATTAACCTGCCGGACTTCAGGCTCTATTACAAAGCCACAGTCATCAAGACAGTATGGTACTGGCATAAAGACAGAAATATAGATCAATGGAACAAAATAGAAAGCCCAGAGATAAACCCACGCTCCTATGGACACCTTATCTTCGACAAAGGAGGCAAGAATATAAAATGGAGAAAAGACAGTCTCTTTAACAAGTGGTGCTGGGAAAACTGGTCAGCCACTTGTAAAAGAATGAAACTAGAACACTTCCTAACACCATACACCAAAATAAACTCAAAATGGATTAAAGATCTAAATGTAAGACCAGAAACTATAAAACTCCTAGAGGAGAACGTAGGCAAAACACTCTCCGACATAAATCACAGCAGGATCCTCCAAGACCCACCTCCCAGAATATTGGAAATAAAAGCAAAAATAAACAAATGGGACCTAATTAAAATTAAAAGCTTCTGCACAGCAAAGGAAACTCTAAGCAAGGTGAGAAGACAGCCTTCAGAATGGGAGAAAATAATAGCAAATGAAGCAACTGATAAAGGATTAATCTCCAAATTATACAAGCAGCTCCTGCAGCTTAATTCCAGAAAACTAAGTGACCCAATCAAAAAATGGGCCAAAGAACTAAACAGACATTTCTCCAAAGAAGACATAAAGATGGCTAACAAACACATGAAAAAATGCTCAACATCCCTCATCATCAGAGAAATGCAAATCAAAACCACAATGAGATACCATTTCACACCAGTCAGAATGACTGCTATCCAAAAGTCTACATGCAATAAGTGCTGGAGAGGGTGTGGAGAGAAGGGAACCCTCTTACACTGTTGGTGGGAATGCAAACTAGTACAGCCACTATGGAGAACAGTGTGGAGATTCCTCAGAAAACTGGAAATAGAACTGCCATATGATCCAGCGATCGCACTCCTGGGCATACATACCGAGGAAACCAGAATTGAAAGAGACACATGTACTCCAATGTTCATTGCAGCACTGTTTATAATAGCCAGGACATGGAAGCAACCTAGATGTCCATCTGCAGATGAATGGATAAGAAAGCTTTGGTACATATACACAATGGAGTATTTCTCAGCCATCAAAAAGAATGCATTTGAATCAGTTTTAATGAGGTGGATGAAATTGGAGCCAATTATACAGAGTGAAGTAAGCCAGAAAGAAGAACATCAATACTGTATATTAATGCATATATATGGAATTTAGAAAAATGGTAACCTGAACCCTGTATAAGAGACTGCAAAAGAGACATAGGCATTTAGAACAGTCTTTGGGACTCTGTGGGAGAGGGTGAAGGTGGAATGATTGGGGAGAATGGAATTGTAGCATGTATATTATCATAAGTGACCAGTCCAGGTTCGACGCATACATTTTCCTCTGTTCATTTCTTTGCATTTGTGCTTTTTTAATAAAATTCTTTTTTAGAAATAAAAAAAAATTAAAAAAAAAATAAAGCATGTAGGAAAGAAAGACAGATTACATTTAGGGAAATAAAGATAAGAATGAATGCTAGTCCAAATTGAGATGTGTTGTAAGGTTACAGTCACAGTGGATTTACTATAAAAATGTAATCTCATTAATAATTGTGTTGATTACATGTTTACGTAATACTCTGGAGATTAATATTTTGGGTTAAATAAAATATATTACTAAAACTAAAAAAAAAAAAAAAAGAACCCAAATGAAGCACTTATCAACAAACTAAACAATCTAAAAGAAGATTAGTGAACTGGAGGGTAGTTTAGAAGGAAATATCCAGACTGGATAACCCAAAGAGGGAGAGACATGGGTGGCACAAAAGCAAAAAATAATGTGAGAAAGCTATGCTGCTGCTGCTAAGTCGCTTCAGTCGTGTCCGACTCTGTGCGACCCTATAGACGGCAGCCCACCAGGCTCCCCCGTCCCTGGGATTCTCCAGGCAAGAACACTGGAGTGGGTTGCCATTTCCTTCTCCAATGCATAAAAGTGAAAAGTGAAAGGAAAGTCACTCAGTCGTGTCCGACTCTTAGCGATCCCATGGACTGCAGCCCACCAGGCTCCTCCATCCATGGGATTTTCCAGGCAAGAGTTTTGGAGTGGAGTATAATAAAAAATCTAACACATTTATACTTGAAAGCCAGAATTTGTGAAGAAAGAGAAAATGGGACAGAAACATAAATGAAGAGATTAGCTTAAGAGCTTTTCAAATATGTTTAATGCATCCATCCCCAAACAAAATAAATACAAAGAATGTGCTACTTGTGTTTATCAGATCAAAATTTCTGAACATCAAGAACAAATAAATCACCTTAAAAGAATCTAGACAAAGGATATACATCTTGAAAAAATGAAACTAAACTTGAGAATAAGCTTTTCAACAGAAGATGTCCAGAAAATAGTGGACTATGATCCTTAGAGTGATGCAACAAAATTTCTAGTACCAACACAGTGTTATACTCAGTGAACATGTACTTCAAGATTGAAAACAAAATACAGAAAATCTCAGATGAAAACAAAACATTTAATGCCAGCAATTCTGCATTAAGAAACTTAAGCATGCTCTTCAGACAGAAGACAGATGACTGCAGATGGAAACACTGAACTACAGAAAGGAAAAGAATGAAAAAAGGATAATATGTAGGTAAATAGATACAATTATGCATAAATAATTAAAATTATATATTTTTGGATTTTAAATATAGATTTAACTAAAATACATGTCACCTATAACACAAATAACATATACAAGTTGTAAATTCCTAAGGTTCTTGAGTGGTCCAAATATTGTTAAAAATACTACTTTTAACAAGAATATGGGTTGGTAGGTCTATGTAGCAATAAAATGATATAAAGGAAATAAACCAAGAGACTGAACACGGAATTCTTCGTGGTTGGAGGGGGGGGACGGGAAACATAAAGAAGGGCCAAAAATAAAAATAAAGAAAAAGTACAGTGAAACTAGACTAATAGAAAGCAAATAATAAAATGAGAAATGAAAGCATAGCATATTAACAGCTAAGCAATTATAAGTACAATAAGTGTTCTAATTAAAAGATAATTTTCTCAAACTGTATAAAGTTCGCTATACTGTTTATCAAAATACATTAAACATAAGAAACCAAAAAACAGTGCAAATAATGGTAGAGATCTTTAAGTCATGAAATACATCTATAGATAATTAAAACTATTTCATAATATTAAAAGGGCAATTCTATCAAAAAGATTAAAATATTTAAAAACAAGAATGTAACAAACAGCATGACTGTAAGTACATAAATCTAAAATTGTCAGCACTAAAAGGAAAAGTAGATTTTAACATATCTCTCTCAATATCTTGGAGAAGGCAATGGCAACCCACTCCAGTATTCTTGCCTGGAAAATTCCGCGGACACAGGAGCCTGGTGGGCTGCAGTCCGTGGGGTCGCTTAGAGTCGAACACGACTGATAGGCTTCACTTTCACTTTTCACTTTCATGCATTGGAGAAGGAAACGGCAACCCACTCCGGTGTTATTGCCTGGAGAATCCCAGAGATGGGGGAACCTGGTGGGCTGCCGTCTCTGGGGTCGCACAGAGTCGGACACGACTGAAGCAACTTGGCAGCAGCAGCAGCTCTCAATATCTAATAGAGCAATATAGAAAAAATTCAGTTAAAATATAGGACATCTGAACATGACTGGCCATTGTGACCTAGTCAAGACATTCAGATAACACTGTATCTAGTATTACTTTTAACATTCTTTTCAAGTTTATGCTGCCAAGTTTATCTAAAATTACCCATATAATTAACAAATCTAAAAAATTTTTAATTTTTTGAAATAATGTAGACTGCATCTCTGACAGTGTTATAGTTAAACTAGAAATTGATTTTGTAAAATGACACTCTAAATAATGTCATTTATTTGTAAATAAAGCATTGCAAAATATCATAATTGAAAAATTTTTGAACAGAATAACAGTGAGTATATGACATTATTTAATTTGTAGGATGACGTTAATATCATTCTGAGAAGAAAAAATTTAGCCTTGTATATAGACTTGAGAAAGGAAGAAAGGCTAAAAAATTTAAATATCTTTATACTCACATCATGAAAAGTTAAAATATTGAAACTAAAGACTGTAGAGCACAAGGGATAATAACAAATATTAATTGAAGACATAAAAAAATAAACATACAATAGAACCAAAAAAGCCAATTGTCATATATCTGTAAACAATATTTAAACTGTTAAAATTCTTACAAGATTGATCAAGAATAAAAGAGAAAAGACACAAGAATCAACATGAGAAATAAAAATGGGAAATGCAATACAAATATGTACAAAAAGGCATGTTTCAGAAGGTCATCAAGACATTTTTCATAAAAGTCCCAAGCTCTGAAATTGTCCAAAAGTCGATCAATAGGAAAAATAAAAAAGCTATGGAATATTTCTGCAATGGAATACTATACAATAATGAGACTGAAAAACTACTACACAATTTGTTACGTGGATAAATTCAATCTTGTCCAGTTTATCTTCATCATCTAAATAGCCCTTGGCTGAGATGAGCTACCCTGTGCCCAGGGTTAGGGCGGTTGCCGAGAGGAGCTGTACCACGTTCAGGAGGCGGTGGCTGCTTGGGCACAGTAGGGCCAAGAGGAGCTGATCTACATTCAAAGCAGGAGGCGCGGCCTTGAGGAGATACCCCTCGTCCAAGGTTATTACAGATTACCGAGCAGAGTTGCCTGTGCTATACAGTACAGGTCCTTGCTGACTACAAATTCTAATTATAGCAGTGTATACGAGAGGAGCTACCCCACGTCCAACAGGCGGTGGCTGCGCGGGCGCAGGAGGGCCGAGAGGAGCTACTCCGCGTTCAAGGTCAGGAGGGGCGGCCTTGAGGAGATACTCCTCACCCAAGGTAAGGTACAGTGGCTGCACTTTGCTGGAGCAGCTGTGAAGAGATTTTCCACGATCAAGGTAAGAGAAACCCAAATAAGACGGTAGGTATTGCTAGGGGGCACCAGAGGGCAGACAAACTGAAATCATAATCACAGGAAACTAGCCGATCTGATCACATGGACCACAGCCGAATGTGGTCCACTGGAGAAGGGAATGGCAAACCACTTCAGTATACTTGCCTTGAGAACCCCATGAACAGTATCAAAGGGCAAAATGATAGGATACTGAATGAGGAATTCCCCAGGTCGGTAGGTGCCCAGTATGCTACTGGAGCTCAGTGGAGAAATAACTATAGAAGGAATAATGGGATGGAGCAAAAGCAAAACCAATACCCAGTTGTGGATGTGACCAGTGATAGAAGCAAGGTCCGGTGCTGTAAAGAGCAATATTGCATAGGAACCTGGAATGTTAGGTCCATGAATCAAGGCAAATTGGAAGTGGTCAAACAGGAGATGACAAGAGTGAATGTCGACATTCTAGGAATCAGTGAACTAAAATGGACTGGAATGGGTGAATTTAACTCGGATGACCATTATATCTACTACTGTGGACAGGAATCCCTTAGAAGAAATGGAGTAGCCATCATGGTCAACAAAAGAGTCCGAAATGCAGTACTTGGATGCAATCTTAAAAATGACAGGATGATTTCTGTTCGTTTCCAAGGCAAACCATTCAATATTACAGTAATCCAGGCCTATGCCCCAACCAGTAATGCTGAAGAAGCCGAAGTTAATCGGTTCTATGAAGACCTACAAGACCTTTTAGAACTAACACCCAAAAAAGATGTCCTTTTCATTATAGGGGACTGGAATGCAAAAGTAGGAAGTCAAGAAACACCTGGAGTAACTGGCAAATTTGGCCTTGGAGCACGTAATGAAGCAGGGCAAAGGCTTATAGAGTTTTGTCAAGAGAATGCACTGGTCATAGCAAACACCCTCTTCCAACAACACAAGAGAAGACTCTACACATGGACATCACCAGATGGTCAACACCGAAATCAGATTGATTATATTCTTTGCAACCAAAGATGGAGAAGCTGTATACAGTTAGCGAAAACAAGACCAGGAGCTGAGTGTGGCTCAGATCATGAACTCTTTATTGCGAAGTTATCTTATTACTTAAATTGAAGAAAGTAGGGAAAACCACTAGACCATTCAGATATGACCTAAATCAAATCCCTTATGATTATACAGTGGAAGTGAGAAATATATTTAAGGGACTAGATCAGATAGATAGAGTGCCTGATGAACTCTGGACAGAGGTTCGTGACATTGTACAGGAGACAGGGACCAAGACCATCCCCATGGAAAAGAAATGCAAAAGAGCGAAATGGCTGTCTGAGGAGGCCTTACAAATAGCTGTGAAAAGAAGAGAGGCAAAAAGCAAAGGAGAAAAGGAAAGATAAAAGCATTTGAATGCAGAGTTCCAAAGAACAGCAAGGAGAGATAAGAAAGACTTCCTCAGTGATCAATGCAAAGAAATAGAGGAAAACAACAGAATAGGAAAAACAAGAGACCTCTTCAAGAAAATTAGAGATTCCAAGGGAACATTTCATGCAAAGATGGGCTCGATAAAGGACAGAAATGGTATGGACCTAACAGAAGCAGAAGATATTAAGAAGAGGTGGCAGGAATACACAGAAGAACTGTACAAAAAAGATCTTCACGACCAAGATAGTCACGATAATGTGATCACTGACCTAGAGCCAGACATCTTGGAATGTGAAGTCAAGTGGGCATTAGAAAGCATCACTACTAACAAAGCTAGTGGAGGTGATGGAATTCCAGTTGAGCTATTTCAAGTCTTGAAAGATGATGCTGTGAAAGTGCTGCACTCAATATGCCAGCAGATTTGGAAAACTCAGCAGTGGCCACAGGACTGGAAGAGGTCAGTCTTCATTCCAATCCCAAAGAAAGGCAATGCCAAAGAATGCTCAAACTACCGCACAATTGCACTCATCTCACACGCTAGTAAAGTCATGCTCAAAATTCTCCAAGCCAGGCTTCAGCAGTATGTAAACCGTGAACTCCCAGATGTTCAAGCAGGTTTTAGAAAAGGCAGAGGCACCAGAGATCAAATTGCCAACATCCGCTGGATCATGGAGAAAGCAAGAGAGTTCCAGAAAAACATCTATTTCTGCTTCATTGACTATGCCAAAGCCTTTGACTGTGTCAATCACAATAAACTGTGGAACATTCTGAAAGAGATGGGAATCCCAGACCACCTGACCTGCCTCTTGAGAAACCTGTATGCAGGTCAGGAAGCAACTGTTAGAACTGGACATGGAACAACAGACTGGTTCCAAATAGGAAAAGGTGTACGTCAAGGTTGTATTTTGTCACCTTGCTTATTTAACTTATATGCAGAGTACATCATGAGGAACGCTGGGCTGGAAGAAGCACAAGCTGGAATCAAGATTGCTGGGAGAAATATCAATAACCTCAGATATGCAGATGACACTACCCTTATGGCAGAAAGTGAAGAAGAACTCAAAAGCCTCTTGATGAAAGTGAAAGAGGAGAGAGAAAAGGTTGGCTTGAAGCTCAACATGGAAAAACAGTGGAAACAGTGTCAGACTTTGTTTTTTTGGGCTCCAAAATCACTGCAGATGCTGATTGCAGCCATAAAATTAAAAGACGCTTGCTCCTTAGAAGGAAAGTTATGACCAACCTTGATAGTATATTAAAAAGCAGAGACATTACTTTGCCAACCAAGGTCCGTCTAGTCAAGGCAATGGTTTTTCCCATGGTCATGTATGGATGTGAGAGTTGGACTGTGAAGGCTGATTGCCGAAGAATCGATGCTTTTGAACTGTGGTGTTGGAGAAGACTCTTGAGAGTCCCTTGGACTGCAAGGAGATCCAACCAGTCCATTCTAAAGGAGATCAATCCTGGATGTTCATTGGAGGGACTGATGCTAAAGCTGAAACTGCAATACTTTGGCCACCTCATGCGACGAGTTGACTCACTGGAAAAGACTCTGATGCTGGGAAAGGTTGGGGGCGGGAGGAGAAGGGGACGAGGGAGAATGAGATGGCTGGATGGCATCACCGACTCTGTGGACATGAATTTGAGTGAACTCCGGGAGTTGGTGATGGACAGGGAGGCCTGGCGTGCTGTGATTCATGGGGTCGCGGAGAGTCGGACACGACTGAGCGACTGAACTGAACTGAACTGAACTGAAATAGCCCTTGGATGTTTGGATTGTGGTGTGTGTGTGTGAATATATATTTATAGATGGTATGTGTATATTTATATTTGTAGATATCCCAGATTTTTGTGTTTTATCAAGACAATTAGTTTAAACAAACTACCCACTTAAATCCAGACACATACTCAAACTCTTTTATTATTATTAATTTATTCTTGGCTGCATTGGGTCTTCCTTGCTGCCTGTGGGCCTTCTCTAGTTGCAGAGTTGCAGTGAGTTGGGGGACAGGGAGCTGGGCCTGGGGATGGGGAAGGGGTACTCCCTAGTTGTGATGCCTGGGCTTCTCCTGCAGAGAATGGGCTCTAGGCACACACGGGCTTCAGTAGTTTTGGTGCACAGGCTGAGTTTCTCAAGGCACGTGGAATCTTCCAGGAGAAGGGATTGAACCTGTGTCCCCTGCATTGGCAGCAGATTTTTAATCCCTGGACCACCAAGGAAGTCTGATACTCAGAATCTTCATATGTACATACATTTTTATAAATAATTTTAAAATAAAATTTTATTTTAATCTAAAATAAAAATTCCCTTTACTTGTGGAATTTTAAATATATGGACTATGACAAATAATGTAGTCGTAACATAATGGATAAAAAAAAGCAGAAATCAAAGAATACCTACTGTATGATTCAGTTATATACATTTTATACAAAGGGAAAACTAACACACAGTTTTAAAGTTTGATTAGCTTTGTAATAGGGACAGGAAGAACACTTCTGTGATGATGATGGGGAAATTCTATTTCTCAATCTTGGTGACAGTCACTTGTGAAAATCTTGTACAAATTTGTTGATGTGATCACTTATGAGTTGAGGACTTTCCTGAATTTATGGTATACTTAAATAAAAATTCTTTAAAAAATTTTTAAAAATGTCCAGAGTATCATACTTCCCTTAGCACTGTGAAATTATAGATTTAGTTGTAAAAATAAGAGAAAGTATGTAAAATTTATTTGACAAAATTCCACTTCTGATTCACATTCAAAGTATCATTCACATTATTTCTAAAGAGCATTATAAATAGGTATGATTTTAAAATCAACAAAAAATAATATCACAAAGACTATTATAGAAAGCAATACTCTCTAAATATGAAGAACTCTCATATTTGCCACTTTATTACTTTTAAAGAAATATAATATAGAGTCCCCTGGAGAAGGAAATGGCCACCCACTCCAGTATCCTTGCCTGGAGAATCCCACGGACAGAGGAGTCTGGCAGGCCATGGTCCATAGAGTCACAGAGTTGGACACGACTGAAGCGACTAAGCATGAATGCATGCAATATAGAGTCATGCCAAATAATTTACATTATCCATAAGTTTAGATAGATGTAATCAATGTATATGTGTATATTTGTATATATACATTATTTATTTGTGTACTTGTATATGTGTATCTGATATATGTGTGTATGCATATGTATATATGAACAGATATATATGTGTGCATATGCATACACATGAAATGCTCACAAATGGTTATATATATATGGTACAGAAACAAGTCTTACGTTTTTCAAAAACTTGTAAGTTTCACTAAAATCTTTTAAACATTTTTTATGTCAGCTGAGTTCCCCTTCATTTTCACTTGTACTGATTTTATTATTCTGTGGCAATGGTACTTTTAACTTCTTAAGGACCTGGCACACTACTACCAGTGATCAAATTCAGTATAATAGTCCTGTGTGACAATTGTACAATGGTACAATACTATTGTTACAGTATTCAACTGCTGACTTTTTCCTCCTCAGTACTTGTTTTGCATCCATTTTCTGCATGTTATCTCTTCTGTTTCTGTCTCCCTGCCACATGGCACTTCACAGTGTACACCCACTGATTCTAGCCACTCAGACTCCCAATGGTAAGCATTTTGATATGGCGCAGATGGTAAAGAATCTGCCTGCAATACAGGAGACCTGGGTTCAATCCCTGGGTTGGGAAGATCCCCTGGAGGAGGGCTTGGCAACCCACTCCAGTATTCTTGCCCGGAGAATCCCATGGACAGAAGAGCCTGGCGGACTACAGTCCGTGGGATTGCAAAGAGCTGGACACAACTAAATGATAAATACTTTATACTTTCCAATTTCTCATACCACAAATAATGCTGAGGAAAACAAACAAAACAAAATAAAACAAACTTCATACATGCCCACACATGGACCTGAATGAGAATTTTCTTAGTATATATTCCTAAAAGCAGAAGTGCTGATTATCTGGAATGCACCTATTAATTTTTTCTAAATACTACCAAGTAGCTCTCCAGAGCTGCTATGTCTATCTGTATTCTCACCAGCAGAGCAGAGAGCTACCATGCCCACACATTACCTGCTACCACAGAACTTCCTAGATTTTTGGTGGTTTATAGATAAATTGGTGTTTAATTGTTGTTTTAATTTGCATTTCATTAACTTGTAAATAGTTATATATCCACTTTACACTGCCTATTTACATCTTTGCCTATTTTTTGCTTGGGGTTGAAGTAACTTTCCTGTTGATTTAAAAGAGTTCCTTGTACCATATTTCCAAGATACTGTTTTCTTGACAATTTTTGACATTGCAAATATCTTCGTCCATACTCTCTTTTATTTCTCCCTTAACTTTATGCATATTATTGTTTCTTAATATTAATTTCAGATTTTAAGTATAATCAAATCCATTGTTTCTTACAGATTTATCATTTGATTAGTGTTTCCATGCTGTCACAAAGATTATCAATTTTCTTTCATTAATTTTAGTTTATCCTTTCACATGTTTCCCACATGGATTTGCCTTTTCTTATTAACCTATGTGATATAAAAATATAATAATTGTCAGTTGGTCATTCTTTATTCTTCTCTGTGGCTACATAATATTACATTATATGACTACACTTCAGTGTATTTAAGCAGTATGCAGATGATTTTTTTAGGTTTTTCTAGTATACTCACTTATATAAAGAGTATCTTTCTGGAGTTGCTAGGTCAATATGTATATATGTTTTTGGTGTTGTTTGTTTTGATTCATTATCAAACTGGCCTCTAAACTACTGTTCTATCTGTGATGTTCAATAATAGTACCCTTCATATTTCATGCATATAAACTTATAGATAATTCAAAAGTTATCTACAATTGGCGATAAATCAAGATAGCAGAGTGAATGGACCTGAAGCTCATTTCCCCCATAAACACTTCAAAAATATACCTACTTATCAGACGAATGGATAAGAAAGCTGTGGTACATTTACACAATGGAGTACTACTCAGCAATTAAAAAGAATACATTTGAATTAGTTATAATGAGGTGGATGAAACTGGGGCCAATTAGACAGAGTGAAGTAAGCCAGAAAGGAAAACACCAATACAGTATACTAACACATATATATGGAATATAGCAAGAGGATAATGATAACCCTGTATACGAGACAACAGCAGAGACTCGGATGTGTGGAGCAGTCTTTCGGACTCTGTGGGAGAGGACGAGGGTGGGATAATTTGGGAGAATGGATTGAAACATGTATATTATCATAAGTGAAACGAATCTGACGTGGTTGGAGGCTCCCCAACTCAACACCCTGTGAATTTAAGAGGCCGTTCCTTCCGGAAGTGTATAAATTAGCCTGGGATAGAACCTGCATGCTGAATTTACTAATTAAGGAATGAGAAACCAGAACTATAAAGGTGGCATAGAAGTACAAGAAACTATTCTTAAGTAATCTTTTAAAACTTTGAACAGAGTTACAGATTTTACTATTTGTTATGCTGCTGCTGCTGCTAAGTCACTTCAGTCGTGTCCGACTCTGTGTGACCCCATAGACGGAAGCCCACCAGGCTCCCCCGTCCCTGGGATTCTCCAGGCAGGAACACTGGAGTGGGTTGCCATTTCCTTCTCCAATGTGTGAAAGTGAAGTCGCTCAGTTGTGTCCAACCCTTAGCGACCCCATGGACTACAGCCTACCAGGCTCCTCCATCCATGGGATTTTCTAGGCAATAGTACTGGAGTGGCTTGCCATTGCCTTCTCCGACCATTTGTTATAAACTGGTATATATACTTTAACCAGAACCATAAGAAAATTAGTATTGTGTGAATTCTGAAGCACTTTCAACATGTTGTAGGAATAATGTGGACTTTCTTAAGTTTTACACATTCATAAGAAAATGGTCTGTATCCCGTGCCTTTGTTGGCTTTCTGTGAGCTGTAGTTTCTGGGAAGTGAGCAGCTCTCATTCCTGTAACTCTTGTAATCCATTCATTCTTGTGCCTCCTTCATGAGGATTCAATACGGCTGTGGTGCTGTTATCCCTCTGATAGGAACTCTAATTCGGTGTAAAGCCCCAAAGTTCTGTTACTTATTTTTTATATTTTTATATTGTACTATATTTTATTTACAGTGTTGTGTTTGTTTCAGGTGTATAGCAAAGTGATACAGTTATATATATATATATATATATATATATATATGAATTAACAAAAGCAGTTCCCATCTTTTGATGGGGTACTCATGGTTTATAACATAAATGGCATTATTTTGAGAGAGGGATAACTTAGATATGGCATTGGGTTTTTTTTCTTTTTGCAGCTTGAGGCAGTTGTAAAATAACTTAATGTAGCTTTTTACAACTGTGTATTCTATAGTATTTTTTCATTTGGGGAAATTTTAACTGTTAATGTTTTTAAAAAGCATTGTGCTTTGTACCATTTATTAAATAAAAATTAAAATATATATATATATATATATATATATATATATATATACCTACTTATGAAATAATTCTCACTGAAAACTAAATGGAAACTGGCAGGACTCCTGTACATCCAAGTTCAGTTCAGTTCAGTTTAGTCGCTCATTTGTGTGCAACTCTTTGTGACTCCATGCCACATGACTGTAGCATGCCAGGCTTCCCTGTTCATCACCAACTTCCAGACCTTGCTCAAACTCATGTCTATTAAGTTGGTGATGCCATCCAACCATCTCATCCTCTGTTGTCCCCTTCTCCTCCTGCCTTCAATCTTTCCCAGCATCAGGGTCTGTTCCAATGAGTCAGTTCTTCACATTAGGTGGCCAAAGTATTGGAGCTTCAGCTTCAGCATCAGCCCTTCCAATAAGTATTAGGGACTGATTTCCTTTAGGATTGACTGTTTTCATCTCCTTGCAGTCCAAAGGACTCTCAAGAGTCTTCTCCAACACCACAGTTCAAAATCATCAGTTCTTCAGTGCTCAGCTTTCTTTATAGTCTAAATCTCATATCCATACATGACTACAGGAAAAACCATAGCTTTGACTAGATGGACCTTTGTCAGCAAAGTAATGTCTCTGCTTTTTAATATGCTGTCTAGGTTTGTCATAGCTTTTCTTCCAAGGAGCAAGCATCTTTTAATTTCATAGCTGCAGTCACCATCTGCAGTAATTTTGGAGCCCAAAAAATAAAGTCTCTGTTTCCATTGTTTCCCCATCTATTTGCCATGAAGTGATGGGGCCAGATGCCATGATCTTAGTTTTCTGAATGTTAAGTTTTAAACCAACTTTTTCACTCTCCTCTTTCACTTTCATCAAGAGGCTCTTTAGTTCCTCTTGACTTGCTGCCATAAGGGTGGTGTCATCTGTGTATCTGAGATGATTGATATTTCTCCCAGCAATCTTGATTCCAGCATGTGCTTCATCCAGACAGGCATTTGGCATGATATACTCTGCATATAAGTTAAATAAGCAGGGCGACTATATACAACCTTTCCTTACTCCTTTCCCTATATGGAAACAGTCATTATTCCATGCCCAGTTCCAACTGTTGCTTCTTTACCTGCATACAGATTTCTCAGGAGGCAGGCAAGGTGGTCTTGTATCCCACCTCTTTAGGAATTTTCCACAGTTTGCTATACATCCAAAGCTGTAAGAAAGAGAAACATGTAATCTGGTAGGAAGGGAAGAAAGCAGTCAGGTCAGGATCTGTGCCCCTGGGAGGGGACCCAGAGGAAAAGGGAGATGACATGGGTAGACACCTGCCCTGGGGAGTGAGCAGTGAGAGCCACAGGCTGGGTGCCCAGTCCTGGGTCCTACACCAAGGAGACAAGCTCCCCTGGAGGGTTGGAGGATGACTGGGACTAAAAAGAGAGCTGTGGGCAGCCTGGACTCCACTCATGAGGAGTTTGTACTGGATTGCCTTCAAGGAAAAGTCAACCTCATGGCACAGAGGTCACCCAGTCCTGGGGTTGAGCCTGAGTGGTAGGTGCTTGTCATTGTTTGCACATCACTCAAGCACCATAGCCCAGATTTCTGACAGCAGCCACAGCTCCTCCTGATACATGCCAAGGGGCCACTCGAGCCCACCCACCCTGCAGTGTGGTCCACAGCATGGGGTGAGTGTGGAGCCTGGGGACAGGGAGAGGACTGGGAAGGACAAAGGAGAGTTGGACCTGAGGCTGCATTTGAGTGGAGCGAGGGAAACAAATACCAGCAACTGCATAGGCAGTGCAGAGGGGACAGGTCAGACCTTTGTCTGTGGTCAGCATAAGCCGAGAACTCATGTGGACCCCAATTGCTTCAGCACTCACACCTGGCTCTGCCCTCAGCCCCTCCACCACCAGCCCTTCCCCGTACCGCACTGACAACTGCCAGCATCAACTCCATCTCTCTCACTGGAGGCGCTGGGAACACACAGTCGGTATAGGCAAGCATCCACTTAAGGACACGCTTTCAAGACCACAATAGGTAAGTGTTTCACCTCAATTCATGGAGGAAGAGAAAGCTAAGAAAAATGAAAGAGCAAGAGAAAACTCCTGGAAAAAAATTAGGAAATTATCAGATAAGGAATTCAAATTGTTGATTGTAAAAATGTTAACTGAATTAGGGGAAAGAATAGATCTACACATTGATAATTTTAACAAGGAATTAGGAATATACAAAGATTCAATCAGAAATGAAGAAGTCAATAGCCAGCATAAAAAGACATCAGAAGGATTAACAAGATTGTAAATGGAATTATTTTATTTTATTGAACTAATTACTGAAAAAAAAAGTACATCAGAAGAAATGAATAACAGACTAAGTGATACAGAAGAATGAAAAAGTGATCCGGAAGAGAGAATGAAATGGAAATTGCTCAATCAGAATAGCAAAAAGCAAAGGAAATTTTAAAAAATTAAAACAGTCTAAGAGATTTCTGGGTGCAATAGCATTAAATGCACCAACATTCACAAGTAGGAGCCCTAGAAAGAGGAGAGAGAGAGAAGGGGATCAAAATGTATTTGAAGAAACTATGGTTGAAAACTTTCCAAACTTGAAAAAGGAAACAGAAAACACAGAGGATTCCAAACAGAATGAATCCAAACAAACCCACGCCAAGACATATCATAATTAAAACATCAAAAGTTAAAGAGAATACTAAAGTTGGCAAGAGAAAAACAGAGTCATATATAAAGGAAACAGCATAAGTCTATCAGCTGATTTCTCTGTAGAAACTTTGCAGACCAGAAGGGAGTGCCATGATATATTCAAAGTGCTGAAAGGGAAAAACCTGAAACCTAAGTACTCTGCCTAGAAAGATTACTATTAAGAAGAAAAAGATAAAGGACTTCTCAAATAAGCAAAAACTAAAAAAATTTCATACTCTACCTTCTCTAAAAGAAATGCTACAGGATCTTCTTTAAGTGGAAAAGAAGTAAGAATCTAATAGGAAAGGGAAAAACCTCACTAGGAAAGGCAAATATATAGTAAGCACTGGGGATTAACCATTTAAATAAGACAGGATGAAAATTAACAGACAATTATAAAAGCAACAGTAACTACAATTAGCAGCTAAGGAATAAACATGTAAAATATGATTTCAAAACCACAAAATGGAGGGGAGAGAACGGGAGTACAAAGTATAGATCTTTTAGAATTTGTTTGAGTTTAAATGACAACCTGCTTGAAAGAAGTTAAGCTCAATTGCTCAGTCATGTCCAACTCTTTGCAACCCCATGGACAGCAGCACGCCAGGCTTCCCTGTCCATCAATTCCCAGAGCGTACTCAAACTCATGTCCATCAAGTTGGTGATGCCATTCAACCATTTCATCCTCTGACTTCCCTTTCTCCTCTTGCTTTCACTCTCTCCCAGCATCAGGGTCTTTTCAAATGACCCAGTTCTTCCCATCAGATGGCCAAAGTATTGTAGCTTCAGCTTCAGCATCAGATCTTCTAATGAATATTCAGGGTTGATTTCCTTTAGAATTGCCTTTTTTGATCTCCTTGCAGTACAAGAGACTCTCAAGAGTCTTCTCCAACACCACAGTTCAAAAGCATCAATTCTTTGGCACTCAGCTTTCTTTATGGTCCAACTCTCACATCCATACACAACTACCGGAAAAACCATACCTTTGACCAGATGGACCTTTGTCATTAAAGTAATGTCTTTGCTTTTATTTTTAATTAGTTAATTTATTTATTTTAATTGGAGGATAATTACTTTACAATATTATGGTGGTTTTGGCCATACATCAGCATGTCTCTGCTTTTTAATATGCCATCTAGGTTGGTCATAGCTTTTCTTCCTGGGAGCAAGCGTCTTTTAATTGAAACAAGTAGTTACAGGTCAATGTCAACTCCATGTAACCACAAAGCAAAAACCTACAATAGATACCCAAAAAGAAAGGAACTAAAAGGAAGAAACACAAGCATACTACTAAAGAACATATTTGCAAATGATAGGGCCTACAAAGGGTTAATATCCAAAACCCTTTGGATATTTGGATATATAAATGGCTCATACAACTCAGTATTAAAACAAACAAACAAACAAATAGCCCAATCAGAAAACGGACAGTAGACCTAAACAGAAATTTTCCAAAGAAGACATGAAAATGACTAACAGGAACATGAAAACGTGCTCAACATCACTAATTATTAGAGAAATGTAAATCAAAACCACAGTGAGAAATCACCTCACACCTGTCAGAATGGCCATCATCAACAAATCTACAAATAATAAATGCTAGAGGGATGGACAGAAAAGGGAACACTGCTACACTGTTGGTGGGAATGTAAATTGATGCAGCGACTGTGGAGAACAATATGGAGGTTTCCCAAGAGTTAAAACTAGAACTTACATATGATCCAACAACTGTACTCCTGAATAAATATATATGAAAACACTTATTTAAAAAGATGCATGCACCCCAATGTTCATAGCAGCACTATTCACAATAGCCAAGATATGGAAATAACCCAAGTGCCCATCAACAGATGATTGACTTAAGAAGATGTGGTATGTAAATACATATATATAATGGAATGTTGCTGCTGCTGTTGCTGCTAAGTCACTTCAGTTGTGTCCGACTCTGTGTGACCCCATAGATGGAAGCCCACCAGGCTCCCTCGTCCCTGGGATTCTCCAAGCAAGAACAATGGGATGTTACTCAACTATAAAAAAGAATGAAACAATGCCATTTATAGCGTGAATGCACCTATAGAATATTATTCTCAGTGAAGTAAGACAGAGAAAGGCAAATGCTGTAGGATATCACTTATATATAGAATCTAAAAAAATAAAATAAAGTAAGATATAAACAGACTCCCAGATATAGAGGAAAAACAAAGAACCTTGAGGTTATAACAGGAAAAAAGAAGGGGGAGACGCAAGATAGGGGTATGAGATTAAGAGATGTGAACTACTGTGCATAAAATAGATATGCAGCAAAAATATGTTGTATAGCTCAGGGGATTACAGACCTTATCTTGCAATAACTTTCAATGGAATATAATCTATAAAAATATTGAATTGCTATGCTGTGTACTTGAAACTAATATAATATTATAAATCAATTATACTTCAATTTAAAAGTTATCTGACATTCTATTGTGGTATTGATTTTAAAGATTTTAAAATAAAAATATTGTATTCCACTACCCATATTATTGCTTGATTTTATTTTTATTTGAGAGCCTTAATTTTTTCTTTACATTCTTTGTTGTGTCATATCATGTTGCTGTTTTTCAGTTGCTCAGTCACTAAGTCACATCCTAATCTTTGCGACCCCACGGGCTGCAGCACATCAGGCTTCCCTGTCCTTTACTATCTCCCAGAGTTTGCTCAAACTCATGTCCATTAAGTCAGTGATGCCATCCAACCATCTCATTTTCTGTCACCCCTTCTCTTCCTGCCCTCAATGTTTCCAGAGCCAGGGTCTTTTCCAATGAGTTGGCTTTTCACATCAGATAGCCAAAGTATTGGAGCTTCAGCATCAGTCCTTCCAATGAATATTTGGGGTTGATTTCCTTTAGGATAGACTGTTTAGTCTCCTTGCTTTCCAAGGGACTCTCAAGAGTTTTCTCCAGCACCAGAGTTTGAAAGCATCAGTTCTTTGGCACTCAGCCTTCTTTATGTGTTTTTATACATTTTCCCTGAAAAAGAAAAGACTGTGATAGAATGATAGCAGACACATTAAAAGAAAAAAGATCTCTAGAAAACATAGTAATTCCTGATTTTATTCCTCCCTCTAAAGAGGTGCAAATAAAAACAGACTTCTGAAAAACTTGCAGCCTAATATATTCTACTTAATATTAATAGACCACACTAAAATCAGTGTGGTCTGATTTTAGTCACTAAATATCGCTTGCAAAGTGATTATCTACCCTAACCACATTCACAGTTATTTTTGTAAGTATTTTCACCAAAGGGCTCTTGTCTTATCAAACAAAATTATATTAATTATTACCAAATATTTTGAAGGTACTTGACAGTAATTTTGGCCAGAAACCACATTTGCTAAAATGAGAAAATGTTTAGCATTTGGTCTATTTTGAAAGACACATTTTAAATTATTTACGGGGAAAAATACACCAGGCACATAAATATATTACTAACTCATTTTTAAGCAAAATTAAACTTTTTATTTCAAGTCAGGAAAAATCTCTTATGTGAATAAATATTTAGTGGCTGAGCTAAAATGCAACAGTATTGGTACATTTTTCTTGTAACAGCATGCTAGCTAGCATATAGGTGACAGGCCTTTTTAGTCATTGTTAGTGGGACTGTAAAATGATATAAACTGCTTGGAATAAAGTTTGACAACACATTCAGTACATTAAATATAAGACGTAAGTTAAAATACTATGAGAGTATTAAATAGAATGTTCTGTGTTGTTATCCAAGAAAATATTTAAACTCAGAAAAATCCCTAAAATTTATTAATGAAAAATAAGCTTTTTAATGAACACTTTACACATTTTACTCTTTCCTTTACTTTCCAGTGATTAGAAAGTTATATGTTCTGTCTACTCTTCTATTAATATCAATTGTGAAATGGTGTTTATTTAAACCCCAAAGTATGTTGACTCAACTCTCTTACTCCCAATTTCCTATTTCCTTTATATTTCACAATAATTTCAAATTTGAAGTTTAGATTATTATTATTTTTTTATTCTTGGTAATTTTATTTTTTTTTATTGGAGGCTAATTATTTTACAATATTATATTGGTTGGTTTTGCCATACACTGACATGAATCCGTCCCGGGTGTTCATGAGTTCCCCTTCGTGAAACCCCCTCCCACCTCCCTCCTCCCCTTATCCTCCCTCTGGTTCATCTCCACGCACCAGCCCTGAGCATCCTGTGGCATGTATCGACCCTAAATCGGCGATTCGTTTCACATATGATAATATACATGTTTCAATGCCATTCTCCCAAATCATCCCACCCTCACCATCTCCCACAGAGTCCCAAAGACTGTTCTAAATACCTGTGTCTTTTTTGCTGTCTCGTATACAGGGTTATCATTTCCATCTTTCTAAATTTCATATATATATGTTAGTATACTGCATTGGTGTTTTTCTTTCTGGCTTACTTCACTCTGTATAATAGGCTCCAGTTTCATCCACCTCATTAGAACTGATTCAAATGCATTCCTTTTTAATGGCTGAGTAATAATCCATTGTGTATATGTACCAAAGTTTTCTTATCCATTCGTCTGCAGATGGACATCAAGGTTGCTTCCATGTCCTGGCTATTATAAACAGTGCTGCAATGAACATTGGAGTACATGTGTCTCTTTCAATTCTGGTTTCCTCGGTGTGTATGCCCAGGAGTGTGATTGCTGAATCATATGGCAGTTCTTGAGAGTCCCTTGGACTGCAAGGAGATCCAACCAGTCCATTCTAAAGGAGATCAGTCCTGGGTGTTCATTGGAAGGACTGATGCTAAAGCTGAAACTCCAATACTTTGGCCACCTCATGCAAAGAGTTGACTCACTGGAAAAGACTCTGATGCTGGGAGGGACTGGGGACAGGAGGAGAAGGGGACGACAGAGAATGAGATGGCTGGATGGCATCACCGACTCTGTGGACATGAGTTTGAGTGAATTCCAGGAGTTGGTGATGAACAGGGAGACCTGGCGTGCTGTGATTCATGGGGACGCAAAGAGTTGGACGCTACTGAGCGACTGAACTGAACTGAACTGATGGCAGTTCTATTTCCAGGTTTTTAAGGAATCTCCTCACTGTTCTCCATAGTGGCTGTACTACTTTGCATTCCCACCAACAGTGTAAGAGGGTTCCCTTCTCTCCACACCCTCTCCAGCATTTATTGCACATAGACTTTTGGATAACAGCCATTCTGACTGGTGTGAAATGGTATTTCATTGTGGTTTTGATTTGCATTTCTCTGATTATGAGGGATGTTGAGTATTTTTTCATGTGTTTGTTAGCCATCTGTATGTCTTCTTTTCAACAAACTATTTTTACTTTATTAATCTCCCTTTTCAAGAATAATTTTGACATGTGTATTATATTCCTTGACCATAGTTTGTGGTCAATATTTCAAAATAAAAAGCCTTAAGGTTTACAAATTTAATTTTTCACCACTCTTTATTTACATCATATTCTTTCATCTGTTATTTTGATTCATTTCTCATTTTGTTAGAATATGTCCTCAATTTTTTCACAAAATTTTAAATTTCTGGGATCCTTTGGGTCTGAGAATATTTTTTCTATCTCATTTGTGAATGAATCATAGCCTCTCTTTATTTAGAAACCTTGAATTACAATTTTTCATTCTCAAAGCATATGCAGATGCGGCTCCCTTGTGTGAAGCGTTTATGAAAAGAAGAAATGTCTGACAGATTCGCTTCTCCTCCCTTTCTCTGTTACCTTGTGGTCTCTGTGCTATAGTTCATCACATTATTTTCAGATACTGATTTTTCTTTACAATAAGACTGGATATAATTCTCTTTCCTTTGACATATTTTGTAGGCATTTGGTGAGTCTTAATCCGAAGACTCACTTTTGCTTCATGTCAGGAAAATTTTCTTCTGTTGTTTCCTATTATTATTTTTCCATTTGTTCTATTATTTTTCTGTCTGTAATTCCCTGCCATTTTTGCTTGTACTCACATACTGAAATGACCTATTTGTAGACCATTTTGGCTCTTTTTTCTTCTCCCTTTAACTGGAAGATAAAAACAGGGAATATGGAGGTATAGTAGTGTTTATAGCCAGTGATCTCTTAGTGGTAGGATTAAAGGTAATGTAAAATTTTTAAACATTTTAAATTTCATGTGTCCAAGTTTTAAAGACATCTACAAAGAATATATCTATTACTTTTGCAAAAAAAAAAAAAAAGTTTTCAAAAATAAAGAAATAGCTTGAAGAGGAAACAAAGATTACAGGGATGGCATTTCATTGCAATGATTAGTGACCAACTCTGGCCACAGTATTATAGATCTTATGTTTTACAATCTGAGGGGGATGTAAGATTCAATAAGTGATTTTGTGATGCTAATAATTATCATTATAATATCAGGCAACAGGGGCTTCCCTGGTGGCTCAGTTGATAAAGAATCTACCTACAATGCAGGAGACACAGTTTTAATCCCTGGATTGGGAAGATGCCCTGTAGAAGGGCATGCAACCCACTCCAGTATCTGCCTGGAGAATCCCATGGACAGAGGAACCTGGTGGGCTGCCGTCTGTGGGGTCGCACAGAGTCGGACATGACTGACACGACTTAGCAGCAGCAGCAGCAGCAGCAGAGGATCCTGTTGGACTACCGTCCATAGAGTCACGAAGAGTCGGACGTGACTGAAGTGACTGAGCACGCACACATGCATCAGACAACAAACATACGGGTAAAATTAGAGAAGAAGAGAGATTACATTGCCTGAGAAGGTAACATTAAGATGAGCTTAAAATTATTTTTCCAGAATGTGATGGGCTTTCATACTGTAGTCATATGTTTTCAACCCATGATATGAAACCCAGTAGAAAGTTTAAGATAATGTAGCTTTTCCCCAACAATAAGGAGATGATTTTAGGAAACTTCTACAGTGGGAAACTTGGCAATTAAGGAATTTATGATTCAGTGTGAGAAATAAACCTAGAATAAATTCCTGAAATCCCTCAAAAATCTATTTAGTTACAATAAAATAATAGTGAACGGTGCAGAAATAATGACAGTTGATATCTAAGCCTTAAATTTATAAGGATATATATTGAGCTTTTAATTTCCATTTATTCTTCCAAACAGTCCAGAAATATTTTAGAATCTCCTCTAATGCTCCAAATATTTTTAAAGTGTTTTTTATCTGTTTTGCACTAATGGACAAATTAGTTTTACAGTGTTTATAGCGATAGATTGCTTTGTATTTATGTTCTTGCCTATGTCCAGGTCTTCTTCAAAGAATGATGACTTTTGGATTCTAATATTTGGAATTTTGTGACCCCACTCTGGGTCCTGTCTTCATCAGCATTTACTGGGTTAGTTTCACCCTTTACCTTCTTATAGATGATTCCAGAATGTGGTTGTAAGTGCTTCCTTGGCATTCCTTCTGTTTTTCTTACCTCTTTTTCTCTGATCTCTGTCTTTTTTCTTACCTTCATGGAGCATCTAAGCCAGGAAATTTGACACTGCCCACAATTCTATACATATTCTCAGCTCAGGCCACTTTTCCTGCCCAAAAATAGGGGCTGACCAGGTAAGTCACTCAAAGCTCTGCTCACTGGGAAGAGCTTATCTTACTAATGGTTTTTAAGCCACCTTTGACTATGGCTATGATGCATCCCATCATCCTGTAATGGCTTGCCCCTTGTAAGATGATCCCTGATAATTATCTTTGAGATCTGGTTTCTCCATCAGATTGTCTTACAGGAGATCCCATGAAGTCACTGATGAGAGTTGAGATGGGGCCACTGGGCCCTCCTGCAGCATATTTTGTCCCTAGGAAAACCATCCCTATTTCATGCAATTAATCCCCACATTTCTCAGTGAGACAAAGCACCATCTGATTCTACTTGGGCTCTATCTTACATGCTCCTTTTCCACATAATGTTAGATTCCTGTGCTGCCTGCCTGATCAATATATAACTAAAAGAAGCCAGTTCATGATGAAAGTTCTAGATCCATGGTCACTTGTTCTTAAACTTTCTATCTCTTTCAGCACATGGAAGGATGCTGATGTTTAATTCTTCATTGCAAATGTCATCCCCTTGTTTCAGAATCCTGGGGTCTTGCACCGTGACCCTCCCACTGAAATTTGTCATGCACTCCTCTCAGCATTGCTTGTCACCACTGACATGTGATTGTGTGACCCAAGTAGCTGGAATGAAAGCCCTGTAGCCTGCTCCCGAGATAGATCCTTTTCCTACTCCAGGTTCCACTCATAGATGATAGAATTTGGGTCAAAGTAAGGTTCCTAGTTGTGTGGACTTTATTAAATTGATTATATGCATTAGATAGAACCCTCAATGACTGCCCATTTATTTTGTCCCTAGGAAAAATGGGCCCTATTTCATCCAATTAATAATCTCTTCAATTCTCTGTGAGGCAAGGCCCCTTGGGTACAACCCTGATCTCATTCATTGCACAGCTGTCCCTGAGTACTTGTGGTTAGTGCTACCACCTGGTATCTATTGCTCTGGGACACCGACATCCCCACTGCTCTCAGTGAACAAGCTCTGTGTCAGCCTGCAGATGAGAGTTAATGACGCAGGTGCCTTTCTCACCGGCACATTCACAGCAGCCTTGTGAATACTGAGTCCTCTGGGCTCTGACTTAGAACATAATCTTCCATCCTCTCCAACACGGGCTGCTTTGCTGAGCTTTTTAGTTCCTTCCTCAACCACCTGCCACAGTCATTCAGCTTTTCAACTTCACTCAGTGGGGCCATCCTGCTTTCCTGGCTTCCAGAGCCAGCCTCCCAACAAGTTTGCATCATCCCCTGGTGTCGAATCCTACATCCTGACAGACCAACCCATTCTCTGCACTCTTGGCTGCATTCTAATCACCTTGATCAAGCACCCTCCAAATCCAGTTTGTAGGTGCCCCCCTGGTTTTTGCCTGTATATACTGATTTTCTTATTGCCCCTTTGGAACAAAGTTCTCACCAGGCTGAGGACACCTTCAGTAAGCTATGACTTAGCCTGTTTTTGGTTTGGCAGCCAGCAAAGGAGATAGTGGACCCAGTGGACTTAGTGGTGAGAAATCCTGGGCCCTTCCCATACAGGGAGAATACTAACTCTTAACAGGGAGAGAGAAGCCATCTCTCCAGGCTCTGAGAGCTTGGGGAGAGGAGGTCAAACATCTAGGGTTCATGAGATTGACTGACATTAATGCACATGAAAAATTAAAAGGAAAAAGGCAAAATTTGACAGGAGAGCCTCTGACTGTGATAAAAATCTGACCAAGAACAGCCACACCAACAAGGAACTTCAGTGCAAAAAGACTGCCCTATTGAAGGACCCTGGCATTGGTTGGGGTTGCCTGGGAGGAGAGTGGTCTCAGCTGGAAACCTGAAGTAGTCCCTGGAGTTGCAATAACTGCAGGTTGTCAGCTGATTGTGTTCCTTGCCTCTTAATGGCAAGGTCTTCTATGAAAGAAAGAACTCCAAGGCAGAGTCCATGGCTGCTGCAGCCAGAAGATCCTCCCACGATGAGAACTTTAGGGAGGAAGTATCATTTTTGTAGGTTTCATCTCCCATTTTCTCCAGGGCACAAGCTCATGGAGAGACACAGAGACCAAAATAGCCCAGCACCACACCTTGTTCTTTCTCAGGGATCCATCATCCAATTTTTTTGCAAGTTAAAAATATGCTCACAAGATTCAACTGCAAAACAAACACAAAAACTAAAATTATTTTCTTTAATATTATCCATTCACCATCTATTGTTTTTTACTACAGGTATAGCTTGTTTGAGTGAACTCCGGGAGTTGGTGATGGTCAGGGAGGCCTGGCGTGCTGTTATTCATGGGGTCGCAAAGAGTCAGTCACGACTGAGCGACTGAACTGAACTGAATAGCTTGTTTTATTGTGTTGCTTTACTGTAATTTGCAGATATTGCATCTTTTGCAAATTGAAGTTGGTAGCAATGCTGCATTGAGCAAGTCTGTTGGCACCTTTTTTCCATCAGCATTTTCCCACTTCATGTCTCTATGTCACATTTTGGTAATTGTCTCAGTATTTCAAACTTTGTCATTATTATTACATTTTTCTGTTGATTTGTGGTCAGTGAACTTTGGTGTTACTACTGTGACTCAGTGAAGGCTCAGATGATGGCTAACATTCTTGAGCAATAAAGTATCAGGGGCCTCCCTGGTGGCTCAGACCGTAAAGAATCTGCCTGCAATGCAGGACACCTAGGCTTGATCTCTAGGTCAGGAAGATCCTCTGGAGAAGGGAAGGGCAACCCACTCCAATATTCTCACCTAGAGAATCCCATGGACAGAGGAGCCTGGCAGGCTACAGTCTGTGGGGTCACAAAGAGTTGAACAAAACTGAGTGACTAACATTTTCACTTTTCAGAGTTCCATGTGTTATAACAGTAGGTTCTAAAGCACTAGGTCACTGGAAACACACACACACAGGGACTTCTCTTGTAGTTCAGTTGCAAAAACTCCATGTTCCCAATACAGGAGGCCCCGGTTTGATTGCTGGCCAAAGAGCTAGATCCACATGCTGCAACTCAGAGTTAGCATCCTGCAACTAAAGAACTCACTTGCCACAATTAAGACCAAGTGTAGTCAAATAAATATATGCCTGGTTAAAAATAATAATAATTGTTTAAATACTTAGAAACATACAAGATGTGCCTTGCTAGGTGCCAGGCCTGTGCTTCTCCTACTCCAGGTCATGACTTATTAGTGAACTGAGAAATCAGTTCAGAGGGTTGTGACCCACTTTATTTTTTTTCTAATAGAATGAGATAGGCTGGAACAGAAAATTCCATCCTGTCATTTTACACAGTAAGGGTAAGGATCTTGTGAGAATTTTGTTTCCATTAGCTATTTGTGTGTGTATGTGTCCATGCACGCACGGGGTCACACTATGCTAGGCCCACTGAATGCTGGCAACAGAAAGTTCATCTGAAACCAGCCACAGGAACTGATCCTTGCTGCCTCTTCAAATTAATTTCCACATGATTTCTAAGCCTAGGGTCAGACTAACAGATACAGCACCATACTACATTCTACTGCCTATCCCCATCAGAGAGGAAAAGGAGCTCTACATAAAGGCACAAAAAGGTTATGACAAGTAGGCATAACCATGAGATTTTAAAACACTTTTAAATAACAGGCAATTTACCCCCAAGCATCATAGCTAAGAGCCATTCAACTATGAAGATCAGAGAAAGTCAGGGTGGAACTTGGCAACGATTACAATGACGTCACGTGTACACCAAGCTTCCATGTTAACTACAAGGACTTCCACTGTGAGCATATCATCCGTTCCTCTGGGCTACAGTTTTTAAACATGTGGTCTTTGAAAAAGTTCCTTTGGAATTCTGTGCTTTTATATAGTGAAAGCTGTTCAAGTTTCAAAATGAATTTTATTTCCCTTCCAAGAGATAGCAAAATATGACTTCTTGCTAATGACATATCAAAAGAGTATGCTGATTATAAATAGTGGATTTATTTTCCTTAAGACAGTGACATTTTCAGGAGGAATATGGTTATTTATAAAATGGAAACCATACCAGGGAATGGAAAAAGTTTGCAATTATGATTTAGCTGGCACAATCTTCCTTGGAAGCTTGGCTCTTCCTGTACCCTTGACCTGTGAGTAAGGTTGCCTTTTCTAGCTCGCATGGTTACCCAGCAGGATAAGAAGAGCTGATACTTATTTTTCTGTAATGTTTTCTCCTCAACTATGTTGAGATTTTTCTAGTTGTAAAAAGTGATCAAGGGGCTTCCCTGGTGGCTCAGTGGTAAAGAATCTGACTGTCAATGCAGGAGACACAAGTTCAATCCCTGGTCTAGGAAGATCCCACATGCTGTAGAGCAACTAAGCCCATGTACAGCAACTACTGAGCCAGTGTTCTAGAGACTGGAACCGCAGCTACTACTGAGCTGACACGTGCCCTAGAGACTGTGCTCTGCAGCAAGAGGAGCCACCGCAGCAAGAAGCCCATGCACTGCAACTAGAGAGTAGCTCCTGCTCATCATAACTAGAGAAAAGCCCATGTATCAACAAAGACCTTGACCAGCCATAAATAAATAATTTTTAAGTGATCAAATCACAGCTTAAGCTTTTACCCCAAACCTACCACATCTGATATAATGGTAAATTTAATAAAGTTTAAAGAAAGTTTAGTCACTCAGTCGTGTCTGACTCTGCAACCTCATGGACTGCAGTCTACCAGACTCCTCTATCCATGGGATTTTCCAGGCAAGAGTACTGGAGTAGGTTGCCATTTCCTTCTCCAGAGGATCTTCCCGACCAGGGATCGAACCCAGGTCTCCCACATTGTAGGCAGACACTTTACCGTCTGAGCCACCAGGGAAGTTCTAATTTACCCAATTGCGTCTGGACACAGCACCTTATATTTATTCTTTTATTATTGATGTCACTTTTTTCTTTGATTTTGCTGTTTTTAATCCCAAAGTTGCAGCTGCCTCAGAGAAAAATGACTTCATTCTACGTGGGTATCCTATCCAACCCCAAAAAATAAATTCCAAAACATCTCTGAATTAGGTATTATATCAACTAACTTGAAACATGTATGCCCGTTTTATTTAAAGCACTAGCAAATTGAAATATTATAACGGAGCATAATGATCTATATTAACGGGAAATAAAACATTAGACTCTGATGTCTATATCTGTAAACATTATATACAATAGAATAAAAGGGTCAAAAGAGTGGTACTTGGGAATAGCCCTTAATCTATAATGTCTTTGGGACACATCTTGACCTTTTCAAATGGCTCTTCTTCTTTTTAAGGGGCAGAGCTAGCATCAGCAGTTGAACCAGGAAAAAAGAAGAGCTCAACTCTACAATCTTTAAGCTCACCTTTAGATCTAAGCATTTTTATAGAGGGCAACTTCCTATTTGCTGAGGAAATAATATCCTGGAAAATGAGTCAGAAATAAATATCCTCAGTTTAATGCTATATAAATACATTTGCCATAGGTTTCATTAAATATTCATGGTACACACATGTACAGGTCAAATTACCTTTAAATATTACATTTCTTTCCAGTGGTAGAAAATTTCAGATTTATTCCATGTTTGGAAGGAGCAGCGATGGGACACATGTGTTATTATCTGCCAGCAAATTCAGCTGCTGGTTTCACTTAACTCACCAAAATGTGAAATAGCCTCAAGTGTCTTGTCTCTCTCCTAGAAATCACAAATGGAACTTAAAGCCATACTAAAAACCTAAGTATTTTACACATACTTTAAAGAAGAAATGGATTGTTTGGTGCCTCCTGCATAATATGCCTCAGGCATGTTATACAAATCTCTGTTAATACAACCAAACCTGTGAAGTAGGACTGATCATCCTTCCACATAATGCAATTGATGGAAAAAAAAAAAAAAGAGGCTCAGACCGTTATGTTGCACGTGATTGTAGGAAATGGCAGGATCTGCGTGGAAAAAGATCCTGTTTCTGACAAACCATGGTTTGTCAGGGTCCAACAGTTCAAGAGCATCTCTGGGAAGATCAATTGTCACGTGGGGCCCTGTAGATTACAGCGTGGGCCGAGCATTAACAACTTGAACTAATCAAGCCTTGGCTAACTTCCCCTCCTGCACAGCAGCACAGAAACACTCTGGATTCAAGTCTGAAGGATTTTTTTATTCTGAACCCTATATTTCCCCTGACTGATGTGCTGTGCTTAGTCTCTCAGTTGTGTCCAACTCTATGTGACCCCATGAACTGTAGCCCACCAGGCTCCTCTCTCCATGGGATTCTCCAGGAAATAACACTGAAGTGGGTTGACATGCTCTCCTCCAGGGATCTTCCCAACCCAGGAATTGAACCCAGGTCTCCCACATTGCAGGTAGATTCTTTATCATCTGAGTCACCTTGAGTTACTTGTATATTTCACATTCTTCTGATTTTTTTTTTCATCAAGGGTAAACCAGGAATAATATTACAAGTACTGCCAATCTCATAGTAGAATCAGAGGGTCGGCTGAGATGGTATATGGGGTTGCTGTATGGCAAATGCCAAGTCCAAAACTGATGCAGGGCTTGTGTAGATCTCATCACACACCCATCTCTGGTAGCAGATTGGTCCAGCATCTTATCCAGCATCTGGCCACAGAAAGTTCATATGAAATCAGCCACAAGAACTGACCCTCTCCTTTCCTCATAAATGCATTCCCACAGGGTCTGAAATCCTAGGGTCAGTCTACCTGACCCAACAAGACACTACATCCCTCTGCCTGCTGCTCAGAGAAAGAATAAAAGGCTCCATGTAAAGGCACAAAGAGGTTTATGACAAGGCATAACCATGGCATTTTGGCAGTCTTTGCTGTCTTTGAAAAAGACCTCAACTTCACCACCTCAACTTATGGCGTCACCTCTGTGGAGATGACTCCCATATTCATTTCCAAAGCCTATTATTCTCAAAGTGCCTCCAACTGAGAATGTTGATGTTTCCATAAATAGGCTTTTCAGAGAGTTACTGAGCCATGTGGGGACCGTGGAAAGAAGGCATTCAGCACAGGGGTTTAAACATATTGCTAAGTTGATTAAACAATTTATCATCCAAACTGGGAGACTCTTTGAATGCTATTAATAATTATGCTGAGACAAAGGGTTTACACCAGGACTGTCCCAGGCACAGCAAGAGGAAGAATCACCCCATATATACCCCAATAAAAAACCATCCTATTTAGAGAAACAGTGGATGTTAAGTGTCTCCCATCCTGTATCTATGGGTGTTAGTTCAACTGCTTTGCTAGTTGCTGCTGCTGCTGCTGCTGCTAAGTCACTTCAGTCGTGTCCGACTCTGTGCGACCCCACAGACGTTAGCCCAACAGGCTCCCCCGTCCCTGGGATTCTCCAGGCAAGAACACAGGAGTGGGTTGCCATTTCCTTCTCCAATGCATGAAAGTGAAAAGTGAAAGTGAAGTCGCTCAGTCGTGTCCGACTCTTAGCAACCCCATGGACTGCAGCCCACCAGGCTCCTCCGTCCATGGGATTTTCCAGGCAAGAGCACTGGAGTGGGTTGCCATTGCCTTCTCTGGCTTTGCTAGTTACAGAGTCATATTATCTGAGTAAACTGCATGGGAACTAAAAAGTAGGAATAAAATCATTTCTTATTAAAAAAAAAAACCATTTTACTTAACCCTCCATGCTTATATACATTTTAGGAACTCCATCTTAATTTTCTTTAAAAAGGCAGCTGGATTTTATCTGAAGGTGTTATTTTGATACATGTAAAAAATGTTAAATATGCCACAAAGTTTCTATTTGTTCTCTCTCTTCTTTTTTTCTTAATATGTCAGTTATGTTAAAAAAAAATCAGAAGTGGTTCAGAAGTCTTTGAACCTCAGAGAGGCTCTAGACACCCCTATGCCTGACTTTCATCTGGTTCTGTCAGTGTAGTTTAAGTAGTTGGACATTCACAATTCTGTGCCTTCTCAAACTCAGGATGTGTGCCTGTGCTCGGTCACTCCAGTAGTGTCCAACTCTTTGGGACCCCATGGACTATGGCTGCCAGGCTCCTCTTTCCATGGAATTCTCCAGGCAAGAATACTGGAGTGGGTTGCCATGCCCTCCTCCAGGATATCCTCCCAACCCAGGGGTCAAACCCACAACTCCTGTGTCTCCTGCATTGCAGGTGGATTCTTTACCCGCTAAGCCACCTGTGAAGCCCAAATTCAATACAGGTGAAACCAAACTCCTCTAAGGCAGATTCATCTATCATGTGACTATGATAAGAACTATAAGATCAACTGTGTCTGGGTCCACTGTTATTGGGTCCAACACCAGCCCCAAATATCATAGAGTGACACTGCAAATCTGAGCTACAAGGGGAGCAGAAAAGTGGAGAGACGTAAATGAGAGCCAAGGCCAGAATCCCTATTTGGTGTCACTTCCAGTGGCTTGTGTTGCCTGTGATTTCTCATCCTCCAAGGGGCAGGGTGCACAAGCTGCAATGTCAAGACGAACTCCAGGAGCAGGGCAGGGAGCCAGACACCTGAGCCTTGGCTGACAGTGGAGAGCGGCTCAGGCAAGTGGCTTCTGGGGAAGGCAAGGTGACAAGGACGCATGCTGATTCCCCATCTGACACTTACCTGCAGCACCATCTGTGGCACCTACTCAGAGTCGGGAAGTCTTCTGGCCTCTGGGGGAAAAGAGGGCTCTCAACTGCAACCCTGTAGACCCCAAGTCGGTGGATGCCTGCTCTGAAATAGCAGTGGCAATTCCTAGTTCGTAAAAATCCCACCAGGATTCTAGCAACACATTTTGAGGATTGCCCAGCGAGTTCTCATCCTGGTGTAACAGGCATCCCGTACCCAACTGCCCCCTTTTGCCTGGTTGAATGAATCACTTTACACACCCATCTAAGCACACACCTGCTCATTTCGCGCCCCACATGTGCTGTCTTTACATCTTCAAGGCTGAGTTTCATAATATTGTAAGGTGACCTTTAGCATAGAAAGTCCCATCATGGAAGGAAAATCACTAACAATCAGCCAAATCATAATTAGTCCTGTAAGGACAATGCTGTAAGTACCCTGAAGGATGCTGGATGAGGGGACCCACAGGGCAATGACACAGTGCCCATTTCTTGGAGGTGATCATTTCCCTGAGGATTCTCTGGCCATGGGGCAGACAGAGGTCCCTGGGTGCACCAGTTCTCTGGACCAGATCCTCAAGTCACTAAGCAGTGTCCCTCGTCTAGTTTATCTGGCCTGCTGGCATCCATGGTGGAAGTGGAGTTCTTACAACCCACGAGGAAGGCCTGATCAGTCACCCAGGTGGCTATGTGAGAAAGAAAGGAAGAAACTTGTATTCCTTCAAACTACCAAACCTAAGCTGCATCTACTTACTACAAGTGCTCTATGCATATTTTTATGTTTCATCTTTAAAATGGGACGTTTTTCTCCCACTTACATGTCAGAACACTGAATTTCCAAAAGTTCAGTTCTTAATTCACATTAACTAATAAATAGAATGCTTCCCAGGTAGTTCAGTGGTAAAGAATTCGCCTGCCAATGCAGGAGATGCAAGAGATGGGGATTCGATCCTTGGGTCCACCCACTCCAGCATTCTTGCCTGGAAAATTCCATGGATAGAGGAAGGTGCCTAGCAGCTACATTCCATGGGGTTACAAAGAGTCAGACACGACTGAGAGACTAAGCACACACACACTCGTTAAACAAAACAGCCAATCGATACATAAGCAAACTTGTTTTGATAAGTCTACATTTGGAAGTTTTGCCTTAACAATTGAATATTTGCTGTTAATAATAAAAATATTCTCAATTATTGTTTGAAAATCTTTTTGGTTTCTAGAAAAATACAGAGACAAGTAGCCTGGATTCAGTGTCCATCATTAAATTTCCAAAATACTGTGAAAGTAGGAAATTATTTAACAAGCAGAATTTTGCTTTTTAAAGAAAAGTGAATAATTTGTTATGTTTAGAGGAAGCTTATCTTAAAATAAGAGCTATTGCCAGTTACATGCTGCTACTGCTGCTGCTGCTGCTAAGTTGCTTCAGTAGTGTGCGACCCCATAGACGGCAGCCCATCAGGCTCCCCCATCCCTGGGATTCTCCAGGCAAAAACACTGGAGTGGGTTGCCATTCCCTTCTCCCATGTTACATAGGTGATTGCAAAATCAGACCAAGGAGCACAGAGAATCACAATGTTAATGGCCTTGCCTGGCAAACAGATTACTTTATAGAAAATTTTCAGACAACTCAATAGCTAAATCTATGTGCTTTCCATGACTAAATTATTTTCTTCTCATAGACTTGAATTTTCTCGAGTATAGAAACTCTGTCAATTTAGTCCTTTTATCTATAAAACACCTCACATATTTCTGAGCATGCAATAGATGTTTAAAATATGCTTATATTTAACTTATATAATATTCCACTCCTAACCTCTGAGAATCAAAAGTATTTGCATTGTACTTTACAGTTTAGAAATCACTTTTATAAATGATAGTTTTAGGAACAATTAGGAGGATTATGTTTAATAAAAATAAGCCATAGAAGCTAGAACTGAGAAAAATGTAAAGGGTTTCCCAAGATGACATGGTTTTTAAAATCTGTGTGTTGACGAATCCAACTTACATCATTTGACTTGAGCTCCTACAATCTTGGTTTGTAAGCAACTGAAGACTTTGCTGAATTAATGGATACATCAGTCAATCAATGAAGTCATTGAAAAGTAAGCTGTGAAATCCATTGTGAAGCAACAAGCTAGTTGATGATAAGTACCAAGGTTATTATTTATGTATTCTTCATTATTTTTTCTAAAGAAGAGTGAGGTAGATGAAACACAGAACAAACAAAATGATACCTCGCAAAACAATAGTCCCACAGTCATCAAGGGGCATGTATGTTTCTTTACACTCAGAGAAGTACAGAAGAGCTTGCTTGATGGAAAAGACTCACAAAGAACCGAATAGTTTGGCATCACAGACCAAGTGGTTCCTCGCTGGCGATGACCACTGTCACAAGACTGGATTTAGCTTCAGACGTATTGCGTGCCATCTGGCTCCAAAGAGCAAGCCTATTTTTATAATATCATATTTGCAATAAGAGAAAATGACACACATGCTCAGAGTTGGATGGGCTTCCATTTTTAACACGACTGACTTTCGTCTTCCTAGGGGCCCCAAACTGGGTGGGCTCTTTTTCTCTGCTCTGAGTCTTATCTCTGTTAAGTTGCAAGATTAGGATCCCGAAGTCACTGAACAAACAGGGTAGGATTCTCCATAACAGACCTCTTGCTCATATACATTTCACTGGCTTTTGTTCGAGAAGTCCGAAAATGGCTATCATCTCCACACTAATAATATCCTTCAGTAAATGATAAAGCCAAGTCCAAAGTAAACCAATAAGCTTTATCGGCATGTCAAAGTGATCCCCTTACAGCTCTGTACTTGCCAATGTGCATCCTTTTCCTAGACACAGCCTCGATGCACATTAAAAGGCACTTACTAGAGTGGGTGTTTGTTTGCCAAAGGAGGGTAGGCTACACTCTGATTCCAGTCACCCCGGTCGTCACTCTCATCACAGGAAGATAGGTGTACTTTACAACCAGACTCCTTCCTTGATGACCTCTTGACTCAGAGTCTGGGGGAAATTCAGAGCTTCCTGCCAAGTGGCTCTTACTCTTTCTGCTTGTTAATATTAACTGATGGACTTCTCGGAGGGAGGGTGAATTTCTTACCACGAATCCAAAGAATGCCGCGGTCCACCAGCTACTCTTCCATCCCTGTTGTCAGAGAAGATGAGTCAAGAAGGATTTACACACCCCGTTCATCCTAACAGATGGCCCTTCCCTTGTATTCTGAAAGAAGCTGAAAAATCAATCCACATTCTCTCTAATTCCAAATTAGGCAAATGAGTGTGCTGGCCTTGATTGCTGGGAGCGGATTTAGCAAACTGGACACAGAGAAAAAGGTGAAAGATGTAAAATGTTTAGAAAAGCCTGTATCTCGCCTCATTTAGAATTCTGCGCCCCTCCTCTCACTTCTTTTACTTTAATTAATGTTGATAGGAGGGTAATTGCTTCACAGTGTTGTGCTAGTTTCTATCACCAACCTCCCCAACTTTTGGCATAAAAATGAGGCTTATTTATGAAGGAGTGAAAACAATAATATTCTTTCCTTTCCTTCTGTGTTCTGTGTGTACGTGTGTGTGACTACTTTGCTACTCCATGTCCGGGAAAGGTTGCTGTATACAGCATATGCTCGTATAGTTGGTATAAGCGAATGTGTAACTATAAAAACGTGTCCATTGTATATACATTACATGCCGAAATAGCATGTGGGTCTGTGTAGCCCAATAACAGGAACAATGGAGGCTGCTTACTTTGGGTAATAGCAATATGTTGCAGGTTTTCTTGGATTTTTTTTTCATGATTGTAGATAAATATTCCCCCAGGAATGAATGGCTCGGGGAAGGTGTGATGGGATATGAAGGCTTTCGTCATAAAATCCCCATATAAAAATCCTGTCAAGAATGATAGGGACTGAAGTGTGTATAACACTGTTGCTGCGTTGGTTTCATTCCAAACACAGCATGCTCCTGAATGATCTGTCATTACCATCAGACCTGAAGGAAAGAAGAGCTGGAGAGAGAAACCTCTCATTGCCACCTATAGGCTGCAAGAGGAAAGTCCAGGGGACAACCACGCCACTCTGGGGAGCAGCAGAGAAGGAGAGATGTTCTAGAGTCCTCCAATTTGTATTCACATTGACTTCGCCTAACTCCTTTTTGCAAAGAGCACTTCTTGTGCCAACATCTGGCCCAGATGCTGTAGAGGATTCAAAGATGCAAAAAAATATAGTCCTCATCTTTGGCTACAAACATGAAAAATAAATCTATCTCTCATGTTCTAAACACTGGGGAGAAGCCACAGTGAGCTGAGGATTTGATTGATGGTGGTGACAGAGAGGTCTTCCTGGAGGAGGTGATATTCAAAACCTGCTAAGTGCTTTAGAAGGCCAACACCCAGATAGGGGGGAGGAGTCATATTCTGGGTCACAGAGCATGGGATAAGCAAGGGGGTGGGAGTACAGATGATATGCTTCATGTTTCAGTTCAGTTCAGTTCAGTTCAGTCGCTCAGTCGTGTCCGACTCTCCGCGACCCCATGAATCACAGCACGCCAGGTCTCCCTGTCCATCACCAACTCCCGGAGTTCACTCAAACTCACGTCCATCAAATTGGTGATGCCATCCAGCCATCTCATTCGCTGTTGTCCCCATCTCCTCCCGCCCCTAATCCCTCCTAGCATCAGAGTCTTTTCCAGTGAGTCAACTCGTCGCATGAGGTGGCCAAAGTATTGGAGTTTCAGCTTTAGCATCAGTCCTTCTAATGAACACCCAGGATTGATCTCCTTTAGAATGGACTGGTTGGATCTCCTTGCAGTCCAAGGGACTCTCAAGAGTCTTCTCCAGCACCACAGTTCAAAAGCATCAATTCTTCGGCGATCAGCTTTCTTCACAGGGATCTACAATAAGTTCTATATCTGACTGTTCTATGGGTGAATTTTTTACAGTATGTGGGAGGGGAATAGTGTGGCCTGAGATGGAAAACTGAAGAAAGATGGACTATGAAAGGCTCAAGGACTCTGCTATTGTTGTTGTTGTTTAGTCACTAAGTCATGCCAAACTCTTTGTGACTCCATGGACCATAACCCTCAAGGCTCCTCTGTCCATGGGATTTCCCAAGCAAGAACACTGAAGTGGGTTGCCATTTCCTTCTCCAGGAAATTTTCCTGACACAGGGACTAAACCTGCATCTCCTTCATTGGCAAACAGGTACTTTTACCACTGAGCCACCGGGAAAACCCCATGCTATGATACTTGTAGTTTATTCTAGACTCAGAGTTGCTGTCTCTCAAATGAGATCAGTATTTGCCGAAAACAAAAACCTTTGTTATTTTACCATTATAATTGACATGTTTGGTGGTGTCTATCCAACTCACACTTTTCCTTCTTTTGACTCTTCCGCTACTCCACAGAAAGGCCCCTTAGTGGTGGGTCATGCATGAGTTTTACAACCCTGCCCCTCCAACTACCATATGCAGAATTATTAGATCCCTGGCCCAAGCTGGGCCAGTCAGCTTCCTTCTTACATGTGTGTCTTTATTGTAACAGAGAATTTCTGGGAACTGAGTTCACTAATGATACATCTCAAGAAGGAAGACCTGGACCTCAATATCAATGTTTCCATGCTTTCTGACACCACCTGACTCAGCCCTTTCATGACAACTTCAGTATCCTTCATATGAATACCCTTTTTTGAATAAGCTAGCTCAAGTTAGTTTCTGTTGATTTGCAAAGCAAAGACCACTGATACAGTTGATTTCATTTTTAGTGTTTTATTATTTATCTGGGTGATTTTCCCTTGACAGACAGCGATCTATTCCCAAGGTGGGGGGGTAGGGGGTGGTAATTGTTCCAGGTATTGCACTCACACTATTTCCCAGAGTGGTAACTAACTAGTTATTCCCATCATTCACCAACCCACTGAATCAAAGGCTAATTTTTTTCATTAAAATTATTTCACTCAGTAACCCACTAGAAGGAAGATCCAAATACCACATCCTACTTAAGAATTAGAGAGCTATATCCATTTCTGTGTTTAAGTCCATTTATATGGAACTGGTTTTATCTGTTCATTCATGTGTTTAAGAATTCATGTGTTTGAAATGCATTTTGCATCTACTTAACAGCTGAAAGGAAATTCTGAGCCACCATATTTACCATTGTCTGGATCTCTATAAATTAGCCCAGTTATGAGAGATCACTTGTATCCAGGGAAGATATTCAGTAGCTCTCACTGTGGCTCAGCATTTCAAATGAAAAGCTTTTTCCATCAATATGATTCCTTCTGCCCTCTCACCTTGCCTCTTCCTGAGCTACCATCTGGGTAGAGATGCATGAAGGCATTGCCAAAAATTGCTGTATCAAACAATAGGTGTCACTATGTGACAACATGCAAAAATTAAGCTGTTACCTTGGTGACCAGACAAGAATAAAAGAGTCCCATAGACTTAGATTTAGTATAGAGAGACCTGGAGGTTGGGTTGGGTGTGGTTTGTACTCCAGCCAAACTGACTCACACATATCATAATGTCTGCTGTCCAGTGAGCCCCTGTGATAGGAAAGAGTCTACAGGGAACATCTTACTAGTGTCCAGGAGTCTGAGATAATGAACTTGGAAAGCCTTTGTCTATTAGGCAATTCTAAAATCCTTCAAATCAAAATGCAACTTTCAATTCATTTCAATTCTATATTCTCTCCAAGGAAAAAAATATTACTAGCTTTCATCTATAATACCATCATCTCATTTTAAAAGGAGGTTCGGTTCTGAACCTCCTTTCTGTCTGTGAGATAGAGTCTGAGATATGTTGAAATGAGATTGTTAAGAGCCCAGAGTGTAGAATTTTCTCTGGCCATCCGAGTCACTCAGAAAGCCCCAAGCACTCTCTTTTTCCATGTATTGTAATAAAACAAATTATTCTGGTGTCACAGACCTTGAATACCTACTAACCTTGATAAGCACTTACATCTAAACAAAAAGGGAATCAATTTGCATTTTCCTTTCTACTGGCTAACATAATGCTTCATTTTACAGTCGCCATTAAGGGTTATTGCTATCTTTACATACCACATTAGGCAGTGTGTGTCCATTGTTCATGCACAGTTCCATCAGAATGTTTCAGGTTGAAGGCATTTTTACAATGATGTGGCTTTTGTCCTGTCCCAACGCTATTATCTTGAATGTGTTTATCCCAACAGGTCTCTTCAAAACTGGAAAACTGTCCCCAGTAAGAACATGTCAGTGATCACCTTCCTTCACAATCAGAATTAACAAAGCTCACACTACTGTATACAAAATAGATAACTAAAAAGGACCTACTGTATAGCACAGGGAACTCTATTCATTATTCTTTAATAATCCATATGGGAAAAGAATCTGAAAAACAATGAATATATGTATATGTACAACTGATCTACTTTGCTGTACACCTGAAATTAAAGCAACTTTGTAAATCAACCAAAAATTAAAATTTTTGTAAATCAACTATACTCCAAAAATTAAATTTTTTAATTTAATAAAAATTTTTTAAAAATTAACCATATTTAAAGTCTCACCAAGCCTCAGTGAGCATGCACACACACACACGCACACAGCTTACCTGGATGGGCAGATAGACCAAGCTGCAAATATTCTTGGATTGACCTTAATGAGTTGAAAACTGCATAGACTCAAGAAATTCTTTGAAGGAATCCCAGCATTCTAAACCATCTGAAGCTTTCAACCATGCCATGCCTGGCCTTTGAATTAGCATTTTCTCCTCTGATCTATGGCCTCTTAATTTTCTGGAGAAGAGGAAATAAACCACAGGCATTCATGAAACAAGCATCTGTGTATGGGAAGAAATGGGATGCATACTCCTACTGGAAACCACAAATAGTTGAGTTATAATAATTGAGAAATGGCCACGGGCAGGTAGGGTAACACAATTATTATAGATGTAACCTTTGGGGAAGTAAAAGCCGAAAATCTTAACTGAGAAAGATAGATGCACTCCATGAAAAAGAATGATCACCAAAGACCCATTTCACAATGAAAAAGCATATAAGTAGTGGTTGCAGAACACTATTCCAACAATGACAAATAGCTTGGTCAGAGATCAAAAATTAAAGCATAAAATATTGATATTTTAAAATTGAGCTTTCATAATAAAAAACACCAAAGAACCATTTTCTCTTGGTATGTTTGGCAATCATATTTTAATGTATATTCAGCTATTCCTTATTTTATGTTAGTCCTGTAACTTTTTCCTGCCCCGACTCCATTTCAAATCAAGGAAGTATAGGTCTGGAATATTTTGCCATTGTGAGAAGTCAGAATGAATCTTGAATGTCCAATTCTTAATATCTTTATTACTGAATAATCATATTGTACAATGAAGAAACTAGATTCTAAGATTCTAACGGACAGGTAAAGTATCTTTAAATTTTGTTCAGGGCCTTGTGTGAAGCAGTTAATGATGATGGAAGAGATACTGATAAATAAAACTAACAGAAGCTCTGGCAGAACTATTGATCCTTGGAATATATGGGCATCTTCCAAGGAGTTTAAAATACAATAACATTCCACTCAGAAACTACTCCTTTATGTGCAGGTCCAGTGAAAGGGAAAAAAATACACATATTTATAAAACAAGGACTCTGTGACAGGGTCTGGAGTAAGCTCCGGGGAAGGAGAAGGGAAGGAGACTTTGCACCTGCTCTGCAGAATTTTCCAGCCCAGAATAGAGTCTGACAAGAAAGCAATCAAAACGCATATAATGTGGTAAGTGCTTGATTTCCCCATGCAAGACTGAAAATCATTTCCACATCACCCTTGCCTTAATCTTCCTGATTTTCCTATGAACCAGGTGCTATCATCTCAGTTCACACTGGGACATTCTGAGACACTGGGAGATGACCTAGAGTTAGGTAGGAGGTCTAGGCGTGGACCTCAGTTTCCCCACTCCTAGCGGCAGGAAGTGGTGGTGATTTTCCACAGTGCTTCTATGGGGGTGTTGAGCCTGTGGCTATGTCTAAGTCCTCCCAGAAGCATGTAAAGTCCTGGCGAAGCTGCTTAATTTCACTTGTGCTGGCTACTTCACCTCTCAGCTCCACACCGGATTGGGAATGCCCATCAAAAGGTCGGCAAATTCCATAAATGCAAATTCAAAGAATCTAAAGATCAGGCACTGTCATTCAGAAGTTCTCCACATCCTCAGCCCATCCTCTTATTATAGTGTCAAATCCAAGTTTACTAAAGAAGTTGGGGAAACAAGAACTCTGATAAAAAGGGAGTGATTTTTTTTTCTGAAATAAAATACTCTTATGATGACTGGAAGCTCCACCTAAAAGATTTTAAAATAAATTTTAAAACCATTAAAAATTATTTAGGAGTAAATATTTGTATTATTCAAAGACTTACCCTCTACGAAAGGGTTCCCTGAAGATTTCCTCTTAATGATGTACTCCCTTGGTGCTTCTTAAATGGTATTTACAGACCATTAACTACTCACAAAAAAGTTGGTAGAGAAAAACAAACAAAGTATGAGAATCTCTTATTGATTAGCCAAAATTAAGAAGAGGGTTTCTGAGAGATGGAATTCGGTCTGCCAGAAGTGAATTTTCACAATGAATTTTGGAATAAATCCCTGATGGCAAGATTTCTTCCTTGAATTTAAAACAGAGCTCAGATTTTAAGAACATTATTTTCAATGCTGAAGTATTTGGGGATGAAAATATTAAAACTTTTCAAACTATTACCAGGATATTGATAATTAGGAGATTTTTACATTTTTAAAAATTTCAATAACATTATAATTAAAATCCAAATGCATAAGGTTTTGCCACATTTCTGCTTAATCCCTTAGCATTGACTTGTAGAAGTAATAGACAAAATGTACACTTTTTTTTTAATATTCCTGACCTAAATTATTCAAACACTTTTCAGAAATATCTTTCTGACCCAAGTTAGCATCACCACAAAGACCTTCTTAGAGAAACTTCCCAAGAAGTAGGCATGAATATTTTAAAAGGCTTCCTAATATTAGTTGAAAATGGTACTTCTTGTTATTTATTTTAAAAGAGTTTGATTGCAAATTAAGTTGAATATATTTTTTATTTTAATTAGCAATTTGTATTTTCTGCCATAAACATACACACTGTAGTATGTTCCCGTTGAGTCTCAGTAATTCCTTATCGATTTGTGTGAGTTCTTCACATATCAAGGATGACAGTTCCTTTCATACTGGTTACAAATAATTTATTCAGTTAGATATGTGCACTTTTATTTCATTTGTGAAATTTGTAACACGTGTTTTTGACTTTTTTCACCAATTTTTACCTAGAAAATGTTTTCTCCATAAATTACATAAAGAAGTTATGTTTTTATCTGTTGTTTTCAATGTTTTCCTCTATTGTTTTCAAAATTTTTCTTTTTAAATGTTTTTACCAGTGGATGAGTCAGGCTGTTCTCCTAATGTCTTTGGAACTGTTTTTTGCTTCATAATGCGGAAATTATAATAACTATTTTGTAAAATTTGGGGAATTCTGTGAAGTGGTACTTGAAAGCTCTTTTTTGTCCTCAGAAGCTGACAAAACTGAAATTTCGATAGTATTTATTATTATGGCTGACCAGAATCTGATATGCCAAAAAGTTCCAACAATCTTGACCAAGCAAAGCAAAACAAAGTGCATCTTTCATAGCTTAGAACAACAGAGAAGTCAGTATGCTTTGGCCAGATGTAAAATAATTAAACTTTATATGAGCATCTTTGAACCAAATCTTATGATGACTTTTTTACCCTTTTTTTCCCTTGTTTAATTTTTTTTTTCCTCTTTAAAAATCATCTCCAAGTAACACATGAGAAGAGATTGCCCCACCCCCTTGCCTCACTGCCCGGTTTAATATGGCTTGGACTGTCTTCTCATATCCCCAGCTCCTATATGAATCATTTTCAGCACTGAGTTCTGATCATTATATACAAGGTCACTTTTTAATTAGAACAATATAGTAAAACATATGCTCACAAGATAAATGAGGTACAAAGCTAGCTGTGCTACAGTGAACCCTTTTATTGGAAAGCCCTTAAAAATAATAAGCGTCATGTATAGTCCAGGGGCCTTTGCAACATATTTCAGTACAGCAAAGTGCCTGCCATAGTGAATGAATACCCTGTTATAGTGAACAATCATTTGGCAGCATAGGTTATTTTAATGGACACATCACTTTAAACGAAGCCTTCGCCATCTGTTCTGCCCTCTAATTACAGATGCAAAAGGAACATAATTCACAATTGCATCATAAAAAAGTAAGATATAAGTGATTTAAATGCATGTGGATCTTCCTTATTCAATGCAGTATGCAGCTGTTATGTTGTTTTCATGTTTCAAACACAAATGAGGATAGAAATCGTTCTTCTCTGATGGAGTGAATTCCCTGATATAGGACATTTTGGGGTGTGAATAAATGCAAAAGTGCTTCCTCTTCCAGCACCTTCCTATCACATGAGAGACAAGGCTCTTCTGAAATGCATTCTGTGTTCTGTTACCATGTGTGATGGAGGGCATGTTTGTGCTAAAATCTAATTTTTGATTGATTCTTTATTAGGCTTTCTCATCTCAATGACTGCTCAAGTACTTGTACTTTTGTGATAACCAAACGGTTGGCTGTAGGTTGATGTGTTATAACAAAGAAATCCTCCTTCAGAGTAAGATGAGGACATGGTTACCCCAATAAGCACGTTGGTATATCTTACACAAATCCTTTTGATTTTTTAAGACCAATTCTTTGGAGTTACAAGCAGAAAGATGGAGCTCCTTCCTTTTTCCCAAATTTTTCAAAAATATTTCAAAACTCCCTCATGAATTCACAAGTTAAGGATTACTTATTTGGGGAAGGATATTTCAATATACAAGTTGAAGGTGAATTTAATGCCTTATTGTAAAACTTCCAGTGTAATTTAGTGCTGACACAATCACAATGAATCAGAATATAACTTTGTTTTCTAAAGACAAAATTTGTTGAATTCATCCTAGAGATGCTCAATTTGTTTTCAAATAATGAAGCTGGATAGCCAAATGAAATGTTTATAAGGTAAAATATTTCATTCTTAGAACTAATTGCTGGGGGAATGGTGCTAAAAAATGGAATTAATTGGTGAAGAGTGCCAACAGCTTAAAAAGTTAAGAATGTTATTTAAAATCCATGCTGTAACCCTGGGAATGGCAAGAAAAATGTCCCCTTGCCAAGAAAAATGTTCAGATTCTCTGTGGTTCTACAATGAATGAGATGCAGTTCCATAGTCATTGCTAATAAACAGGTGCTTTGAAGTTGTTCATCAGGCACTCTAACTATCAGATCTAGTCCCTTAAATCTATTTCTTACTTCCAGTGTATAATCATAAGGGATTTGATTTAGGTCATATCTGAATGGTCTAGTGGTTTTCCCTACTTTCTTCAATTTAAGTCTGAATTTGGCAATAAGGAGTTCATGATCTGAGCCACAGTCAGCTCCTGGTCTTGTTTTTGCTGACTGTATACAGCTTCTCCATCTTTGGTTGCGAAGAATATAATCAATCTGATTTCAGTGTTGACCATCTGGTGATGTCCATGTGTAGAGTCTTCTCTTGTGTTGTTGGAAGAGGGTGTTTGCTATGACCAGTGCATTCTCTTGACAAAACTCTATTAGCCTTTGCCCTGCTTCATTTCGTGCTCCAAGGCCAAATTTGCCTGTTACTCCAGGTGTTTCTTGACTTCCTACTTTTGCATTCCAGTCCCCTATAATGAAAAGGACATCTTTTTTGGGTGTTAGTTCTAAAAGGTCTTGTAGGTCTTCATAGAACCATTCAACTTCGGCTTCTTCAGCATTACTGGTTGGGGCATAGGCCTGGATTACTGTAATATTGAATGGTTTGCCTTGGAAATGAACAGAAATCATTCTGTCATTTTTAAGACTGCATCCAAGTACTGCATTTCGGACTCTTTTGTTGACCATGATGGCTACTCCGTTTCTTCTAAGGGATTCCTGCCCACAGTAGTAGATATAATGGTCATCTGAGTTGAATTCACTCATTCCAGTCCATTTTAGTTCACTGATTCCTAGAATGTCCACGTTCACTCTTGTCATCTCCTGTTTGACCACTTCCAATTTGCCTTGATTCATGGACCTAACATTCCAGGTTCCTATGCAATATTGCTCTTTACAGCATCAGACCTTTCTTCTATCACCAGTCACATCCACAACTGGGTATTTGTTTTGCTTTGGCTCCATCCCTTCATTCTTTCTGGAGTTATTTCTCCACTGATCTCCAGTAGCATACTGGGCACCTACCGACCTGGGGAATTCCTCATTCAGTATCCTACCATTTTGCCCTTTGATAATGTTCATGGGGTTCTCAAGGCAAGTATACTGAAGTGGTTTGCCATTCCCTTCTCCAGTGGACCACATTCTCTCAGACCTCTCCACCACGACCTGTCCGTCTTGGGTGGCCCCACACGGGGCCTGAGTTAGACAGGGTTGTGGTCCATGTAATCAGATCAACTAGTTTTCTGTGATTATGATTTCAGTGTGTCTGCCCTCTGATGCCCCCCGCAATACCTACTGTCTTATTTGGGTTTCTCTTACCTTGGTAGTGGGATATCTCTTCACAGCTGCTCCAGGAAATCATAGTCAGTGTGCCTTACCTTGGACATTGTACAGGAGACAGGGACCAAGACCATCCCCATGGAAAAGAAATGCAAAAAAGCAAAATGGCTGTCTGAGGATACCTTACAAATAGCTGTGAAAGGAAGAGAAGGGAAAAGCAATGGAGAAAAGGAAAGATATAAGCATCTGAATGCAGAGTTTCAAAGAATAGCAAGGAGAGATAAGAAAGCCTTCCTCAGCAATCAATGCAAAGAAATAGAGGAAAACAACAAAACAGGAAAGACAAGAGATCTCTTCAAGAAAATTAGAGATATCAAGGGAATACTTCATGCAAAGATGGGCTCAATAAAGGACAGAAATTGTATGGACCTAACAGAAGCAGAATATATTAAGAAGAGGTGGCAAGAATACACAGAAGAACTGTACAAAAAAGATCTTCATGACCAAGATAATCACGATGGCGTGATCACTCACTTGGAGCCAGACATCTTGGAATGTGAAGTCAAGTGGGCCTTAGAAAGCATCACTACGAATAAAGCTAGTGGAGGTGATGGAATTCCAATTGAGCTATTTCAAATCCTGAAAGATGATGCTGTGAAAGTGTTGCACTCAATATGCCAGCAAATTTGGAAAACTCAGCAGTGGCCACAGGACTGTAAAAAGGTCAGTCTTCATTCCGATCTCAAAGAAAGGCAATGCCAAAGAATGCTCAAACTACCGCACAATTGCACTCATCTCACATGCTACTAAAGACATGCTCAAAATTCTCAAGCCAGGCTTCAGCAATATGTGAACCGTGAACTTCCAGATGTTCAAACAGGTTTTAGAAAAGGCAGAGGCACCAGAGATCAAATTACCAACATTCACTGGATCATGGAGAAAACAAGATAGTTCCAGAAAAACATCTATTTCTGCTTCATTGACTATGCCAAAGCCTTTGACTGTGTGGATCACAATAAACTGTGGAACATTCTGAAAGAGGTGGGAATACCAGACCACCTGACCTGCCTCTTGAGAAACCTGTATGCAGGTCAGGAAGCAACAGTCAGAACTGGACATGGAACAACAGACTGGTTCCAAATAGGAAAAGGAGTATGTCAAGGTTGTATATTGTCACCCTGCTTATTTAACTTCTATGCAGAGTACATCATGAGGAACGCTGGGCTGGAAGAAGCACAAGCTGGAATCAAGATTGTCGGGAGAAATATCAATAACCTCAGATATGCAGATGACACCACCCTTATGGCAGAAAGTGAAGAGGAATTCAAAGGCCTCTTGATGAAAGTGAAAGAGGAGAGTGAAAAGGTTGACTTGAAGCTCAACATTCAGAAAACAAAGATCATGGCATCTGGTCCCATCACTTCATGGGAAATAGATGGGGAAACAGTGGAAACAGTGTCAGATATTGTTTTTTTGGGCTCCAAAATCACTGCAGATGCTGATTGCAGCCATGAAATTAAAAGATGCTTACTCCTTGGAAGGAAAGTTATGACCAACCTAGATAGCATATTAAAAAGCAGAGACATTACTTTGCCAACAAAGGTCCATCTAGTCAAGGCTATAGTTTTTCCCGTGGTCATGTATGGATGTGAGAGTTGGACTGTGAAGAAAGCTGATCGCCGAAGAATTGATGCTTTTGAACTGTGGTGCTGGAGAAGACTCTTGAGAGTCCCTTGGACTGCAAGGAGATCCAACCAGTCCATTCTAAAGGAGATCAATCCTGGGTGTTCATTGGAAGGACTGATGCTAAAGCTCAAACTCCAATTCTTTGGCCACCTCATGCCACGAGTTGACTCACTGGAAAAGACTCTGATTCTGGGAGGAATTGGGGGCGGGAGGAGAAGGGGACGACAGAGAATGAGATGGCTGGATGGCATCACCGACTTGATGGACATGAGTTTGAGTGAACTCCGGGAGTTGGTGATGGACAGGGAGGCCTGGCGTGCTGTGATTCATTTGGTTGCAGAGAGTTGGACACGACTGAGCTACTGAACTGAACTGAACTTGAAGTTTTTAAATCACTTAAAAATCCACCTTCCCCCCAAAATAAAGTTTGTATTTCTAATTTATCTAACAACTATTTTTTATAGATCAAACAATATTTAGATAATCTAAATATCAACACTGTAATTATTGTATTCAAATTCATATCCATTGCGTTGGTGATGCCATCTAATCCTCTGTCATCCCCATATCCTTCTGCCTTCAATCTTTCCCAGCATCAGGGTCTTCTCCAATGAATTGGCTCTTCACATCAGGTGGCCAAGTATTGGAGCTTCAACTTCAGCATCAGCCCTTCCAATGAATATTCAGGACTGATTTCCTTTGGGATTGACTGGTTTGCACTCCATGTAGTCCAAGGCACTCTCAAGAGTCTTTTCCAGCACCACAGTTCAAAAGCATCAATTCTTTGATGTTCAGCTTTCTTTATGGTCCAGCTCTCACATCCATACATGAGTACTGGAAAAACCATAGCTTTGATTAGATGGACCTTTGTTGGCAAAGTAATGTCTCTGCTTTTTAATATGCTCTCTAGGTTGGTCATAGCTTTCCTACCAAGGAGCAAGTATCTTTTAATTTCATGGCTGCAGTTATCATCTGCAGTGATTTTAGAGCCTAAGAAAATAAAGTCTGTCACCATTTCCATTGTTTCCCATCTATTTGCCGTGAAGTGGTGGGACGAGATCACATGATCTTTGTTTTTTGAATGTTGAGTTTTAAGCCAGCTTTTCCACTCTCCTCTTTCACGTTCTCCTCTTATACTAGTTTGGTGTTGACTTTATTTATGCTTCCTCCATGTGTCATATAAGACTTGATCATACATTGAAATTAGAAATAACCAAACAACTCATGTCAATTAATCCATAAAATAGCTTGATAATTACCATTATTCATTTAAAAAACTATCACCTTTTTTTGGGAAAAATAGCACACAATCAGAAATTTCCATCAAATTCATCTGAATATTCTTTCACATTTCAATGACATCATTTTTCAGAAAGTATACTAAAGGGATGCTTACTTCTCCCAGGTAAGAAGTAAGCTTCCCAAACTACTTAGCAGCAAAATGAAAGATGCAAAGACAATGAATTTAAAATAAAATGTACTTAATAAGTTTAAAGTTTATTATTATATTATATTTCTTCTAATTTTTCTGATTTTTTGGTATTTTTGTGTTAATTTTTATTTCTAATTTTATTGAAATCTAGTTGATTCTGATGCTGGGAAGGATTGGGGGCAGGAGGAGAAGGGGACGACAGAGAATGAGATGGCTGGATGGCATCACCGACTTGATGGACATGAGTTTGAGTGAACTCCGGGAGTTGGTGATGGACAGGGAGGCCTGGCGTGCTGTGATTCATGGGGTCGCAAAGAGTCGGACACGACTGAGCGACTGAACTGAACTGAACTGAGTTGGTTCGCAATGGCTGATTCACAATGTTGTGTTAGTTTCACGTGCACACCAAAGTGATTCAGTTTTATATGTATACATATACATATTATTTTTTTACATCCTCTTTTATAGGTTATTACAAGATATTGAGTGTATTTACCTGTGCTATACAGTGGGTCCTTATTCATTCAGTTCAGTTCAGTTTAGTTGCTCAGTCATATCCAACTCTGAGACCCGATGGACTGCAGCATGGCAGTCTTCCCTGTTCATCACCAAATCCCAGAGCTTAGTCAAACCAAGTGCATTCAGACAGTGACCCTATCTTACCATCTCATCCTCTGTTGTCCCCTTCACTTCCTGCCTTCAAACTTTCCCGGCATCAGGGTCTTTTCCAATGAGTCACCTCTTCACATCAGGTGGCCAAAGTATTTGAACTTCAGCTTCAGCATCAGCCCTTCCAATGAATATTCAGGACTGATTTCCTTTAGGATAAACTGGTTGGATCTCCTTGCAGTCCAAGGGACTCTTAAGAGTCTTCTCCAAAACCATAGTCCAAAAGCATCAGTTCTTCAGCACTCAGCTTTCTTTATGGTGCAACACTCACATCACAATGCTCACACGACTAAGGAAAAACTATAGCTTTGACTAGACAGACCTTTGTCGGAAAAGCAATGTCTCTGTTTTTTAATATGCTGTCTAAGTTGGTCATAACTTTCCTTCCAAGGTGCAAGCGTCTTTTAATTTCGTTGCTGAAGTCACCATCTGCAGTGATTTTGGAGCCCAAGAAAATAAAGTCTGTCAACGTTTCCATTGTTTCCCCAACTATTTGCCATGGGAATGGCTTCCATGATCTTCATTTTTTGAATGTTGAGTTTTAAGCCAACTTTTTCACTCTCCTCTTTCACTTTCATCAAGAGTCTGTTTAGTTTCTCTTCATTTTCTGCCATTAGGGTGGTGTCATCTGCATATCTGAGGTTATTGATAGTTCTCCCAACAATCTTGATTCCAGCTTGTGTTCCACCAAGTCTGACATTTCATATAGTGTACTCTGCATATAAGTTAAACAAGCAGGGTGACAATATACAGCCTTGACATATTCATTCCCAATTTGGAACTGGTCCATTGTTCCATATCTGGCTCTAACTGTTGTTTCTTGTCCAGCATACAGATTCCTCAGGAGGCAGATAAGGTGGTCTGGTATTCCCATCTTTTTAAGAATTTTTCATAGTTTGTTATGATCCACACTGTCAAAGGCTTTAGCATACACAGTTAATGAAACAGAAGTGGATATCTTTCTGAAATTCTCTTGCTTTTTCTATGATCCAGCAGATATTGGCCATTTGATCTCTGGTTTCTCTGCCTTCCCTAAATCCAGTTTGAACATCTGGAAGTATTCAGTTTACATACCATTGAAGTCTAGCTTGGAGAATTTTGAGCATTACTTTGCTAGTATGTGACATGCATGCAATTGTGCAGTAGTTTGAGCATTCTTTGGCATTGCCTTTCTTTGGGATTGGAATGAAAACTGATCTTTTCCAGTCCTGTGGCCTCTGCTGAGTTTTACAAATTTGCTGGCATCTTGAGTGCAGCACTTTCACAGCATCACCTTTTAGGATTTGAAATAGCTCTGAGACCCCATGGACTGCAGCATGGCAGGCCTTCTGGAATTCCATCACCTCCACTAGCTTTGTTCCTAGTGATGCTTCCTAAGGCCCACTTGACTTCACATTCCAGGATGTCTGGCTCTAGGTGAATGATCACACTAACATGGTTATCTGGGTCATGAAGATCTTTTTTGTATAGTTCTTCTGTGTATTCTTGCCACCTCTTCTTAATATCTTCTGCTACTATTAGGTCCCTACCGTTTCTGTCCTTCATTGAGCCCATCTTTGCATGAAATGTTCCCTTGGTGTCTCTAATTTTCTTGAAGAGATCTCTAATCTTTCCCACTCTGTTGTTTTCCTCTATTTTTCTTCTTTGGAAGGCTTTCTTATCTCTCCTTGCTATTCTTTGGAACTATGCATTCAGATAGATATATCTTTCCTTTTCCCCTTTTCCTTTTGCTTCTCTTCTTTTCTCAGCTATTTGTAAGGCCTCCTCATGCAACCATTTTACCTTTTGCATTTATTTTTCTTGGGGATGGTTTTGATCACCGTCTCCTGTCTATGAACCACTATAGTGTGTATATGTTATTCACAAATTCCTAATTTAATTAAATTTTTATGATGAATGATGGACTAAGAAAATTTCTGTTTCCTGTCACACTGATTTTTAATTCTTTGTAAACTTCAAAGTCTTCTTAGGATTTTTTAAATTATAGCTTGAGAGGAGGTGAGTGGGGGAAATTTGGAAGGGAAAAAAAATCTGTTAAACATTTTTACTTTTCACTTTTAACCAGCTATGTGGATGCATCTTATAATTGTGGGTTATATACTAAGTAATTCTGTAACTGAAGAACATTAGGATGGATCAAATATAAAAAACAACAAATTCAGTGTTAGCAACTCATATGTTCAGACATATATTTAAATTTTCTCTTTATTTTTTACATTATTTTTATGATAGCCAATAATTTTACTAGTAATAAATGTGAATTTCAGGGAAGTTAAGCTGAAAGGAATTATGTCCTTGATAATATTGTCTACATCTAAAACCCTTTACATTATTTTTATTTCAGAAGATTTCATAAAAGAAAGTCAAATTTATATTTCTGAACATGCAACTTTCTGGACAAGACTGTTTTCAATAGATATCATTCAACGGATCACTTCTTTTATTTAAATATGTATCAGTTGCCCTTGGAAAGGACAAATGAATCACCAGCAAAATAGATCTTACCTTACCTCTATTTTTCAGTTAAATTACAAATAATTTCTTTTTTTGCATAGTTTTCAGTTGAATTTAGTTTAAAGGATGTGTGATTTAACAAAAAATATTGCTGGCTAACCATAAATTCAGCTTAATTTTAGAAATTTCAAAGCTATCAATTGCTAGTAAACTTTAAAAGGAACTTAAACATAAATGTATTTATTTGTTGAATGGCCTGTAAGTGAATCCATTTGGGGATGAAGGATGCTAATAAGGGTCAGCTTGGAGGTGAGAGTGTGTAGGGAGTCATAGCTAATTTCATCGAGCAGAAGACACTGTAGCTCACCCTCCCACAGAAGAAAGTCATATGTGATACATGAGAAGCAATGATTCCCAGTTGTATATTAATGAAGTACAACAAAGTTTGGGAAAATCACCTGAGTCTAGTATAGTAAGTCCTTTACTAAGACCACTCAGCCCAACATAGTATCACATTAATACTAGAACCATGGTTGTAATTTTGGTCACTGAGAGCCAATGACATTTACAGATCATGTATATGAGTGGTGATGCTGGGTGATGCTGATGCTGCTGACATTGATGATAAGGATGATGGTGATGAAGACGATGAAGCTGATAATAGCACTGACAATGATGGTGACATTTAACAAATATGAAATGAATATATGTTAAACTATTTTCGAATTAACTTTTTGTTACATTTAATCCTCTCGACAACCCTGTGAGAAAGTCACTGGAACATTAGAAAGGACGTACTACCAGAACGAGAAGCTCTAGGGAACATCACTGGTTCTGTGAAAAGTCTTTACTAACTTATATAGGCCCATAGGAAGGACTGATGCTGAAGCTCCAATACTTTGGCCACCTCATGCGAAGAGCCAACCCATTGGGAAAAACCCTGATGCTGGGAAAGATTGAGGGCAGGAGGAGAAGGGGACAACAGAGGATGAGATGGTTCGATGGCCTAACTGACTCAATGGACATGAGTTTGAGCAAACTTCACAGTCCAACTCTCACATCCATACATGACCACTGGAAAATCCATAGCCTTGACTAGATGGACCTTGGTTGGCAAAGTAATGTCTCTGCTTTTTAATATGCTATCTAGGTTGGTCATAACTTTCCTTCCAAGGAGTAAGCATCTTTTAATTTCATGGCTGCAATCAGCATCTGCAGTGATTTTGGAGCCCAGAAAAATAAAGTCTGACACTGTTTCCACTGTTTTTCCATCTATTTCCCATGAAGTAATGGGAACAGATGCCTTGATCTTTGTTTTCTGAACGTTGAGCTTCAAGCCAACCTTTTCACTCTCCTCTTTCACTTTCATCAAGAGGTTTTTTAGTTCCTCTTCACTTTCTGCTATAAGGGTGGTGTCATCTGCATATCTGAGGTTATTGATATTTCTCCCAGCAATCTTGATTCCAGCTTGTGCTTCTTCCAGCCCAGTGTTCATGATGTACTCTGCATAGAAGTTAAATAAGCAAGGTGACAATATACAACCTTGACGTACTCCTTTTCCTATTTGGAACCATTCTGTTGTTCCATGTCCAGTTCTAACTGTTGCTTCCTGACCTGCATACCGGTTTCTCAAGAGGCAGGTCAGGTGGTCTGGGATTCCCATCTCTTTCAGAATTTTCCACAGTTTATTGTGATCCACACAGTCAAAGGCTTTGGCATAGTCAATGAAGCAGAAATAGATGTTTTTCTGGAACTCTCTCGCTTTCTCCATGATCCAGTGGATGTTGGCAATTTGATCTCTGGTGCCTCTGCCTTTTCTAAAACCTGTTTGAACATCTGGAAGTTCACGGTTCACATATTGCTGACCCTGGCTTGCAGAATTTTGAGCATGACTTTAGTAGCGTGTGAGATGAGTGCAATTGTGTGGTAGTTTGAGCATTCTTTGGCATTGCCTTTCTTTGGGATTAGAATGAAGACTGACCTTTTCCAGTCCTGTGGCCACTGCTGAGTTTTCCAAATTTGCTGGCATATTGAGTGCAACATTTTCACAGCATCATCTTTCAGGAGTTGAAATAGCTCAACTGGAATTCCATCACCTCCACTAGCTTTGTTCATAGTGATGCTTTCTAAGGCCCACTTGACTTCACATTCCAAGATGTCTAGCTCTAGGTGAGTGATCACATCATATACACAGTATATACACTAAGTAACTTATTTCCCCAAAATCAAAATAAATGACTGACTCAGTATATATATCTAGAAATGGTGAGAAAACAAAACAATAACCAAAAAAAAAGACCCTGAAATGCAGCATCTCTGTGCTCAAGACAACAAAAGGTAATTAAGCATCTATCAAAATACAGCTGCTATATGAAAAACACTGGGTTAGATGCTGTGGAGAAAACAAAGAGAATTAATATCTGTCCTAAGAAGTGACCCATTCAATTAGGAGTCCAAAGATGAACTCATAGAGCTGCAACAATATAAGACTGAAAGATGGAGCATTTCTAATTAATTACATGGAAAACACCAAATCACTTTCCTCTTCCTTTAAACCTCCTTCATAACATTTATTTCAACTGGACAGGAGTCATCTCTACTACCAGGCTTTCATAATCCTTTGTCATTCTTTTAAAATTTGTTCTTCATTGGGCTGAGCCTGCTTGCACCTCTGTTTTCACATCTATGGAATGGAATACTGAGTAGCAGCCTCATAGGGTTATTGTCAGCACTCTGATCTTTTCCAGTCCTGTGGAAAAGGACATTTATTGTCAATGACATTGACATTTATCATCAATGACAATAAACGATTAGAATCTTTCTTACCACATGAGAGTGTCTTATTTTTACCACCGACGTCTCTACTGAATTTCTTGACCAGATTTGTAAACTTCATACCATCTTGTTCACAATTCAAACAGACTCTAGAAAACTACAATAGGTATTTTATGTGTTTTCTCAAATGAGAATAATGACGTTTATGATAAAGACTAATGGTGCAATTGGTATCTAGAGGGTGCATGTTCACTCATCTCTAGAGAAATCAAGGCAGACTTGCTGAGGAATGTGAGTTGAAAGCTTCAGTTCAGTTCAGTTCAGTCACTCAGTCGTGTCCGACTCTCCGCGACCCCATGAATCACAGCACGCCAGGCCTCCCTGTCCGTCACCAACTCCCGGAGCTCACTCAAACTCATGTCCACAGAGTCGGTGATGCCATCCAGCCATCTCATTCTCCGTCTTCCCCTTCTCCTCCCGCCCCCAACCTTTCCCAGCATCAGAGTCTTTTCCAGTGAGTCAACTCATCGCATGAGGTGGCCAAAGTATTGGAGTTTCAGCTTTAGCATCAGTCCCTCCAATGAACACCCAGGATTGATCTCCTCTAGAATGGACTGGTTGGATCTCCTTGCAGTATAAGGGACTCTCAAGAGTCTTCTCCAACACCACAGTTCAAAAGCATCGATTCTTCGGCGATCAGCTTTCTTCACAGTCCAACTCTCACATCCATACATGACCACGGGAAAAACCATTGCCTTGACTAGACGGACCTTGGTACAAGGGAACAAAAACTACCTCCTTCTGTGTAGGAAACTAGATTGAGGTGCAAGTCACTGGAACATACATAGAGGAAAGGTGGCTAGAATGGAGGAGTGTGTTAGGCAAGAGATGAAAAAGAAACTCACCTCGAGTGTTACTGCAGTAATTTAGCAATGAATATCTGAAAGCCTCAACTAAACAGGGCCATAGAAATAGGATAGAATCAGGATGTAGAAGCAAGAAGACTCAGTAGGAGCAGATCGCTGCTGGCACATAGGGAACAAGAGGAAAAGAGAAGAAAAAAAAAATCAGAGATGCAGCTATATTTCTGAGTTTGGATAACAAAAGCAATGGTAATTATAGAAATGGGAAGATGAAAGAGAAAGCAGAGCCTGCTTTTCTAAAGGGAGACTGGAAGTGAGTTTAACATAGGTGGAATTTGAGGTTCACAGGTCATCAAACAGGACATGTTTACTAAGCCTGTCATATGAGGTTGAATCACTGAAGGGAAACCAAAATTAGAGAGTAAGAAACAGCAATTAACACTTTAATGCAAGTGATCCATGTCCTTGTAAGTTCAGTACCAAGATTCATAGGTATTCACAGGCTCTTAACAGAAGTCACTTGGGGCCAATATCAAGGGGACGAGGGACAAAACCAAGGCAGCCATTCTTTTTAAAATTTTTTATTGGTGTATAATTGCTGAACAGTGTCGTGTTAGTTTCTGCTGTACAGCAAAGTGAATCAGCTACATGAATACATATACCCCCTCTTTTTTGTATTTCCTTCCCTTCTAGGTCAGCAGAGAGCACTGAATGGAGTTCCCAGCACTATACAGTCAGTTCTTATTTGTTATCTGCCTTATGCATAGCAGTGTATACATGTCAATCCCAAACTCCCAACCCATCCCATCCTTCCTTTCCCCATTTGGTGTCCATATCTTTGTTCTCTACATCTGTGTATCTATTTCTGCTTTGCAAATAAGATCATCTGTACTATTTTTCTAGCTTCCACACATATGAGTTAACATATATAATATTTGCTTTTCTCTTTATGACTTACTTCACTCTGTTCATATTTCCTTGGCCTTGGTTCTACAAGGATACAAGGTATGGGACCTGCACTGTGCTTTGCACACAGAGAGTTCTCTTTCTTTTTCTTGAAGCCACAGTCCAGCTCAAGGAGACAAAGTTAGTGAGAGACGAAGTAAGGTCTCCTGGCTCAACTCAGCTCCCAGTACACACACCAGAGGGACAAAGCGGCCCACAGCCTGTATCAGCATAAACACAAATGGGCTGAAATAGATCTTTTACCTAAAATAAATGTCAAATAGTATGCAAATAAAAATATATTTTTGTCAGAAAGACCTGGGGCAAGGCAGAGCACAAATGTTTGTTTAAAAGCATTTTTAAACTCTGCTTCAGACTAGGAAAGTTAGGCCAGTCACTGAATCCCATGGGACAAGCACATGCGAGGGTCTCCACCCAGCAAGTTAGCTTTTAATGGTGTGTTTACAAAACCACGTGTCCTCAACTAGAACTAAGAAAAACTTCCAAAACATATCAATTCCAAGTGCATGACCCAGGTCTAAATAGAGAAGAGAGGAAATGCTTGGTCATGTATATACATCAAATTCATGGACCTTTCCAGTTGCGATACCAACAATACCTAAAATTGAGATTATATTTTTCAATGTTCACTTATTTGTTTAAACATACTTATTTCCCATAATTATAATGGAAAAAAAATGCAGTCCACTGTAAGAACATAAGGCACAAGAAAGAAGAAAGAAAACAATCATACAGATATGTGTAGTTTGTCCATCTTACAGGTAAGAAAACTGACGGAGATGAAATGTGTGTCCAAGTTCAAAGAAGAGAGCACAAGACTGGACTGGATTAGACTAGAATGGAAGCCTTCCCAGCACCCAATCCATGAGCTTTCCCCACAAAATTGTTTCCTCTCAGGAAGAAGAGACTCAGAAGAAAACATTAAGAGATATTCCCTAACCTAGGGTTTGACAGATAACCTCTGATGGAAAGTTCCTTCTGTGTTTTGAGTCAAGAGGTAGAAATAAAATGGATAGCATAGGGAAAGAGGAGAGTCAAGGCTAATCACTTTGCTGCTTTTGAGAATATCTGCTTAGAATGTTCAATCCCTATTTCAGAGTTTTTGCAATGAAAACCTGTGAAACAAAAACAATGTACTCTCTGGAAAAGAATGGACTACAAGAGGCAAAAACGGACACGGAAAAGTGAAACAAATTTTCCAGTAGTTCACATCTCATCATCCCATGAAAATCCCCTAGACATAACCTACACTTTTCTTTCCTATAACTACAAACTAGGTTTCTGTTTACTTCTGTTCAGCTTTTTTTTTTTTTTCCTTCTATAAGGAGGCTTAGCACTTCACATCTGAGAGTTGCCAGATGATGTTCTATGCAGAATGTCAGTTTGACAGTCTGGAGGGTGAAGGATGAAGAGACCCCAGAGGAATAGCCAAGAACCCAGAGAAATGAAGACCCTCTTCCCTCTGGGAAGACCCTCTTCCTTCCTCCGGGAAGAGGAAGGGGGCATTAGGCATAAGCAGAGGAACAAGGTTATGCTCAACTTGCAGTTTCCCCCATAAACCATCTTTGAGATACGAAAATAGAAGTGTCACTCTCAGATAACTTGTAGGTTTCTGGAAACAATCAAGGCTCTATTGAAGTGTAAGTGATCATGACTAGATCCTGGAAATAATGAATTTAGGAACTCCAGAAGTGAAAGCAAAAGGCAATGAATGAAATCCACCTCCTTCAAGACATAATGCTTTTATCAATGTCAAAATTATTGCCGGACTTCCCAGGTGCCTCAGTGTTAAAAAATCTGCCCACCAATGCAGGAGACTCAGGTTTGATCCCTAGGTCAGGAATATCCCCTGGAAAAGGAAATGGCAACCCACTGCAGTATTCTGACTGGGAAATCCCATGACAGAGGAGTCTGGTGAGCTATGGTCCGTAGGATCACAAAAGAGTTGGACACAACTGAACACACATGCACAAAATTATTGCCACATAATTGTTCAAAGGCAAATCAAGTTCCAAACAGATATTATAAATTCATGACATGTATCAGCTACAGGACTCCCTTAAAGAGGTTAAATGAGTGTGAATGGAAGCTAGTCAATATGTTCTCTATTTTCAAGAAACTTGTTCCTCAACTTGCAACTATTAGTTTTTAGAGTAAATATGTATACTTAAAAGATTCATAGAAAGGAACTAATCTCAAGCAGTTTCCCATCAATGTGATCTCTTTATATCTTAGCCTCAAGCAGTGTTCTCTAAAATGAGATTATAGCACAGTTTTAGAGAACAGAGTTCTTGAAATAACTTGGATAAAAGATATATTCTCAAATGATGCAAAGTGGTGTTGTCAACAGAAGGAGGTGCTAAACTGAGAAATTTTGAAAAGGCAATGGGAAGGAAAGGGAAGCTAGATTTTATAAACCAGCTAATGTGTGATTGATCTGAGTTCCACTGTTAGGGTTTAAATGGAACTCCCCTCTGGCGTTCACATCCTAACTGTAACCTTTCTTCAACTTGAACATGGGACCTGTAGGGATTTGAGCTACCACACCCTTTTCTCTGTGTACATAAAATATTTGTGGAGAGCTCTTTAGAACCTGTCTGCTCTGAGACCTGTAAGTCCACTCTGAAGACAAGAGGTTTAACTTGAGATGGATGCTTGTCATTGAGGATGGCTCATAAATCATCGTCCCTTGAGTCTCTTTAGAGGGTGAAAAGACATCTAAAAGAGCATCCTGCATTCAGAAGGTCTAGAAAGACACCCAGAAAGAGTGATCCTCTCTAAGCTGTTGAACTTGGTCATAAGCCATCAAGAGCTTCCCTGGTGGCTCAGTCAGTAAAAAATCTGCCTGCAATGTGAGAGACCTGTGTTTGATCCCTAGGTTGGGAAGATCCCCTGGAGAAGGGCTTGGCAACAACTCACTCCAATATTCTTACCTGGAGAATCCCCATGGACTGAGGAGCCCAATGGAGTCATAAAGAGTCTGACATGACTGAGCAACTAAGCACAGCACACAAGCCATCAAATCCAAATGGGTTCGGTGTTCTGGATTTCAAATCCCTTCTCTTTTAACACAGATAGAAATAATACAAAAAAAAAAAAAGTTTACCTATGCTGCTTCAAATAAAAATAAATAAATAAAATGCATCAAGTAAAAACTAATGATGAAGAAAATAACAATAAAAAAAAACTAGCGATTGCAACAATCAAACCCCAACAAATCACACAGCTGTGCCCCTGCCTTCAGCACATACGATTCTTAAATGATTGCATTCAACTTGTGTGCTCTTTTTAATGTTTTATTGCCAAAATGTTCCCAGAAAAGTATTGTGCTATCTGGCCTTGTGATAATCAGAGATACCAATGTGAGTTATTGCTTTTTTTTTTTCTATCTTTTGGATCATATCAATGTACATGGTTTTCAGTCTTGCTTCCTGCATTTGTTTTTTTTTCCCTCTAGGACCATTTCTGGGGATCTCAAGAGAATGAAAGAAACCACTGTGACCAAGCTGGAATGCATGAAAACCATACCACCTCCTCACAGAGGACGAGGAATGGATCCCACGACTCTGTACTTGCCCCGTCTTCTCCCCTTCCCGCCAGCTACACGTCCACTCTGCACCCTCATTGCTACCCAGGCCAGCTCTACCCAAGCTCTCTGGCCAAAGGGAAGATGGCTATATCTCCTGGGGCCATGATGTGCGGCCTGAGAGGAAGTGTTGTCTTTGGGGAAATAGCAAGATTGGGTGACTACCTTAAAGTCAATACTATTTATCTTCACCTCTTGTCCTGTGGGCTGACAAAGGGGCACCACTGTTAGGCCCAACCCCCCTGCACAGCTGCAATAGAAAGAAGGCAGGGACTTGTACTTTCAAGTGTCAGACCCTTTGTGCCTGACTACTAGTTTATGAGGCTGATGTCAAGCACGGCAGTCAATGAAGCCTTTGTCCTAGGTGTACAGGGCAGGACAGTGGAAAAACTGCCCTCTCTTATACCCCAGGCTCATCCATCTTCTCCTCACCCTGGTTCTCAACTTCTCTGTCTCTTGAGCCGACAGAGAGAGGATCCCTCCTGGGTTAATGTACTGGAAAATTGCTCTGCATGTTTATGAGGGGGTCCCTTCCAAATGAAAGAAGAAAGGAAAGGGAAAAAAAACGGGGAAGAAGAGTCGTTTTTTCCCACTGAACTCATTGGCCTTATGCATGTGGGTCTGACCCTGATTAAGAAAATCTCAATGCCCTGCTAGGAGTTTTATTGTCCAGTTTGGCAGAATGCACTTCCGATTGAATTTTTTTTTATTATTTATAATCACAAAGTGGTTTTGAACAGTGACTCCCATCACCCATCCCACCACCAATACACACACACACACACACACACACACACATCTAAGCCCTTACCTTTAAAGAGGCCCCATCCACTCACATCCAGTTTTCCTCAGAACAATCTCTCCTCCTTTTTAAAGCTGGTTTCCCCAAGGCAATTCCTTATAAATAGTAAATATGTTGTTTTCATACAGTTATATGGAAGTTGGACTGTGTGAACTTTGCCATGGACTTGGACCCCAGAGGTGACTGCCTTCCATGAAATCACATTTGCTTATTTTAACTTTCTTTTTTTTTTTTAACTAAAAATAATATCCTCTATCTCCAACCTCTTCCTTCACTCCCAAATTTTATTCCTCCATGCAAGGCTTGAGGCTAAAACAAAATGTCACATAAGTGGTTAAGGCATCTACTAGGTATCAATTATGTATGCTCCATCTACAGCGGACCAAGAGATTTTTACAAAACTAATCTGAGACCTTCCAGAAACTTCTGAACAGAAATCATGGAAATTGGAAACACAAGATTATAGATAATTGTTTCCTCTAGAAGCCAGCAGGCACACAGCAACTGTTTTTTTGTTTGTTTGTTTCAAAAATGGAGAAGAAAGAACTTAGCAGCTCAGTGCATTTTCTTTCTTCAGACTGATTTTCAGAAATTGCTTTATGTTTCCATGGGTTATTCGTTTGGCCAGAGAAATTGGAGATGGGGAAATATTTGCACGTATAAGCTGTAATTCATTGGTGACAGAAGGAAATTTTTTTTTAGGGAAATTTGTGGAAAAGTCACAAAAGTGACTCAAATTAAAAAGGTTAATCAAAGAGAAGAATTACTATTCCACCCTCAACCCCCACTCCAGTGGTGGCTTCTGTCCTTGTTTTGAGTTGATGACACCAACCTTGAGGCAAATCCTACATTAAAGTTAGAATTCCCTGGTAACTGAATGACCAAACCACCTTTCCTGTTAGGAAGTTTTTTGCAGAAGGTGGCAGAACACAATTAAACTGATTTTTTTATTCTATGTATGATGTCCAAAACCGAGAAGTTTCTATGAAACAATTCCAGCATGTGAGGAATTTCCTGGGTTGTTGATTTTTGTTTCTCTTTCTCACTGTATATTTTTTACCAAGGTTTCCCTCTGATTGAAAACCTAACTTTCTTTTCTGCAGTTTCCAGTGCTCTACCACTGACAATACCGGGGCTCATTTAAATATTTCTCAAGATGACAAAAAGAAAAGGGGGAAAGCTGACAAACCAGGCTCAGGAGAGGGGGGAGGCATTAAGTCTAACACAAACATTAATAGGGACCCCTAATCTCTTCTCCCGCCTCCTTTGATAGAAGGAGGTCAGAGCGCCTGGTCCCCACGCCTGCTCCCTCAAGACCGATAACAAGCAGATGTTACTGTAACATGCTTAGGGAATCAAGCATAAATATGACCCCTGACCCCAGCTGTCAGCTGATCCACTGAGTCTCTTAGAAATAGACTCTTCACTTTGCTGAATCCCTCCTCTTTCCCACCAGCCCCCTCCCCAGGCCTGGCGCCCCCACCTCGGGTTTCTATGCCCGTGGCTGCCGCCCTGGCCCTTGCACAGTTGCGCTCGGTGTAACCTTTCTCTTCATGGAGGTCAAAGGCCCAAGACCTCAGGCCAGCCTCTTTTCTTGCTAAAGGCCAGCTGACGAATCATTCCAACTTGAAGGGAACAGAGGAGAGGGGAGGACTCTGAAGGCCTTTTCAGAGAAACAACTGTGGCCTATACATCAGCATTTACCCTGCCTTGACACTTTCAAAACTCACGTCCCTCTCTGGGAACCACAGAAAGAAGCGGGGACAGAGAGGTCTCGCGATCAGGATGGAAGAAATAAGAAGGAAAGAAGGGGAACATGATACCAGCCTTCAAGACTGTGTAACTGGAGGCTTTCCAGAAAAAGAGAGAAATGTAGGTGTGCACATGTGCACCCGCAAACACATACACACACACACACACACACACACAGTCTTTGCTCAGATTTCAGCTGGATCAGAGTCACTTTTTACAAAGTGAGAGAAAAAGAGAGTGTGAACGTGCTTTTCCCCTCTTCCAAGAGAGTTTGGTCACCAACACTTTGTTGAATGACTCAAAATTCTCTTGCCTATTATTTAGAAAAGTAGCAATCATCTAACTTTGCAAAAAGAAACTCTATATATGCCTCCTTTAAGACAACCCCCCATGAGTAGAATCAGGAGGGAGGGATGGGGTTGGAAGCTAGGATTGATGGCTAAAACACCTGGAAAGCATTTTGTTTTTCACTGCTTTGTTCATCCTACAAAGCTCTAGTTCTAGTTTGTACTTTGAATCTGTGAGAGGTGAATCTTCACCGTGAAGTCATTCAGGTGTCTTCAGTAGCCTTACAGTAAGGCTAAGGTTTGGAACTACTTGCAGGGAGGTTAGAAAGGAGTTAATACAGACCCAGGTGTCTGTTCAAGGCCCCCCAAATGAAAGGAAGTATAAGGTGCAGGCCAAGCATGGGACACCGATGTAGAGAATGGATGTGCAGACACAATTGGGGAAGGGGGTGGGATGAATTATGAGATTAGAATTCACATTTATCTGCTACTATGTGCAAAACAGACAGCTAGTGGGAAGCTTCTGTACAGCACGGGGAGCTCAGCTCAGTACTCTGTTTTGACCCAAAGGGGTGGGATGGGGTGGCTTGGAGGGAGACTTAAGAGGAGAGGGAATCTGTGTATGCTTATGGCTGATTCACGTTGTTGTAAGGCAGAAACAAACTCAACATTGTAAAGCAATTATCCTCCAGTTAAAATTTGTTTGAAAATCAATGGTAAACTCAAAAAATTAATTAATTTAAAAAGAAGATGGGGGTGTATGTATATATATAGTTTATTCTCTTTGGTGTGCAACAGAAGAAACACAACATTGTAAAGCAATTATACTTCAATTTGAAAAAAAAAAAATGCTTCTAAGAGAAGCTCTACAGGAACTGCACTGCTTGGACTAGAACTTGACGTTATCATTTTTTTCTCTTGTTTTTTCTGTCCAATGTTTTCTCTGCTGCTGCTGCTGCTGCTAAGTCACTTCAGTCGTGTCCGACTCTGTGCAACCCCATAGACTGCAGCCCACCAGGCTCCCCCATCCATGGGATTCTCCAGGCAAGAACACTGGAGTGGGTTGCCATTTCCTTCTCCAATGTGTGAAAGTGAAGTCGCTCAGTCGTGTCCGACCCTTAGCGACCCCGTGGACTGCAGCCTTCCAGGCTCCTCCATCTATGGGATTTTCTAGGCAAGAGCTGGTTTTCTCTAGAATCTCCTAATTTAGACAAAACACTGACCCCACTATTACTGACTCCATGTGGAAGATAGAGAACTATCACACTTTAAACTCCAGTTCATTACAGAGTTGTACGTTTATTTTTTCATTCAATAGAAAGGGCACCCGATGTCTTTCAGTTGCTATAGGGGGCACAGAGATAGATAAAACATAAACTTACCTGACAGGAATTTGCATCCTACTGGAGTAGATCAGGCAGGAAACAGATAAACCTAGAAAAAGGTAACAATACGGGGTGTCATAACCGAGGTGCTTACCCACTTCTATGACAGCTTGAAAGATGATATCATTTGAATGATGTCTTAAATAAGAATTAAGAATGGAACCCAAATAGATATCTGTATAATGTTCCCATAGAACATAGAAAACAAAAGCATGAAGGAACAAAATGCGCCCAAGGAATGCCACCATGTTTGATCTGACAATTACAATAAGGGACACGGAAGAGAATGGCCAGGGAGAAAAGATCAAAAACACGTGATGATCACCTGGAATTGAGGAAATATGAAGCCGAAATATTAATGGGTTGCATGTCTTTCGACCTGTCAGGGTTTGGGTGTCCTCCAGTTCCTACTAGCATCCTAGTATTACTGAGATGTTTTTCCTGAAGGTGAAGAACATTCCAGACTCATAGGCTAAGAAGCAATTCACTCTTTATAGATCAAAATCTTAATTCAAGTCCTTAAACAGAATTTTTGATTAGCTAAACCTATGAGATTTCCCATTCATAAATGAAAAGAAAAATGAAGATCCGATCGTGGCTTCCCTCCTCTTGATGTCAAAGCATCAGCCCAGAGAGCGTGCGCTGTCATACCTTGGGGCTCTGACTCCTACACCAGGCCAGTGACTTTGACTTCCTATAATGCTTCCCACAGCAAATGCTAGCATAATGATCTGCTTGTCTATTATGACTCTTATTAACATAATTCATGGACATTATGTTTAACATACCATTTTTTAAAATATGGTAGGTTATTCAAATCTGAGAAGTTGAAACTGAATATATCAATAAAGTAGAAATTCTCGCTTAAAAAAATGATGACCTGTATTAACAAATTTAGAAAAATAGAAATCATACCAAGTACATCCTCAGACAACCATGGAATTAAAGTAAAATTAAATTAACAGAAATCCGTATTTAGAAATTAAACAATAAAAATTAAATGAAATCCATGGATGTTTAGAAACCCATAATGGGTCAAAAAGAAGTCATCAGAAAAACTGAAAAAAATGTTTTGAACTGTATGAAAATAAATACATCTTATCAAAACTTGTAGAATATAGTGAAAGCAGAGCAAAAAGGAAGATTTATAACATTAAATAGGTATATTTGAAGAAGAGAAATATCTAAAATCTACATGTAGAGAATGACAAAATACAATGATAAAAAAACAAAGATCTAAATAAGTGGAAAGATATTTTGAGTTTCTGAATTGAAAGATTCAGTGATGTTAACATGTCAGATACACCCAATTTGATCTAGAGATGCTGGACAATCTCAATCAAGAATCAAAATCCTAGCAAACTACTTTGTACAAATTGACAAACTGTGTCTGAAGTTTATTCAGAAAGGCAAAATATTTATAATAGTCCATATAATTCTGAAGAAGAAAAGCAAAGTTAGAGGACTCACATTATCTGATTTGATGTATAATATAATGCTGTAATATTCCTGGAAGCATGATATTTTGTGAATTAGAGAGCCCAGAAATAGGCCTATACAAATATAGACAATTGATTTTTTTTTCAACTGGTGATGTAAGAATAATTGGCTATCAATATGAAAAAGTAAATAAGTCAATAAGTAAATAAAAAAGAATAGACAAGTCTCCCAAGTAGAAGAATTCCAAATAATTCATGTGATACTCCACTCTCAGTGAGGTGGATCATAACTCTTCATTCCTTTAGTGTGTACCATGCATAGTGATTTTCTCTCTAAGAGAGTAATATGAAAAGAGGGGAAAAATAATAACTTTACAGTAGAGAAATCTGATGAGTCACGTTGACAGCAGATACCTTTGATAAGATGTGATGAGAAGGGCACTTTCCTGGATTATCTTCTTACCCAAAACCTGTAATTCCAGTTTAACCACAAGAAAATCATCAGACAACTCCCAGTTGAGCAGCATTCCATAAAATATACGACCAGAAGAGAAGGTGTGCTCAGTGACACTCAGTCCTGTCGGACACTTTGCATCTCCATGGACTGCAGCCCTCCAGGCTCTTCTGCCCATGGGTGTTTTCAGACAAGAATATGGGGTTGGGTTGCCATTTCCTGCTCCAGGGGAACTTTCTGACCGAGGGATCAAACTTGTGTCTCCATCTCCTGCATAAGCAGGTAGATTCTTTACCACTGAGCCACCTGAGAAGCCACCCAAAACACATGGTCAGTACTCCCCAAACTTGAAAGGTCATTAAACAGGGGAAAATCTGCTTTATGAGAGAAAAATGTCACAGCCTGGTATGAAAAGGACATTGGGTCAAGACTTTAAAAAATCTGATAAAGCATAATTTTAGTTAATTACAATGTATAAATATTGATTCATTAATTGTGATAAGTTTATCATACTAAGGTCAGATGTGAATCATAGGGAGAACTGGGTATAAGATTCATAGGAACTCTGCCTCATTTTTTCAGTTTTCTATAAATTTTCAAATTTCTATTGTAATATCAAAATAAAATTTTGATGACTCATTTTCTTCAAGCAAATAATTAAATTATATCTGCTTTTCCCTTTACCAGTCTTATGAAGCACTGTATTTTTTCTATGCTGAATGAATGAAAAAGTGAATAGTTGAATTAATAAATACTTGAAAAGAAAATTTGAATTTTGAAAAACTTAACTGATGATTTTAACCTTTATCATGGTAACTCAACCAAGATATTGTTCACAAGGGAGACTTTCTGAACAGTTGGATAGTTCTCTAAATGATATTTGTAACACAAAAATGAAAAAAAGTAAGTTGTAACTTCTAATTTCCACCCAGAAAATCTGGCATAAAACCTTTTTAATAGATTCTATTTTTTATTATAATAAAAAACCTTGTTGCCAAATGCATTATCTTTTTAACAAAAAGAAACCAAAAAACAAAGGACTATATTAAGAATATAAAAAGAGAAATTCTATCGACAAATAAGAAAGCATAACTGCAAAGGAGCTAGTCTTTTTCATCCCACTATCCCTTTTCAGATTGCTGGGAGGAATATCAATAGCCTCAGATATGCAGACAATACCACCTTAATGGCAGAAAGCAAAGAGGAACTAAGAGGCTCTTGATGGAGGTAAATAGGAGAGTGAAAAAGCAGACTTAAAACAACATTCAAAAAAACTAAGATTGTGGCATCCAGTCCCATTACTTCCTGGAAAATAGATGGGAAACAATGGAAACAGACTATTTTCTTGGGCTCCAAAGTCACTGCAGATGGTGACTGTGACCATGAAATTAAAAGATGCTTGCTCCTCGGTAGGAAAGCTATGACAAAACTAGACAGAGTATTAAAAAGCAGAGACATTACTTCTCTGACAAAGCTCTGTATAGTCAAAGCTATGGTTTTTCCAGTCGTCATGTACCAATGTGAGAGTTGAAACATAAGAAGGCTAAGTGCCGAAGAACTGATGCTTTCAAATTATGGTGCTAGAGAAGACTCTTGAGAGTCCCTTGGAGAACAAGGAGATTCAACCAGTCAATCCTAGAGGAAATTAAGCCTGTATATTCACTGGAAGGACTGATCCTGAAGCTAAAGCTCCAATACTTTGGCCACCTGATGCAAAAAGCTAACTCATTGGAGAACATCCTGATATGGGGAAAGATTGAGGGTAGGAGGAGAAGGAGACATCAGAGGTTGAGACGATTGGATAGCATCACCGACTCAATGCACATGAGTTTGAGCAAACTCTGGGAAACAGTGAAAGATGAGGGATCCTAGAATGGGGTTCATGGGGTCACAAAGAGATGGGAGAGGCCTTAAATTGTATTATGTCACTCCTAACTCACCTGGTGCTCAGTTATTCCTTATAAATCATGTGCTTGTGTTCCCTCTAGTCCCCTGGGAAAGTTTTCTGGCTTTTCCTCTCCTGGCCTTTTCCTCTAGGGTATAATGATCATGTGCAGAGTTCTCTGAAGAAGTTCCTGGTTCTCACACAGCAGTGATGATCAAATATATATATTTTTTAATGTGTTTTAGTTTTTCTACATGTTTATCTTGTGAATAAAAAATGTTAACCTGTTCAAAACACTATCTGATGAGATTGTTGGCCAATTGTGAACTTATTAAGTAAAAATGTTCTTAGATGCAACACATACATTAAAAAAAAAAAAATGTATACCCTCTTTGTATACCCAGATACAAAAGTTTAACTGTAAAACATTAGCCTCTGGAGTTGAAAGTGAATGTTTAAAATAACTAAAAGACATAATAATAGTAAAAATATTTTTTAAAAAAACTGAATTTGCAACATGAAGAGATCAATTAATTGTATTATTATGTTAAATTATGAAATCATCAAGCATCTTGTTTTCAAAGAATACTTAAGATACAATGATACTTCAAGACATGTTGTTAAATGGAAACAGAGGAACCATGGATACTTGATTTTATACACAAACACACACACACACATACATACACACTGTATAATAGAAGGAATGAAACAATGATTGAACAAAATGAAATTAGAAACTTTTAGTTCATATTTTCATAGTGATCTTCTATTTTCTGAACATTTTCGCTTGAACAGAAACAGTCTTAAATTTAATAAAAACTTTATGTATACCTAAAAATATATATTTTGTGTGCTTTGAAAAATCACATTTACTCAGAAGAAAATGTGATTTTCCTATGTACTTGCTATTGGAAAGAACTGTTTAGCCAAATCACAATAAAGAGATCAATTTGGGGGGGAAATACCATTTTCTTTTTTAATGATCCCTATTCCATTTCATGGGTAGGGTGGATCATGAGGACCAAATGTCATGAACAAAGCACATTTACTTTGGAAAAGCAAAACAGTACATGTCACTATTATTATATATGCTCTATAAGTGGAGATTCCAATCCATTTCTCCATATATTTTTAACCAATCAGACTTACATATTTATTATACATTTTAGTTAAAGTAGAATCACTTTGATTCCAGTAGATATCCCTGACTTTTTGAAAGTTTGCTTTACTATACTCCTGTTTTTTTAAAAAAAGACTTTTATTAGTTCCTGTTTTAGATAACCAAAAAAACTCAAAATGGAATTTACCTTTTACCGCCCCCCCCAACCCCAACAAAGACAAAAAGCAAAAATAGAGTACAATATGTATTTCTCAATGAACCATTACAGACTTCACACATCCCAGGCACGAGAGGAACACTGCCACACTCCTTCCCCAGGAACAGCACTGAGCATCTCAGTGTTAAGACGCCATAGCTCTGAACTGCATCTGTGAGCATCTGTGCTTTGTCTTGATTTGTTTTATGCATCCATTAGCAAGTTTGTCCTAGGGTAATTGCTTCTCGGCTTTACACCATTTCTGCTTACTAAAGGTTTCATAGGAACAGTCTACTTTTGCAATCTGTATTTATAAGAAGGAGTAAAATAAAAGTTATCCTGTTTCTAATTTTTACTAGAATTTTCTTTTTTTTTTTTCAGGTAGCAGCGGAGTTTAATGAATGGAAGGGAAATAAAAGGATGGGCACAATCTTTCTTCACAAGTCTTCAGCCCTGACAAAATCAGTTTAGAAAATGCATTTCACTTTGTCACCACCCTTCCTTCTTTTGCCTCCTGCCCTGGCCAAAGTTCACACACTTTCTTTGATCTGCTGTTCTGAGCAAATCTGAAGTGAGATGTTATTTAGAAGAAAAAAAACTAATGAGAAGCTATTTGGCAGTGAAAACAATTTCCAGGGCATGGAAATCTCACTCAAAAGTCAAGACTCTTGCTAGTCAGGAGCCCTTAGGGCAGCAGACTGGAGCTTAGACCTCTCTGAACCACTGGCCTTAACGGCTACCAGACCCAGCCCACTGAACACTGTCGGCCAGACAGTCACAGCAGAGTCAATAACAGAACTCATAATGTTTCTTTTTCTTTTCTTCAACTTGATCATTCATTAATAAGGATATTAATTAATAAATGTTTCCATTCTTCCAGAATATACTTTCACATGGACATTCATTTCATCTCTCAAGGGCTGGATTATCTCCATTTTCCAGTTAAGATGTTCGAATTGACATAACTTGGAAATGATGGGGAGTGGGACTCATCCTCAAGTTTGTCTGACCCCAAAGTCTTTCATCTTTCCTATTTACTTGAGCTTCTTACTGAAGCCATCTTCTGTGTAGCGAGGACAGTAATGGATGATCATTTCCAGTTCTCAACCCTTTAGCAGGCTCTATCCACACGGGAGAAGAAACACGACTTGGGGGCTGGGTAAAAGACAGGAGAGGTGTGTGGTACAGTGGAGATATCCATAGAATCAAACTGCATTGGGAAGTCAAGAGGTAAGATGTTGCTTTCATGTATGTTGTAGAATCCAAAAGATTTATCAAATCATGTGTGGAGCAAGGAGAATTTCTGAGCTGTATTTTAGGGAGCTTTGTGGAAAATTGCTTAGAGAAGGTAGAGATTTGCAGACTCAATTAAGAGATTAGTCTAAACAGTAGAGCAATCTTGAAGATCCAAACCCACGTCATCAAGTTGAAAAGGGAAAGCACATGACAAATGAAAACAAGTTACCAAGGTATTATTGATAGGAATCAATGACAAAGTAAATATCAGTAGAATAGAACGTATATAGGGAACAAAAAGGATCTCTGAGACCACAAACACATGAAGTTAAAGTGAGGATGAAAATATTAGGAGACAAGAAAACGATAATTTTTCAGTGAAGAAGTCATAATTCTGTTTGAGGCTGGAATTGAATGCTTTAAAAAATTACAACTAAGTGACCTTCTAAAGATCAGTGAGTTGTAGATTTCTTTGATATAATCTTAATCATATTCTATAATGATGCTGATTAATTGGGGGGGGTGTATAAAGCCAGTCATTAGAAGAAAATCTGACTATGGCTAAGAGTAATTCTAGACACATGGTGGGATTAAGCAAGAATGGGACACTGTGTACTAAAAAGTTGGATATAGCTTCATGGGAAATGTCAAATACTTGGGAAAGGACATTGAGAAATCCTTGGGGATGTAAAATCAGATCAATGAAATTCCTTTGGTACTACATTTTTAAAACCCCATGAGGAAAGAGGATAGACAGATGGTTCTTTAAAGCTAGGACAATTTTTTTTTTTTCATCTAAGAAAGAAAATCCACAATTACCCTTAATTTGCCCTCACTAAATCTATAAATAGACTCATCCTTTACTAAAATAACATAGTAATGTTTAAATTTTGAATATCATTCTAGTACAGCAAATACATCAATCTCTTTGATGTTGCTGTCTAATTGATTTAAACAAAAAGTATAAGGAATAACTTGGATTGCAAATTTTTTTTCTGTAACAATGAAGCATGTTCACCCAACAATTCTATGTGCCTGTGCATATATTTTTCTTAAGAAGAACTACAATCAAATGTTGCAGTCTGTCAATATGATATATCGAGAAGTATCCTTATATAGATTATGGTGATTGATAGAATTGGAATACATAGCATTGACTCCCTTTCAAGAGCATTATCTCCTGAGGTTGCTGTTAAGTTCATAAGAATTCAACTCAGAGATGTTTCTAAAACAAATGAAAACTTGAAACTGTATCTTCCTAATCCTTGGGGATGCCTAATCCTTAGACAAAGATCTTAGGAACACTGCATATACATCAAAAATGTTGGTGGATTTTATTTTTATATTTCATTGATATCTACATTCATGGATTGTGAAACTGATATGTACATTTGTTCAGCATGGATATTGTTCTCTGAAGACAACTCATTTGAAAATATCCAGTTGACAACGCAGTCACTCTTCCTCATGGAATTTCTGATATTCAGAGACTTACTAGTTTACTCAAATTCATTAACTCAGTAAAAACACTAACTCAACAAATATTTATTAGGCACACATTACGTAAAGCACATCAGACAAATTAATGTCTTATCTGGTTGTTTGACCAAACTCACTGGAGAGATTTATAAAAATGGTGAAACTAATTATGTGTGTAGAAACAGCAATGTAATCAATATCTGAAAAGACCTAGATGTTTAATGTCAGTAGGCATAACGATCTGGGAGTTTTATCCAGGTGATCAAACAAGTTTCAGATTATTAGATTATTTGTTGTCCTGAAGACGACTGATGCCATGTGTCAATAAATCACCAGGAGAATGAGGACTTGGAAGGGAAGCATTTGCTCTTATGTGTGCCATCGGGTACTGGGTGCATATGCGTTAGTTCTCTGTTGTGATATGTCCTTCACAGCATACTCTAATGGAGTTACACGGCCATATGGCCGGTGAAAGCTGCCTTCAGTAACGAATGCCACCAAAGCACAAGATTTCTATTATAGAATAAAATATGGAAAACACAGAATACACCTTTTTAGGTAAGATTATAATCACTGCCAGACTCATACTGTTTCTCTTCCCACCGTTCCTTTCCCTTCAAGTTGTTCCTTCCGGTTATTTATTTAAATATTTACTGACTCATACTACATTCTTGGCATCGCATTAGGAGCTAGGGATGCAGAGAGAAGACGAGGGGAGAGAATGACACCTAAGCAGACATCTAACCATGTGATGCTGGAGGTTCAAAAAGACAACGTGGGAGTGCAAGGAAGAGCGTGCTGGTGCCGGGGAGTGCCCTGATGCCTCTGTCCAGGGTGCCTTTGAGACTTTATGGACACAGAGTTAGTGACTGAAGAGGAGGCTGAGAAGTAAAGAGACCCATCCTAGGTATTTCATAGAAGAGTTAGTACAAACTGGGACGAGCCATAGGCCTAAAGCGCAGGCATCGTTCCTTTAGGTCTAGAGTCATTGCCCCTACACTACATAGATCCACAGCTACTTAGAGGGCCTAAGATTTTAATCTATCTGGCTTCATATTTCACCAAGGTCTTCCATGCTTTAGGGCTTCCCTGGTGGCTCAGATGGTAGAGAACCTGCCTGCCATGCAGACCTGGGTTTAACTTCTGGGTTAAGAAGATCCCTTGGAGAAGGGAATGGCTAACCACTACAGTATTCTTGCCAGGACAGAGGAGCTTAGCGGGCTACAAAGACTTGGTGACTGACACTTAGTGCGTTCATCTGCAGCTTTTTGAGATTTATCTTTCTGTCTTTACGTCTAGCACTTTGCATAGGACTACTCATAAAATATATGCTCCATACGTTTGTCTGAATAAGTAAGTAAATGAAAGGACTGAGTACTGCAGATACAAACAAGGGTATAAGCTTCCCTGGTGGCTCAGTGGTGAAGACTCTGCCTGCCCATGCAGGAGACACAGGTTTGATCCTTGATCGGAGCCGCTAAGCACATGCACCGCAACTGCCGAGCGTGTGCTCTAGAGTTTGGGAGTCGCAACTACAGAGCCCACATGCCTCGACTGCTGAGCCCAGGACCCTAGAGCCTTGCTCTGCCACCCGAGAAACCACTGCAGGGAGAAGACTGGGGCACACCCTCACCGCGACCAGAGAAAGCCCAAGCAGTAACAGTGACCAAGCGTGGTCAAAAATGAATAAATGAAATTATTTAAAAAGAGAACATAGTAGATGATAGACAGACAGACAGATAGATACATAGATAATAGAGGTCAGAAACACTTTTGCATCCCTCAAATTATTCCAGACAAAAACAGTTCTAAAGCTGACATGAGTCGTGTCTGACTCTGAGACTCCATAGACTGTAGCCTACCAGGCTCCTCTGTCCATGAGACTTTCCAGGCAATAGTACTGGAGTGGATTGCCATTTCCTTCTCCAGGGAATCTACCCAACCCAGGGCTCGAACCCGGGTCTCCCGCACTGTAGACAGACGCTTTACCGTCTGAGCCACCAGGGAAGTCCACAAAGGTATTGCAAAATATTTTATTTTGTTACTTTCACGCAAGATTGTAACATAACAATTTTGACCATTGTCAGTCCTCATTGCCTGACCAAAAAATTAGAAGCTCCTCTCTTGTCAATTAGATATTAAATTTCAAATTATTAAGAATAATCCATAAAAGTCTTAGCACTAAAACTCTGGCAGCAGAAAGGCCACAGATACATGAAGCTAAAAATGTGAATGAAAGGGCAGTATTCTAAATGATCATAATTATTGTAAAGAAAAAGTTACTGACATTGTCTCTCAAATTTTACACTTTTTAATCATGATTTTGGGGGGTAATAAACATGTACATTTAATATAATATTACAACATTATTAAATTGAACACAAAGTCTCACATACAGCTAATATTATTTCAAAAGAATCATAATATAAGGGTCTAAATTTTATCTACAAATACATCTGAAGGAAGAATGAAGCAAATTCACCAAACTAAGCACAGCAAAGAAAGAGAAACTTCTGTAAGAATCTTGTGCATTTAGTAATCCTGCAGATCGGAAATTATGATCATATGAATATTAAAGTATATTTTCCAGGCTGAGGATTATTGGCAGTATATCTAACTTGAATTAAAATTTTGACTGGCCTGTTAAATTTTTACTGTTATAATTTTTTAAAAATTAGATGCTGAAAGAGACCATTACTTGTCTTCACTCTTCACACATACATTTCATCAATAACATTCTTTCCTTTTATTAAAAAAGAAAAGAAAACTTTGATAATGTTTCCAAAGACCCACAATATTTTTCTTTTCCCTTACTCCAACGAGGACCAAAAAAAAAGAAAAATGTTTAAACCTACCAGATAGAATTTCTGCAGCTCACTTAAAGAATTCCACCTTCTCAACACCCTTGCTTTTAACTTAATGTTTTTCAGATTTCCAAACTCTATTACCACAATGCTAAACAAATAACTATGGTTCAAAGGTCACAGAAAGAAACCTATTGGGTGAAAGGTTGAATAACTTGAAAGAAAAGTGTTACAGCTCTTAGAAAGAGGTTTAACAGGTTTGGGACCTTTTGCCTGCTGGCAACAGCCCATTCTTCCTTATTTTGGCTATTCAGCACTAAGGTGTTAACTTTTTAGCTGCTGTGATTTGAGCTTTATTACGTTTTCTCCTTCCATTTACTTATTAAGTTAGAGGAAAGATTACTTCATGGCCAAAACAATATTTCAGATTTTATGAATTAGCTTGCCTTAGGGAAAAACCAAGTTAAATTTGTAGCCTAAATTTGTTCTCATATTTATAACCAAATTAATTCTGTAAACATGGTTCTTCAGGAACACATTGAACCATTCAGGTTAAAACAGATGTTACTCATCCATGTAAAAACCTCAAATGTAATTCTTTCTGTGTCTATCCACTCAGAAGGGGAAAGGAGGCAACCAAGCGTATCCCAGGAAGACCAAGGGCATATACAAAAGTTTTACTATAATATTTAAATTCTTCCTTTCCTCTTATTTCCCTCTTTGAGATTTTGGCAAAGAAGAGAAGGAAAATTTTGTAAAAATTGTTTTCAAGGACTAGTTGGCTTACCCATGACTTTGAATGGAAGATAACTAACTACTAACTCCTCATAGGGAACCACAGACTAACAGGGATAAGAGGAAACTGATGGGTTCTTACAGAGACGATAACACGGAAATTCAGTGTTGGTGAATCCGTTCACCCTTTCACTCACCTTTCCTTCATCCTGTGCTAAGTGAGGTCCCCAAACATGCAAGACACAGGGCCAGGTACAAAACGTGACTTCCACTCATAGAAGAGTCCTTGGAGACTGAATTAATAAAAGGAGAGAATTTATTTCAGATGGTTGAATGGAAATAGACCCTCAAGTTCAAAGAATGTTTCCCTTTTTAAGCTGGCTAAAATTGGACTGTAAGAAGTATTACACTGTTTCAGATAAGAAAGATGTAGAGATTTCCCAGGTTCATCTGTGGCCTAGGTATATACATATATGGGTTTGAACACCACATGTTCATCAGCTGCGTTAACTTCTACTTGTGGTTAAACGAAGAATAGCCCATGGTCACTCCACAGCCTCATAGTAATTCATGGAATTAAAGCTAAATTACACACCTAGGTCATTTCTACTGACTCAATATATTTTCATAATCCAGTGTAACAGTGCTGTGTGTGCTAAGTTGCTTCAGTCCTGTCTGACTCTTTGTGACGTTATGGACCGTAGCCCGCCAGGCTCCTCTGTCCATGGTTTATCCAGGCAAGAATACTGGGGTGGGTTGCCATGCCCTCCTCCAGGGGAACTTCCCGACCCAGGGATCGAACCTGCATCTTTTACATCTCCTGCATTGTAAGGCGGGTTCTTTACCACTAGAGGCATCTGGGAAGCCCCTAATAGTGGGGAAATTTTATTTCTACCCTACAGGTTGAATTTCCCCTTGAGTAATCTATGGATGCAGGATAAGGAGGGTGAGGTCTGTTTTGTCCATCCTGGATATATCTCTAGTGTACCTGGACTTTTAAAGAACTTTCTAAGTTGTACTTTACACTTTTCTTCTTATTTCATTATCTTATTTTATTATAAATATGTTTGGTTATATCTTTCACCCCCTTTAATAAATCCCATTTAGGTATATGAGCTGGTTGAAAGTGGAAATGGTATCATTGGCTTTTAGATTCTTGAATCTTAGTGCATGTTAGTGTGAACAGCTCAATATTTTAACCTGAATATGCCCCGGAGGAAGTGGACCACAATTTTGTAACTGACATGGCCATTTGTGATAACTTCAGACTGGAGTTGATCTTTTGAGCATTTTTAGAAGAGAAACGGAGCATGGTCCATGCCTTTCAAACAGATTCAAGCCAAAAGTCAACATTCACAAAGTTATTTTCGAATTTATCAGTCCCCAGAAGGTTCATGCTCAACTTGTGCTCTGCTGACACTTGCAGGTTATTACTTCAGCCAAGACACGTGTACATGGTGTCGGTAAAACACTTTTCAGATGGGCCAACCCAGGATCAGACCACAAAGAAGCAAGACAAGAAGAATGCAGTCTTTCCAGCAATATCTCTTCAGAGTGGCCAGAGACCTGCCCAGCAGGAACTTCTAACAGTTCCTCCTTCCAACAGGAGGCATTTAGCAGTTATTCTCTAAAAACCATGCCCACTGTTTTAACCCTCACTGCTGAAAAGGAAGGAGCAGCTCACTAAGTTTACAAGCAGTCCCTGTATTTACCATGAATTATGTTCCTGGAAAAGGCATTGTAACTCACAATGATGTAAGGAGAATCTGATTTTCCCATTGAAGCGATGTTGTAACAGGGGACTCTGTGTCTAAGAACCTGTTGCTTGATGACTTACAGAAATGACAGCAAACACCACCTTTAATTAAATGCACAACATATTTAAGTGCTGTAAGGTGTAAAGCTTTTCAAGGTGTGGGGAAAGCATTTAAACTGGGAGCATGATGACAAGTTCATTTACTTTTATAAAATTGTATTTCTTTAAGGCAATTTCTGAAGAGGGTAAGAGACAATGTGGAAATTAAAAGGTTCAAAGCTGACCTTGAGAGAGATGATACGCAAGACAGGCAAAGAGGAAAATATATCGTCATGCAGAAAAACCCAACACCGTGATGGGCACGGGCCTGCAGAACGAACCACAAGTGGCCACATGATGTGATTGGACATGGAGCACCGCACAGGAAAATCTCCGTCTTAAGCTTAAATAAGACATAAGTAAAAAATAAAACAGCCCATGAGCAAGACACCGAGCTTCCTGAGGTCGCAAGTTCAATTGCAAAAGCGACTGAGAGAAGGAAGGAAGGAGAGAGGGAGAAACAGAAGGAAAAGGGAAATGAGAAAGAAACGAGGGAAGGAAGAGAGAGAGAGAGAGAAAGGAAAGCAGGAAGAATGAAGCAAAGGGAATAGAGGGAGGGAGGGAAGGCAGACGGATTGATTAAAGGCCCTCTGGCTAAACATGCGAGACTTACGACTTCCTAGCAAAGATCCCTTTGCTAGCATTTCAAAAGGAAGCTGTAAATGAAGTGTGGGCAGAACAGAGACCGCAGATAAGTCTGTAATACTGTATTTTCAGAGTACTGGATTCAATGTGGTGGGAAGGATGAGACAGAAAAGACTTAGTTACTTGTCAACCAAACTGATTCAAAAAGTAAAAGAAATTCTTTGCAAATATGGAGAAGACAATTGAGGGGCATCTCACACGTTCCTTTATCCTCAGTGTGGCATTGCGAGAGTGACAGGGAATCCAGTGTATATTTTCCATACACTTTAACAGGATCAGGAATCAGAAAACCCAGGAGAATAGGATTCTTTCTTACAGTCTGATAGAAAAACAAGTTGGTGTTCGTCAAAATTCTTTGAAATAGATGATCTATTTTTCCATTCAAGAATCACAAAATCTAAACAAATTATATGGAGAGACATCTAGCTTTTAACTTCGTTAAGCTTACACATAGATACAAATGCCATGATTTTAAACAGTTTGTTTTCAGAAAGCAGTTCCCCTTTACATTTAAACTGTGTGCCTATGCATGTATGTGTATGGGCCTGTGTATTGGAGCTTATCCTTCCTTTGCTACTTCTTTCCTAGTTGTTTAAGAAGTAAAGATTCCTGTGGGAATGCAGTTTGGTTTCTGAATCCAGAAGACCCAATTTGTAGAGGACACATTGCCTAGCATAAAAAGATGAAATCCAGGTGCTTCTGATGAAACTATGAAAGAGACTGATTTTTTTCTTCCTTCTGGACACACAGGTCATCTATGTTTCACTGCCTCCCTTGAAAGTGCCTCTGGACATATGGCTGGGATGACACCAGAGGAATGTCAGTCAGCGCAAGGATGCAAACCACTGTCAGGTTGGCCAAGGGGAAGACAGCAGCAACAGTCCTTCTGTTTTTTTCCTCATTCCACCCTTCTGGAGCAATCGTGGTAGCTGCAGGTTTGATGAAGAGTCACAAGATGGAAAACACCTGGGCCTCTGACTTTCTTCTTGGTGGACACCACCTTGGAATTCATGTGATCTAGAAATAAATTATATTGTATTGAGCCACTGATATGGGGGAGAATCATTGTTTGTAGCAGCCATCATCAAGTTGACCAAGAGATTTATTCCACCATTTTCCTTACCCTTTCTCACTTTTGTGTCATCTGAGGATTTGAGTCCAGGAATATCTGGGTCTGAAGAACTCTGAGCAGCCTCACCCATGTCATCAGCACTTCCAGATATTCACTTCGATGTCTGATACCTGTCACATAGGTATTGCATGAAGGGAAATAACTTCTTAAATTCTCTACTCTTTGTTACTCTGTTCTAGGCACTTCCACAGTCCTCCTACTATCCTCGTGATTATCATTTTCAGGTCAGAGAGATACGATGAAGAAAGGTTAAGGGTTATGCACTATGTGGCTCAGACGGTGAAGAATCTGCCTGTAATACAGGAGACCCAGGCTCAATTCCTGAGTCGAGAAGATCTCCTGGAGAAGGGAATGGCTACCTATTCCAGTATTCTTGCCTGGAGCATCCCATGGACAGAGGAGCCTGGTGGGCCACAGTCCATGGGGTCGCAGTATCAGACACCACTGAGCATCTCAGTGGAGACACGATTCACATGCGTTCACAGATGCATGCACACTTAGTCGTTCAGTCGTGTCCGACTCTTTGTGACCCCATGGACTGCGGCCCACCAGGCTCCTCTGTTCATGGGATTCTCCAGACAAGAATCCTGGAGTGGTTGCCATGCCCTTCTCCAGGGGATGCATAATGCCCTCTAAATTCCCTCAGTGTCCAACTCGCACAAATCAAATATAATTTAATAGGTTGCATCAAGAGAAAGAATATTCTTTCCTCATGATATCTTTTCAGTCTTCAGTTCCTGGCACTATTTCTCTGCTTTATCTTTCCTGAAATTTTTCTCTCCTTGGGAAGGCTTAATCCCTTTAATGAGCTTTAGGGCACAGTTCTCTTTCTACAATGGAGACTGTTTACTCCTGGATTGCTAGGTCAGTTATTCCTTGCCACTAAAAGAGTATGTAATTCACTGGGAAATGGGAAACTTCCAGGCATCCAAACTATTTTCTGTTTATCAAAAGCAAAGATTTCATTAGGAGTGTTAATAACAGATATAACCTATGATGATCTGTCAGATTAAAAGAAAAAGAACTGAAGAACAAGCAGGAAGAAAGCACAAAACTTTTTATTTTTATTTTTTTTATTTTTATTGAGTGAAATTTCAAGCCATTTATTTTTTAAAATTTTATTGGAATATAGTTGATATGCAGTTTGGTGTTAGTTTCAGGTATACAGAAGAGTGATTCAGTTATAGATATATATACATGTGTGTATATATTATGTATACATACATATACACATAACTATATAAATATATATATAAATTCTTTTTTAGCTTCTTTTTCATTACAAGTTATTACAAAATATTGAGTTAGATTTCTTGTGCTATAGAGTGGGTCCTTGTCTCTTCTCTGTTTTATATAGTGTAGTCTATATATTTTAATCCCAAAGAATTTTCTAGAAGAAAACTTGTCTCCATTAAATTATCAAAGAATGAAGAAAACAAGCTGAGGCACGATTTGTCTTTGCAACCTCACCTTAAGTTCTCAGGCAGCTGACTTAGTTGTCTTGTGCAGACCTGGCCCATTACAAAACTCCTGGAAAACTTCTCATTGGTCATAATTACCCTCAGGACATTATGACCATGCCCCTTTGCAGGTTTCTCCTGCATGAACTGAAAATTACGTGGGGGGAAAAATCTGCTCACAAAGAAAAAGTAAAATCTGTCAGCGTTTTATTTTAGCATTACACAAGCAAGAATTTTACATATTCCAACATAAGTTGAAAGGTTCTAATGATTATTTTTTTAATTGCAACGATTAGGATGGTGTAGTTAAACAGAACCCTGCTAAGTGAAGGTTATGAACCATAAAATTCTCAAAAGGAGTCATCAGACAGAGACTCCTGCAGCTGGGAAGCATCAGGGAACAGCGGCTCGCACTGAGCAGCCCCAGCACGACAAACAGCTGTGGGAGACTGCAGAAATGACAGGTCTCTACAGCAATCTGGAAAATGTATTACCAGCCCTCGGAGATCACTAGCAAGGACTGGATGGATCGCGGGGGTTTTCACTAGGTAAAGAAGTACGTAGTGATCATAACAAAGGAAAAAGTAAATCCATGAGAAAGACGAAGTGATCATTTTATTTAGAAGACAAACAAGGCTTTCCATCACATTCTCCTTTATGTGGGTTAAGCAAGTGAAGATGGACTTCTCTGGTGGCTCAGACAGTAAAGAATCCGCCTGCAATGTAGGAGACAGGGCTCCATTTCTGGGTCGGGAAGATCCCCTGGAGGAGGGCATGGCAACCCACTCCAGTATATCCTTGCCTAGAGAATCCCCATGGACAGTATAGCCTGGTGGGCTAGAGAATCCCCATGGACAGATAGCCTGGTGGGCTACAGTCCACGGGGTCGCAAAGAGTCGGACACGATTGCATAACTAAGCACACGCAAGTAAGATACTGAAATGTTTCATTGTCTTCAACTTCCTTAACTAGCTGGCTAAATTTGCAGCATTTATTGAATATATGCTAAGTGCCAGACAGTGCTCTGAGCGCATGACCATCATTATCTAACATCGCTATTTAATATCAGTCAATCAGAGGAACAATATTCACTGAGAACCTTCTTGGGGGGAAGTAGTTAAAACCAAAAGGCTGCAAGGGAATACTATAAAGATAATTTTTCAGTTTTCCCAAAGCTTGTTGGCATAATTGGGGAAATAAACGTAGAGGCACACACATTGAAAGTACAAATTAATATGGTATTGAGTGATAAAGACTGACAGGAGACAGGGTGGTGATCTAGAAGGATGGGCGGGCCAGTCTAGAGAAATTTCCACATTTGAGAACTTAAGAGGGAACACATGTAGAGTGTTCAGTGGGAACTTGTGCTTCCCCCAAAGGGCTGAAATCATTATGGCATGTCAGAAGGAAGGGGAAAGGCTAGAGCTTATCATTGCGATGATCATTTTCACATAAATAAAGCCCATACCTAACTTTCAGCTTTTCATGTTTTTCTATTCACACACACACACAAATAAATGTACACAAAATTCATCATATTAAAAATATTACCTGTCAGTGATATGTTGACTAATATTGACAAAAAAATATTGTCATTTTTCAGTTTTCCATATTTGGCTATTTATAAAAAGAAAATTAAGCATATCACTGGCTATTTTCCCTTTATTTTTTAGCAAAATGAACTCAATATTTGTCAAAAAATCTTAGATTTAAAAATATATTTCCAGGTTTTTGAAATGAACAGATAATTGAGGCCCTAATAAAATGTTTGTTTTGTGAATCAGCTTGTCACGTCAGGTTTTTTTTTTTTTTAGTTTCTGTGAGCTGGGGTGGGGTTAAGATTCCCCACCTTACTATGCACGAAATTAGGGCACAAATATGTGCTACTATAGACACTGTACAAATGTTCCTGAATTTCTAATTTGTTACATGTGTGCTCAGCTGCTCATTGTGTCTGATTCTGCTACCTCACAGACTGTAGTCCACCAGGCTCCTCTGTCCATGGATTTTCCAGGCAAGAATACTGGAGTGGGTTGCCATTTCCTCCTCCAGGGCATATTCCCGACTCAGGGATCGAACCCATGTCTCCTGCACCTCTTGCATTGGTAGGCAAATTCTTTACCACTGCACCACCTGGGAAGCCCCTCCTAATTTGTTGCATCTGAATGAAAACTCCTACCTTGAAAGATGATTATTACAGTTTCCCTGTAAGAATGAAATACCACCAAGCCCCACAACTTGGGAAAAAAATATGCATCATACATTTTTGAAATTTGCACACAATACAGGTCAGAGTGTTAATGAAGCCATAAACTATACTATGTCTGAAGTTCTAAACATCACTTTATTCAGTTGGCCTCGTGGTTAAGAGAGTAGAAGATGTTTACTGCCAAGAGCCACCCTCTGGCCCATTCATAGCCAGCTCTTTGTAAATAAACATATAACCTTTGCAAGGTAATTTAAGGCTGCGCCTTAAAGCCTTAAAGAAGATGCTAAAAGTGAACTGAGAGAGAGGGAAGATAAAAAATCTCATGAATAAAGTCGATGGCTGCAGGCTAGGCGGTTATTAAGTCCCAAGCTGTTTTTCCTTCACTTTTCTTCACCACTGAAATAAAAACAATTATTGCTATGATGCTCTAAAATTAGAACACATTTGTCGTTTTTAAAGGCAGCTACAACTGAACTTGAGCTCAGCAGTAAAAACGGAGGCAAAGAAAACAGTTGTGCCCCAGGTCTGCCCTCTTGGAGTGTGGCATCAGCCAGGGAGGAGAACTGTCAGCCAACAAGAGTCTGGGGTTTATGCAGAGGGACATGGATGAAAAGTCCTCGTAAAGGGGGTTTAAGAAATCCCATTGGATGGTTTCCTAGGGCAGGGGTGCTACAGCTTGCATCACTATTACACAGAGAGTGCTGCTAACACTCACTCTGTGGGGATTGGCTGTAGCCCCACTAGAATGGTACGCTTTATTATTCCAGATGGCCAGCCCTCAAGGAATGTGCTGGTGTGTTCGAGAAAACCTGGAGTTGTTAAACAGCTTTATTCCCTGCTCTCTTCTGCAGCTGCTCAGAGAGAGCTTTGCCTAAATAATCAATTATTAATGACCAAAAGCCTCCACCTCACTTAGGCTAAGAGGGAAAAGTCAAAATGGGTAACTCTGGTTCAATGACCAAAGTGAATTAGCCAAAGGAGGCTTTTATTTAGAAGATGCAATTGAGTCTGCCTCCCCAGCCCACATTTGCCTCAACTTCTTTAGACATCTCAGCCAAATAAAAGATTTGTCCAGTGCCCTTAATTACTGAGATAATTGCCTTAATTCTCTCTTCACTTTGCTAATGTAGTTCTGGCTTTGAATCTTATCCTTTATCCATTAGATCATTGTAATTGAAAAAACTGGATTATGACTCAATGAATCCTAACCTAGCCTTTTTTTTAACAATATGTGAAGAGTGGGAAAATGATGGATAGATAGGTAGATAGAGAGACAGTGGAGAGAGAATACGTGTATATAGACTACATATAAAGTTACATTAAATGCATATTAAATACATAATATATATATGTATATATATATATTCAATCCTATGCATAAGGAAAGAACAGATTTCCAAGGCAGAAATACTCCCATATGTCCAAGCACAAATGAGATGGCTTAAATAAGGAATTAGTTTTCTGTCATGTAAATATTTGATTGTGCTTACAAATAATCTAATTTTCCACCATAAATTCATTTAAAATTAAAAAAAAAGCTAAGGTTGAGGGGTGTTGACTCTGAGAATGGAAAGACCTGATTTTATGCCTTCACTAAGTGTTGTGCATGTCTGTGGGTCACAAGTCTTCCGAGGCTATGAATGCTCATTCCTCGCCTGCCTCCCACTACCATGAGGTGAAAGGCAAGGTCCACCTTGGGGTGGAAGACAAGGGTCGTCCTGTATTCTATCAGCCCACCAGCCTCCATTGGTTTTCAGGATGAAGTCACAAACTGCTGGCTTTTAGTGTGGCTCCTGTGGCGATTCTGAGAGAACTGGCTTTCGTTTAAATGCTATTGTAAAATGTCTAGAGATGCTTAGCTACAAGGCACTATAAAAGTTTAAGATATTATTGTTAAAAGGACACAGCAAAGCTATTCATAGCAAAGATTCAGCTGTCTGCAAAAGCACAGGAGCCGAAGAGTAGGAGAATCCAAGGGGGTTTCTGTTATCATTAGTTTCGTTGTTTTAATTTTCAAGTCTTTGCATCAACAATTTTGCAGGTATAGCTAATCATGGTGCTATGAATAGGGACTTCACATAAGTTTTTGTTTGTTCCAGGGAGGTTGTAGCTTGAACTGAACTTAAAAGCATAAAAATATACATCATCTTCAGAATAATCCAAGAAAGAAAGATGTATTTATTAACCAACAGAGTAATTATCTTGTTCCTAATTCTGGTCCTTAATTCTTTCTTTGATTCAGTCTGTGGAAATGATGCTTCTTTTATCACATCTTTTCAAATATCTATATGATTTGTCCAGATCCATCTTCCTGGACGAATCAGATTCAAAACCCTCTGGGAATTGAAAGATGTGTTTGAGTGTTCAATAGCATTCCTTCAACACATTCCCTGAACAACTTTTAGCTGTAATCATTGGATTGGCTTCTGGGCATAAACTACTGAGTAAATGTGAGCATGGTGCCTGCCCTCGTGGAGTTCAGTAAACCAGGGAGACACATATTCATCATGTGAGCACACAGAAAAACATAAAGTTCTAACTGATGCTATGAAGTGGTCCAGGGGGCTGTGTGTGTCTAAAATAGGATATGTGACTTAAACAAAGAAAGCTTTCTTAAAAATCACAAGTGAAAGTGAAAAAAAAAAAAAGTCACTCAATTGTGTCCCACTCTTTGCAACCCCATGGGTTATAGCCCCTCAGACTCCTCTGTCCATGGGATTGTCCAAGCAAGAATACTGGAGTGGTTTTCCATGCCCTCCTCCAGGGGATCTTCCTAACCCAGGGATCAAACGCAGGTCTTCTGCATTCCAAGTGGATTCTTTACCACCTGAGCCACCAGAGAAGTCTAAGATCACAAAAGCTAATATTAATTGACTCTGATACTGGGAAGGATTGGGGGCGGGAGGAGAAGGGGACGACAGAGAATGAGATGGCTGGATGGCATCACCGACTCGATGGACATGAGTTTGAGTGAACTCCAGGAATTGGTGATGGACAGGGAGGCCTGGCATGCTGTGATTCATGGGGTCGCAAAGAGTCGGACACGACTGAGCGACTGAACTGAACTGAACTGAATATTAATGGAAACTTTTTATAAACTATAGTTGAGACCCAGGTCTGATACCTGGGGATCAAACCTGGGGGAGATCCCCTGTAGAAGCGAATGGCAAACCACTCCAGTATTCTTGCCTGGAGAATCCCACGGACAGAGGAGCCTGGAGGGCTACAATCCATGGGGTCACAAAAAGTCAAACCTAACTAAGTGACTAACACTTTCACTTTGAACAGGAATGATTCGTGGCAGGCAGGTTCCAGATCCTTCTCTAGGATGGCTGATCTCTACCTGATGGTTTGGCATTCCAGGATACTTCCATCTATCTCAAAATCCTTATCTGCACATGATGTACCCTGCTTTGCTGCAGCAGAGGGAGAAAGAATAATGAAAACAATGCTGGTTCCTAAATGCTTTCACCAGGGAGGGAAATATGCTGCTTATCTGTGTATTTCAATCACATGGCCATGACTAATTTTGAGTGAGATCCTTTTGTGTGATCAAGTAGAGGAGAAGCAGAAACACGAGCGAGTATCAGCACAGTCTAGCACTCTAAGCCAAGTACAGGAGAGAAGGGCAACTTAGAGAAGGGCAACGTTTTTCTTTTTAATTGAAGTCTTGGTGATTTGTATTCTGGTTTTAGTTTCAAGAGTACAGTAAAGGGACTCTGTTCTCTCTCTTTCTCTCTCTCTCTATATATATATGTACGTATGTATATATATATATATATATTCAGCTATATATATGTGTGTAATATTTTTTTTCAAATTCTTTTCTTTTAAAGGTTATTACAAAATTCCGAGTCTAGTTCCCTGTGCTATATAGTAGGTCCTTGTTGCTTACCAACACTTTGTTATATAGTAGTATGTGTATGCTAATCCAAACTCATAATTTATCCCTCCTTCCATCTTCCCCTTTGAAAACCATCCTTTTTCTATGTCTGTGAGTCTATTTCTGTTTTGTAATTATATCCATCTCTATCAGTTTTTTTAGATTCCATGAATAAGTAATATCATATGATATTTATCTTTCTCTGTCTGGCTTCACTTAATATGATCATCTCTAGGTCTATTCATATTGCTGCAAATGGTATTAAATTGTTCTGTTTTATGGTCTGAAGTCCGTGGGGTCGCTAAGGGTCGGACACGACTGAGCGACTTCACTTTCACTTTTCACTTTCACACATTGGAGAAGGAAATGGCAACCCACTCCAGTGTTCTTGCCTGGAGAATCCCAGGGATGGGGGAGCCTGGTGGGCTTCCATCTATGGGGTCACACAGAGTCGGACATGACTGAAGTGACTTAGCAGCAGCAGCATGGTCTGAATATATTCCTCTGTGTGTGTGTGTGTGTGTGTACACACCACATCTTTTATCCACTTGTCTGTCAGAAGACATTTAGGTTTCTTCCATGTCTTGGGTATTGTAAATACTGCTGCAATGAACATTCAGGTGCATTTATCTTTTCAAATTATGGTTTTCTCTGGGTCTATGCCCAGAAATGGAAAGATTGTCTTGGCATAAATGTCATTGTGTACAAAGATCCTCCTGTAGGGGTGGAACTTGGATATTGTAAAGCATGCGGAAGGTTAGTTTGGCACGGCAGATACGAGTTAGACCATTCAGAGTCCATCCTACTATGCTTACCACGTTTAGCAAGTATTCAAAAGATCCAAGTGTGCCGGGACTCATTCTAGTCACATATTCTGCACTGGATCCTCGCCAAACGAATGCCACATTTTATTGTATCCAGTTCAATTCAGTCACTCAGTTGTGTCCGACTCTCTGCGACCCCATGAATCACAGCATGCCAGGACTCCCTGTCCATCACCAACTCCCGGAGTTCACTCAAACTCATGTCCATCGAGTCGGTGATGCCATCCAGCCATCTCATTCTCTGTTGTCCCCTTCTCCTCCTGCCCCCAATCCCTCCCAGCATCAGAGTCTTTTTCAGTGAGTCAACTCTTCGCATGGGGTGGCCAAAGTATTGGAGTTTCAGCTTTAGCATCAGTCCTTCCAATGAACACCCAGACACCATCAACTGTAAGTCAAATCTTTAGTTTGTGTACTGTTAAAAAAAATAAAAATGGAAAAGCCACTATCAAAAAAACTATGGCATAAACTTTCTTATCACTTAAAATATTCACTTTACACTTACTGAGAGGATAATTTTAGTCTACATATATCAGTTTTTATCATCTATTATCCAGTCCATTCTAGAGGAGATCAATCCTGGGTGTTCACTGGAAGGACTGATGCTAAACCAACCAGGGGTCGAATGTAGGTCTCTTATGCCTCCTGTGTTGGCAGGCGGGTTCATTACCACTAGTACCACCTGGGAAGCCCAACTGGTCTACACAGCTGTAATCCAAATCTCTGTTTATACATAATTGCCACCAATATTCCATGCCTGGATTTTAATTTTTCCTAAATGGAGAAGTTGAACAGGTAAAACGGTGGCTTTTTCTCAGTAAGGTTTGTTGCAACAATGAAGGAAAAATGGAGAACTAGACATATTCTTCTCATTGCTATGGAGAAGATGACTTTGATTTAGGCTCCTAAAATACCCTCTTGCATCTTCAAAGAGGGGTGAACATGGTGTGCCCAGGGGTGGATCTTCTGTGAATTTCTCCTGGCTCAGAGGAGCCAGAAGGAGCCTCTATGTGATTCGCCTCTGTCCAGCTTCTAGTGAGCTGTCTTTTTCCTGAATATACATCCTTCTGTCTGGTCAAGTGTAAAGATAGTGAGATGGTTAAGCAGATCTTGTATATACCCATAAGAGTTTTTGACAGCTTCTGTTATTCCACATTTTCAGCCTACCATTCGCATTATTATGAAATGAATACTTAGTCTCTTGCATTAATCTATGTTTCCACCCTGATGACAAGGTGAAATTACCCATTAAGAAAAATCTAGCCAGAGGTGAAAAAAACAAAGTTTTCTACTTCTCTCATAGGCCTCACAAGAACTTGATGAGTTCAATCCCAATCCCAAATTGGAAATTTTAAGCTCCAATCCCATTTCCTTTCAGCCCAAATCTGACGTCCTTATGCAAATAAAATAAGGGCTTAAAGATGCTTTTAAAAAACCTTCTCCTGGGTTTTGGATGCTAAAAATGTTTTATTTAAAAAAAAAAGAAAAAAGTTCAACAAACTAAGCTTAAATGAATCAGAAAACATGGGTCAAATTTTCCTTAATATATACTTGGGTTTGAAAATTAAGCGGAAAGTACTAGGGAAAGTCAACCCTGAATAGTCATTGGAGGGACTGATGCTGAAGTTGAAGCTCCAATACTTGGCCTCTTGATGCAAAGACTCATTGGAAAAGATCCTGATGCTGGGAAAGATTGAAGACAAAAGGAAAAGAGGGCGGCAGAGGATGAGATGGTTAGATAGCATCAGCAACTCATGAATTTGAGCAAACATGAATTTGAGCATGAATTCATGGACATTCATGGAGATAGTGTCCAGGAGATAGTGAAGGACAGTCATGCTGCAATCCATGGGGTTGCAAAGAGTCAGACCCAACTTAATGACCGAACAACAGCTAGGAAAAAACTTTCCCTGGTTGTTCCAAAATAAGAGCATTTGGGGAAAGCTGGCAACAACTGACAAGTCTAAGGTATAGCCAGTTTCACTCATCTCTGGGTGACAAAACCAGGGGACCCATCATTAGAGAAAGCATGAAGGATCAGTATGGAAGATGCTGGAGAAATAATACTGTTTTTTTGTTTTCTTCCAGAACTTGAAGTTTTGTATTTATACATGATTATTTCATTCTGGTAAGAAAAGAATAGAGATCTATTCTAAAAACATTCTAACTTGGCTTCTCATGGTATATTAAAAGCATACTGTAGAGGCACAGTCTCAAAGTTTGGAGGTTTAACCCCAGGGAGAGAAAATTATGGTTCTCTCCATTTATCCATGAACCCTGCAGCTGGTAAGACTACACTCTGTTAGTAATTACACTGAACAGATGAGGGACTTTTTAATTCTTTTTTTTTTTTTTTTTGACCTGCCGTTAAACAAAATTTGCTTGTTTTATTTTTGGTTAAAAAATGATGAGGCAGCAACAACCCCAGTTTCACCCCAGAGCTGTTGATTTTTACCCCCCTCCTTCCTAATTTGTTTCAGACTAGGAGTGCAGAGTCCCATTTTAGTGGGAAACATTTGCTGCCAAGACCTTCAGGGGTTTTATCTGCAGTTTATTTTGTTAACTACAAGCTTTAGATTGTTGTGAGTTATTATTTTTTTTCTTCTTCTTCTCAAACTTTGCAACAGAAAAGTTCATCTTCAGATTTTAGGAAACAAATTCAAAGCAAAAAGAAAGGGAAGGATGGGTTTGGAGTAGTCGAAAATGTCAGCAGTAGTCTAAAACCAACGATATTTATAAAGAGGAATCATAAAATAATACAAATGAATTCACCGTCTTAAAGGTTTAGGAGCCTGGTCCACACTCCACTCCCACCCTTCCCCTTGTAATTCAAATTTAACACTAATAAAAGAGAGGAACTAAAGATAATTGGCTAGAATCAAGCATTACATAGCAGGCATTTCACAAGCTGACCCAGCTAAGCAACTGCAACTCAGTGCATTTTAACTTATTAGTTCAGAACAGAAAACAATGGCTCATGAGGTGGAAAGAATGTGGTACAACACCCCCATTGCCCTGGCTGGTATTTATAAAGTTTTGGCAGAATTTCATAGCAAATTTTAAAATAATGTGAAAGTGGTCTGTTTCCGGTTTCTACCCTGCACCATGCCTGTGCTGAGGATGTTGTGGTCAGGGCAAGTGGCCAAGGATTTTGCCTGGCAACAGGAATGGAACAGACAAGTGCTAATAATCCTCATGTATTTGTACAGTGCTTTCTTATTTGATGTTTCAAGGAACTTCATATAGACCCTCTCATTTGGTTCTCATCACAATCCTGGTAGACCAAGCTGGTTTTATTTTGCTGATGATGAAACCAAGATTAGCAAAGATGGGGGAGTTGGTCAAAGTGATGTAGTTGGTAACAATGGCTGTAGACATTTAATACACTTTTCTGACCCTTCAGTCAGTTCAGTTCAGTCGCTCAGTCATGTCCGACTCTGCAGCCCGTGGACTGCTGCACGCCAGGCTTCCCTGTCGATCACCAACTTCCGGAGTTTACTCAAACCCATGTCCATTGAGTCGGTGATGCCATCCAACCATCTCATCCTCTGTCATCCCCTTCTTCTCCCACCCTCAATCTTTCCTAGCAGCAAGGTCTTTTCAAATGAGTCCATTCTTCACATCAGGTGGCCAAAGTATTGGAGCTTCAGCTTCAACATCAGTCCTTCCAATGAATATTCGGGACTAATTTCCTTTAGGATGAACTGGTTTGATCTCCTTGCAGTCCAAGGGATTCTCAAGAGTCTTCTCCAACACCACAGTTCAAAGCATCAATTCTTCTGTGCTCAGCTTTCTTTTATAGTCCAATCCTCACATTCATACATGACTACTGGAAAACCCATAGCCTTGACTAGATGGACCTTTGTTGGCAAAGTGATGTCTCTGCTTTTTAATATGCTGTCTAGGTTGGTCATAACTTTTCTTCCAAGGAGTAAGCAAGCGTCTTTTAATTTCATGGCTGCAGTCACCATCTACAGTGATTTTGGAGCCCAAACAAATAAAGTCTGACACTGTTTCCCCATCTATTTGCCATGAAGTGATAGAACCAGACGTCATGATCTTAGTTTTCTGAATGTTGAGTTTTAAGCCAACTTTTTCACTCTCTTCTTTCACTTTCATCAAGAGGCTCTTCAGTTCCTCTTCATTTTCTGCCATAAGGGTGGTGTCATCTGCATATCTGAGGTTATTGATATTTCTCCCGGCAATCTTGATTCCAACTTGTGCTTCATCCAGCCCAGTGCTTCTCATGATGTACTCTGCATATAAGTTAAATATGTTAAATAAGCAGGGTGACAATATACAGCCTCGACATACTCCTTTCCCTATAGACCAAATAATTTTCCTTTGAGACTCAAATGTGGAATAACTACCCCAAATCCTCCTTGTTACCCTCTTTCCTCACTGACTCATCCTAGAATCACACAGGGCTCTGTGTAACTCCCCAAGAGTACCACTGGAAGGATGTGAAATTACAGTGGGTATACCTCAGCAAACCGTTCACTTGAGGCTGACCCTCCATTCCATAGAAATTACAGCTCTCAACTCACTGATCAATATTTGTTTAAAATCAGTAAAACAAATCATCTCATTTGAAAACCCATGTGAAAACTTCAGGCTAATGGCATCTTCTGCTGCTGTCATTAAAAGCCCAAGTAAATTGGCCAATCTGTAAGATTTTATCTGAAGAGGTGACTTCCTCTGTGTTATACGTTGTATCAGGTGAAACGTGTGCTATGCCCACTAGATGAATGGCTGTGTGTCCAAAGAAGGAATGGTGGACTGGAAAGAAGAAAGGCTTGGGGCAAGAAAAACCTGGGTTAGTGTCTTATTTCTCCCATTTAACTGTGATGGAACTTCGGGCATATTATCTCACTGAAACTTGGTGTCTTCTATAACACCATTCATTTAATCTTACAGGATTCTTGTGAGGATTAAATAAGATAGCACATATAATGCATCCTCACAATGTTATCACCTTTGTTGAATTTTGTTTCAAATATTTTAACTCACAGATACTCCTGGAAGGAACTCTTTCTTCCGCTTTGGTCTTCTAGAGGTAGTCCTGGCTTGTAGCTCTAACAGTTGAACTGTCTTGAGACCAAATTAGATAGTGTAATTTGCATAAAATAAAATGGCACTGATTTGAAAAATGTTGTGACACAGTTCTGTTTTGTTTTTCACTGGTGGGTTGCAGTAAGGATTGAGTGAAGTGGCAAAAAGGTAAACATGTAGAGAAGATACTACTAAGTTCTTTAAATATACTATTTCATTGAATCTTCTCAACAACTCAATGTGGAGAATTAAGCAGTTGTATAATTATACAGCAAATAGATCAACTATTTAGATAGCTAAACTCAATAATTAGGACTGAAAGCATTATTAACTGAGTTTGTAAATGAATCCTTCAGGTATTTATCTTAGCTCTCTGCTTCTCTTTGTTCACTGTAAATGTTCTGCCATATGATAATTTATCCCGTCAACTTAATTGGCACTAAGGCCCAACCAGATAATTCAAATCTAAACTATTCAGATTGTCTTTCATATTATCCCAACACTAAAAGGATATTCCCACTTCCCTTTGCTTTCTTGCATGAAGTTTCATCTACAACATGACAACCCACCTACTGTAAAATTGTGAGCATGTATTCTGTCTGGTTTGTCCCGTCTTGAGTTAGGAGGAGGGTAAAACTAAGTTTTCTAGCTTTAAAAATTAGATCCTTGACCTTGGGAGGGTGAGCTGCATTATCAGCTATTTTAATGCCTTGAGCCAAAGCATCTGCTGTAGGTTTCGATATAGGATTATTCCAAGATCCTAAGAAACTAAAAACTTTAGTGAAATTTGGCAGGCAGTTATACTGAAAAGTTATAGAAGATATGTGATTATGTGAGAATGAAGGAGTATCTATTTAAAATATAAGCCAAGTCTTCCATTTTAGATGACTTTTCAAAGTTAAGGTTTCTTTCAAAACTAAATATCATAATACAGTCCTCTAAGAGGGGGGAAAAAAAACATACAGCTAAAGCTATAATTTTTTTTTAAATCTCTATAGACTCATCATCATTATTTTATTCCCCTCCACCAAATGTTTTAATTATCTGTTTAGATATTTTTTCCACTCTTGATATATACTGCTGCTGCTGCTAAGTCACTTCAGTCGTGTCCAACTCTGTGTGACTCCATAGATGGAAGCCCACCAGCCTCCCCCGTTCCTGGGATTCTCCAGGCAAGAACACTGGAGTGGGTTGCCATTTCCTTCTCCAATGTGTGAAAGTGAAAAGTGAAAGTGAAGTCACTCAGTCCTGTCCAACCCCTAGCGACCCCACGGACTGCAGCCTATCAGGCTCCTCCATCCATGGGATTTTCTAGGCAAGAGTACTGGAATGGCTAGGCATTGCCTTCTCCGTGATATATACTAGATTTAATATAAAAGTAATATGTTCATGCATATTACTACTTTTTTGAACTGGAGAACGTTCAACAGAACATCAAAATACATTGATAAATACAGTGTAGATTTCATGTATATGGTACCTTTAAAGAACAAAATAGAACTAAAATTAAAACTGGGGAGATTCAAGAATCAAACATATGTCTTATGCAAAATAAAACTGTTAATTTCATACAATCTTAAAAGCATTACTCAATTTTATAACCACAGAAATGTAGGATTTTAGACAACCCTATGCCATTTCAAAGTTGTGGTTTTGAGTATTTCCAGTTCAAACCTCTTTCCTAGATTAAAATTAAGGCATTCATGTATCATTTGGCTGGGGTACCTACTTAACTGGAGATGAAAGGTGATTCTTTCTAGAGGTACGCAAGTATATGAGGTTTTTTCCCAAACATACCAGGTACATGCCACAAAGTATAGGAACTGGGCCAAGAATTTAAAATAGAATTACTATATTTTCTCTTCTCCCAACTGTATTTTTCTTACACACGCTGAACCACTGAAGGTTGAGGGTGAAAGGATTTCAGACCTACCCATTTTAACTTGCTGTAAATTGGATCAGTTCAGCCAAATTTTCTTACATACAAGAACAGATGGTATGATATTTTATCATAAAATGACTTTTCCTTTGCTTTACTGTAAAAAAATTCCAACCCCAAAAGACAGTATATTTTTCACAGACCTGTGGCTTGTTATAATATGAGCTTGTTTTAGCTCCCTGATCTAATTTGTGGTTGAGTATGGCTTTTTTTGTGTCTGCAGACGTACAAAACGAAAAAGCCCTTTTGCAAATCTTTTTCTGTTTGCACGATATATGTGTGTTTAAGAAAAGGGAAAAAAGAGTTTACCCACATTTGTAACTTAGGTTCCAATTGTTCAGATAATGGGCTCCCTGCTTTACTTGTCAGCACATTGTTCTTTCACTTAAAATTAATTATAGAACATTCTCGAATGTGTACTTTCTGCCTGTGTGTACACAGAGTGGACAGTTGAAGAAATTACTGGAATATTTCCAGCAGAAAAATACTTTATTTAAAACATACAATTGATTAAGGGAAAGCAGAGAATTTTGTTTGAATTATTAAGAGAACCGTATGCTGTTAATTTCCTTTTTGTGTGAGTGGAGTCATCCTTTAAATAATTCATATTTCCTTGTGACCAATTTTTCTTCTTTTGCTCATATGTACTTTAGAGATGATTATTGAAGCTGAACCTGTCACACCTTACCATGAAAATTTAAGAATATTCAATGAATTTCACAATATCCCAGTATTTTCATTCTTCCCTCTGTCTACAAGGTATGTTCTTTCTCAGCCTGTATCACATTGTATACCACCAAATTGATAGAGTTAAAGAAATTCAGTGTTTGTTTGTTTTTTTTTGCGGGGGGTGGGGGTGCTGTGTATGTGTGTGCTTTGTTTTCCATTTAAGAAATGGAGAATTCAGCTCTTGTTTCTGTTTCATACCTAATTTCCTTAGAAGATTCTGGAAGCTGTTACCATATAAAATTCTGAACCAGGAAGGGGAGAATGAAGCCAAATCAAGGTATCCATTTAGCATGAATCTCTTTACAATATGTGTTAATTAGCAATTGTAGGTGGTCTTGGTAGAGAGACGAATAATTGAACGGACAGAAGTCACAATTCCCAAAGTGGACTTGCTAATCCCTAGGCAGCGTCACAGTAACAAGAACATACCGCGTCATTCAGCTAAATTCCTCGATACACCTACTCCCGAGGTGAGGAGGGCATTCAGGCTTTGCAATCCAGGTGCTGTCTGTCAAAAGCACCAAATTTAGTCCCAGGCAACTGAAGGAAACTGTGTCAGGCCCATCTTGAAGCATCTTTCTGATTCACAGCCAAATGACAATGTTCCATGAAGGGTTTGCAATAAAGAGTAATATGTTGGGGAAATTAAATCATGAATTGGAGCTGTTAATTACACACATGTTGGTTTAAAGCCGAAGCAAATACTTCTATCTGCCCTTTGTTGCCCATTTTGCATGCCTGCCTGTTCTTCCACTGCTGCTGCTCGGTCTGTTTCTCTCTAATCTACCGACCACTTCCACTACCCAATGCTAAGCACTAACGCAAATGTAAAATGTAAATTGTGGCCTAGATTGCTGCTACTCGGGTGTGGAGAGAGATGCCAGCAGCCTAGGTGTGCCTGGGATCAGCTTCTAGGTCCTCACTGACTGACAACCTCTTTTCTGATCCACCTCGTTCCTCTTTGGTTTCCTATCCAAGTTCGCTCTTTGGCCAAACGTGCATTTCACACACCTATTTACCTGTGTTTTCCTTGACACAGAACAGAACACATCCACACTTTAGGCTTCCAAGCCAAGTTACTTTACTTTGCATTGAAATTCCCTTCTTTGCTTTTTCTTCCTCATAAAGCCTGAAGTGTGATTTAGCCAACACTTCCCTCCAGCGATAATTATCTATCTAACCATGTCATCCCCCTATTGTTAAGGTGTGATTGATCATGATAATATACTAACCTAACTCCCATCCCTGTCCTCTAAGAGCTTATTTTCAAAGAAGTGGTTTAGAAATTCTGAACTCTAAGGCTACTGTTAAGTTAAAAAAGAGAACACTACAGGCCAAGGCACAGACATGCCAGCCCAGTGTCCCTGGAGGATGGTGAGCAGGTCATGCTGGTGAGTGATGAGGCAGAATAAGGTGTCACTTCCTGACCTTTTGGCTAAGATCAAGTGTGGGATGGGGACTTCCCAGGTAGCACAGTGGTAAAGAATTCACCTGCCAAGGTAGGAGCTGCAAATTTGATCCCTGGGTCTGTTCAGTTCAGTTCAGTTCAGTCGCTCAGTCGTGTCCAACTCTCCGCAACCCCATGAACCACAGCACGCCAGGCCTCCCTGTCCATCACCAACTCCCGGAGTTCACCCAAACTCATGTCTACAGAGTCGGTGATGCCATCCAGCCATCTCATTCTCGGTCGTCCCCTTCTCCTCCCACCCCCAACCTTTCCCAGCATCAGACTCTTTTCCAGTGGGTCAACTCGTCGCATGAGGTGGCCAAAGTATTGCAGTTTCAGCTTTAGCATCAGTCCTTCCAAAGAACACCCAGGACTGATTTCCTTTAGAATGGACTGGTTGGATCTCCCTGGGTCTGTAGGATCCCCTCAAAGAGGAGATGGCAACCCACTCCGGTATTCTTGCCTGGGAAGCCCCACGAACAGAGGAGACTAGCGGGCTACAGTCCATAGGGTCACAAAAGAGTCTGACACGACTGAGCACACACAGTATGGCAGGAGAGGAGCTGAAAAGAAGGATGATGTTCCAATCATGATGGTGCTTAAGCATGAAGAAGTTGGATTTCATCCAGTAAGCAGCAGGAGGAAATCGGTGGACATTTTTATCCAGAGACAGTACTCACTTCATTTTTCAGAAGGGAAAAAAAATAAAAAGTTCTGATGGTGGCTACAGAGAATTAACTGGGGAAGGGAAAAACGTGTGAGAGAAAAGCTATTGCCACCATTAGGATGAGCGATACCATGACCTAGTTTGAGGTAGTGGGAGTGGTGAATGTAGAGAAGGGTGTGCCTGGGAGCATTTCTGAGACAAAGTGATGGAATGGTACTTAGTGTCCTATTGATGTGATGGGTGAGAGAGAAGGGTTTATAGTGGCTAGATAATGACTTCCTTAACTGAAAAAGGACGGGAGAAAGAACAGATGTTGCTCAGTAGTATCCAAATTTTCAGTTACAAAGAATCTGAGGCACTCTGAAGCCCCCAAGACAAGATGCCTGTAGATCAGCCATGCCCAACCTTTCTGCCACCAGGAATTGGTTTCACGGAAAAGTTTTTTCACGATAGGGATGGGGGTATGGTTTTGGGATGATTTTAACTCATTACATTTATTGAGCACTTTATTTCTATTATTATTACATTGTAATATACAATGAAATAACTATACCATTGTCACTTGCCCCTCACTGATAGACTTTTGCTATTAGCCTGCAAGCAATTGATCAATCCTCTCTGCTAATGATAATCTGGACTTGCAGCCCCTCCCCAGGGTGAGCATCACCGCCTCAGTTCCACCTCAGATCCGCAGGCATTGGATTCTCATTAGGAACGGAGCAACCTAGATCCTTTGCATGTGCAATTCATAGTAGAGTTCTAGCTCCCAAGAGAATCTAATGTGCTTCTCATCTGACAGGAGGGGAAGCTTTGCTGCTAATGCGAACAATAGGGAGTGGCTGTGAATTTGAATAAGCGGCTCCACCACGGACTCACCTCCTGCTAAGTGACCCTGTATTGGTCTGTGGCCCCAGAGGGTTGGGGATCCCTGCTTCAGATAGTTGAAAACACAGCTGGGTTTGGAACAGTCAGAGCTGAAGAAAGACATAGATGATCATCAAAGCCACAAGAGTTCTTAGAATTGCCTACAATGAGACTGGAAGGTAAGCAGAACTGAAAACAGAACTGTCAAAACTACCAGCATTTAAGGAAGATGCAGTGGGGGGAAAGCCAGTGATTGAATCTGAGAAGAAATTAATTGAAGAGAAAATCAGCATTGGAGTTTGGAGTCAGTACATGCAAACATACATATATCAATAGAATGGATAAATAGCAAGGTCCTCCTGTGCTGTACAGGGAACTACATTCAATTTCCTTGGATAAATCATAAAGGAAAGGAGTTTAAAAAAGAATATATATATATATATATATATACATATACACACGCATATATATATGTATGTATGTATTTGTACATGTAACTGAGTCACTTTGCTGCACAGCAGAAATTATCACAACATTGTGAATCAACTATACTTGAATTTAAAAATATATTAAAAAATAAAGTCCATTATCAAAGAAAAGTCAGGTCAGGGTTCTTGCTATAACATTCAAAGAGTGAGCTTGCCAGTTGAGGGGCTGGAGTGCAGGCTACAATGGAGTGTGTAGACTCCACTGCTAGGTGTCAAAGTGGGCATCACCTGATCTGAAATCTTTTCCTCCCTGAAAACTGTTGCAACCCCAAACAAGCTTTGTGAGTCAGTATCTAAAAGTTTCATTTGAGTTGGAAATGCTGGTTTTGAAACAAGCAAAATAGAATGGGGATTTTCCAGATTATTCATGTTATTCAGTCCTTAAGAATGCACTCAGCAGTGAATTAAAGCAAAAGTGTTCTCAGCTTAACTAACGAATAGAATAGTATTCATTTTTGTGTTTCATTTAACAAGCATCAAGCTGACCTAAGCTGTTTTGCTTTTTTGTGTGTGTGGTTTTGTTTATTCCTTACTGATGTATATTTTCACTTTTATTTGTTATTAGCTTGGGAATTCTGGAGACTATTTACTGTGATGGATGAACAATCAGAAAATCATTACTTAGGTCTGTACTGGGGAGAAATACTGTGTTTTATCTATGGTGGATACTTCTGTTCTCAAACTAATCCTTTATTTATTTAGCTGTTCATTTTGGAAACATGAAAAGCATGTTTTAAACTCCCCAAATTAGCCTTGGGAACAGATGAATAAATATGAAAACAATTTATCCCTTTAACAGCCTAATAAAATATGTTTTCATTATGCTAACTGACCCTGATAAATTCAATAGCCATCAGTTAAATATATCCATCATCCTGGGGAAGTATATCCAAATGTTTGTTCATTTTCTCATCCTCAGTGAGCCTTGGTCACATAATGACCACTAACTGTGACATCTATAATGTTACACATTTTTGGCTTTCCATTTTAAAAAAAGAATTGGAAAGGTATTGCTTCACTTCAAAAAAAGAAAGCTTTGAAACCCTGCTTAAAGCTATTTTCCAAATTTTGATTTAAGCTCATTGGGTTTCTCTCCAGTTCCTTTAGATTTTCCCAACAGCCACTTCTCTTTTACTGTTACAGAGTTAACAGTATCACTTTGGATTTCTAAGCAGGAAGCACCAGGCACTGACTTGCCCCTCAGGTGGCAGGGATTAAAATCGTGAGTTCAGCTCCTCCTGTCGGTCGTGACAACCACATTTTCTAAGGATGCCCAATAGATAGTATAGGACATGGAACATCAGTTGTTGTTCCTTACTCTGCATTTCAGGAGGATTAACACTCAGGATAAAGGAAGGAAAACAGAACCTCTCTAGATGTGGGGTAACCTGAGTGCCTCAGGCTATCACTCAGATTGAGGTGAGGGCGTCGATCAGGACGCTGAGAACGCCCAGCGTAAAGTGAGCCTCCCCACAGCCAGACCACGGCGGCCACTCTGGGTCGGCCTCAGGGGCAGGCTTGGGGGGACACCGTGGTGACTCTCCCCCGTGAACGGAGGTGCACGGGTACCTGCACAGGGCTAATGAGCAACACAGGAGAGGCTCTTCAGCCATTTCTGGGTCTTCATTCGGCAGTCTGTCACGTGGTTTTCCCTTCTAACCCGCCCCACGCGGCATCGCGGCTCCAATCTCTAAAACCAGGACCACGTGCTTCTGTTTGCACATCTGGCCTGGGGAAGCCTGGCTCCAATTTAAAAACCTACATGTTGGTCCAATTTCGTTATTGGACAAGGAAATTCTGTTAACTGGTGGGCTCATTTGCATATCATTACCCAGAATGCCTGCCCAGCTCACAGATGTTTCCCAGACCCGGAGTGAAGAGAGCGTGGGGGAAAGGTGATGCTTTGGAAACAGAGGTGTGTGTGTATGTTACTCAAAACTCTTTTCCCTCTGTTTTCTATTAAGAAATAAAATGTAATACAAATTTATGAAATTTTACCTGAGAGAAAAATTTTCACCTGACTCTCAGGAAATTTAAGCAAATGGAGACCAGAAAAAACTAACCATCAGGTAATTCTCTATTTATGCAGCTAAAAGATACAGTAATAAAAAACTTCCATACTTTATTTCAAACATTTTCCAAAGAGCTTTCTTCTTTCTTGGGCATCAAAACACTTTTTTTTTTTTTTTAAGTGATGTTAAGTTGATAAAAGTGAAGGGCCTCCATGGAACTAAAGTTTGAAAAGCCACAGTGAGGAAGGTTCTTAATTGGATAAGTGGCAGCCACATCATTCTTCTCTTCAAACCTGAGCTCATTTAGTCACCATGTAAACTTCTGTATTGTTTTCTGAAAAATATCTAAAGGACTCTGGGCAGCAACAGCTGGGAAACTAGGCTCTTGGTACAAAAAAAAAAAAACTACTTAGACTGTCCACAGTTAAAGATTTCAGGGTTGGTTTTTCTGCTTACATTTTACATTTTTTTTATGCTTTACATTTTATTTTACAAAAGGAAGAAATGCTTCATCCACAACAGAAAGACTAAAAAAAAGAAGAAAATAATGAAATAATACTATAATTGCTTTGGGGACTGAAGTTAAAACGCAGGTGTTTTGAGAGGAACATAAACATTTTTTCCTAAATGAGGCGTTGAGGGCTGGGAGAAGGGCAGTAAAATTAGTGGAATTACTGCCTGATTTTAACCAGATGATTGCTGCAGTTGGACACCAGCGAGTTTTCATTAGGGACTCTAATTTACAAGCCATTCAACACATTCCAGTGGAACACAACAACTCCCCCAGGTCCTAAAGAATGCCAGCTCTCCCACTTTATGGCAGAGATGCCGAACTGCAAGGCTTTTAAAGGCCAGCACGACGAGGGAATGGAGCTCAGTCTCTGTGACCTGGAGATGATCACGTCTCATCGTGGTCTCCCAGAAGGAGACCATAGCAGGGAACTGACTCCGGACGTGCAGTTCAACCACAGTTTGGGAACATATGGGCCCTCAGTGGTGTGCTAGCAGCCGTGGTGTGTCAGGAGATGTCCTTGTGATACTCCAGGAATGTTGTTTGTTTGCACAAACAAGTGATAGGTTCCCTTCTAATTTGCAACTAGAAAATGATGTCTAACCTTTTTCTCTTCAACAATCGGTACTGCTGGCCATGCAAGACAAACAATTTTCTAATGTTCTATGGCATGGAGTCAGGATTTCTGTGGCCTCACTGACATGTGTTGCATCTAGTCAGTTTATGTATTTTTATTGCAATTTGTCAGGGCTGGAAAGCAATGTGGCAAGGTCAGGAGTTCAAGTTCTGCTCATCATCTCATACCTGCTCTAACCACAACAAGGTGAGAAATTGTATGAAATCATCCCAAATCAAGCTCGTCTCTAAAAGAGGAGGCAGCAGTGTGTCTTGGCAAAGACTGAAGAGCTTTCTTAAATAATCCAAAAGACAGACAGAGCAGGTCTAGAGCAGTTGAAGTCCTGAATATCTTGGCATCAAAGCCTGGTGTCTTTAAAGCCTTAGAAGTGAAACTTGCAGAAATTAACACAGTGCTAATTGGAAGAGTTGGTCAGGATCAAGTCACTTAATCCTTCTACAGTCATAGAATCATTACAACTATTGAAAGTAGCCTGAAGTTTGCAGGGTTGTAATTCACTCACTGAGCACTGGTTAGATTTGGCCATAATGTTAGGAATAGTTGGCAATTCATTTGTCAGGTCATATTTTCCATGTTTTACCATTAAAAAGAAAAAGTTCCTTAAAAAACTAAAAATAGAGCTACCATACAATCCAACAATCCCACTCTTGGGCATATATCCAGAGAAAAACTTGACTTGAAAGTATACATGCGCCCCAATATTCATTGCAGCACAGTATACAATAGCCAGGACAAGGAAGTAACTGTCCATCGACAGATGAACTGGTAAAGAAGGAGTGGTACATATATACAATGGAATACTACTCAGACATAAAAAAGAATGAAGTAATTCCACCTGTAGCAAGATGGATGGACCTAGAGATGACCACACTAAGTGAAGTGAGTCAAAGACAAGTATCATATGATGTTACTTATATGTGGAATCTTAAAAAAAAGGAAAAAAAGAACGATATAAATGAGCTTATCTATGAAACAGAAGCAGATTCACAGACTTAGAGAATGATATTATGGTTAAGGGGCAGGAAGAGGGATAGACTGAAAGTTTGGGATTGACAAGTACGCACTGCTATATTTAAAATAGATAACAAACAAGGACCTACTGTATGGTACAGGAAACTTTGCTCAATATTCTGTAATAACCTAAGTGAGAAAAAATGTGAAAAAGAATAGAAAAAATAAAATAACTCAGGAATGTATCTATCAGTCTTTCAATGTCCTACAGATATCCAAGTGTGTCCTGATTAGCCCTATTTTATCTTTCCCTTTTATCTGTTTGCTTCTGCTGGTAGAGGTTGATAAAATCCATGATCCAGAGAATCTTAATGCTTGTGTTTGTTTATATTTTAGCTACATGTGATTCTATACTGCGGTTGAAAATTAAAGATTGTTCTGCACACTAGTCAAGTACTTCTTTGGTAATTGGCCAAAAACAATCAGTGTTAAACAACCACTTGAGAGTCTCTTCTGGGGTCACAAAACCTCAGAGCCTCATTTTTTCAAACTTGGATTTCAAGAGCTGGTATTAAAGAAATAAATATTTAATAAGTAGATAGGCCATTGAAGGTACAGAATCGTTTTTATAAATTCACAACTGAGAATTATTTATTTTACTTCATTTTATATTGGGGGAGAAAGAAAGTTAATAGTTTTTCATTATTTGGTTTCTCCAATTCTATGCTAAAACCTAAGTATTTGTTTCCAATCACAGAAAATTGACCTTTTACACATTTGTGAAAATTTGACTTCTAACTTGTCAAAGAATCAGGCCATTGTGATTTTCATACTTGCCTGTTAAATTGTTCAGGACTTTTAGTGAGAAGAATTCTAGATAGTGAATTTTGAGGTTTATCATTACCTACTACATGATATGAAGAATACCATTATCTTGAGAAAAATCACCAGATGTCCACTTCACTTCATGCTTATTGAATGGTCTGGCCACTGGAAGTCCCTTTTAGGCACCAAAAGATGTCCCAGAATATTCTGTGGAATACTTTTTGATTATTCATATTTTTGGAAATATCTTTAAAATATTTGCCAAGGCTTTATTCATGCTGAACTTGATTACATTTTCTGGTATTTTATTTAGCTGCAATTTAAACCCAAATTGTTCATTACAAAAAAATAGACATCAAGAGCTCTTTAGTAATTATTTTTATTTTTCTCTATGTCATTTTGACAAATGTACTTTTAATTAGGTGACTCAGCTGTTGGGAAATTTTTATTTTTACATTTGAGCATCTCTATGTCAATAGTTGTCCAGGTAGTCTCAGGTTTTTGGAAGTAGGGGTATGTAGGGCAGCAGGAGGGGGAAATTAGGACAGTGAAGAACACTTGAAAGGAAAAAATAACAGTATTTCTCTTTTATGTTCCTTTTTAAAGTGCCTTTATACAGAATTTAACTTTAAAAGAAAAGACAGAAACTCCAAGAAGAAGATAAAAATAATGTGTAATCCCACAACCCAGAGAACTGCCATTTTGCCATATATCTTTCTAGATTTTAGAACTATTGCTCTCATTACATTTGTGCTGCTTCATAACTATTTTGTTTTTTTAAAAAATTTAATAGTATATTAAAGACACCTCATCATGGAAGACTTTTCTGAACCAAGATTTCTGATAACTATAAAGGTATTCCATTATATGTATAAGTTCTACCCCACTGTTTGGGTTTTGGACATTCACTATTATAAACAATACCACGTAAATGAAAAATACATTGTGCTGGATATTTTATGTTTACTGTTTGCTTATAATTCTGATTATTTCCTCGGGGAAATTTCAAATATAAAAACTTGAATTTTTAGGTAAAGCATATGCACGTGCCTAGGGCTTTTGATTTATATTAACAAACTGTCCTCCAGAAATGTTCTACTACACCAATTTTCACACTCATCAGCAGTGTTGGGGAGAGTATTTTGGCCCACAGAGGGTTTTGTTTGTTTGTTTGTTTGTTTGTTTAATCTGTATGTTTAGTAAGGAATTTATGAAAGCTTCAGAAAGATGTTCTCAACAGGGTAGATTATCCATTCTGCTTCATCGGTTGCTATCTATTGCTTGCAAATAGTAGTAAATTCCTTTGAGAGACTTTGTGTTGTCCATTTATTTCACATCCCTCATCCAGTGTGATACTTACAAGAGTCCTGAGATGTAGGCTAGGTCCTCATCCTCGTGCATTCACGTGTGAGAAGGGGAACAGCCTGCTAGTCACAGGTCACTCGCTCACTAAATCATGTCTGACTCTTTGGCAACCCCATGGACTTAGCCCCTTGTCCATGGGATATCCCAGACAAGAATACTGGCATGGGTAGCCATTTCCTTCTCCAGGGGATCTTTCCAAACCAGGGATAGAACCCGAGTCTCCTGCTTGGCAGGCAGATTCTTTACCATTGAGCGATCTGGGAAGCCCAGTCACAGGTCTACCAGGTATCAAAGCCCGGCCTCCAACTGTGATCTGTTTTATTTCAAACTCCAGGACCTGAACTAGTACTAAACTGCCTCCTCATGTCTTGTACTGAAAACTACTGATTAACCAAAGGCCAAATATTTCTGTCTGTCACACTCTGGGGCTTTGCCACTGACTGGTTGGTAACCCAGGATAGGGATGCTCTCCCCAGAAATAAATGTCGAAAGGCTAATCAACTCCATCTCTAGATTCATGTTTTCACACCTTTTAAACTTTTGCTTCAGCCAAGGGGACGGCTGTCTCTGGGCTCTGTCCCCGCTTCCTTCGGAGGACCTGCTGAGTTCACCCTACTACAGGAACAGCAGACACAGGGAAGATGCTTCTGCCAACAACGCGAGCTGAGCTGCTGAAAGAAAAACACATCACGAAGGCAGAGGATGGTTGAGCCTGAACTCAAAGATGGAACTTTCTTTTCTTCTCCTATTTTCAAGTTGTTGGCCCTGTGATATTTAAACTTTACCCAAATGTATGTGCAGCCAGATGGACTATGAGATTATTGGGATTTGATCAGATAAACCACAAACCTGGATGAGCTCATGTTATTCCAGATGCATTATCTCCTGATCTTCAGGAAGAGGCCCATTCAGTGTGAAGGGGCATGGAGAGACTATCCCTGATAGAACAGGAATAGCCACATCTAATCCCCACTCTGCCTGGGAAGGAAAAAGTTCACCTACCTCCCATGTCAGGGCAAGAAGCAGAATTCCTCTCAAATTCTTTAAACACTGCAAAGCAAAGATGGATAGTCATCCCTAAATATGATTCATTCTGGAATTACTAAAAATGGAATTCATTGTACCAGAATGAAAATGATAAACAGTTTTAAATTCCAAAGACAAGGGAATGTTTTTGGTTTGATAACCCCAAAGAGTAGGGCTTCTGAAAAGAGCTGGGGGAATGTACATGTAATAATTAAATCTAATTAGTTTAATCATTGGAATAATCAGGTATTTAAGAAAATAAATGCAGTAATCAATTATGAAAATGATTTACCATTTCAAATAGAATGTAATATGTGTGCAAATAGTTTTCAAACAGCCAAGATTCAGTGATCTACTTTCTGAATAATTTTTACCATGGCTTCATTGCAGACTTTCATTTATAAAGGAAAAATGAGTGTTCATTCATTCAATGAGAACTTATCAAAAGCCAGCATTTTCAATTCATGATTCCTATACCCATGGTTCCTGTAATTGTGTGGATTGTAACTTTATTGACATGTTTTATGGAAACAATTAACTTTTGATAAATGTTCTGAGTTATTTAAGTCTAAGAGAAATGGTCAGTGGATCTCTTCTAAGAAAGCATTGTCTGTCTAGTGGATCGATCTTTATACCAAACTACCAATGTGTCTCACAGTTTCTCCAGTTTCAATGTTCTCATCTTTAAAATAATGAGGAGACAGAAGGTGGGACTAGCTGATCTCCAAATACCCTTCCAGTTCTTATAAAACATGATTTTAAGTATTTATTGAGCAATCACATTGTATAAGATGCTAACCTGCATATAGCTCAATTCTGTCCTGATTTTAAGAGTAAAGCAGGATGAGATGCTAAATGTTCCATGATAAATTTTTAAAGGTTCTCCAAAGCAGATAGACCCTTGGTTATTCTTAGAGCAGTCATATCTTCCTGAAGCTCATAGAAGAAACAAGTTGCATCTCCTAAACCAACCCAATTTTGATGATTTTCCTAACCTAATATAACCTTTCTGTTGTTATTTCTCAGTTTTTCATTTGTGAGCCATTTCTCTGTGGGTATAATCATTATATTTTGCTGGCAATTCACTCTTCCATCATTACTGTTTTTAAGGTGTTATATTAACCCCATTTGGGGTGCATGAAGATGTGTATTTGGAACATTGCTGAGTTCAGATTGATTGGATTTGGTTGTGGTCTGAAAGGCCCATTCCTTTATTCAAGAAGGGTGTACTGAAATCTTACCATCCTGTCACCACAACCCACATATCGGACAGTCAGTTAGATTCATTGAATTCTCAGGGCATAAAATAGATACATATTAGTTGAATTAGTGACTACCAGTCTAAACTAGCTTGACCTGGGACTTCCCTGTTGGTCCAGTGGTTAAGACTCCACCCACCACAGCAGGGGATGTGGGTTCAACCCTTGGGTGAGCAGCTAGGATCCCACATGCCTTGCAGCTGAAAAACCAAAAAAAATTAAAAAATATAAAAAGAAGTAGAAGCAATACTGTAACAAATTCAATAAAGACTTTTAAAAATAATCCACATCAAAAAAATCTTCTAAAAAATTTAAAGAATAAAAAATAAACTAGCTTGACCCAACTCAAATCTTCCATCAGATTTTTAGAGTTCTGTTCAACTGCTCCACTTCCCATTGCTCTCAGTTGTTGTTTTGTTTTTTGCATTCATTCTTTTTTGCACTTTCTTTCATTTTTCTTTAAATTTTTCTAATAACAAAGGATTTTTTGTCAGCTATTAAATATAGGTGATAATACATTGCACTTATCATATTCTTCTGTTACTCAGAACCCTTCAACCACTTTAAATCAAGGTGCAAATATTCCAGCCTGGGGTTCAAGATTCTTCATAATCTAAGGCAACTCAATTTCCAATCATATTTCTAAATAATTTCTTTCTGTTCAGCCATACATCCCTTATTTTCTCCTGAATATATTGTGTAGGGTCCAACCTCCAAATTAATAGTTCCCTCACCAGCTTCCTTCTCTATGCCATTCTTTTAGACTTGCCAGATTTTCAGGCTGAAATTGCAAAGCCGATCACCTAAGTAAATAAGTGACCGACCTGTCTTCGGTATTCTCACAAGATTTTTTGTTTTATCCATAGGATGCTAAGTCAATTGTTTTCTTATATTTTCACCTTTTTATATGTTTTCTGATCTCATCCAACCCAAGATGATACATCTAGTAATTGGCCAAGCTAGTATGCAAATATTCATCAGCCTGGTTGCAACCCCCCTGCTCTTTCTACTTCTGATTAGGGAAAAAATATGAAAGAAGAATTATCAGAATTTAAAAAACTAATTTTAAGTGGAAGGCAGAGAGAAATGAATACTATCAGCAGAAATAAGGAAGACTTTTTATGGGTTTTAAAGACTTTTTATAAGAGCCGACTCATTGGAAGAGACCTTGATGCTGGGAAAGACTCAAGGCAGGAGGAGAAGGGGATGTTAGAGGATGAGATGGTTGGATGGGATCACTGACACAATGGACATGAGTTTGAGCAAACTCTGGGAGTTGGTGATGGACAGGGAGGCCTGGTGTGCTGCAGTCCACGGGGTCGCAAAGAGTCGGACATGACTGAGCGAATGAACAACAACAAAAGCTCATTTGTAAAACTGATATCTATGACAGAAGAAGTCACAAGCAGAGATATCTAATAGGCATATAGAAATTTGTGATCAGAGCTCAAAAATGATCATAGATGATCAGTTACAGGCCTAATTATATAGATTATGAAGTCATAATAGTAAGAATCATGGGATTTTAATTTTAAAACTGATCTTAGAAAATAGCTATCCAGTTCCTTTATATTCTAGATGATATCTCAATATGAGGCCAATGTGAAGGGAGAATACATCATTAAGAAAAAAGGAAGAGCAAAGGACTGTGCTTTTAACAAAAATCCATAATTTGAGAGCATATGGAAGAAAAGAAACTAGGAGAAGAAAAAAGAAATAGAAAACCAAGATAGCTTGGAGTCATGGCAACTGCAACATTCTGATGTTAATATAGATTGTATCACCTGATCCTATTTTCAGACCCCAAGGATCTTGCATCTACAGGTCAAGATAATCACCACTGTGACAGCATTTCAGCTATTAGAAGCCTCATGCAGGAGGTATTTTTGGCACTCGTTAATGAGGATTCCTCCAACAATCTTTTAAGAGCCAAGAGTGCTTTTATAAACAAAATTAATTTATTGAAATATTAGCCTAAATATTGATAAAATGTATAGACTGTAAAAATCCTGAGGTTACTAGAGTATTAGTCTAATATAAGAATAAATCAAATGAAAGCTTATCCCAGATTGAATATTTCAGTGCTATTTTCAATATTTACTGCCTTTTAAGAAAAGTTCTAGTATACTTTCAACCATGAAAGTCTTATTATTGTTCTTCCCTGCATCAAAAGCATCTGGGAATATATACACTTTTGTCCTGTCCCAATAAATTTCCCAACATTTGACCCTATAGCTTTTTTTTTTTTGGTATATGGAAATGTGGAAATTTGTTTCTTGACAATCTCTGTTCATAGTCAATGGCTCCGGTTGCTTTCTCAGACATTAAGTTGTTAAGTGGATGTTCATCCAAATATCTTTATCTGAGACAGCCTTCTTCAAGACCTGTGGCAAACTAAAGAACATGTTACAGCAGCAACTCTGGTTGTCTACCCTGTATTCACTTTCTCTTTCTTACTAACAGAACCAGGTTCCCCAGTAAAGAAATGGTATTTCTCAGCCTTCCCTGCAAATAGAGATAGCCATGGGACCAAGTTCTTGCCAATAAAATATTAACACGAATTGTTGAGTAGGGCTTGGTGGTAGGATCTAACTCAATACACCTTTGTCTATGTCACCCTTTCCAGTCTTCCTGACCATCAGGCAGATATGATGACTATAGATGTAATAAGTCATTCTGCAACCATGAAATAACCAGATCTGTGCTAAAGATCTGGTGCTCAAAGGCAGAGCCATGTCCCTCTCCAGTTTCTAGAAGCACTGTGTTGTGAAAGAAAAAAAAAAATCGAATTGTTTAAACCACTGAGTTTTTGAGGTCTGTTATTTAAAGCCAAGTACAAATCCTAACCAATTCTAACAGATCCTAATATGTGTATGTCAGTGTGTCATCACATACAAATGTACATTCATGCCATGATTTTATTCTACATAGAGAGATGGAGAATTATTGTCAACAAAGTCTATTCTATCTCTCTAAATATCTTTTATATTTATCTGGAAAAAAATGTAGGCCCTTTAATGGCCTGTAGGCCCTTTTATGAGGTCCTCTCCAAAGACCTGTAGTGTGACCCATTTATCTAACCAATCAATTTATGTGTGTGTGTGTTCTGTCACTTCAGTCATGTCCGACTCTTTGTGACCCTACAGAGTGTAGCCCATCAGGCTTCTCTGTCCATGGGATTTTGCAGGCAAGAATACTGAAGTGGGTTGCCAAACCTGCTTCCAGTGGATCTTCCTGAGCCAGGGATTGGACCCATGTCTCTTATGTCTCCTGCACTGGCAAGTGGGTTCTTTACCCAGTAGTACCACCTAGGAAACCCAATCAATGAATAGAAACACTATAACCCAGAGGGACCTTGGAAAGTGAAAGATTTAGCCATGTCCTATTCTTTGCGACCCCATGGACTATACAGTCCATGGAATTCTCCAGGCCATAGCAGTTTTATTTTCTTGATGCTTCTAGGCAGCATTTTGCAAAATATGAGCTATTGATTACTAGTTTTGCCTTGCCAAATGTTCCTCAAAACTTAAATGGGTTTTCTAGATGTTGAGAGTCATGGTATATATTAAAAATCTTTAAGGAAACATGCACCAGAGGAACTTGCTTAACTTTGCCTTTTCTGAAGTTATCTCAATATAAATAATTATTTTTCCAATAAACCCCAAACATCCCTTAGCACAAGCTGGCAGTAAACTGGGGGAGGTGCTTAGACCTCTTTGAATATCTGACAGGAAAACACACAGTGAGTGATTACTAAGCAATCATGTTCTGAGCATGTCCTCATAGATGCCAATGGTGTTTGTATTGTCAAAATCTACCTCCAGGAGCTCAAGGACAAGGAAAAGCCCATCGGGAGTGCTGTTTCTTTATTTGATGTCCCTGTGGCCTCTAGCCTAAGTTTAACCTGTTTTGAGTCCCAACATCTAGCTGATATCTTCAAAATAATATTAGTGTCTCCTTTGAAGAAGGTAAAGAAATGTTAATAATACGCACTTTGACTGGTCTTGTTTGCAAATATCCTGTAAATATATGTAACTTGAGAGTGACTGAGCGAATTCACTGTCTTTCAGATGCCCTGCTTTGTACTTGAAGTGCTAGTTAACCTTAGCAAAGAAATTATTGTCAGCAATAAATATTTACTTTTCAAAAATATCCTGAGGAGACTTGAAACAATATGGGCAAATCTCTCTGGTACTGTTTTTTCATTTAGAGATGACAAAAAGTCTGGGGAAGAAGTGACAGTTTTAAAGGCTTTAAAAATATCTAATGCTTTAGGTTTGAAATTGGCAGTGAGCCAGGTCCTGTCTTAAAGGGACAGGCACTTTATTATACTTTCTAATTCTTCCAAAGTCTGTCTTTAGGATATATGAGCTGCCTCTAATATGACTACTCTATTCTCATCCTCTAGTGGTATACTCTGCTCTCAGCTCATAAATTGAAAATTGAGGATCTGTAAATCAGGGCAGACTATTTCAGAGAGCCATTGTGAATTTCCAGTCAAATCTTCCAGTTTATCTTAAATATTTCATCTTAATGTCACCTTAAGAAAAGTCTTTGATTCAAGTAAGTTACAACATCCAGTTCTAAACTGATTACACTTCTCTACTGACCTTCTGCTAGGAGACTGCTTGTTAGCATTAACGTCACTGCTGCTGACCTAGTATTGAACTAAAAGGAGGGACTTTAAAAATAAAATTATTTAATGATAAACAGGTAAAGAATAGTAACTCAAATGTGGACAGTCTACTAGCTGCTCTATGGGAAGAAGGAACGGAAAGGATCATTTTCTGTCATTATTTGCTGTTTATATTTTTAATGCCATTTTATTTTGAATACCCAGGGTAACAATCAAATTATTCTGGGGTCTGAGTTGAATGATTTGGGTTATACACTAAATCATCTACTCCTAATTAGTTGCCAAACATCTGTTGTAAAAATTAAGCTTATAATTTTCACTTCCTCAGTATATTCATGATCATGTGAGCTTTTGCCAGCTGTGATTGCCCTTGAATGGAATCTGAAAAAAAATTGCTTGCCTCATTTTTCCTTCTTTGGAACCCCACTGTTCAACAGGTTAAATGAAATTGAAGATATTTTCATGTCTGTTTGTTGATACAGGCATCAACATATTCCACCCTTACTCACCCATTAACAAGTTGGATGTTGAACTTTCTCGTCATTTGAGCTAGCATTTAATAACTTGTCAGTTGAAAGGGCTTTAAGTAAACATTTTCATGTAATATTTAATACAATTCAAAAGTACATGCCCTGAGGCCAAAGATGAATAGACAATAGTAACAAGCCTTCCTCTTTAGTTTTATATATATATATATATATGTATTTCTACACATCCTAATCCTTTAGTCCTTGAGACTTACAGGCAACAGCCTTAGAGCCACAAGAATCCAAAAATAAATAAGGTAGTGTTATACGTGATTCCACTTCCTGTACAAGAGCCTCTTAATTGCCTCTCCCGCCCCTCTCTCTAGTTAGCTCCCACCCACAGAATCAACAAAGAAGCTGGAGCAAGGTTATTCGATTTTTTTGCCAAAATAACTTGAGATTAACTTGATTTTGAAACTTAAAAACTTGTCAGGTATCCAGTTTTCCCAGAAAGCAAGAATCCCACTTGGGTCAAGGTTGGGGTGGTGGATGAACTAATGAGTCCACACAAGCCCTGCAGACAGGGGGCCAGCTTGATAGTCTATATCAAGTCATAAAATTTCAAATGACTGAGTCAGGGATGGTAACAGTCATGTGTAAACTGGGCAGAGATGTGAACCTATACAAGAGGAAAGACTAACACAAATTGGGACACTCACGCTTCTACCACTTAATGCACTTAAATTTCCAATTTTGAAAGAACTGTGCCAACCAAGCAAAGAGAACAGAAGACGCCAGTATGAGACCCTAGTCTTGATGACAAATATGAGGTAGTGCAAGGACTATAAAATGCAACCTCCCTGTCCAACCAAGAGACAGAATAGGTATTAAAGATGAGTTGCATAGAGAACGACTTGGGCCGTCATTCCATACAATGGATTCATTGTTTTTCTGTGCTATTAAGGAATCCCTTAAAGGAATTCAAAAAGTAGAGCAGAGACTTGATTTAGATTCTTGTCTAGTTCAAAATTTGAGCTGCCTAATATAGTTGCTTTTGTAATTAAAAAAAAAAAATATGCCAATGACATCACCAGAGGACACATAAAGTGGTTTTGAAAATAAAAGGAAAATACATGAATCAGAGAGCATGAAAATGGAATATCATCTGTTGTCATCCAGATGTCTAAATAATCTCTATAGTTTCATTGCATACTGTTCATTATTACCATCCCAATTTCATAGTGTTACAATGTGTTTTTTTTTGTTGTTTTTTTTTAGTTTTTTTACTCCCCTAAAGGCCTTAGCCAAACTTCTTGTCCTTATTTTGGGCCACTTGCAAAAAAACACCTCTTTCTTCTCTCTCCTAAATTTAAAAGAGTGAAGGCTGCACCTCATAACAGTTCTGTTGGCACAGCAGAAATATTACTCACTCCATCTATCGCCTGAGTTTCCACAATGATTTCTGCAGTCCTCCAAATTTCAGGGAAAATGTTTTTCAGAATTTATCTGAGATATCAGGTAAGATTTTATTTCTGTAGTCATGATGTTAAGTAAATTTACATTCAAGAAAGCCAAGAGATTATTATCCAGATTCAACAAATTGTAAATTAGGGGGAAAAATGTGCATCAAATCTAAATTGTAAATTTATTTCAACAAATGTTGAGAATTTCACTATTGATCTACAGACGCGCTTCCTATACTATTGGTAATTCTCAAAATTCAAAAATTTGATATGATAGCAACCTGTCTACTGAATCCACTCTTTCTTCCTCCATCATGTAGTCAAATGGTTTCTGCCTGAAGAAAGAATCCAGTGTCATCCTTATGCTGTTCCCTGCTGGCAAAGAACAAAGTTGACTTCAAAAGAAAATCATTGTCTTGAGCCATTTCTAGTATGGAAGCCAAAGAGCATTTTTTTTCAACAGTATTATTCAAAAGGGCTATTTTACATTAACAGGCTTTGGTATCACACCAACTGTGGTTATAGAAAGAGTCAGCACCCCACAACAAAAGCCTCAAAGAAAAAGTCTTGAATCCAACCTCCAACTTATTGAGTTTGATAGACTGTGTTTGCGTAATTAAATGCATTACAGATTAGATCCATCAAAATGTATAATCCTTAATGAGAACAATGCAGGATGATAACATTGGAGCTATTAAGCTATTGGTCCTGGAAACTGCTACATTCATTACTAATTAAGCAAAAGGATGTATTCAGCAAACAAAAATGCTCTTCTTTCACACTAATGGTTGACACACTGGTATTAATATTTCCTAGCATAAATTATGGACTGTTTTCAAAATTGTTTTCTCTTTTCCTCTTTCCCCTAGCTTCTGATTTCCCTCAATACTCTTCATATATAAGAACAGGTGAAGACAAACACAAAATATATGGTTTTTGTTTGGCTTTCTTTTTCACAGCTGCTGATCCCCTTTCCTACACTGGGTTGAATTGAAAATCATCCCACTCTCCTGAGTGTTGATTACACAGTTATCCCAGAGCCCAGCCCTTCCCTGAGAACACCCCAGCCTCCTTTATTTAGAAATGGCTTTAAAATCCCCAAACACCTATGTCAGTCCCACTCAAGGCCCTTCATTCCTTCATAAAAGCACACTACATTATTAGTCCAATGTACCGTACCAGCAACACATGAGCTGTAGCACGGAGGCACTGGCAGAGAACACAGCAGAATCATTTTTATTAGGTTTTGTCTCAGCAGGAAGGAGCAAGTGACCCCCAGATGCAAAACTAATGGGCAGCAAACAAAGAGGGTAAGACCGGGTTTCTCTTACAAATCAACAGGCTCTTGTTCCCTGGAATTGGTATCTGCCTCACATCCAAGTGACCAAAGTGTTATACCTGGCTGGGTTTAATTTGTTATTTATGTCAGCTTTGCATATTTGTAAGGTTCAAGGGTTTATTGCCCTGGCCTGACCTTGCCAAGTCAGAGTTAACATGTGGTTCTCTGGTAGCAGTTTCTTTCTAATAAACTTTACTTGAAAGAACATGTGTGATAGATTTTGCTCATGATTAAAAAGAACAGTTCTATGTTCATTGTTCCCCAATTTGGTTTTGAAGTTCTGTTGAAAGTCACCTCTGAACTTAAAAAAAAAAAAAAGGAAAATATTGGATATTTAGAATATTCTCTTTTAAATTTTATGGCAGACCTTTATTGTACTGTTTTAGAACGTCGCATTATTTGTGGCTGTTCTAAAAGATGCACGTGATCGTGTACAGCCAAACTAAACAATAGGTTTCCAAATGGTTAATAACATTTGTGAGAATTATTGAGGTTCATTTAGCAATCTCTGGTTTAGAAAAATTGAAACATAGTTCAATTAATATGCAAGTAAATATTTTGTTCACCCAACAATAAGATATAAAACAGCAGAACAAGAGAAGATTATCTTTAATGTGCCTAGTTCCATGTCATTATTCATTTTTGGAAGCTACTTTGAAGACAATATATCTAATCTGTGGTAATTATTTCAATCTTTCAGAGTCAGAATCCAACTTCCATAGTGTCAGAAATTGGCTACTAGAGAAGACTCCCATATCTAGGGTGACCTGACTTGATCTGGTTTGCCAGGGACTTTCCTAGTTTCAAAATAGAAAGCGCCATAGTCCAGGAACCCCCTTCGGTCCAGGCAAACTGAAATGATGAGTTATCCTACTCTCCCATGTCCAACTGGAGAAGTTTCTGTACCCTTTTTCTTTAGGCAGCTATCTGATAGATACGAATAGTTTATTGAAGGCTAATGGACAGAGACACTAACCAAAATCTAAATAAATTCATCACTCTGTTCCTCAGAATGAAAAAGAATGGAGCATCACCTTAACCTGTTGAAGCTGACATCAATGGTCAATTGTTCACTTTGGTTCATTTCACAATCATAAAATCAGTTACCCTGGGTAAAAAGCATCATGAATACTTTCTGCTTGTTGGTTTTCTAGCTTAAAGTCTTTCTATTCTGCTTTTGATTCTGATTTGGATATCCTGGATCCTTCATGAGGACACCAAACCATGGAACAAGTATCGTTATGCTTCTGTTAAAATTAGGCAGTAGGGAGTGACGGTCAGCTTGTCTGGATGAGGAAGGGATGTGCCCTTTTGGAAAAACATTAATTTTCTCCAAAAAACTGGTGTTGAAAACTGGCACCCAGCTTTCCAGAAACTGTTCTGATAGAGTCCTTATCTTAGATAATGCAATCTTTTCTGGCTGTGTATGGATAAATGATGCCTTGTTATGTCTTATTATTTAAAAGTTAATATATGATTAAACTATTTATCACTTCTAGAGTACAAATAATAGTCAAATTAATCCAAAAGCATGTGATCTAGGAATTAAGGAAAAAATTATTTGGAGATTTTAAAATATTTAGGAGACATATATTTATATATTTATAACATATCTATTTAAGATATTTTAAAGATACATACATATATATAACATTTTATGCGTATATATATAACATTTTATGCATATATGTAAAATTTGGAGATATATCATATATATGATACTTTTTTATCTCTTAGTAACAATGAAAATAGGAAAGTGAGAGATTGAATGGAGAGAAGATAATTATTAAAGTTGATTTGTGATTTGAAATCTTTAAAAAAATACTTCAAGGTATATTATTTTTTCTGAGTCTTTGCATAATATGGAGGAAATTATGCCTTAGCAGGGGAACTGGGTGACATCATCTCTCTAGGACCCTCCAACCTCACCACTTAACACCCATGGCCCTTCTTCCCCCTGTTGTCATCTGTTTCTATAGCTGGAATGCAAATGCACACACACACGCACTTCCTCGCCGGAACCCTGTACTCAGGACAGTGTGTGTTGGTGTGTACCTAGAAGATGTGGCCACACGGCGGGGAGATGAAGAGCTGATGTGAACTGGACTGTAAGTGTGTTATTGGAGGTTTACACATTCCTCTGAAGTATACAGCATTAGCCACTGTCAGGAGAAGATACAAAGCCAGACAGTAATTGCAATAATGGAACAGACAAATGGTCTGTGTCCCCATTAAAGTCATCAACACCTCTAATTTTTGAAAGGAGCTTGTTGGAAATACAGTAATTGTGATTATGTTGTCCATAAAGGCTACGGGTGATCAGCATTTGTCAGCATTCCCGGTGCCTTTCCAATATCCTTTGGAACAGAGCTAAGTCAACCCTAAAGCTAAAGCACAATTTATTCATGAATTACCTTATAGAGAGGGTGTTTTATAATGTTTAAAACTTTAATACAGTATCTAAGTAACACCTTCCATATATAACAATTTCTCTTTCCTTCTGAATTTTATTTTTAACCTCTGCTTTCAAATTCTTTAACATACAGATTTGCCCCAAAACCAGACAATCTGGCCCTCCTTCACCCTAATGCTGTGTTCAGCCCTCTTTGTAATCATGCTTCCTTGCATGTCCTTCATCGTTTCTCTGTGGGCTCTTCTTTCCCCATAAAGCTCTCCTCTTCCGCCTTGGTCTGCCTTTCTTCTTCTTGGCCTAATAATTCTATTTCACCAAGATCACAGTTGGAAGACAACTGACAACATGACATCTATGGGAATTTGTAGAGAGTACACCTCAAGGTTTCCGGAAGAGAGTCCTCATTTTTAGAATAGATCCGTAGTGTCTTTCTCAAAACCCTGAAGACCTAATTCTTGTGGTAAATGCATTTAACTTTCCAGGCATCAAAACACCAAGAAAACCTGTCTCGTTTTGTGGTCATTGGGAATTTTGAACTAACCGTGTAGAATGAAACATGAGCCATGATGTTCCTAGTTCATGCCAAAGCATAGAATCCTTCCACACAGGAGGAATGTCATCCCATAAATGACATAAATAACTGGTATAAAATTAACTTGACATGAGGCGTCATCAGCTTACGCTCTGTTACGTTTCTTCTAAGTATGCAATTCATCTGAGAAAAACTGTTGAAACTACACACCATCTACTGGAAAACCTCATTATTAACAAGATCCCTTCATTCGGATTCTCTGGATCTATCAAAAGCTGAAACGCCACACTTTGCTATTTAATCTTTAACAAGGTCCTAGGCCATTGAGACCAGTACAAAGTGAAATTTATGGGTGAACATTTAACTGTTAAATTGTTCTCCAACTCTTCCCAGGTTACTCTCCACTCCAGCAAACCCTCTTTTATTAGCAAGAGTAAATATAGAAAAGCCTACTGTTAAAACACTTAACAGATCTCCTCTGTCAAGGCCTTGAACTGCAGTGTCCACTCCATTTGGAAGCTTCTGCTTCTCTTTTTCTCCCTTTGTTTAAAATATGCTGACCACGCAGTGACCCCTCCTAACCCATCGGTCGAAAATTACAACCAGCCACACAAACAAGCAGCTCGGGGTCAGAAGGAGCAGGGTCTGCTAAAAGTTAGTAATCATACATTAATTCCCTGACATAATTAATCAAAATGAACCACCGTTATCTAGCAAGAAACCTTTAACCTATTACAAAGGGGTCAATTTGCAAACCACTTGAGCCTGGGAGTTTGGTACAAATAGCATACGCCCTTCATCCAGGATGCCCTAAGTAGGGAAAAATGCCTTTGAAGTTCCAAATCTACGAGATTTAGATATAATTTCATCAATCAAGTTAAAAGCCTGCCTCCCTCCAGAAGGATTCTGTGGAGCTCTGTCAACCAGCTTCATGGAGTGGTGACCGAAAATCCATCTGCCAGGCTTTTTCAGTCCCAAGTTGGCTAGAGTTGGTCTGACCTGACAAAAGAGCCATGGGTTTATCAAATTGAAGAGGAAGGAGAGAGATTTGTGGAGAAGTCTGTTTCCCCCTCATGGGAAAACAGTAAATAGTAAATGAGATGTGTGCTATGTGCCTGAACTGGTTATATGCCTGTTGACCTTTTTGCTAAGTATCTAGTACTTAGACGATGAAGCCTGCCAGGTGTTTGGAATTCATATTCACATTTGCAGTCAGAGAGGAGGAAAAACAGCCAGAAGAATTAAAACTCTTTAGCTGTCATTCAGAGATTTTTTACTTTTTTTTTTTTTGTAGTTTTATACTTGTATAAACGGAGAGTATGGCCCCTGTATTAATGCAAGCACCCTAATGGGATATGTATAGGTGTTCATTGGCAGAAAACAGGGTAGCATGAACCATGGTCCTTTGGACTGTATGACTCTCACCAATGACTTCTGACATCTTCAGAGACTGATGGTGTTTTCTTTTATGTTTGGTATCGCAATTAACTCTTGCAACCCTGTGGACTGTAGCCAGCCAGGCTTTTCCGTCCATGGGACTCTCCAGGCAAGTATACTAGAGTGGGTTGCCATGCCCTCCTCCAGGGGAATCTTCCCAACCCAGGGATGGAAGCCAGGTCTCCTGCATTGCAGGCGGATCCTTTACCAACTGAGCCACCTGTCAAGTCCCAATGGTTTTTTTCCAATGGCTTCCAGTATCTTTAACTGGAATTGGAGTCTTTCATGTGCTTAGAAATGTATTTCTATCTTATCATCATTTCAGAGTTTCAAAACATTAAAAACCAAAAAATGACATGACACATTGAGTCACATCTATGCTTTAAAAAGAGAAAATAGATCAGTATCCCTGGTCACATATTTCAAAGGAAAGTGATGTAATCAATTTCAGAATTAATGTCTGTCAAAGCATTGATAGAACTCTAACCAGGGTTACCTCAGAAACTGATCCCAATAGGAAGGCCGTGTCTTTTATAATCATGTACCTCAATCCTGGATGGAAGGTTCTATCCATTACAAACAGCTTTTTGTCCACTTTTGTTTTATTTTAGTTTCCTATTATTGAAACAAGTACTTTCCACACTGTCAAGTCAAACATACATTTTATTGATCATTCCAGTGGGTCCCAGACATCTTCTAGGAGGTTCTTCAATATGGTAAATATCATCATCTAGATCTGTGTGCAGGGCAAGCTGGACAATGCATTTGCTCTTCCAAACCAAGAGATACTCGGAGACACTATACTACTCACCTTGCCATCTAAGTCTTGAATATGTTTTCAAGAAGAGGAGAGAGAGGCCCAGAGAGATTAAATACGTTAACTAAGAACCCAGATTAGCACGTGGCTGAAGAGGTATTCAGATCTAGGCCAATCTGTCTTCAAACTAACTCATTCCCACCATGTCCAGCTCCTTTTATAATATGCAGCATCTGTGGCATCTATCCTTTTTTACATTTTTAAAAATTATAAAAATAACAAGTGGCAAAAAAAGAAAAGTTTGTGTAGAGATGAAGCATAAATAGAATAAGCCAGAACATCCCCTCCATTTTTCTAAGTATAATTCACCACCCAGAACAAGAAAGAGGGGAATAGCACTCCTCCATGTCCTACCTACTTTATTTTTTCAGCTCCAACAGTAACCTTTAAAACCCACTTCTCTCTCACAGGGTCAAGCCATCCTGGCCCTCTTTCTATTCCTAAGACGTATCAAGCCTGTCTCCTCCTCAGGGCTTATCCCTTGCTGTCCCCTCTACCTGGAATGTTCTTCCTTTCACATGGCTCTGCTGGTGCATTTGCACCCTTCTGATTTCACTTTAAACATGCCCTCACCAGAAATGCCTTGTTTGGCACTCGCATCCGAGTCCACCCTTTCCTGTCTCATTTGGCCATCACATTATCTTCCAGGTAGGTTTTGTCCTCTGCCATGAATCCTATTCAGCATCCATCGCTTATTGCGTTTGCTTGAGCTCTCATCCCGTCCTCCCCCTCCAAAGGCAGCACACTATCTGTCTTGCCGACCAGCCCATTGCTACTTCCCAGCATCACGCCTGCATGAACGAGAGAATGAGTGAGTGACTTTTGGCAAAGTCATGCTCCGAAACAGAGTTTGGGGAAGCTCATTCTTGATTGGCTTGCTCACAGGGGTATTGAGGAAAGAGCGCCAATGGCGCTACAAAATTCTCTGACTTGATAACTGAAAGCAAGGGGACAGATTCTCCTTCTTTAGCAAAGCCCTGAGGCATGTCAACCCTGGACTTTGGACTTTCTGCTCAACACGAATGTCAGGAAGTTGTGCTGTCTCTTCCGCAAAGGTATCTCCGAGGATGCAGATGTCTATTTTTGTGCTTTGTTTCATTTTTTACTTTATACTTTCATTCTTTCTTTCACTGCTGGAATGAACAATCCTGCTTCACCAGTACTTAGAACTAAGAACACAGAAGCTAGCTTTTGTCTGAGAGCCGCCTCCCCATGTCAGGATTGTGAGAGACATTTTTCAGGACCTCCTAACAAGAAAGCCCCAGACCTCACCCTGCAGGTGAAGGAATAGAGCCTCAGCGAGGATCAGCATCAGTTCTTTCCCTGATGGCTCAGCAGGAGAGAATCTGCCTGTTAATGCAGGAGACACAGGTTCAATCCCTGGGTCAGGAAGATCCCCTGGAGAAGGGAATGACCACCCACTCCAGTATTCTTGTCTGGAGAATGTCATGGACAGAGGAGCCTGGCAGGCTACAGTCCATGGGGTCGCAAAGAGTCGGACACGACTGCATGACTACAACAGCAGCAAAGGATCAGCAATACCTGTGAAGCAGCCTAACTGCAAATTGCGTGCCCCACCCCCACGCCAGCCATCCAGCCACCATTCGGAACAGAACACAGAAAACACCAACAAGCCCAGAAACGCTGGGCCTTCACAAAAGGCCCGGCTCACAAGTGCCATCATTTGAGCAACCCAGTCAGACTCACCAGTGATTCATTTTCGATAATATCTTACTGTCATTCACCCAGTTAATGAATACAAAAGTAGATTTTCCCTTTCCAAAGGGCCACCTGATGGCCAAAATCCACATCCTCACCATTCCACGGGGACCGGTCTTAAGATGCTAATGGACCTGCAGGCAGGGCACTTCTGCTTACACATGCCCTGTACCCTTCCACTGTCTGTGGATGGGCAGGCAGGGAAGACAGGCAGAGGGCCTGAGAGCCCCCTACCAGGGCCCAGAGCAGGAACAGGAACGCGTGAGGGCTCTCATAGTGCCCCCTGGAAGCTGTTCCTTGAAAACTTCCCTGAATCCAAATTGAGGCAAATGCTCACTATGCTCCTTCTTGAGAGGAGATCACAGGTTCCAGCGGCTCCAACCCTCGGGCCCTCCCCGCTATGGTGCCTGGTTTGCATCCTCACGAGCCTCTGGACCCCACCAAGTGCCACCCCCACCACCCCCGCCTCCAGTTCTGTTGCTTCTGGGAGACATGGACCCCCTGCTGGGAATCTGTGGACCTGGGTCTCCCTGCTTGCTAGTCAAACTGCAAAGCAACGTGGCTGGAAAAACGTGTGGATGAGATACAGTGCTGGGTGGCCGGCAGCTCCCGAGCGCAGTGCAAATGAGAAGGCGGGCCAGGACGGTCCAAGCTTCCCTTGCTCAGGGATGCAAAAGACCGTTGGGATCTTGGGAGTTGCCTGTGCCTTCCCTCTGCTTCATGTCAGAAATTTTCCAAAGATACGAGGCGGAGGACATGAATTCATAAATTTGCAAGGGCTTCACACCTTGAAACAAGATCCTGATTTTACTGTTGATCTGTGAAGAAGAAAAAAAAGATCTGGGAAGAAACTGAAATTACTACTATTCTCAGAGTTATAAGCAACTCATTAGAACCCTTCTAAAAATGTCTAGTTACGTGTTCACCCTTAACAAGGAAAGCGGGAATCACAGTCAGTTCAATTTATATTTTCCATATTCTCCCTCTGAAGCAATTTTTTTAGGAACAGTCTTAGGTATTTATTTTATAAAATCATTAAAACCAAATGAAGGAGACTTGCTGTTAAATTGTGAGAATTTTGCATATGCTGTAAAACTCAGCCCAGAGAAAAAATGTTTAGCCCTTCACAATGAGTCATGGTTTGAAACATTATTCACAAAAAACTGAGGATACTATCCGTTCCGTTCCATCGCTCAGTCATGTCCGACTCTTTGCAACCCCGTGGACTATAGCCTACCAGGCTCCTCCATCCATGGGATTCTCCAGGCAAGAATACTGGAGTGGGTTACCGTTTCCTTCTCCAGGGATCTTCCCAACCCAGGGATCGAACCCAGGTCTCCCGCATTGGAGGCTGATGCTTTAACCTCTGAGCCACCAGGGAAGCCTAAGGTACTCCCAAAACTAAGTGCTTTCTGCACACAGAGGTCAGGGTGGGGGGCGCGGGGGCCTTCAGACTGATTTCAACACTGCCTTTTAGGGAAACCTCCAATGAGGTAATGCATCATCCCCAAAGAGGAGATAAGACATTGGTAAGAGATTGGCTAGAATCAGAAGAATCTGAGTTCAAACCCCAGCTCTTCTCCAGCTAGCTGTTTGACCTTAAAATAGTTATATGGCTCTCTAAGCCTTCATTTCACCATCTGTAAAATGGATACATTAATCCCTTCTTTATGAGCTTATGAAAGATCAGAGGGTGTGCGTTGCACCTATGAAGTGGAAAGTATTATATTCTGTGAAGATTTACCCAGTACAAAGGCAGGATAGTTGTCATTTCTCCAATTGTACATTTCTTTGAATTGAATTCAAGTTCTGACTCTCCTGGGCTACATCATATTCTAACTGTTCACAGATGAGGAATTTGGATTTGAAGCTACGCTATAGAACCCAGAGGGAATTCTCCCTTGGAGGAATCAGCTCCAGTTATTAAAAATACCTTTTTTTCCCCCTAGAACAGCTATCCCCAGACAAGGTTTCATGACACCCCAGGGTGTCTCAAATGATCTCCAGAGATATTGGAAAATTCTCAAGTTGTTCTCAAATAAGAATCGTTACTTTTTCATATGTTTGCTTCAGGTTTAGAATTGGCCTGTGCCTTATATGGACCTATTTGGTTGGGTGAAAGTGCTATGGAATGCAGAAAAACCTTGGGTATCAAAGTGCCAAAAAGATTGAGAATCCTTTGAACATATAGCTTTCCTGATTTTCTTAATTTCACATTGTAAGGATTTCCATATTTCTCAACCTGGTAAAACAAAAGTAGGATGTATTATGGGGCTAAAAAATCAGAAACAAACAAAGAAACAAACATGATCCTGTGCTGGTATCTGAGTGTATATTTAAAAGCTAGAAGTGTTCATTTTTCTCACTTAAGCAGCGGATCACCACCAGGGTGATTCCCGCATGACTCTGTCATAAGCCAGGGTACGTGGTGGAAGCCAGTAGATGAAGTACGCACAGTTCCTTCCTCCCGGAACCTCTGTTCTCAGCCTAGGAGTCCATCTACCAACACAGGCAGCCCCAGCCCCACTTATCAATGGCTCCCTAATGTCTCAGAAATGGAATAACTGCTGGGGCAGCAACCCCAAGCTTCTCTGAGTAAAGCTTGGCCTCCTGACATTCATTGCCCCCACATGTTAGAGATATCGGTTTTCCTGATTATATCCAGGACAATTAAGAAAATCATGTAAATGCCTCTTAGGAATTAGGCTGGGTTCTCCTTTGCACTCCAAAGATGTTAGCTTAAGCAATGATACTCTGCCTAAAAGTAAAATCATTGCCCAGCATGGAGATGTTGGCAAGTTTTTCAGAACCTACAGATGTTGGGGGAAAAGAGAGAAATGGGGAGATGGAGGGAGTGCAGGAGAAAGGAAGAAGGAGGGAAAGAAAGAAAGATGCAAAGGAGGGAGAGCGAGAAGGAAGAGGGGAGAAGCACAGCAAAGAAACAAAAAACTATTTTCCTCCAAAGCTTTCTTTTAACGGCATATGCAAAACCAAGACTTCTATCATTTTAAATGATTTCCAAAATGAAAACATTACTGACTTGGCTTGAAAAGTCCACCTAGAATCTTCTTTTTTCTGACTGGTAAGAGCTGAGTAGATTTCCCCCTTTGAAAATGCGGTGAGAACGCTTCATTGTCAGTGATACAAAGTCTTTTCTGACACACCCTCCAGCTTCAAATGGAACGGGCGAGGAAGGGGTTTTTAGAAAATGATTACTGCCAAAATTAAATGCAAAACCAATGGTTGGCACAACACTGGTTTGGGGGGGAAGGGGCAATTGATTGTGGAGTTTCCTAAGAAAATCCATTTCTGAGAGAAGATTGTCGATGGTGAAGTGTGATAAATAACATTTTTATATTTATGTGGAATGCCATAGATAGAAAGAGTTTCCCACCAAGTCCTGGGGATGCTCAGTCTCTGTGGGTTGCTGCTGATTGTCTGAAAGTTCTCATTTTTATCAGTCCAAAAACCCTCGATTTTTTTCCTCCATGACCAACCGGGTCTCCTGGTTCCTCCTGGTTTGTGTCACAAGTTCAATTAGGTTATTTAGACACTTCGGACATTTAAATTCTTTGTTTGTGTATGTTTAAAATCAAGGGAAAATGTCATGGAAGGTTACCAAATCCATGTAATTTACCCAAGAAATGAGTCTACTGGGTAAATACATATTGAGGTAATTTTTAAATTCATATTTATTTGCTCTACACACCTCACTCTGTGGAATAAATAAATATTTGAGCTGTGCACTCTGTGTGTTAAAGCACCTCATGAAAATGTATGTTGACACTGCATGTGCAAAAAGAATCTCTCTTCTAAGTTTTATATCTGAGCTGTTTGACTTTCGGGGAAATAGGAAAAAAGAAGCAAATGGAACCGTTTTTTATGGATGTAATTACCTGGCCACATTCCTGACACCCCCCCCCCAGCCCCACCTCCCAACCAACACCCATCAAAGCTGATTTGAGATTGGCGTCTGAAACTTTCCACAATTTTCCTCTTTTCTTTTCCGAATAACTTCTTCTGAACCAAAAAGTGTGCTTTGTAATTAATTCCTTTCAATCGGGCCACACCTCTTTCTCCAGGAGGTATCGAGCCATTTCGGCAGAGTCTCAGTGTTAGATCCATTTAAATGGATGGATCTTAAAATCTGGAGTCCGTTTCCTTTGTTCTGTCCTGGAGACCTGGGAGTAGTACCCTTCAGACATTTTATTGATCATTCTTCCCCTTTGCCTCATACATGCTAATTTACCTCTGTAGCAAAACAATCTTATTATCATGTTAATTAGTGGGAGGGCTGTTGAGGTTTTCCACTTCATTACCTACTAATTTCAAGATAAATGAATCCACAGGTTCCTAAGTAAATAAGGTCACCTATCAAGCACTTGTAAACGTGTTTGTAAACAGGGAGGGGGGGTGGGAGGCAGAAGGCAACATGTTTGGTTTTCAAATGAGTGGGCTGGTTGGGTTTGGCTTTTGGTAGGGCCAGGGGTCCCACCGGGGGTGGCCCAGTCCCTGAACTCATTTGTAATGGATAGGGAACGTTTGCTGTCCACCTGGCTTCTCAGTGGGGCATTTCCTTTAGCGCTCTCAAAGGGCTCTTTGTGGCCTGATTCATTCTGTGCGTTGGGCGCTCATCATGGTCGCTTTGTAGAGAAAGCCCGAAGTGAGGTTTACACTGGGCAGGAGAGCTTTGAAAGGGGCTGGCCAGTGGGTGGTGTGATTACAAATCACCCTGCTCCCAGGTTTCCCACCCTTCCTCCCGTTTGGGGGGCTGGGTTGTTCCTAGTTTCTCTGGCTTGAAAAGTTAAAGAATTCTTACAAGGGGCATTAGAAAATTAGGCTGCTGATGGCAATTTTTGTTGTTGTTGTTGTTAGCAGGTTTCATTAGATGGGGGCGGGGGGAACCTTTGGGAGATTTCACCTTAAATACCAAAGACTTTAAATGCCAGAGTGCCTGGGAATGACACTTTTTAACCTTTATCCATTTGTCTTTTTAAAAAGTCAATACAAACGAAGAGTTACTGTCTCGCCTTTTAATCTGTGACTGATGCTCACACTTAAAAAACACAAAAGAAAGGAAAGTTTTATATTTTTATCCACCAGCAGATTCCCTTTTGGAATCTGGCGAGGGTTCTATTTTGTATGTGGAACCTCCAGGGGCATCCTTGCCCAACAATCTAACTGGCATCTGAAACATTGAATTCTGCCTTCCTTTTTTTTTTTTTAATTAAGATAATAAATTGGTCTTAAATTATCCCTGAAATCAGGCCAGTGTTGATTACAATGGGGCTCACGCTGTGACAGCTCAAGATGATGTTATTTTTATTCCTTTTCAACGAGATCTTAATCTCTCCCTGCGTGTAAACAAATTGTCACTGTAACCTTGTTCTAATCTCCCAGTCCAAGACCTTTAAAGCGTTGGGAGATAACAGATCAGTCCGAGATTTCATCAGCTCTTCAGCGTGGGCCGACAGGACGCGGCTCACTCCCACTGACTCGGTCTTTAAACAGTGAAGGAGAGTTAATAACTACATCCTACATGAAAAGCGCTACGGAAACCTTTGAAAGCAGTATGTGCCGTGTACTTAGAGTCTGGAAAATGCAAGCCAGAGGTCCGGGTGAGAAACGCTGTGGCTTCCAGAAGGGCTGGAGTCTGCCACTTGCCTGTCCTGAGCGCTCCATTCCCAGGAGCACGGTGGGGCGGGCCGCCAGCGAGAAGGTTGCAGAGAAGACCCTCAGAGAGAGACAGGGAGAGCCAGCCCCAGGAAGGGAAAGAAGAGCATCTCCTTAGTGATGACCCCTGCTCAGTGGGTGTGAAAAAAATAATAATAATAATAAAGTGAGGAAGCTGGGGAAAATGACCCAGCAACTTGTCAATGCAACCAACAGACCCCTTTGGTGTCTTTTCACTTTTTTGGCTAGTGAGCAAAAACATTCCGAAGAGAAAGCGAATCGGATTACCTTCCCAGGCATTTGAAAATATCAGTGTGTGACTTTCTCTTCAAGAACTTCTTGTATGCTCTAAGAGGGACAGTTCTGTGAATGTCCCCAGACGCTGATGAGCAGGGGCCATCACTAAGGAGATGCCTAGTGAACCGCAGCTCTGAGCCCCACAGATGAACTGTTTGACTTGTTGGTTTTGAAGTCATGGAAGAGACAGACCCAGGGTATTGCAGACCCTCAGGCCCGGTGGGCCTGGCAAGAAGATTGAAGAGTCCCTGTGGAGGTCTTTCCCCAGACTCCAGAAGAGCCCACCCCTCAGACATCTTCAGACCCACACTCCTTCCCTCTTTAGGTCTTCCCAATCTAACTTCCCCATGTCCTCTGACTCCCCAAAATTGCTTGGCTAATTAGGTTTAAAAATAGGACAATGAGGTTTAATGGGTGATTTTCTCTTCAATTAGTAGGGAATTTTGATCACCAAAAAGGGCTTCCCTGATAGCTTAGACCGTAAAGAATCCCCCTCATTGTAGGAGACCTGGGTTCGATCGCTGGGTTGGAAAGGTCCCTTGGAGAAGGAAATGACTACCCATTACAGTATTCTTGCCTGGAAAATTTCATGAACAGAGGAGACTGGTGGGCCACAGACCATGGGGTCCCAAAGAGTTGGGCGTGACCAAGCGACTGACACTTTTGATCACCAAAAGGGGTGCTTCAACATAGAGAGGGTAAGCTCTCAGTTTGCCTGATTCCTAAAGAAGATGTTTGGAAAATAGATGCATTGCCTTGTATTTTTGAGTGGTAAAGTCACAGACTGGTTCAGCTGTGTAACCTCTGAGGATCTGTAAAACAGATCTGTAAAACAGGGAAACAGCATCATCTTCCTTCCAAACTATTGCAAAAATAAGGTGAGTTAATGTCAATAAAATATGAAAGATTGCCTTGTGTATTAAAAATAAATAAAATTAAACTTTTCAAAGCATGTTAATTTTTAACCCTTCAACACCCCACCCCTCAGAACACACCAGAACCTGAATTTAATTTACTCATAGAATAAAAGCATTTGCTTTGAGGTCTGGGTAAACACCTTTGCCCCCGCAGACAAATGGGTAGTTTATAGGAGGAACTGCTTGGCGATTTTCAGGCATGCTGTGAAAAATAGTCCTGCATGGAGGAAATTTTTTTCCTGGGTCAGGGGTTTTTCTTTTTTCTCTAGTTTCTCTAGAGACGTTTTTCCTCTTTAAGAAACACTGGCTTTTATAATATTAGGTGATGTTTAAGTACCTGCTGGGTATTAGTCTGCTTAATTTTATTTTTCATTAAGTCAAAGGATTTGCACATAATTGGTTTCCCTCCGGGCTTCGATACCCACCTGTGGTTAGCAGCCATCATTGGCATATAGCATTCAGACAAAGGTGGCTTTGCTTCTCTTTCTTTCTTTCTTTTTTTAACAACTCTTGGAGGCTTACATCAGGTCATTGGTTTACTTCATTTTTGACAATAATATTTATTGCACTTTTTTCTGAGTATAAGAGTAGTATGTTCGCTAAGAAAAGTTTGGCAAAGAAAAATCTTATACATGCAATTCTACCTTTTATTGAGCACTTATTATTTGCAAAACCCTTGTAAATCTTAAGCCTTGCAGGCTTACCCACTTAATCTTCATAACAATTCTGTGAATTAAGTAACCGACTCAAGTCCACAGAATTAAGAGGTGGAAGAGTCAAGAATGTGGATCTGTCTTTTTCTAAAAAGAATGGTTTTTAATCCCTACATGTGATATTATCTGTGATAAGTAGGCAGACAGGCGAGAGGCGTGCAGTTATATAAAGAGGAAAAATAAAAGCAACAAATCTGTTATCAACTAGGTGAGGGAATCTTTCCTTCTAAAGTGTGACTTATTGAAGGATGTGTTTAGACTCGGGTTTGATTTCTGGGTCAGGAAAATCCCCTGGAGGAGGAAATGGCAATCCACTCCAGTGTTCTTGCCTGGAGAATCCCATGGACCAAAATCTATCAGGTCACAAAGAGTCAGACCAACTGAGCACACATGCAAAGTGAGACTTATTGAAGGATGTGTTTGGGTCATGCTGGTTGAGAGCATAAATTTTATGCAAACATGTAAATATTGCAATTCTGTTCTTACCACTCATTAAGAGCTAGGACTTTGAGTATTTCAGTTCATTCAGACTGTATTATAAGAAAATACAACAGATTGGGTGGCTTATAAAAGGCAGAAATGTATTGCTCCCAGTTCTGGAGGCTCAAAGTCCAAGATCTGGATGCCATCAGATCATGTAAGGATCCTCTTTTGAGAGACTAACTTATTTTTGTATCCTTATATAGTAGAAGGTGCTCAGAAACTCTGTGGGATCTCTTTTATTATAAGGGCACTAATTTCATTCATGAGGGCTCCACCCTCATGACTTCTTACCTCCCAGAGGCTCCATTTCCTAATACCATCACCTTTGGGGGTTACGATTTCAACATATACAGTTTTTTGGGGACACAAATATCCAGACCGCAATATTAAATTACTTGCTCTCCTTGCCCTCTCTTTCATCATCTGTAATATGACATTCAAATCACAGTTGGTATGAGGATTCAATGAAAAAAAAATGTACAAAAAGCACCTAAAACAATAATACGATAACTAAAACGTGGGAGAACTCCTCACATACATACTACGTACACGCATGTATTACAAAATCAAATGACACCCTACATTTTTTCTTTAGCATGTCTTTTTTAAATTTAACATTATATCTTGAACATTTCCCATTTCAGCTAATATTCTTTTGACAGAAATATTTATTTCTTGCAGTTTCACCATAATTTAACGATTCTCTTATTGTTGTGCATTTAATTCATTTCAATTTTTTTTTTTTTGCCATTTTGAGTATTTCAATGTAACCATCATATATGAATCACTGAATATCTTCCGTATTTTTTTTCCTCAGGCTAAAACTCATTGACTTAAAAAAATATATGCACATTTTCAAGGCTTTCCATAAATACACCAAAGTGCTGTTCTGAAAAAAGTGAGTGTAAATTTACACTCTAATAAGAATATTTTGCCTTGGTTAATAAAAAATTGCAAATCAATATGTATCAAAGTATCTTTTATGCTTTAATTTTCTTTTCCAAACAAGCATGATTTTTATTTCTTTGGTTACCTGTGTCAGTGAAAATTTTTTATATTTCCATTGTCTGATTGCCTAAAAATTTCTATTTTCAATGTCATTTTCCCAACTTTCTATTGGTTTATATACTTGATTTTTTAATGACTTGTTAATAGATTTTTTAAATTTTAATTGTCTTTTAACTATATATATATGTACATCATATGTAATTTCAACATTAATGCAGCTAAATGTCTACTTTTGTACTTTCTCTCACTTCACATTTGTACATAAAATAGAATATAGTCATCTATACTCTTTCCCAATTATTTTATGACTTTATGTCAATGGTTACTGGTACTTGTTTGTTTCCTTTTTAAGAAAAATATTGACATAGGACTTACCTAATAATATACTTTTGAGGATGCATATACACTATCTCATTAAATTCTAAAAAAAAAAAATTGTAAGGCAGCTGTTAGAATATCCTTTTCACAGATGAGAAACTGAACATGCTCTGAGTCTAAGAAACATCAGGTGGCTGTATGATTCAAATTCAGGTGTCTTTATCATAAGGAAGTGATGGGAGTAGGAGGGGGTACACAACTCAAGAAAAACTAGAAAAGTGGATGGATGAGTAGTCTAAAAAGGCAGTTTATCAGCCTGACAAAAATGGTTTTCTCTCCTTGGTAGACCACTAGTCTGATTTAGCCTATAGTCATTTCAAAATCTTGAGCCTTCAGATGAGGTCGTAACATTATGATGAGACTCATAATAGTGTCATAGAGTCAAAGTAGCTGGTGTGGATGAGAGATTACATGCTTCCTGAAACCAACAGTTAATCCTTTGGTGCCAAAGCCAGTCTGCAAATGAACACTTTCCCTGAGTGTTTTGTAGGGTCAAGACCAAATGATCATGAGGCTGGTTGTCCAAGTGTGAGTCTCAGCTTTCTAGCTCTGTGACATCAGGCAAATCAGTTACTAAACCTCTCTGTGCCTCAGTTTCATCGCCTGTAAAATGGGGATAAAAACAATCTCTGTACCAGACCACTTTTTGTTTTTTCTTTCCCCCAGATCAATGAATTAATAAATGCAAACCTCTTTAACAATAATAATGCAAACAAAAGGGCTTCCCTGGTGGCTCAGGTGGTAAAGAATCTGCCTTCAATACAGGAAACGGGTTCATTCACTGGGTCGGGAAGATCCCCTGGAGAAGGGAATGGCTAACCACTCCAGTATTCTTACCTAGAGAATTCCATGGATAAAGGGGCCTGGTGGACTACAGTCCATGGGGTTGCAAAGAATCAGACATGCCTGAATGGCTAACACTAACACTAAATAGGATCTGGCACTCCAGTTCAGTTCAGTCGCTCAGTCGTGACCAACTCTTTGCGACCCCATGCACCACAGCATGCCAGGCCTCCCTGTCCATCACCAATTCCCCGAGTTCACCCAAACCCATGTCCACTGAGTCGGTGATGCCATCCAACCATCTCATCCTCTGTCATCCTCTTCTCCTCCTGCTCTCAATCTTTCCCAGCATCAGGGTCTTTTCAAACAAGTCAGCTCTTCACATCAAGTGGCCAAAGTATTGGAGTTTCACCTTCAACATCAGTCCTTCCAATGAATATTCAGGACTGATTTCCTTTAGGATGGACTGGTTGGATCTCCTCGCAGTCCAAGGGACTCTCAAGAGTCTTCTCCAACACCACAGTTCAAAAGCATCAATTCTTCGGCGATTAGCTTTCTTCACAGCCCAACTCTCACATCCATACATGACCACTGGAAAAACCATAGCCTTGACTGGACGGACCTTTGTTGACAAAGTAATGTCTCTGCTTTTTAACATTCTATCTAGGTTGGCCATAACTTTCTTTCCAAGGAGTAAGCGTCTTTTAATTTCATGGCTGCAATCACCATCTGCAGTGATTTTGGAGCCAAGAAAAATAAAGTCAGCCACTGTTTCCACTGTTTCCCCATCTATTTCCCATGAAGTGATGGGACTGGATGCCATGATCTTAGTTTTCTGAATGTTGAGCTTTAAGCCAACTTTTTCACTCTCCTCTTTCACCTTCATCAAGAGGCTTCTTAGTTCCTCTTCACTTTCTGCCATAAGGGTGGTGTCATCTGCATATCTGAGGTTATTGATGTTTCTCTTGGCAGTCTTGATTCTAGCCTGTGCTTCCTCCAGCCCAGCATATCTCATGATGTACTCTGCATATAAATTAAATTAGCAGGGTGACAATATACATCCTTGATGTACTCCTTTTCCTATTTGGAACCAGTGTGTTGTTCCATGTCCAGTTCTCACTGTTGTTTCCTGACCTGCATACAGGTTTCTCAAGAAGCAGGTCAGGTGGTCTGGTATTCCCATCTCTTTCAGAATTTTCCACAGTTTATTGTGATCCACACAGTCAAACAATAAATGTTACTAATTATTATCTTTATTATTTTGTTCCTTAATATAGTCACATGTGATTTGTAAGGGCAACTGTTTCACAAGCAGTAAGAAAATTGCAAAGAGATCTTCCTGGTTCAGTAACGTGGCCCTTCTTACTCCCAGTTAGGGGGAGGGGGAGAGGAGAGGTGACGGAAATGTAAGAACAGAGAACTACCTAAATGGACTATGATTAATTTTAAGAATTCAGTCTTTTGGGACACACATGATTATTCTGAGGTTAAGTGAGTTACATGTAAGTTTCCTAAAATTGCTAGTCACAGCTTAGTTCACACATAAAAGGTTGTGATTTCTGTACTCATCAAGAATGTATCATAAAGAGGATCACATTTTGAATTAAGAACAGTTTTACAATAAACACACCTGATGGGCTCGGCAGTATCTACATCTTATTCGGAACTAAAATAAGGAACCGTTGATTCAACATCATTGCTGCTGCTGCTAAGTCACTTCAGTCGTGTCCAACTCTGTGTGACCCCATAGATGGAAGCCCACCAGGCTCCCCCGTCCCTGGGATTCTCCAGGCAAGAACACTGGAGTAGGTTGCCATTTCCTTCTCCAATGTGTGAAAGTGAAAAGTGAAAGTGACGTCGCTCGGTCGTGTCCGACCCTTAGCGACCCCACGGACTGCAGCCTACCAGGCTCTTCCATCCATGGGATTTTCTAGGCAAGAGTACTGGAGTGGCTTGCCATTGCCTTCTCCAACATCATTATGCGCCTCTAAACCTAATTCTCTGACACGTTAGCATGCGTGTGTGTGTGTACATGTGCAGTGTAGACACAGCCTTAAGTTATCTAATGTTGGAAAAGCTACAGTGACAGCAGAGGCAAGATTCTAGTCACTTGTTTAAGCACGAGGAGACTTTATGGAGAGAATTCCTGCCATCATTCATCCAGAAACGCTCTCGCCTATCTTATCCCCTAGAAGCTCAGCTGCCCAGGACACACAGAGCACAGAGGGCAGAAGAGACACCCACACAAACAAAAGTGGCCTGAGATAACCACAGTCTGAAGTTTACAATAGAGACACATCCTATCTCTGGATAAGGAGAGTCTCTGGAGACTTATTTTTCTTCTCGGATTTCTGAAATCTCTTCCCCTCAAATGTAATCTCCGTTTTACTCCTTCCACCTACCCCTCCATCACCACTATTCCAAACAAACGCCCAGGAACGTTGATAGTAGGAGAATGTTTGCACTGGCTGGGGGATAAGTCACTTTACACTGAACTGAATAAAAACCAAGAAAGTCACGACATCCCTTAGTGATATAATTTATCAAAGTAAAAAGCTTAATCATTTACTAGCTTCATTGAAACAACACCAGACGATGTTATAAAAACAATCATCCAGGTCTTATAAGAAATTGGTTTCTTTCTGGTACTGCACACAAGGCAAATTGAAACTCTGTACTAAAAAACTTACAACTGCTCAGATGACAGCCAAAGGGAAAAGCAATGACAATGAGTGGTTGAATCTGTATTTTAGCTGCAAATACACCTATGTTTATCGGAACATGAAAAAGCTATCAAAGAAAAAGACAATTTTAACAAAAGAATCTTGTCTATTGCCTTTTGAAGAAAAGTATAATACCATGAAAATCAAATAATATATTTTATAACTCTGTCTTAACAAACGCAGATGTTTAGAACATGATGTGATGTCTGTGAGCAGGATAGGAAATAAAAACATTCTAGACTAGTATGTACTATAATAAGAGGGAGTTTCATTTTTTTTAAAGCAAAATCTTGGAGGACTGGATATACTAACAGGTTGCTTTGGGATAATGGAAAATATGATCTCATTAGCACCAGGTTTGTTATTTGTTCTATAACAAAAAAGTAAATTACAATGTATTAATGCAGTTAGTATTGTTTTTAATGTGCATGGGGATACAATAAAACTTTTATTAGGGAAGTGTGATGGCATGTTTGTGCTACAGGATCAACATCCAGCACTGTTTCAACAGCCAATCATGTGGCCCAATGGAACATTCTCATAATGATGTAATAAAATTTGACTCTGATATTGTAAAATATGTTTATGGTAAGGCTGTTGGGATATTTTTATGCAATCTTATTAGAGCAGGTGCCTAAACCTATTATGTTTTGTAGTCCAATTTCAGTGGAATTTTTTAAATGCCAAATTCCTAATCTGGAGTTTGAATGCTGAAGTGATTACATTATGATGCATAATCTAATATGCAGGCCCCCTCCTCCAGGCCTCACTCATATGGGTGAGCATGCAATTGCCATCTGCAGTCAGAGGTCTACTTAGGCATTTTGTCATCTGCCACAAGGCCACTGGCCACATTGTGGAATTCTTCTCATGGGCCATTGGCTGTTTTCTAAATTAATGATTGCAATGTCTAAAATAATGTGACTCCATCCTACTTTCTTGGGTCCTCTTGATTGAAGCCAGTGGATTCTTTGTTATTTTGCTTCTCCTTTTGCTGGCCACTTTCCCCCTCTCACTCATTCTTCAGACCTCAGCAGCAGGTGTGGGGCATGATACATGCCCATGAGAGGCAAGGAAATTCAAAGCAAAGATGTGGATCAGAACCAAAGGGTTTTCTCTGTGAACACACAAACCCACGCTGTGGCTCCTCACAGGAGCCATGACAAATGGCTTGTTATTCATACAGTGAATGTTGTTAGGTGCTTCTATACTGATACAGTAGAACACCTCTGTCTTAGGAGACAGAAGCTATTAGTTTTAGAACTTTCCTTTGGCAAGTCCTCCCATCTCTCCATCCAATTCTGGTGTATAATACACAAGGGCTGTAACTACCAGCAGAGTTTTCAATTCCTTTAAATGTACAATTCCCTATAATGATTTATATATCCCACCACATTTCCTTGACACATTCGCTTCTGTGAAAACACAAACTGAATTTAATGTTGATTCAATAAATAATTTTATATGAGCAAAAGTTGGTGTCTAGACACTTAACTCCATGGTGGAGATTTGGTGATGATCAAAGTCCCCACTCCTACAGAGCTTGTGTTCTAGAGGATTCATTGAAATAGCTCTACCTACATCTTAGGAATAAACTGAGGATCCATCTCCCTCCCACATGGCTTTGGAACTCTATGTAATTTCATCTATTTCATCATTTAATTATCTTCATTGTCAACATCAAATTCTTTTTTTAGGAAAGCAGGAAGGTGCTTACATAAAAAGAAATAATAATTTTGACTACTATAAAGAGCAATGCATATGTCTAAAAGCCTGAAACCTCAGTATAAATTATGATGAGGATAAAGGAGAAGAAAGGCCATGGCATCTTAAAAATTTAAAAATAAATAAAAATTAAAACCCCTCATTTATTTAATTGATGAGCATCTTTAATGGAAGAGAAGAACAAGAAGCTCAGGGTGGAATAGTTATTGCAACTCATCCCATTGAGGAAGGTCATTTAGGAAGAAGCATCAATAAGTCTTTTTAAATCCTTTCTACTTGTAATGCACAGAGCAAAGCTTACAGGAAAACCAAGCTACGAAAATTACAAATGGTAATGTTATTATTTGGCACATAGTTGCCAAAGGCATTCGATATAAAGATTTTACAGAGGTGTCAGCTGATATATAGCAAACACACAAACAGTCTCGAACACTGTAAAATATGCAAGGCGAGCTGGGGCAAAATATTAGGTATATGAATTATATTTTTTGCCATGTAGACTGAGAAAGTGCTTGCAAGGCACTGTAGTTAAAACGAGCAATAAATACCAGGGTTAATGCTGCCAATGACTTGCTGGGAGGGAAGATTCCGGCCACAGTAATTTTGGTTTTTCAAACCAGGTTTCTAATCCAAATTTTGGATAAAGAAGTGATTAGATTATTTCTTCCTGGTCTGTTACACATGTTTTTCCTCTTTTTCCTCCTTCTCTTGCTTTTATTTTTTACTATGAGGATTCATTTAGGGAGGCAGATATGTTGAAAGGAGAACACAGAAAGCTTTTTAGGATCCACCTTCCCCCCCAGCACACACACACACTCCCTCTCCAAGATAAGGTCTTGCTCTGGAGGTCAAACATCTGTCTGCCTCTCTCCTCCCCATGACATTTCTGGATAAGGAGAAAGGTAGAGACAGAACTTCACTGGGTTGGAAAGCGTCCCAGCAGAAAGAAGCCAATCACTTTCTCTTTCCCTAATTCCTCTTTCTGGGAAACATCAACCCGCATTTGTGTACTGTTACCTGGTGTTGGAACATCAGACTTCACTAACTCCATCTCAGCCAAGGCAATGAAATGGCAAATATTTTCCACTGAAATTGTTTATACCAGTCCTCGACTTGACTTTGTAAATCTAGTTAGAAGACACCATCTTTGTTTCAGTTCAGTTCAGTTCAGTTCAGTCACTCAGTCGTGTCCGACTCTTTGCGACCCCATGAATCACAGCATGCCAGGCCTCCCTGTCCATCACCAACTCCCGGAGTTCACGCAAACTCATGTCCATCGAGTCGGTGATGCCATCCAGCCATCTCATTCTCTGTCGTCCCCGTCTCCTCCCACCCCCAATCCCTCCCAGCATCAGAGTCTTTTCCAGTGAGTCATCTTTGTTTAAATTCAAGTAAAAGTGATTTCACATTTAAGAGTGCTACATTTGGAGAAGAGGAATTTAAATAAAGGAGAGTGGGAGACAGAAGAGGACAATCCTTCTATGTGTGGATCATTTACTCTTGATTTTTGCAGTTGCAAATAGAAGATGATGTGTGTGATTCTGAATAGAAAAACAAATGTTTATGTAATTGTGGGATACATGGTTTCTCTAGTGGCTCAGATGGTAAAGAATCTGCCTTCAATGCAGGAGACCCAGGTTCAACCCCTAGGTAGGGAAGATCTCCTGAAGAAGAATGTGGCAACCCACTCCAGTATTCTTGCTTGGAGAATCCCATGGACAGAGAAGCCTGGTGGGCTACAGCCCACAAATTGCAGAGTCAGATACTCGACTAAGTGATTTTCACTTCACTTTTGGGATACGTGTGATCATTCTAAGTCTGCTAATTTCATCTGGATTGATGCTACTGTGAGTCAGTGAATACGTGGAATTCACCTAACTTCATTATGTAGATGGCAGCCCTATTTTATAGATGGAGAATCCAAAATCAAGACAGAAGAGATGATAAGGTTGGAACCCAAACCCAGGGCAGTGGCTTCCAACCAGAACTTTCTCCATGTCGGCTAGCACACAAGGATTGCGGCAGGGGCAGAGGATACTGCTGGGGCCTCTCTGGGCAGGGCAGGTGGCACCTTAAAAGTTACCATTTCAGTTTGGATCTGTAATAAAGCTTCAATTTGCAGATGAGACCAACTGTAGAAACCCATCAAGACCACATATATGGGGCAGGAATGTTCCAATCATCTGTGTTCTTGACAGTCAAGACCTTCCCTTGTCTACAGTTTGACAGTCTGTCACTGCAGGCTGCAGAAGAGGTGGAAGGTAACATATGATCCTGAGACCTTCCTGTAATTCTGAACTTGGGCACAAGGTTGGCTAAACATCTGTGCACATCAGGTGTCTGACCTGAGAACCTCAGCTATCGTTTTGTATTTGTCTAGTCCTTTAGGGTTTACTGTGTACTTTCTATTATGTTACATACTATTATCTCGTTTTAAAAAATCATCAGAACAGCTTTGACAAATGAGGAAAGTGAGGCTCCAACTTGAAGTTCTAGGTGTGCAACTGCTTATTCAAGTTCTGATCTTTAGCCTGTGTGTGTGTGTGTGTGTGTGTGTGTTCAGTCATTCAGTCATCATGTCTCTTTGTGACTTGTGGACTGTAGCCCACCAGGCTCTTCTGTCCATGGGATTCTCCAGGCAAGAATATTGGAGTGAGGTTTCCATTTCCTTCTCCAGGGGATCTTCCTGATCCAGGGATCGAATCCATGTCTCCTACATCTGCATTGCAAGCAGATTCTTTACCACTGAGCCATCAGGGTTCCCTGATCAGCCTACTCACTTTCAAGTGATTTAAATAGAGTGAGTTCAATAAAATGGAAAAAGATGAAGCTGCCTCTTCTACTAATAATTATTCTGGAAAGTGCTTTTGAGCAAGGCAAATACTATAGGAGATAATACTTCACATAAAAGCATAGATTTACAAAACAGATATATTTGAAAGCCTTTGCTTTGGACTGCAAAGGAACCCCAGGTCCAGACTACCACTGCCTTTTGCTAAACAGTCACCTGTCCTCAAATTTTATCTCCTTAAGGAAAACAAAACCTTAGTTTGCTTGTATTTTATGAGCATATCTGCTATATGAACTGGAGTAGATCTTCCAGAGTTTGAAGAAGTAAAACATTACTTTTATAAATATATTTTACTACTTATGATGTAGTAGATTCAGTGTCAGATGCTCTAAATCCTGAGGAAATAAAGCAGCCCTCCCTCCCAAAGACCTTCAAATCCATTTACTATCGCTCTCTTCCAAGAAAAAGTGTGTTTTGTCGATGATCAGCCATGCAAATACAAAAGCATCATGAAATATCACAAGATTCATATAGTCACAGTAAGGAAAGTCTCAATCATCTGAAGGTTTGAGGAAATGTCTGGTAGTGAAGGGGACATTGTTGCCTAAGTATCCATCTATAGTTATTAAAGTCAGTTTCTATATGTGGTACATGAACTTCATATGGGATAGACTTGCTTATTGGAATGAGCTAAAGCACATTTTTAAAAAGCATATCAGAAAGCAAATAGGTGTGAATGCTATTATTACAGGAAAAGACAATCTCATTTGTAATATCAGTACGAGATCCTCAAACCATAGCACTTTTTTGTATTAATGACAAATGACTTTGGACCCTCCTCGTCACTGAGGAGAAGAATGGTTGCTGTGAGAGCCAGGGTGTTTGGCTGTATTTTTACACATTCACCTTGGGAATTGATTAGCCATTCTATTCTATTTAAATCATACACGCACACCCCGGATGATCTCTCTGCCACCTCCTGTAGAAACAAAAAATGCCATGACCTGGAAGTCACCATCCCAACCAGTTCAAACCACTCCCTAGCCTTATTCCTGGTAGTTCATCTGTTAGGCTCTCAAGAGCCTGTAAAGAGCTACTTAGACTTATCATGAATGAAAGTCTGACATCTCACAATGTTCTTGCAGCCCATGAGCTACTGAAAACCCACATGTCTCCAAACAAGGGGCCAACCACAGTCCTAGGGAAGGTGTGGTACCTGCCTCCAGCTCCCTGCGGGCAGGACTCAGTTCTGATCATGGCCTGCAGGGAACAGAGAAAGAAGCATGCTCAGAAAGGCAGCATCTCAGCCTTCCTCAATTCTTTTTTATTCCTAGTATTGATGATTAGTTGCTGTTCAGTCGCTCCGTCATGTCTGACTCTTTGCAGCCCCCGTAAACTGCAGCATGCCAGGTTTCCCTGTCCTTCACTGTCTCCCAGAGCTTGCTCAAACTCATATCCATTGAGTCAGTGATGCCATCCAACCATTGATTATTAGGGTTGGAGTCAAACTGTAGGATAATAATAATAATTAAAACCACTCCAAGGCATTCCTCACTCCAAAAGGATGAATCCCATCCTGAAGATTGAGGTAAAGCATTTTAAAGAAACTTTGTGTTTGTGTGTGTGTGTGTGTGTGCATGTATATGTAGTCATTTTAAGGATTTATTGCATTTAATTATAAGGGATGTTGAACAAATATTTTTTATCATTTTAACCATCATTTTTTTCTCATGACTTTGTATTAATAATCCTCTGGAAACTCATGTTTGAAATTTGATTCTTTCCAATTTCCTTTTTTTGTTTTTTGCCTCTCTTCACTTCCTTGTGGGAACCCACTGATTTACTACAATTGCTGATTACATCCTGGTTATATCCTGGGCTGTAGCAACCTCAGGCCAGGAACTTAGGAACAGTCACATAGGAGGCAGACCTGCTTTCTTCTTCTTAATAAAGTTGATTCTTATATCTACAAAACAGAGAAATATCTAAGAAAACAATTTGCAAAAATATGTGGAGATGAAGACTTCTGATGAGTGAATGAGTCCAGTCTTACAAAAGGCGTCACCCCATTTTCAGATCTGTCATACAAAGGCATTTCTGTCTACCTAGATCATGAAGAGTTATTCCTATGCCAAACACATGGTACATTGAAAAGAACCGGTACAGGAAAAGGGAAAATGTCATATATCAAGAAACAAAATTTGGAATCATTTCCTCATATATCATGCAACTTAACTGATTATATGGAAAAAAAGGTTATGATTCAGACACTCATTTGTCTATGCCTATTTTGATTTTTTAAAAACACACACTACACAAACTAAAAAATAGTCATATGCCTAGCACTGAATGCTTTGGATAAGCCAGTGTTCCAATAGATAGGTTGTTTGATTTGTGGTTTTGTTTTTAAGTCAGTACAATAGTCCTTTTGTTTCTTTTAGTTGAACAGTCTAGAGAAAATCAGGTCATTTTGTTTTGCACTGTTTTGATTTGATTGTGGTAAGAACACATAGCATGACACTGCCCTTTTAACAAATATTTAAGTATACAATATAATACTGTTCCCCCTAAATACAATGTGAAGAAATCCTGGTTTTTCCTTTTCCCTTTATTTTGTATAGCCTATTTAAGGACAGTTCTGCTTGTCTCTGCCAATTCTTCCCTTGCCACAGCCTCCAGCTTCTAGGTGAGCCCTTCAGAACCCACCTTGCACCCTTCCTACTCTGTCAGAGGGACAGCTCTGCTTAGGCTGGCGCCCCATGTCACTTTGATGGGAGAGCTGCTCTGTCTCAAAGCTGAGGTGTGAAGGGAGGAATTAGTCAGTTGGGGTGGCCAGAGATCCCTCAGAGGTCAGGAATGCCCAGCGTTAAGTTTCAAGTTGTTTGCTCTGCTGTGAAGCTGTCCTTTGCTTCCAACAAAGTGCACCGTCTGCTGGGTACACCAGTGTTCCATGCAAGCGGGTTCTAGAAAAGCAGTGGAAAGAGAAGGTTCGTGCTTGAGTCACGGTGGAGCAGAGGGAAGACGCGTGGGAGATGAGATGCTAGTGAGAGTGAGAGTTCAAGAAAAGTCGGAAGCAGGCCAGAAAGGAAGTGATCAGAGGCACTGCTGAGATTTGGGAGGTAGCGGTAGACATCAGAATTCCCACCAGAAGTAAGATGGAGGTTTGGGCTCAACTGACTTCCAATATCCAAGAAAAGTCCAGTTATATGTGAATATCCAAATGTATGTGAGTCACACATATATTCAGACATATTAAAAGATATATGCAAACAAGTAGCCTAGTGCCTGGCCCATGGTAATCCACAATAAATGGTTAATAGTACCAATAATATTATTATTAATTATTATGCTTTACATTCAAAGTGACAGAGGTTTTCTATTTTCTGTCTTTATCATTAAGAAGTTCTGGCCATGTTACACAATTATCACAGAAAAACAGTGTTGGATGCCAATTAAATTTTCCCCTTCCTGTAAGCCACATTACAGACTCCCAGAGCTTTTCAGACAGGGCTTAACTCCTGTCGCCCCTGAGCACCAGAAGTGGTTCTCAAACTCTGAAGGACAATAGTTAGGAGAACGGGTGGGAAGGGTTGCTGTTGTTTGGTACGTAGCTGCACCGTGAGTGGGAGGTTCTGGGTGGTGCCTTCCCTCAGGGCCTGGTGTCTGCGCCTTTGTTTCAGCAGGACTTACACCTACCCTCTCCCACCCCAGAGAGGAGAAAGAGGCTCAAGAGGAACTGGAAATCATCCTAAAGAGAATGAGTGACCTCTACCCCATTTTGAAAGTCTCCTGTGAGCAAATTAATTTTTCTTTTGAATTTGAGTCTCTCATTGAGATCATCTTTAGCCAGAGAAAAGCAAAGGGCTAAGACAAGGGATATATACAGCCCTCTCCAGGATATCCAAGTCAGGCAGGGGAAATAACTACACAGGTTTCAAATGGAGGAGTCATTATTACTTTTCTAGATGCTGGAATCACTTCTTTGATCATCCCATCATTATTAATGATGTCGTATTCCTTTGGCAACCAAATGTTAGCATTCCCATAGTCTCTGTGCCCAGGGCAAGCATCTTTTCTCCAAAAGACGTTCAAATATACAAAGTGTCATGATGGATTACTGAAAATTCCAGGAAAGCTTTGGTGGTGTGTGGTGTGGTGTGTGTGTGCACATGTGTGTTACTATGACTAGGGACTTTGGACTTGAAGATAAAACTTCAAATCACCTTCAATACATGGCACCCTATAAACATCAGAAGAAGTCAACAACTGTAAATAAACAAGGCAAAAATAGGGAAAAAAAGATTAGGCAAAAATAGAAAAATGATGAAGAAAAATTTAAGCTCAATATTTTAAAATCTACATTCCCCAAAGAATGAGCAGCCAGGGGTAACAGAAGAAAAGTGTTTAAATGGAATGATGCCAGATTATTGAAACATATTTAAGTTCCCTAAAAATATAAACATTAAGATTTAGAAGGCTGTGATTTATTGCTCTAGCTAAAAATCCAATAATACATCAACTGAGGATGTGAGCATGGTCATCAGCTCTTGAAGGGTAAAAATAAGATACACATCCAGGATGTCTGACTGTTCCCTCCCCTAAGTCCTCCCACTTATAACTGAACGGAAATTTTCCCTACGTTATTTTTTTTCCTGAGAGAAGACAAGTTCTCTCTGTGGAACATGCAACCTGGACTTAGAACTACACAAGTTCCTTTAAGTCCATCTTCTGCAGCCCTCAAACAAAGCCCTGTGAGGTAAGCATGAGTGGCCCTATTTACAAGTGAAGAAACGTATGATCAGAGAAGGTAAGTGACGTGTCTGAAGTCAAACCGCGAGGGAAAGAAAACTGGAGCTCAATTCAATGACTACAAATTTCTGCAGTTTTCTTCACTCCAAACCCTTTCCAAATCGACAGAACTCACCATCGAGTTGATCATTTCATAATCTCAGCTCTGGTCAAATGTTGACCCTGTAGATTCTCAGACATGATTATACAGAACTGTTCTATCTCCCAAATAGGCTTTTGAATTCTTTATATATTAAAAAAAAAAGAATCAAGAGCTCAAATACCATCCCTTTCCTTCAAATAGCACTCAAATAGACTTTCGGTTACTTAAAGTCTCAAAAGGTGATGGCAACTGAGAAAATAATGAAGACTGCTCAATCAGGAAGGCCATCTATTTCAAGCGTTCTGTTCAAACTTTCCTGATCTCACGGGGGAAAACTTCACATGATTTTCAAGAACCTTCAGAAGAAGTCAGTCGTGTTGCTCTTAATAGAGACACCAGTTTAATGCCCAAACTCGTGGAGGGGAGCTGACCATTTTCTAGGCAACTGTGTGCAGTTCTTATCAGGCGAAGTCCAGCTGCTGTTGGCTAACTAGCTCGCCGAAGTGACTCCCCCGGGCCCCAGCTAGGAGCAACTAAAATAAAATGCAAAAGGCACAACACAGATAAAAGGCTGCGGAATATATAGGCCTCATTTTAATAGGGCCTCAGCTCAGGCTCTGCTTTTGCACCCTCGCCTAATTGAAGGGGCAACTAGAACAGACACAATTGAACACGTAGTAAAGGAGCCGCCCCACCACCTGGCTTGCACACACAATTAAATATTTGCACCTGCAGTGGTAGTATGTGTGAAAACTCTCTCTGTAATTAGTTGTCAGGGTAGAAATGGATGTAATTTTTAAAACCCTCTCTAATTCCAATAGTTATGTTTAAATAGATATTTTTGTTGAAACAATAGAACTCCAAATTCGTGCTTTTAAAAGAAGCAATTTCATATTGCACGCTTTTCAGGTAACGCAGGGAAGATGGAACGTTTTGTTTCTAATGTCACTCAATCCCAGGAGTATTACTGGCCTGTGTCTTCAGTGGGTTCCGTGTATGATTCAGTCTACTGTTATTCATCCATTTTTCATTTATGTCATTTATTTATTTGTTCAGTAAACATGCTAAGCATGTGTTATGCCCTGGTTCTGGGATATGAAGGAATATACAATATACAAAACAGCATATCTGCCTAGAAATGCATGGCAAAGGAAGGAACTAGGGTTGATGTTTTGATCATATAATTATAATTCAGCATGAGTGTATGTCACTTAGAGGTGATGGTACATGCAAAATGCCAGAGAACACTTAGCTTTCCCAACAAGATCCTCCAAGGAACTTTCTTTTTTTTTTCAGTTTAAACATAAAATTTGAGTTGTTCCTCATCTATGGAACAACATGAGATGTGTCACAGTTTTGACGATAACACAGGCTCTTCACGTGAGCTCTTCAGGCTCTTCATTCCACTGTTTAATTCACCTTAAATGCTGTTTCATAACATGAAAGAGTTGTCCTTTTTAGACATGCTGGATAAAGGAGAACAATACAGGATTTCAGCAAATAAGCATATTGCCACACTATGGGATATGAAATGCACATGAAAAATGAAGCCCCTGCCCCCTCTCCCCCAGGAGAGACAACACTGCCCATGTTTTAGTAAATGCTTCCATCCAGAGGCATGAGATGTCTGTTTATTCATAAAGGACCTTGGCACTCTAATTTCTCACCCTCACCTTCCTCATATTATTGAAACAGTGAAAGAAACTGTCTACAGCTTTAAGGGCAAATCCGCAACATTTAGATTTTGCGTGGATTGCTCCTCTTCCCTTCACTTTGAATGGATGATTTCTTACCTCGAAGAACATGCTGCTTTGGCCAAACACGTCCTGTCTCCTGATAAGCTGCCCTGTTTAGGGTTGACCTGGAGAGGTTTTTTTGCAGCCCCCGAGCCTATGATTACCACACACTGTGGAATTTTGACCCAAATATTTTGAGTGTAGAGAAAATTGAAAAGTCTTTGGGAAGACCCATTCTCTCCAGCGAGATGACCCGTGAAGGAGCACTTGGGCTGGAAAGCTGGTGCCCACTCTCAGAGAATTACCGGTGGTGGGGAGAGTGGGGGGCGGCTGGGGGCTTGGGGCAGACCTCCAGACCCTGAGGTGCAACAGCTGTGCATCGTCTTTGAGGCTGAGGATCAAGCGGAGAATATGAGATAGGCAAACGTTGGCTTAAACTTTCTTCTCTCTTTGATTGTCCTTGGACATCTGCCCCACCTCCCGTCAAGAATGTTTGGCAGCTGTTAGCTCAGAATAACACGGTTCTGCTGTGGCAGCCGCTAGCCCAGTTCTTCTAATACTTTAAGCCAACGAGATTCTCTGTTATATGCCCGGCCTGATACACAGCTATGCTAATGCCTTGAGCTAACCAGCTTTCCAGCAGCCGTGGAAAACACAAGAGGAGCGTCTTTGGTTTATTTTCCTCACGTGCTAATTGGCTTTAATTGTTGGCCAATTGGATTTCAAGTTCAGAGAAGAGTGGGCGACACAAAGGCAAGTGTTAACTCAAAACCGTGGGAGAGCCTGGTCGGCTCTTTTGGTCTCTAATGGAGCAGACTTTATGCAGATGCACGAGTCTCCTGGCCACGGGGGTCCGAGGAGGATTCCCTGGGCCATCATGATGGTTTCTCAAGATTTATACTCGTCCTCCCAGGCCAACACCAAGCAGGGGACAATGAACCACAAATTGGAAAGATATTCCTCCGCGCTTGTGTGTCTTCACAGTAAACATGCAATAAGGGAAGAACTTAAGCGTATTTATCTCCCTTTAAGTCCCAAAGTTTTATTCTAAGGGCCTTTATTTCCTATCATTAAGAAATTACCATGGTGAAGGGAGAAAGCGCTGAATTGAGAATATTGAAAATGAGCATTTTTCTGCTTAGACTCCGAGCATGATATGCCATGATTATTATCATTTTATTAAAATACACGTTTCTTTCACCATACTCCTCAATAGTACCCTCCTGGGAATTCATTTGTGATAAAACATAAGCACTGAGACTGGATGCCTGAATATTCGGGCTTTATTAGGAGAGTGTAAGACATTGATAGTCGATTGTGCAAGGGGGTCAAGGACAGGAGGCATTGATTTATTTCCAGTCAAGGTTATTATGGACTGGTTTTCAGATAGTGCTATGACTTAAATTTGCCATTGATATGAAACGATGTTAGAAACTGGTGACTTATTATCCATTCTCTGAGTCAGAATGTACTGAAGGAGATCACCCCTGTGTTAATTCCCCAAATTCTCTTCTTCTATATTGGGTCTGAAATGTATCTACGAGCACAAATGGTTCTACTGCTTTGACGGAATTGACCAGTCAGTCAGTCCAACAGCTGTCAATTCAGTCACAGAATTTTTGACATTTTTGATTGAATTGGCCAGGTGTTAGACTAAACCCACTGGTCAATTTCACCAAGAATTGTCAAACCAGTTTTTATGATTGGAGAAAGCCAGAATCTATATGTCCTTATGGGTATTCCTCTGTGTATCTTTTTAACATACTTATTTTCTTATATTTTCTGGATCTAGATGCAGAAACATCATAGTTTACACATATATTCATGTATGCATATAGATGTAAAGATCTCTGCTAATGAGCAGTCTTCCTGTTTTTAATTCACAAATGGTATGGCACAGAGCATCCATCCATGTAGCTGCATTTCCAAATAAAATAATTTAATCACCTATCAATTTATTTCACTAGTTCTTTTTAATTCTAGCCATAATATAGCAGCATATGGCAAGGGCAGGATCATTACTGCCTGGCAGATCAGCCAAATAATTCCAGCTCAGTAACTTCTGGAGAAAGTTTGTCTTTTTTCTTCTCCAGAAGACTTACCAAGATCAGAAAAAGTTTATTATGATTGTTGGTCATTGCCTATACCCAACCCTCACCTCCCACAGGAATTTAAAAACCACGAGAGCAAAAATCAACATATATTTTATTCCCTGATGATTCCCAAATGCCTAGAATTAGTACATTGCATCTAGATCCTTGAGCATGGTTCTTTGAGGTTTCTGAACCAGCAATACTCATCGTTATGAGTTTGGTCAAGAATATTCATTCTGGGACTTCTTTTTCCTCTCAGCTTTCTAAGAACTTTGCATTTACCTAATTTGAATTACTTAGCTTATTCTGCATTATATTTATGATGCTGTTTTATTTTTTTCCCTAGACTGTGAATACCCAGAATATGGATACTGCCCTAGTGTGGTCCATACTAAGCCAACCACAGGACCTAATAAATAGTGGACAGGAAGAAACATGCATGGGATTAAGAACACAATCACTTATGAATGAAACAGCATATTCACTACTAATGATCCATGCTCATTAGAAGAATTCCATGAACATTAATAAACAACATCTACACTTCTCGGTCAGTTCAATCTGGATGAGGGGGTGGAGAAATGGAGGTGACCAATGAGCGATTAGAAATGAGGATATGACCATTCATGGATGGTCTTGATTAGGACCCTTCACTGACATTAAGCTTCAGTTCAGTTCAGTTCAGTTGCTCAGTTGTGTCTGACTCTCTGCGACCCCATGAATCACAGCACGCCAGGCCTCCCTGTCTATCACCAACTCCCAGAGTTCACTCAAACTCGTGTTCACAGAGTCGGTGATGTAATCCAGCCATCTCATCCTCTGTCGTCCCCTTCTCCTCCCGCCCCCCAACCTTTCCCAGCATCAGAGTCTTTTCCAGTGAGTCAACTCGTCGCATGAGGTGGCCATAAGCTTAAATGTTCTTAAAAGCATCTATCGGTATAGTCACACACTCCCCAAATGAAAGCCAGATTGTTTTCTGACGCACAATGCTTCTAACAAAGGGCACCACTGAGGAACTAACTTTGCACAGCCAGCTTGCTCTCACAAAGAGCATTTGATAAACAAGACCTCACCATCTCTTTCAGTGGATGGCTGTTTTTCCTCTTCTGCCTCTCTCCAACCTGTCTGATAGCATCATTCCACAAGTCACCCGGCGAGGGGACAGAGAGCGGGACACACACTGTCATTTTAACACTTTTTATGAGGTGCAGCCACATCATTTTTAGACTCTTCACGGACCAGCTGCATCTATTTGCCACCCTTGTTTTCTTTAAAGAATGAAATCCTTCTGAAGAGCTAAATGATATTATGAGTGACTCTTGGACTGAATATCAATTTATAGCTCGGGAAACCATCCCCCTCAGCTGAAATATGCTCCTTCTCTCCAGCCCGGAGAAGGTCTCCGGTCACATTTTCTCTTTCAAAGTGGTTGTCCTAAGCCACAGTCATCACCCTTTATAGTTTGATCTGAGAAACCTCCTTTTCCCAAGCCACCTAAAATGAATACACTGGTGAGTATTTTGATTAGAAAAATCTCTATTCTCAAATCTCTTGTCTTGATCTGTGTTAATAAATACTAATAGATAATGACTATGGGGGACATATACAGCATATTTACCAGCCATGTACAGAACATATTATATGGGTTGCCTCAATTCAATCCTTCCAATAATCTTACTGAAAGTTTTTTTTTTTTAATTTCATGGTTCAAATTCCTACCAGCATACCCTATGCCACCAATACCAGCATCACCATCCACCACCATAACCAGTGAGACATTGGTGTAAAAGTCTCAGGACACAGGTGAGAGTCAGTGATTAAAAGCCAGCAGTGAAGTTCAGGGCTGCTGTTTCATCCAAGATGCAGCTTCTTTTCCAAGCAATGTCAGTTAAAGTCTGCCGTTGAGTCCATCAGTGCACTGCTATCAATGCAACTGTCCCCCATTTTTCCTATCTCCATTCACCTTTTCTCAGTTGTGAAAAGTTAGTCCATGGTAGTTACCGTGTGGCATGCCACTTGATCTAGACAGTGCTCCACATTTAGTGAATTTCTGAAGGAAGTCACAGAGAGATTTGAAAATCTTTTTCTGGACCAAGCAGTTTATACAGTTAGCATCTCTCCTCTGACATCAGGCCAATAATGCTTTTGAAAAGGAACAAAAGCAACCTTTAAAAGCTAAAAATCACATGTGGTTCAGGGCATCCAAACTCTTAAGAGGTTTGTATTTTAGAAGCAATAATTTTTTTCTTCACTTCCTCCATGGATGTATTTCATGTGAAAGAAATGGCAAGGAATTAACCTACAAAAAGTGATCTTCCCAGCCAAGTGTGGAAGCCAGCCGAGCAGCACAGCTGTTACAGGGCAAGGCCTCTGTTCTGGGCTCGCCTGACCTCAGGACCTTGCCTCCCTCTGCCTCTTGGAAATGTCTTGTCCTCCCAGGTGGGTCATTTTCCTTTGAAGACTGGTGCTTGGAAGAGCGATCTGGAAAGCCTCCTGCTCCCCGCCTTTCTCTCTGCGCAGGACAAGACCACCCAGAGATCTGCCTGGAGAAATACTACACCAGCTCTTAGGCCTGTAGCTCAGAAACCAGCCCAGGTTACACAGTGAAGCTGACAACCAGTCCAAGCGAAGACAGCAAAGAGGATTAACTTGGACAGAGTTTGCCAAATAAAACAGAATGTCATAGCACACTGAATTCAATTCTGTGTTCCCCAATATTCAGCTCCATGACTAGGTGGATTTTTAGCAGTTTATGGCACTAGGCCATTTCTCTTGTAGATGTTCCTTGTGACACTAATTCCTCAAAGTTTTGATGCCAACTATAGTGGTTTTCTAGGTGGTCATGTATGGATGTGAGAGTTGGACTGTGAAGAAAGCTGAGCGCCAATGAATTGATGCTTTTGAACTGTGGTGCTGGAGAAGACTCTTGAGAGTCCCTTGGACTGCAAGGAGATCCAGCCAGTCCATCCTAATGGAGATCAGTCCTGGGTGTTCATTGAAAGGACTGATGCTAAAGCTGAAATTCCAATACTTTGGCCACCTCATGCGACGAGTTGACTCATTGGAAAAGACCCTGAGGCTGAGAGGGATTGGGGGCAGGAGGAGAAGGGGACGACAGAGGATGAGATGGCTGGATGGCATCACTGACTCGATGGACATGAGTTTGAGTGAACTCCGGGAGTTGGTGATGGACAGGGAGGCCTGGCGTGCTGTGATTCATGGGGTCGCAAAGAGTCGGACACGACTGAGCGACTGAACTGAACTGAACTGAACTGACAACATAGTAAGTTCCTGCCGGACTTTCATTATATAATGAACATCCACTGCTTCTATGGCCCCAAAGGAGATTTCGTTAAGACAGCTGAGACTTGTCTCTCTATACTGAAACTTAGCTAGGGTGGGAACTGGTTGCAATGAGCTTTTATCATGGATCCACCTTTTGCATGTCCCTGCCTTACAACCCCATAACGTTTCCTCTTTGCATCACCAAGATCTTTACCTGTACTTACAAGGAAATTCCTGGTAACTAACTGATAATCCAGATACTTCTTTGGTAAGCAGGATTGGGTCTCTGTAGTTTCCTTGCTGGTGATTTTTTTTTTTCCCTACTATCATGTTTCATTGAAAAGAAAGACCTTCAAAATATTGTGTTGGAGCTGTTTCAGTGAGTTCCCAAATTTATGGGAGGACATCAGTGGCTTTTTTGAAAATAATTGCTTTGCAATGTGTTAGTTTCTGCTGTACAATGAAATGACTCGGCTATATGTTTGCAAATATTCATCTATCCCCTCTCCCGGACCTCCTTCCCATCCCCACCTGCATCCCACCCTCTAATCATCACAGAGTCCCAAGCTGAGCTTCCTGTGCTTTATAGCAAGTTCTCACCAGCTATCTATTTTAAACATGGTAGTGTATGTATGAAAGATGAGTGAATAAGAAGATATGATACGAATATACAATGGACTGTTACTCAGTCACTAAAAGGAATGAAACAGGGTCCTTTGTAGAGACATGGATAGACTAGAGTCTGTGAAACAGAGTGAAGTGAATCAGAAAGAGAAAAACAAATATCATATGTTAATGCATGTATGTGGAACTTAGAAACATGATGCAGATGAACCTATTTCCAAGGCAGGAATAGAGACGCAGACGTAGAGAATGGACATATGGACACAGGGTGGGAAGGGGAGAGTGGGACGACTGGGGGAGCAGGACATCAGTGCCGTTCCACGCCTGCATCCTACCAGGCCGTCACTCTCACCTTGTGGATGACTTACTCTCTTTGCAGCCCTTCTGCAGGTGTTTGCAGCCACAAGGAAGTTTCCTAAGTGACATTCAGAGCCCCTCTCAACTCTCTGATACCAAATATCATCGTGCTATTGTTTGGTCAACCCAAGCTATTAATATAGAGAGAATGTGATACAGAACACACCAGAGGTTTATCTCTTAACCATGACAACACATGGCACGCTCTTGCTGTCATGGGGAAGAAGAACATTAAGGGAGAGAGGAAAAGACTCTCCACCTCTTAAAAAAGTGCTGCTCCAGGGATGTGGTCTAAACTTGATAGCAGAATCTCTACTTTTCAGTTTGGGGTTCAGTTCTTTAACAAAATACTCAGTTACACAGTGACTGCTCACCCTGGGCTTATTGTGACCCCATGGACCATAGCCCGCCAGGCTCCTCTGTCCATGGGATTCTCCAGGCAAGAATACTAGGGTGGGTAGCCATTCCCTTCTCCAGGGTATCTTCCTGACCCAGGGATCGAACCCAGGTCTCCTGCAATACAGACAGATTCTTCACCATCTGAGCCACCAGGGAAGCCCCAAATTACTCGGCATATAGAGAAAGGCTCCCCATCCCCAGAGGACACCACTGAGATGGAAGCAGGCACTCTGTCACCCTTGGTCTGTAAGGGCGCAGTGTACCTCCAACAAAAGTTTTTGGAGGCAGTTCTCTAAACGGAGGACTCAAAGGCGTAAAGCATGGTCCCTGATCTCAAAGTAAATGATTATACAAGGCAAGACAGAACAAAGAGCTAGAGACTGAATGAAGAGCCTGACTCCCTATGCTGCTGCTGCTAAGTCACTTCAGTCGTGTCTGACTCTGTGCGACCCCATAGACGGCAGCCCACCAGGCTCCCCCGTCCCTGGGATTCTCCAGGCAAGAACACTGGAGTGGGCTGCCGTTTCCTTCTCCAATGCATCAAAGTGAAAAGTGAAAGTGAAGTCACTCAGTCTTGACACTACTGATATTTTAGACTCTTTGTGGTGGGGACCATCCTGTGTATCGTGATGTGTTCAGCAGCATCTTTGAGTTCTACTCATTAGAGGCTGGCAGCCCTTTAGTTGTAACAACTGAAAAAACATCTCTAGGCATTATTCCAAATGTTCCTTGAGAGGCAGGAACATCCTCAATTGAGAACCTCTGTTACAGGCCAACAGAAATGAGAAAGATGTCAAGTGAGAGAAAATATAAAGTCTGTGGCAGGAAAAAGAGTAAAAAGCACATTCCAGGCAAGAGAATCAGAGAAACAAGAGTCCAGGGCCTCGCAGGGCCTCGGCATAAATACAACCGCCTTATGCAGGCATTCAAGGTATTTGGAGATGGACCCCACCCTATCTAGTCAAACTCATTTTGTACTTCAACCCTTCCCAACAGCTCACACTCCAACCACACCAAATAAATCATCATTACAACAACACACTCTTGTTTTTCACACAGTCCTGGGATTAGCTATGCACAGGGTTCCTTTGGTTCAAAAATCAGTTCTGTGTTTTAGACCTGAGCCCAGAGGGCAATTCCTAGGTGAAGCTTTGCACAACTCCCAAGCCTGCATTTCCTCCCACAGTTGTTATGTGGGTCCTTAAAGCCTGTCTTCTAGATAAACTGCAGAGCTGAAATTCTCTCTGTCCCCTGTTGATCTTTGAAACTCTAGTAGATGACATCGTGTTCTGCAAATAATAGGCTTAATATGAGTGTTCTTTGAAAGAAAAAGAGGCAAATATGGTTCAAAAGAAACCGGTAGTCTGTGTAAGTAAAAAAAAAACGTCATTTAACAAATAATTTATTGAGCAACTATTATACACTGGCATCATACTAGCCCCTGTGGATAGGATGTATGTGTTCAGTTGCTTCAGTCATGTCCGACTCATTATGACCCCATGGACTGTAACCCACGAGGCTCCTCTGTCCATGGGATTCTCCAGGCAAGAATACTGGAGTGGATTGCCATTTCCTCTGCCAGGGGATCTCCTGACCCAGTGATCAGACCCAGTGAACAAACCTGTCTCCTGCAATTCCTGCATTGTCAGGCAAATTCTTTACCACTGAGCCACCAGGGAAACCTGTGGATAGGACACTGTTCCAGAAATTGATTATTGCTATGCTAGCACTCAGAGTCTAATTGAGGAGAGGGCAGATAGTATATATTTTAATATAAATTTGAGATCGTAATAAGTGCTATAATAATGTTGATAGTCTTGTGATGTGATGAAGAGAGACAGGGATGGAACTAGGTTAGATACAGAGGTCCAGGGATGCTTCTTTGAGAAGGTGACCTTTGAGCTAAACCTTAATCCATAAGAAGGGTTCAGCCATGTTAAGAGCTGGGCTGACAGCATTCTTGGGAGAGGAATACTGAGAAGTTCATGAAGTGGTAAATGGTTCATCTTGATTTAAAAAAAAAGAAGTCAATATTTCTAGAATACATGAGTTATGGAAATTAAGGTAGAAAAATGAGATTAGTTACAAATAATTTTGAATAGTAGTAGAAGCGGAACCAGCTAAGAGCTCAAGCTACACACAAATATATATATATATAAAATTGTGACTCAGATGGTAAAGAATATGCCTGCAATGCAGGAGACCTAGGTTCAACCCCTGGATCAGGAAGATTCCCTGGAGAAGGGAATGGCAACCCACTCCAGTATATATACATTTATGAAAATCATAATCTTTAGGTCCATGGAAATAATAATACTATAGGTTGTAGGTTATAGAGTCCTCGCTTTGCAACTTATTGAATCCCAAGATGCCCCTAAAAGATGAGTATTATTATTTTTCTTATTTTTTTTCAATTGGGACACTATGTGATTTCTCCAAGATCATACAATTAATGAGTGACAGAGCCAAGTATCAAATACACATCTCCCCCCACCCTGAACATTTTTTAAATTGTCCGGAAAAACAAAAACAGATGATTTCTTTCTTTCCAGGACATAACAACTTCCTAATTGTTTTAGTAGTTCTATTCATTACATTAAACATAAATAAATAAATTAGAATAACTATGAATCGCCTAGTCAATGCACAGGTGAATCAGGATCCACGCATTTTCAGTAACTCCAATTATGCTCTGGGTCACACAGTTTGTAATACAAAAATGTGTTACTACCTCTGATAGCAATTTTCTTCTCTGTGGTTGTGAAGGGGAGGCTTCTTGGTACAGAATGCTTGAAATGTGGGAGCATTCCTGTCTTTAAATTTAAAAAACCCCAAAACTGGGAACTCACTAACCCCTCACTGGTGACCCTTTATAAAGGTATAGAACAGCAACAAATACAAGAGGCAAAGGAGGGACATCCCACCCTGATCATGGTAGCAAGAAATGAAGAGGAAAAATTCCCATGAGATATGCTAGACATGCTTAAAATAAATCCTGTGCCATCACTAAGAAGGAATTGCTAAAGGGAGTCTGCCTAAAACATTCAGTTAAAGGTTGGAGCTTGAGGGACTTGCCTGGAGATCCAGTGGTTATAATTTGACCCTTCTACTGCAGGCCAAACAGGTTGGACCCCGGTCTGAGTACTAAAATCCTGCATGACCTTAGGCCAAAAAAAAGAGAGAAAATTGCTTGAATGTAATAAAAATGAAAATATTACATATTGCCTTAAAAAGAAAATTAAAACAAAACAAGGATTGGAGCTTGAGCTTCCCACGAGTGAAAAAAGGTTTGATTTGACTTAGATATATTTGCATTCTATAATTCATCTCTACCTTTATTCAGGTTTTAGGTTACCAGTTGTCAGTGTGTGCATGCATGCTCAGCCGTGTCCAACTATCTGTGATCCCAGAGACTGCCAGGCTCCCCCCATGGGGTTGTCCTGGCAAGAATACTGGAGTGGGTTGCCATTCCCTTCTCCAGGGGATCTTCCCAACCCAGGAATTGAACTCACGATTCCTGCATTGCAGGTGGATTCTGTAGACAGATGTAGAGACTAAAGCCAGGGGGTGGGATATTAGTCATTGCTTCCTGGGATGCCCTTCCCAGTTTGTCTTTTCAGGATGAATGCAGACTGCATCCTAACAAACCATGAGTAGCTGGGTGCTGGCCGCTGTTGTGGGGGCCGCCAGTGTTCCTCGAGGCGGTGGTCTCTTCAGGAGGGCATTGGATTACACCGCCCAGCAGCCACCAGCTCTTCCTTTGGCCTCGGCTAACTTTACAGTGGTGCCTTTTTTTTCCCTACACAGCAGGCTCCACTAGCTCCTCTTTGGCTGCTGGGATGGAATGTTAGGAGTCAGGGGGTATGGGGCTCAAATTGATAACTGTGTCCATTGACTTTCCATTCCCCATTTCACCTCTTTCATTCTGTCAGGGAGCTTTGTCCCAGAGAAGGAGATTATGCAGTGGACTGAGGAGGAGATGGAACTTCAGAAAGATAGAGCGCACAAAAAAGTGTGACAAATTGCGATGACAGGGCTGCGATGGTCACTTGTGATGGAGTGAAATTAAATCCCTAGCCAAACAATACTGCTTTCTTCTATGTCTATGGGGACCCTTGTTGGGCCTGGATTGAGAGAGAAAGTCAGAAGAAGGGAGTAAGAAAGATGCATTCACCCAGTCAAAAGGATATTTTTTTCCACATTCATTGGATTTACTTTCCTCAACAAAATGGCACTATAACACGTATCTGGATATGTGGCAGACGTATTAACATCCCTAAGCACTTCTGTAAGACCTGAGGACATCCTTTGTGTCTCACTAGTAATTTTAATGATAACCCCAAGTGTAAGACGCAAGACCACATTTTTCTTTCCTCACCTCCAATGTCTCGACTCCCACTGTTCTAAAAAATTGTACTGGAATCCTGGTCAAAAAGATATGTCTGCATAAGCACTTCAGGTCCTTGTTTTTCTAGAGATCACGAGCCTGGTTCACCCAGCACCCTCTTTCCACTTGATGGCTTATTTCAGGACCCTGAATATTCATTGGAAAGACTGATGTTGAAGCTCCAATACTTTGTCCACTTGATGCAAAGAGCAGACTCATTGGAAAAGACCCTGATGCTGGGAAAGACTGAGGGCAGGAGGAAAAGGAGGCAACAGAGGATGAGATGGTTTGATGGCTTCACCGATTCAATGGACATGAGTTTGAGCAAGCTCCGAGAGACAGTGAAGGACAGGAATGCCTGGCGTGTTTTAGCCACGGTGTTGCAAAGAATTGGACGGGACTTAAAGCTGATCGCCGAAGAATTGATACTTTCGAACTGTGGTATTGGAGAAGACTCTTGAGAGTCCCTTGGACTGCAAGGAGATCCAACCTGTCCATTCTAAAGGAGATCGGTCCTGGGTGTTCATTGGAAGGACTGAGGCTAAAGCTGAAACTCCAATACTTTGGCCACCTCATGCGACGAGCTGACTCACTGGAAAAGACTCTGATGCTGGGAGGGATTGGGGGCAGGAGGAGAAGGGGACAACAGAGAATGAGATGGCTGGATGGCATCACCGACTTGATGGAGGCGGGTTTGAGTGAACTCCGGGAATTGGTGCTGGACAGGGAGGCCTGGCGTGCTGTGATTCATGGGGTCGCGACTGAGCGACTGAACTGAACATTAGACTGAACAACAATGACCAAGGCCCTGAACAGAATTGTTAATCTGCATTGCTGCCTACAAATGCTTGGTAATGTAGATCCAGATTTCCAGGCCTCATTGAACTCAGAACAGAGAGAAATTACTGGACATTTTGTTATGAATCCCACCTTTTGAAGCCGACCCTGCCCCAGGTACCCATCTCAGCTCACCTCACAAAATCAAAAGAGCTGCTTACCCAAGACCTGGACAAGGAGATGTCCTGGCATGTCTCCCCATCTGTGGGAATTCCCTCAAAAGATTTCGGTGTCAGGAAGGGATTGAATTAAGCTGATTGAAGCTGAGTGGCAGACATGAATCACATTTGTAAAGCATTCTTTATTGTGGCAAAATTCATATAACATAAAGTTTACCATTTTAACCAAAGTATACAGTTCAGTGGCTTTTAGATCACAACATTGTGCAACCATGAGCACTGTTTAATTCTAGAACATTATTATCACTCCAAAAATAAACCCTATTTTTATCAGTCCTAAAATAAGCCTTGATCACTCCCGTTTCCCCCTTTCTCCAGGCCCTGGCAATCACTCATCCGCTTTCTGTCTCTATGGAGATTCCTACTTTGGACATAGAAAAAATTACATGCTATGTTTCCTTTTGTGTCTAGCTTCTTTCATTTACAATAATGTTTTCAGAGTTTATCTACATTATAGCATGTATCAGTATTCCATTCCTTTTTATAGCTAAACAATATACCATTGTATGGATATATCATATTTTGTGTATCATTCATCAGTTGATGGTATGTGGATGGTTTCCACTTTCTGACCATTAGGAATAATGTGTGTAGCAGCTTTGTTTGAATACGTGTTCAATTTGTGAACGTATATAACAAGGAGTAGATCTGCTGAGGCATATGGTAATTCTGCGTTTCACTTTCTGAGGAATCACCAAGCTGCCCTCCACAGTGGCCACACCGTTTTACATTTCCATCAGCAAAGGAATGAGGCTTCCAATTTCTCTGCACTCTCACCAACACTAGCTATTTTCTATTTTTTTAGTAGCCATCCTAGTAGTGAAGTGATACTTTCTTGTGGTTATTTTTTATTCAAACTTATTTTTTTAAATTGGAGCGTAATCGCTTTACAATATTGTGTTGGTTTCTGCCATACAGCAGCATGAATCAACCATAGGCATATGTATGTCCCCTCCCTCTTGAACCACCCTCCTACCCACTACCCTCCCTGTGGTTGAGATTTGCATTTCCTTAAGGGAATGGCAACCCACTCCAGTACCCTTGCCTGGAAAATCCCATGGATGGAAGAGCTTGGTAGGCTACAGTCCATGGGGTCGCAAAGAGTCGGACACGACTGAGCGACTTCACCTTCACCTTCACCTTCAACTATTAATGTTGATTATCTTCTCACGTGCTTACAGTCCATTTGTATACTTTTATTTTAGAAGTGTCTTTTTCAGTCCTTTGCTAATTTTTTAATGTAAGTTATTTGTCTTTCTGCTATTGAGTTACTGCATTTAGACAGAACAGTGACAAACATTTCAGAAGATCAACACTGTGGGTCATGAGTAGCACAGAGAAAAAGCAAGAGAGTTTTCACTGTGAGCTGTGGCATAAAACCTATATTTCACCCTCATTCTGTCACTCGAGGCAGCAAGAATGTGGGCAAGTCCTTACAATCATGGAGTCTGTAGACGGACAATACTGCGGCTGACCTTCAGGGGTTAATATGAAAATTAAATGAGATAGTATACATGAAGCTGCTGGCACCATGCCTGGAGTAATGCAGTTGCTTGATAGCAGACACAGGGCTTGGATATTCAACTTGCCATTGTGAATGGCACCAGGGGGAAAAGGGAAACTGAAGATTCAGTGCTAAATATGCAAACACCCAGGACCAAATACATTCTGGACAGAATGACTGCTTCTGCTTACCTTTCCATGGGAAAGCCTGGAGAATCAGTCCCACTACTCTTTGTCACTTACAAGGAATGTTAGCAGGAGACAACTCAAAACCAACCAACCAAACAAACAATCAAAAACTTGAAGAAGGATTTGAGGGGAGCATTTTAGCCCACAGTTTATAGGCTTCTACTCTTGAGTAATTCAAGCAGTCAGTTGATAAATATGTATTAAGCATCCACTCTATGCCACGGATGCAAATATACAGAAAATACAGTGCCCGCCCTCAACAGGACATGGAGATGCAGTGATGAACAGGGAAAGATGAGCCTTCTTCTTGCTGCCCTAAAGGGATCAGCCCAGCAACAGGCTGAGTTTAAATCATCATTAGTAGAGAACTCTTCAAGTCGAAAAATGCTAGGTTGACAATATCAACCTGTCTAACTAAGTATGTTAAACAGTTGCAGAGACAATCTTTGGATCATTTTCTTAAGAAAAAAATTGCCAGTTTTGTTTTGGATCTGTGGTTTGAACAAATATGGTATTTTAACTTTATTAATCTATCAGAAGAGAGGTGTCAAGATGCTTTAATCACTTTCTTTTTTGATTCTGATTTATTTTCTCTAGTTAAGGAATATAAAGTAAATGATTTAAAAACTAGTAAATTCTTCCAGTTTAGAAATTATATCAATCACCATTTAATTTATCTAGAGGGGCAAACTTGTCCAAGGAGCACAACAAAATACTGAGTTAAAAAGAGTTGATTTATGACATAGAAAACAAACTTTCGGTTACCAAAGAAGAAGGGCAGACGAGGGATAAATTGGGGCTATGAAACTGACCAAAAAAATAAAAATGTCGATTGACTAGCACATGAGTTGTGTTCATGTGCAAAATAGCTCTGTTTTGGTTTTGGTCCATTTATTTAGATCTACAGGTTAAGTTTGGGAAAATCAGGCATGTATTTATGATCAATTGCTCTAGAACTTAAATGCTGAAATAATGAGGTCAAATTTTTAGTATTTTTAAAGTATTCAGCTTTTGTCATTAGGGTATCTGGATCTAGAAAATACTTTGAGACTTAAATGCTGAAATAAGGAGGTTATACTTTTAATTTTTATTGCACTCAGCATTTGTCAGGAGGGTATCTAGATCCACAAAATACTTTTGCCCTCTGTTCCCACCACCCACTCACCAACTTACAACCACAGAGAAAGTTGAAAGTGAGTTTGAGTTGTATGGGTAAACAGCCAGGTAGCCAGACACAGTCTTGGGTTATTGCACCATCGGTTCTATCTACTGAAGTTCACTGTCCCAGTTTGTATGGCTATTGTCTCTATTAGTATAACACTTTGGGTTCGTTTGGAAGCAACTCGGTTCGAGCTGAGAGCATTTTTGTATTCCGGTCCTCCCACCATTTCTCTCTCTTCTGTCCCCTCCTCCTTCCTGCTCACACCCTGACTTCAGTTGCCATGGCCAGACTTTAAAAACATTTCAGACTTAAAAGGTTAAGATCTAAGGGCTGCTGATTTTATCTGGGCTTTTAACTAACACAGGCAGGTGGATTAGAGATCTGTGTACAATCCCTACTCTAGACACTTGGGTAAATATGCACAAGTGCTGGGGCAGCCGAGGAAGCGATCCGATGTTATTGTCTATTAATTCCAAAGTGGAGATTAAAGAAATCAGTAGTGTAAATATCAAAAAGGATTTCCACTTACATATAAGAACGTTACTCAAGCAGGCTGCTCATTCCAAATTATGTGAAGGCTTTTGGCTTTAAGAAAAGTGTGAATTTGTTTTTGCTTGAAATTTGCATATTTTTCGGTCTCTCTTTGTCTGCAAGGAGGGTACTAACCCTACCAAGAATTCTGTTCACATGGTAGCAATTTGTGCTGCTGATAGCTTCCATGTAGCTTTACCACAATAACATGTATTTGCCAGAGTTGTAATGTAGAGTCACATTTTATTTTTTTGATCTCTCTTTATGTAACATTTCCTAGAAATGCCAAAATACGGGGTGAAGGAAGCTGTGTATCAAGTTCAGAGCATTTCTAACTTTAGACAGGATTCAATCCCCACCTCACTCTGCCGACTTGCCCTGTAAGTTTCAGAATCCAGGCTGAAGTGAAGCCACCTTGTGCCACCACAAATGAATACCAGCTGATGACTGGAGAAGTTAAAGGCGAACCCAGTGATTTTCCACCCTGCTGCAAGTGGGCTGGGACAGACCTTCCTAAGCTGTGCTTCAGGGAGGGAAATGTCAATTAAAGTGCAGGTGCCCCAGTTTCAGCAAAAGTCATCAAGAATCACCATTAGCTTTTATTATACGATATGTGCATTGAAAACATACACGCAGGCTCACACAGCTTTTTAATCAGCCCAGCGGCACGGCCAACAGTAGAAAGAAAAGAGTCTCTGCATTTTCAGAAGTTGGAATATGAGGTGATTATTTTCCGCCCTGTTTTTTGAGACCCTGATCACAGATCTCAGGAAATCTTTAGATGAATAGAGAATAGAGTCTCTAGACTCAGAGAATAGAGTTTCCAAATAGTCTAACAAAATCAAAAGCTGCTCTATCACTCACTTCTGAGTGATTGTGTCTCACAAGGAGAAAAAAAAACAAAACAACACATTATCAAAATGCTATGAATGAGGATATAGGACATCACTATATAATACCCCCCAAACAGCCAGTTCTAACTAGATACCTAGTCATTATGCATTAAACCTATTAAACCTATTTTGGCATAAGTTAGGTCAAAGGTCTGGAGAAGGCAATGGCAAGCCACTCCAGTACTCTTGCCTAGAAAATCCCATGGACAGAGGAGCCTGGTAGGCTGCAGTCCATGGAGTCGCCACGAGTCAGACATGACTGAGCGACTTCACTTTCACTTTTCACTTTCACACATTGGAGAAGGAAATGGCAACCCACTCCAGTGTTCTTGCCTGGAGAATCCCAGCGAAGGGGGAGCCTGGTGGGCTTCTGTCTATGGGGTCACACAGAGTCGGACACAACTGAAGTTACTTAGCAGCAGCAGCAGCAGCAGCAGGTCAAAAGTCAGAGACCATTTAGAAGAGGAGCACCCAGTAACTGACCCATATTTATCTAAAACATTGGAATTGAGGGGAATGAAAGAGGGGAGTGGCTGCCCTCCAGAAGAGGATGTTAGATTACAAAGGGGGAAGAGGAGTTGGAGAGGAATAAAATAGGAGGTTGGGATTAACACAGACACACTACTATATATAAAATAGGTAACCAAAAAGGGCCTACTGTATAACACAAGGAATTATGCTACATATTTTGTGATAACCTATAAGGGAAAAGAATCTGAAGGAGTAATACATCCATATATATGTATAATTGAATCTGCTGTACACCTGAAACTGTCATAACACTGTAAATCAACTACAAGTACTTTAATTTTTTAAAGAAAGAAATAATATAGAGAGAGAGAAAAAAAAGAAATCTTCCTCCATCAAAAACATGACTTCACTACTGGCTGGAGTTGCGTGGACAAACACAGTCACTGGTTATCTTTTGAATCCAAAGTTTCCTGTTTTGCCCTAAGACAAGCTCATCATTTCTTCACATTGTGGTATAGACAACTTTCATGCAATTAGCCCAAATCTCTTACAGAACAGCCGAATGAGGGTAACAGCACAGAAGAAAGAAGGTCATGATTGGGGGTGAGGGTGAATGTTAATTTGGAGCAAAGAGTATTTCAGGAGCGAGGAGCCCTGGGTAAGGTGTAGCAACAGGGGGTTTGAATGCCTCGAATATCCAAGGGGCGAGAAAGAGGCAACAGGAGGGGAGAACCATGGGTTCCACCAAAACTCGTCTAGCATATTAAGTCATGTATGCTTCCAGTGGCTGAGTTTGAAACAAATACAAAAGCCTGATCAACATACTAATAATTTAATTTTCAACTGTTCATGTGGAATTTAGCATATAATAGTCATCATTTCATTCTACCACAGGACAGCAGTTTCATCAAAGAGCTCAACAGTTTTTCAACCCTAATAGGCAAAGATATTCATTTGATTATTTTACCATCAGGAACATAGTAGGCTGCATGTAAATTGGCTAGGAGGTGATTCTGGAAAAGATGGAAGGGCAAACATGTCTCAAAAAGATTCCCCAGAAAACTGGGCTATATGTGAACTTTGGCAACCATACCATGAATGTGGTAAGTCACTGCTGAATCCTGAGGAAATTCTAAAACAGCAAAGTTTGCAATTTTACCATTGTCATTTGGAAAGTTGAATCTTATTCTCACCTTTACAAAGTGAACAGGAAAAAAGCCAACAAAAAATACAGCTGAAAATCTTCTTGGTCTAATTTCATAAACTGAAGAATACAAAATGACATAATTATTCATATGCTTGTTTTCAAATTAAAACAGAAAATAAATGTAAGGATATGCCTATATATTAGGTGACTCTTATTTTTGTTCAAACATTTCAGTCTTTTTACAGAAAGCTGTTTGGAAGCCCAACTGAGATCTACTGATATTTTAACACTCATTCACAAAATCTGAAATTAAAAAAAAACAATGTAATTTTAATCATCATGAGGTTTCTGTTTTTAATGTCTCCAATTTTCAGACAGGAAAGAAACATCAAAGAATGGTAATACATTTGTAGAATTCTCAGGGTGCTTTGGGGTGAGTGTCGGGGGTGAAGGGAGTAAGGAGAAAGAGTGGTAAAATCAGTGACAAGTGATTAATAGTTCAAAGTTCCTGATGGCTTTTCTATGAGGAACAGACCCAAGGGGAATAGGATGAAATAGAACAGATATCCTCAATTAGCTTGTCCACACTCTCTCTGGGGTTCTGAAAGAGTATGCTCTCAAGGTGGAAGGGCATTTCAAGCCCGGAGCTCTCAGGGCACTCCTCACATTTGGATGTCTCTGGATTCTGTTTGGTTATTGCATCTCCCTCTGAGCAGCAAGCAGAGACATTGTTACAAAAATGTTGTTGTTGTTGCTGTTGCTGTTTAGGTGCTAAGTCCTGCCTGACTCTTCCGCAACCCTGTGGGCTGTAGCCGGCCAGGCTCCTCTGTCAATAGGATTTCCCAGGCAAGAATACTGGAGTAGGTTGCCATTTCCTCCTCCAAAGGATCTTCTCAGCCCAGGAATTGAACCTGCATCTCCTGCTTGGTGGGTGGATTCTTTACCACTCAGCTACCTGGGAAAACCCAAAGAGAAGGGTGTATGTAGGCAATACCATGTAGCTGAAAGAGTATTCCTTTCAAGCCCCATGACTCCCAGTCAAATCATTTAACCTTTCCTAGTCTCAGTCTTCACATCTGTGAAATGGAAACTTTATCTTGCTCTAGGATGAGGTTCACAGGTGAAACATTAAAACCTGCAAGGCATTATCTGCATGGATGGAACTGTTATTATTCCAGGTTTCTCTCTCTCTGCTCTGTTTAGTTCACATGTGCCCACAGCTAAACAAAAAAACCCAGGACATATGTTTTGTCTATTATGAAGGCTCACTTGTGGATTCAATTTCACTGTCCTCCATGTTGAATCTTTTCCTTTGTGTGCTTTTCAGTTGTGTGGAGACATTTCATAACCGACCAAGTTCAGAGACTCCAACGTAAAAGTAGGCAACTTAAAAAAAGTAAATATGAATCAGTACAAATCTCCAGAAACATAAAATAAACCTCACCAGCTTTCTACCACTAGTCAATGTCTCTGAAACCCAACTCAAACTCACTGAAAAGACAGAGCATTCCTTGAAAGGCGGGGTTGACCTCAAATGTGCACATCCTTTATGCAAAAAAAACTAGTTTCGATATCTGGGTCAATTTTAAATCAAAATCAATTGATGGATAAGGAAGCTATTCCAAAAACAAGAGGCTACAAAAAACAAACAAAAAATCCTCCCCGTGCACCTGCTGGAGACGCTGTGTTGCAGGCTCCAGGTTTCCAGCCTAACCTATATTTGATATGGTGTTGTTGCAGCTGTGGGACCAAGGTGGTTTATTTAAGTGGCTCCAAATGCCTGTCAGTGTGGCAACCAGCTGAATACATAAAACAGGCTCTCCAAACCCTTTATGGCCCAGGGTCAGAGTAAATGGAATAATAAAATCCAAATGCTTTTGTCTCATTTTCCATCACCCAACCCTTCCGCATAAATCTGCAGCTTCGCGGTGACCTTCATGTTCCGTGCGGGATGAGGCCGCGGGTTGGCGATACATTTGGTCTGCGTCTTAGGTCTTTAAAAGCTTTTTCCAATTAATTTTAACTGGCTTCCATAAGGATCAAGTACAGCTTCCTCCCTCCCGCCACCCTCCCCTCCCACCTTTTTAACCAGCCAAGTGGCAAAATGCTCTGGAGTCATACAACAGGTATCAACCCCATTATGCCCCGGATTGCCAAAGACAAAAACCTGATTCCAAGTACCCTGATGTCTTCTGAAAGGCTCTACGTATCCTGATTTCCGCACCACAGAGATCGTCTTGGATTTTATCTGGTGGCCTCATCTCTAGCTTCTGCGTCTCTATGCAAAGTGGGAAATGTATTACGAAGTCCTCACTACAGCCCTGGAGATGAGGGTGTTTGTGTTTGGAGAGAGCTGTTGAGTTGTTTGTGTAGGCATGTGGAAACACAGTGGTACAAAACTGCGATGTCTAATAGGCTTGTCATCTTCCAAAGACCAAGACGGGAAGAGAGAATGGGTATTGCAGAACCTGTGAGAAGCCCAGAGGACGGGAAGAGCAAGGTCCCAAGAAGCTGTGACTTGATGTCTCTTCCTGTCATCAGTGGCCCCTGAACTTGAGAAAGCAACAGCCCGGCAGGGAGCAACAGGAGGCACGTTTATTTTCATTCACCAGAGAAGATCAGCTTCACTCCACACATTTATTTACTGCATCATTTCTTTGTGCTAGCTGTGACTCAGACCTCAATGAGACACAATTCCCATTTGCCCAAGTGTCCACCGTCTACTGGGAAGGCAACGGTCACAGAACTTGGCTAGAAAACCAATGTGATTCACATTGAAAAAGATTATTATGTTGGGGAAGGGAGCATTTAAATAAGAACTTTCAGCACGGAGGGATAAATTAGGATGGATAAGAAGCTATTCCAAAATCAAGGGGCTACAAAAAACAAACAAAAATCCGCTGTACATTTCATCACTTTCCATTCCACACTTAACTAACCCAGAATCAGTTAAACATAAAGCAAAAAGAAGCTACGTGAAGGTGACATTTTTATTGTTTCAATGGCTGATGAACTAAACAAAACAGAAAATTTGGATCAAGCTTAGGAGAAAAGGTTCCCCGGACTACAGTCACTATCATTCCTATCATCTAAGTTTGATCTGTGTAAGAACCTGGAGTGAGGGATTGAAAGGTCTAAAATATACATACACACACTACTGTACATAAAATAGATAATCAACAAGGGCCAACTGTCTATTGTGTAGCACAGGGGATCCTACTCAATATTTTGTAACAACTTATTAGGGAATAGAATTTTTAAAAGGCTGGTGTGCCGGGATGACCCAGAGGGAGGATAAAGGGAGGAGAGAGGTGGGAGGGGGGTTCAGGAGGGGGAACTCATGTCAACCGGGGCGGATTCATGTCAATGTATGGCAAAACCAACCAATATAATATTGTAAAAGAATTCAGTTCAGTTCAGTTCGGTCGCTCAGTCGTGTCTGACTCTTTGTGACCCCATGAATCACAGCACACCAGGCCTTCCTGTCCAGCACCAACTCCCGGAGTTCACCCAAACTCATGTCCATAGAGTCGGTGATGCCATCCAGCCATTTCATACTCTGTCGTCCCCTTCTCCTCCCGCCCCCAACCTTTCCCAGCATCAGAGTCTTTTCCAGTGAGTCAACTCGTCGCATGAGGTGGCCAAAGTATTGCAGTTTCAGCTTTAGCATCAGTCCCTCCAATGAACACCCAGAATTGATCTCCTCTAGAATGGACTGGTTGGATCTCCTTGCAGTCCAAAGGACTCTCAAGAGTCTTCTCCAGCACCACAGTTCAAAAGCATCAGTTCTTCGGCGATCAGCCTTCTTCACAGTCCAACTCTCACATCCATACATGACCACGGGAAAGACCATAGCCTTGACTAGACAGACCTTGGTTGGCAAAGTAATGTCTCTGCTTTTTAATATACTATCTAGGTTGATCATAACTTTCCTTCCAAGGAGTAAGCGTCTTTTAATTTCATGGCTGCAATCAGCATCTGCAGTGATTTTGGAGCCCAAAAAAATAAAGTCTGACACGGTTTCCACTGTTTTTCCATCTATTTCCCATGAAGTGATGGGACCAGATGCCATGATCTTTGTTTTCTGAATGTTGAGCTTCAAGCCAACCTTTTCACTCTTCTCTTTCACTTTCATCAAGAGGCTTCTGAGTTCCTCTTCACTTTCTGCCATAAGGGTGGTATCATCTGCATATATGAGGTTATTGATATTTTTCCCGGCAATCTTGATTCCAGCTTGTGCTTCTTCCAGCCCAGCGGTCCTCATGATGTACTCTGCATAGAAGTTAAATAAGCAGGGTGACAATATACAGCCTTGATGTACCCCTTTTCCTATTTGGAACCAGTCTGTTGTTCCATGTACAGTTCTGACTGTTGCTTATACAGGTTTCTCAAGAGGCAGCTCAGGTGGTCTGGTATTCCCATCTCTTTCAGAATTTCCCACAGTTTATTGTGATCCACACAGTCAAAGGCTTTGGCATAGTCAATGAAGCAGAAATAGATGTTTTTCTGGAACTCTCTCGCTTTCTCCTGATCCAGCGGATTTGGCAATTTGATCTCTGGTTCCTCTGCTTTTTCTAAAACCTGCTTGAACATCTGGGAGTTCACGGTTCACATATTGCTGAAGCCTGGCTTGGATAATTTTGAGCATGACTTTACTAGCATGTAAGATGAGTGCAATTGTGCGGTAGTTTGAGCATTCTTTGGCATTGACTTTCTTTGGGATTGGAATGAAGACTGACCTTTTCCAGTCCTGTGGCCACAGCTGAGTTTTCCAAATTTGCTGGCATATTAAGTGCAGCACTTTCACAGCATCATCTTCCAAGATTTGAAATAGCTCAACTGGAATTCCATCACCTCCACTAGCTTTGTTCGTAATGATGCTTTCTAAGGCCCACTTGACTTCACATTCCAAGATGTCTGGCTCTAGGTCAGTGATCACGTTATCGTGACTATCTTGGTCGTGAAGATCTTTTTTGTACAGTTCTTCTGTGTATTCTTGCCACCTCTTCTTAATATCTTCTGCTTCTGTTAGGTCCATACCATTTCTGTCCTTTATCGAGCCCATCTTTGCATGAAATATTCCCTTGGAATCTCTAATTTTCTTGAAGAGATCTCGTTTTTCCCATTTGTTGTTTTCCTCTATTTCTTTGCATTGATCACTGAGGAAGGCTTTCTTATCTCTCTTTGCTATTCTTTGAAACTCTGCATTCAGATGCTTATATCTTTCCTTTTCTCCTTTGCCTTTCGCTTCTCTTTCTTTCACAGCTATTTGTAAGGCCTCCTCAGACAGCCATTTTTCCTTTTTGCATTTCTTTTCCATGGGGATGGTCTTGGTCCCTGTCTCCTGTACAATGTCACAAACCTCCATCCAGAGTTCATCAGGCACTCTGTCTATCAGATCTAGTCCCTTAAATCTATTTCTCACTTCCACTGTATAATCATAAGGGATTTGATTTAGCCTCCAATAAAAAAAATCATTGAAATATGAAAAAAAAATATGTATGTCTATGTATAACTGACTCACTTTGCAGTACACCTGAAATGACACAACATTGTAAATCAACCATAAGCCTATAAAATTAAAAATAAACAAAAAACAGCTCTCAGTCCTTTGTTTCCACCAACAGTTTGGGTTCCCTAATCACCACCACCCCTCATTCTGGCCCCGCCTGCCATCACATTGGACACACTTCCATTTTATCTTGGTTCTGTCACCTTTCTTTCTTATTTCTAAAGGTCTATTCCCTTTCCTTACATATGCTTCTGCCTCTTCATCATTTTTTGCCTCTAGAAAATGCAAGGAATATATAAGATAGTAAACATAAAAACGAAATCTGAAAATATGCTTAAAAATTCTGTTTTGTTTCATAAACCTATAGAATGTTGGACCAAGAATTGGTCTTGGAATCCATTTGGTTTTGACCTTCTTCATTTGGCAGGAATAAAGGAAACCTGAGGATATAGGTTCTAATCAAGAGATACATTGTCCAAAGCCATAAAATCAGTTAGTGGAAAGGCTGGCTGACCATATTCCACAACTGCTTTGTATTCAACTTTTACTCTGAATTGGCACTATCGTGAGTGCTTTCTAAATGGAGCTCCATTAACTACCAACTTTTCAGTTCAAGAATTCTGCCAGTGCACTGAGTCTGAGTCACCGCATTTCATCACTTTCCATTCCACACTTAACTAACCCAGAGTCAGTGAAACATAAAGCAAAAAGAAACTACGTGAAGGTGACATTTTTATTGTTTCAATGGCTGATGAACAAAATAAAACAGAAAATTTGAATCAAGCTTAGGAGAAAAGGTTCACTGGACTACAGTCAATATCATCCCTATGATCTGAGTTTGATCTATGTAAGGGGGTGAGGGATTGAAAGGTCTAAAGCAATGGATACCAGAAAAGAGATTTCAACATAAATTTAAAAAAATTGATTAAAAGGCTTAGCTTTGTGTAAATCAGTCCTAAAATTATTTAATAAGGTCTTTGAATGGTCCCACTTAAAGGACCAGGCATAAAGTCAGCAATGATGGGTCAAAATGTATATATCCTGTGTGTTTTCCTGCTTTGTGGGGAGTTCACCCACAAATGAATGAAATAATGGAATCCTGCAGCCCTTGAAAGTCATCTGTGTCTACTCAATGAATCATCTTCATTCAAATTCAGCATGGATAATTCCAATGGAAAGAGAACTAAAAGATTTTTTTCAAGACAACCACTGAATTTCTTTTTCTTTGCTTCTGTTACCATTTTGAAAAACATTTTTTACTTTTCCTTCTGGTTTTAATGGCTCATTTAAAAAAAAATTTATTATAAAGTGTATTTCTACCCATATGAATGTTATTTAAAGTCTTTAGTCCATATAAAGTATTACAAAGTATGTATTATCCAAATGCATCTCTTGGGATTCTGAGGCTGGCTGTGTGGTGTCATGAGTGTGAAATTTCAGTAAAAATATCTTTGGGTCCAAAATCCACCTGAATAAACCTGAACAGGTTGACTTAAAACTCTCTGATCATCAGTTTTCTCACCTGTGAAATGTGGATAATAAAACAAACCTTGCAAGGTTGTCAGTAAGGATTACATGAGATAACATAAATTATGGATGGATAGTGTATGTAATAGGTCAGTCAGTCAGTCAGTTCAGTCACTAAGTCGTGCCTGACTCTTTGTGACCCCACGGACTGCAGCACACCAAGGTTCCCTGTCCATCACCAACTCCCAGGACTTGCTCAAACTCATGTCCATCGAGTCAGTGATGCCATCTAACCATCTCGTCCTCTGTCATCCCCTTCTCCTACTGCCTTGAATCTTTCCCAGGATCAGGGTCTTTTCCAATGACTCAGTTCTTCGCATGAGGTGGCCAAAGTATTGGAGTTTCAGCTTCAGCATCAGTCCTTCCAATGAATATTCAGGATTTCCTTTAGGATTGACTTGTTTGATCTTCTTGCAGCCCAAGGGACTCTCAAGAGTCTTCTCTAACACCACAGTTCAAAAGCATCAATTCTTCAGCACTCAACTTTCTTTATAGTCCAACTCTCGCATCCATACATGACTACTGGAAAAACCATAGCTTTGACTAGGTAGATCTTTGTCGGCAGAGTGATGTCTCTGCTTTTTAATATGCTGTCTAGGTTGGTCATAGCTTTTCTTCCAAGGAGCAAGCGTCTTTTCATTTCATGACTGCAGTCACCATCTGCAGTGATTTTAGAGCCCAAGAAAATAAAGTCTGTCACTGTTTCCATCGTTTCCCCATCTATTTGCCATGAAGTGATGGGACCGGATGCCATGATCTTAGTTTTCTGAATGCTGAGTTTTAAGCCAGCCTTTTCACTCTCCTCTTTCACTTTCACTAAGAGGCTCTTTAGTTCTTCTTCACTTTCTGCCATAAGGGTGGTGTCATCTGCATATCTGAAGTTATTGATATTAGTGAAAGAGGCATATATGTGATGGGTATATAATAACAATCTGCCTCTCTCTATCACACTCCATTCTCTTTTACACACACACACACACACACACACACACATGCATATACACATACACACTAATGTGTGATTTTACTTCTGTCTTCTTTTCCCATGTAACACTCAACTAACTATTGGCAGGCATGAGTTCTTTAGCCAGGTTAAATGCTCTCAATTGCTTTGACTGTTTCATATTCCCTAAAAACCTACATCTCCTCTGGGTTTCCTCCAATTTACTAATATCTTTCTCAAATAAGTGGACATTACTTTTATTCGTGGGTTAACTAACAGGGAAAGGATACTTAATAGGGAAAATATAAAAATGTTGTCACTCTGTCCCATCCAACTCTTTGTGACCCCATGGACTGTTTCTCGCCAGGTTCCTCTGTCCATAGGATTCTCCAGGCAAGAATACTGGAGTGGGTAGCCTTTCTCTTCTCCAGGGAATCTTTCTGACTCAGGGATCAAATCTGGGTCTCCCGCATTGCAGGCAGATTCTTTACCATCTCAGCCACCAGGGAAGCCCACTTAATAGGGAACTTTGCATTAATTCAGCCTGCTAAGTCACTTCAGTCGTGTCCGACTCTGTGTGACCCCATAGACGGAAGCCCACCAGGCTCCCCCGTCCCTGGGATTCTCCAGGCAAGAACACTGGAGTGGGTTGCCATTTCCTTCTCCAATGTGTGAAAGTGGAAAGTGAAAAGTGAAAGTGAAGTCGCTCAGTCGTGTCCGACCCTTAGCGACCCCACGGACTGCAGCCTACCAGGCTCCTCCATCCATGGGATTTTCTAGGCAAGAGTACTGGAGTGGCTTGCCATTGCCTTCTCCGTTAATTCAGCCTACTGTACATCAAAGTCTGGTAGCTCACTCTATCTAGGAAGAGCATGGCCAATTTGTAACTTTGGTAAAAAGGATAGTCAATATTATCTTGTCCCTTGGACATGGCCTGGCATGGTCATAGCTGACTGCCCACTGTCCACATTACACAATTAAAAGCACAAGCCCTACCATTTCTGAATTTGAATCAACTGTAAACTCATGTTCCCTACTTACTTCCTCTGGCACATATCTCTGTTGGTTGTAAAAATTTTTGTCTAGGCTCAAATCCCTTTTGTATATAGAATTGGATTTTTCAGATGAGCTTTTAACAAAATAAAAGGAATCTGTAACAGATGAGCCCAGTTTCTCTTAAGTCAAATGTAAATTTTAGAAATAGGGAACCAAATGTTTTGTCCAAAACTTGAAGTCTTCTTTGTGGATGGAGATAACTGTACATCATATCAATAGAACTGAGCAAAGAGTCTGGGAAAGCATAGATTCTTTTCAGGCTGTAACTCTATTGCTTCTACCAGCAAGTCTTGGCTTTTGCCCACTTTGACCTCTGGGCGTCTGTGTGTGCTCAGTTGCTTCAGTCATGTCCAACTCTGTAGCCCACCAGGGCCTTCTGTCCATAGGATTCTCCAGGCAAGAATACTGGACTGTGTTGCAAAGCTCTGCTTCAAGGGATCTTCCCAACTTCAAGGATCAAACCCACATCTCTTACATCTCCTGCAGGCAGGTTCTTTAACACTAGTGCCACCTGGGAAGTCCACTGAGGAAGGGTGGAGGGCAATTACTACTAGCTCCAGAAAGAATGAAGCAGCTGGGCTAAAGCAGAAACAAACTCAGTTGTGGACATTACTGGTGGTGAAAGCAAAGTCTAATGCTGTAAAGAAAATTATTGCATAGGAACTTGGAGTGTTAGGTCCACATGATGCTGGAAGATGAGTCCACCAGCTTAGAAGGTGAACAGTTCTCTGAAGATCTACAACACCTTCCAGAACTACCATCAAAAAAGATGTCTTCATCATAGGGGATTGGGATGCAAAAGTAGGAAGTCAAGAGATACCCAGAATAACAGGCAAGTTTGGCCTTGGAGTACAAAATGAAGCAGGACAAAGGCTAACAGAGTTTTGTCAAAAGCACACTCTGGTCATAGCAAGCACCCTTTTCCAACAGCATGAGAGATGACTCTACGCATGCACATAACCAGATGGTCAGTACCAAAATCAGATTGATTATATTCTTTGTAAACAAAGATGGAGAAGCTCTATACAGTCAGCCAAAACAAGACGTGGAGCTGACTGTGGCTCAAATCATGAGCTCATTATGGCAAAATTCAGGCTTAAGTGGAAGAAAGTAGGGAAAGCTACTAGGCTATTCAGTTCAGTTCAGTTCAGTCGCTCAGTCGCGTCCGACTCTTTGCTACCCCATGAATCTATAGGTATGACTTAAATCAAACTCCTTATGATTATACAGTGGAGATGATGAATAGATTAAAGGAATTAAATCTGGTAGATGAAGTGCCTGTAAAACAATGGACAGAGATTCATAACATTGTACAGGAGGCAGTGACCACAACCATCCCCAAGAAACGCAGGAAGGCAAAGTGATTGCCTGAGGAGGCTTTATAAATACATGAGGAAAGAAGAGAAGTGAATGGCAAGGGAAAAAGAGAAAGATACACCCAACTGAATGCAGAGTTCCAGAGAATAGCAAAGAGAGATGAGGTCTTCTTAAAGGAACAATACAAAAAAATAGAGGAAAACAATAGAATGGGAAAGACTAAAGGTCTCTTCAAGAAAATGGAAGATATCAAGGGACCATTTCATGCAAGGATGAGCTCAATAAATAATAGATATGGAAGAACCTAACAGAAGCAGAAGAGATTAAGAAGAGGTGGCAAGAATGCACAGAAGTACTGTACAAAAAGAGATCTTAATGACTGAGATAACCACAATGGTGTGTTCACTTACCTACAGCTAGATATTCTGGAGTGTGAAGTCAAGTGGGCCATAGGAAGTATTACTACAAACAAAGTTAGCGAAGGTGATGGAATTCCAGCTGAGCTATTTCAAATCCTAAAAGATGATGCTGTGAAAGTGCTGCACTCAATATGTCAGCAAATTTGGAAAACTCAGCAGTGGCCACAGAACTGGAAAAGGTCAGTTTTCATTTCAATCCCAAAGAATGTTCATACTATCGTACACTTGTGCTCATCTCATATGCTAGTAAGTTTATGCTCAAAATCCTTCATGCTAGGCTTCAGCAATACATGAACTGAGAACTCCCAGATGTACAAGCTAGGTTTCAAAGAGGCAGAGGAACTAGGAATCAAATTGCCAACATTCTTTAGATCACAGAATAAACAAGGGAGTTCCAGAAAAACATCTGTTTCTGCTTCATTGACTATGTTAGAGCCTTTGACTTTGTATATCACAACAAACTGTGGAATATTCTTAAAGAGGTGGGAGTACCAGATCACCTTACCTGTCTCCTGAGAAACCTGAAGGCAAGTCCAAAAGCAACAGTTAGAATCAGACATGGCACAACTGACTGGTTCCAAATTGGAAAAGGAGTGTGACAAGGCTGCATGTTATCATTCTGCTTATTTAATTTATATGCAGAGTACATCATGTGAAATGCCAGGCTAGATGACTCACAAGTTGAAGTCAAGATTGCCAGGAGAAATATCAACAACTTCAGATATGCAGATGATATCACTCTAATGGCAGAAAGTGAAGAGGAACTAAAGAGCCACTTGATGAGGGTGAAAGAGGGAGTGAAAAAGCTGGCTTGAAAGAAAGCGAAAGTGTTAGTCGCTCAGTTATGTCCTACTCTGCAATCCCGTGAATCGTAGCCTGCTTCTACCCATGGAATTCTCCAGTTAAGAGTACTGGAGTGGATGGCCCTTCCCTTCTCCAGGAGACCTTCCCTCACCAGGGATCAAACCAGGCTCTCCTGCATTGCAGGTAGATTCTTTACTGTCTGAGCCACCAGAGGCTTGAAACTCACATTAAAAAAACTAAGGTCACGGCATCCAGTCCCATCAAGTCATGGCAAATAGGAGGAGAAAAAGTGGAAGCAGTGACAGATTTTATTTTCTTGGGCTCCCAAATCACTGTGGATGGTGACTGCAGCCTTGAAATTAAAAAAATACTTGCTCCTTTAAAGGGAAGCTATGACAAACCTAAACAGTGTATTAAAAAACAGAGACATCACTGCTGACAAATGTCCATGTAGTCAAAACTATGGTTTTTCCAGTAGGCATGTTTGGATGTGAGAGGTGGTCCATAAAGAAGGCTAAGAACCAAAGAATTGATGCTTTCAAATTGTGATTCTGGAGTAGACCCTCAAGAGTCCCTTGGACAACAAGGAGCTCAAGCCACTCAATCCTAAAGGAGATCAACCCTGAATATTCATTGGAAGCACTGTTGTTGAAGCTCCAATACTTGGCCACCTGATGCAAAGAGTTGAGTCATTGGAGAAGACCCTGATGGTGGGAGAGATTGAAGCCTAAAGGAGAAGGGGTCAACAGAGAATGAGATGGTTAGATAACATCACTGACTCAATGGATATGAATTTTAGCAAATTTCAGGAGACAGCAGAGGCCAGAAGAACCTTGCCATGGGGTTGCACAGAGTTGGACACGAGTTAGTAACTAAATAGCAACAACAAACAGATTTAGAGAAATGAAATATAAAATCTATTTTAAATGGATTGCTTGGAACTTCTCTGGTGGTCCAGTGGCTAAGACTCCATGCTTCCAATGTAGGACGCCCAGGTTTGATCCTTGGTTTGGGAACTAGATCCCACATGCTGCAATTAAAAAAGTCATGCCACAACTAAGACCTGGCTCTGCTAAATAAAGAAATCAATTAATTAATTTTTAAAAATATATGATTTCTCTGAAAAGAGATGATGGTGTGGGACACTGGCCTTGCCTGAAGCCTTTGGGCTAAAACTGAAATGTTTATGCTCCAACACTTAATTTTTGTGCTGCACAGAAAATTCTAGCTAGAAAATGTGAATATCAAAGTGTCCATTTTCTTTCAGGCCTAGGGGTGTTCATATGCATGTATTTGTGTGTGTGGTCATTGTTGTGTGTGTTTCTCGTGCTTGTGTGTGTACATTGATGTGTGTGTACATAATTATGTGTGTGTGATTGTGTGTGTGTCTACCTTTTCATTTACTCATTTTTTTAGATTCATGTCTTCACATTGGCATGCTATAGCTGCAGTAATGCCCTGATTTTTCATGGTGATTCCAGATTGCAAAGCTCTTGCCTCCTTTCATCTCTTCCTTTGATACATATAGTATAAAAAAAAAAATCTGTCAGTAAATGTTTGGGTATGGATAGAATTTCATTTCACTGATCAGTTTTAATTATATTTGTTTTAGTTTGGGAAGACTTTGAACAAAAATGGAGTCCCACAGAAATTACAGGACAGTATGAAGTCAAAATCTGGGATGTACTGATACTGACTAACACCTGCTCTACCTTAGTGTGACCTGTTTGGCTCACAAAGGCTTCTGTAAATTTCAATATCTCACATAAAGTAACTAACGATTTCTTATTAGATATAAGATATTTTGTATTAATGATCTCAGATAAATTCTCTCAGTGAAGTTGTAGAGTAGGAATTATTGCGCCCATTTGTTGAAGAGAAAACTTAATACAGAAAAGTTGTGTAACTTTTCCAGTGAATCACAATTCAGCTGTAGCAAAGCTGAACTTCAAGCTTGTTACCTCAGTGGTTTTTAAACCTGTGCTCTTCCCATCACCAAACCTCATTGCTCCCAGTCATCTCTTGACCTTTGGGGATGTGCATGCATCTCACTCCTGCTCCTAGTCCCTCAAGATTCACTTTTAGAAGGAAGCTAGAGTACTTCAACCATATCCATGGACTGGCTCCAGAGAGAAATTATTGGTTTGCTGTGCCTTTATTCCAGCAGTTAGATATGCTTCAGAAATGACACACTGATAAGTTACTAAAATGATAAGCTCACTTGCCCACCACAGCTTGATAACAACCCCTTGTTGGCCCTATTCCCAACTTAGCCAAGACCAGCCTTTACCAACCATGTTAAAAGCTAATTAGAGGTGAGCACATATCACATCAATTTCACATGAATATTAAGATAGTTATCTTGGATAAAAATATCTCAAATTCACTCATTTTTTAAAAATTTTGAATAGATATTGCTTAATAAAATAACCACCAATGAGAGCCATAATTTTTGCTGGAAAGAAGTAGATTCTAATTCTAAATGTTTTAATAACATGGCACAACAAGTGAAAAATAAGCCAGGCTATAACATAAGAACATGAAATAAAGAGATGACAAGGGTGCATGAGGATGTCAGGGGCTATTACATACTCTTGCCATGTGATCCAGTGATAGTACTACGTGATATTTACCCAAATGAATTGGAGAATTATGTCTACACAAAATCTGCATACAACGTCGCATGCATGCTAAGTCACTTCAGTTGTGTCTGACTCTTTGCAATCCTATGGAACGCTAGGCTTCTCTGTCCATGAGACTCTCCAGGCAGGAATACTGGAGTGAATAGCAGCTTTATTCAGAATTGGTACAACTGAACATCCAAGTTACCCTTCAGCAGGTGAATGGGTAAGTAAATTGTGGTACATCCAGAAAAGTGACTATTATTCAGGACTAAAAAGAAAAGAACTATCAACCATGAGGAGATATGAAAGGATCTTAAATGCACGTCACTAAGTGAAAGAAGCCAATTTGAAAAATCTACATTCTATATGATTCCAGGCATATGACATCCCAGAAAAGACAAAACTATGGAGAGAGTAAAAAGATCAGGGACTGCCGGGAGTTATGGGGAGGGAGGGATGGATAGGAGAAGTACAGAGGGTTTTAGGGCAATGAAACGAGTCTACATGGTACTATACCGGTGGATGTGTGTCATCATACACTTGTCAAAACCCATAGAATGTAGAGCATTCAGAGTGAACCGTAATGTAAATGATGGACTTTGGGTGATTATGACGTGTCACCGCGTGCTCACCAATTATAATAAATGTGCCTCTCTGGTGGCAGATGCTGATCATGGAAAAGGTTGTCCCTTTGGGGGAACAGGAGATCTATGGGAACTCTAGGAACTTGTCTCCCAATTTTGCAGTGAACCTGCTCTAAAAAATAAAATTGATGAATCAAAAATTCAGGTTTTCATTCCCTCATTTCAGTTGCCGGTCTATAACTAAAAAGTGAGTAATTATTTAAAAGTGAAAGGAGACAACTTTGGGGATGAGGAACTCTCCTATTGCCTAATATACACTTATTTCATGACCTCATCCCTGGATAGGGAGTGGTTTATAAGCCTGCAGTGTTCTCCTTTGGCCCAAGTTGGGGTATACGCAGGTTGGCTGTCATGCTGTCTGGCATTGCCAGGCCTCTTCAACTGGTCTATGTCAGGAGCCTAGTGACAGGGAGTTCTTTCCAGAAGCTGCTTCTGGAACATCTGGCTGCCCAGATCAAGTGTGCTGGCCATTTAACTTCACATTACGGGGCCAATAAAAAAGGCAGAGCACAAAAGAATTGATGCTTTCAAACTGTGGTGTTGGAGAAGGATCCTGTGAGTCCCTTGGACTGCAAGGAGATCAAACCAGTCAATCTTAAAAGAAATCAACCCTGAATACTATTTGGAAGGACTGATGCTGAAGCTGAAGCTCCAATACCTTGTCCTCTGATGCCAACAGCTGACTCATCGGAAAAATCCTGATGCCGGGAAAGATTGAAGGCAGCAGGAGAAGGGGGCGACAGAGGATGAGATGGTTGGATGACATCACTGACTCAATGGACATGAACTTGGCAAACTCTGGGAGATGGTGAGGGACAGGGAAGCCTGGGGTTGCCAAGAGTTGGACACAACTTGGTGACTGAACAGCAAGGACCACAACAAATTGCCAAACATCTGGCCAGAGCCCAGTAGAAAGCCAAAAGTGAGGTGAAGGAGAGGAAATGTCCAAGAGGATGAGAGAAGATAGGGAGGAGAGGAGAAGATTTTTCTGAGGTTTGGAGTTTTGCTAAGTACCTGTGGTCAAAAGTACTGCATCCCGGTCTTCAGTGCTCAGGAAGCTCTGCTCATCATGCCTTGCACACTGGTGGAAGTTTGGGGATCCTGGGACAAAGGTAAGCAGCAAGGAGCAGCTCTAAAAGGCTTATGTAAGCAGAGCTTGATTGAGAGCATTTGTCTTCCATCAAATTATTCTTTTATTAGCCAGCCACCACATGCTTCTCCTTAAGATAGCTTCGTATCTATTTCATTGTTTCACGTGAGATGGAGGAAAGGCAGCGTTAGAATGAAACATGTGGAGGGTGTCCAGGAACATCAGTAGGAAATCTCCTCTGCAAAGAGCTTGTGGCCGAGCCCTGTTGTACTTTGTGTCAATCACTTTCAATGTGGAGGCCAGACAGAAGCCAGGAGACACTTCCTCTTGAAGGTAAACGTGTGTTTATTGTCTATAGACAACCTTGTCCTGACTACAAAAGATTACCCATTCTAGCTGGGCTGCAGTGTTCTTGAGAAGACTCTACTTTTCTGATGAATCCATCAGGGAGTCGGGCTGAGGCACATAAACAGAAGAAGAGAGAATTCTAAGTCCTTCCAAACGACATGGGCCAGCAGATTAGGCAATGGCTACCTGCCTCTCTTGAGAACAGGTATCCAAGAATATAGTAAGAGGCCACGCCTGTTCTCAATGACCAGGGGGAGGGAATTCTGGGGCTTTTGTCCTTGGAGTTAATGAAATAGTTATAAATGATCACCGTTTTGGCTTTAGTTGCATCCCAAAGTGACAGAATATAACCACATCTAGGAAATTATGCTGAACCCTAAGGAGCATGGTCACCATTCCTGAACCAAGCTCTTTAGGGACAGTTTCACAATTCCTATATTTAAGAGCTTCAGAAAGATAGATTCACCCCTCAATCCTTCTTCGGAAACAGCACAGAGGGCCCAGAGCCTCAGTATCACATGGTCCGTGTACAATGAATCACCAGGACAAAAGTTCTTAGAAATAAGAACGTGAGGCCAAATGCCCTGATAGAAGCAGGAGGCACTAAAGTGACAGTGAATACAGTGTGTATCTGACTTCGCTAAGCTTTCAGACCTCTGTTCTGCACAGAACTTGGAGCCTTCCCAGGAATTGCTGGTGATGGAGTGGGGCATTTTCCATTTCAAGTGGTGATTTTTATTATTATTACAGGCTTTTGTCAGTATTACAGAAATTGGGGGGAGAAAAAGAAAAGGGACTAATCACAAATGCTATTTACCAAACCACATTAGTCAAAATACTGCATTTTAAAACCCCTTAAGTTGTTATACATCATCATATAAGTCATCGCCAAGTAGTAATACAAATTCTTGAGAGTTATGTTGACATGGAATTTGTCAGCCGAAGTGCTGGAAAATTTACCTCTGCTCATATATCTGTAGTCATATCCTCCAAAGAAATTAACATATCATAACGCTAATATTTCAAGGTAATGTTTTCTCATGAGGATGCCATATTTTATCAGTTAATATCATCTGTGTAAAACACTATTCAATTACAGTATCAAGCTATATATGATTAATATTGATTCCAGTATGGCTACAGTGACTTTGCAAAGCATGAGAGTTTTCCAGTCCACTCTGAGGAGAAACTGGGAAAAGAAAGATATTCATTTTCTGCTAAATAAATAAGGTGAGTGAGTTTGGAACTCGTGGAAAAAAGGTTAATAGACCTACTGAGAGCCAGCTGTCTTTACTAACATTTCCAAAGCTTTGGAATTCTTCAAGGCAGGATTAGGGGTGGGGGCTCTGTGGAAGACCCCGAGGTAAGGTGAAGTTGAGTGGGAATGAAAAGTGGGAATGAGTCCCTTTAAAAGTGCATGCAGATTGGAAGGCTGCAAGCACTCATCATCACAAAGAATTAGGGAAAATTGAAGAATACCTAGTGCATATATATATATATATATATATATATACTTTTCAATTCTTTCCCAAAGCCATATATATAAATGGCTTTCTTGGTGGCTCAGCTGGTAAAGAACACTCCTGCCAATGATGGAGATGCAAGAAACATCAGTTCAATCCCTGGGTCAGGAAGATCCCCTGGAGATTTTCCAGGGGAAGAAGGAAATGGCAACCTACCCTAGTATTCTTGCCTGGAAAATTCCATGGATAGAGGAGCCTGGCGGGCTACAGTCCATGGGGTTGCAAAGAGTTGGACATGACTAAGCACACACAAATACACACACACACACACACACACACACACATACAATATATTACTGTCCTTACTGTTCACTACTTTCATTTTTTTGTTATCATTATCTTCTCAATAACTTTCTTGTTCTCTTACTTCTTTATCCCCTGCCTGCCTTCTCTGAAGTTGTACCGTGTGCCTTTTAACCCCTACCTACTCTATACCTCCAAAATTTACCTCCAAGTTCTAAAAATAACTCCTGAAATCTCAACCCTTCAGAAGGGCTTCCTGACTACTTCAATATTTACCAGAGTATTGCTTCCTACATAAACTCATGGCTACTTCTCCAACGCTTTGTCATCATTTGTCAACTTGCTTGACTGTAACTTAAATTTGCTCATATGAATGAACTCATATTAGTAACTTAATTTCACTCATTTGCACTCATGTGCAAAATAAATACACGTATCCATGGATTCCCTGGTAGCTCAGCTGGTAAGGAATCCACCTGCAATGCTGGAGACCTTGGTTTGATTCTTAGGTTGGGAAGAACCCCTGGAGAAAGGATAGGCTACCCCCTCCAGTATTCTTGGGCTTCCCTCATGGCTCAGATGGCAAGGAATCAGCTTGCAATGCAGGAGACCTGGGTTCTATCCCTGGGTTTGGAAGATCCCCTGGAGGAGGACATGGATTCAGAGCCCAGACCTAAAACAGGTAAGGAGCAGAGCAAAGCAAAGCTTTACTTTGCTTCACAGAAAAAAGCATAACAGTAACCAGTCACTATGTAAACTCATGCCTTTGGTCTTGATGAAACTCAAACTTGAGAAAGTGGCCACCAGAGTTCTGATTCCGAACAAGAAGCTTTTAGTTAGTATTCTGCCACTTCTGAGTCTAAGGTATAACCAGAGGCATCAGAATATGAGGAAACAATCTTCATTAATCTGAGCATGTCTTTGAGAGGTGATGCCTTAAACTCAAGTGACTTCTGAGTGTAGGTAGTTAACAAATTAAGTGTGCAGAGTTGGTGAAGAACCATATAGTTTTAAATGGTTAGTAGTAACTTATTTGTTCTACATGGGAATGGTATAGCATTATGATATTTTCTGAAAAGAAAAATCTACATCTGGATTTTTATGTGTAATCTTTCAGCCCAATATTACAGATTTGATATAGCTTTAACAATTCATAATCTGCAGTCTAGATCTGATCTATAGTTTGCAGTTTGATGTAGATCTATTTACTCCCTGCTCCTTCCAATCACTCAAAGTGTTGACAAGCACGGAATAAGAATGGCCTACCATTATTAAAAAGCAGAGACATTACTTTGCCAACCAAGGTCCGCCTAGTCAAGGCTATGGTTTTTCCCGTGGTCATGTATGGATGTGAGAGTTGGACTGTGAAGAAAGCTAATCGCTGAAGAATCGATGCTTTTGAACTGTGGTGTTGGAGAAGACTCTTGAGAGTCCCTTATACTGCAAGGAGATCCAACCAGTCCATTCTAAAGGAGATCAATCCTGGGTGTTCATTGGAGGGACTGATGCTGAAGCTGAAACTGCAATACTTTGGCCACCTCATGCGATGAGTTGACTCACTGGAAAAGACTCTGATGCTGGAAAGGTTGGGGGTGGGAGGAGAAGGGGATGACAGAGAATGAGATGGCTGGATGGCATCACTGACTCTGTGGACATGAGTTTGAGTGTACTCCGGGAGTTGGTGATGGACAGGGAGGCCTTGCGTGCTGTAATTCATGGGGTCGCGGAGAGTCGGACACGACTGAGTGACTGAACTGAACTGAACTGAACTGAACCATTGGTAAACCACATGTAAAGCAATTTAGATTTATTGTTTTACAATAGCATATGAGATTAATAGTCTCTTCCCATTTTATCTATGTTAGTGTTTCCCAAAGTGTCTTCAAGAAGTACTACCTCTACCAACTGCTAACAGATATTTCTTGAAAAATGTTCCACTGTCATATAAGTCTTGGAAATGTTGATTAAATTAGTGGAAAGGAGATAGGAGTTCTGAACGACAGTATGAGAAGACCACAATACTCTTTTTCTAAAAAATCAATAATGAAACTGGGAAAAATTATCAAAAGCAATCATTTCAGTATTCTGAAAATCCATCAAGGGCATCCAACAAACTGAAAAGCGTTAATTAAAAAACAACTATTAAAACTCAAGTAAGAGCAGGTTTTCTCCCGAGGTTGTTTAGATTCCCCCCTCCTCCCACCTCAGCTCTGTAGATTTCATAATTCTATTAGTGGACGCAGAAGGTCATGAAAACCTATGGCTTCACTGCCAAAGAGAACCGACTTGGAGTAGAATACAGAAAAGGCCCATATGTAGAGATTTCATTGGCAAACGAAGGAAGAAGACCAGTGATACAGCAAGCTGAGGTTGCATTCTGGTTGAGGCAAGCAAAAAGACATCAGAAATTTACTAGTAAGGTCTAGGAAATAAGACAGGCACCATGCACCTTAGGAAGCACCCACATCCCACATAACCCTGGCAGTTGGAAAGCCTACACTCCTGCTCAAGGTTGCACACACTCAAAAAAACAAAAAAGAAAAATACCAGAGAGGTCCCTAACTAACATTGTATCTTCGGCTGAATATGAAGCCTTGTGCATACGTAGAGATGACATGGAAAACAAAAGCCAAAGAAGACTTTTAAATTAACTAAACTTCGAGTGAATTTCCTGACCCCAGGCATAAGTCCATCAGCAAAGAGTGAAAGCCTTACTGGCTGGATATATAAGAACAACTTAGGACCAGTCACTGGCTGAGTTGCCCATTAGAATCAGGATAGATTTACAGATTTGGGACAAACTCTAGAAATCCAGAATTAAAAACAAAAACAAAATTGCACATACAAAAAAAAAAAATTTCAAATGATCAATAGCTGTACACTGTGAGGAAACTAGATTGGAGAAGGAAATGGCAACCCACTCCACTGATCTTGCCTGGAGAATCCCAGGGATGGGGGAGCCTGGTGGACTTCCGTCTGTGGGGTCGCACAGAGTCGGACACGACTGAAGCGACTTAGCAGCAGTAGCAGCAGTGAGGAAACTGGAATGCAAAGCATTCTTCCTGGAAAATCCCTGAACAAACAAATAACAACAACAGCATGTGTGTGTGTGTAACTGGGGAGGGGAGATTCAGAATCCAGAGTTGCTAAAATACATTATCCAGTGAGTCTAGTTTTCTACAAAAATATATAAGACGTGCAATAAAACATTAAACTGTGATCCATTTGTGGGAAGAATGGTCAATATAAACTGTCTCTGAGGAGATCCAGATGTTAACTGTAGCACAAAGACTTCACATCAGTTACTTAAAATATGTTCAACTAATTAAAGAAAATAATGCTCGAAGAATTAAGGTATGATAGCAAAAACTTATCAAGGAGAAAGTATTAACAAATGGAAATATATACTACTAAAATGCATATATTATGCACATTATGCATATTTTAATATATCTATAATGTACATTGTGAAACATATATATACACACACACATACATATATAAATAAAAAATGAGAGAGACCAAATGGAGATTCTGGAGTTGAAAAGTGCAATAGTGTAAAAGTGTAAAATAGATAGCCACTAGGAACCTGCTATGAAGCCCAAGAAGCTCAGCACGGTGCTCTGTGATGACCTAAAGGGTGGGATAGGGTAATTGAGAAGGCGGCTAAAGAGGGAGAAGGTATGTGTATGCATATACCAGGTTCACTTTATTGTGCAGCAGAAAATAAGACAATACTGTAAAGAAATTTTGCTTCAGTAAAAAGAACTTTAGTTTTTTAAAAAATGCAATAACTGAAATAAGAAATTTACTAGAGAAATTCAAGAGCAAAGTTATCTGGAAAATAAGTCAAAAATAGATCAAGAGAAGTTATTTAATTCAAAGAACAAAGAATGAAAAAAAATGAGTAAAACCTCAGAGACCTATGATACACCATCAAGCGTATCAGCATATATTTAATGAAATACTCAGAATGAGAAAAGAGTGAGAGTGAGAAATAGCAGGAAAATAAATTAATGAAATTATGGATAAAAACTTCCCAAGTTTGCTGAATAGACACAGCACATAAAATTTTTTGGGGGCAGTGAAATTGTTCTGTGTGGTACTATAATGGTAAATCTATTATTGTTATATATTTCTCAAAGACTTTAAAATGTGTAACAAGAAGAGTCAACTCTAGCATAAACTATGAAATGTGGATAATAATAATCTATCGGTGTAGGTTCATCAGCTGTAAAATTGTACCATTATGAGGTGGGATGTTGAGTGTGTGAAGGAGAAAAGGGTATGTGGGAACTCTCTGTCCTTTCTGTTCAGCTTTGTTCTGAACCTAAAACTACTCTAGAAAATAAAGCCTCTTTTAAAAAAAATCCAAAATTTGATGAATAACCTTAATGAAAACACATCCAAGAAGCTCAACAAACTCTCAGTAGAATAAGCACAAAAATCCACATCCATTCATATCATAGTCAAATGGTTTAAAGTCAAAGAAAATCTTGAAAGTAGTCAAAGAAAATCTTGAAAGTAGCCAAAGAAAAATGACTTATCCCATATGACACAGAAAAAACAAATAGAAAAAGATGGAAGTAAATCCATTCATATCAATAATTGCATTAAGTCACAAGGTAGACCATGAGCATAAAATAAGTCTCAATAAATGGATTGGAATCACACAAAATATATTTTCTGACTACAATGTAATTCAAATAAAAGTCAACAACAGAAAGATTTGAAGAGTCCCCAAATATTTGGAAATCAAATGCATATTTTTAAATAATTCATGAATCAAAGAACAAATTACAAAGGGAATTAGAAAATATTTTGAATGAATTAAAATGACAACATGATATATCAAATATATGTTATATATGACTATATTATAAAAGGATAAAAATTGCAAATCAGTACCTAAACTTATAAAAATCTAGGAAAAGACTATATTCTAAAGTCAAAATCAACAGAAGGAAGGAAATAATAAAGATTAAGTTAGAACTCAATTAAATAGAAAAGAAAACAAAACTTTAAAAAAAGCAGATAAGTAAACAAAAGCACAAATAGAAAAATAAAATACAGTTAGTTCTTTGACAAGATCAACAAAACCGACAAATTTATAGCCTGGCTAAACAAGAAAAAAAAGGAAAGAACAAGTTATTACATATCAAACACAAGCTATCAAATATCAAAGGAGACATCACTATCAATTCTATGAAAGTTAAAAAGATAGAAAGATAAAGTAAAAAAGATAGAAAGTGTATACTATTAAGACTTTATGCTAAAAAAAATGAAATGGGCAAATTCCTAGACAAACACAATTTCTCAAAAGAGTTTCCAGGAAAAGAAAAAAGAAAGAAATTCTAAATAGGCCTATAAATAAATCATTCTAATAATTAAGATTTTTTGCACAAAAATATCTGATATAGAGGGCTTTGCTGGTGAATTCTATCAAATATCTGAAAAAATAATATAAATTCTTAGAAAAAAAATTTCACTAAAAAATATGAGTTGTTAGTAGGGACAAAAAATTTGATCAATATCATTAGTTGTCTGGAAAATGAAAATAAAAGTCAGTAAGGTATCATGCTATACCTCATACCCTTTCAGTTCAGTTCAGTTCAGTCGCTCAGTCGTGTCCGACTCTTTGCAACCCCATGAATCACAGCACACCAGGCCTCCCTGTCCATCACCAAATCCCGGAGTTCACTCAAACTCATGTCCATCAAGTCGGTGATGCGATCCAGCCATCTCATTCTCTGTCGTCCCCTTCTCCTCCTGCCCCCAATCCTTCCCAGCATCAGAGTCTTTTCCAGTGAGTCAACTCATCGCATGAGGTGGCCAAAGTATTGGAGTTTCAGCTTTAGCATCAGTCCTTCCAATGAACACCCAGGACTGATCTCCTTTAGGATGGACTGGTTGGATCTCCTTGCAGTACAAGGGACTCTCAAGAGTCTTCTCCAACACCACAGTTCAAAAGCATCAATTCTTCGGCGATCAGCTTTCTTCACAGTCCAACTCTCACATCCATACATGACCACGGGAAAAACCATAGCCTTGACTAGACGGACCTTTGCTGGCAAAGTAATGTCTCTGCTTTTTAATATACTATCTAGGTTGGTCATAACTTTCCTTCCAAGGAGTAAGCGTCTTTTAATTTCATGGCTGCAATCATACCCTTTAGGAATTTATAATTAAAAGACAGACAACAATAATTGTTAGCAAGGATGTGGAGAAACTGGAAGCCTCATTCATTGATGAATGGATAATGACAATGTTTTATATAACTGAATACTATTCAGCAACACAAGGAAGGAATTATTGCTACATGAAACAACATTTATGAATTTCATCATGCTAAATGAAAGACACCAAACAACAAAAAAGACTACATATTGTACAATTTCATTTATATTAAGAGTCTATAAAAGGCAAATCTATAGCAACAGAAAGCAGATTATTTGTCATCTGCCTCTGTGGGTAGGGGGCTTCCCTTGTAGCTCAGTTGGTAAAGAATTTGCCTACAATGCAGGAGACCTGGGTTCGATTCCTGGGTTGGGAAGATCCCCTGGAGAAGGAAATGACAACCCACTCCAGTATTCTTGCCTGGAGAATCCCATGGACTATAGCCTGCCAGGCTCCTCTGTCCATGGGGTTGCAAGAGTCAGACAAAACTTTGCGACTAAACCACCACCATCTTTGGGTGGGAGCAGAGACTGACTAACTGCAAATAGTTAGGAATCATTAAGGGTGATGAAAATGCTCTAAAAGTAGGTTGTGATGGTCACTGCACTTAAAATTTATGAATTCTATGTTGTATGAATTATCCCTGTATAAAACAGCCTTAAAAAAAAAAAAAAAAACTTAGGGAGGTTAAATTTGTTTGCTCCTTTACTTTGCAGAGTAAATAAACAATGAGCCCTGTAAATGTCTAAAAGAGGGATTGACTACAGACGATTCCCCATACTTATCTGACTCATGGAATGCTATACGTATATAAATATGTCAAATGTATCATATATGTAGTGTGTTATACATATGAATTATATGGAATGTAAATAACATTTATAACATATAATAACTAGATATATATATAATATTACACACACACACATATATATAGCTTTTGAAAATTTTTGTTTTAATTTTCTCTTCCATTTGTGATACCTAGGGTAGTTTGTGTTACTGAAGTTCCTGAGAAAATATCTATAGTGACAAGGCTAGGGTTCATCGAGGTTTCCAGCTGTTCTTCTTTTCTAGGATGTAACACATGACACTATTGGTCAACAAAAGGTAAGCTGAAGTGTGCTACTTTTGAGTCCTTTAAAAGGCAGTGTATGACTCTCTAAGTTTCCTTCCCCTGAAATCTGGTATTGGAATGTTGTCATCAATGGCGGAGCATCAGTTTACCAGAACTTCTGAGAAAATGACAAGAAAACACCTCCCCTCCTTTCCAATATTCCTTGGACATGAAGGATGAAACAAAAATAAGTCCTCATTGTTAAGTCACTGAGATTATTGGATTCTTTGTTATCAGAGCGTACCTTAACCTATCCTTACCAGGCTATCCTCCAAGTTCACCAAAACTGATACAGATACTATTAAGAGATATTAAGAAATATGGAGAGCTATAATATTGAAAAACAAACTCAAAATATGGGCAGAAGACCTAAATAGACATTTTTCCAAAGAAAGCATACATTTGGCCAACAAATACATGAAAAGATGCTCAACATCACTAATTACTAGAGAACTGCAAATCAAAACTACAATGAGGTATCCTCTCACACAGGTCAGATGACCACTATCAAAAAAATCTACAAATAATGTAGAGAGAGTGTGGAGAAAGGAGGACCCTCTTACCCCCTTGGTGGGAATATAAACTGATACAGCCACTATGGAGAACAGTACGGAGCGTCCTTAAAAAACTAAAAACAGAACTATCGTATGACCCAGCAATACCCCTCATGGGCACATGCCCAGAGAAAGCCGTAATTCAAAAAGACACATGTACCCCGGTGTTCATTGCAGCCCTATTTACAATACCCAGGACGTGGAAGTGGCCTAAATATGCATCAACAGAGAAATGGATAAAGAAGTGGCACAATGGAACATTGCTCAGCCATAGAAAGGAACAAAATTATGCCATTTGTAGAGACATGGATGGACCTAGAAACTGCCACATAGAGTCAAGCAAGTCAGAAAGAGAAAGACAAACACTGCATATTAACGCATGCAGGTGGAATTCAGAAAAATGGTATATGTGATTTTATTTACAACACAGAAATAGAGACACAGACATAGGGAACAAATGTATGGATACCAAGGGGGAAAATGGGATGGTGGGATGAATTAGGACTTCATCATGAATTAGGACTGACATATATACACTATTGATGTTACGCATAAAATAGATAACTAATGAGAACTGGCTGTATAGCACAAATGACTCTATTCAGTACCCTCTGGTGACCTAAAAGGGAAGGGAATCCAAAAAGGAGGGGAGATACATAGTTGACTCAATTTGCTTTACAGAAAAAACTAACGCAACACTGGAAAACAATTATATTCCAAAAATTTAATTAAAAACAAAGAAATGTGGGGAGCTACTTTTTTCATCTAAGAGCCTTAAACAGTGTACCCATTGTGAAAAATACATGTCTCTGTTTTGTGAACAATTTATCATGAATCATCAATCTCCCCATCCAAGCGCTTGTAGTCAATTTACTTTCTTATAGGAGTCTAGTTACTTATCAGAAAAGTCCAATCTGACACTGGAAGAAATTAAAAAAGGAAGAGTATACGTGCATTACCCAAAATCACTGACAGCGTTTGGCACAGATTATAACATTGGCTCTAAAACTGCCCCCAATTCCCAGAGCCTGGTTATTCCAAGACAATGTGGGTCAGAGATTCCCTACGGGTCTGGGTGATAGGCAATAATCCTATGTTTCTAAGTCTTACCTGTGGAAAATAGAGCAGAGTGGATGTGGCTAATGATAGCAGCTATGTCACACTTGAGTCAACAAAAGACAAGCCCAGGGAATATCAAGTTTAGCGGGAATACTCGTGGCAGCACAGACAGCTCACCCCTGGAGTAAAACAAAAATAGATGCGATACTTAGACACGTAACAAGTGTCCCGCGAGACCCACTAGGGAAATGGACCTGCCTGTCCATTTTGAGCAAACGCACCTATGAATTCAGTGGAGTTTTGACACAGGCTAGTCACTTACAATTCAATCAAAATGGTCAAATTAGTCATGCTTACACTGGGTCAAATGTGCCCTCAACAAACTAAGAAGTATGGATGTTGGTCTGAATGAGAATCAGGAGGTTCTTTCCCAAAGGTAGGTGACAAAATTCGTGGTACAGCAAAAAATACTACCCGAGTGGCAGTTCCTACTGCAGTTAGAAGCTTTCGGGTTCTTCTATCTGAGAAAGGCTCAGCCTGTTGCAAGGTGATGGAAACTCATTAGCAATGAGCAGGGAAGAAGATGCTAAAAAATAAAAGCCCAGCATCTTTATAATCTATATTTTCTCCTATTATGGCACAACAGTAAGTACCTATCTTGCACAAAACAGGGTACTAAGCTTGTCATTATTTTATTTAATTCTCAAAACCATCTTGGTAGGCCCATATTATTTCTATTTTACTCCTGGAGAAACTGAGGCTGAAGGATGGGCTACTTTGCAAAATTGCAGTTAACCAGTGACCTCAAGGCTAAATCCAGCGATCCATGTGTGCACCCTGGCATATTTGGTTGGCTTCAGTGTCTTCCTAAATATAGTGGTTCTCTGGATTTACTTCTCGAAAATTCAACTTACGATCCCGTATTTCAAAATCCAGATGTTTGGTCTCTATGGGAATATCAGGTGACCCAGGAAAGCAGGTCGCTGCTTCCACATGGCAGTTTCTCCCTTGAGCTCCCCAGTAGCTGTTTTCTTTGGACAGGACGTGTGCTTCCTTGTTGTTATTGTTGTTTAGTCATTAAGTCATATCTGACTACGTCAAGGCTGTATATTGTCACCTTGCTTATTTAACTTATATGCAGAGTACATCATGAGGAACGCTGGGCTGGAAGAAGCACAAGCTGGAATCAAGATTGCTGGGAGAAATATCAATAATCTCAGATATGCAGATGATACCACCCTTATGGCAGAAAGTGAAGAGGAACTCAAAAGCCTCTTGATGAAAGTGAAAGAGGAGAGTGAAAAGGTTGGCTTGAAGCTCAACATTCAGAAGACAAAGATCATGGCATCTGGTCCCATCACTTCATGGGAAATAGATGAAAAAACAGTGGAAACAGTGTCAGACTTTATTTTTTGGGGGCTCCAAAATCACTGCAGATGCTGATTGCAGCCATGAAATTAAAAGACGCTTACTCCTTGGAAGGAAAGTTATGACCAACCTTGATAATATACTAAAAAGCAGAGACATTACTTTGCCAACAAAGGTCCGTCTAGTCAAGGCTGTGGTTTTTCCCGTGGTCATGTATGGATGTGAGAGTTGGACTGTGAAGAAAGCTGATCGCTGAAGAATTGATGCTTTTGAACTGTGGTGCTGGAGAAGACTCTTGAGAGTCCCTTGTACTGCAAGGAGATCCAACCAGTCCATTCTAAGGGAGATCGATCCTGGGTGTTCATTGGAAGGACTGATGCTAAAGCTGAAACTGCAATACTTTGGCCACCTCATGCGACGAGTTGACTCACTGGAAAAGACTCTGATGCTGGGAAAGGTTGGGGGCAGGAGGAGAAGGGGACGACAGAGAATGAGATGGCTGGATGGTATCACCGACTCTGTGGACATGAGTTTGAGTGAACTCCGGGAGTTGGTCATGGACAGGGAGGCCTGGCGTACTGTGATTCATGGGGTTGCGGAGAGTTGGACACAACTGAGCGACTGAACTGAACTGAACTAACTGACCCTTTGTGACGCCATGAACTGTAGCCTACCAGGCTCCTCTCTCCATGAGATTTCCCAGGCAAGAATAATGGTCTGGGTTGCCATTTCCTTCTCTGGGGGATCTTCCTGACCCAGGAATCGAACCTGAGTCTCCTGCATTGGCAGGCTGATTTTTTTACCACTGAGTCACCAGGGAAGCCCTAGTTTTTTACTCTCTTGTCCAACCTGCCCTCCTCTTGGTTATTACTTGGCTGCCCACAGTAGATATCTGTGTTTGAACCCCCAGGTTTAAATGGTGTTGATGTGAGAAAGAGAGAAGTGATTTCACTGTGAAACCTATTATTATTCTACAGTGGCGTTTCCTCACCTTGGCATTCTTGATATTTTGAACTAAAAAAACTCATTCTTGCTGGGATGCTCTATGTACACTAGTACATTTAAAAGCATCCTTGGCCTTTACCCGGTAGATGCTAGTAACACTATCTCGTTTCCCAGTTGTAAGGACCAAAAGTGTCTATGCTGCTGCTGCTGCTGCTGCGTCACTTCAGTCGTGTCCGACTCTGTGTGACCCCATAGACGGAAGCCCACCAGGCTCCCCCGTCCCTGGGATTCTCCAGGCAAGAACACGGGAGTGGGTCGCCATTTCCTTCTCCAATGTGTGAAAGTGAAAAGTGAAGTCGCTCAGTCATGTCCGACCCTTAGCGACCCCATGGACTGCAGCCTACCAGGCTCCTCCATCCATGGGATTCTCCAGGCAATAGTACTGGAGTGGCTTGCCATTGCCTTCTCCGAAAAGTGTCTATACACATTGCTAAATATCCCCTGGGAAGCAAAAAAGTTGAGAACTTTGTCTTTGCAACACACATTTGAGGCTCAAGACATTTTAAAATAGTCAAACAAATAGGATCTGTTTTGGAGGAAATAATATGCACCATTGTTTATTTCCTGGTTTTTAAGACTTACTATGACTATGTATGATGTTTTATTGGGGGAAACTAGTACATGAGTACTTTCTATTTTTTTTTGTGATTTCTTATGTCTTTACTTTAGTGTTATTTAAACATTAAGAAAAAGCTTCCCTCATGGCTCAATAGTAAAGAATCTGCCTGCCAATGCAGGAGACACTAGTTTAACCCCTGTATCAGGAAGATCCTCTGGAGGAGGAAATGGCAACCCATTCCAGGGTTCTTGCTTGGGAAATCCCATGGACAGAGGAGCCTGGCGGGCTACAGTCCATGAAGTCACAAAAGAGTCAAACATGGCTTAGTGACTAAAAAACAACAGCATCACCAAACATTAACAGTTGAGCAAGTATTGAATCAATTAATACATACTGAAATGTAGACTTCTTTTTAATTTTTAATCCTGTGTATTTGATTTCCTTGGGAGTAACAACCCTCACAAATTATACTTCTTTATAGAAAATGTTCAGGAAATATTTACAGACCAAGTAATTTAAGAGAAGCCCATAAGATTTTAACTTAGGTGTATCAGCCACTTGGAAAACTGTTGAAGAAAACAAGCTGTTTTTCTTGATAAAGGAATGGACAAAGGAAGGAGATTGAGGAGACGATAAAATGAAGAAGGAAGAAACTCGGATTGCTCAACTCAGTTGATCTGTTTAACAGAGGGAAACACATGTCAAAGTAGAGACACAGAAAGAAGGGGAGGAGGGGGGAAGCAAGCTGAAATGGAAAAGAAATTTTTTCTATAATGATTCTCTGTCGTAAACACATTTTGAGCAGATTGTAAAAAAGTAATTCAACTGAAATTAGATTACGCAGAGCACGCAGTACACTAAGTACAACTGTATTGTGGAAACGGGAAATTAATTAGTCTGGAAAATGGTATTTCCCCTCCTCTGTAGGAGGCTGGGTCTCTTTGGTGACAGTCTTGGGGCTTTGCCTTAAGGTCCTGTGAGTCATGGTAGCGTGACATTTCTAGGCTTTGAGGCTGGTCTGCCAATACCCACTGCAATTAGTCCCTTGATCTTTAATTTCAGTCCGGGCAGTGACACCTGGATTCGTTGGTGGATTACTTTGTTATTCGTAGAAAACTGGTTACTTCCAGCTCAGCTTTCATTTAATCAGCTGATATAGGCTGTGACATTTCAGCTGGGTCAGTAATAGATGTAATGGTAGTAGATGGAAAAGGACCTGAAAAAGAATATGTACATATACAGATGATATATGTAGATATATAATATTGATGTGTATTTATATGAATCATTTTGCCATACACCTGAAATTAACACAACATTGTATATCATCTATACTTCAATTTTAACAAATGATAATGGGACACCTCCTTGTAGGTTTTGTGAAATTCTCCCTCCAAAGTGCAGAAAATGGTTTCTAATTATACACTAATGCATTAATCTGTTCATTAATAATTCTAATAGTCAACAAAGAATAGATCCAAGGAGCTTTCCCATTACTCTAATAGCTTATGGGGCCACACTACAAGTCTATTACTTTTTTCAGTGTGGTAGCTTCAGATTTTATTTCTTGATCTGGTGGGGAAATGCTTAATGGTGATTTTGTGGTTTTGTATTATGGGCATGTGGCAGCAGGGTTTGTTTTTTTTTTTTTTAATGGATCTATATTTCAGATAAAAAGAGGCTAGGAGACCTGCCTGGTGGTCCAGTGGTTATGAATCCACCTTCCAATGTAGGGGACACAGTTTGAATCCTTAGTCCTGGAACTAAGATTCCACATGCAAGCGAGGCAACTAAACCCACAGGCTGCAACTCCTGAGCCCACGAGCTCTAAATCCCGTGCTCTGCAACTAAAGAAGACTGTTCACCACAACCAGAAACCCATATGCCGCAACTAGAGAGAAAGCCTGCAAGCAGTGAAGACCCAGCGCAGCCAAAAAAAAAGATAACCAACAAGGACCTACCGTAAAATTAATTAGATTTTTCAAAAGAAAGCTGGAAAGATAGTTAAGAATGCCCAAGCTCTGAATACAGATATCAAATGAGGAACTCATATTCACAATGAATAGACTTGACCAGAATTGAGTGCACTGATGGTAGAATTTTTTACAGCCTCCTCATGATGCCGTAAGTTCAGCACTGACTTTTTCCCACTGAATATATCAGGAATTGAAGAGTCAAAGAGGCGAAGTGATTCATTTATGGACTCAAATAAGAGACAGAACTCAGGTTTGAATTTAAATTTGAAATCTTTGCTCTTGTCACTTTCCACTGCTGCCTGCATCATGAATAATACTGACGTCTGTGAATAGAAAGCATGAAAAGAAGTGAAGTGCCCAAACAAAGAGATCCACATCCCAGGGTCAAAGCCACCTGCTCTCCTGCTCAGTTACCTTCCATCAGGAGAAATAGAGAGAGGCACTTGGCATTAGGGCTCTGATAGCAATCTGATTTCCATCACAAGTACCAACCAGGAAATGCCAGAACAAGCCTTCTAAAGCCCTCCAACCTCACACCTGATATCCTGATACAAAACACCCTCATGCCTGCCACTTCTTTAATGAGAGTGCCTTTGCCACTCCGCAGTTCCTCTCATTTTAATTTCTGCTTTGCAGCAAGCTTTATCACCCGGGAGGCATGGGCCAGGCCATTCTCCCCATGATCAAACACCCTCCTTGTTCCCACTACTGACTGCTTAGGGAGATGTTAACTGATTCCCTGTTTTAAATCTGCAGCACTTCAAAAGGCTGATCTGTCTTTGCAAGCACAGAGGCCTGGCACATGGCCACAGCCAGGGAGCTGAGGTTTGCCCTTGAGTCCCAATGCAATCACACAAGGTCTGCCTTCCCCCGCTCCCAAGTTCTGAGTGTGTTTGCAAAAATCCTCCAGTGTTTCCAGAATGACAATTGACTGGTGATAGCCAGAGCCAGTCAAGTGCTGAGAAACGCTTGTCTCAGGGCGTGTGGTTAAGGAGGAATGTTTTCATGCCAGTGGAGTGGGTCTTGGAGAGCCACCACTGTTCTGTGAAGCAGGAGGGAGGGGAGCGGGGCTACCTCTGTCTCTCCGCCATCTCAGGAAGCAGTTACTCGGCATGACACCGGGCTCTGGCAGCCCAAAGATCCCTCAAAGAGACACATGTGCTCCCCAAACCCCTGGGGTTTTACAAACCAACCGTCCAGCAAAAAAGATGCTGGAAAAGTGCTGGAGACACTGGAGAGAAGGACATAATGTTTGTCCTCAAGGAGCTTGTTTCGTCAAGGAGATAAAAAGAAGGGACAGATGAATGAATCATTACAATCATGGGTGGAAAATGCAGGGAGCATTATGTACCAGGTAGCCCAGAGACATACACTGGAGCAGTTTTGGGTGTGGGTGCATGTCTCTGGCCCCTGTGGGGGTGAAGGTAGGGTGGCATCATCCTGATGGAGGGACTGCAGGCTCTGAGAGCTTGACTCATGACCCTGGAATTTCAGCACCATGGGATCCTGTCATACATCCTGGAGAGTGGAGCTGGGAGCTAAGTCTGAAATGAAAAGTCATCAAGAGAAGACTGGTTCCCGGTGCTGTATGACTGAACCTAGGTGTGTTCTCCAGGGGTGCTTCTTAATTTTCTCTCCTGAGAGTGGAATGGTTAGTTCTCCATCTTAGAAATATCCCTCTGGTTGCCATACTAAGGCAGACTCTGAGCCTGTGAGGCCCAGGGCAGCGAGGTCAATGAATGGAGTTCAAACACTTGTTGCAACACAAAGCACCTGGGGCCTGGACACTGGGAACTCTGGAGCCCATAAGTCTGGCCCCATCAGTCTTATGAGACACATTGATCAGCTTGGTGTGATACTTGCAGGAGCGATGAACTGAGGGTGGTTACTCCTGGTTTCTGCCTTGAGTACTAGAGAAAAGAAGCATATAAAGAAAAATGGCACATACTAAGTCTCCACCAACAGGAAGGTGGATTTAGAGGTCTTCGGGTATCCTAGTCATGATCTTGGGTGAAACCTCGGGGTTTGCAGGTTTAGATTTTGAAGCCTTGAGAGTGAAGAAGGTTGCTTGGGACTTTGCCAAGGATAGAGATTCCAGGAAGCACATTTTTTGATGGCAAGGGAAAGCAGAACAGTCTAATGTCCTAGAGGGCTGGGGAATATGCCTAAGAGGTGAAGACCGCTGAGGGATGAGTTAAGGACCCTCAAGTCTGCCCTCTACGTGACATCCCATGAGGTCAGTTGAGCCTGTTTGAGTGTCCCTCAAAGCTCAGTGATCCACTGAACACAATAACCCATGATCATTCCTGCCTGGTTTACAGCGCTTTGGAGAGACTTGTGGATAGTGTTTACAAGGCATTTGGTGAACAACAGGTGTTCAAAACTAAGCATTACTACGTTATTTTTATTGTGCAAATTTGTGTATATGTCTATCTGTCTGTCTGTGTGTGTGTGCCTGTGCATGGGATGAATATGGATAAGCATAAGAAACCCCTGTTTTTTCCTTCACTCTGATCTATGGAAATTCAGCATTTTATTCTGACAATTGTAAAAAAAAAACATGAAAGAAGAACAAGAGGTCAAATCATCTAAGCACAACCCTACTGTGGTTCACACAGGCAACAAGGAGAAGACAGGACAGAGAACTAAAAACTACTTTGGGCTAGTGCATCAGCTGGATTTGGAGCCTTAGGGCCAGCAGCACAGGAGCCAGAGGGGAGATCAACAGGTAACTTCTCTCCCGGCTCAAAGATTTGAGCTCCTTATGAGAGATCTACTCATGATACTGAGAATAGCAACTGTTGATCCCACTGTCTTGCAAACAGGCACTTAAAACCAGTCTTAAATTTTTCTAAGAAAATGTAGACATAAGATTAAGGGATAGTAAAAGAAAAAAATAGATAAAGTATCTGTATGAAATTACTACAAAACTAAATCTGTTGTCCCTAAACTTTGAGACTGTTGATAGATATATCAACCTAAATATAAAAGTGGACCTAGGACTGTCACAAGAGGCACATTGAGGTGCTGCCCAAGGATGTTTAAAATTCAGTTGTTTCATGCACATATATGGAATCTAGGAAAATGGTACTAATGAACCAATTTGCAGGGCAGAAATAGAAATGCAGATGTAGAGAACATCTTGTGGACACAGTGGGGGAAGGAGCATGTTGGATGAATCAAGGGAGTGGCATTGACATATTACACTATCTATATGTGTAAAATAGATGGCTAGCGGGAAGCTGCTGTACAACACAAAGGGCTCAGCTCAATGCTTTGTGATGACCTAGAGGGATGGGACACGTGGGGTGGAGGCACGGGAAGGAGGGGATATGTGTGTATATATATATACATATAGCTGATTTATGTATATATATATTTACATGTATGTATATAAGGCAATGGCAAGCCACTCCAGTACTCTTGCCTAGAAAATCCCATGGATGGAGGAGCCTGGTAGGCTGCAGTCTGTGGGGTCGCTAAGGGTCTGACACGACTGAGCGACTTCACTTTCACACATTGGAGAAGGAAATGGCAACCCACTCCAGTGTTCTTGCCTGGAGAATTCCAGGGACAGGGGAGCCTGGTGGGCTTCCGTCTATGGGGTCACACAGAGTCGGACACGACTAAAGTGACTTAGCAGCAGCAGCATATATGTATATACATATGTTTATATGGGATCAGTTCAGTTCAGTCGCTCAGTCGTGTCCGACTCTTTGCAACCCCATGAATCACAGCACGTGAGGCCTATATTCCATAAGTATATATATACTTATAGAATCAACCATAAATTTTAGGGCAGAAACCAATGGAACATTGCAAAGTAATTATCCCTCCAATTAAAAAAAGGAAAATTAAAAAGAAAATTCAGCTGTTTCAAAGGAATAGGTTTGTGTCTCTTCAACCAGCATTGCTGCTCAGAGCTCCTTTTTAGAATGAAGAGCAATGGCATTAAGTAAGAAGCATAAAAGAACAATCCATAAGAGGAAGGAGCTATACAAAGAATTTTCACAAACACTCTCAGAAAAAAATCACCTCTTTGCTTGATGAGTATGATCGAGATAAAAGACCCCCTAAATTAGTACAGTTCCTGGAAAATGTCATAAGAAAGACAATAGGCAATGAAAAAAAGAAATTTAAATCAGGCCTGGGCTATGCCAAAGAGAGATTGTTTAATTAAACAAAGAAATAAGACAGAATTAATGTACAGGAACTTTTCATCATATAGACAGAAAATAAAGCCTGACAGTTTAAGTAGGAAAGTTTATGGTAACTTTTAAAGGAAAAAAAAGAAAAAGAGAAGACAGAAGATTGGTTGATTTCAGATGGTTGATAAACTTGCACATAGACTGATATTTCTTAGTGCAAAACATGAGGTCATAGGGCCATGATGACCGGAAGAGTCATGGAATGAGGTCAATGATATGGTTCCAAGAAAAATTAAGTCAAAAATCTACAAACAGTAAATGGTGGAGAGGATGTGGCGAAAAAGGAATTCTTCTACACTGTTAGCAGGAATCTTAAGTTGGTACAACCACTATGGAGAATAGTTCCTTAAAAAACTAAATAGAACTGCCATATGTTCCAGCAATCCCACTTCTGGGCATATATCCAAGAAAAAACATAACTTGAAAAGATTCATACTCCACTCTGGGTGCAGAAGCTGGGAAGGAAACAAGCGGGAGGACTTTGCATGGTGTGAACAGAGAGGGCAAGCATAGCCAGCCACCACGGTGAGTGGCTGCAAGAGTCAGAGGTGGGGAGAACAAGATGCTGGAGCAGATGGATGTGGAGTACATCTCTCTCATGGAAGCATCAGCAATACACCTTCAGACACAGAAGTGCATGCAGAACACCAGCTGAGAGCAGACAAGAGGACCTGACCAGTGGAAAAGAATGTATAGAACCACACAAAACTCGGTCGGACGAAAGAACTAGGGGTAAAAATGGGAGTGTTAGTAGGACTGGACCTGCCCTCAGTGGGTGGGGGAACTGAAACAGGGGTCCAATCTCCACGTCGGGGCTATTGTCTGAGTCAGAGGAGAAACATTTAAGGCTGAGAGTGAAACAGCTGATCTGTGGCAGCCTAAATGGCATGAGAATCAGACAGTCTTTGCTGCAGCCATCCTGGACAGGGACGCAGGTCCCCTGGAAGGTGCAGTGGCTGGGAGCTGGAGTTTAGGGATTGTGGAGCAATCCCAGGGCAAGAGCTGTTGTTGACTTCAGAGAGACGGATCGAGGGGATGTGAGGGAGATCATGGTGGGACATGCCTGTGGAGGAAAGCCAGGCAGCCATGGAAGCAAGATAATAGGAGGTCACGCATAAGGAGTGGATCCATCACCATAGCCTCTCTCTCCCCACACGCTAGCAATGGCGGCTGAACAATAGAGAGGCTGGCCCATCAAATGCTGGAGGCACTGAACTACAGAGTAGGACCCCATCCAGGTGCCCCTTTATGTGACTGATGCACCAAACTACAGAGTAGGACCCCAGCTGGGGGGGCCCTCTATGTGCCTGATGTGAGGAACAACAGAGAAGGACCCCAGGCAACGGAGCCCTCTAAGTGCCTGAATGGACAGAGCTATGGAGAAAGGGCAAAGAGGCCTTCTGATGCCAGCTACGAGAGGCTCAAACAAAGACTCTGATAGGGCCATAACTCCTTTAGTGGAGGCAGTCCGTGTTCCTGCACATTTGATGCCGCCAGGGTCCCCGCAAGCCAAGCAGCTGCACCACCTTCACGCTCAACCCTCACTGGGGCAGAGCTGCCACAGACAAAAAATATCTTGTGTCTGTGCACACAGGGTTGCTTCCGTAATGTCCAACTTTTTGTGACCCTGTAGATGTATGGATGTGAGAGTTGGACTGTGAAGAAAGCGGATTGCCGAAGAATTGATGCTTTTGAACTGTGGTGCTGGAGAAGACGCTTGAGAGTCCCTTGGACTGCAAGGAGATCCAACCAGTTCATTCTGAAGGAGATCGATCCTGGGTGTTCGTTGGAAGGACTGATGCTAAAGCTGAAACTCCAATACTTTGGCCACCTCATGTGACAAGTTGACTCACTGGAAAAGAGTCTGATGCTGGGAGGGATTGGGGGCGGGAGGAGAAGGGGATGACAGAGAATGAGATGGCTGGATGGCATCACCGACTCAATGGACATGAGTTTGGGTGAACTCCGGGAGTTGGTGATGGACAGGGAGGCCTGGCGTGCTGTGATTCATGGGGTCGCAAAGAGTTCGTCACGACTGAGCGACTGAACTGAACTGAACTGAACTGAGACTGTGCCTGCCAGGCTTCTCTGTCAGGGAGGGGGGTTCTCCAGGCAAGAATACTGGAGTGTATGGGTCAATACTAGTTGCCATACCCTTCTAGAGCACTGTATTTCCTACTGCCCTAGCTGCCAACTCCCCTGAGTACCTGGTGCTGCCAGAACCCCTGCAATTCAATGTGCTGCACCACCTCCACACCTCACTCTCACAGGGGCAAACCCAAGTCCTCCAGGACAGCCTCAGGAACAAACCCCAGTGGAAGACCCACATGCAGAGGTAGAAATAAAGCCACAGTTGAAACCCAGGAGCAGTGTGGTTAAGGAAGAAGACCCAAAACCTTGCCATCAGATGTACAATAGGCAGATTAAATCCACATGATCAACTAGGCAGACTCTGTGTCTATGGAATATATAAAATGTCATTGAGAGCTCCTACAAAAGGAAACACACTAGTTCTGATAGCTGTGGGCATTGGAGGCAAGAACACACAGGAGTAGGACCAGATAAGAATCTGAGTTGCTCCAACAGCAGGTCCAGATATCAGCACAGTGTCAGAGGGCATCTTAGGGAGGTGAGGTGGACTGTGACTCCCAGCGAGGGAAAGGACTCTTGACAGCAGAGACTCAAGAAAGATATTTATTATTCTTATGTTTTGACTTGTTCTGTAGCTTCTTTCAGAGAAGGCAATTCACCCCACTCCAGTACTCTTGCCTGGAAAATCCCATGGATGGAGGATCCTGGTGGGCTGCAGTCCATGGGGTCGCTAAGAGTCGGACATGACTGAGTGACTTCACTTTAACTTTTCACTTTTATGCTTTGGAGAAGGAAATGGCAACCCACTCCAGTATCCTTGCCTGGAGAATCCCGTGGACAGAGGAGCCTGGCAGGCTACAGTATACGGGGTCCCAAAGAGTAGGACATGACTGAGTGACTTCACTTTCACTTTCATCATATTTGTTAGTTTAATTTTCATTGCTTTATTCCCCAATTGGCACTTTGCTTTAGCTTTGTTTCCCAGTTTGTGCTTTAGTTAGTTTTGTTCTGGTAGATATAATTTTAGGTATCCCTTGTTCACCGGGTCAATCTATTGTACTTTATTTTTGTTGGACTGTTTTGATTTTGCTTATGGGTGTATATGTATAGTTTATATTCAGTCACATTTTTTACTGTTGTTATAGACCTCTGCTTCTTTGTTGGGCTTTTGCAGTTCTGTGAAGCTTTCCTTTTTTCTTTTTCCCCTTTTTTCTTTCTTCTTCCTTTTTTATTTCCTTTTTTATAATTTTAATTTTTACTTTTTTAAGCCTGTAATATTTTTTCTACTTTAATTCCTTTGTTTGCCTTTCCTACTATTCTTTTCCCCATGCCATTAATCTTTAATGCATGTAAATCTTCTTCATCTACCTCTATTTAACTTTGCATATCTATTCGTTCTTTTCTTTTCTCTCAACATATTTGTTAGTTTTATCTTCATTGCTTTATTCCCATATTGGCACCTTGCTTTAGTTTTGTTTTCCAGTTGGTGCTTTAGTTATTTTTTTCTGGAAGACATAATTTTTGGTTTCCTTTGTTTGCTGGGTCAATCTATTGTACTTTATTTTTTGTTGGACTGTTTTAATTCTGCGTATGGGTGTATATGCATATATGTATATTCAGTCACATTTTTTATTGTTGATATAAACTTTTGCCTCTACATTGGGCTTTTGCAGTTCTGTGTAGTTTTCCTTTTTTTTTTCTCCTTTTTTCTTTCTTCTTCCATTTTTTCTTCCTCTTTTCTCTTTTTTATAATTTTAATTTTTTTAAGCCTATTATATTTTTTCTAAAATACTTTCAAAAAACTTCAGAGAAGGAACACTTTCAAACTCATTCTAGGAGGCCACAATCACCCTGATACCAAAACTAGACAGACAACACAGAAAAAGAAAACTACAGGCCAATATCATTGATGAGCATAGATGCAGAAATCCTCAACAAAATTTTAGTAAACAGAATTCAGCAACATATCAAAAAACTCATACACCATGATCAAGTTGGGTTTATTCCAGAAATGCTAGGATTCTTCAAGGTATGCAAATCAATCAATGTGGCACACCATATTAACAAATTGAAAGATAAAAATCATGATAATCTCAATAGATGCAGAAAAAGCCTTTGACAAAATTCAGCACCCATTTATGATTAAAACTCTTAAAAAATGGACATAGAAGGAACCTACCTCAATATAGTAAAGGCCATATATGATAAGCCTACAGCAAACATTCTCAATGGTGAAAAGCTGAAAGCATTCCCCCTAAGATCAGGAACAAGACAAGGGTGTCCACTTTTGCTACTATTATTCAAAATAGTTTTGGAAATCCTAGCTATAGCAATCAGAGAAGAAAAAGAAATCCAGATCAGAAAAGAAGTAAAGCTCTACTGTTTTCAGATTACATGATACAGTACATCAGTTCAGTTCAGCCACTCAGTCGTGACGAACTCTTTGCGACCCCATGAATCACAGCACGCCAGGCCTCCCTGTCCATCACCAACTCCCAAAGTTCACTCAAACTCATGTCCATCGAGTCGGTGATGCCATCCAGCCATCTCATTCTCTGTCGTCCCCTTCTCCTCCCGCCTCCAATCCTTCCCAGCATCAGAGTCTTTTCCAGAGAGTCAACTCATCGCATGAGGTGGCCAAAGTTTTGGAGTTTCAGCTTTAGCATCAGTCCTTCCAGTGAACACCCAGGATTGATCTCCTTTAGAATGGACTGGTTGGATCTCTTTGAAGTCCAAGGGACTCTCAAGAGTCTTCTCCAGCACCACAGTTCAAAAGCATCAGTTCCTCGGCGCTCAGCTTTTTTCACAGTCCAACTCTCACATCCATACATGACCACGGGAAAAACCATAGCCTTGACTAGACGGACCTTTGTTGGCAAAATAGTGTCTCTGCTTTTTAATAGACTATCTAAGTTGGTCATAACTTTCCTTCCAAGAAGAAAGCGTCTTTTAATTTCATGGCTGCAATCAGCATCTGCAGTGATTTTGGAGCCCAAAAAAATAAAGTCTGACACTGTTTCCACTGTTTCCCCATCTATTTCCCATGAAGTGATGGGACCAGAGGCCATGATCTTTGTTTTCTGAATGTTGAGCTTCAAGCCAACATTTTCACTCTTCTCTTTCACTTTCATTAAGAGGCTTCTGAGTTCCTCTTCACTTTCTGCCATAAGGGTGGTATTATCTGCATATCTGAGGTTATTGATATTTCTCCCGGCAATCTTGATTCTAGCTTGTGCTTCTTCCAGCCCAGCGTTCCTCATGATGTACTCTGCATAGAAGTTAAATAAGCAGGGTGACAGTATACAACCTTGACGTACTCCTTTTCCTATTTGAAACCAGTCTGTTGTTCCATGGCCAGTTCTAACTGTTGCTTCCTGACCTGCATACAGGTTTCTCAAGGGGCAGGTCAGGTGGTCTGGGATTCCCATCTCTTCCAGAATTTTCCGCAGTTTATTGTGATCCACACAGTCAAAAGCTTTGGCATAGTCAATGAAGCAGAAATAGATGTTTTTCTGGAACTCTCTTGCTTTCTCCATGATCCAGGGGATGTTGGCAATTGATACAGTACATAGAAAATCCTAAATGTAGTATCAGAAAATTACTAGAACTAATCAGTGAATTTAGCAAAGTTGCAGGATACAAAATCAATACATAGAAATCACTTTCCTTTTCTATATACTGACAATGAAGAATCAGAAAGAGAAATTAAAGAATCAATCCCATTCACCATTTCAACAAAAAGAATTAAATATCTAGGAATAAACTTAACTAAGGAGACGAAAGAACTGTACACAGAAAAGTATAAGACACTAATGAAAGAAATCAAAGATGACATAAACATAGGGAGAGATATTCCACGTTCCTGGGTAGGAAGAATCAATATTGTGAAAATGACCAAACTACCAAACGCAATCTACAGATTCAATATGATTCCTATTAAATTACCAATGGCATTTTTCACAGAATTAGAACAAAAAATTCCACAATTCATATGAAAGCACAAAAGACCCTGAATAGCCAAAGCAGTCTTGAGAAAGAAGAATGGAGCTGGAGGAATCAACCTTCCTGACTGTAGATTATACTACAAAGCTACAGTCATTAAGATAGTATGGCACTGGCCCATAAAACAGAAATATAGACCAATGGAACAATATAGAAAGCCAATGCACCTATGGGTACCTTATTTTTGACAAAGGAGACAAGAATATACAATGGGGCAAAGACAGCTTCTTCAATAAATGGTGCTGGGAAAACTGGACAATGACATGTAAAAGAATGAAATTAGAACCCTTCCTAACACCATACACAAAGATAAACTCAAAATGGATTAAAGACCTAAATGTAAGACCAGAAACTATAAAACACTTAGAGGAAAACAAAGGCAGAACACTCGATGACATAAATCAAAGATCGTCTATAACCCACCTCCTAGAGTAACAGAAATAAAAACAAATGTAAACAAGTGGGACTTAATTAAACTTAAAAGCTTTTGCACAGCAAAGGAAACTATAAGCGCAGTGAAAAGACAACCCTCAGAATGGGAGAAAATAATAGCAAATGAAACAACTGACAAAGGATTAATTTTCAAAACATACAAGTAACTCCTACAGCTCAATGCCAGAAAAACAAACAATTCAATCAAAGAGTAGGAAAAAGACCTAAACAGACATTTCTCCAAAAAAGACATACAGATGGCTAACAAACACATGAAAAGATGCTCAACATTGCTCATTATTAGAGAAATGCAAATCAAAACTACAATGAAATATCACTTCACACTGGTCAGAATGGCCATCATAAAAACGTCTACAAACAATAAATGCTGGAGAGGGTGTGGAGAAAAGGGAACACTTTTGAACTGTTGGTGGGGATGTAAATTGATAACAACCACTGTGGAAGGTGGTATGGAGATTCCTTTAAAAACTAGGAATAAAACCACCACATGGCCCAGCAATCCCACTCTTAGGCATATACCCTGGGGAAGCCAAAATTGAAAAAGACACATGTGTCCCATTGTTCATTGCAGCACTGTTTACAATAGTTAGAATGTGGAAGCCTCCTAGATGTTCACAACAGATGAATGGATAAAGAATTTGTGTTATATATATACACAATGGAATATTGTTCAGCCATGAAAAGGAATGCATTTGAGTCAGTTCTGATGAAGTGGATGAACCTAGAACCTATTATAGAGAGTGAAGTGAGTCAGAAAAAGATAAATATCATATTCTAACATATATGGAATCTAGAAGGATGGTTCTGAAGAACTTATTCACAGGGCAGCAGTGCAGAAACAGACACAGAGAACAGACTTATGGACGTGGGGAGAGGGGAGGAGAGGGTGAGGTGTGTGGAGATAGTAACATGGAAACACATCACCGTATGTACAATAGATAGCAAATGGGAATTTGCTGTATGGCTCAGGAAACTCAAACAGGGGCTCTGTATCAACCTAGAGGGATGGGATGGGGCAGAAAATGGCAGGGAGGTTCAAAAGGGAGGGGATATTTGTATATCTTTGGCTGATTCATGTTGACGTTTGACAGAAAACAACAAAATTCTGTAAAGTAATTATCCTTCAATATAAAAAATAATAATAATTTTTTTAAAAAATGAAGAGTGTTGGAGGTGAGCCAGAAAGACAGATGAGGACCAGCATGTGATGATGCTTATTTGGACTTCCCCCTGCAAGACAGTAAGAAGTTTGCTGAGGTTGAAGCAAAGTACCTGATGAGGCCAGATTTGTTCAGAGGGGCATGCAGGGTGGACCTGGGTGGGGAAAAGTCAAGACAGGGAATCTAGGTAAAAGAATCACATTAGCTAGAATGGTGAAAGTGAAGGGCTGGATGGGATGTAACAGTGAGCATGGAGTGGAAAGGGGCAACTTTGAGAAACCCTACTCAGTGGAGGTGGACAGATGGTGTCTACAATGGAATGGGGTCTGATACGGAAGATGACTAGGTAGCCTGTTCAGCATGGCTCTCCCTCTGCAGCGCTGTGGTCTATTCCGGGCTATTTCCTCCCCCTCCCTTCTCATTCACCTACTCAAAACCCTCAGGAGCTGCCCGAGTTCAAACTCCCTCTCCCCATCATACCATCAGCACGTTTGGCCCTACCTTCAAGAACCTGCCGCTTGCCCTCCTACAACTGAGGACCAGCCACGTTTACTTGGCTTGAGACAATGAGAGTTGGAAAAACAGAGAAGCATTTTTTAAGACAAGGGAAGAGATGATGAAAAGTATGAAGAGGCAGAAGACAGCCATGAGCGTGGGCTGGGTTTTGAACCTGGGTCTATCATGGGACCTCTTCAGGCCTCCTGTTTGGAAAATGAAAGGACTATAAAATATATTCTGATTTCTGACAACCCTCGCTGAACTAACAAACCAATGATTCCAGAACAGTGAAAAAAATAGCTGTTGCTCATGAATTGTGTATTACAGAGCAAATAACAACCGTGTCTAGATTTCAGATATGACCAAATTAACTTTGCAAAACTGCCTAACTAAATCACAAATTAAATGAGCTAAGAAATGGAAAAGTTACACGAGTACATGTTTTTAAGACCTAAAAATCACACAATAGTTTTAAGATTCAGAATCATTTAGCAGGAATCAATATCGAGTATAGAACCAAATTAGCAATAATTGCTACTCTTAAGGAATGATATTTCTGGTAACCAGAAAGGATGTATGAAATTAATACTAAAAATTACCAAGGAATTATTTAATTTTCTGACTTATCAAGAGAATGCAATCAGATGCTAGTAAACAGGATTGAACCTTTTATTACTATACTCTTGTGTGTCAGTCAAATTGGATGCTTCAGAATAAAGAAGCAATGTTGAATTGATACATTATGAGGATGATATATAATGTGGACACTAATTATCTGTGTTAATTAATTTAATTTATTGTGTCTGAGGTTCACAGATTTACATAAATGGCCAAATATTTGGGGACATTATGCAATGAGGCAAATGTTAAGGAAATTGAGACCCTTTCATGAACTTCAAAGCAAACATGTCAATAAGAACATTTATGAAATAGCTGTTATATAGAACTCCACATGCTAGTGAACAGTTCTCAAATCCTTTGAAAAAAAATAATTTTTACCTAAACACTGAAAATCCTTTCAAGAGCATTAAGTACAAACACATAGTAAAATAACTTACAATCAGCACTATGTGCCTGACACTCTTTTTTTAAAGCAATTAATTTTAATTTTATAGTTACATATAGTATTGCAAAAAATCAGACATGACTTAGTGGCTGAACAGCAGCACAGTATTCCCCATAGTCTTTTTTTTTGGCTGAAGTATAGTTGATTTACAATGTTTTGTTAATTTCTGCTATACAGCAAAGTGGCACAGTTATATGTATATATGTGTTTGTATATGTATATATATGTGTGTATATGTATATATGTGTGTGTATATATATGTACATATGTATATGTGTGTGTACATGTGTATATGTGTGTGTGTGTGTGTATATATATATATGTATGTATGTATGTATATCAGGGTAACAATTATTGCTAGAGCTTCCCTACTGGCTCAGTGGTAAAGAATCTGCCTACAATGCAGGAGACCCAGGTTTGATCCCTGGGTTGGGGAGATCTCCTGGAGGAAGGCATGGCAACCCACTCCAGTACTTTTGCCTGGAGAATCCCCATGGACAGAGGAGCCTGATGGGCTACCGTCCAAAGGGTTGCTGAGAGCTGGACACAACTGAAGTGACTAAGCAGAAACAAAAGCAATTATTGCTAATTTAGTTCCATATACAATATTGATTTATACATATATGTGTGTGTGTATATATATATATATATATATATTCTTTTACATATTCTTTTCCCTTATGATTTATCACAGGCTTTGAATACAGTTGCCTGTACTATATAATAGGACCTTGCTGTTTATCCATTCAATAGTCCATATCTGCTAATCCCAAACTGATACTCTTCCAGGTGTCTTACAGAGATGAACTCTTTAAGTCATCACGACAACCCTAAGAAATTGAGACTATATTCCCATTTTAGTAAGGAGATAAGGTATAGGAAGGCTCAGGACAATATAGCTCACAAATATCTGAGCCAGGATGTGAAGCCCAGCAGCCTGCTTCCAGAGTCGATGTTGTAAGCACTGCCCTTGGCATCAATCTCAGTAATTCACTGGTCAACGGGAAATTTATGCCTGAGTCTCCTAATGGCTGCTAGAAAATCAGGGTTTGAGGAGTCAATGGGAGGAAGTGTGTTCCCCCACCCAGTCTAGCACATTTATTTGGAGCATTTTGAGTACCTCTGTGAAGACATGGTAGTCAGTGGCACCAGGAACTTCCAAATATCTGGGTCAGGCATTTCAAACCTGGAGAGACTGGCTTTACCGTGTATGTGAGGCACAGATAGTTCACTTTAGGATAAATCAAATATTTAAAATTTGCTTTGCTGTACTGCCCCTGCCATTCCTGCCAAGGCTTCCATAAATGGCCATGGACAGAAATATTGTCTACAACAAGCCAGAGAAGACAGCCTGTCATCCTTAAGCCCAACTCCAATGACTCACTAGGCATCCAAAGCATGTTCAGCTTGTCCTTAGGAAAGAAAAGTAACTCATTCCTTAGGTTTCCCATGACATGATAATTTATAGTCCAAATCAGGCACTTTTGAGAAGGAAAAAGGAAACTATTAATAATGACTGCAGGAAAAATAAAGACAAAAGCAGAGATTGCCCCATGCACACTGGGACATACCATCATCACACAGTCCATGGTTTATTTTTTCACCTCTATAATGATGCATTATGTCTTTTTCCAGTTTGGCTTTCCTTAACTTCAATTTTAAGGTTTTTCATGGAGACAGAGATATGGCCATGGCCACAGGTCAACAAAACCATTTCTCAGCAGCAGGCACCAATAGACCACAAGGCAAAGAAGAAATGTCTTCAAGTGAATCTGGTATCATATCGCCTCTGGGTCAACTCTTCAGGAGAATTTGCGTTTATTGCAAAACTACATGGAAAAAGCCTGAGAATATGATTACTAAATCTATAAAGTGGCTCAAGACTTAATAATATGGAGAATTTTTAGAAAATTTTCATCATGACTATGCAGATCCAGTAGGCATATTCTATTCATTTATTCATTTTAATACTGACATATTTTTAAACAAATATCTATCATAATTGGAGATCAGTGCTTCCTTTTACTCATGGAAATCATCTAAATTCATTCATTCATTTACTCACCCCAATTGTCTGATTGTTGACATGCCAAGTACTGTGCCAGCTACTAAGAGTTATCAGTTAAATCAGATAGACATCATGTCTATGCCCATAGGGCTTGCAAAAACAGATGGATTAGGTCTGCAAAAACTGAGATCAGTACTATGAAGTAAATTGTAAGGATATAAGATGCCGAGTTGAGAAATAACAAGAAGGATATTTTGTTGTTTATTCTACAAATGTATATCAAGTGTCTACTCTGAGCCAGCAACTTGCCAGCAACTTTTCTAGGCACTGAGGTTTCAGTGGTTTAAAAAAAGGGACATAATTCCTGGCTCATAGGATATACGGTCAACTGGGGAGGACAGACAACAAACACGGACAGACAACGAACACGGACAGACAACAAATACATAGCTGAGCACAGGTTATTTTAGATTTCAAAAAAATGCCATCAAAGACTCTAAACCCCATAAGGCAATAGTGCAGAGGTTGGCAAACTATGCCCCCCTCCAAAGTCAATACTAGCCCACTTGCTGCCTGTTTCTGTAAATAAAGTTTTATTGTAACAGGGCCACTTCCCATCATCTATGTTCTGTCTATGGCTTCCTTAACCATAAAACTGCAAAGCTGAATAGTGGCAACAGAGACCATATGGCCCACAAAACTTGAAATGTTCACTCTCAAGTCCTTCAGTGAAAAAGTCTGCTGACCCTGCGAGAGAGAATAATAGCTGATGACAGATGAGGAGAGAGGGGAAATCCTGCATAAATTGAGGAATCAGGGAATATTTCTTTGCAGATATGACATTTAACCAGAGGCCAGAAAGAGAAAGAACCAGTCACAGAAATCAATGGAGAAAGAGCCTTCCTGTCAGAGGAAATTATAGGAGCAAAAGATCCTAGGCAGCCAAGAGGCCCAGGAGCTGAAAGGAGATGTAGGTAGCTTGAGTGATGAGGGAGGGAAGGGAAGGTGGATGAGACCAGGTTAAAGAGGGAGGCAGGTACCCGATTCAAAAGGCATTAAGGCTGCATCCTGAAAGCAATGGACAACTTGGACAGATATAAGAGAGTAATGTGACTTGTTTGGAAATTTTAAAGATTGCTTAGGCTGCTATTGTAGTCAGAAAGGTAGAAGCTAAATGCTGAGAACATTAGGATACTATACCTGTCATCCAAGTGCGGGGTAATAGAGGCTTGACCAGCAGAGTGGCAGAGGGTTTTGGAAGCTCGGTTACAGGGATGCATATTGGAGCAAAAGATTTCTATATGTTAGTGTCTCCATCAGCATGAGTGTGGGTCTAAGACTGGTAAGAACGTTCAGCTTGCATTTTTTCCTGCTGCTTGAAAGAAACACCTAGAGCCAGTCTGATCCTGAGTCTCCTTGAACTTTATTGTCCAAAGATGAGCCACACTGTTTGATAATTTGTCTGCATGGGAATATCATTGTGATCATCTCAGAGCCTAAAATATAGAAGGCTAGAGAGTCATGGCAACCCATTGTGGTACAGTCCTGTCTTATCTTGGGTTCCCCAAGAAAGCAGAATCTGAGACAGGGCTTATGGACACCACAAACAGAAGCTAAATGAAAAGACCACTCAAGGGGACACGCTTGACTTGATCACTGCTGTGGCTCAATTCATCTAGGGCCCTCCAAGGAACCCTTAGAACAGATTCAGAGATACTAAGGGGAGGGATGTCAGGCTATCACCAAAAGCTTGTCAAGCTGTCACTCTCTCTGCTCCATCAATAACTTAAGTAAAAAGTGAGTCTAAATCATGTCATGAGAGGCACAACAGTGTCCTATAAAAACCCTTAATGGACTGTGAAGCACTTGTGTATACCCTCTCCCATTTGACCTTCATAGGTTTCTACACAATTCCATAGCAAAACTTAACATCCCCATTTTGTTAATGAGCAAACTGAGCCTCAGAGTTACCATGGAAACAACAGAAGCAGGAATAGACTCTACATCTCATCCTCAGCTGGTATGTTTTGCTTTACACTGGCCACTTCCCCTAAACAACTGAACAAAAGTCCAGTACAACAGAGGATCAAACCATTATGAGTATGAATGTGGAATAGGAGGACAAAGGCTAATTTTTGCCGGGAGGTGAGCTATGGAGGAGAATTTTGAGGAAGCCATCTTGTTCCAGTGAGCAGATGTTTGGTAAAGGAGCCGGTGATCACAACTTCAGTATTGTCAATACTGAGAAAAGTGCTGTCGCTCAGCTTCCCCTGTCTCCAGCCTGAGTAATCTCAGGCTCCTTGGTCTCTGCCTATGGTATCATCCGTTTCTCATTCTCTGCCAATTCCCCAGTTTTGTTACAGTTTTCATGAGCTGGGGGCTAGAGGGCGGCTAGGATGCAGACACCCTCAGTGTGCTTAGAAATACTAGTAACTATTGTTTAAGAAAAACAGGATTAGTCCAAATTTGTAAAGAAGCCTCCCAAGACAGCAGTTGCCCCTGGGCCTTTTCCCCTCATCAAGTTAGGTGACTTGCCTTGTGCTTAAGTTTACAAATGGAGCCAAAGTCGAAATGCTAGTGACCACAGAACCATCCCCTACATCCCCACACTTCATGAGAAATCACCTTTGGATTTTCTTATTCTCCTTGGCCACAACTCACCTGGAAAGGTGGCCTGGAGGCAGCATGAAAGATCACAACGAAATACTGCGGTGACATAGCCACCTGGTCCTCCCAGGCAAGAAAACAAAATTTGCCCCAAAGAGTAAAAAATAGCCTTATTATAAAGAGTAGTCTAGATTCTGTACTAATCTACATAAAATGAAAGTAAATCATTAGAAAACCTCATCTCTGAACTGCCATTAATAATTAGTCATGAGAGACCTCACTTTGGATCCTGACTTGTATCTCTGAGGCCAACTTTCTCTATGATTATTGCAAATTTAAACCAGACATCAGTGCTTAGGATCCCCATTTAAACACTCTGATTGGCAGTATTATCCTTGCCCCACGGGATGACAGCACGATATAGTGTGATGAACATACTAAATGATTGCAAACTCTACTGCATGTGTATGCCTGGCATCAATAACCCCTCTGAGCCTTGAATTCCTTCTTTGTAGAATAGGAATACAGAAGAACTAGGTAAGCAGGGTCATGCACATAGTAGGTGTTCAATGAATTCCCACTTAATATTGTTAATAATAGCAGTAACATTACAATCAAAAAGAAAACTTGCCTGTCCGGTGACCCACAAGATTTCCTCAAATTAACATTCTGGAAACCAGGCTGCTCTGTGTCAACCAGGAGTTTCCTGAACAAATACTTTCCCCTGCGACTGAATATAAACCAGCTTCACTCTCCTCCCAGCAAACCTTCTAATTATCTCCGCTGTTTACAGCACCCAGCCCCTCCGCTACCGAATTCTCCATTATTCTGACAGCCAACAAACTAGACCTATTAGGACTCAGCACAACTTTTGCCTAAGGCAGGAACTTTGTGAGACCACAAATCGTCTTGGTATTAAAAGTCGGTGCATAAGAACTGCCCTCAGCTTTTGCGCTAAATTGCTGGTTTGAAGACATTCATTGCAGTATATTGTATTTCCACTATATTTTGCTTTAATAGACTTTGTGGTGAAGTGTATAAGAAGAGTTTTAAAGCCTGAGGTAGCACACAGCCAACTTTTTTTTCCCCTTTTATATATTTTTCCATCTTTTGTTTGTCACCTTATATTGTTTTGTTCCCTCACATACATAAAACAACCTGGCAATCACAGAACAATCCCTGGCAGTTAGTTGGAGGCGCATATTGACTTTACTATTAAAAGTTGAAACAATCAAGCTAAAGAATCTGTGGTGTGTTTTTCTGCTACTTGCATGAGACTTTAATTTTAAAACGAATGGAAAATATCCCCTCCAAACGTAATAGTGATTTCATCGACCTTGGTTTATTTCTGTGCTTTTGCACTGCTTGCCTAGGACAACTCTGCATTTACAGAGAGAAGTGGAAGAAAATATTCACCCAGCATTTTCATCTGAAAGTGCGAAGGTGCTTTATGGCTCTGATTCTTTGATTCCAGGTCAATTGATGGGCTGAATGATGCCAACTCACCTTGCCTTGGTTTAGGTGAACATACATCATCCCTTTGTTCACCTTCATGATGCCAAGGCAACACCCAGGTATCCCGTATCCATCACCCTACGTGTGCCTGCTTGCTCAGCCAATTCAGTTGTGTCTGACTCTTTGTGACCCCCTGGACTGTAGCCTGCCAGGCTCCTCTGTCCATGAAATTATCTTGGCAAGAATACTGGAGTGGGTTGCTCTTTCCTCCTCCAGTGGATCTTTCCAACCCAGGGATTGAACTCGTGTCTCCTGTATCTCCTGCAGTGGCAGGCAAATTCTTTATCACTGAGTCACCTGGAAAACCCAATTCCTTCTCCACACCTAGATAATTTATACAAGTTACATAACAACAGGCTCTATTGCTCATGCCTTTTCCACAATTCAGACTGTTATAATCAGATGCATGTATGTATAGAATATTTATGAACACTTAATAGGTTCCCGGCTTCCTCAGGTCACTTGAGGACACAGCTGTGCATCTAGGGTGCATGTGCTGGAGCTGGAAAAGCCTCTGGGGTTAGTTGGTATCCACTGTTTGCCTCGGGCCCATGCTCAGGAGTTGGGAAAGTATCTGTGGTTATTTTGTAGCTATCTGTGAGTTATCTTGGGACTCACTGAGGTGTGTCTGGGATGGGGTTTAGAGATTAGGTGCATCCTTTTCAGCTAGGCCACCCCTCCTTGCTCATGCCTAACTTCCTACCTCACATTTCCCCCTCAAGTATATGGGCCCCAAATCATTAGGAATGCACATTGTTCATTCTGGCTATTTCTTGCTGTCTTGGAACAAAGAGGGACCTTGGGTGCCCGTCACTTGCTGGATGTCAAAGAGAGGGGCCAGTCAGGGTTGCCTGTGTCCATTCAAGACAAAATGGTATGAGGCCGTCATCAGTGGGGTCAGGGATTGGTATCCGTGTTGTATCAGAAGCTGAGCCTCTATCTTGCTGACCTGAGCGGAAATACACCGAGAAATAAATCATCACCCTATGCACTAAAGATAGGCGTAAGTGAAGCCCATGAGCTCTGTCTTCATGGAGCATATGGCCTCATCTTCATGGACTAGAGGCTCCTCCTTAAGGAGCATCAAATCTTGTAACAGAGAAGAGGATTAAATAAATAATCAGGCAAAACACATCTATAAATACAGATGCCTTTTTCATATGCATTATCAGAGGATCAACTTTGGATATGAGGGACAGAGAACATCATGTAGAAATTGACCGATGAGGGATTGAATAAAAGTCATCTGAAGGAAACTTAGAAGAGAGAAAATCACAGGAAAAGGCCCCAGGGCAGGAAGGGTCAGTAACCATTGAGAAACCAAGGTAAAAGCTGCTCTGAGGAGGAGAATACACAGACAGGGGAAATGGGCAGTGGAGCGGAAAGGTGAACAGGGCCAAAGCAAGGGGAACCTGGAAGTGATGATAGAGAGGGGAGAGTTTATTCCAGGGACAGTGGGAGGCCAAAGGGTTTCAGAAGGGAAGTTACATGATCCACTTTGGGAAGAATTCCTCTTCCTCTGTCTTTTGCATGGAGAATGAATGAAGGAAAGCTGGGGGAGAAGTTGAGAAAAACATTTTGAGAGAAATGGGTGCAGGTGAGAGAGAATAGTAACTAAACTCAGGGTTTGGAGAAAAGATACTTAGAAAAGCAGAAGATGCTCAAGCGACTTCAGAAGAGTCAGATATGATGCTGAAGAAGAAGACAGTCTCTGGAAGATCCCAGGATCCAACTGAAAAACTGATGGGTTGAGGTGCAACTGTTGAGACGGGAAACGCTAGAAGGAGCAGATTTGAAAGTATGTCAAGTGTTCAACTTTAGATATTTTAAGAATTTATTTTGAATGTGAGTAATCAGAACCCAGCTCCAACTAAAGAGACATCTATTGGAGGAGAATTGAGGTCTATCACAGAATTCAAAGGAGAAGGGCTCTCTAGGAAAAGGGAATACCAGGGCAGTTCGAAGATTCTGGCAGCAGGAATTGATTGACCTTCTAAGCTCTGGCGTCAGTATAACTCTGTTCAGCAGCTCCTGTCTCTGTGTCTCTCAGTTGCAAGTGTCAAATATGGGGAGAGAAGGTCTAATTGATCCAGGTTAGGGCAGGGACCCATTCCTGTTCTTTTATAGTCAACAAGGTGTAAGGAGACATTATATCACAAATATGGCCAGTCTATTCACATCAGTCAGAATGCTATGATTAAAAAGTTTACAAGTAATAAACTCTGGAGAGGATGTGGAGAAAAGGGAACCCTCCTACACTGTTGATGGGAATGTAAGTTGGTGCAGCCACTATGGAAAACAGTATGGAGGTTCCTCAAAACACTGAACATAAATCAACATACAATCCAGCAGTCTCACTCCTGGGCATATATCCAGACAAAACTATAACTCAAAAAGATACCGGCACCTCTGTGTTCACTGCAGCACTATTTACATTAGCCAAGGCATGGAAACAACCTAAATGTCCATCAGCAGATGAATGGACAAAAATGTGGTACATATATACTGACAGTGGAATACTACTCAGCCATAAAAAAGAATGAAATAATGCCATTTGCAGCAACACAGATGCAATTAGAAACCATCATACTAAGTGAAGTAAGTCAGAAAGAGAAAAACAAATACCATATGATATCATTAATATGTGGAATCTAAAACACGACACAAATGAACCTGTTTACAAAAGAAAGACAAGCTCACAGAACCCGTTCATGAAATAGAAACAGACTCCCAGACATAGACAGCAGCTTTGTGGTCACCAAGGAGAAAGCTGGGGAGAGATGGACTGAGGGTTTGGACTTAGTAGATGCAGACTATTACACATAGGATGGGTGAATAGCCAGGTCCTGCTGGATAGCACACAGAACTATCTTCAACATCTTGAGATAAGCTTTAATGTGGCAGTGGTTTAGTCACTAAGTCATGTCCGACTCTTGTGACCCCATGGACTATAGCCCACCAGGATCCTCTGTCCATGGGGATTCTCCAGGCAAGAATACAGAAGTGGGTTACCAATATCTTCTCCAGAAGCCATAATGAAAAAGAATATAAAAAAGAATGTTATATATGTATAACTGTAACACTTTACTGTATAGCAGAAGTGAACACAACATTGTAAGTCAACTATACTTCAATTAAAAAAAAATATGGCAACTCCAGCTTCACCCATGCAATTTGGCCACACTTCTCAGGAAAGATTGTGAGTTGGAAAACAGGGAGACACCCAAAATATCTCTCATATGTGTATATATACAAAGTTATATCTGTATCTATGTAATTTTATTTAACCTTTGCAAGAACTCTCTGAGACTGATCTTTTTATAGCCATCCTGTAGAGAAGATCACTAAACCCAGAGAAGTTAATCAGCCTCCAAGGACACACACTTAGTAGGTGGTGGAGCTGTGAGTTAAATCCACATTGGTCAAGAGTACTTTCAAATTCAGATGGATTCAGTCTACACCCACAGCTATTCAAAATGTACTTTCCCAGCCATGGCCTTCCAAGATGCTGAGCATCCCAAAAGAGAAAAAAAGAGATCTGGTTATGTTTAATTGTGTTCTAGTTGATGCATTAGACTTTTGGAATCTGAAATGTATGCCTTTCCACTGATGGGTAATACGATCACTAGAAGGATAAAAGTGCATTTGCGCAGAGTTAAACACAAGATCTGTAAAATAGCATGACTGCTTCTATTTCCAGTCCTGGCCCAAAAAGTCATTAACACTGTTACTTTAGGAGACCAAAGGAAAGAGTGGATATCTCCATCTGAAGCTGTCATACAAATTGTTCACCAGTCTTTCCTTGAATCCTGTGATAGATGGATGAGATTCTTCTTGACTGAAGTGGAAAGAATAGAAATACCTCCATCACTATCAGAGGGAAAAGAGTTATTACATCTAATAAAATACTCTCCATCACACATCACACTCCTCTTTGTATTAAATGGAGTTGTGAATGGCAGTGGAAAATATACTTGTTATATCACAAAGAAGTCCCAGACACATGTAGTATATTGACCAAATCTTCTCCCACAAGAATATAAACTTTACAAGATCAGGGCCTGTCTTGTTCATCACAGGACCCAGGGTCAAAATCAGTGTCTGGCATGTGATACCCAAACATCTAGCACATGCTTGCTTGTGGAAGGAGAGAGCGACTAAAATTGCCTAGAGAGGTATCAATCTAGATGTCATTTTGTGAAGTCCTTCTTTTCAGAGTTTTCTGAGTTTATGACAGCACAGTAAAGGCAAATTCTATTTATATAGAATCGAATAGAAAGTCAGTTCATAGGAAGGCAATGAAATTGAATACAAGAATAGACAATTTATCCAAAGAAAACATTATAATCGTTTGCTTCAAATATTTTCTTTGTTCCATTTATCAGCTTTTATCCATCCCATCTATTATACTAATAACATTGATATAGGTGCATGGCAACCCACTCCAGTATTCTTGCCTGGAGAGTCCCATGGACAGAAGAGCCTGGGGGGCTATAATCCATAGGATCACAAAGAGTCGGACCCAACTGAAGTGACTTAGCACACACACAGTGAGAGGGTGGATAAATGCAAGCAAGCGAAAAAACAACAGAAAATCCAGATGAACCATCCACTCCTAAAGCATTGCCATGTAAATGCTGATGCTCTCAAAATTTCTCTCCTGAGAGGTAACCTATGTTTCCAGTGGACCTGGATGTTTCATGGGTTCTTCAATCAAAACCAAAATTCATTGTCTTATGACACACACTTTTGTATTCTAGTGTTTAAGTAACCATATGCCCTCCTCTCCCCAAGGAACCTGAACTTGAAGCTCAGGTCACCATCAAAGACCCCCTCCACCCCTACCTCTGATTAGAGACTGAGTCTTGGCAAGCCTACTTCAACCATCTCTCCACTCTTTACACCCTTCCCGGTTGTCTTTGAGAAGCCCTCACTCTAGCTTAGAGAATCTCTTTTCTAGTCCACTGTATTAGCCTCATATGGAATCCTCCACCTTTGACCTCTACTCTCTATTTGCCTGCTAATCTTCACCAAAGTAAAGTTTCACGGATTAGTATGTCCCTTCATTAAACTAATTTCATGGTGTTTAGGTACACATGCTCTCAGGCACACACTGTTTATCCTGGCCTCTAGATTCTTCTGTAATTTCCTATAATCTGGCACCAAAGTCAATCTTTCCAGCCTGTCCTCTGACCCACACGTCCTCTGTTCATTCATTTACGGACCTGCAAGAGAGCATCACCTAAGGAGTTAGAGGTGAAGACTCAGTCCCTGCCCTCAAGAAGTTCAAAGTCTTGTGGAGAAAGTCTTGAGCAAGTAGTCATGGCCCTATGTAGTAAGGACGAAGATGGACAATTCAGAGCTTTTTCAAACCAATAGCTATTTCTCAAGCTTGTGATATTCAGGGTTGGATTTTTTTTTTTTTTTTGATTACACACTTCACTTCTCTGTTTTCAAGTTATCCTTATCCACCTACCACATCTAGAGGACTATTCCTGGTCCTTCAACAGCCAACCTAACCTCCAATAGCTGAATTGATTCAGGCAACTTTTCTTTCTTTTTCACCTGGAAATCAGATATTTAGGCTTCTAGGAATTTCAGCTACTGGTTATCTAACTCAGCAAGCAACCTGCAAATACTTATGAAATTGATATTGCAGAAAAATAAATTTCCTAGAAATTGTTTCACTTGGAGCATTCATTTTAAAAAATTAGATGAAATAAAAATATTGATTTCAAGGTTTTATCCCAGATCTACTAAATCACAGTTTCCTGGATAAAGCCTGATAACAGGTGTGTTTACCAAGTTTATCAGGAGAAACTTGTGAAATGTTATTTTGAGTCAGTGATTCTCAAAGTGAGGCTCCCTGGCCAACTGATAATAAGGAGGTGAGGTTGATGCTTCTCTACCAGGAACCACACTCAGAGAACCACTCTCTTAGGCCAAAATTCTCTTTCCCTGGTAGTGTTATGACACAATATTGTCACAACAACCCCATGAAAGAGGCAGTGCAGGGGGCGTTGCTACAGAAAATGAAACCAAGGCCAAGCGAAGCTACTTGATTCACAGACATGAACACAAATGCATTGCTGTTGGTAAGACAGAGGTGCTGATATCACGGCTACTCTTCCAACACATCCATAAAACAGCATATGTGAAGTACCCCTTGCAGTGCAGGACTCAGGAAACCTTCAACTGCCTTACAAGGACAGATCAAGAAGACGGTGATCTGCAAACCAGGAAGAGAGCACTCATCCAAACCAACCAACTGGAATCCTGATCATCAACTTCTAGCCTCAGAACTGAAACAGACATGATTTCTGTCTCTATCACTCAGAAGACACATAATCTTGACCACCTTCCACTTTTTCCTTTAGAATCCACAGTCCACCACTTCTGAGGAATCAAACAAGGGAGGTGGAGCAGACCAGCATGCTACACTGAGTTGAAAGGGCTTTTCAAATGCATCTCTCCTACTGCAGGCTAGGTATGGACGCTCCTCTGGAAGGGAAGATGGTGGACAAGGAAGGATCAAACAACAAATTCCTCTCCTTCCTACCCCTGCCCCTGTCTCTGTCATTACCCGGTAAAGGGTTAAAAAGTGTATATTCTCAGGCTTCATTCAATTTGCTGAATGAGAAATTCCTGGAGGTGGCGGGCTGAAGCACATCAGCTGTGTTTAACTGGCCTCCCAGAGATGTTGCCACATACTCAGATATGAAGTCCACTCTTCCAAGTGTCTCTAGGAGTAGAAAATTACATGTTGGCCTGATAAATGGTATCTGGGCTGCCGGAAAGCATAAATATATCCTTATAAGAACCTTTTTTCTTGACACAGTATGACCAAGGCTTCAGCTGATCAATAGAAACAGAAATTTCAGAAAGGCCATATCATCATTTGGGCCTAAAATCAGAATTTTCTATCACATTGCATCTGGATATTTCAGGATATAGCTAAAACAAAATTTGAAAATAATTGATCCAGGGAACTTTGCTGCTACATCCTGAAATATCCATGTAATTGAGTTTGTTGTCATTGTTATTTTTTATTTTCTTTCAATTTCTTGGTATTGCTCCTTTTTTCATTTCATTGTATGTATTCAGTCACAAGATGGAAATCTCTTTATATCTTCAATGGTTCAAAATATACAATGTTTGACTCCAGTTTATGGAATAAAAAAGAGATTCTGATGGAGTCCTCCCCATGGACTTCAAAAACCCTAATAGGCATCTCTGTGAAACCCCATAATTATGGAAAAGGCAGTTGACACCCCCGTCCTAGAGAGTATTTCCTTCTTAATTCTCATAGCTATAGACAACTGAGGAGAGAAAACAGAAACTGAGGCACTCAGCACCAGTCAAACAGAAGATTGTTTTAGTTTTGGCTCAACTGAGGTCACTAGATGGTGTTTGAAAAGATCAACCTATTTAATAGGCTCATAGTGACTTGGAATTTAACAAAAAAAGAAAGGAGGGGAGGGAGATAGGAAGAAAGCAAGCAACTCTGAACCACTCCACGGTCTCAGTGGTTTAACTTTTCATCTTGAGATGCCTGGAAGCACTGACTTTTGTTGTCACTCTGGGCCCAGGGTGCACCTTCTTTTCCCATGCTGACCTCTGCCATTTCTGGAGGTGGTGTACATAGCAGGGCACAGGGTTACAGCTCTTTGACAAACTTCTTCACAGAAGAAAGGGCAAACAAAGTTTCACATCACTTCCTGTTTCCCAACAGAGCTGTGGGGCTTCCTCCTACCCATGTCTTTGTTTTTCTGATCATTCTCATGGAAATAAAATTAAAAAAAACACCCGGATGTGGTTGGGGGTGGGGGGAGACAATTAGAAGCAGGGAATAATCAGAAACTTACATGGGATGAAATATGTACTTCGTGCTCTTTTCTCTCTGCTGTGTACTTGAGAAATTTGCATATATTCTGTCCAATTTTCTAAGTAATGAGTAAAAAAGTCAAGTGTGTATAGCCTTTTATTCATATGTTTTATATTCTTCTTTTTTTAGAAATCAGATACCCCAGAGAGGTTTAACTCTGGGGTTATTTTGTGGAAGGCTATTTGGGATTAAGATTTTTTAGATGAGGCTAAAACTTTTTTGGTTGACCTCTGACATGACCTTTAGCTCAAGTACCTCCAGGGGATCTTAGGCTTATTCATCTTTACACTCCTGTACCCATCGACACAGAGCCGGGTCCAAAGTGGACTCAGTAAGGTTACTGAGTCAATGTGAGTTGGATGTTATAACCTAAAATGTTCACTCGTCATCTGTAAAGATAATAACAATAGCACAGAGCCAAGAAATCGTGTCATTTGTAATTTCTTAAAGCCCTTCAAAATTAGTTCCAGAAAGATTGTCAATGGCTCCTTGAAGGAATAAGAGGCAAGATGTACAGTGTTAAACTCTGACCTTTCCAATACAAACTTTCTCCTCTTTTACATATGTATATATTCCCAACAAATGTAAAATGTTACGTTTCAGACAAGAAGGCATTATGCCAAAACAACCAGTCAACGATATAAAGTGAAAACAGACTCCTGGAAACAACCAGGAGCTATGTTGTTTTAATTTGCCAACAAGTGCTGAGAACATTCTCTGTAAGTCTAGAAGATGCCCTTACCCTCAGATCATAACCTAGAAATCAAAATGTCTCCGGATGAAGTCTCGGTAATCTTTAATAAGGGAGTGAATGCATTTTTAGATATGGAACTCTTGCCTAGAAAATCCCATGGACAGAGGAGCCTGGTGGGTCGATACTAGTCAGACACGACTGAGCGACTTCACTTTCACTTTCATGCATTGGAGAAGGAAATGGCAACCCACTCCAGTGTTCTTGCCTGGAGAATCCCAGGGACGGGGGAGCCTGGTGGGCTGCCCTCTATGGAGTCGCACAGAGTCGGACACGACTGAAGCGACCTAGCAGCAGCAGCAGCAGATCTCCAAAGCTAGAAGAATTTTATATGAGGAGGTTTTTTGTCCTTAAGAACAAGTAGGTAGAACTGACTACCACCTCTGTCCTCAGATATTAAATTCAAGGCAACTATGAATTAATTCCTTTTCATATCCCAACACTGCATTCATTGAGAATTTCTTCTCTTCCAGGACAGACCAGCGTGTTCAAAATTCCACCAAGATAGTTTGGCAATAAACACCCTTAGTGAAGCAGTTTGTGAATAATGCAAATCATTCACGTGTAATTAACGAGAGTGTGATTGTTTCTTTAGGCAACTGAGAGTGGAGATGGACCCTGGAGAAACATCCCTTTACAAAACATGACCTTAACTAAGTCATGTATTTAAGTATTGTTGGAATGAATGTTGGACTCACAGTAGAAGATTTTTTGCTCACACTTCCATGGATACTCATTGGAAATTCCTATAAACCTCTTTAGAAAATAAAATTGGACCAAACTGTATTGGAATAAGACTTCTCAGATCAACTCCCAATATTTTGCCCTTGTCAACCGAGGAATAAAAAAAAAAAAAAATCTTAGATTAATTCCAACCACAAGTAGAATCTGGAAGTGGAGGAAGGAAATATTTAGGGGAATGAGATTCAAATTTGGGTTTAGAAGAACATGAAAAAAAAATCTATTTTGTTTCTGTGAATCTGAGATTTCTGCAAAGCGGAACGGCCACCCTATTATTGGCTGCATTAAACTGTCTGCAGAAGAAAGGAGCGGCAGCAAAACCTGAGGCAAAGCCTCCGATGGGACGTGGAAGAGGAAGAGTCGGAGAGAGAGGGAAGGCGAGCGGGAGAGGGTCAGAGAGACAGAAAGGAGGGCGGCCCTGGGAGAAGACATGAAAAATTAGAACAGGAGCTCAGAGCACTCGGGAGAGCCAGGGAAATGACAGCTGAAATTAGAACAGGAGCTGAGAGGAGCAGGCAGAAGGGGACGGCAGGAACCTAGAAATTTAAGGAGGGGAGAAAAAAACTGAGAGAAGTGGACAGAAAAAAGAAAGCTCAGCTGCAACTAAGAGAACCTGGGATGCGTGTGTGTCCAGTAGACGAGCCCAGTGCAGGTCAAAACAAATTATTTGTCGTCCTGAAATGACTCTGAACGGGGGACTGGAACGTACCCCAACAATCAATATTAAATTTTATGCCTGCTGCACCTTTCAAAAGCCTTCAAGAAGACATTGATTCAAGTAAGTGTCACATTTTTAACTGACCTTTGATTATTCACTTTAATAGTTTTGGAGCAGAAGTTTGCACCCTGAGTTGGCGACCAGTGAACACGGAGGGGTGGTTTCTAAGTTGTGGTTTTGCAGCTGTGAGGATGTACTGGTCCTTGTGGTGGGGAAAGGATGCTCCAGCAGAATGAAGTGTTCTTTTTCATCTAACTGAAGCTCATATGGAGAAGCTGGGGTGGGGGTGTGGTCCTTATGTTTTTCATTATAGAGCAGACATTCTTAGAAAGTCAAGAGGCGTGGTGCGCTCTGGCTGGTTTGGCAAAGTGGTTGGAGTATTTTACAAGTTGTATTTTGCGGCCGGTTTTACAAGAGGAAAATATCTGACTCCAGTGGAATGGTTTGGGAAACGTGAGGGTGGGTTTCTCAGATGAGGCCTTTACAGAATTAGCCAATCAGGACCATGGCATTGCAGAGTGGTTTTTTGTCTGTTTTTGTTTTTTTAACTGATGTTAAACATCTCTCTTGCAGTCAGACACTCAAAGCAGGTCAGAATTGGTTATACCAGGCAAAGCTTTGAGTCTGCAATGGATGAATAAGATTTCAAGCTGGGGTACACCATGTAGTCATGCTCTGTATTTCTCAAAACCTAAATGCCGAAGCTAGAGCCTAGGCCTAGAACCTACTCTCTGTCATATTGGAAATCTCCCATGTATTGCTGATTGAGTTTTTTGGAAGTGATCCACCATCTTATCTGCTTCATGTTTGACTTAAATGTTACCTTGCCAGGAATCTGGTGCCAGCTGTGGTTCTTTCTTGATCTGATTCTGAGTCTTTGCTCCTGGCGACTCATTTTTATCCTCCAACTCTGCTCAATTTGCTGACTTTAGCTTCTTTATATCCCCTAATGGGGAATCCCAGACATTAACTGGTCCTGAGGAAGTCGATCCCCATGATCCATCCCATCCAGGAAAAGTCCCCGAGTCAATATCCTACTATGTCACTGATGCCCCATAATATTTGGAGTTAAGGGAAGAAACCCCGGCTGGAGATACGATTTTGGAGTTATCAGTATTTAGGTGATGTTTGAAAACCAAAGTAAAGGATGGAATCACTTAGGGAGTCAAAATTAGACAGAGATGCTTGCACACATACTTGGTAGCTCAATGATGTCCAACTCTTCACGACCCTTTGGACTATAAACCACCAGGCTCCTCTGTCCATAGGATTTTTCAGGCAAGAATACCGGACTGGGTTGCCATTTCCTTCTCCATAGATAGAGATGAGAAGTAGAAAAAACAGTTCCTGGCATGCTCTGATGTTTCGAAGTCAGAAGATTGAGGCGGTATCAGCAACAAGATGGAAATAGTGTCCAGTGAAATGGGGAGAGAAATTCAAGAGAAAGTGGTGTCATTCTATGTGGAAGGAATATTGACCCTGATAAGAGTTGTTTCAGTGAACAGGTAAAGTGTTAGAAGCTGTTTTCACTGAAATCAGACAGAGTAGGAGGAGATGAAGTGACGGCAGCAAGTACAGGCAGAGAGATGGAGCAAGACCTGCAGAAAGAGTGGAGTCATGGGAGGGAAAGAAATTAGAGCATTCGGGTACGGATGAGGGGAGGTGGGGGAGTAGGAGAGAGGAGGAAGTCGCCAGAGCAGTGCTCTTGAGTAGGCAGGAAGGGATGGGGTGGTTGGCTTGATGGAGGAGTTTAGGTTAATCATTCATAGTAACAAGGGGGAAAGTAGGTAGACTACAATGGATACAGACACACAGTAAAAAGTATGGAAGTTCTCTGATTGCTCTATTTTTTTTTTCTCTCATTAATTGAATAAGTTCATAAGCAGAGACTCGGGATGGTGGAAGAGATGTTAACAATTTAGGTAAAATGACCTGAACCAAGATTGTGAAGAAGAGGAAAATGGGAAAATTGTAGAAAGTGCACTGTCCACTACTCCCTCCTTTTCACAGCTAGAATTCTCCAGGGGGCAGCCCCTGGTACTCACACTGGGTCCATCAGCCTCCCTCCTCCTAGATCCCAGCATTAGCGGCTGGATCTCCTGTCGCTTCTTCATCATGAACTCTGCATGCTTTTCCCATTCTTCTCAATGTATCTCTGCATGCCTCTCAACATACCTACACCAAATTACTTCACACCATGGACTTCTTAAAATGCTCCCATTGTTTTTATGACCAGGTAACAACTGGGATGTCTTTTCACCACCCTTTTCTATATCCTTCACTAAGCTTTCATCTTCTTCCACTGTCCTCCAGGAGTTTGCCTGTCCTCTCCAACCTCTTTCAAGGAGAAATCTTGCTCATTCCCAAAGTTAGCCACACCCTATACCAATGCTCCCAAGCCAGTATCTCCAGCCAGACCTTTCCTGCATTCTCACACTCCAAACTACTTGATAAGCATTTTTTATAAACTCCTCTGGCAAATTATGCTGCTGCTGGCTCAAACCAAGACATTTTGAGCCATGTTTCTCACATATTCCAAATCATTTTCTCATCCTTATTTGTCTATTATTTGTAGCATCATGAGTTCTTCGGATATCTAGGTTGTAAATTGGAAGTTATTTTGATCTTTCCTCTTACTCTATCTTCACATCCCAGCAGCTCCCCAATGGGCAGAGCCATTGTCTTCATACCCTACACCTCTCAAGGAGTCTCACACAGGGCCCTTAAATACGACAGCTGCTGCTGCTGCAGCTGCGTCACTTCAGTCATATCCGACTCTGTGTGACCCCACAGACGGCAGCCAACCAGGCTCCCCCGTCCCTGGGATTCTCCAGGCAAGAACACTAGAGTGGGTTGCCATTTCCTTCTCCAATGCATAAAAGTGAAAAGTGAAAGTGAAGTCGCTCAGTCGTGTCCGACTCTTAGCGACCCCATGGACTGCAGCCCACCAGGCTCCTCCATCCATGGGATTTTCCAGGCAAGAGTGCTGGAGTGGGGTGCCATAAATACGACAGCTACTTGGTTATTATGCCTGGTGACTAATCATCTAATATTTATGTAAGCTGACGGTTGCCTGTACCATACTGTCATACTTTCTCTTCTCTCCCTGCTACCATTGCATCATCTCCTGCCCAGTTTGCTTTGAATCCACCAGTATTGGCACAGCACATTGGCTGACCTAAAAGAGAGGCCATCCCAGTCCGTCACAGATCAGAGGAAGTGCAGGAAACGGAATGACTAAATGTTATAGAACTTAGCGTATATTCAGAAAACATCCTTCATGGCTCTGCAAATAGGCAAAAATGTCAAGTCAGCTCTCCTCTGAAACCATTTGGAGACATTTGCAACAATGAATGCATGATTAAGTTTATTGTTTAGTAAACAGTTTGCAGACATTAGCCAAGAAAGAGTTATGGCGGCAGTTTACAAATAATTGCAATTGAATTAGGCAGACTGCAATGCAAAAGCAGTGCAAATAACTTGCCAATTCCATAAAATGTTTTGCAAACAGACTCTGGGAGAAAATAGAATGAGAAAGGCAGAAAATCCAGAAAGGGATGTTTTCCGGGTCTGCTCTGCAGAGAGTGAGAGGATGCCCTCGTATTTTACCACGAGACTGAAGTGCTAGTGAAAGGTGTTTATTTTTGCTTTGCCTCAGAGACAGAACTTGGCACAGACTTCTGAGGAGGAAAAGGGTGGCATGATTCAGTGATTTGGCAGTTAACAAATTCGATCGAACAAAACTGGCGGGATAATTTTGAAATGGAGTGTGTGTGTTTGGACTGAGGGGGATGGTGGTGGGGGAATCTCGGCTTGTGGAAATGTGATGGCAAGTGCAATCCATGTCCAAGAGAAACCTTTGCCCTAGGTCAGGTAGCCATTATATATCTGGAACATGTTTAACCAAAGGTGTTTATTTTATTAGATATGTATTTTATAGCTTATAGATTCATATTTTATTAAATATATAAAATCTTTTATCAAACACACTATATAACATATTTAATTAAATGACATCTATAACACATGCACATATATACTTATGTAAGCATAGTTTATATATGATGCAGTACATGTATATACAGCATTGCTTATTATATGCAGTATGCATTTAATAATATACATATATAATAAGTTGTTGTTCAGTCGCTGAGTTGTGTTTCACTTTTCTTGACCTCATGGAGTGCAGCATGCCAGGCTTCCCTGTCCCTCACCATCTCCCAGAGTTTGCCCAAGTTCATGTACATTGAATGAATAAAAATGCATGGCGTTTAATAATATATAATAATAAACACATATAATATCTAATGATATATATCATGTCAAAGTCAAGATATTCTCTCCTATGCTAGTAGGGCAAAAAGCCTTATATTTGTTAGCCATGTTGTATTTGCCTCTACCAAGCTGTTATATTCATTTCTCGCCACTGACTCATGAATTGAAGATACAAATGCAACTGTAAACACATTAGAATGAACTTAGAAATCAAATGAAGAAAAGCTTAAATGCTTAAACTACAGAGTTACTCCCTGAAACTGCTTAGATAAGGATTTTTTAGCCACTTTAAGTTTGCCTTTATGTTTAAAAAAAAAAACAACAGCATTAGAGCTTTCATAAATAGCTGGAACATGATTTAGTGAGAGATTTTCTGGGTAAGAAGTACCCAGGGGGCTCTCGTGGTTAAAGGTTGGCCTTTCATTTCAAAGTGCATCCTGGACATGTGGTTTTCCTCTGCTAACCACACCCTTTATCATATGCTATTGATTTTGTAACTATCCAACAAGATTCTGAGACTCATGCATTTTAGGAAGAATAGATGATCTAAAATAAACTCATGAGTCCAATCCCACAATCAAGGGGATAGGACAATTGGTTGATGTAGTGACTCCTGTTCCTTCTGAAAGAATCCAAGATCAATCACACATCAATAAGAATTTAAAGCAATCAGAAGTATGGATTAAGAAAGTGTGTTTCCAAACTCTTCTCTCCGACATTTTGAATTAAACATTAGATGCGTAGCTTGTGGGCTTCTCAGGTGGTGCAGTAAAATGGCAACCTGCTTCAGTCTTCTTGCCTGGAAAATTTCATGGACAGAGGAGCCTGAAGGGCTATAGTCCATGGGGTGGCAAACAGTCAGACACAACTGATCAACTGAGCACATGAACACACATAACTTGTGGATTTACCACAAAGGTATCGTAGAGTCTACATATCAGCACAGCAACTGAGTAATTGGGATAATGGAGGCTTGGGTAACGGGGTCAGGTATCTCACAGCTGGACACTTTTCAGCACTGAAGCTAGATGCAAAGTCTACCCCTCGTTTCCAAAGACACGTTATATTTATGCAATGTCAAAAGTTTTAGCATCTACCAATACGACAGTGAGACAGATCAGGCCCACAAATGGCAATCTGAAGCTGAAGCATTTGCAGCATTTTAGTTGCCAAGCAATTCTGTAGCTTAGAAGTTGGCATAATAGGAAGTTTCTGAGTTGGAAACTAAATTAGAGGATGCTAGATGGCAAGGGGTCCAGGCACCGTGTTTCCCTTTTACTCTTGCTCTTGTGTCCCTGAAAAGAGCCAGCATTTTCTCTTTGCCTAGTTTCAGCACTTGTTGATTCCATTAACAGGGAAGATTGACAAGAAGCAGACAATTATATCTGACATGAATATGGGTATGAAGGGGATTGCTGAAATGGAGACCCTTACTAATGGAAGAAAGATGACCCCAGCCTTTTGACAGATGTCAAGTAGATTGAAGTCTAGTGATGTTATAACCATTTAATCTGCATCACAAGAGAAGACTATAAGACTGATAACCTCTTTATTTTTTATTCTATAATTTTTTTTTACGCTATACTCTAGAAAGAGATGGGATTCTCAGCTTGCTAATGTGGGTCAGTATTATTCATCCGGAGTTTCAATGGCACTGGGGCTTTTGTTAGTTGGTGGCCCCTTCTCCGGGTCAAGGAAGAAAAGAAATAAATGAAAAAGAAGTGAATAAAGAAATGATATAAATCAATCCAAGAATCCTAACTCTTCACTGAGATTTGACCTCAGTTACAGGAATGCAATTTCTGACTCTGTCTTAAAGGCATTAGTGACTTATTTAATGCATTATCTGAAAGTAAAGTAAGTATGAAAAATGTACTTGAACTCCATTTGGTTCTAAAATGTGATGGAGACAGAAAAGTTGTTTGTTTATTTTTTTAATATTCTTCTACCCCTTTAAGATGGATGTGTGTGTTATTTCTGAGTAAGAATTGTTTTAAAAGCTAGTTTCTTGATTTCTACAGTGTTCTAGTAGAGATGAAGAGGCAGGAGAAGAAGGGATCCCTTGTAACTCTCGCACACTGTCACATATGTCTTTTACTATTTTCTTTGCCTAGAGAAGAAAAGTGCAAAAAAACCACCCTCTACTCTCATGTTTAGAGTTTATGAATCCAATTCAAGGTCAATTCAGTTTGGTAAAACTTGGGATGTTCCTTCAGTAGGAGAAATTTTCTGACATTAAAATTTGATGACACTCCAAAAGTGAAAAGGCAAGGACATCCTGTCCACCAATGACTTTGCTTTTGACATTTCAAAGGAGTTGACAGTGGGATTCAGAGAGCCACTCTCACTCTAAAGTGAGTGAACTTGACCCGGCAAAGGCACAGAACTATTGGAAAACTCACAATGAACCAGGCAATAGGTACTTAAAGTCTACTATTTCCTTTTGAAAACCAGATTATTTGTGATATTCTTGAGATCAACATGTGTTTCTTGAGTGTCTATGTGGCGGCAGGCAGTGCATCTTTGTAGGTGCGTCTACAAAGACAAAGGATTTGATCTCAAGTGGCTAAGAGTTTAGGGAGAAATTCATAGGCATATTCCTTTTCAAATTTATTTGATTGAAGTATAGTTGATTTACAATGTTGTGTTAATTTCTACACTCTACAGCGAAGTGATTGTTATACACTTATATTTATATTCTCTTTCATACTCTTTCTCATTATGGTTTATCGCAGGATATTGACTACAGTTCCCCAGGCTGTGTAGTAGGACCTTGTTTGTCCATTCAATATGTAATAGTTTCCATCTGCTAATCTCAAACTCCCGACTCATCCCTCCCACCCCTTCCCCTTGGCCACCTCAAGGCTGTTCTCTGTATCTGTGAGTCTGTTTCTGTTCTGTATATAACTTCGTTTCTGTCATAGTTTAGACTCTACGTGTAAGTGATATAATATGGTATTTGTCTTTCTCTTTCTGACTTTATTTTAGTATGATACTATCTAGGTCCATCCATGTTTCTGCAAATGGCATTATTTCATTCTTTTTAGATGGCTGACTAATATTCCATTGTATAAATATACCACCTCTTCTTTATCCGCCCAACTATTGATGGACATTTAGTTTGTTTGCATGTCTTGGCTATTGTAAATAATGCTACAATGAGCACTGGGTCGGGGGGGGGTGTGTGTCTTTTTTAATTAGAGTTCTCTCTGAATATATGCCCAGGAGTGGAGTTGGATCACGTGGCAGCCTTTTTTTTAGTTTTTTAGGAAAACCTCCATATTTTTCTCCACTTGAGATTCGCACCAATTGTATAGGGGGATTCCCTTTTCTTCACATCCTTTCCAGCATTTGTTATTTGTAGACTTTTTAATGATGACTATTCTATCCAGTGTGAGGTGGTACCTGATTATAGCTCTGGTTTGCATTTCTCTAACAATTAACGATATTGAGCATCTTCTCATGTGTGCAGGTATATTTTTCAATGTAATGTAAAAGCACAAGGATGTCAGTAAAGGAAGAGTGGGTAGGGTGCAATGCCTCCCAGCAAGGTCTGAATGTTCTTTGCTCAACAAAGCCATCCCCAGAAAGCTCAGCAGTGAGCCAGAAGAAGGAACACTGTAGACTTCCAAGCACAGGGGGTAGTGTAAGGACAATCCTACTGGTGAACTGACGTGATGAGTTATGAATGCTCCTCAGGAAACTGAGGAGCTGGTTCCGTCCAGGCATTGCACCCCTTATTCTTCACTTGTCAATCATATCCTGATCCATCCTTCCAGCCACATCTTCAACATCACTTTGATCATAGGGTCTCCTGTAAGCACTCATATGTGGAATGGTTTTCTCTTCTCTTTGAAAGACCTCAGCCCCCTCCTTTCCTTCCCTCTTTTGGTTTGTTTCAAATGTTCTTAAACTATCCGTACTTATTCTTCTCCCTTTAACCATTCCATTGAACTTGTTTTGAGTGCTTCTGTTAAACCAGAATGCTCCAAGGCTTTATTTGGGCTTCCCTTATGGCTCAGGTAGTAAAGAATTTGCAATGCAGGAGACCAAGGTCTGATCCCTAGGTCAGATATATCCCCTGGAGAAAGGAATGGCTACTCACTACAGTCTTCTTGCCTGGAAAATTCCAAAGACAGAGGAACTAGGTGGGCTACAGTCCATGGGGTAGCAAAGAGTTGGACATGACTGAGTGACTAACACTTTTCTTCTTTCTTTCGGTTTGTTTCAAATTTTCTTGAGTTATACTTATTTATTCTCTTCCCCTTAACCATTCCATTGAACTTGTCTTGAGTGCTTTTGTTAAACCAGAATGTTCTAAGGCTTTACATGTATTGTCTCATTTAATGCTTACAATAAACCCTTGACATAAGTAGTGTCGTTCACCTCAGTTTACAGATGTAAATTGCCCAAAAATACAACTGATGAATTGAGGAACCTGGCTTCCATCCCAGAAAACCTGATAGTAGGGCCTCTATACTAAAGCTCTTTCTATAGATTTTATTTCCAAAACTAGATTTTAAACCCCATGAGGGTAGAAACCATTACTTGTTTGCAGTTCACACAATGCCTACTCTCTTGACATTGTAGTTGGTGATAACCTATTTATTGAATAAGTTGGTGAATGAACAAATAAATGATTGTGTGAAATCTACTTAGAAAGCTGGCGGGAAAAGTAGCCTACAGAAGACTGAGCAGGAAAGTGACTGACAGAAAGGATAAAATGGTATTTAAGGATCATAAGAAAAGTAACAGAGTGCAAACTCTTCACTAGGCCTTACCAGGAGCCAAAATACTGGCATAAAGATGCAGGCCAGCATAAATGTTATAGAAAGGAAATAAAAGGACTGAGGGCCTGAATCATTTTAAAGAGAAAACTTGGTCACTGCATGTAGAGACATGAAAATGAATATTATTAAGATGAAAAAAATCTAATTTTCTTAATGAAAAATACATAAGCATTTTATTAAAAACAAAATCTCTCACTATCTTATCATCTGACAGTCAACAGAATGAACATTTTAAAAAATATTATCAACATTGATCATTGCATGAAAATCACTTTTAATAGACAAAGCAAGAACATAGTCATGCCAATTTCACCTCAAAACGGAAGCCCCAAAATATTACACTATATTATCCACTTTGAATTGCCAAATAGTTGATCCATTCGATTGTGTAGACACTGATCACTAATGTAAATAATCCAGTAAAAAACCCAGTAAATAATTGAGTTGACTCAGGTTGAGTCCAGTTCCATCATCACAGGCATCAGTTATGTGCTAAACTTTGAGGATTTAAAAATTGGGTACTCCCAAAACAATGAGGCATTCCAGGGAAACATCCTCTAATCTGACTCTATTGATTAACTACTGTCTCAACTCATTCATTCTACATAGATAGACATTACTTATGCGGCCTTTTATATACTCCTTTTGCCTTCTTTCTTGAGAAGCAACAACATTTTTTGCATGTTCATTAATGATGCAAGCATCACCTATATTCTATAAATGGTGACTTTGTAAAAAAATATAAATTGATTGACAAGTCACATTGCAGATGCCAGTTAAGTAGAGCATTTATTTCTCAGCATAGTAATTTCAAAGGCAGTCCACTACAGATTCATATGTAATCATCTGGAATTATAAAACCAACACACAGAAAGGAGAGCACATGTTATTGCTTTATATCAAATTTCCTCTGGAATTCTTTCAAAAGATAAGCTTGCCCAGTTCCAGTAAAAAGAAATGTATTGATGTTGGTACATATTTGCTTTTATATTTATTATACCTCTCCTCTGTGTCAGGAATTGTGTTTGGGAATGATTTTCACATAGCTTTTTTTTTTCCCAGAAATGCATCTGGCTATACATATGACCAATGCACATATGTGTGGTTCTTCTATCAGAATGATTTGAGACAATTGCTACTGGATGAGTCAATCGGTTGGGCAAAGACTGTCATCAGAGAAGAGTATATACTTGCGGATAGCTTCAGTGTGTTTTCCCACCTGTCTCCACCAGCAGATTTTCATCTTGTAAAACTTCAGGAGACATTTCTTAAGTTAAATTAGGCTTTTTCTATAGTGGGAAAAGATACAACCTGAGTTATACTTTAGGTATCAAGTTATTCCCCAATTTTATTAAATGCCTAACACTCAAAACAGCCACTAGATATTAGGACCCTCCAGTAGGAAAACATTTCCCCCAGAAACTTAGACATTAAATTTATAATTACACTCACTGCTGGTTGTAGTGGTTGTAAGTAGAAGACAAATTCTATCAAAGATTACTTGAAAGTATTTCTTTGATGATTCAGAGAATCCAAAAGGAATTGTGAAAAGCTGAAAAGTGCAGGTGTTCCTGGTTGCCTAGGTTACCTAACTTTGGGCCTCAGTCTTTGGAGACCCGTGACCTACTTGGTCATAGTGAGACAGAGCAGGGCCCTGTCGCCCTTGCCCTACCTCCCCCATGGCCTCTGCCTGCCTTTTGTCTGTGGGAAACTTTAGTCAGAGAATAAGTTTAATCAGAGAAATGGGAACATTCAGAAACAAAGGAAAACACTCAAAGGAGAACAAATAAAAATAATGTAGTCATTAAGCATAGTCAAGAACCTTTAGGTTCTTCTCAACAGCTACAGACAATATTCTGAACCACAGCCTGTGAGCTGTCTTATAGGTCCTGAAACCCCAGGTGGAGAAGTTAACCACATGATGACCAGTCTGTACCCTGACATAAGCTGTCACAGTTCTAAGAACTGGCCTCAAAGAAATGGAAACAAACCAATAAGATTAACTGTACCTAAAATAACCAAGATGGCTCTGGTCAGAACCACCGATGATCAATTTGAGCATGACTGTCAGCTAACTGTGCTATTTCTGCATGTAACCTCCCCTCCCCACCATGTCTATAAAAGCTGTTGTCCACTGATTGTCAGTGCTGGAAGTCAGCCTTTGCCCTGCCCACCTCCCCAGTTGCCAGCACTTGAAATAAAGCAAACTTTCCTTTCCTTCAACCTGGCCTCTCTAATGGCTTTTGAGTGGACAGCAGCCAGACCCCTACCTTTCAGTAACAATATGACTTCTTTAAATTCCTGAAATTTCCATTGCAAAATGAGACTTTATCATGAAAAGATGCTTCTAGATATTGAGATAGTGGATATAATATGCTTTAGAATTTATTCTAAAATGACATAATCATATTTTTAATATTATGCTATCTTAATAATAGTCTAATATAAAGAGATACATTGCAACTAATCTTAAATGGCCTTCATCTTTCCAGTCTTATAACTTATGCATGATAAAGACAACTGCAAAAATTCTTATAGATGAATTATATCCTGGGGCCTCCTATATTTAAAGTAGAATCTTATCCTTTATTATCAACATACCAACATCTTGCTGATCCATTACTAAGGAATGATGAGTATGTGGTGGAGACGGTGACAGGATCTGGTATTTGCCTCCTTTTCAAAAGGTCTAGAGACAAAAGAATGGTTGGTGAGGAACAGAATGAAAATTACTTACCCACCTAACACTAAACCACAGCTTTTCTAGCACTGTGCTTTCCACTGAACATGGCTGTTTCTGAGGAACATTCCAACTGCAGCAACTTGAAGCAACTTCCCCAAAGTTAACCATCTGCAGTGCTTACCTGTGGGCAGAAAAATGCAGTATCCAGGGCCCCCAGGGATAGGGAACCCAAGATAACCCAGAAATGTTTGAATTTTTGATGCAGCAGACACTTCTCTGGAAAAGCAAAACTCACCCTGGAGCCCCCACGTACAAATTATAGTCACCATTTAAACCATCATCACAGTATTTGAGGTTAGTAAAACATATTGCTTGAGCTATAAAACATTCTAAACTAGCATTCCAAATGTCTTGCCTCAAGCAAGCACTTAAATTAAAGTTTCAGACAGCTGGCACTGGAATCATAATAACAGTTTTACACAAAGGGATTGGCTAAACATGATTATTGTTTTGATAATTTATCGTCAACAGACATTATTGTGCCCTGATCCCGATGCTTGGCTTCCTTTCTTCTCTATTATCAACAGGTGACAGTGAGGTTTGGTTCAGGTTATAGACAAGGAATGTTCAGTATCCTGGTCATAGGTAGATCACACACACACACGCAGAGGAAGCACTGTATATTGCCATTAATTGTCATAATCTGATCATTTTTACTGTCTCCTTCCTGTGAAATGTTTTGTTTGTAAAGGCAAAGAATTTAAGGTCCTATTTGTAACACCTTTATTACAAGAGAAAAAAGAAAAGAAAAAAGTTGACCTCTTAAACACAACCTATATTCCCTTAGAATATCTATGGAATACTAATTTCCCATGCCTCCCTTTGTGAAATAGATAAAAGCAGAAAATGCCACAGACTCTCTTTTGTACTTTGAAACATGTACACGACATTGGTAGCCTTATGTCTGTTTAAGCAGATGGGTGCGGTTCACCCAGTAGATGGATGGTGCTGACGACAGCTATTTGCCCTTTAGCCAATTTGAAGACACAATATTTTGCAGCCTTATTAACATATTTTCAAGTATAAGAGATTCCCTGTTCACTCCAGCTTGGACCCACTTGGAAGGATTTTATTTCCACCAGGGGAAATATGTGTGATTGACATTGTCATTTTATTTTCTTCAAACTGGACCTATTCACAGATACCCTAACAGATTGAGAACTATCATATTATATTTTTATCATTAAAATGGAGCCCCAAAAAATGTCCTGCAAATTTGATGCTTAGTTTTTCTGAAGTAAACTGTTCACAAAGAACATGACTGCATGATCCATTACTAAGTCGTGTCCAACTCTTTTGCCATGCCATGGACTGTAGCCTTCCAGGCTCCTCTGTCCATGGGATTTCCCAGGCAAGAATCCTGGAGTAGGTTGCCATTTCCTCCTCCAGTGGATCTTCCTGATCCAGGGATTGAACCTGCAGCTCCTGCATTGGCAGATGAGCGCTTTACCACTGAGCCATGTGGGAAGCACACTGCCTCTCTCTGAAACATGTTATTGGATGCAGCATGGTCACGTGCTTTGCCATTTTAATGAGAACATAGACATTACTTGTCTTTGGGTGATGGGATGGTCTAGAATGCAACAGGTTTTGCTGGTCTGTGTCTTTCTGTGCACAAAACACTAAAAGAAAAAAAAAAGGAAAGAGAGACAGTATCTCAGTATCTTTGGATTAGTCAAGAGAGAATGAAAAGGACACTTTTGAGTACCTTTATTTATTTTTTTCCTGAACATGATTTTTCCACTGACTTTAATTAAAGTTTCATTAAACCCTAAGTTTGGAAAGCTTTTAATTGAAAGAGAATTTGCTTACTGGGCATATTCTTTTTCAGGCTGTGAAGAGAATCACTGTAATAAATGTCTCTTCCAACTTGATAGTAAAATTCAACTTTGTCCTACCTTTGCAGAAATTGGCTATAGATGCACTCTTAAGAAATGAGTCACCCCACACCGATAATTTTTATCTCATCATAGAGTAGCACAAATCTGGCTTCAGCACACTTCATAAGTATACTGCCTGCTGACAAATTAATCCAATTAGCAAAGGTGAAGGTTTCTAATTGAGGTTAACTAGAATTTAACTGGTCATTGCTAATCAAACCCTCCCTCACCCTTCCTGGAGCGGGGTCCCCAGAGTTACTCTAATAGTCCCATTTAGTCTTCTGATCGAACCAAAAGTCTGACTTCAAAAGTCACTTTTCAAGAAGGATAGGATAGAGCCACTTTCCCAAAGCTGTGACAACAATGGAAGCTAGTAGTGTGGTATTTTCCTGCTGTTTGGGAGACTGAATTTCACCCCCGCCCCCCCACTCCCTCCCCACTCTCCTACTACTGAGAGTATTTTTATATAGTTCAAGTCCCTACTGGTCTGCGGTTTGCTGTGCGGTTTAAAAAGTAATACATCTTTTCTTAGATGTACCCCAGTTTCTGCTTTTTAATAGACATGATAATGAGCTTCTGGGTCTTCATTTCCCAGTGTGCAGAGAGCTCGAATAAATCTTCGATTGTTCACAACCCAGGAGAAGGTTCCGGAGCACTGGGATCCATGGAGGTCTCTCTAAACAACTATTGTTTTAAGCGCTTTTTTTTCTTTTTATTCTTAGGTACCATTGAATTTTTTTTTTTTTCAGTATATTCAGTAGCATCTGCTTATAATGAGCTGAGACAGAGCAAAATTCCTTTTACAGTGAATGTGAATGAATGAAAGTTCCCAACTGTTTCGGAGTGGCATAATATGCTAGCTGTAATATTGGCTGTAAAAAGATTTCCTAGTAGGTAAAAGGAAAAAAAAAAAAGCTTTACTCAAGATTTTCACAAAAATATGTCTGCTTGGGCAGTCTGGGTTTTGTTTCCTAGATTTCAAATTTTTGGAAGATGTTTTATTTCTGTGCAAGACCAAGGGATGCCAATGTGAAAATATGTTTGACCACACTGGGGAGTATTTGTCGTTTTTGAAAACTGATTTATTTACATCTAGCATGATAAAATTCCTTATTAAAAAAATGCTTTCCAAAAAAGAAGCCAATTCAAAGGACTATCTAAAAACCTTAGAAATATACAATTACACATGTCTCTTAATTTTTCAAATAATTAAAACATCCTCTGGGCAATTTCTGTTTTCAGTTTTCTTGACATCTATGAAAATAGAAATCCTGAGAATGCAAAGACCTGGCAACCTTTTTTAATATATATATACATAAATTTAATGGAAAATAGGGCTTCCCTGGTGGCTCAGAGGCAAAGAATCTGCCTGCCAATGCAGGAGACTTAGGTTTGATCCCTCAATCTGGAAAATTCCCTGGAGAAGGAAATGGCAACCCACTCTAGTATACTTGCCTTGGGAATCCCAGGGACAGAGGAGCCTGGATGGCTATAGGCCATGGGGTTGCAAAGAGTCAGACACGATTGAGCAACAGAACAACAATGGAAAAAATGCACTTCCTCTCTCTCTCCCTTTTTTTTTAATTGGGGGCGGTAACACAATGGCATCAGGTATATATTTTTATTTGATCTCAGGTTACACTTAAAGGATCTTATATTACATTGACTAGAATTTTTGTTTATTGTAATTGAGGTGATTGATGATGCTTCCACTAATTCTGAAACAATCCAGTGGACATTATCTTCATGTTGCTAAAGACATAACGGCATCTATTTCCCTAGCTGATTCGATCTGGTGGAGGTGGAAAAATAGTTTAGTTTAATTTTTTTTATTTGTGTCCTTATTAAAAAAAAGAAGAAGAAGAAAATGGTGACTTGAGCCCATCCCCAAAGCTTTAACCAATTGACTATGATTGAATACTTTTTCTTATTACTGCTCGCTGGGATCTTCTTATGAAATGCACATTTCATTTTTATCCAGGACCTGGGGATATGGGGCAACAGAAGAATATTACTTGAAATTCGGCACACTACTGTCTATAGAAAGCTGCACAGCATGATTGTGGAAGAGTTATAATTTTAATTCTTTTTACAATGACAAGATTATTCCAATGTTAAATTATCATTCTCTGTTAAACCAAACAGCACTGTGGTGGTTTTAGTAGGACAAGGTGGCTTATTGTAATTGGTAGGATCTGTAGATTCCTATGCTGAAATTTAGATCTAAGTATTTCCAAATTAATAGGGTGATTGGAGAGGAGGGATATATTTGCAATCTGTTTGGGCTGAAATGGGTACCTGGTGCCATGAATCCTCAGGCAGCAAGCCATCATTATGTTTATTACCGCCTCCGTGATAGCCAGGTCGAAGCACCTGCTCTTTCTCTGAATTCTTCAGGTAATCCCTATCAATTAATTCCTGAAAAACAGTAATGACCTGACAAAGATGTGAGTTTTTATAAAATTGAAGAGGGATGCCTTTGACACTGGTCAGTGGAAATGCTGTACTTGCCAAATCTGAAAGTTTTAAGAAAATGAATGCATAGCTGAAATGAAACAGAAATGAGTTCTGTAATACAACAGAATCTGCTCCAATCCTGTGTTTTAGTATGAGTTTCAACTCTGATAGTCTCTGTTTATAGAGTCTGTGTCACTTGTAGGGTTTGATTATATGACTCATTTGGAGATTCTGGGCTTGTGATTTTGTTAGCAGTATCTTTCTCATTTTGCATAAAAAGAAAAAACAAAACCAAAGAAGTTATTTTTCCCCAGATGATATAATAGGGGGTATTAAAATGTATAAATAAGTGAGCATCGAGAATATATATATTTAGGACTGGAAAAAAGCACAAAAATTCAGAACCACAGTAGAATCAAAAGTATAAATTTACTTTGTGTGCACTGCTTAGCAGCTTATATTTCTAGTATGTAATATGTCTTCTTCCTAATGGAAATTCATGATGAAACAGATCAAACAACTTGGCAAATCTTTCAAAGTGGAAAACTGAGAATCTTGTTCATGTTTCTCACAATAGCAACAGAGATTTTTTTTTCACAATCACTTTATACTGTCAGACCAAAAATAATTAAATACATTTAGGTAAGACCAAATTAATCAGATTAGCGCTCTCACCAAGGAAGATTGGAACATGCCTTTCTGTTCTTTGTTTTATGATGCATCTGTAGGAAAGGGTCTAATATTTGAATGGGTGGCCAACATTTAACAATTGAGAGACTTCAAAGAAAAAATATAGATTGTTAAGTTTTTCTTGAAAATTCAAATCTGGCAGCACAGGAGTTTCATTTCTATCTGTAAAAAAAGGCTTGATTTGAGCAGCTATCCAACCAAACATACTCTCTCCCCCCATTTTCCACAATCTCCACCCAGCCCACTTGCCCACTTAAATAACCAGAGTGATCATCTTGACCTTCCAGTTGACCTTCCCAGCAATCTGTGGTTCAAAATAGGAACAGCCATACCCTCTGACTCTCTCACCTCTCTGGTCTTTGCAGAAATCTTCTTTCTTGGCCATGTCAACCACACTACCATCTCCCACCTTTATTTGCTGGTTTCTACCCCTAGACCTTGTACTGCAAGGAGATCCAACCAGTCCATTCTAAAGGAGATCAATCCTGGGTGTTCATTGGAAGGACTGATGCTAAAACTGAAACTGCAATACTTTGGCCACCTTATGAGACGAGTTGACTCACTGGAAAAGACTCTGATGCTAGGAAAGGTTGGGGGCGGGAGGAGAAGGGGACAACAGAGAATGAGATGGCTGGATGGCATCACTGACTCTGTGGACATGAGTTTGAGTGAACTCCAGGAGTTGGTGATGGACAAGGAGGCCTGGCGTGCTGTGATTCATGGGGTTGTGAAGAGTCGGACACGACTGATGGACTCAACTGAACTGAACCCCTAGACTTTGATAGATCCCCTACTCAGGAAATCTCACCTTGCTCCAAGCCATGTTTTTCATTTGCCTAAGACAAAACCTTCCTCCTGGGTGGCATTTTCCATTGCTCTCAACTCTGTCTGTCCTGGGCCCAATTCTAATTCACATTCCTTCCACACTTTGATACATAATCCATTCAGCAAAAGCGCATGGTATCAAGAATCAAATTAATATTGACTGAAATAAATGTATTTTCAATTACACCATTCTCCTCATCAATTTCTTACATGACATTGCAGAAGACCTGCTACAGGTACTCATGACTCCCCTTCGAGCTAGAATTTGGCCCCTGCCATTAGATATTTACATTAACTGGTCATTATTTTTATTAATTTCTCTTTGAGTGTTTCTACATTTCATTCTTACTTCTATACCCACTCTCACTAAATAAGACAGAAACTTTTTGAGGTGAAGGACAAAGACCTTTTAGTTATTGGTGCCCTTTAAGAACAAGGGACACAATACTATGAGCCAAGTCTAGAACCCTATCTCTTGCCTCAGAATTCTCATCACATTTGCACCACTTGCAATCACTTACTACATTTTATTGCATATTAAATAGTAATAGTCTATACTCTCCTCAAAGGCAGGCATTGTGCCTTATAGAATTTTTTATTCTCCTTAAAGGTAATCATCTTTCTATGTATTTAAGTAAAAGTAAGCTGACGTCAAAGAACATTGACAGGTTCAGTGACATAAGAACAACATGAGAATATCAGTCCCTGAGATTAATATTTAAACTCACTAACAACTCATCCTTGGAGAAGGAAATGGCAACCCACCCTAGTGTTGTTGCCTGGAGAATCCCAGGGACGGGGGAGCCTGGTGGGCTGCCGTCTATGGGGTCACACAGAGTCAGACACGACTGAAGTGACAGCAACAACAACAACTCATCCAAGACTCACACTCAGAGCTTGAAATATCTGCAGATCCCCCAGGACAAGGAATCGCAGAAAGGAAGAGCCCCTGATTTTGTTTTCAGTTGCTAAGTTGCAACCCCATGGACTGTTGCCCACTCGGCTCCTCCGTCCATGGGATTCTCCCAGGTGAGATTACTGGAGGGGGTTGCCATTTCCTTCTGCAGGGGATCTTCCAAACCCAGGTCTCCTGCATTGCAGGTGGATTCTTTACCAATGAGCCACCAGGGAAGCCCCTTGAAGGCCATAAGCAAATGTGCAGACAGGAATTATTCATAGGACAGCACTCCTATATGCTTGAAGATCATACTCACTATCACCACATAACTGGAGACCAGGTATTTTACATCATTAGTCCTTCCTTTGATTTAAGGCCTTAAATGTTGTCAATCAAATAGACACGCATCTGAATTATTTTCTGATGACACTGGAATGGGAATCAGTTTGTCAGTGCATCTAACCTGAAAGAGTCCTTCAGGGAGAGGGGACATAACTGAATATATTTTGATCTAGGAGTTGCGAATGAGAATAAAGTGGGACAAGTTCCGAAACAGAGAATCTTGACGGGATAACTGTTATATTAGGGCCAGAAAGATCCGGCGTGTGCATGCACACATGTAAGTCACTTCAGTCTTGACTATTTTCGACTCTATGGACTGTAGCCTGTTAGGCTCTTCTGTCCATGGGATTCTCTAGGTAAGAATACTAGACTAGGTTGTGATACCCTCCTCCAGGGAATTTTCCCAACCCAGGGATCAAATCTGTGTCTCATATCTCCTCCATTGGCAAGTGGGTTCTTTACTACTAGCACTACCTAGGAAGCCCAAGGTATGGAGTGTGTGTGTGTGCTAAGTTGTGCCCGACTCTTTATGACCCCACGGACTGTAGCCTGCAGGCTCCTTTGTCCATGGGATTCTCCAGGCAAGAATACTGGAGTGGGTTGCCATGGCCTCCTCCAGGGGATCTTCCTGGCCCAGGGATTGAACCTGCATCTCCTTAGACTCCTGTATCGCAGGTGGAGTCTTTACCACTAGCACCATCAAGATATGGAGAGAAAATGTTTATTTTTGTGAAGGGCTTTGGTGTGATCTTGAGCATAAGCATGTGGGGTTGCTCCCCAAACTTTTGCCTAAGTTAATTGATTCAAGGTGCACTGGGTTATCTCAAACAGTCCCCAGAATACTTTTTTTAAATTTTTTCCTAGACTAAAAGAAAAACAAAAAATCTTAAAATCCTATGTCAATTTTTTTCAAGTTGTATGTTTCATGTATGACTTCAAAATAAGAATGCAGATGAAAAGAACCTCCATTGGTCATTTATGCAAAATTCTTGGGGGAATGATGAACCTTCAAAAACGTGTAAATTATTAATCCAGAAGGAAAAGAAAGGCACAGAGGAAGAATGATTGGGAAGGAGGGGGGAAGGGAATACAAGTTTAAGATATTGCATTTAGCTTTCCCTGTTTCTAACTGTTACACCAAATTCTGTCCATTCCAACATATGCACTTTTCTTTCAGGCTCTCTTTCTACTATACCATTCCGTCTCTTGATCTCTCTGTACCCAATTCACACACACACACACACACACACACACACACACACACTCGAATTTAGTTTCCTTATTGTTATTTCCAACAGCAGAAACAATAACCAGATGGCCAGAAGATACATCATACTATAAACTCTTGTATGAATAGACTCAAAACCAGGTGGACCCAGTTGTTTACTGGAAGACACTGGTGTCTATGTTTCTGTCCTTAGGATCTGCCTTTAAGATTTCACACTTTGTGTTTTGGAACAGGCTCCATCAGAAACTTTGAGGAGAGAAAAGGACAATCTCAAAAAAAAAACAACAATCTACTGCTAGTTATCATTTGGAGGACCTTGAACATGTTTCTTAGACATCATTTTTCCTATTTTATTGACAAAGAAAAATGAAACTGCCTGACGGGATTATTGCAAAGGTTGATAACATGTGAAATCACCAAATAGGGTGACAGACACATAGTGAAGACTATAAATAGCTGTTTCCTCCCTCTTCTCCACCATTTATTTACTTGGCTATAAATGAGTTCCAAGAGTCCCTTGCAGAAATGATAATAAACTTCGTGTCTTTAACCAAATCAACACGAATTTTCACTTTCGTTACATCAGGCATATGGAAGACTTGTAAAAACAGCAGTATAATGAGAAAGATGAACGGATTGTCACAGCTACCTTCTTGAAGAAGGCTTCTGGGCCTCAGAAGAAGCAGATTCCATGGTTGGCAGTTCTGTCTTTCAGAAGAAAAAGGACAAAGGAAGTCTCCAGAAATCTATCTTGGGTAGAGACACTCTCTTCAGAGTGTCAATATTTCTTGGATTCTTCCTCCTAGATCCTTAAAAGATCATAGAGGAAATGAAAAAGCATAGAAGTATTTTTTTCCAAATATATTTTAGTGTCCCTGTCAATATTCACTTGGGATCCACCATTGATTCAGAGATCGTCAGAGGACATGTGGTCCAGATTAATAGCCTAAATTAATTAATTAGCTTCATTGTTTCATTGCCTTCACTTCTCTTCCTCTGTCTTCCTTTCCCCCATCCCTCCCAATTGCTTTTCCTCTGTGTCTTCGCTTTCCCTTCTGGAGGAATAATTTACCCATCCTTGATGATTTGTCATTCCCCCAAGAATTTTGCATATATGAGCTGTGAGGTTCTGCTAATTTATGTTCCTATTTTGAAGTCATATATGAAACATACAGCTAGAGAAAAAAATTGATATGGGATTTTACAATTATGTTCCTTTTATTCTAGGGAAAAAAGTAAAAAAAAAATATGGGGAGCATTTGAGATAACAATGAGAAACCACAACACACCCTGAATCAATTAGCCTTGGCTCAATTTTGGGAGCAATCACATGAGGTTGGTCAAGGAATTTATCATTCCAAGTGCGAGAAGACTCACCACATCCTGGGAGGGGAGGCAAAGTCAGTGGGTCAACAGTTATGGCTTCTCCAGGATCACCATTTTGATCGCCATTTTCTCCAAATCTATTTCAACTGCAGTAAGATGGAGACAAGGAATAATTTACCAGCTGTACCCATCAATTAATTACAGAGACCAAAGGGTCCTCTGAAGCTCTAGAAAGGCATTAGCTTTGTTTACATTTCAAGTAACCCCTCCAATCCTGGTGAAGATGCTCTTGGCCAGGCTGTTTTAATAAAAAGTAATTACATCAGTCATGCCCTTTCAAAATGGAGAATAAAATAATGAGGATGGAGAGGTGATTCAATATATGGAAACTGAAAACATAGTGAGAAGTCTTTCTTTCCTCCTTTTCCTCTGCATCCTTTCTTCATCAGCTATTCATGTCACCTCCTCCTCCTCCTTCTCCCAATGGGAAGGCGGCTGAGCAGAAGACAATCACCATGAAAGCAGCTAATCATGGGGGTTTTGCCAGTTAATCAGTATCTCTGTGGCTGACCATTGTTTACAGAGGGAAGGGGTCTGCAAGATTCTTGATCTCAGATCCTAGAGGGCTGCAAGTCAGGGCCTTCAGCTCTCCAGCAAGCCCACTGCAGCCTCGATTTAATTAACTGCCTCTCCCTGCCCTGGTGTGACTTGCATGGCCGGGAAGGTGTTTCCCAAGGAAATCAGAATGGGGGGCAGAGCAGGAAAGAAGGGGAAAAAAAGGTGAGTTCAGGAGGGCAATGAGGCGGGGGTTAACAACACTGCTTAAGATCAAGGGCTGGAGTGCTGAGATGCTGCCAGACTTGAAAACTTTAATTTACTGTCACTGTTAGCCCCCTTTGAGGTTTATGGTGGTATTTATACACACAGCATCAATCACATGAAACAAGGAGGGGATTTATAGTTTGTTTTAAAGACTGCAAATGCAATGTAATGCAAATAGCTTGCCTCATGGGCATTTACGTTTAATGGGAAAATTACAGATGCAAAAGATTGGTAGAACAAATTTTAAATTGACTTTATTACATCTAGTGCTTTTCAGAGAATACTATTAAAAAAAAGAAAGATATGGTAATGGAGTTCTACACTGTAGCCTGACAACTTAAATTCCACTTAACTGACTTTATTTTTTTCTTTTCTTTCTGTTTTTTTCTTACATCTTCCTGCTTATATTACTCTTAAAATAACTTTGGTTTGAAAATTCTCCAGGACCATAAACTGATTAGAAATTTCATTTGTCTTTATTTCATTTCAAATGCTTTACTTTCTAACCCCACCCAAATGACAGATCCATATAACATACCAATATATGATATCACAGTGGCATATGCATTTTTAATCTTTAACCGTGACTCCTTCGTGTATTAATATGTGAATGCCTTTAATCAAGATTTAAAGTTTTAGGAGAGATCAGTTCTCTGATCCTCATTTTCTCCAAACATATTTGTGTGCATCTGCACATGTGTGCACACAAGAGGGAAATGGTTCTTTGGCAACTGAACATTTTTGGTAAAGATCTTTTCCTGATCTGTGAACACCAAAAGTTTTCCCACGGTGGTCATTGAGTTGTTTTCATGGGATGTACTGGTGGTCTCAGTTTCTACTTTGGCCAATGCCTGATCCCTTTGCCAGGGCTGACAGTTAAATTGGTACCACTTGCTCAAAGGAAAGGCAAGGGTTAAATAGGTAGCGGTCAGAGCTTTGCTAATGCTGTTGGGTGAAGAAACTCAATCTTCACCTGTGCAAAAAGCATTCTTCTTATCAGGTAATGAAAAACATTTCCATGGATAATCTGTTGTTGTTTAATCGCTCAGTTGCGCCCAACTCTTTGAGACCCCGTGGACTGTAGCCTGCCAGGCTCCTCTGTCCATGGGATTTCCTGGGCAAGAATACTGGAGTGGGATGCCATTTCCTTCTCCAGGGGTTCTTCTTGACATAGGACTAGCACTGGTTAGAAGTTGCATCTATACTATATTCTAAAAAGTTATTTGCTTTGTGTTGATTTGTTCTTTATCCTGCTCTGTTTTACAAAAAATTTGGGGTGGCTTCTAAAGATGCATATGATTCTAAATAGAAGAATTTTGCAGATATATTCTATTTTTTAACTCTGTAACTTTGTCTAGTAAAACACTAATTTTTTATATATTTTTCTCATATATATATTCACAGAAAACTTTTTCAATAAAAATACTATTATGAATGCACACACGACTTATAGAATTGTCCTGTTTTTGTAACCATTTGTTTATATTCTAAATAATGAGCAAAGAGTTAGAAAGAAATACACCTTTTCAAGGAAGTCATAGTTTCTGGAGGGTGACAAGGAAGTTCCTGTAATGTTATGTTCATATTTGACCTCCAAATCCTTCTGCAATAAGACTAATAGTTAAGGTTGGATTTTATTATGCATAATAGTGAAATTCCAACTAACAATGGCAAATGTAAGAATTTGATCTCTCCTGTTTCAGGCAAATTAAGGTGGTTACAGTGGCCCTCTTCCACAAAGTTCAGAAGAACTCACATTCTTCCTACTTTTTTGCTTTACCATATGTAACTTCCACTCTGAAAGTCATTTCCTGTTTAAGATGGTGGCTTCGTTTTTATCCATGACGTCTTCACCATAACAGAAGGGTGGAGGAAGGGACAGGGAAGGCCACAATGCCTCTCTGTCCCTGCTTTGAAGACATTTCTCAGAAGCTGCATACACTTCTACATTAACCTCATTGGCCAGAGTTGGTTACATAGCCACACTTAGCTTCATGGGAGGGAAAAAAAAGGTGTTCTTATTTTTCCTGACAGCTGTAAATTCAGTTAAAACTCAGGGATTCTGTGCTAATGTAAAAGGTAGAGGGTGAATATCAAGGGATGGACAGCAGTATATAGCAATATATAATAGCAGTCTATACCAGAATCAACAAAATTGTTTTTACCCATTTTTTGACTCATACTAAGGGCTTCCCTTGTGGCTCAGCTGGTAAAGAATCTGCCTGCAAGCAGGAGACATGGGTTCGATCCCTGGGTTGGGAAGTTTCCCCTGGAGAAGGAAAAAGTTACCCACTCCAGTATTCTGGACTGGAGAATTTCATAGACGGTATAGTCCATGGATCGCAAAGAGTCAGACATGACTGAGTGACTTTCACCTTCACTTTTTATTCTTTACATTCAGAGTTGGGTTATAACCTGTGTCTACTGAAGATGACTAGAAGAGGCAATTCAGTTGTGTAAGGCTTTCATCATCTTAACTCCATTCATGAGATCAGTATTTATGTTTTTAGCATTAATGATATACTATGTTCTGATTTTTAAAAATTGTACAGGTACAGGCTTGATTTCAAGATCTGTATCATTAGCATTTTAGTTTACAACAAGTGCAGTTGCTCAAAGTTGCTTCAAGGCAAAACAACACACATGCATTTTTCCTAATTCAGCAAACGGATGGTTGGGGGGCATATTTGACCTGTCATACAACACCAAAATTGTCTAACTAGCTTCCAGTCTTCTACTCCTTTATGCAAAGTCATCTGGTATTTATAAAGACCCCACCATTTGCAAGACATTGAGCTTAATCAATTAATTCATTTAATCCCACTGTGGAGGAGTAGGTAGTGGCAGGAAGACATGATTCACCACCCCTCTATTCACAGATGAAACTCTGAGGATTACAGTGCTGTGTTTAGCTGCTCAGAGTAGTTAACAATATGCTAGTTACTATCAGAACCAACATCACTGGACTGAGAAAACCAGGCTGACTGAAGGAGAACAAATGAGGACCACCTCAAAATGAGTATTTGAACAGAAACGAAAGAAAAAAAGCTGTGAAATTTATATTAACAGTGCAATTTAACTACATTCAAATGATTAAGGCTCCTTAAAAGGCAAGTGACCAATTAAGACTTAAACCTTTGATCTGTGAATTTGCTAGTAGCCTTGAATTATTAAATTAAAAACTAAGAGACACAAATAACTTCATTAAATTGATCTCTCACTAGATAGCAATAAACCTGTTAAAGATAAATTATGAAAGGGTACAATGTCTTCCTACGAAACTGCTTCCTGTTTTTGTTTTGTTTTTCTTCATAAAATTAAAGATTTTTCCAAAAAAAGAGCATATAGTTTACAGTGAAAGATACAGTTTTTCCCCTTCAAATTTACTTCATCTATAGAAAGCATTAGAATTTTATCCAAATTGGGCCTACATAAAATTTTCTACAATTTGGGGGACAAGGGTGGGGGATGAATAAAATATACAGAATTTGTAGGATACACAAATATCTTACAGTTTTACAATATTTGCAAAAGTCTGTGACCATATGAGCACATTGTTCAGGCCTCTCCCAGGTCCTGGAAAGGGCCAGGCAAGTAAAGGCCCTGAATCACTCACTGGATGGCAGATCTAGATAATGAGATCCAGCTCTCATCTCAGCTCTAGATAATAAGCCACGCCCACTAGAGCATCAGTACAGTATCAGCACCTTCCTGCAAGCACCCTGTTTTCTAGTGAATACAAACTTATCCACCAGAATCAGATTTCATTTTCTACACTTTGGTAGATGCTTCTAAATGTTACAACTTTTCAAGAGAAATAAGAACAAATTAACCTGGATGGGTGTTCAAACATGAGTTTGCATCAAGTGAGGGGATATGACATAATTTCACTTTATTATTCTAAATACTTCAGGAAATTCTACTTTTCCAATAAGCACATCTTATTTGTTCTAATTTTAAAGTAGTTATAGGGGAAGTCTTCACCCCAAGAAAAATGACTACGATGCATTTTTAAAATTTATTTTATTGACGTATAATTGATTTACAATGTTGTGTTAATTTCTGACGTACAGCAAAGTGACTCAGTTATATACATATACATATATATATATACATACACATATATGTGTGTGTGTATGTGTGTGTATGCTCACTCAGTTGTGTCTGATTCTTTGGGGCTGTAAAGACTGTAGCCCACCAGGCTCCTCTACCCATAAAAATCAGGAATATTGGAGTGGAGTGCCATTTCCTGCTCTGGAGTATCTTCCCAACCCAGGAATCAAACCCACATCTCTTGAATCTCCTCCATTGGCAGGTGGGTTCTTTACTACTAGTGCTACCTGGGATGGACTATATATGCCATATAAATGCCATACATATATATATATATATATATATATATATATATATAAATGCCCTATATATATAATGCCCTTATGTATAATGGGCATCCCAGGTGGTGATATATATATATATACACATTCTTTTTCATATTCTTTTCCATTATGGTTTATTGGAAGATATTGAATCTAGTTCCCTGTGCTACACATTAGAACCTTGTTGTTTCTCCATTCTATATATAATGGCTTACATCTGCTAATCCATAACTCCCAATCCATTTTTCCCATATGATGCTTTTTTTAGTAGATGGCATCACCGACTCTGTGGACATGAGTTTGAGTGAACTCCGGGAGTTGGTGATGGACAGGGAGGCCTGGCGTGCTGTGATTCATGGGGTTGCGGAGAGTCGGACACGACTGAGCGACTGAACTGAACTGAACTGAACTGAAATATCTACCAAGTTGCCCTCTCTTTTCCCATGTCAGTAGCTATGGAAGTAGTTTGGCTTCTAAAGCAGGAGGGTGAAGCATCATGCAATTGCTAAACAATCTCTACTCTAAACTTTCTGCCATATCAGGATCACCTAGGACTCTGGGAAATTTTCTTCAGAAAAGCCAGCTACTACCACTCCAATGCCATCACGATGTCTTAGAGAGAGGTTCTAAAAATAACAGCACAGAAACTCATAAGCATCACCTAAGACTTTATTAGGAATGCATGTTCTTGGGTCCACCCTTATATCTACTGAATCAGAAACTCTAGGAAGGAAGACCAGTAATCTATGTGATGCTGATCTACACTCAAGTTTGAGAACTATTTTCTAAGAGAAAATCTAGGCTAAATACTGGCGTTTGACATGTCTGCCGTGCTGTGCTCAGTCACTTCAGTCATGTCCAACTCTTTGCATCCTCATGGACTGTAGCCCACCAGGCTCTTCTGTCCATGAGATTTTCCCAGCAAAAATTCTGGAATGGGTTGCCGTGCCCTTCTCCAGGGGATGTTCCTAACCCAGGAATCAAATCTGCATCTCCTGCATCTCCTGCATCGCAGGCAGACTCTTTACCTCTAAGCCACTGGAGAAGCCCACTTGATATGTTTCAGTTCACTTCAGTTCAGTTCAGTTGCTCAGTCATGACCAACTCTTTGGGACCCCATGAATCACAGCATGCCAGGCCTCCCTGTCCATCACCAACTCCTGGAGTTCACTCAAACTCATGTCCATCGAGTCAGTGATGCCATCCAGCCACCTCATTCTCTGTCGTCCCCTTCTCCTTCCGCCCCCAATCCTTCCCAGCATCAGAGTCTTTTCCAGTAAGTCAACTCTTCGCATGAGGTGGCCAAAGTATTGGAGTTTTAGCTTCAGCATCAGTCCTTCCAATGAACACCCAGGATTGATCTCCTTTAGAATGGACTGGTTGGATCTCCTTGCAGTACAAGGGACTCTCAAGAGTCTTCTCCAACACCACAGTTCAAAAGCATCAATTCTTCTGTGATCAGCTTTCTTCACGGTCCAACTCTCACATCCACACGTGACCACTGGAAAAACCATAGCCTTGACTAGACTGACCTTTGTTGGCAAAGTAATGTCTCTGCTTTTTAATATACTATCTAGGTTGGTCATAACTTTCCTTCCAAGGAGTAAGCGTCTTTTAATTTCATGGCTGCAATCAGCATCTGCAGTGGTTTTGGAGCCCCAAAAAATAAAGTCTGACATTGTTTCCACTGTTTCCCCATCTATTTCCCATGAAGTGATGGGACCAGATGCCATGATCTTCGTTTTCTGAATGTTGAGCTTCAAGCCAACATTTTCACTCTCCTCTTTCACTTTCATCAAGAGGCTTGAGTTCTTCTTCACTTTCTGCCATAAGGGTGGTGTCATCTGCATATCTGAGGTTGTTGATATTTCTCCCGGCAATCTTGTTTCCAGCTTGTGCTTGATATATTTAGTTCACCCCTATTCAACAATGGCTCTAATTCATGGACTGTTTTCTGTGATTAAGTTCTCCAGACTTTTCAATTTGGAAATTTTATGTAAAATCAGTGAGAACTACAGATTAAAAAAAAAAAAAAAAGATCTGTGGGTAGGCTTATATTGCCTTTGCTTCTTTAATTTTCATTTTTAAAAATAAAAAGGGAAAGGAAATTAATCCCCTTATATCACAATTCATTACAAAAGAAGCCTTGGAAAGATATACAGAAAGTCAGTTAACTGATGACAGAAAGTAGGCCCATGACCATGGTACCCAGATGTTGGGATTTCAGGAGTAGCAACATTTTTAAAGAAATGTTTTCTTTTCCTTTTTCTATTCTTTCTTTCTTTGTTTTTTGTTTCTGAGTAAGGACATTCCATTTTTTAAAAGTCTGTTTAATCTTATCATATTTTTTCTAAAGTATTTTAGTACCAAAAGAAAAAGCATTTATTTCCAGTAAAAGAGAATGGTTTTTCCCAAGGATATATTGTTGGCAAGCTTTTCTGAACATTTTAACCACAAATTATAAAACTTTACTTAGTGCAGGGTCTTTGCTTGAATAAAGACCTTGGACAATTAAAGTAATATATCTCAAGACTTTCACAAATACCTATTTTGCTGAGTAATATTCCTTGTTTTTTTTTGTTTGTTTGTTTGTTTTTTTAAGTTTCTGGTTCTCCATTGAAATTTTGAGTCCGTTTCACTGTCATCCAGACAACATTCTGCATGCAGAAATGCAAGGATAGTTAGGGAGTTGGGACTGACATGTGCATGCTGCTGTATTTAAAATGGATAACCTTATGTATGCTTCCCTGGTGGCTCAGCTGGTAAACAATCTGCCTGCAATGTGGGAGACCTGGGTTCGATCCCTGGGTTGGGAAGATCCCCTGGAGAAGGGAAAGGCTACCCACTCCAGTATTCTGGCCTGGAGAATTCCATGGACTTTATAGTCCACGGGGTCGCAAAGAGTCGGACACGACTGAGTTACTTTCACTTTCACTACACATATGTGTGAAGGGGCATACTGTTCAGCATAGAGAACTCTTCTCAATATTCTGTAAAAGCCTAATTGGGAAAAGAATTTTAAAAAGAATAAATACATGTGTACGTATGACTGAGTCACTTTATTGTACACCTGAAACTAACACACATTGTTAATCAGCTATACTCCAATATAAAATAAAAAGTTGAGAAGAAAAAAGCCAACACACATACACTTTTGGGTGATTATAACTGGGTGAGGAGAAACAAAGCAAAGGTGGAAGAGAGTGTTATGGACTGATTGTGTCCCTTTGAATTCACATGTTGAACGCCTAACCTCCCACAGCTCAGAAGTGACTATATTTGGAAATAGGGTCTTTAAAGAGGCAACTAAGTTAAACGAGAATATTAAGGTGGGCTCTAATCCAATCTGACTTGTGTCCTTATGAAAGAGTAGACTTGTAGAAAAAAGACCTTTGAATATACAAAGAGAAGACATTCACCTGCCAACCAAGGCGAGACCTTTGAGGAAACCAATATGGCAGACTCCTTGATCTTGGAATTCTAGCTTTCAGAATGACGAGACACTCTCTTCCAGTCAGTCTTTCCCATCAGGAAACTTCCATAAGCCTCTTATTCTTCTCCATCAGAGGGCAAACAGACTGAAAATCACAATCACAGAAAACTAACCAATCTGATCACATGGACCACAGCCTTGTCTAACTCAATGAAACTATGAGCCATGTCATGTAGGGCCACCCAGGACTGGTGGGTCATGGGTAGAGAGTTCTGACGAAATGTGGTCCACTGGAAAAGGGAATGGCAAACCACTTCAGTATTCTTGCCTTGAGAACCCCATGAACAGTATTGAAAGGCAAAAAGATAGGACAATGAAAGATGAATTCCCCAGGTCAGTAGGGGCCCAACATGCTACTGGAGATCTGTGGAGAAATAACTCCAGAAAGAATGAAGATATGCAGCCAAAGCAAAAACAACCCCCAATTGTGGATGTGACTGGTGATGGAAGTAAAATCCAATGCTGTAAAGAGCAATATTGCATAGGAACCTGGAATGTTATTTCCATGAATCAAGACAAATTGGAAGTGGTCAAACAGGAGATGGCAAGAGTGAACATCAACATTTTAGGAATCTGCGAACTAAAATGGACTGGAATGGGTGAATTTAACTGAGATGACCATTATATCTACTACTGTGGGCAAGAATCCCTTAGAAGAAGTAGAGCAGCCATCATAGTCAACAAACGAGTCTGAAATGCAGTACTTAAATGCAATCTCAAAAGTGACAGAATGATCTCTTTTCATTTCCAAGGCAAACCATTCAATATCACAGTAATCCAAGTCTATGCCCCGACCAATAATGCTGAAGAAGCTGAAGTTGAAAAGTTCTATGAAGACCTACAAGACCTTCTAGAACTAACACCCAAAAAGATGTCCTTTTCATTATATGGGACTGGAATGCAAAAGTAGGTAGTCAAGAGATACCTGGAGTAACAGGCAAATTTGGCCTTGGAGTACAAAATGAAGCAGGGCAAAGGCTAATAGAGTTTTGCCAAGAGAACGCACTGGTCATAGCAAACACCCTCGTCCAGCAACACAAGAGAAGACTCTATGGACATCACCAGATGGTCAATACCGAAATCAGATTGATTATATTCTTTGCAGTTAAAGACGGAGAAGCTCTATACAGTCAGTAAAAACAAGACAGGGAGCTGATTGTAGCTCAGATCATGAGCCAAATTCAGACTTAAATTGAACAAAGTAGGGAAAACCACTAGACCATTCAGATATGATCTAAATCAAATCCTTTACAATTACACAGTGGAAGTGACAAACAGATTCAAAGGATTAGACCGGACAGACAGAGGGCCTGAAGAACTATGGATAGAGGTTCATGACATTGTACAGGAGGCAGGGATCAAGATCATCTCCAAGGAAAAGAAATGCAAAATGGCAAAATGGATGTCTGAGGAGGCCTTACAAATAGCTGTGAAAAAAAAAAAGAGAAGCTAAAGGCAAAGGAAAAAAGGAAAGATACATCCATTTGAATGCAGATTTCCAAAGAATAGCAAGGAGAGATGAGAAAGCCTTCCTCGGTGACCTGAACAAAGAAATAGAGAAAATAGCAGAATGGGAAAGACTAGAGATCTCTTCAAGAAAATTAGAGATACCAAGGGAATATTTCATGCAAAGATGGGCACAATAAAGGACAGAAATGGTACGGACATAACAGAAGCAGAAGATATTAAGAAGAGGTGGCAAGAATACACAGAAGAGCTATACAAAAAAGATCTTCATGACCCAGATAACCATGATGGTGTGATCACTCATCCAGAGCCAGACATCCTAGAATGCGAAGTCAAGTGGACCTTAGGAAGCATCACTATGAACAAAGCTAGAGGAGGTGATGAAATTCTAGCTGAGCTATTTTAAATCTTAAAAGATGATACTATGAAAGTGCTGCACCCAATATGCAAGCAAATTTGGAAAACTCAGCAGTGGCCACAGGGCTGGAAAAGGTCAGTTTTCATTCCAGTCCCAAAGAAAGGCAATGCCAAAGAATGCTCAAACTACTGCACAACTACACTCATCTCACACGCTAGTAAAGTACTGCTCAAAATCCTTCAAGCCAGGCTTCAACAGTACGTGAACTGTGAAATTCCAGATGTTCAAGCTGGATTTAGAAAAGGCAGAGGAACAAGAGATCAAATTGCCAACATCTGTTGGATCATCGAAAAAGCAAAAGAATACCAGAAGAAAATCTGCTGCTGCTGCTAAGTCACTTCAGTCATGTCCGACTCTGTGTGACCCCATAGACGGCCGCCCACCAGGCTCCTCCTTCCCTGGGATTCTCCAGTCAAGAACACTGGAGTGGGTTGCCATTTCCTTCTCCAATGCATGAAAGTGAAAAGTGAAACTGAAGTCAGTCCTGTCCGACTCTTAGCAACCCCATGACTATGCCAAATCCTTTGACTGTGTGGATTGCAATAAACTGTGGAAAATTCTGAAAAAGATGGGAATACCAGACCACCTGATGTGCCTCCTGACAAATCTGTATGCAGGTCAAGAAGCAACAGTTAGAACTGGACATGGAACAACAGACTGATTCCAAATAAGAAAAGGAATACATCAAGGCTATATACTGTCACCCTGCTTATTTAACTTATATGCAGAGTGCATCATGAGAAACGCTGGGCTGGAAGAAGCACAAGCTAGAATCAAGATTGGGGGGAGAAATATCAATAACCTCAGATATGCAGATGACACTGCCCTTATGGCAGAAAGTGAAGAAGAGCCTCTTCATGAAAGTGAAAGAGGAAAGTGAAAAAGTTGACCTAAAACTCAAAATTCAGAAAATTAAGATCATGACATCCAATCCCATTACTTCATGGCAAATAGATGGGCAAACAATGGAAACAGTGAGAGACTTTATTTTGACGGTTGGGGGAGAGCTCCAAAATCACTGCAGATGGTGATTACAGCCATGAAATTAGAAGACAATTGCTCCTTGGAAGAAAAGCTATGACCAACCTAGAAAGAATATTAAAAAGCAGAGACATCACTTTGCCAACAATGGTTTATCTAGTCAAAACTATGGTTTTTCCAGTGGTCATGTATGGATGTTGGAGTTGGACTATAAAGAAAGCTGAGTGCAGAAGAATTAATGCTTTTGAACTGTGGTGTTGGAGAAGACTCTTGAGACTGGACTGCAAGGAGATCAAACCAGTCAATCCTAAAGGAAATCACTCCTGAATATTCACTGGAAGGACTGATGCTGAAGCTGAAACTCCAATAATTTGGCCACCTGATGCGAAGAACTGACTCATTAGACAAGACCCTGATGCTGAGAAAGATTGAGGGCAGGAGGAGAAGGGGACAACAGAGGATGAGATGGTTGGATGGCATCACTGACTATGGACGTGAGTTTGAGTAAACTCCGGGAGTTGGTGATGGATGGGGAGGCTTAGCATGCTGCACTCCACGGGGTCGCAAAGAGTCGAATGTGACTGAGTGGCTGACCTGAACTGAACCGACGTCACTCTTCTGGGTGCTAGGTTATGACAGCCCCAGCAAACTAACACAAAACTCTTAAAAATGATAAGAGATGTTTTCTTACGGGAGTGTCTGTGCACTGACATTCAGTGCAAGAGTGAAGCACAAATCGGGGTGTTGCCCACTTGAGTCCAAAGCACCAGCACAAGTTTCTCATGTGCACGACCTTAAACCACAGGCTAACCACCTTTTCAATTATTCCTATAATTTTATTATTCCTGGATGGCCATTTCTTTACCAAGAAGCCAAGCTGAGAGGTAGATGCTCATTTACCTACTAGAAAACTCAACTATAGACAAGACTGATTCTCATAGATTTTCATAATAGTACTGGATTGAAACATGTATCTCAGTAAAAATTCTAATAGGTGCCTGACACCATCCCTCTGATTTGCTCAGAAATGATGGCAACCTTAAAAGTCACATCCAATTATACCACTCTCTACTTTTATAGTAGGGTGGGTTCATGTGTGCTTTATTTTATTGCAAAATGCTATTATTTATTTAAATTTTGTACAGAAAATCTACAGTGATTGCAAGTTGTAAAGTTTCTATGTATTATTTTTATGATTTTACATTTTATATATACTTGGCTTGATATAACGCTGGTATCTCACTGTTAGGTTAGTCATCTGACGTCAGTTTATTCTGGTTTCTTTTGTTTTGGTTTTTTTTTTTTTGGTTTTTAATTTACATTAATAACCATATCTTTTAGTAGTAGAATGGCTTCTTCAACAGACTGCCGTTATGTGTACTTCTCACAATCTGGCATCAGAAGTTGTCAGTCTGCATTGCAGCACTATTTTGAAACTAATTCAAAGAGGCATTATTCCTCGCTTCTTCCCTACAGACTGAAGGCCTGCTCTCATCTGGGAACTGCCCAGCTAGAGCTGAAGGCCAAATCTGGCTTGAATTTATCCAAAGAGTGGCTTTAGTGTTCACATTTCAACCCTGAATGGGCTATTGAATTCCACTACCACCCCCGACAAGCCTCTTTGCTTCTTGAAGGTTGACTGTCTCCCACAAAGGAATTTGTAGATTTTTTATCTTGTTAAAATCTTTGTAATGGACAATGATTAAGTGTTTTATCTTATACATATAGTGATGTAGCATTGAATAGAGTTAAAGACATGTGAGACTGGTACATGCCAGAAGAAAGAAAGAAATAAAGCATTTTGGTATAATTTTGTATGACCAGGCTAATTTTGAGACATAAATGTGATCTAGCTTATTTATCTTACAAGTTGACCCAATTTTGGGTCCAGTTTGGAGTAAATCAAGATGCTTTTAACATTGCTCAAGTGTATCAAGACCTGATTCTTGTGTGAAGTTTTCTTGGGACGTATCAGTCCCCATGGACATCTCTCCTTCGTTATGACCACTGAAATTATGGTTGCGTTTGGGTATTTAGTATTTAATGCTCTCTGGACAGGGAGGCCTGGCGTGCTGTGATTCATGGGGTCGCAAAGAGTCGGACACAACTGAGCGAATGAACTGAACTGAATTGTTCTTTACACATACATTCTGCCTCCCTCACTTGGCAGAGAGATGTCTGAGTCCAGAAATATATGATAAGTTCCTTCTGGGCCATCCTGACCTCTAGGAGTTTGCTGCTTAAGGAGTAAGAAAATAGTTAGAAAACGTTGGCTGGTAAATTAATGAATCATTTTCTTCCTTGAGAGATTTTGCAAACAGTTGTCACTGTTTTTATGTTTTGTTTTGTTTTGTTGCCTTAGTATCAAGTTCTACCACTATTATGTCCCTTGGAGGTTGGTATATACACTTTATTTTTTTAAATAATATGCAAAAACTTTGAGGTAAGATTATCTATAAGACAGGATTTAGAACAATATTTCATTCTCCGAGCAACTTTAGGAAATGAGATGGTATAAGAAGAACAAGCTCCATAAGGACAGAAATATACTCACTTTTGAATTCTTAGGGAGGACCGTAGTGCCTGGAAAATAGTAGATCCTTAAAAAATGTCAATGTATGGCAAAAACCACTACTATATGGTAAAGTAATTAGCCTCCAATTAAAATAAATAAATTAATTAAAATATATATATATTTAATGAATAAATGAAGGTGGAGGGAAGTTTTATATGATTTCAAATAGCAATACATACAGCTATTTTTTTGTGTTTGCAGAAAAATATAACACTTCTTTCTGGAATGATTCCCATTTCTTCACATTTAAAGCAAAATTTTTATTTAAACCCTTGGGTTAAAAGGTTGAATTTTTCAAAAGGCATATTAGGAAGGAGGCAGTCTACAGCCATACCACCCTGAACACACCCGATCTCGTCTGATCTCAGAAGCTAAGCAGGGTCGGGCCTGGTTAGTACTTGGATGGGAGGAAGGAGGCAGAGGACAGAGAATTGGCAAGACTGATTTTCATGAGAAAAAAATCAAGAATTTTTAGGATTGGATACAACATGCAAGATGTAAAAAAGTCTGGAGAGGAAATAAAACTTCAAGCAACAGGGTTGCAGGCTTAGAGCCTATAGGGCTGTGGGCCAGCACTGGGGCAGAGCATCTTGAGAAAAGGAACTTTAATGACAAACGCATTTTACATTTTAAGTTCTTTTCTCTACCATAGTGTGAGGTTACTTCTCACATCACCCTGATCACCCCAAACCCTCAATAAAGTCTGTGTATGCATTCATTCCAAACCTACTACTAATGCTGCTAGTGAAAAAAGCAAGTTAAAGGGACTAGGGGCCAGTGTGTACAGAAGCGAAGCAATGCCTGCTGTGGTTGAGACCTAGTACTCTGTAGGCAGAGAAAGTAGGATCAAAAGAAACTAATCTTCTGGGAATTCACAGAAATCTGAAAAAGTCCATTGTATGCAAATTTGATGCATAATTTTAGGGAAAGTTTTTCAATTCATTTTTGCTAAACGTTCCAACTAGAGGGTCACCTTAGTTAATATTCAGGCTGTGAATGAATAAATGCTTTATTTTATACTAAGAAATATACTTTCTAAATAATGCATATATTTAAAGTATATTTTTTCTAGTTATAATGATCAATTTCAAAACTTTTAAATTAATATTAGCAAAAAGAAGAAAATGAAAAATGCCCATAAAGTCCTTCCCCTAAATACAACTACCATTTATAGTTTGAGTTTTTGTCCAAATCCTAAAATTGTGGCTACCCTATGCTGACTTAAATGCACTGAAAATGACAAGGTTGCAATTCCAGACCTAACCTTTAAGAAGACACTTCGTCTTTTTCTCTTAAAACTTTTCTTTGCCAAGTGGACAAGCCCAGAGCTTGTTACCATGAAGAGGAGATGTTAGTTGTCCTAAACAAAGCTGTCTTAGACCAAGCTGCAGATCATCAACTTACACAAGTGTGAAAGAGCCCAGCCTAAATCAGCAGAAATATCTCCCCAGACCACAACTGACTATAGGTACATGAATAACTCTAGTCTTATCCAGAATAACCTCCTAGCTGACCTCCTTCAGACTCATGAGAAATACTGAATGTTACATAAGTTCCCCCTTATGTAAACCCGGGGCAAATTCATATCAATGTATGGCAAAACCAACCAATATAATATTGTAAAATAATTTGCCTCCAATAAAAAATAAATTAATTACCTAAAAAAAAAATTAAATAAATAAATAAATAAATATTTTCTCCAAAAAAAAAAAAAAATACTGAATGTTAGTTGTTTCAAGTCAATGAATTTTAGAGGAATTTTGTTATGCAGCATTAGCTAGCTGCTACTTGGCACTTTATAGGTAACAAACTCAGCTTGATTAAAGATTAAACTACTTTCTTATGCAATATACCATATAAAGACAGAATCAGAAATGCAGTCCATGTCTTCCATGTCCCCACACAGTAACTGATTTTTTGTCCTGACACATATCTTCCTAAAATAGTTTTTATATATTCCTATTTTTGATACTGTATCTAATTTAAATTTCCCTTTATATTTCTTCTGATGACTTCAATATTGGACATAATTTTTCTTTATATTAAATGTATAAACTGCTCCTCTCTCAAATTTTAACTTTTTCTTCTTTTTGGTAGGTTTAGGTTTATGTTTTATTATATTCTATATATTCTCTGAATGGAAGATGTTCAGTCGTGTCCAACTCCTTGCAACCCCATGGAGTATACATTCCATGGAATTCCCCAGGCCAGAATACTGGAGCGGGTAGCCTTTCCCTTCTCCAGGGGATCTTCCCAACCCAGGGATCGACTCCAGGTCTCCCGCATTGCAGGCAGATTCTTTACCAGCTGAGCCAAAGTTCTACGTTAACTTGAACTCAAAATTTGTAAAATAATATTAATATTTACTACTTACTTCAATTTATATTCCTTTACATACACACAACATTGTTCTTTGATTTCTGTCATGTTCAGGGATAATTCCAAGCCATGACCAAAATCTTGAAGCAGTCTTTTAACTTCCTCATCTCCATCATGAATGATTAACATAGCATAGATTTCTCCTAGATGTCTCAGGTCATCCATTCAAGTCCATGGACATCCCCTAATACATGTTGTTTCTACCAGTACATAATGCTTTCAAATTCCATGCCTTCCTCTGTCTAGTGGGAGAGAGTGGAAAGCTAAAATATCTAACCTCCAGACCTTTTTTTTAATTTTTCAGTTATAGATGTAGATTAGTTCTGTCACTTTGGTACCCTTATTAGGATTTAGAAAGCAAAAGGGAAGACATGTATCAGATCCCTGACTCCTTATTGGCTCTCTCTGAAAACTAGGCTGTGGAAACTGAGGTTTGGTAGAAGCAGGGTTCTGGTTTCCAATCTCCACAAATTTCTGAGTTTTGAGAGGCAGCTGCAACTAAAGCAATGGCCTCAGAAATAGTGCCTTTGCTGCCGGGTTCATTCTTTCGTATTCTGGGAGCTTCCCTGGACGTCCAGTGTAGATCCCATTCCCTCAGTGTGCCTAATGATTTTAAAAATACTTAACTTCTTGTATTAAATTACAGTTTCTTTTAAATGGTTAGAGTCATTTCTAAGAAGGTGAAAAATAGAATGACAACCAATTCTGGAATACAGAACTTTGTCCCCCCAAAATGGAGAATATAGATTTTATTCAAGTGTCACTTCATCATTTATAGTTGTATTTCTCTGAATATAGTTATACCAGGATCAATTAAGTATTGGTGGAAAATGAAAAACTTCACCTCTAATAAATCATAATCTTTAAAAAGGGCCTAGATGCATTCCCAGAAGCACCTCAGGAATTCATAAGAATCTCATTAGAAATATGAGAATCACTGATTCATAATAATTATGCAAGTGTTAGACTTCAAAGAAAATCTCAATAAACAGAAACTGCATGAGTTCCATTTATTATGCCACACAATTAAGCTAGATATTAATAACAAAGCATTACATCATAAAAATGCATAACTGAGTTTATGCAGCCTACCCACTATTTTCTCTCAATGAGGAAAGGAAAATAACATTACAAACTTGTTAGGCAGTAATATACATTATATCATTACATAACATGAGGCAATGAATGGAGCCAAAGATGTATTCAGAAGGAAATTTGCAGATGCAAACACTTAAGTTATTAAACATGAAAAAATAAAGTCAAATAAAGAAGTTAGAAAGAGAATGATAAAATGAAAACCAAGGAAAGTAGGAGAAAAAGAATATAAAACTAACACAATATGAATAAAGAAACAAAATGGTACTGAAAATGAATTTAAGAATTGATATTTGGGGGAAATATTCTAAAAATTGTCAAATCTATTCACAAATAAATACAAAAAATAAATATAAAAGTGTTTTAATGAAAGCATTAAATAATATTGAAAACTTTTAATATTTTGAAAATACAAAAATTTTAGAAACTTTTCTGAGGATGTATAAACTATCAAAATCAATTCTAAAATGGTTTGTATACATTTGCACGCAAACAGACAAAAGACAGAGGGAAAAATGACAAGTGTTTGAGGATTAACCAAATGGCAACTCACTCCAATATTCTTGCCTGGAGAATTCCCGGGGACAGAAGAGCTTGGAACGCTACAGTCCATGGCTATAGTCCAAAGTGTCAGACACGACTGAGTGACTATCACTCACTCACAAGATGCCTACATTGTTTTATAGGGGTATTTCTTTTCAATTTTACCATATTATGAGCCATTTTAGAGCATGTGAAAAGGGAACACTGCTCACTTCATTTTTAAAGGCAATAAATCCCCAATACCTTAAAAGTTAGCAAAGATAACACTGAAAGGAGAATTCCAGATGCATCTCAATGATTAATGTTATTAAAAATATTATTACATAAAATTCAATTAAATCAAGTATATTATCACAGTAACAATAATCAACAATGATTTAATCCTTGAATATAAGGATGATTTAACATAAAACAATATGCTGATATTCATAACACCAATAGATCAAGGAAATAAAAGCATTATTAAAATAGACTTTGAAAAGTCACTTGAAAAATTCAGCACTTTTTTAGTACAAGATAATTTTATTATATTTTGAAGCCTCTTCCCATTTTCAGTTTTCAATAGCAAAGTTTACATTTACTTACACAACATTTGAGGTTTGCCTTTTAAGTTCAATAAGTTAGAATGTCCCCATATCCCTAGTATTAATTTAAAACATTAAAAAATTTTTCACCAGAATTACCTGATTTTTAAAGGAATCAATAAAATTATTTAAAGATAAACAACTGCCAAGAAACTGCAAAAAAGCAAACGAAATATTCTTACACCAATTAAGAGATTTGCATCAACAAATATGGAGGACATACCAATATTCACAAATATCCCATGTTCCTCTGCGTCAGCGTGCCTCCCATCTTCTTAAGAGTAGCCATGGTCATGTGACTAGTTACTGGCCAATGCAGTAGTGACCCCTGCCCATTTTATGCTAAAACATTTTTTTTATGCTTTAAATTAAATTATGCCAAAGCTTAATTCTCCAATTCCCCTTTCCTTGACTAAGGCAAGTGCAATTGTGAAAGCGTTTTTGGATAAAGGGTGTCCCCAAGATGAATTCAATATGGTTACCGAGTCAACATACGAAGGGTAACATTCCCGGAGAATTGCCTAGACCTGCAAAGGGATTTGCATGATGAAGGAATGTATGTTTACTGTGTTGAACCAAAATTTGGGGGCAGTTACTGAAAGATAATCTGTCCCAGGTAATGCAATCACTATTTTAAAATAATACGTTTCTTCCATAATAGCTAGATGATACAGTGGAAAAAGCTGTTACACTATAATAAACATTACAATAAATATTTAAGCATTAGCAAAAATATTCATGACTCTATTAAAAAGCAAAACTTTACCTAAAATATAAGATTTTAATGAATGGAAAATCATACCATATGACAGGAAAAGAAAAATATAAAACTGTCCAGCTTCTCTCAAGTTCATTGATAAATTTAACAAGTTAAAATAAATTTCCAAGTGATGCTTTTTTCCTAACTTAGCTAAATAGTCTCAGACTACATCTGAAAGACTAAACAGTTGAAAATAACAGAACTTTTTTAAAGTAATGATGAGGATTTGTGCTATCAAATACTTGGAGAAAATATTTGCTGTGAATATATATAAAGAACATGTAGCCAAATTTATATTAGAAAAAAAACCTCTTATGATTTAGTAATGAAAAGGTAATCCAATTGAAAAAAATTGACAATGATTTGAACAAATATTTCACAAAAGCACATGGAAAATAAACACACGGGAAGATATTAAACTGCAGTAGTCATTCGGTAAATGCAAAATAAAACCACAATGAGATACCACTAATCACATACTAGGATAGTTAAAATCTTAAAAGATGAACAATAGCAAGTGTTTGCAAGGATATGGAACAAGTGTTAGATAAAATAGTAAAAAGCACTTTGGAAAAGAGAGGGCAACTTCTTGTAAAGTTAAGCATATACTTACTATTTGAGGCTGTAATTTCACTCCTAGGTATTTACCCACGAGGAATGATAACGTATCTCACACAAAGACTTGTAAGGAATCTTCAGGGCAACTCTATTCATGATAGAAAAAACAATCCAAGAGTCCATCAAAAGGTGAATATCCAGATAAACAGATTGTGTTGTAACCATACAAGGAAACACGACTCAGCGATAAGAAGGAATCTACTGACAAATACAGCAGTGCTCCACTGAGTCAAAGATGTGCTGGGTGCTTAGTCACTCAGTCATGTCTGACTCTTTGCAGCCCCATAGACTGTAGCCCACCAGGCTCATCTGTCCATGGGGATTCTCCAGGAAAGAATACTGGAGTGGGTTGCCATGCCTTCCTCCAGGGGATCTTCCCAACCCAGGGATCAAACTCAGGTCTCTCACATTGCGGGTGGATTCTTCACCGTCTGAGCCATCAAAGAGTCAAAAATGGCAGACACAAAAGAACACATACTTTATGATACCACTTATAGATACTTCTAGTAAGTACATAAGGGAAATTTGGGGGATGAGTTGAAATGGTATCTTGATCATTTAAGTGGTAACAATGCATCAGTAGGACACTAAAATGCATTTTTACATGTAAAGTTTACCCATATAAAGGGTTTGTTTTTTTTAATGAAATAGTCTGTGAGATGATCTCAGCTTTCTAATAATTTATGATCAACTAGATGTGAGAGTTGGACAGTGAAGAAAGCTGATTGCCGAAGAATTGATGCTTTTGAACTGTGGTGTTGGAGAAGATTCTTGAGAGTCCCTTGGACTGGAAGGAGATCCAACCAGTCCATTCTAAAGGAGATCAGTCCTAGATGTTCATTGGAAGGACTGATGCTAAAGCTGAAACTCCAATACTTTGGCCACCTCATGTGACGAGTTGACTCACTGGAAAAGACTCTGATGCTGGGAGGGATTGGGGCGGGAGGAGAAGGGGACGACAGAGAATGAGATGGCTGGATGGCATCACCAACTCGATGGACGTGAGTTTGAGTGAACTCCGGGAGTTGGTGATGGACAGGGAGGCCTGGCGTGCTGTGATTCATGGGATCGCAAAGAGTCGGACATGACTGAGCGACTGAACTGAACTGAAGTTTTAAAAATGTTACCTGCCCCAGAGGCATGATGTCTATCAAAAGCATTCTAATTTTATTTTTTTTTCCAATTTTATTTATTTTTTTCAAGTTGAACAGACTAAATTTCTTTAAACAAACTTACTTATTCTCCAGAGTCCTTTAAAAACTTAATAGCATTTATACATTGAAGGTATTTGATTTTCTTGTAACTAGCACTTCAAATGCAACAAGCATTTGACCCAACAAGTAAAACTTTCTACAGTTCATAACTTTTATAAATAAAATAAATTAAATGTACAGTGAATAAGTTCTCTGAAATATTTCAATATTTCTGCAGGTTTAGTAACATCATAAAATACATTTCAACTAAAATTCACAAATCTAAAAACGTGTTAGGCATTTTTAGGCATTTTAAGATGGAAATGAAGACCAATGTTACATCGTAATATGCCACTTACAAATAGTACTTCAAATAGCAAATACTACAGTTTGTCCCAAACTTAAAAACTATTCATGAACTCAACACTGAACTATTGATGGCTATGAGAATTGTTTCCTAGCCTTTTTGAAAATTTCACCCCATTTACGTTTAAGGTAATTATTGATAAGTACGATCCCGTAGCCATTTTCTTTATTGCTTTGGGTTCAAGTTTATACACTCTTTCTGTGTTTCCTGTCTATAGAAGATCCTTTAGCATTTGTTGGAGAGCTGGTTTGGTGATGCTGAATTCCCTCAACTTTTGCTTGTCTGTAAAGCTTTTGATTTCTCCTTCATATTTGAATGAGATCCTTGCTGGGTATAGTAATCTGGGCTGTAGGGTATTTTCTTTCATCACTTTAAGTATGTCTTGCCACTCCCTTCTGGCCTGAAGAGTTTCTGTTGAAAGATCAGCTGTTATCCTTATGGGAATCCCCTTATGTGTTATTTGCTGCTTTTCCCTTGCTGCTTTTAATATTTGTTCTTTGTGTTTGATCTTTGTTAATTTGATTAATATGTGTCTTGGAGTATTTCGCCTTGGGTTTATCCTGTTGGGGACTCTCTGGGTTTCTTGGACTTGGGTGATTATTTCTTTCCCCATTTTAGGGAAGTTTTCAACTATTATCTCCTCAAGTATTCTCTCATGGTCTTTCTTTTTGTCTTCTTCTTCTGGGACTCCTATGATTCGAATGTTGGAGCGTTTAACATTGTCCCAGAGGTCTCTAATATTGTCCTCATTTCTTTTAATTCGTTTTTCTTTTTTCCTCTCTGTTTCATTTATTTCTACAATTCTATCTTCTAGTTTGCTTATCCTGTCTTCTGCCTCTGTTATTCTACTGTTTGTTCCCTCCAGAGTGTTTCTGATCTCATCTATTGCATTATTAATTGTATATTGACTCTTTTTTATTTCTTCTAAGTCCTTATTAAATCTTTCTTCCATCTTCTCAATCCTTTTCTCCAGGTTATTTATCTGTAACTCCATTTTGCTTTCAAGATTTTGAATCATTTTCACCATCAAAATTTGAAATTCTTTATCAGGTAAATTCCCTATATCTTCTTCTTTTGTTTGTGTTGGTGGGCAATTATCTTGTTCCTTTACTTGCTGGGTATTTCTCTGCCTCTTCATCTTGCTTATATTGCTTTGCTTGGGGTGGCCTTTCCCTCTTCTTGCAGTTTGTGGAGTTCTCTTTATTACGTAGTTTCTTCGCTGTGTGTGGGGCTGGATGGGTGACTTGTCAAGGTTCCCTGGTTAGGGAAGCATGTGTCGGTGTTCTGGTGGGTGGAGCTGGATTTCTTCTCTCTCCTTTAGAAGACAATGGGCTGCTTTTCTGGGAGCCTGATGTCCTCTGCCAGTATTCAGAAGTTGTTTTGTGGACTTTACTCCGCGTTCAAATGTTCTTTTGATGAATTTGTGGGGGAGAAAGTGGTCTTGCCATCTTATCCCTCCGCCATCTTGTTCCTTCCTCCCCAGAACACTGGATTCTTATATTCCACTTGGTCATGGAGTATCTCTTCCCAGCTGCTCCAGCAAGGCGCAGCCACTGTACCTTACCTTGGACGAGGGGTATCTCCTCAAGGCCACGCCTCCTGCTTTGAATGTAGATCAGCTCCTCTCGGCCCTCCGGTGCCCAAGCAGCCACCGCCTCCTGAACGTGGTACAGCTCCTCTCCGCCACCGCCCTAACCCTGGGCGCGGGGTAGCTCATCTCAGCCACGGTCTGCACGTGGTCGGTTGCGCCGGAGCCGGGCATCTCCCGCGTCTGCGCCGCCGGAGCCGGGCGTCTCTAAGCATTCTAATTTTAGAAGGAACCAAGTCTTGAAGCAAACAAATACATCTCCAGTCATGGAATATTTGAGCAAAGGAGAGCAAGATGTTAACATCCCATCACACAGGAAGGCACTCACTGCACCAGGACAGGGGAGGACAGCTCCTGCTCTTCAGTTTACTCTGTGATGTCTCATTAGACAAAACTTCCTACTGTTGAATTAAAGGGACAAACAAATCAGTCTATCGGAGAAGGCAATGGCAAGCCACTCCAGTACTCTTGCCTAGAAAATCCCATGGATGGAGAAGCCTGGTGGGCTGCAGTCCGTGGGGTCGCTGGGGGTCGGACACGACTGAGCGACTTCACTTTCACTTTTCACTTTTACACATTGAAGAGGGAGGTGGCAACCCACTCCGGTGTTCTTGCCTGGAGAGTCCCAGGGAAGGGGGAGCCTGGTGGGCTTCCGTCTATGGGGTCACACAGAGTCAGATACGACTGGGGTGACTTAGCAGCAGCAGCAGCAGTGTGAGCGGGGAAGAATCTTCTACTTTCTGTGTCCAACTTAGCTGTTTTCAGGCTTTAACTGATACTTTAAAACTTCTAACTGAAATAAAAGCCAACCTATATGATAGAGAAAGAGCAATCAGAATCAGATACCAAGAGAAAGAAAGGATGAAAGAGGAGAGGGAGGGAGGGAGAAAGAGAAGGAGAGTGGGGGAAGGAAGGAAACAGGAAGGAAGGGAGGGAGGAAGGAAATGTGGATTGGCTGGACAGGGCATCATTTGACAAGTCAGAAAGGATAAGGCAGACGAAACAGGAGAGTCTCTTCCTATAGCAGTTTTGTTTGACTAGCTTAAGTCTACCCTTTTTTATCTTTAAAGGGGAACATTTTAATGACGTCGGTCAGAGACTGGGGAGAGAAACCAACTTTTCTTTGGAGATACAAAATGGCCGCCATTTTCCCTTAAAGTTTAATATTTAAAAGGACAGCATTAGAAGCCCAGAAATTGAAGCCAGATCATTTCAAAGTTCTCTTAACCCTTTTCCACTGGCATTTTGATATCTTCGCCACGGGAGGGGCACCATTTATAGGAAGATTTCTTTCAATAAAACACTTAAATGTTTTACATATCATTCATTAGCCAAATCAAGGCCAGTAGCACCCACCGGCCATGCCTCATCTCTGAGCTTGCTCTTTGTATAGACTGGAGACTAGTGGGAACTTTTTCTCCTAGACTTGGGAAATTTTCTGCTAACACTCTAGAAAGCTCAGAGGCCATGAGAAGCAAGTTAATGAGAGGAGCAGCCTGAGAGGAATGCTTCTGATAGACAGGTCAGAATGAAGTTTCTTGTAACAGCTAAGCACCCCTTCTGACAGCAAGGCTAGATTCCTCTGTCCATCACACCTCAGCTCAGGCCGAGGCCTGCAGCATCGCACAGCAAGCCCGTGGCTGTGTCTTGAGGCAATTAGAAGATCAAACACATGGGAGAGGTGAGGGGCTCTGGCTGGGTCTGCAGTTGAAACACAGGCCGTAAAGTTCTGGAAATGAAGGTTTCTCGGCTATCAAGCCAATGATTGCCACATGCCAAAACATAAACCAGATTGCATAATGAGTAGGTTTTTCATAATTTCCTCAAATTAGGTTTTTATTAATGCCTGTCAACAGCAAGTGATAGGCATGCGTTGCATTAGCAGCTGCCATGGGCCATGCCAGCTCTGATATCACAGCTAATCTAAGGCTTACAGTAAGCCAAGGAACAGTAGGCTCTGTGTGAATGAGACCTCAATGGTCTGTAGTAAAGAAAAAGTAGCTGAGTGAACATTTCATCATTAGTGGTGAATCATTGTTGTTGAATGTACTTTTAAATAAATTAAATAGATTTCCATCCCCAAATGAATGTCCTCACTTTTCTCTGTTGTTTGCAGACAACTTGATTTAGTGCAGGGCTTCTGGCATCTTTCTGGGATATTTCAAGGGTTCTGGTCTATTTAAGTCCCACCCTTCTTGAGCTTCTCACACACAATCATGAAAGACTCATTGCTTCCAAAGGGGATACTGATGATGTGGTTGATTTCAGAGAAGCAATGTCATGGTGGGCTTCCAGACAGAAGAGCTGGAATGCTACCATTTTTAAACAAGATATCAGTCACACAATAAATGAGCTTAACTAATGACTCTCACCAAAAACAATAAAATGGAGACAAAGACTATTTTACCAAAAGCTAAAACATTTTTATTTATATCATAAATTTAAAGTTCATGGTTGGAAATACTTTCATTAGATAAAATAGTAGTGCTATGTATAGGATTCAGCTTAGTAAAACCTAGACATCTGCATGGAGATGAACATTGTGAGGTGGCCAAGTCTTCAGGTGAAGGAATCCCACCTGCAGCTGTGGGATCAGAGGGCCAGATGATGAAAGCAGTAGTCACATACAGATGTGAGAGCTGGACCATAGCGAAGGCTGAGCACCGAAGAATTGATGCTTTTGAATTGTGGTGATGGAGAAGATTCTTGAGAGTCCCTTGGACAACAAGGAGATCAAACCAGTCAATCCTAAAGGAAATCAATCCTGAATATTCATTGGAAGGACTGATGCTGAAGCTGAAGCTCCAATACTTTGGCCACCTAATGTGAAGAATTGACTCATTGGAAAAGACCCTGATGCTGGGAAAGATTGAAGGTAGGAGGTGAAGAGGGCAACAGAGAATGAGATGGTTGGATGGCATCACTGACTCAATGGACATGAGTCTGAGCAAACTTGAAGATAGTGAAGGATAGGGAAGCCTGGTGTGCTGCAGTTCACACATGACTTAGCAACAGAACAACAACAACAATGAAAGCAGAACTTGCTTGGACTTTGGAGTAAGGAAGGTAGATTCTGTACAAAGTACCCCAAAGGCAAACTCCTAAATGTTCCATATTGTATCATGGTGGTCACTGAATTTTTCGCTAATTATTTGAAAGAATGATGTCTTAGGCTGGGTTATTATAACAAAATATGAAGGATTGGAATGACTTTAACAACAAGTATTTATTTCTCACCGTTCTGGAAGCTAGGATGTCCTAGAGCAAGGTGCCAGCCCATTTGGTTTCTGGCGAGAGCTCTCTTCCTGGCCTGCAGGTGACTGCCTTCTTGCTGTGTCCCCACATGGTAGAGAGAGGAAACTCAGGTGTCTCTTCTTCTTATAAGGACACTAGTCTCTTCATGGGGCTCCATCCTCAAGATCTCATCTCAACCTGACTAACTCCCAAAGGACCCACTTCCTAATACTATCACATGGGCATCAGGGCTCCAACATATGGGTTTTGGAGTTCCAACATATAACATTCACTCTATAACAAATGAGTTAAACAGAGGAGAAGATGGAAACAGGAAAGTGGAGTTGGGAAGTAAATGTAATAATGAGAAGAAGTGAAAAAAGCATGGGTTAGAGACATGGTATGGAAATGGGTGGGAAAAGATAAATTTATGTGACATTTGAAAAGAATTATGAGATGGAATGATCAAAAAGGAATTACAGATTATTTGTCTCAAATAGTTGAGACAAATCTGAGAACTGAGGCAATTGTGCAATTTTCTCACCAGTTTGTTTTTCTTTTTGTAGCAATGGGAAAGGTAGATAGGATTGCCGAGTTGAAGGTGCACAAATAGGAAATTCCACTCTTGGTGGAATGTCATTAGCCAAGAACATAGGTCAGAGGGTCAACCTTGTAACACACACTTTAGGATACATGATGACTCAGAGATCCCCTCTGCCACAAGGAAGATCTCCCCCTCCACAAATATACTTGTGATATACTTGCTACTATTTCACTGGCTTCAGTTGATTGAGTCATCAAAGGGTTCAGATTTGGGACCCAGAAATTCAAGGTAATGTCTGTTGAGAACCCTGAACCAAGGATGAGTAAGCACAGAAGTTTGAAAAGACACACAGAAACAGAAAACTTGTTGCCAGAAAAAAGTGATAGACAGTGATATGGCTTGGAAACACAGTCATCCCTAAGTATCCTCAGGAAACTGGTTCCAGGATCCCCAGGGATACCAAATCTCTTTATATAAGGGACTTAAGGATGCTCGAGTCCCTTATGTAAAATGGCGTAAAACAGTCAGCCTTCTACATTCAAAGTATTTGAATTCGAGTTTGGATGAAACCACAGATGCTGAACCAGGAGATGCAGATGACAAACTGCAGATTCCCAGTGGTGAGCAATTATACGTGCCAGAGTGAGAATCTGGGAAAGAAGCCACCTTGTTTCTTGTTCTTTCCTAGCTTTGGACCAGTCCCTTACCTCAAGGTCTACTGTCCCTCTCCACCTTTCCCTTCTTTACTCGTTCTTGGCTGTTGAGCTAGCTTCAGTTTGTTCCTATCCTTGACAAGAAAGGAATCTTGACTGACACAAGGCTATGTGTTAGCCATGGTTACAGAAGTCACCAGCTCACCCGTGGGTGGAAAGAAAGTGGACACACATGAGAACAAAGAAATATCCCAGGTGCAAAGACGATAGAGAAAGCCAAGGGATAAACCAAGAAACAAGAGACCTAGCTGAAGTTGTGTTTTAGGAAGCCAAGGAAGTGGCAACTATAGCAAAGCGGGTAGGGCAGATTTCAATGGGAAAATTTTGTAATTATGGTAAACTTGAAAATGAACGTCGTTCAGTTGTGTCTTACTCTTTGCAAACCCATGGCAGTCCATGGAATTCTCCAGGCTAGAATACTGGACTGGGTAACCTTTCCCTTCTCCAGGGGATCTTCCCAACCCAGGGATCGAACCACGGTCTCCCACATTGCAAGTGGATTCTTTACCAGCTGAGCCACAAGGGAAGCCCAAGAATACTGGAGTGAGTAGCCTATCCCTTCTCCAGGAATCTTCCCAACCCAGGAATCAAAACGGGGTCTCCTGCATTGCAGGCAGATTCTTTACCAACTGAGCTATCAGGGAAGCCCACAGTAAACTTGAGTGTTATCAAATATTTCTTTTGTCTTTTTGGTGCTGATGGAACACATGTATAGGACTCGAAGGGTAGGTTTACTACCCAGGAACTATAGAATTCCAAACGTTGATGCAAGACCTCATTCTCTAACAGGAAGAATTCTCAAAAGACTGCTGACTTAGCAGCCAGATTCCATCTCTTTCTCAGCCAATGTCTTTATCCCCAGTAACTATTCAGGGAGTAATTTCTGATAGGTCCTTATTTCCACCAGTTCTCCATTACCTCCCATTTCACTGGTCATGGCTCCAACTTTTTAGCAACTCTTCAGGCAGATAAAGGTTGAAAATGGACAAACAGTCAGACCCTTCTAAACTTTTGGCAGGAAAGTATATTGAAATAATTGGCTAAAAAATTATTTATTCACTCTTATCCCTGTTTTCCATTAATACAGAAAATCATGAATTGACCATAATAAGCATGACAACACCATTTAAAATATGTATAAAACTATATTTGTATGCATTAAATAACTTCAATTCAATGTCAAATTTAATTTTTCCACACTGAATGAAGTTGGCATATTTTCAACTGCCAGCTACTCATGTAAGCACATTCTTACCTCGCCAGAAAGTGGAAAAAACTGCAAAACTCTCTGAAGGCAGGATTGAGCCATCTTAATAGATCCAGTATATGGATCAATAAGTCATTGTTAAATTGAAATATTTATACATTTCTCACTTCACCAAACTACTGTGACTCTAGACATTCCCAGAAAATTTCAAGTATTTGAAACTGCCAAGTTGACTCACTGGAAAAGACTCTGATGCTGGGAAGGATTGGGGGCAGGAGGAGAAGGGGACGACAGAGAATGAGATGGCTGGATGGCATCACTGACTCGATGGACATGAGTTTGAGTGAACTCCGGGAGTTGGTGATGGACAGGGAGGCCTGGCGTGCTGTGATTCATGGGGTCGCAAAGAGTCGGACATGACTGAGCGACTGAACTGAACTGAACTGAATGTTGCCACAGGTGACTGACTCAAGGTTACATTTGAAAGCCTTGTAAGCAAAAGTCAACATGTATCATCCAAATTAATTTCTCCCTACTTTTGAAAACTTTTGCAGGAAACCTTACAAATTTGGCAATGTTGAGCAAGTATGCAAAGCAATGGTTAGCTTTCTGCCAATAACCACAGGTCTGTTAACTGATGAGGGTAATCCAATTTGCTAACAAGTAAGTAAACTTAGGAAGAAGGAAGAGGAGAGATAGTTAATAAGTTTTTAAGTGCCTGGAAGAAAATAGTTTCTGTTTAAATGGAGTTTCTTTATAAAGGAACAAAGAGTGTATAGCATTCGGTTGTAATAACAAATTAGAATTGAAACGCAGGTAATTTAGAATGTATAGGGGAATAAGGGAGCTGACAGAGTACAGGGCTTCTTTTCTCTATATATTTAGAAGTCAAAAGTGGAAAAGACTTTAAAAGTGCTGAAATAATCATCTCAGCTTTGCGTAGTGGTAGGGAAATACATTTACAAGAGTCCTCAAACCTTTCAAATGATCTTGTATTTTTTTCTAAGGAAAATCAAAGAGTGAGATCATGATCTTAGCGTCCTCACTCTTCAGTAGCCATGGCCGGCCACCCCTCAGTCTCCAGGCAAGGATAGGAGTGGCCACTGGAAACTGAATTAGCTAACCAAAATGGTGGATTTTGTACTGCTGGGAAGTGGACTCCAGATAATGAACATTTCAGTAATGATAAATGTGCCAAGATTTTGAACTTTCTCTCTCTTTCTCTTCTACACACACATGCCCACAAACAGAAGAACAGAGGGAAGTTCCTTCCTACAGCACCCTCATTTTGTCCAGTGTTTTTTTGGATGGAGTATACAGGTAACACCATAGGCAGCTGTCAGAACCTACCTTTCTTAAGAACTCACGGGAAAATGTAATACACTTGTGTAGCAGTAGCTGAAAAGAAACTTCATCAGAGAATTCAACCCCAGAATTTTTTCCTCTGCAGAACTTTGTACTGTAACTTGACTCCAGTGAACCTCATGCAAATACCAGACTATCCTTGGATGGAGTGGAACTGGGCCCTAGAAGAACAGTCACTGTTATCTTTAAACCAATATTTACTAAGTGAATTTCATATACAGAGCCTTCAGTCTGGAATAATATAGGAGTTTCTATTGACACAGGATAATATGGGTAAATCACAGCAAGCCTTGGTTCAGTTAAATATTAAAAGTCTAGCTCTTCCTTGAGTCTGGCTCCAAGCTGGAAATGGTGCCTACTTTTTATCAACTACTCATTTCAACCTTGAAAGGGGGATGGGGGGTGGCATCGCTCCTATTGGTGACAGGAAACTGAGGCTGAGATAAATTAACTAACGTCACTTACTCAGCAATTACCCAAAAGGGATCGGAGTTCCATCTGTGAGAAAAACTGATGGTAGGTATTTCTACTTCCTCATGCTGCTTTGCAAGTGAGATCTGGAATGCATCCATCTCTGAGAATCGTAGAATTTTAGAGGTGATCAAGATTTTAGGGATTATCTTGTCATTCTCTTTGATGAATCAAATGCCCCTGAAACTCTTGTGTCCTGAACAAAATTCAGAATCATCTGCTACAAATCTGGTCTTTTTCCGGTGTTCCCAGTCTATGGATAGCATCATCATCTATTGAGTCATTCCATCCAGAAACCAAGGGCCCATCCTTGAGGATATGATCTCTTTCAATTTTAAAACCAATTCACCACCAAGTGCCATCTACAGAGTCTCTTGAATATCCCTTCACTCTGTTGGCCTCGTGCAACCAACCATCACTTCCTGGCTGATCTACTACAGCAGCTTGACCTGCTTCCACTCTTGGTCATCTACTCCAAGTTCTCCACCAATCTTTTTCCAACTCAAGTTTGACAGAACTTCATTCTCTCACCATATACCTGTCTCTTCACCCTTGTCTCTCTTCCCTTGATCCCTAGCTTTTTGTCCCTCAATCCCATGCCCTTGCCTGGCTTCATCCCCAGAATATTATGTTTGCTCTGCCTTAATGCATCACATCTCAGCTCAAGACTTACTTCCTCCTTAAATGGGTCAAACCCCTTCCATGCACTCAGATCACCATTTATTTCTGCCTTTGCGATTTTATTACATCAGAGTCGCTTAAAGAATGTTTCTTTCCCAGTTGACTCAAAGCCCTGCAAAGGACATATGGTACCTCTCTTTGCTCAATTTTGCATCCTCAGAATCTACCAGAGTTCACACTATATGGTAGGTGTTCAATAAATATTAATTGAATAAATCCTCCCTCTCTATTTTATAGATCATAAAATCAGGTCTCTTAGGAGAAGAAGTAAATCTCTCAAGGCCCACAGTTGGTTAGTGGCAGAACTGGAATTTAAGCTCACAAATCCCCACTCTGGGTTCAATGTCCCTTCCTCTTTGTGCCATATCCCCTCCCAACAACACCACTGCTCTGGTCTTATTCCTCTTCTTCTGCCCTGTCACCTGATGACACGTGTATATACTGGCTGTATTTAGAAGGCACAGCATAGCCAGATTTTCACAGAATGAAGATGGCAAAGACAGAAGGACTCTATCCTCAAAGTCACAGTTACAAGGAACAATTCCATCTTCAAAAATGAATCTCCAATAACTTCCTCCATCCCAGCCTTTCTTCATCTTGGCAGGAGGAGGATTTTAGTAGCTCACCACTATCCAATCACTTATTGGCTTCAGCATGGAGGCAGATGAAAAATGTGTCCTTCTAGTACACAATAGAAACTGAAATTAATCAAATTAGCTTGAAGGAGCACTTCAATGTCATAGTGATAGATATTAGATGCCAAGATAAAAGATAGAAAGATAGATGAACAATAATTGTTGTTTTGAGTCTAGTTTTACCTTGGACGTACCTTCTGAGATTTGTTTTCTCATTGACATTCCATAAATTGATAAAATGCAACTGCTTTACTCTTTACATACTTCCAGACACAAACACACACACAACTTCATAACAAGTAGATAAAAGTTTCAAACAATTATTGGTTCTAACTTCTGTATTTCCACTTCAGTTTTGTTGACTTTATATGGTGGGATCTTTTATTCACTGTAAAATATGTCACCAGAATGACTAAGATCAATTTGGGTGACTTATGGTGAATAGTGGCTCCCAACGAGTAATTGGAGTTACACAAATATAATTTCTGTCCAAAGGCTAACCTTCTCAATGAATTATCCAATGTTCCAACACCTAGAGCTACCTTATGGATCTCCTGTCCATGTATTAGAAAGATCATGAGCATTTGGCCTCTGTTTCTAACTCACATGGGCTTTCCTGGTGGCTCAGACGGTAAAGAATCTGCCTATAATGCAGAAGATGTAGATTCAATCCCTGGGTCAGGAAGATCCCCTGGAGAAGGGAATGGCAACCCACTCCAGTATTCTTGCCTGGAGAATCCCATGAACACAGGCTACAGTCCATGGGGTCACAAAGAGTCAGACATGACTTAGCGACTAATGCTTTCACTCTTTAATTAATATGGCAGTGCCAAAATTTCCAGAAGGAAGCTATTGGGACACTATTAAAAAATAGCAACTGTATTTCCAACAACTGGAGTGAAACTTGACATGAGACTACGTCAGCAGCTGTTTAATAATAGTTTATATAATAAAATATTCATATCATCATATATTTCCCATCTATTTTTCTGACTAAACTAAAATTTTAATTAAGGCAAAAGATATATAGCCTAAGGAAAGCTAAACTGTTTAAAATTATTAACTGCTTGAATACTTGTTGCTATACTACAAGCTGCCATAAAAGAAAAGAAATTAAGTACTCGAGGGATTAAGGCAATTTTGAAAGCTGTACCCCTCCTCCTCCCTTCTCCTTTTAGCTACGCCTAACTGAGCCATAACTATTTTTCTCCACTCAGCCAGACTCCAGCTTTGTGGCTTTTTTAATAACCTGGGTTTTCAAGGCCCTGCTCCGGAGAGCCTTTTCATTTCTGCCGCACTGCCTACGAGCAAATTTCTTCCAGTTGTTCAACAGCCGAATGCCACCCTTTCTAGGTTGCTGAAGCATTTCATTGCAGTGTCATTGACGGGGTGGTGTTCTGTTACAGTGGAATCAATAGCCCAGCACTTTCCAGCGCACCCATTAGCTTGTCCATCAGGGCCTGGGGGCGGTAGTGTAAATCCCAGAATCCCAGGGGCCAGGACTTTGCACACGGAGGCATGCAGGCAGCCCCCGTGGCTGTCCACCACCTGTCGCTCCACGACATGTGTGAAGTGAATTAACTTTTTTGCTGCAACATGCCCGAAAGGTCAACTGCCATGGAAGCCTGAAGCTTTTGGAATATTTTAACTCATGACCCACCCCCCCAAAAAAAGAAATCCTCCTCCCCTGATTTGGGCCTGGTTCTGGGACCTCAATGGAATGGATTCTTTGAGAAGCTAAGTTGGACAAACACGTTGGCTGTGGGCAGTGGGGATCAGTCAGGAAGGTCACATGGGGGCAAGGGCAGACAGGTTTCTTCTTTTCTTTTTCAAAGTGAATGGTCTGCCTGCTTCTTGATTACACATTAATAGAAAACAGTTTCCACAGTTAATGTGAGCATGCTGTGGGTTTCTGTGTGTGTGTGTGTGTGTGTGTTTCTTGCGCAGACTCCCAACAGGACTCTGATAACTGAGGAGTCAAAAGGTTGTGTTTTCCTTATCCAAAAGTTGGACACATGAGATAGTGAAAGATATTTCAAGAAAGAAATACAAAATGATGATGCTCATCTGCTTGGTGCACACACCAAAAAGGAGTGAGAGTGGAAAAAAAAAAAAACCAATGAAGGAGATTAGATCATTATTGTCTATGAGGGTATGATCACAAAGGGATGATCCTTTTATTTTATGTCAAAAAAAAAAGAGAGAGAGAGAGAAAGAGGCTTCCAGTTCCACTGTGGAAAGCTGTGAAATTCAACCACTTCAAGTGTCAGCGATGCCTTCCAGTCAACCTCAGGAAATCTTCTTACGGATATTTATTATCCAAAGCCACATCACCCCTGACCACAAAAGGAAACTCTGTGCTTAGTTCATACAGGCACCATGGTCTGAGAAAGGTTTGCTTTCAGCACTTGGAGTTTTCTCTCAAAACCTCCATAAACTCACCACAAACCACAATGTAAACCAGTGCACTTAAGATATGACTTGTTAACCTAATTCCAACAAATTAATTCACTCATTTTAAAAGGGATTTCTGACTAATGATGCAAATGAAATCTCCAAAGCCATGAGAACATTCATTTGAATTCAAAGGTTGGCAGGGAAAATATTAATCTTTTGAAAAAAAACACGTAAGGAAAACACTGATTCCTACAGTGCCAAAGGTAATTTGTTTAAAGTTTAACTTACTTTGATTGGAGAAATATGTCCATTTCAGAATAGAAAATGTGTGTAGCACCCTAAGTCTATTTCCTTGAAGGGAAATGAAATGGTGCATATTCTATTATAAATTCTCTGGTGGCTAGTCTTTCTCATACTCTATTTGTATGCTTGTCATAAGTTTAATTCTTATTGTTTTTTCTTTTAAGTGTGAATATTTTATTTGTCCCCTCCCCATTTAGTTTGGTCTGAGGAAGGAAACGGCAACCCACTCCAGTATTTTTGCCTGGAGAATTCCTTGGACAGAGGAGCCTGGTGGGCCACAGTCCATAGGGTCACAAAAAGTCAGACATGACTGAAACGACTTAGCATGCATTTAGTTTGGTCAGTTTGTTTCATTCCATGGGTATTTGCTGCAAACTAAAGAGGTATCCACCACTGTAGCTGACAGTGTGGGGTGTAGGAATATAGATAAGACCCCCCAGATAAGTCAAGTATCTGGACTCCAACCTTGAAAAGTCAGCAACATATCAAACCATGTATAGTTTGTGAACAGAAACTCATTCCCAGGGCAGTGAACACAGCAACGCCACTAGACATAACTTTGTGTTGCATTTTTCAGAAGTACATTACCCCACTTCTTTCCTACAAGCGATTCTTTCTAACTTGGCACACATTTTCAGAAAAAGATTTGGTGATGTGAAATCAAGCACAGTTTCACACTTTGACAAAATGGCAAGCTCTGGGGGACTGGTCATCATTTTTCCCTCAAGGGCTCAGCTATTTTAAATTTCCACTTTTTTGCCAAATCCCACCAAGGTCCGTCTAGTCAAGGCCATGGTTTTTCCCGTGGTCATGTATGGATGTGAGAGTTGGACTGTGAAGAAAGCTGATCGCCGAAGAATTGATGCTTTTGAACTGTGGTGCTGGAGAAGACTCTTGAGAGTCCCTTGGACTGCAAGGAGATCCAACCAGTCCATTCTAAAGGAGATCAGTCCTGGGTGTTCATTGGAAGGACTGATGCTAAAGATGAAACTCCAATACTTTGGCCACCTCATGCGACGAGTTGACTCACTGGAAAAGACTCTGATGCTAGGAAAGGTTGGGGGCGGGAGGAGAAGGGGACGATAGAAAATGAGATGGCTGGATGACATCACCGACTTGATGGACATGAGTTTGAGTGAACTCCGGGAGTTGGTGATGGACAGGGAGGCCTGGCGTGCTGTGATTCATGGGGTCACAGAGAGTTGGACACAACTGAGCAACTGAACTGAACTGAACTGAACAGTGGAGCTGTTACTTAGACAACTTAAAACTTACACTATTAAAAAAAATTAGAAATACACAGAGAAGAATTATTCATTTTTCCATTGATTTTATTTTTACTCTGAAACTTTCACGAACCCCTCCCAGATCCACCCACACCACTTTCAGGTTCTCAAAGTGGACAGGTGATGTGTGTGATGTCGACAGGTGTATGTATAAACCAGAGGGCTGAAAACCATGTTTAGAAGCTATCCAGAACAATATTTCAAACTTCCTTATCAACATTCTGTTTAAATTTCTGTTTTCCATTCAAAGTATCTAGCTGAGTAAATTACATTCTGCTTAGTCCTTTAGAGTCACGACTGTACTGCGTGAGCATAAATTTGTTTTGTTTCATAAGTCCATGTAAATAACTGTTTTTGACATCTCCTCACAGGGACCAATAGTGGGTTCTCACAGATGAAGAATCCTGCGAAGTCTTGCAGTCTTCACTGCACTCTTTCAAGCAGTGTTTTAGTTCCTCCCTAGAGTCTGCTTACTGTGCACCTTTGCCAAACGTTGTCCCACTCGCTGTCTGTGCCCTTGAAGGCCCTTCCTGAAGCAGCCCACACTGCAAACTATGCCCCTTTGCAGACAAATTTCTCTTGTATACATCCAGGTGGACACTTCAAGATCAAAACAACTCACAAGCTCTGAAAGAAAAGTTCTAATGATGCTGTTCTCAGCTAAACTTCTGACATTGCAAGGCAAGGGACACAACAGATGGGGGAATCTTCTTCCCAAATATTGGCAAGCATGATTACATTGTCTATTTCTACAGTTTCTAAATCATGTCTGACTCTTTGCTATCCCATGGATTTAACACGCCAGGCTACTTTGTCCTCTAGTATCTCCCAGAATTCGCTCAAATTAATGTCCTTTGAGTGAATGATGCTATCTAAACCAAGCTCCTCTGTCCATGGGATTTCTCAGGCAAGAAAATTAGAGTGGGATGCCATTTCCTTCTCCAAGGGATCTGCCAGACTAGGGATCAAACCCACATCTCCTGCTTGGCAGGCAGATTCTTTACCATTGAGCCACCTGGGAAGTCCTCAAAGAATATTACATTTGAAATATATTATTATTATTATATATCTTTCACAGTAGATTCAAATTGCCTAAATTTTGGAATAATCTCAACTGTTCCTCTGAACTTGAGCCCAATCAGCCATTTTAAATAGGAATAGCTACCAGTAGATGCTTCTAGAACATATATACCGTCTCCAATATTTACTTATTTGCATGACGATACAATTGCTTCTGTTGGCTCAAATAGTAAAGAATCTGTCTGCAAGGAAGTAGACCTAGGTTTAATCCCTGGGTTAGGAAGATCCCCTGGAGAAGGGAATGGCTACCCATTCCAGTATTTTTGCCTAGAGACTCCCATGGACAGAGGAGCCTGGCAGGCTCTGGGGTCGCAGAGTCAGACACAACTGAGCAACTAACATTTTCACTTTTCACTGTTGCCTCAGAAATTCAAGAAATGAGGTGATTCAACTCAAGCAACTTTACTTTTTTTCCAGGATTTTTACATTTTTTATTGGAGGAGAGTTGCTTTACAATATTATGTTATTTTCTGCTGTACAGCAAAGTTAATCAGCCACACATATACATATATCCTTTCTTCCTTGGATCGTCTTCCTATTTAGGTCGCCACAGAGCACTGAGTCGAGTTCTTGTTAGTTAGTCGGTTAGTCAGTTAATGTGTTAGTCAGTGCTTGTTAGTTATCTACATTATATAGATTGTAATATATACACATCAATTTCAGTTTCCCAGTTCATCCCACCCCCACTTGGTGTCCATACGTCTGTTCTCTACATCTGTGTCTATTTCTTCTTTGAAAACATATTCATCAATACCATTTTTCCTAGATGCCACATATATGGGCTAATATACGATTTTTGTTTTCCTCTCTGACAAGCCGCCTTTCTGAATGTGATTAAAATCTTATCCAACTTTTTAACCACCATGGGAAGTCTGACGCACCAAGAACATCCAGAGTTCAAGTACGCTATTCAGAGCCTGTCTGTTACAAGATCTACTACACAGTGTCTATTACAGTTTATTTTGTTTTCCTCTATTACTGTCTCAAAAGAACTTAACGTGAACTATGTAGCTACAACATACAAAGACAACGTAACAGGGAAACAAGCAAAGAGAAGAAGTCAAGAGGGAAGTGAGGCAAATGCACCTGAACCCAGAGTCCAAGCCCAGGTCTCTAAAATGGTGTCTCAATTGCCTCCCACAATGATCTGAGAGTGACATTGTCTCTACCTTGAATAAAGATTACAGAAACAATTCTTTGGGAAGTTGTAGCAGATCCCCGAACTGAAAATTTATTTTGCCACCTCAGACCTGCATGGTAAGAAAGTGGGCAGTGCAGTTTTTCCTTCTTTAGAAATTTTTCTTATAAAAACATGCTAATTAGACCTGCTGAAATATAGATCATATTTATCTAATTATCGGATGAGTTCAGGCTGAATTTATTTTAATTTCATATTATAGTTGGCTTTACATTAAGCATTGCAATGCAATTGTGAATTGCAAATGTGAATTTTTTATCCTGGGCAATAATCTTATTGTCAGTAACAGATTTCCTGGATATTTGCTTTACATTATAGTTTTGCAGGAACCAGGAATAAAATCCTAAAATCCATAAAATCTTAGTCCTACAAGTTCTGACACTCAGGTATTAGTCTCAATTCTTGGAGAATCTCTTCCAAATCCCCCAACAGATAACACATACTCAATTTTTACCTCTATATGTAAAGTAGAACTTGCTTCTCATTTGATTACTTTGCTTAGACATCTGGAAGAAAGACAAGGGAGCAAGAGTGAGAGAAAAAGAGAACAAGAAGGATGAAAAGAGGAATGGAGGTTGTCAACAGGGTCCAGGACACTATGTTAACAGTAGTCGTTGGTCCCAGCACCTTCAGAAGTTTCTGTTTAAATATCAGGCATTCCAAGCAGCACCTGAAGCAACTTACTCTAATATCAAGACTGTGGTGACAAGGAATGAGCAAAAGAAAATGAGGTCATGTAAACCTAGTCTTAAAATCTGTCCTTGTCATATGTGAACCTGCCTTGAGACTTTGGGTCAGCTACTTAACCTCTCTGAACCTCAGTTTAGCCTCAACTGTAAAAGAGAGATAATTAAATCCATTTTCAGGGACATTATTAGGAAGAGGAATAACATACCTCAGCACCTATTAATAGTAGTAAGTGGCCCAGCACATGTTAGGCTCTCAATAAAAACTATGTGATATTATTAAATTTCCTGCTCAAAAAGAAATGATATTATATCCCCAGAAATGAATTATAGCATAACAAATTATAAATTAGCATACTAACATGAATTTTAGTAATTGTATACTGAGTCCCAATTCTTTAAAAGGCTTCCCTGGTAGTTCACTCAGTAAACAATCTGCCTGCATTGCAGGAGACCCAGGTTCAATCCCTGGGTAAGGAAGATCCCCTGGAGAAAAAAATTGCAACCTACTCCAGTATTATGGCCTGGAGAATCCCATGGACAGAGGAGCCTGGTGAACTACAATGCATGGGGTTGCAAGAGTTGGACATGACTTAGCAACTAAACCACCAACACTGATGTCCTTAAATAAGATCCTAACAATAGTATCTTCAAGATGTTAGAGTCCTATTTCCAAGCCTCAACAAGTCACTCAGGTAGAACCACCAGGTTGTCAGCTCAAAGAAGCCATAATGCAGAGAAAGAGTGTGGCACTTTTAAAGTAGTGCTTACTGGGGCCTTTAAACATTAGGCTTAGTCATGCATTTTCATTACCCTATTTAACACAGCAAATCTATAAAGCAAGTACTATGGACACACCTACCTGAAAGCTGAAAAAAATGAGATACAGGGCCCCCAGGTCGTAAATGGAATTGAAGAGACTCTAACTCCCTGCTGGACTCTGGAGCTGGGAGTTAGCATCTATGCCAGGATGAATATAAGGAGCAAAGCTACATGTCAAGTGTGTGATGGAAGAGGTATAATGCTAAAGGGTTGGACAGAGAGAAGAAAAAATGAAGTCAAAGTGGCAGGACCATCATGCTAAAATCCAGACTTAAACATAGTGGCCTCTTTCAGGCTAATCTCTCTTTTCCTTCTCATAACAATTTCCTACAACTAATTATAAGGATCCATCTCCACCTGGCGAAGGGGCGTGGGACATATCCTTTCTTCATTCTCAGGAGTGGATTTTCTCAAGGGCTAAACTCATGTTGCGGAGAAGGCAATGGCAAGCCACTCCAGTACTCTTGCCTAGAAAATCCCATGGATGGAGGAGCCTGGTAGGCTGCAGTCCGTGGGGTCGCTAAGGGTCGGACACGACTGAGCGACTTCACTTTCACTTTTCACTTTCACACATTGGAGAAGGAAATGGCAGCCCACTCCAGTGTTCTTGCCTGGAGAATCCCAGGGACAGGGGAGCCTTCCGTCTATGGGGTCACACAGAGTTGGACACGACTGAGGCGACTTAGCAGCAGCAGCAAACTCATGTTGAGGCTGGGATTTCTTGCCACTGTCTGTTTGTGGAGCAGCAAGCAGGCTCTCAACACGTTGCTAAGAAGGCTTAAACCCAGATTACGGCACCTCTCTCTCCAGAGTGCTCTTTTTTGGGTTGGGGTGAAAGGTCATCCTCTCAGACTGGCTAGTTGTACTCAACCAATTACAAGACCCCAGTGTTTCTACAAAAGAGATATTTAAAATTCCACCCAAAGATTTTTTTTTTTTTTTTTGCAGCTGACTTATAAAAAGCACAAGTAAGCAAATGGGAACATCAAAAGCATCCTTTAACTTCTAACGGCACAAATATACATTTAAAAAATTGTAAGTTTTCCTTATATGTCCTTTTTTAATAGGCTACATGGTATCTCCATTTATTTCATCAAGATTCAAGTAGAAAAAGCGATGAATGTTGTACTTTGGACACTCTAGAACTTAAGAAACCTGAGTGGATACAATGAGGCAATGCACAGCACAGAACCGCTGGATGGCCCCGGACTCGCAGTTACACATCTTTATTTCCTCTGTTTAACTTCGGGAATTAAAATTGCTTAAATGAAAAGGAGATTTAATTTTGTTTTTTTCTCTCTTTTCTTCGGGCATGATGCAACCAAGGACAGTGACTTGCTAGGATTTTCCCTCTTTTTGAAGGACAAAATACAAATGTGAAGCTCCAGCCTTAGAAGGTGTTGAGTCAGGGTGTTTTGGGGTCGAGATTGCAGGGCCTATTATTGCATGTCTAAAATGCCCTCCTTGAGTCTTAATACAATCAGAGAGAATGTAGGTCAACACTTGTGTCATGATGAATAAGTTTATCCACAGCTAATACTTGGCTTCCCTGAGTTTCTTGAGGGCATTGCATGTCGCTTTTGACAGAGCTCTAGTCTTTTTTTACATAGAAAAATACATCTTGTTGAGAGGGAAACTATTTTGACAAAAATTATTACAAAATTGGAAATAAAATGGTTCATTTTAGTCAATACATTTATTCTATCATCTTTGTAATTTCATCTTACAATAAAGCAATCACAGTCATCAAAAACACATCCCAGCAGCTTTTAAGAAATTCTGGATTGCAATAAAACTGTGTGCTACCATTCTTTAGACTGAGGTCTGGAAGTTAAGTTCACGTTCTATGGCTTGAAATTGCTTACAGTGCTAAGTCACTTCAGTCGTATCCAACTCTGCACGATCCTATGCACTGTAGCCCGCCAGGCTCCTCGGTCCATGGGATCCTCCAGGAAAGAATACTGGAGTAGATTTCCTTTTCCTTCTCCAAGGGATCTTCCCAACCTGGGGATCAAACCTGAGTCTTTTATGTCTCATACATTGGCAGGTGGGTTCTTTACCACCAGCACTGCCTGGGCAGCCCATGCTATGAAACTGGGGCCCCAATAATCAGTCACTGGGTTTACAAATATTGACTGAGAACTTCCTTTGAGGTCTTGGTGACCTCATGGCAAAACAGAGTGAAGGAATCAGTCCCAGAGGCCCCCAGCCTCCAGTATCTAATGCCTGATGACCTCAGGTGGAGCTGATGTAATGATAATAGAAATAGAGTGCCCAATAAATGCAATGTGCTCGAATCTTCCCCAAAACTACCCCCTCCCAGGTCCGTGGAAATTTTTTCTACCACAACACTGGTCCCCGATGCTCTAAAGGTTGGAGACCCCTGGCCTACAAAAAACCTGGGAGTACAATTATTATGTTCAGAGGATTCCAATAAAACAGGACCAATAAAAGAAGAGAGAAAGAAGTAAAGAAATTTTAGTGCAACACATATTTTTAAATATTCAAAAAAAGATCAGATTATATATATATACATATATATATACATGAACACATATATACACTATATCTGTATATAATGTATATAAGCATATATGAGCTTCCCAGGTGGCTCAGAGGTTAAAGCGTCTGCCTTCAATGTGGGAGAACCGGGTTCAATCCCTGGGTCAGGAAGATCCCCTGGAGAAGGGAATGGTAACCCACTCCAGTATTCTTGCCTGGAGAATCCCATGGATGGAGAAGCCTGGTAGGCTACAGTCCACGGGGTTGCAAAGAGTCGGACACGACTGAGCTACTTCACTTCACTTAGGTGGCATTAGTGGTAAAGAACCTACCTGCCAGTGAGGAGATGTAAGAGACATGGGTTCCATTCCTGGGTTGCGAAGATCCCTGGGGCAGGTCTCGGCAACCATTCTTGCCTGGAGAATCCCATAGACAGAGGAACCTGGCAGGCTATAGTCCATAGCGTCACAAAGAGTCAGACATGACTGAAGTGGCTTAGCATGTATAAATAAGTATCTATGTTTAAGTATATATATATGTGTATACATATGTATATATGTGTTTGTGTGTGTGTATATCGGAGAAGGCAATGGCAAGCCACTCCAGTACTCTTGCCTAGAAAATCCCATGGATGGAGGAGCCTGGTAGGCTGCAGCCCGTGGGGTCGCTAAGGGTTGGACACGACTGAGCGACTTCACCTTCACTTTCCACTTTCACACATTAGAGAAGGAAATGGCAACCCACTCCAATGTTCTTGCCTGGAGAATCCCAGGGATGGGGGAGCCTGGTGGGCTTCCATCTATGGGGTCACACAGAGTTGGACACAACTAAAGTGACAATATGTATATAATATTTTAGTGGGAAATTTCCAGGATAAAGACTGTATATCTGATGTTACCCTGGCCCAGAAAGGCAAATAAATGAAGTTGAGGTGGGGACAGTAAGGATCATCAATGTTCTCGTGATCCTTGCAAGAACAAAGTACAGGAAAGCATCACTTCACACAATAATGATGTGATGTCTCTATTATTTACTTTTTTATTGAGATATAATTGACATAGTATATTAGTTTTAGGTGTATGACATAATGATTCAATATTCACATATATTGTGAAATGATCACATTAGCATCCATCACCACACATAGTTACAAATATTGATATTTTTCCTTGTGCTGAAAACTATTAAGATCTGCTTTCTAAGCAACTTGCAAAATTATAGTATTATTAACTATGGTCACCATGCTGTACATTATCTCTCTAGGACTTACTATTCTTTAATAAAGATCTATGTTGATTTATTCCAAAGAAGCAGCAAAAAAGCAAAGCCCTTGATTCCATTTTGATCATTGAATGTTTGCTCTGAAAACCTTGGAAAATAGCTAGTTTACTCCATTCATAGCTGGTTTACTCCATTCCTCACCTAATTCTTCAGGAAAATAGGCATTATGTGTGGAAGAATTCAAGAGTCCCAGCGACAGCCATGAAGTTCGAGCAGATCTTTCACAAACCACATGGAAACATAAGCCTCTCAATAACTGCTTATTCACCCGAGCGTTTGTGAGGTGACTGTCCAGTCTGTGCAAGGTACAATTCTTGGCCCTGGACATACAACAGGAAATAAAACAGACACAAACCTTGTCTTCTCAGAGTTTAGATACTGGTGGAGAAAGATAGGATCAATTAAGCAAACAATAATTCGTTATGTCAGGCAGTGACATGAAATGGTGAGCAGGAGAAAGTTAAATCCAGGGCTAGTCGGGCAGCGGGCACTGATATTTTATGGAGAGTGAAAATGGGAGATTTTTCCAAAAAGTTAACTCTTGGGGAGAGACCTGAGCGAAGTGTGTCTGCGTCAGGGGAACACTCGGGGAAGAACACTTTTGAATATTCCCACCCATCCACCCTCTCATCCTGGCAGGAGTGTGCCAAGGATACATGAGTAACAGAAAAGAAGTATGAATGAAGCAGAGTGAGCCAGGCAGCAGGGGCAGGGGCTACAGAGGCAGAAGGAAGGGGGGCAGCAGGAGGAAATGAAATGGAATCAGAGCGAAACAGGAAAAAGACAATCAAGCTATTGAAAATATTTGTCTTGTGAAGATCTGTTCCTACTGAGATGAGCAGTCATGAGTGCGTTTTTAGAAGAGACACAGGATTTCAGGGCAAGTCTTAGGAGAGGACTGCAGGAGATCAAACACGAGATGGAGGGGGTGATGGGGCCTTGAACAAGAGTTACAGGAAAACATCTCCAGAAAAGCCTGAAGCCTCCTCCTCCTCCACACAATAGTCTTTCCAAGAACAGAAAGGAGAGCACAGGGCTAGTCAGAAACCGCGGTAGGCATTTGGGAGTTCAGTGCCATCTGTACAAAACCCCAGCCAAACAGCTTTCTCACTGGCCCACCCCAGTTCAGTGACCCCACACAGGACTGGGAAAGTGGGCAAACAAGCTTGGTTCCAAATTCCTTGTGTAGGAAGACTAATATTACATGAGTCAATGAATCTTCACTTCTCAAATTTGCCGCAAATGAAAGAACTTCCTCTGCCCCCTCAAAACATCTGGATGCTGCCTGGTGGGCCTCAGATCCAAGTGGAAACATCTGGGTACCAGCAAGAGGGAGAACTGGGTGGCATCTAAATATGATCTTGCAAAATTACTCTAGCAAAAACATTTAAAAAAGTGTTGCCCTGTATAATGTAAATCTACAGTCTATTTAGAGATGCTTGTTTATTTTTTTTTCTGACACCTTCATCCATTAGCACTGCCCATATAATGGGAAAGGGACCGGGTTTTGTGATAAAAGAAACGCAGCCATGTGACTAAGCCTATCCCCGTTCATCTATTAACTCCTGAACATGTAGCTTTTCTTATTCTTTCTGCCTTGAGTAGTTAGCTCCCCCTCTGCAACTCTGGAAATCTGGAATTCATGGGTGATTTTGGCCCTGGCCAATCCTGAACTCCCACTCTGCATGCTTTTTGTATGACTGGCTTTCACTCAGGAGGCTGGAAAGAAAAATAGGAGCTGTGTGTATGAGAGGAAGAAATGTGTGCATTTGTCATTTTATGCAGTGCGTACTATATTGTCATCACTGTCAAACATAATAAAAGTGCAGCAGAAACACTTAACCATGCGTTGATTGGCTCCCCAACTCTGGTTGGGAATAGAGTAACAGACTCACCCCTGCTCATCCACCCTCCTACCCTGAGCTTTAAGGCAGAGGGGAGTGAGCTTCCTGTAACTGTTTATTTTGGAAACACTTGAGGAAGCATCTGACTTCAAACTTTCCCATTGTTCCGCTCTTACCACAGAATCCTTTATAAGAACTGAAATATGATAAATGTTAAGTTGAACTTGGGTGGAAATGGTAGTTGAACTTTGCTAGTTTGTGATTAGTAGGATTGTTGTTATTATTAAGAAGGTATGACTTTTGATAAATGTTTTTTTATTCTTTTTCAAACCGTATACATTCAGCCTTACTATTAGTAATTACAGTGTAAAACATCATATATTGAATGGCTCACTCCATTACAATGAACTATACTAAGGCTTTAAATTTTTTTAAATTCTTGTCACATATCCTAAGGTACATGGTGCATGCATGTATGCTCAGTAGCTTAGTCATGTTCGACTTTTTGCAACCCCATGGATTGCAGCCCCGCCAGGCTCCTCAGTCCATGGAATTTTCCAGGCAAGAATACTGGAGTGTGTTGCCATTTCCTCCTCCAGGGAGTCTTCGCAACCCAGGGATCCAACTCGCATCATCTGCATCTCCTGCATTGGCAGGTAGGTTCTTTACCCCGTGCCCCCTGGGAAGCCCTGAGTTGCGTGGTATTATGTGTATTTTGCATGTTAGGAAGCTGAAATGAGAAAGAGAGAGAACAGGACTTGCTTCCAGTCGCTCGGAGAGCTACAGACAGGGCAGAGATGGGAATCCATGGCTGAATCCTTCTGAAGCCTGTGTAGAAAACACTTGGCGAGGTTGCAAGTCCATGTCCAGAATTAGGAAGACATCTTCCTGTTGAACAAATGTGTATGCCAGACAGCAGAGCTGGGGAATCTTCATGGAACCCCCAAACCCAAAGTAGGAGCCGGGATTCAAACTTCTAGGTCTCCCTGTATCTCTCAAGGTGCCACGTGCATGAAACATACTCAGGTAAGAATTTGGTTCAGGCTCCTGGTATAGCTTCCAGTTCTCTTGGAACCGGCGGCAACTTAAGCCTCCAGCTCTGGGTTGCAAGGTGAGCTCCCAGTGCACACTGGCACTATCAGTGTGGGCAGCAGCTGTAGTTGCAGAAGAGTTCTGAAAGTTTTCTGCTCATCAAGGATCAATGACAACTGTCTCCTCGTGCTACGGAGGATGTGACCGGATCCTCCTTTGTGACTGGATATGGGATATGTTTCTGGAAACTTAGCCTCAAATCTGTTTCTCCAGTTCCCTCAATGATTCTGTGAGTTATTAATGTCCTTTATTAAATCTATTTTCCACTTAAACCGGCTAAAGTTGATTGTATTGTTTGGAACTTATAACCTTGAACGACACAGACGGAGGAAAGACAGAAGGAACTCACATACTTCCTCTGAGCAAGTATTAGTTGCTCAGTTATGTCTGACTCTGTGTGACCCCATGGACTATAGTCCACCAGGCTCTTCTGTCCATGGAATTCTCAGGCAGCAATACTGGAGGTGGGTAGCCATTTCCTTCTTCAGGATATCTTCCCAACCCAGGGATTGAACCCCGTCTCCTGCATTGCAGGCAGATTCTTTACCATCTGAGCAGCTTGCCGCTATTTCTCTGATGAGCTTTTGGCTTATGCCATGACCATCCTTATCCCCATAGGAACTGTCTGGCTCCCTACAGAAGGGACTGATGCTTTTCTGTGGGAAATACATCTACCATCTCCCAGCATGGCACAATGTCAGAAAGCAGACGTTTGGAGCCATGTCAAGCTTCTCTATGTGGGCAAAAATAGAAAGAGAACCTCAGTTTTCCCAACAGAAGCTCCATCATGCTGAATATGGATCTGTTCTGTTCTCAGTAGATTTGGAAACAGGGTTCTTTACAATAACACCCAAATCACTGGAAGTGAAAAATGGCAAAATCATACACAAAGGTTTTCCACTTCCCTAGAGTTGTGTTTATTTCTCTCTGCTGATTCCATACTGTCAGATAAATTCAGACTCCATTTCATTTCATTAAAGCAAAATCTGTTTAATGTTTTCCTCAGTTAAATAGAAAAGTTTTCCACTCAAATATTATTCTTGTCTAAGAACGAAGGATTAGGGTCAGAGCTGAGTAAGTAAAGTGGATGGTGGCCTTGGCCAGGCCCAAGCAGAAAGCTGGGAGAACCCAAGCACAGCTCATGCAAAGAGGTATACGGAAGGCAGCACAGACTATCAGACTCAGTGGGGACATCCAGAAGACTGTGGTCCAGGTAGATGTGTGAGGAATCAGGAAGAGCTTGAGTGCAGTACAGGTAAGCAGGGCAATTCGGGAACTCTAGGAATAGGTGACAGGGCTTCCCCCGGGGGCTGAGCGGTAAAGACTGCCAGCAATGTAGGAGCCACAGGAGACTCGGGTTCTATCCTTGGGTTGAAAAGATCCCCTGGAGAAGGAAATGGCAACCCACTACAATATTCTTGCCTGGAGAATCTTATGGACAGAGGAGCCTGGGGGGCTACAGTCCATGGGATCTCAAAGATTCGGACACAACTGAAGTGACTTAGCCAGCAACAATAGGTGACTGGTCCTTTTTCTTCCAACCTTTAAGAAGTTATATTGAACACTGTCAACCATAACTTCAAAGTAGCAATGCAAATTTATTCAGGCATAAAGCAACAGAAAGTTAGATGCCTTTGGAAGCCCTAATGCCTCTTTTTGGCCATCAGAGTGTATTACTTAATAGTGCATTGCTCCAGAGTTTATAAATTCTGATGAAACTTTTGTATGACAACCTTCTGCTCTTCCTATCATTTGTTCTTGGAACATACAATTGAGAATGGATAATTGAACCTGAACTTCCTTATTCACTTTCAGTTTAACTGCTCAGTCATGTCAGACTCTTTGCCACCCCATGGACTATAGCCCGCCTGGCTCCTCTGTTCATGGAATTCTCCAGGCAAGAATACTGGAGTGGGTTGCCATTTCCTTCTCCAGATGATCTTCCCGACCCAGGGATTGAACCCAAGTCTCTTATGTCTTTTGCATTGGCAGGGGCATTCTTTACTATTAGCGTCGTAGGGTAATTCTAGTTCACAGTGAGTATGTTAAGATCCAACATTCTCACTATGTATCTTTTTTATTCTCATTAATATCCAAAAGACAGAAATCCAACCCTAAAGTCATCTGATAAAAATGAAAGTCTCAGAGTGAAATACAGATGATAATCCAAACTAATTTTCAATGTTTTCTAATGTTTTATATTTTATATAATTTTTATAGAAATTAACAAGCACAGTAGCAAAATTTGCGAGCACTTCCACTTTCCAATCTTATCCTATTTCCTCCAAACTCACTCACATTTGCATGTTTATATTACTGATAAAACAGCAAAAAGGAATTTTTTGATCCAACAACTCCACTTCTAAGGACTCAGTCTGGGGCTGGAGGGAAATTATATAGGCAACCAAATTATATATGCAGGATTATATATATTAAATAACAGAAACAGTCAGAAATAACCTACTTATCTAAGAATAAGGAAGTTATTAATCTCTATTATGTAAAACTATAATAATTATGATGAATATCATATAATTATAAAAAATAATAATTTAAAGAATATTTGAAAGTAGAAAAATGTTTATGAAGTGAAAAAGTAACATACTAAACTGCATGAGAGTGATCCTAATCATGTGTATTTTTTTCTTAACAAAATTCATATGTGTTACTGAAAAAAACTGGAAGAGATAATGTCAAATTATTTTCAGCAATGGACTTTTCAATGAGTTTTTGTTTTCTTCATTGTTTTCCTAATTTTCTTTCTTATTGTATAACACTATTTTTTATAATTGGAACAATCAGTAGATACAACCTACAATCACTGAAGCAAATTCAAATACTGACCAGGCAACAGCTCTTAACCTGGTAGGAGGGTGGCACTGGCTGCAGCAGGGCAAAGTGAAGAATGGTGGTCTCTGCGGTGGATAGTCTGAGAAAAAAGTATATTTTATTGTGAAGCTTTTTGCTTCATATTCTGAGAGCAGCTTTCGGAAGGTAGCAGAAATCTATTTTTCCAAAGAAGTAGCTAGAAATTACCTCTTACGGGAGAAGGAACAAGATGGCAGAGGAATAGGACGGCAAGACCACTCTCTCCCCCACAAATTCATCAAAAGAACATTTGAACGCGGAGTAAAGTCCACAGAACAACTTCTGAATGCTGGCAGAGGACATCAGGCACCCATAAAAGCAGCCCATTGTCTTCGAAAGGAGATTTTTTTAAAACCCACAGACTACCCGCCAAACAGTAACTCCCAGTGGAGAAGCAGCGCAGACCCCTGCATACGCCATTAGCAAGCGAGGACTGGGCGGGGAGGAGCCGGCTGAACTGCTTAGAGAGAGGACTGGGCTTGAATGCCGTGAGAACAATCTGAGAGAACTGGGGATAGCAAAGCAGACTGGGATAGCTTCCCCACGAAAAGGCGGAAAGCCCTAACTTAAGACTCCACCAGCCCCGCTCACAGAACAAAGGACTGAGCAGAGCGAGCCGGCTGCGGTCGGCCCATCCCCCATCCCCTGCCGAGACAGGCAGGGAGGGCAGCCAGAGCCAGAGGGGGCAACCGCGGCCCCAGAAAGGCATCCGATACAAACCGCTGGCAGGCTTGTTGCTAATCAGGATTTCTTGGGCTCGGGCCAGTCGATATCCCCCTGAGAACGTGCGCCGGTTGTATACCCAGAAAACCGAGTGGCAAGGACTGGGGAGGCGATAAGTCGCAGCGACCGCGCTCACCCAACACCTGGTCCCCTGAGTTTCTCAGACCAGGTAAGGCACAAAACGCAGGCCCAACCAAGTCTGCGCCTTTGTGGAGTACCCGAAAACCTGAACTTGAGCCGCTCAGACCTGGGAAGTGCATACAACCCGGCACCGGCCTCGGACAGTTCCCAGCAGAGCAACCTAGAGCCTGTGTAGTGTAGACTGGGACAGCACACGCGCTGTGAGTGGGGGCAAACCCAGTGTGGCCGAGACGCTGCGAGCACTCCCCACAGACACCAGAGATTTTCGTCTGCAGCGTTCCTCCCTTCCCAGAACAGGACTGAACAACTGAGCCTTAAAAAGTGTCCACCCACCCCCTAGTATCAGGGCGGAAATAAGACACTGAAGAGACCAGCAAACAGAAGCTAAAACAGAGGGAACCACCTTGGAAATGACAGATAGTCTAGAGGCTACTCCAAGAATAAAACCAAAAACCAGAAGCAAGAGGCTTAAGCCTGAATCCTGAGAACACCAGAGAACTCCTGACTACAGGGAGCATTAATCGATAGGAGCTCATCAAACGTCTCCATACCTACACTAAAACCAAGCACCACCCAAGGGTCAACAAGTTCCAGAGCAAGACATACCACGCAAATTCTCCAGCAACACAGGAAACTAGCCCTGAGCTTCAATATACAGGCTGCCCAAAGTCACTCCAAACCCACTGACATCTCATAAGTCATTACTGGACACTTCATTGCACTCCAGAGAGAACAAATCCAGCTCCACCCACCAGAACACCAACACAAGCTCCCATAACCAGGGAACCTTGACAAGTCACCTGTCCAACCCCACACACAGCGAGGAAACTACATAATAAAGAGAACTCCACAAACTGCCAGAAGAGGGAAAGGCCACCCCAAGCAAAGCAATATAAGCAAGATGAAGAGGCAGAGAAATACCCAGCAAGTAAAGGAACAAGATAAATGCCCACCAACACAAACAAAAGAGGAAGATATAGGGAATCTACCTGATAAATAATTTCGAATTTTGATGGTGAAAATTATTCAAAATCTTGAAAGCGAAATGGAGTTACAGATAAATAACCTGGAGAAAAGGATTGAGAAGATGGAAGAAAGCTTTAATAAGGACTTAGAGGAAATAAAAAAGAGTCAATATACAATTAATAATGCAATAGATGAGATCAGAAACACTCTGGAGGGAACAAAGAGTATAATAACAGAGGCAGAAGACAGGATAAATGAGTTAGAAGATAGAATTGTAGAAATAAATGAAACAGAGAGGAAAAAAGAAAAACGAATTAAAAGAAATGAGGACAATATTAGAGACCTCTGGGACAATGTTAAATGCTCTAACATTCGAATCATAGGCGTCCCAGAAGAAGAAGACAAAAAGAAAGACCATGGGAGAATACTTGAGGAGATAATAGTTGAAAACTTCCCTAAAATAGGGAAAGAAATAATCACCCAAGTCCAAGAAACCCAGAGAGTCCCCAACAGGATAAACCCAAGGCGAAATACTCCAAGACACATATTAATCAAATTAACAAAGATCAAACAAAAAGAACAAATATTAAAAGCAGCAAGGGAAAAGCAGCAAATAACACACAAGGGGATTCCCATAAGGATAACAGCTGATCTTTCAACAGAAACTCTTCAGGCCAGGAGGGAATGGCAAGACATACTTAAAGTGATGAAAGAAAATAACCTACAGCCCAGACTACTGTACCCAGCAAGGATCTCATTCAAATATGAAGGAGAAATCAAAAGCTTTACAGAAAGCAAAAGCTGAGAGAATTCAGCATCACCAAACCAGCTCTCCAACAAATGCTAAAGGATCTTTTCTAGACAGGAAACACAGAAAGGGTGTATAAACTCGAACCCAAAGCAATAAAGAAAATGGCTACGGGATCGTTCAGTTCAGTTCAGTTCAGTCGCTCAGTCGTGTCCGACTCTCCGCCACCCCATGAATCACAGCACGCCAGGCCTCCCTGTCCATCACCAACTCCCGGAGTTCACTCAAACTCATGTCCACAGAGTCAGTGATGCCATCCAGCCATCTCATTCTCGGTCGTCCCCTTCTCCTCCTGCCCCCAACCTTTCCCAGCATCAGAGTCTTTTCCAGTGAGTCAACTCGTCGCATGAGGTGGTCAAAGTATTGGAGTTTCAGCTTTAGCATCAGTCCTTCCAGTGAACACCCAGGATCGATCTCCCTTAGAATGGACTGGTTGGATCTCCTTGCAGTACAAGGGACTCTCAAGAGTCTTCTCCAACACCACAGTTCAAAAGCATCAATTCTTCAGCGATCAATAATTACCTTAAACGTAAATGGGTTGAATGCCCCAACCAAAAGACAAAGGCTGGCTGAATGGATACAAAAACAAGACTCCCATATATGTTGTCTGCAAGAGACCCAGCTCAAAACGAGGGACACATACAGACTGAAAGTGAAGGGCTGGAAAAAGATATTCCACGCAAATAGAGACCAAAAGAAAGCAGGAGTAGCAATACTCATATCAGATAAAATAGACTTTAAAACAAAGGCTGTGAAAAGAGACAAAGAAGGAAACTACATAATGATCAAAGGATCAATCCAAGATGAAGATATAACAATTATAAATATTTATGCACCCAACATAGGAGCACTGCAATATGTAAGACAATTATTAACAAGTATGAAAGGGGAAATTAACAACACAATAATAGTGGGAGATTTTAATACCCCACTTACATCTATGGATAGATCAACTAAACAGAAAATTAACAAGGAAACACAAACTTTAAATGATACAATAGACCAGTTAGACCTAATAGATATCTATAGGACATTTCACCCCAAAACAATGAATTTCACCTTTTTCTCAAGTGCACACGGAACCTTTTCCAGGACAGATCACATCCTGGGCCATAAATCTAGCCTTGGTAAATTCAAAAAAATTGAAATCATTCCAAGCATCTTTTCTGACCACAATGCAGTAAGATTAGATCTCAATTACGGGAGAAAAACTATTAAAAATGCCAACATATGGAGACTGAACAACACGCTGCTGAATAATGAACAAATCATAGAAGAAATCAAAATAGAAATCAAAATATGCATAGAAATGAATGAAAATGAAAACACAACAACCCAAAACCTCTGGGACACTGTAAAAGCAGTGCTAAGGGGGAAGTTCATAGCAATACAGGCACACCTCAAGAAACAAGAAAAAAGTCAACTAAATAACCTAACTCTACATCTAAAGCAACTAGAAAAGGAAGAAATGAAGAACCCCAGGGTCAGTAGAAGGAAAGAAATCGTAAAAATTAGGGCAGAGATAAATGCAAAAGAAACAAAACAGACCATAGCAAAAATCAACAAAGCCAAAAGCTGGTTCTTTGAGAAGGTAAATAAAATTGACAAACCACTAGCCAGACTTATCAAGAAACAAAGGGAAAAGAACCAAATCAATAAAATTAGAAATGAAAATGGAGAGATCACAACTGACAACACAGAAATACAAAGGATTATTAGAGAATTCTATCAGTAATTATATGGCAATAAAATGAATAACCTGGAAGAAATGGACAAATTCCTAGAAAAGTACAACTTTCCAAAACTGAACTAGGAAGAAATAGAAAATCTGAACAGACCCATCACAAGCATGGAACTAGAGGCTGTAATCAGGAATCTTCCAGCAAACAAAAGCCCAGGTCCAGACGGCTTCACAGCTGAATTCTACCAAAAATTTAGAGAAGAGCTAACACCTATTCTACCCAAACTCTTCCAGAAAATTGCTGAGGAAGGGAAACTTCCAAACTCATTCTATGAGGCCACCATCACCCTAATCCCAAAACCTGGTAAAGACCCCACAAAAAAAGAAAACTACAAACCAATATCACTGATGAACATAGATGCAAAAATCCTTAACAAAATTCTAGCAATCAGAATCCAGCAACACATTAAGAAGATCATACACCATGACCAAATGGGCTTTATCCCAGGAATGCAAGGATTCTTCAATATCCACAAATCAATCAACGTAATACACCACATTAACAAACTGAAAAATAAAAACCATATGATTATCTCAGTAGATGCAGAGAAAGCCTTCGACAAAATTCAACATCCATTTATGATAAAAACCCTCCAGAAAGTGGGAATAGAAGGGACATATCTCAACATAATAAAATTTATGTATGACAAACCCACAGCAAACATTATCCTCAATGGTGAAAAACTGAAAGCATTTCCCCTAAAGTCAGGAACAAGGGTGCCCACTCTCACCACTACTATTCAACATAGTTCTGGAAGTTTTGGCCACAGCAATCAGAGCAGAAAAAGACATAAAAGGAATACAAATTGGAAAAGAAGAAGTAAAACTTTCACAGTTCACTGATGACATGATCCTCTACACAGAAAACCCTAAAGACTCTACCAGAAAACTACTAGAGCTAATCAATGAATACAGTAAAGTTTCAGGATATAAAATCAACACACAGAAATCCCTTGCATTCCTATACACTAATAATGAGAAAATAGAAAGAGAAATTAAGGAAACTATTCCATTCACTGTTGCAATGAAAAGAATTAAATACTTAGGAATATATCTACCTAAGGAAACAAAAGACTTGTACGTAGAAAACTATAAAACACTACTGAAAGTAATCAAAGAGGACACTAATAGATGGAGAAATATACCATGTTCATGGATTGGAAGAATAAATATTGTAAAAATGAGTATACTACCCAAAGTAATTTATACATTCAATGCAATCGTTATCAAGCTACCAACGATATTTTTCACAGAACTAGAACAAATAATCTCACAATTTATATGGAAATACAAAAAAACCTCGAATAGCCAAAGCAATCTTGAGGAAGAAAAATGGAACTGGGGGAATTAACCTGCCAGACTTCAGGCTCTACTACAAAGCCACAGTCATCAAGACAGTATGGTACTGGCATAAAGACAGAAATATAGATCAATGTAACAAAATAGAAAGCCCAGAGATAAATCCATGCACCTATGGACACCTTATCTTTGACAAAGGAGGCAAGAATATAAAATGGAGAAAAGACAGTCTCTTTAACAAGTGGTGCTGGGAAAACTGGTCAGCCACTTGTAAAAGAATGAAACTAGAACACTTCCTAACACCATACACAAAAATAAATTCAAAATGGATTAGAGAGCTAAATGTAAGAGCAGAAACTATAAAACTCCTAGAGGAGAACATAGGCAAAACACTCTCTGACATAAATCACAGCAGGATCCTCCAAGATCCACCTCCCAGAATATTGGAAATAAAAGCAAAAATAAACAAATGGGACCTAATTAAAAGCAAAAGCTTCTCCACAGCAAAGGAAACTATAATTAAGGTGAAAAGACAGCCTTCAGAATGGGAGAAAATAATAGCAAATGAAGCAACTGATAAAGGATTAATCTCCAAAATATACAAGCAGCTCCTGCAGCTCAATTCCGGAAAATTAAATGACCCAATCAAAAAATCGGCCAAAGAACTAAACAGACATTTCTCCAAAGAAGACATAAAGATGGCTAACAAACACATGAAAAAATGCTCAACATCCCTCGTAATCAGAGAGATGCAAATCAAAACCACAATGAGATACCATTTCACACCAGTCAGAATGGCTGCTATCCAAAAGTCTACATGCAATAAATGCTGGAGAGGGTGTGGAGAGAAGGGAACCCTCTTACACCGTTGGTGGGAATGCAAACTAGTACAGCCACTATGGAGAACAGTGTGGAGATTCCTCAAAAAACTGGAAATAGAACTGCCATATGACCCAGCAATCGCACTCCTGGGCATACACACCGAGGAAACCAGAATTGAAAGAGACACATGTACTCCAATGTTCATTGCAGCACTGTTTATAATAGCCAGGACATGGAAGCAACCTAGATGTCCATCTGCAGACGAATGGATAAGAAAGCTTTGGTACATATACACAATGGAGTATTATTCAGCCATTAAAAAGAATGCATTTGAATCAGTTCTAATGAGGTGGATGAAACTGAAGCCTATTATACAGAGTGAAGTAAGCCAGAAAGAAAAACACCAATACAGTATACTAACGCATATATATGGAATTTAGAAAGATGCAAATGATAGCCCTGTATACAAGACAGCAAAAGAGACACAGATGTATAGAACAGTCTTTGGGACTCTGTGGGAGAGGGTGAGGGTGGGATGATTTGGGAGAATGGCATTGAAACATGTATGTTGTCATATGTGAAACGAATCACCAGTTCAGGGTCGATGCATGTTACAGGATGCTCGGGGCTGGCGTGCGGGAATGACCCAGAGGGAGGATAAAGGGAGGAGGGAGGTGGGAGGGAGGTTCAGGAGGGAGAACTCATGTACACCCGGAGCGAATTCATGTCAATGTATGGCAAAACCAACCAATATAATATTGTAAAATAATTTGCCTCCAATAAAAAATAAATAAATTAAATAAAAAAAAAGAAATTACCTCTTACATTTCTGATAGCCCAGTTCTCTGCCATTATTCCCTCTTGCTATCCCTGCTCTGATCTCTTTGCAAACTCCTCTTGTTTTGCAAAGATGTTCATTCCTCTCTAGACCTATCTTATTTGCTCTGTGTTTACTATGGCAGTCTCTTTGTGCCTTATGTGTCCAAACCAAAAGTCTGAGAATTTGATCTTACTGTGGAAAAAAAATTTGAAATTTTTTACTGTCTTGGAAGGTCTTCCCTGGTGGCTCAGACGATAAAGAATCCACCTGCCTGGATGAAACTGGAGCCTATTATACAGAGTGAAGTAAGTCAGGAAGAAAAAACTAATGCAGTATATTAACACATATATATGGAATTTAGAAAGCTGTTAACGATGACCCTATATGAGAGACAGCAAAAGAGACACAGATATAAAGAACAGACTTTTGGACTGTGTGGGAGAAGGTGAGGGTAGGATGACTTGAGAGAAGAGCATTGAAACATGTATATTACTGTATGTGAAATAGATCACCAGTCCAAGTTTGATGCATGAAACAGGGCACTCAAAGCTGGTGCACTGGGACAGCCCTGAGGGATGGGGTGGGGAGGGAGGTGGGAGGGAGTTCAGGATGGGGACACATGTACACCCATGGCTGATTCATGTCAATGTATGGCAAAAACCACCACAGTACTGTAAAGTAATTAGCCTCCAATTAAAACAAACTAATTAATTAAAAAAAAAAGACTCCATCTGCCAATGCAGGAGACTTAGGTTCAATTCCTGGGTTGGGCAGATTCCCTAAAGAAGGGAATGGCAACCCACTCAGTATTCTTGCCTGGAGAATCTCCAGTATTCTTGCCAAATGAGCCTGGTGGGCTACAGTCCATGTGGTCACAGAGTCGGACGTGACTTATTGCCTAACACAAGACCTTACACATGTAAGTACTCTTCTGGATTTAATTTCAATCAATGTGTGCTGTGCTCAGTCATGTCTAACTCTTTTGCAATGCCATGGACTGTAGCCCACTAGGCTCCTCTGTCCATGGAATTTTCCAGGCAAGAATACTGGAATGGGTTGCTTCTCATATGAGGAAGATAAAGTTGGTTGTGCTCTTGGTCGTGATGATGAAGAATGGTCCAGATTCATTATTTGTAAAGTGGGGAAGTGTTTGCTTCATGCTTCATGGGTTTAGGGGGAAGAAGGTAATGAGATGATTGTATGTAAAGCCTGTAACAATGTCTGGCAATGAATAATTTTTCAAAGTTTATGTCCTATTGTGATAGCTAGTGCCTAGAAGATAGACTATTTGAAAGGAAGAAAGTAATATATAGCAATGTCAATGCAACACCATGGAATCTAGAGGGGCAGCAAAAGGGTGCAGGCTCAAGCTAGACTGCTTGGGTTTGAATTCCTTACTTGTGAAACATTGATCAAATTACTTAATTTCTTTATACCTCAGTTTCTGTACATTGACAACAGTTGCTGCTTCGTAGGGTTGTGATGGGGATCATGCCAAGTGGTTCAGAGGATATCTGGCAAAACAGTAATCACTATATATTTCTATTACGACTTGTTTCACAACACAAACAAATTGCCTAGAACACAGCACTGCCTGCTCTGTGAAGTTCCCTGGGGCCCAGCATCATGCGATGTGCCATTTGCAGTGTGCTCCCTTCACGCACAGTGGCTCTTTAAGTGGCACTTGTTTCCTCTGTCCATAACTAACCAAGGTCCCGGCCATGCCTTATTCATTTTTGTGTCCCCCAAACCTAGCACCTTGTCCACTTTCAATGATAAATGTCACTAAAAACAGGCCATGACACGTACCGATTATGGACAATTGATTTTATTATTGTAAGGCTGTTTTATTCCCCCCCACACACACACACAGAGAAGGTGTATATTTTAGGGTGATTTGGGAAGAAAGGAAATATTTCACTTCATCCATTGAAAGATATGAATAAACCTGAATTTAGGCTTAATTTTAAGAAAATCTCTATAAAATTGTTAGCACGTTGGTGATTAAAATTCTATCACTTGCTAATTATAAAAACATTTCCATTATTCCTGATTTGAGCCACTGAGAGAACCTTAAGTGGAAGCTATTTGACTAGTTATTTCTATGCTGCTAAGAATATAAACCAATTTCCCCCTCTGTGTCCACAGGTTCCTTCTCTAAGTCTGGGCCTCTATTCCTGCCCTGCAAATAGGTTCATAAGTACCATTTTTCTCCATATATATGAGTCAATATATGATATCATCATATATTATTGTCATAAATAATATCACAATATATGATAAACTCCCTGGCAAACTCTGGGAGACAGTGAAGAACAGGGATGCCTGGCAAGCTGCAGTCCACAGGGTCACAAAAAATCAGACACAACTGGGTGACTGAACAACCTATGATATTTGTTCTTCTCCTTCTTAATGAGTTGAGAGAGCAGCATTAACATATATACACCACCATGTGTAAAATTAAAAGACGCTTGCTCCTTGGAAGGAAAGTTATGACCAACCTGCTGCTGCTGCTACTGCTAAGTTGCTTCAGTCGTGACCGACTCTGTGCAACCCCATAGATGGCAGCCCACCAGGCTTCCCCGTCCCTGGGTTTCTCCAGGCAAGAACAGTGGAGTGGGTTGCCATTTCCTTCTCCAATGCAGGAAAGTGAAAAGTGAAAGTAAAGTCGGCCAGTCTTGTCCGACTCTTAGTGACCCTATGGAGTGCAGCCCACCAGGCTCCTCCATCCATGGGATTCTCCAGGCAAGAGTACTGGAGTGGGGTGCTATTGCCTTCTCATGACCAACCTAGACAGCATATTAAAAAGCAGAGACATTACTTTGCCAACAAAGGTCCATCTAGTCAAAGCTACAGTTTTTCCAGTAGTCATGTATGGATGTGAGAGTTGGACTGTGAAGAAAGCTGATCGCCGAAGAATTGATGCTTTTGAACTATGGTGCTAGAGAAGACTCTTGAGAGTCCCTTGGACTGCAAGGAGATCCAACCAGTCCATCCTAAAGGAGATCAGTCCTGGGTGTTCATTGGAAGGACTGATGCTGAAGCTGAAACTCCAATACTTTGGCTACCTGATGCAAAGAGCTGACTCATTTGAAAAGACCCTGATGCTGGGAAAGATTGAAGTCAGGAGGAGAAGGGGACAACAGAGGATGAGATGGTTGTATGGCATCACCGACTCAATGGACATGAGTTTGGGTAAACTCCGGGAGTTGGTGATGGACAGGGAGGCCTGGTGTGCTGCAGTCCCTGGGGTCACAAAGAGTTGGACACAACTGAGCACCTGAACTGAACTGAACTGATGTGTAAAATAGCTAGCTAGTGGGAAGTTGCTGTATAATACAGGGAGCCCAGCTCAGTGCCCTGTGAAGACCTAGTGGGGTGGGATGGGGGCTAAGCGATTGGAGGGAGGCTCAGGAGGAAGGGAGTGTATATATCCTTAGGTCCGAGTCCCCCTGTTGCAGGGCACAAACCAACACAACATTGTAAACAATTATCCTCCAATTAAACAAAAAGGAACATAAACCAACTTTCAACCTCTGTGACTCACGCCATAAATCCTGGGTATACAGAGCAGAACTCTGTGGAAACACAGCAAGGATATAATGGGACTTCTGGGTCCGGGGACCCTGAGGAAGTCACAGCACCTCTCCGGTGGGACTGATGCTCTTTGCACGCAGTAGGGCTGACAAAGCGTCTAGAAAGTTAGAAGAGCGACGACTGAATAATTCGCCCAATTCAGAAGGTGGCAAACAGCAAGGAGGCGCTGAGGAGATGCCTTTAATTCAATGAGTAACTAAAGTTTATTTGGTTTGAAATTTCTGGATGCTTCCAAAACAGCGCTGTCTAAATTTCCCTAAACAACTACAAGCCATCCTTAAAACTGTTGGCAGAATGGCCCGTTCCCAGGCAGAGTCGTTTCAAACCCGTTCAGCTCCACGGATCCCCGCCTTCTCATATCAAAGAGGGCTTCCCGCTGAGTTTGTTTACACCATTAAATTTCCTCAAATGTAAAGCCGAGAGAATTTTTCCAGGTGTTCAAATTCCTCGAGGGTGGGGAGAGTGCGGAGCCCTATATTAGATCAATGCCACGGTGGAGTGAGACACAAAGAACCCTTTTCACGGTGTGGCCCCCTCTGGAGATCTCTATTTTGGAGGCAGCCTTGGCAGGGCCCAAGGCTGGCTGTCACTCCCCGGTGACACCGATGGCCCGGCCGACCACGGCGGGTCCCTGAGCTGCGCCGGCGGCCGCCGCGCAGCCCCGGGTCGGGCCGGGATCCAACCCGGCGCCACGTGCGAGAAGCGGAGATGCGGCGCACCCGGGGCGGGTCTCCCATCGCCCCGTCCCGGAGATCGGCCCGGCCCGCTCCCTCCCAGCACCCGGTTTACACCAGCAGAGATTCCAACGAGAGCGCTCGGATGGAAATCCTAGAGGGAACCCGGGCTTCTCCAAGCCCAGGTGGAAAGAGCTGGCAAGGTCACCCATCCAGTCACCAGGTGGTGCATTTAATTTAAAAGGAGTGTTAACCTTGTTTATACAAAATAACACCAATATGCCGAGAAGCAGTAAATCTATTGTCGTTAAACAGCGGGGAGCCGCTGGCGCTGGCAGCCTGCCCACCCGCGACGTGAACCCGGCTGGCACCGGGCGGCGAGCGCGCGGGCCGGGGCCGGGGCTGCGAGCCCGCCCGCCTCCCCGGAGAAGGCCGCAGCAGCGCCCTTTCCGCCCTCCAGATGACTCTTTGCATTCTTGTCAAATATATTTAGAACAAGAGGTGTCCACTTAAAGGGAAACATTTGTTAATCACTTAAATGCAGGCGCTTGGCAGCCCTCCAGTTTCACCTTTATAAATATGTAGGATCGGGTTCCAGTTAAGCGGGGAACTCCCGGGCAAGTTCTCTTTGCTCTCCGCGTCCCCTCGAATTGACCTAAGGTGAATGTCCCTCGCACCTTATTAATTTTCTATCCCAGCGGGCTTTCGGGAGTCGATGCTAGTCTTCTATCTGCTCGTTGACGGAGATAAATGCTGCGCGGCGGAGGGAGAAAGAGAGGGATGTTTCTTTAGGCAAGGGACAGATTAAAGTGAAATTCCTGTTGACCGAGGCGCTGGCGTCGACATCCCCCTGTTTACCAGCAGCTGTCCCCCTTAATGACACTCGGATAACTTGCGAAGGTGGCCCTGCGGGAGCAGGGGTGAAGCAGATTACAGGGCGTCTGTTTAAACAGACCAGTCCTCAACCCTTGCTCCCTCGTATAACAATCGGGGAAACTGTTCGGAAGAAGCAAACCCCAGGGGCAGAGGTTTTTAATTGTCCCAGTTTTGGGGTTCACAACCTAAAACCCGGGGCTGTCCCGGCGGGCCCTCTGCCAAGGTGATGAGTATTCCAGGAGTGGAGGCTTGGGGTGGGGGCGTCTGGGCGGGTGGGGGGTCTAGGGCGGGGGATGGCAGGGGATGCAGCTGGGGGCCAGGTGAGACGGTCAGAGTGAGGTGTCCTGAAGGACTCTTGGTTTTCTTTGAAAAACAGGGACCCTTCCCCATCCTCCGTAAGTTGTAGTAGCTAACAAGTCAGAGACAAGGTCTTTAAGGGCAGATTCAGCGTTAGGGGTTAACCGTGTAATTGACTCCTTGAGACCCCATGGACACAGCAGGCTAGCCTTCCCATTCCCAGTCCTTCGCCATCTCCCAGCACCAGGTCAAACTCATGCCCATTGAGTCGGTGATGACATCCAACCATCTCTTCCTCTGTGGTCCAAAAAATCACTTTTAATACCTGGAACAATCTCCCTCATGAGACTGTAACATTGCAGGGGATCTTGTCTGGCACCCAAACTAACATTGTGATCTTACAGCTGAGAAAGCAGAGGCCCCTGAGGCTAAAGATTTGTCTAGAGTCACTTAGAAGTTTAATGGCAGAATGGGGGCTGGAACCCACTCCCAATCCACTGTGGTTTTCAGACAGACAAAGGGATATAGAAAATGTTATGCATATTTTATAATAGATCTGCATAACATATTTTATAATATAATGTATATACATCAGGCTAAGAAGAGGAAATTTAAAGATATATGCATATACTTTGCATAAGTATACATATACTTTAAAATTACCTTATTCTTTCTTATCCATTCGTCTGCAGATGGACATCTAGGTTGCTATGTCCTGGTTATTATAAACAGTGCTGCAATGAACATTGGAGTACATGTGTCTCTTTCAATTCTGGTTTCCTCGGTGTGTACGCCCAGGAGTGCGATTGCTGGATCATATGGCATTATTGGTACATATACACAATGGAGTATTACTCAGCCATTAAAAAGAATGCATTTGAACCAGTTCTAATGAGGTGGATGAAACTAGAGCCTATTACACAGAGTGAAGTAAGCCAGAAAGAAAAACACCAATACAATATACTAACGCATATATATGGAATTTAGAAAGATGCAAATGATAACCCGGTATACGACACAGCAAAAGAGACACAGATGTATAGAACAGTCTTTGGGACTCTGTGGGAGAGGGTGAGGGTGGGATGATTTGGGAGAATGGCATTGAAACATGTATGTTGTCATATGTGAAATGAATTGTCAGTTCAGGGTCGATGCATGTTACAGGATGCTTGGGGCTGGTATGCGGGGATGACCCAGAGGGAGGATAAGGGGAAGAGGGAGGTGGGAGGGGGGTTCAGGAGGGGGAACTCATGTACACCCGGGGCGGATTCATGTCAATGTATGACAAAACCAACCAATATAATATTGTAAAATAATTAGCCTCCAATAAAAACAAAAATTAAAAAAAAATTACCTTATTCTATCCTGATGCAGTGGGCAGACAGCAGCTGTGTAGTGTGCTCCATCCTGAGAGGGAGCCAAAAACTCTCACCTGGCTTGGGTCCCAGCCTGGCAGATCCTTGGGCTTCCCTTAAGACCCACCTCCACCCTGCTTATTTTATGAATACAATCCATTTAAAGATCAACAAGCCTGGAATCTCATAATCTCTTTCCTGCTCTAACAGATCAAACATACATGCCTTCCACGGAACCAATCGGAGAGCAAATTTATTTCTGCTTTTAGAAAGAGAAGAAGGTGTGAAACAAGTGATCTTACCTCCTCCATTCTGTTTTGTCACCCATAGGGTGTCTGGTATCAAAGACAAGAGATTTTGAGAAGGGGAAAAAATAAATAAATACAAGGCAGGCAAAGTAGTTTTGAGGTGTTCAGAAGAGAGATCAACATGATTTCCTCAGGAGAGTTCTTTTCAGTATTTTTAAAGATAAACTACTCTCCTACAATACTCTACAGTAACATGAGGCTCATCCTATATTTCCAAACTAATTTCCCTTTAGCACAAATGATAACACTTTTCTTTCTCCAAAATTTAAATTTAGATTAGAATCTCTTTATGGCATTTTCTTAATTATTAGTTGTATCCCCCTAAAGGAATATGTTAAAAGTTATAATGCCCAGTACCTCAGAATGGTACCTAATTTGGGGACAGGGTCTTTATCTGCAGAGGTAATCAAGTGAAGATGAGGTCATCAGGGTGGGGCATAATCCAGTGTGACTACTGTCCTTGTACAAAGAGGAAATTTGGACACAGAGATCCACATAGAGGGAAGAAGGGAAGAGGGAGAAGATGCATCCATATGGCCAAGGAGGGGGCCTGGAAGAGAACCAAAGCTGCCAACACCTTGATTTTGAACTTCCAGTCTCCAGAACTATGAGACGATAAATTTCTGCTGTTTAAGCCACTTAGCCTTTGGTACTTGGTTGCTGAGCCCTAGAAAACTGGTATATCAATTAATTTTAACCATCTCATTAACTTTAAATATCCCCTGGAATCAATACTTCAAAAACTACAAAATAAATTTTAATGGCTTTAAATTATTTTTAAGCTTTTCTATGTAAAGGAAATACAAAGAGAACTAATGCTTATTATACATCTACTACATCCCAGGTAGGATTCGGGGATCATATATATATACATATTTATACATACATATATATATACATATTTTTTGTTCATTTTACATGTATAATCATGCTTTCAAAATAAAATTTTATCTAATTCGATAGAAACATATTTTGTGCAGTAAGAACATTTACAGTAAACATGAGTAATTTAACTGAGTACCAATTAAAGGGTTTGTACCTTGCTTAGCATATTTCATTAAATTACATATCATAGAAGGTAGAATCTTCTCTACATTATGAGCAATGGTACTTGTTGAATTCTTCTCCATCATTTTGCCCACATTTTTGATGTGTAATGTAATTGAATGTTGAAAAGTTTATAGTAGGTTTTCTCAAGGACAATGTTGTGAACACAGATTATAAATAAGCACAGTCAGTCAAGAAGGTTTATCAAGTAAGAGCTTTGAATAAAGTCCTAGACAGAGGAGAGGAAAATGGAGAGGTTACAACCTCCTATCTTTGGGTAGCTAAGAATCTAATTGGAGAAAAAGGCCATAGGCAAATAAGAAAGTGCATTAAAATTATAACTACAAAAAATATCTCATCATTCTAAAAGAAAACAAGCTCGGCATAGAGGACCATAGATCTTGTATCTCTGCAAAGCTAGTCCCACTTTATATCTGCTATCTAAACTTAAATGTTAAAAGGGCTATCTTTCTTTTTAAAATTGTTTTAAATTTATTTTATTGAAGTATGGTTGATTTATAATGCTGAGCTAATTTCTGCTGTATAACAAAGTGAATCTGTTATACACACATATATATGTGTTATACACACACATACATATATACCTTCTTTTTCATACTCTTTTCCATTATGGTTTATCACAGGATATTGACTATCGCTTCCTGGGCTCTGTAGTAGGACCTTGTTGTTTATCCATTCTATATGTAATAGTTTGCGTCTACTAATCCCAAACTCCCACTTCCTCTCTCTCCTACCCCTCTCCCCCTTGGCAAGCACAAGTCTGTTTTCTGAGTTTGTGAGTCTGTTTCTATTTTGTAGAGAAGTCCATTTGTGTTGTATTTTAGATTCCACACGTAAGAGGTAGCATATGGTATTTGTTTTTCTCTTTCTGACTTATTTCAGTCGGTATGATAATCTCTAGGTCCATCCATGTTGTTGCAGTAAGCATTAGTTCACTCTTTTTATGGCTGAGTAGAGGTCCACTGTAGATATTACCACATCTTTATCCACTCATCTGTTGATGGACATTTCGGCTGTTTCCGTGTCTTGGCTATTACGAATGGTGCTGCTATGAATACAGAGGAATGTAACATTTTGAACTATAGTTTTGTCTGGATGCATAAAGAGGGCTGTCTTTCTCTTTCAAAATGTCCAGATTTGATTGAAAAAGTCTGAAGTCACCCTAACTCAGGATTTCTCAACCTGGGCACTATTAACATTTTAGGCTGAATGATTCTTTGTCATGGGGGGTGTCCTGTCCTTTGCAGGATATTTGGCAATATCTCTGGCTCCTACTCACTAGACGCCCTCACCCAGTTTCACAGGCTAAAATGTCTCCAGTCATTGCTAAATGTCCCTGAGGGGAGCAAAAGAACTACTGTTCTAACCCAAGATTACAGAAAGGTGCAAAGAGGGTATGCTACAGAAGTGAGGATTAAGCCAGGGAAATCTACCTTGAAACTATCTTGAAAAGTTTAGATTTCAACATCTGTAGGTGAGTAATTGGTTGAAGAAGGATATTCTGCATATCGAAGGAGGAGAATGAAAAAGAGGAGACTGAGAGTCAGAAGTACAAGAGAAGGCAAAGACTGGGGCATGAAACAGGTTAACCAGCCTGTTTACCAAGCTGCACCTCTATCTACATGCCCCTCGACAATATCCGGGGCTTCCCAGGTGGCACCAGTGGTAAGAATCCACCTGTTAATGCAGGAGATGCAAGAGCCATGGGTTCAATCACTGGGATGGGAAGATTCCCTGGAGAAGGAAATGGAAATCCACTCCAGTATTCTTGCCTGGGAAATACCATGGACAGAGGAGCCTGGTGGGCTATAGTCCATGGGGTCACAGAGAGACAGACACGACTGAGCACACACACCATCATCATCAACAATAATGTTTAAAAAATTGTAAATGTCTAAAATCTCTTAATCCGTGGAGGTCCACAGGCCTTAACATAGTGCACCAGAATTAGCCTGGCTGTGTTGCTTAGCTTCTTTAATATAAATAAAGAAGCAGAGGGTGATAACCCACCCCTGCCTCAATTTTTTCCTGAGAGGAGTTGACAGCATAAAAAAAAAAATAATAGCAACTGCTATTTATTTGTGCTTTTAATATCCCAGACCTTTTGCAGACATTATCTGATTTAATCCCCTCAAGGCCTTGGTAAGGGCACAATTCACTTCTCTGGGGCTCAGTTTCCTAAACTGCAGAGTAAAGGAGGGTGGCACCACATATGAAGTGTCCAGGCCATGACTTGAATCCAGATCCAGCTACATCAAGCCCATGTGTGTTGACCTTGCCACATAGCAGGGGTTGGCAAGACAGCAATCAGGAGAACTTCCAGATGAAAACAACTCAGCCAGCTTAAAGACCAGAAAGAAATGATCATTCTTTATACAGAAGCTCTAGAAGAGAGAGTAGTAAGACTTGCTCTTCTTTATTTCAGATTAACCTTTAATGACAGCAAATGTACTAATTCATCAAAATGAAGTGATCACCATCTGGTTTATTTCACTGAGTTGTTTTCCCTGTGGCTCAGCTGGTAAAGAATCTGCCTGCAATACAGGAGACCTGGGTTCGATCCCCGGGTGGGGAAGATCCCCTGGAGAAGGGAATAGCTACTCACTCCAGTATTCTGGCCTGGAGAATTCCATGGACTGGACACGACTGAGTGACTTTCAATTTCACTTTGGATTAGGAGTTTCTAGACAGGCTGATGTTTAATAGAAGTATAACAATATGAATCTGAATCCTGGTTGCAAATGAAGACTTCAGCTTTTAATTTTTTGTTTAAGACTCTCCCTGGTGGCTCAGACAGTAAAGAATCTGTCTGCAATGCGGGAGACCCAGGTTTGACCCTCAGTCAGGAAGATCCCCTGGAGAAGGGAATGGCTACCAACTTCAGTACTCTTGCCTGGAGAATTCCATGGACAGAGGAGCCTGGTGGACTGCAGGCCATGGGTCACAAAGAGTAGGAGTGACTTTCACTTTTCTTTATAACACTCACAGGTAAGGATATTCAACTTGCAGAGGCAGGCTTTCTTCCTGGTTCATTTAATTCACTTCCTTGGTAAATTTAGCTGCTGATGTGACTGGGAAGAAGTCATCTGGTTGGGGAAATACAAAGTCCTCGCAGCTCCAGTCCTGTGAAAAGAAGTTTCTTTTAAATGTAATCACATGTGATTTGGACTAAGAATTATTAATACCCCCACAGTCCTACATCAGCTGGATCAGAAATTTGTATGCTTTTTGCCTGTCTGCGTTGAACCAGCATGATGTCTTACAACTGCTGTCTCGTTGTGTATGGGTACGTCACTTCAGTCGTGTCTGACTCTTTGCAACCCTATGGACTGTAGCCCACCAGGCTCCTCTGTCCATGGGATTCTCCAGGCAAGAGTACTGATGTGGCCTCCGTGGCTTCCTCCGGGGGATCTTCCTGACCCAGGGATCAAACCCACATCTCTTATGTCTCCTACCTTGGCAGGTGGGTCCCATCACTTGGAAAACCCCTATCTCATTGTATCCATTCCCAAAACTCGGAGATAGATGTTTTATAACCCCAATACAGAGGTGGAAAATGGGGAAGATCAAGAGAAATTAAAACAACTTGCCTGAGGTCACATGGTTGGGAGGTAACAGGGCCACAGTTCAAACCGAGGTCTACCTGATCCCAGAGCCTCTGTCATTCCACTAACACAAGTAATTCAAGAGAAATGCAGCTATTTAGCTTAAGAAAATAAGGGGATCACATTTCCAGCCTATGCCCAAGAAGAACGAGGTGAACCCTCGATCAAAGGAGAGGTACTGAGACTTTCAGGTTCAGGACATGGCTCCAACCAGAACCCTTGTTGTTATGTTGTTTAGTCACTAAGCTGTGTCCAACTCTTTGTGACCCCATGGACTTTTGTCCACCAGGCTCCCCTGTCCATAGGGTTTCCCAAGCAAGAATACTGGAGTCAGTTGCCGTTTCCTTCTCCAGGGATTCTTCCCAGCCCAGGAGTTGAGCCCACGTCTCCTGCATTGGCAGGCGGTCTCTACCAGTGAGCCACTAATGAGGCCCTGTCAGGCACTAAATGCCACACCCTCCGAGAAGAGCAATCATTGAGCATTACCGTCTTGTCTCAAAGACAGTGCTGCTCTGCTTCCAACCCTTAGGGTGTCAACACTATGCTAGATTGTGCCTTTCAGTGATCATTTCCAGCATGCATAGTGTTGCAAAATGTTCAAGGAGAAGCAGACTGAGTTCTCTGGGATCTGAGAACAGGCTTTTGCTCTTGCTGATGCTTCCCTGCATGGCATTGGCAAGGACCCTCGACCTGGACACAGTTTTGTTCCTAGGTGGATCACTTGTCCACATGTTCTCCAGCCATGTGGAAGGACCCAGCCGTGTAAGCTAAGAGGGAGCAAAGAAGGTGGAGGACTTCATGGTTCTCTGCTCATCCGGTGTTCACAAGAGTATTTGCAGTAGGAAGACCCAGAAAATCCCCTGGGTCTGCTGCTACAGAAAAGTCAAGAGTGAGGGAGGATGGGAACATCTGAAGGAATTCATAAACTTCCAAATCACTTCAACAAATGCCTATCTGCCATCACCTGAGTAGCAGATGCCTTTCTAGGAGCTAGGGTTGCAGTTGTGAACAAAAATCATGCCCGCCATGGAGCTTATATTCCTCTAGGTCAAGAGAAGACCCAGGAGCAAATTCAGGAGGTCAGAGGATGATATGGGTCAGGGAGGTACAATGGTTTATAGTGTGTTCATGCAAAATCTTTCCAAGGAGGAGACATGAGAGTAGAAAACCAAATTAAGCCCAAGAATGAACCACAAGGATGGCTGGGATTCTGGAATGTTCCAGAAAGAGGCAACCACTAACATAAATCCACCAACGCGAGCCAACATGGTGGAACGATTGGTGAGAGAATGGAAGGCATAACAGACCCGATGCTTAACTCTATATACTGTTCCTCGTAGAATAAGCCATATTCATCAATTCTTCTGTTGACACCCACCCAGGTGTGTAGTTGTTCACAGTCACAAGTTGTGATGCACATGATGAAGTTTCTCTGATGTATGTAGAGGGGAGTGGAACTCACAATGCATGCACATCTTTAGCTTTGTTAAACGCTATCAAGCTATCCTCCCAGGACTGGTCTAACTTTTAGCCCCTGCAACGGTACATGAAAACTACCTTCTCCTCACATTTTCTCTAATATATGGTGATATCTGATTCTTCTTTTTTTATTTTTATATTTTGATGAATTTGAAACAATTGTCATTTTTAATTTGTGTTTCCCTGATAACCAAATATATCTCCATTTATTTAAGTCTTCTGTGTGTGGCCTTTCAATACTACTGTATAATAGTCTCCATACAGGTCATCTATTTATTTTCTTGAGTGTATTCTTAGACACCTGATGGGTATTGGGCATGGAACCCTTTAAAGATCCCATTTTCTGATTGATCACTGCTGATAGGGACAAAATCAATTACATGTATTGCTGCTTAGATACTGACCTTGTATCTGTCAAATTTCCAAAATTCTTTTACCACTCTATCCCCCCAAATTATGTCTATGATTATGAAAATTTTTCATTCTAATAATTGAAGTTCATACTTCCTTTCCCGGCTGTCTAGGCAAGTCTTATGCTTCCTAGAACCTAGAGGGGGTAACAGGGGAGCTCGTTGTCTTATTCCTCACTTTGAAGGGAATATTCCTGATAGTTTACATCAAACATGATACTTTGCTTTTAATGTTTGTAGATTTCTTTATCAAAATAAGAAGTTCCTTGGGTTTCCAAAAAACTCAGGCCATTCTGATACACGTGTGGAAGTTTAATTGCCATTCTTGGACTGGTATCAGGCAGGTAATGAATATAGTCCTTTCTCTACCAATAAAATGATAAATACTAATGGTATAAATGTCTACATGTTCATACAATTTATAGAGGATTTACTTGCTAATTGCTCTCCTGTGGGGTAGTGTTTGGGATTTTGAAGTGGAAGAATGTAGCGTTTTCTATAAAAATAGCCTCTTTTGAGCAGCATCAAAGCAGCTAGTGTTTACCTTTATAGCCCTTCAGTGATGGAACTTTGTCACTTATCTCGCAGAAGTAACACTGAGAGCTCAAAATGTACAAAATTATATATCAGAAAATTCCTATAAAAAGTATGAAATTAGTAGCCCACACTAAGTTCAGTTTTCAAATCTCTTATTCTTAACAGCATTTCAGAAGTAACTTGGGGTTTCAAGTGGCCTGTCAAATAGCCACGTTCCTAGATTAATTTATTTCAAATGAATATATGTTTCAAGAACTTTATTGATAGGTCCAAAAATACTTTCAAGGCTTTATTTTGTTTTCTGTTTTACTATTACTACATCCACTCCTTTAATGGTGAGAAATGATATGCTTTTAACTATACATAATTGAAAGTGAAATATGATATAATAATTTAAAACTTTTCAGAAATGCAATATAAACTGTTTGAAGGAGGGGGGATGGATTGAATTATTGGAATATACTAGGATAATCCACAGGAAATAATGTACCTTCAAGAGTCTCAAGGATTAGGACTAGACACAGGACCCTATTCTCTTTCTCTCTTGTCTTCCTTTCATTTTTCATATCGCTTATCTCTCTCTGAGCCCTCCTCCAGTGTGGAGAGCACAGACGTCCTGTATCACGTTTGAGAGGTCCCTAAGACTAACCTCGAGTTCAATAATTTACTAGTAAGACCCATAATTCTGAGAAAAAGCCATTATTCTCACAGTTACGGCTTATCAAAGTGAAAGGATACAAATAGAACAAGCAAAATGAAGAGCTGCATTGGACAGGGTTCAAGACAGGCCAGGCACGAAGCTTCCAGTGGTCCTCTCCCAGTGGAATCATGTGTATAGCACATATTACTCTAGTGACCGTGTGTGGCAATATATGAAGAATATACCCAGCCAAGGAGGCTCACTCAAGCTTTGTTGTCTAGAGTTTTGGTTAGGAGTTGGCTGTCTCTAGACAGGCTGGAGAAGGCAATGGCAACCCACTCCAGTACTCTTGCCTGGAAAATCCCATGGACGGAGGAGCCTGGTGGGCTGCCATCTATGGGGTCGCACAGAATCGGACATGACTGAGGCAACTTAGCAGCAGCAGCAGACAGGCTGAATAATCTCAGTCTCCAGCCCCTCTAGAACTTGAGCTGTGGGGCACGTGACCCAAAACCAACCACCAAAAATTATATTGTTAGCATAGACTATCTGGCCTGGCTAAAGACTCCTAGGTAAAGAAAGATGCTTGTATCAGGAAGGACGTTGCAAGGGTTTGAGGATTACCTCACTGAAAGTGGAGGGGGACGGGGGCAAAGGGCTAAACTTTTCTTTGGCCAAGACTAACCCTTTACTGTACATCCTGAGTCATGGAGAAGAGTTCGAACAACCCAGGAAGGAAGAATTTTATCCCTTGTTAGTTGCAGTGAGAGAAAGAAGAAAGAGAGGGAGGAAGGAAGAAAGAGAAAGAAAGAAAAATAAAATAAGAAGAAGGAATTCTGATAAGCTCAGCTTCAGACATGTGCTCACCTCTGTACTAACCACCATGGTTTGTAAAATAAAGGATACGACCAGCCAGTTTGTGCCATGTCTTCAGCTTTGAAGTCGAAGAACTGGATCAAATACCACAAAAATTTAATGTTTGCCAAGGAAAATAACCACAATCATTACTATAGCAACAAACTTAGGCATTAAAAATGGAAGGAAAGGCAATAACATATTATCTTGCTCTTATTTTGGATTAAGTTCTGTTTGCTGAATCCAGGGGTCCATTGATCTAAGGCAATGGTCTACCTTTATGTTAACTAACTATATGATATCAGAGATAACTAGTCGATTCTTTAATATTTATATTATCATTGGGAAAAAATATGTCAAAACATGCAAGTGAGTGAGATTTTAATATTTGTTAATTTTTGCCACTCTGACTAAAACTCAAACTGTTTTCAAAGTTCTTGTTTTGGATACTATGATTCTTATTTAAGCTGTCACTACTTCTGGTGAGAACCAAAATTCCAGCTTTATTACTATAATCCAAAAATATTAAGAGCTTTAAGAAAACAGGAAATTATTAGAAATTTGGATTTTAAAAAATGTTATCACAAATATCCTTTTATAGCAATTACTCAAATTATTACACTATGATTTAATTCTGTACTTACTGATGCTTTTACAGAGAATAAATCTGAGTATAGAATAAGCTGGATATTGGCAAGTTATAGCAAACTGAAAAGAAATATGTACTTAAAAGCATTCTTTTAAGCTCATTTCCCATAAACAAAACCCCAGCCATTCCTTAAAGTGATTACCCACTAAATTCTGGAAATAGAGGTTCCTGAGATTTCTTTTTATTCCTGAGTTGGAAAAAGTATCTTAGATTTGATAGGGCATCATAGGACCTAGGTCTGCGACACCCGTAATTTTAGTTGAATTCACTGATAACTAGAGGCAAAGTAAATATTAAGACATAAAACTATCTCGCAGGGCAAGGTACTTGGCACATTGCAAACTAAAACAGTAATAACAGTAACTATTATAATAATCAATCATCTAGCCTCACAACAATGCAATTCTGACCTTTTTTTTTAATGTAAAAGATGCTTGTCAAAGAGCACCATACACACGTCCCAGGTCCTTGGGTAACAGGTGATAATGGAGAGATCTGAATTCAAGGCTAACTCCAGCATGTATACTTAATCAAGTAACCTAAGAATGATCACCTCATGAAATCATCATTATTCTCAGAGTCCCCCTCAATCCTGGTTTCAGACTACTCACTCTCACATCAGTGCTTTCAGCCATCAAGCAGACTTTGCTATGATCACCTGGTCTCCCATGATTTTCCATGGTTTCCTGACTTCATGCTTTGAAGTGTGTGGAAACTGGTGCCATGGAGAACATAGAGAGGAGGAAGGGGGAAAAATTCTTGCAGCTGGAGGGGATTCCCTGGTGGCTCAGATGGTTAAAAAAAAATCTGTCTGCACTATAAGAGACCTGGGTTCGATCCCTCAGTCAGAAAGATCTCCCGGAGAAGGAAATGGCTACCCACTCCAGTATTCTTGCCTGGGAAATCTCATAGACAGAAGAGTCTGGAGGGCTACAGTCCAGTGGGCCACAGTCTGACACAACCGAGTGACTAAGCGCACACACATTCAACCATTCTTTGAGGTTCAATTCAAATCTTACTCTCTACCCAAGCCTTGGACCGAGGAGTACATGCTATTGACCACATTACCGAAGACCCTGCCAGGCTTTGGTTGGCAGACAGCTGGAATCTATCCATCCGTGGCTCCCAAGTGTCGCGAATGCTAAGCCTCATCTACCCTGAGACTGGACAGCCCTCTGTCAGGATGACCATACACCAGAAACAAACATTATCTGTGGTGACTGTTTAATTTAGACCTTGTTAGTAGTAAAGACATTCCTGATAACATTTTTTAAACCATCTAGTTATTTGTACATTTGCAAGAAGTTGTATGTTTATTTTTCTTAGCTGCTTAAGTTCAATTGTTGCTATTTATCTTAAAGTAAGACTAAATATTTTAGAATTTGGAATGACAAGCTGATATGGCCTGAATTCTTTTACCTCGCCAAATTCTCATTTTTTATAAGGATAGTGTTTGCAAATTTATTTTGGAAAGGCCAGTTGCCTCAGAAAGTCATTCTCAAGCTAAGTGGATTTCTAAAGTCTATATTATTTTTAGGCTGGTTAATCTTTTTCCAATTCCCTGATGGTCAAGGAACGTATAAAAAAACAACAGAAAAAGTAAGCCGGTCCAAGACAATCCAAAAATAAAAACTTAAGGTTTCAAGTCTTTATAGATTGTCATTATTCTTGATGTATTAAAAAAAGTTTTAAGAAAGAAAAATAATTCTATCTCCGGTGATGTTTTAGGTCCATGAAGGGATTTTTTTTTTTTACATAGTCTCAAATAGCTTTTCATTTAGTGTCAAGATAAGTAAGTAAAAATAAACAAGTGACAGTAATATATTAGCATGTTTCTCAAATACTATACATTAGATACTTGACATATATCATTTCATTGAATCCGCATTGAAAAGCAACTTTAACCACCTTCTTACAAATAAAGGAACTGAAATACAGAGTGGTGGAGGAATTGGTTAAAGTTACATGGAGATGATCAAGATTTGAAACTGGGTTGTGTGTCTTTAACCTTAAATACTCTTGCTATTGTTCAGTCACTAAGTTGTGTCCAGCTCTTTGCCAAGCTATGGACTGAAAGCATGCCAGGCTCCCCTGGCCTTCACCACCTCCAGGAGTTTGCTCAGATTCATGTCCACTGAGTCAGTGACACTATCTAACTATTTCATCCTCTGCCACCTCCTTCTCCTTTTCCTTCAGTCTTTCCCAGCATCAAGGTGTTTTCCAATGAGCCAGTTTTTCACATCAGGTGGCCAAAGTATTGGAACTTCAGCTTCAGCATCAGTCCTTCCAATGAATATTCAGGGTAGATTTCTTCCCTTAGGATTGACTGGTTTGCTCTCCATGCAGGCCAAGGGACTCGCAAATCTTCCCTAACACCACAGTTCAAGAGCATCAGTTCTTTGGCATTCAGCCTTCTTTATGGTCCAACTCTCACATCTGCACATGACTAAAAACTGTACTGCACTGATTATGCTAAGAATACTTATGATGGGGGAAGCTCTGGGGGTCCAGGCTACAGCAAAGCCTCGGGCCCCCACTCCATCTGACCTCACACTATCAGAGGTCACCAGAGTGTTCTTGTCCATCTGGTTTATGTCCATTCAGGATAGGATTAGAGATGTGTTACCACTCATGTCAATCTTGCTTCAAATACTAGATACACCTGTAACAGCAATAAAACTGCCCTCATTATTTCATTTTAGGTAGTTAGAATTAGAACTTCTTTTACCAGACATGAATTGAACATGAAACATCATATCTTCAGGCCATAACTGACTTGCTGGTAACAAGGATTACACTATTCATCCATTTCTAATTTAACATTTTCTTAATTTGGTCTACAAAGAATCACAGAATTTGGAGTTTTGAAAAAGATCTCTCAGATTCATCCTGTGGATTCTAAGTAAAAGGGATCCAGTTGGTTAGGAATTTACTAGTCCCTTTAGAAGATGTTTTTTTTCCACTAGCTATAAGTTATGTTATTTTTATCATGATCTATATAACCAAGGTTATTCTTAAAGTATACACAAACTTACCATCTGCGATCAAATTTTCTCCATGTACATATCCACTCAATAGCTGTTTATTTTGACCCCAGATAAAAATGACAGCATGTGTTAGGTATATGGTACACATGTCACACAGTCTTCCAAGTCTGTGCATTTCTCTGGCTTCTGGCATGAGACCAGCTCAGGTGAAATTTCTGCCTTAAGTGCAATCTTTTAAACAAGTGGGAGAATTATCAGCTTCATCTCTAAACACCAGTTTTATAGCTTAGGCTTGCAGACCCCAGCTGTTCCCTCAGTGTAAGTCTGTTGAAATGATAGAAACCACCAGTAAATATCAAAAATCTATTGTTTCCAAAATATCTTTGGAATGTAGCATGTTTTGAGTTTAATAATAGTGAAGTGGATTCTTACATTCAATAGCATGTTGGAAAAAACACTTAAGCAGTGATAACAGGTACCAGAGACCCACAGCACAGCCCCATATCCTGATTTGTTTGTCTTTGATGTAGCCATGTTAAAAGCCATTAAATCCCTAAGAGCCCTACGAGGTAGAAATACGAGCTGTTGGATTAACACCTCCCAAGAAGATCTCATTTCTGGCCCTAGGTTCCTTCCTACTCATCTCTGGGACCTCCTTCAGGGTTTCCACTGGCCCGCACACATATGATGGACTTCAGGACAGAAGCGCACTGGGAGAATAGGGAGCTAGAGGAGTCCACAGGTAGATATCTGCCCACCGGCCCACCTCCCGGGCTCAGATCCAGGAGAGGTAAAACCATGGGGTTAGAAGCAGCCTAGGACCGCAACCACTTCTGTGCTTCACCTGTGTGTTGACTAGGTTGCTTCAGTCGTGTCCAACTCTCAGCGACCCTATGGACTGTGGCCCACCAGGATCCTCTGTCCATGGGCTTCTCTAGGCAAGAATACTGGAGTGGAATGCCATGCCTTCCTCCAGGGGATCTTCCTGACCCAGGGATCGAACCCACTTCTCTATGTCTCTTGCATTGACAAGCATGTTCTTCACCACTAGCGCCACCTGGGAAGCCCCTACTTGGCTTACGGATGAGGAAATAAAGGGTCTGGATCCCTGACTGTCGGCTCCACCAGAGTCCAAACCTCGGAGTTTTTGTTCAGTACTTTCAGTTATAACAGTGATCCCCAATTTGGGGTCCTCAGCTCTTAAGAATTCACAAAGGTAGCGATGGAGGCCCTACAATTATTTCGTACATTTTGTAAAACCCAAGAAACTCCCCATTTGTCTTCAATTAAGCCACAGAGTGTACTTAATAAATGCAGTGGGATATTTTTCAATTAACGATATTCATGGGGAGTCAGTAGCAGATAATTAAAGGGGTCTTTGATTAAAAAAGAAAACCCAGGAACACTTGCACTACCGCAGACAACATGCTCTGAAGAGCTACGGGGGAACACGTGCTTGCAAGCACATATTTTACATGGTCGGAGACGTGCATGTGTGTGTGTATGTGCCAGCTTTGCAGGGTGTCAATATCCATTCAAACTGCAGGTTGATTGTGGCAGCAGTCACTCCCTTTAAGAGAGTGCATTTGTTTAACTGAGGCTACAAAGACCTTAGCAGAAGGGAAGGGATGAGGAGAAAAAGAACAAAGAGAGAAAAGCAAAAGAAGGTCTAAGGATTATCCAGGCACCTACTTGCTTCTCTTTTGCTTTATGATAAGACCTGACCTAATCTGCAGCACAGAGGTTCAATGGCAGAATAAAGAGACAAGGGACAGGGCTAGAGGAAATGGTTTCCTTACCCCACAAACTGGGTGGGGGGTGGCGGTGAGAAATCAGTTGTTCTTTCACATAAAGTATATTTGCAAACAAGGAAATCTCGGGCGTATCCTAGTCAGCCTTGTCTCTACGTTCAGTTTGCCGATGTCTAGAAGGGAGAGGGATTGGGAAAGGGGGCCTGTGATCTGGATGTTTTCTGGTTGTTCGTTATCTACAGTAGCAACAAATGTGATCTCTTGTACTCAGCCTGTGCTCTGACTCAGAGGCTGCTGCGCCAGAGGGATCCCAGCGCTGCTGGCTCTCCTGTGAGGCCCGCGTTCGGTTGGCATGGTCTCCAGAGCAGATGGACAACAAGCCATCCTGCCAGGAAAACAGTATGTGCATCGTGCCAGTACTTTAGGGGGTGGCCTAGCATCCCAGAATTCCAGCCGAGGAGTTTGGATACTATAGTTCTATGCCTGGCGGGGGAGGGGGGGAGGTAAGAAAAAGATGGCTAATCCAAATATTTACATCTTTTCTACTTTTCTAGGATTTATTTATGAGTAGGAAAAAGCTCACAACTTTTGCAGGAAGTTGAAATTTTTAAAAAATTAATGCTTAGAATTTTTAGTGTTAGAATTTAATTTTTCCAGATTACTTTTCTCAGTGCCAAAGAACCCCTTTTTCAAAAAAAACATTAGTCAGAGCCTCAGTATACACCAAAAATAAGCAGCCAAGGTGGCTTATGGAGGGGTGGTGCATCCTTATCCTGCCTCTCACAGCCTTCTGAAGCTCAGAAGAACAGGCTTTAAAAACTGCTAAAACTAGGATCAACATATATATGCTACTAGATATAAAACAGATAACCAACAAGGACCTACTGTATGGCACAGAGGTCCATGAAGTGATCTTTTTAAGGAAGACTGTCATTAAGAGTAGATTGTGCTTTCCTCTTGAAGTCTTTTTGCCTCCTAAGATGTTGCTGCTGCTGCTGCTAAGTCACTTCAGTCGTGTCCGACTCTGTGTGACCCCATAGACGGAAGCCCACCAGGCTCCCCCGTCCCTGGGATTCTCCAGGCAAGAACACTGGAGTGGGTTGCCATTTCCTTCTCCAATGTGTGAAAGTGGAAAGTGAAAAGTGAAAGTGAAGTCGCTCAGTCGTGTCCGACCCTTAGCGACCCCACGGACTGCAGCCTACCAGGCTCCTCCATCCATGGGATTTTCTAGGCAATAGTACTGGAGTGGCTTGCCATTGTCTTCTCCGCCTAAGATGTTAGACTTCAAAAATAAGGATGTATTCATCAGAAAATTTACTCATCAGTGAACATGAAGCTAGTATCAAGCTTTTGAAAGGTTGTAGCACCTAAGTCCGGAGAAGGCAATGGCAAGCCACTCCAGTACTCTTGCCTAGAAAATGCCATGGACGGAGGAACCTGGTAGGCTGCAGTCCATGGGGTCGCTACAAGTCAGACATGACTGAGAGACTTCACTTTCACTTTTCACTTTCACACATTGGAGAAGGAAATGGCAACCCACTCCAGTGTTCTTGCTAAGTCGCTTCAGTCGTGTCCGACTCTGTGCGACCCCATAGACGGCAGCCCACCGGGCTTCCCTGTCCCTGGGATTCTCCAGGCAAGAACATTGGAGTGGGTTACCATTTCCTTCTCCAATGCATGAAAGTGAAAGTGAAGATGCTCAGTCGTGTCTGACTCTTAGCGACCCCATGGACTGCAACCTACCAGGCTCCTCTGTCCATGGGATTTTCCAGGCAAGAGTGCTGGAGTGGGGTGCCATTGCCTTCTCTGGAATCACTGTGCTAATACATTTTATATCAACTATACTTCAATAAGAAATAAAAATAAAAGATGCTGAAAGACACTATCAAACTGAAAATATCTTCTTTAAAGATACCCATTGATATTTTTATCAACCATTTCTATCTAATGTGAATAAACGCATAAATAGGGAAGCTTGTGGATATTGCATAAATAATTACTTCTGGGTCAGGTGCTCCCATGATAGTAGGAAGAGCCTTGTGTGGTGCCTGTTTTTCTGTGAGGAGCCCCAGCTTACTGTTTGGTTTTAACAACACTGGTTGAGCCCCTGATATCACAGTAAATATTAGGGACATGCAGCTGAAGCCCAGAAAAATCTTTAGTTAGCTCTAGCTTCTAGGTCAACTCAGGGTCTTATGAGACAAGGAAATGAAGAGTCACATGTCCTGTGATATAACAGACCCCCCAGTTCTAGGCTATTCTTGAACATACTGTACCTTGAACATACTGTAGACCTTTGTGCCCACTAAGCCTAAAGGTTGCCACCAGCCCACAAATGTGCCTCATTTGGCTTCTGCAATATATAAAATGATGCAAGAAATGAAATGCATATATAAGATAAATTGTACTTAAAATATGTGCATATAAAAGTACTGTGTATATGTAAAATAATATGTATATGTAATATACATGGCTTTTTTTAATCTAGAGATTTTATATTTAAAAATTATAAAATTTCAAGTCAAGGCCTCTATTTTCACATGGAAACAGCAGACTGAGCCACGGCGTCTCCCACAGATGTGCAAACCTTATTGCTTCTGTGAGGATTAAATGAAATAATGTTTACGAATAACTTAATGTCTCTGGCACACAGTAGGGGTACAATAAGTGGCAACTATTGCTATTCATTTATTTGCTGTGCCAGGAGAGTTATTTTGACTTTTCACCTCTGTTTTACATGCAGAGTCCTTTAAAAACCACTTGTAAATTGACATTACTCATATATTAAACATCATATACCATCTGAGGTCTGTTCAGTTCAATCGATTTCTGATATAGGAAAGTAGGACATAAAGGAGAATGAATGACTGCTTTGTGGATTTTTTTAATATTATTTCCTGAGATTTTATGAAAGAAAAATATGGAGGGTAGAAATGGTATGAAAGCCACTTACATTCTTCTTAGAATTTGTGTTCCTGAGAGAGGTAAGTCCAGGGGCTGTCCAACTGCTGGATTTTTCAAGTACTTGGTCCAGGTCTGGGTTGATTAGAGATGCTAAACAAGATGCTGGATTCATTAAGGGCTTGTCTTGAATCCTGAAAATGGTGCCAAGGGAGCCTTGAGAGGTGTGGCTATAGTAGAAGTGTGCAATCAAGTGGAACAGTCTGGCAGTACCAGCAGCCAAATGATTAAGGCCAAAGACATTTCCAACCCAACCAATAAGCCAAGCAGTAACCAAACGTGTTGCCTAGCTATGGAGAAAATATCATAAAATCATGCAAAGAAAGATGGATCAGCCTGCTTGGATTAGCTAACTTCAATACTTCTGGAATTTAAGCAAGGAGAGGATAAAAAATTAAACTTGTAACTATTAAAAATATTTCCACAGGTAGCTACTTTTTAAAAACTTCCCAAGATAAGCTGTAAAACAAACACATAAATTAAATGTAGATGTGTACTCAGATATGAGTGTTGTTTCCATGCCTATGAATATATCCACACCTCTAAATAAATTTGGTATTCATTAAATGTGTATGCTTAGTCGCTTCAGTGATGTCTGACTCTTTGTGACCCCATGGACTGTTGTCCACCAGGTTCCTCTGCCCATGGAATTCTCCAGGCAAGAATTTTGAAGTGGTTTGCCAAGTCCTCCTCCAGGGGATCTTACTGACCCAGGGATCAAACTCATATCTCCTGCATTGCAGGCAGATTCTTTACAGCTGAGCCAAGAGGGAAACCCCCTCAAATGTACAGATGTCAGGAATTAAAAATATAGATTATGTATGTGATAACTTTCTAAATCCTCAAAGACTCTTCCTACAAAAAGGAGCTTCAGTGGTGGGACTGTCTGATTGAGGACCAAATGTAAAGAAAATGTTGAATATTCCTTATATTCTCCCAAAGAGTGGTATTAATAAATTCCCCAAACCAACCCTACTGGAAAAATGTGAGGTGGAGGAGAGGAGCTGGAGCTGATAGAGGTGACGCCAAATTGGAAGGAGCTATAAGTTCTCTTAGGAAACTGGGGTGAAAACTCAAGTTAGACTCAATTTGAGCTGCTTTCTCACATTCCTTCTCATCCCCAGATAATGCATTTGCTGTACCATCGCTTCTTCACACCCTAAGCACACTAGGTCTTTACACGATCTCTTGAAGGTTTCCAAGTTACTCTCCCTACATGTCTTTGGCTGAATTGAGTCTCGATGTGGTGAAACCCTGGGGAAGTGGCACAGAAGGACCAGAAAATCAATCGACCCATCTGAGCTGTCGCTCCTGAGAGATCAGGCAATCGGGGCTAGAGAAGAAAAAGAAAGCAAGATACAAAATTTTACTGCCAATGTTCATGTTTTTATCTTTCTTTCCCAATAGATGGTGAGTCTCAATTATTTTGCTGTTGCTTTTCAGTCGCTCAGTTATGTCTGACTCTTTACAACCCCATGGACTGCAGCATGTCAGGCTTCCCTGTCTTTCACCATCTTCTGGAACTTGCTCAAACTCATGTCCATTGAGTCAGTGATGCCATCCAACCATCTCATCCTCTGTCATCCCCTTGTCCTCCTGCCTTGAATCTTTCCTGGCATGAGGGTCTTTCCCAATGAGTCAGTTCTTCCCATCAGGTGGCCAGAGTACTGGAGCTTCAGCTTCAGCTTCAGCATCAGTCCTTCCAATGAATATTCAGGGTTTATTTCCTTTAGAATTGACTGGTTTTAGCTCCTTGCAATCCAAGGGACTCTCAAGAGTCTTCCCCAACACCACAGTTCAAAATCATCAGTTCTTTGGTTCTCAGTCTTCTTTATGGTCCAACTATCACATCCCTACATGACTACTGGCATTGTTTTTATATCCTCAAATGGAAGTTCGTGTTTTCCCATGGTATATGCTCAATTAGGTGCTTGAATGATTGTGCAACTATAACCTGGGGCCCCTCTAGGCCTTCTTTTAGAAAGCACAATGGCACCCCATTCATGCCACTCCTTTTCAGCTCCTTTTGCTAGATCCTCTTTCCCTATTTTATCTCTTATTGTCAGAATAACCTTGACTCTCTCTCTTCTCTGACTATATTGTCATTTCCTCTACATGGTCTAATTCAGGTTTTATTTGGCTTTAAACACCAGCTGTCCATTCTTAGGGATTCCCAGGTGGCTCAGTGGTAAAGAATCTACCTCCCAATGCAGGAGACCCAACAAATTCGGGTTTGATCTCTGGACTGGAAAGATACCCTGGAAAAGGAAATGACAACTCAGTCCAGTATTCTTGCCAGGAAAATTGCATGGATAGAGAAGCCTGGTGGGCTACAGTTCATGGGGTCATGAAAAGTCAGACACAACCAATCAACTGAGCCCCCCCCCCCCACACACACACATCTATATATTCTTAACTCCCAAAGTGCTATCTCTACATCTTGCTTCTCTACTGAGCTCCAGACTCATGTATTCAACTGCCTACAGGACAAAGACCTTACCATGACAAGGCCAGGTCTTATCTCACGATTTCCCACACACCAAACTTCTATTCTCGTCTTACTCACTGTACTTACTATATGGTTTTTTGGGTTTTGGGGAAAACTATATGGGTTTTTCTAGCTGAAAACCCACATGTCCCTGATCCTTTTCCTTCCCACACTGCCAGCAATAGATCCATCCAACATTCCTTCTACATCCATCACCATTCCTCTCTGACTTTATTGCTACAATCCTAGTCTACTGCACTCTCGTTTCGTGCCTCCAGTCCTGAAATAGCCTCCTCACTGATCCCCTGCTGCTACTTCTGCTATCCTAGAGTCCACTCCCTACATGGTGGTCATCGATCTCTAAACAACATAAATCAGACCATGTCACTCCCCAGCTTAAAAATCTCCCTTGACTTCCTAATGCATTTACCATGAAATCTAAACTCTTTAATCTGACTTACTAGGTCCTACAAGCTGCCTCACCTCACACTATCCCCTCCCTGACCCTGTACTCACTACACACCAGCTTCTAGAGTTGTTTTCTATGCTTTTTAAACATGGCAGTCTTATTTCCATCTTAGAGTTTTTAACTTTCATCTTAAGCTTCCCCTGAGGGCTCTACCTATGCCTGGAATCCTCTGTCAAAAGACTTTCATACCAGCTCTTTTCAGTTCAAATTTCATATCCTCAGAGATATTTTCCTGATCACTTAAACAACGCTCTGTCCCCTTCCTGCAAAGATATCATGCTTTAGTTTATCATTCACGATCTTTCTTTTGAGTTGTCTTACCACTATCTGAGATTACCTCTTTCTCCATTTGTAGGTGTGTTTATTTCACATCATTTCCCTGTAGAATATGAGCTTTCTATTCTATGAGAGCCTAGTCCATCTTATTTAACAATGTATCCCCACAGCCCAATAAAATACCTATCTCAGCAAAGTGAAAGTGAAGTCGCTCAGTCAGGTCCAACTCTTTACGACCCAGTGGACTATAGCCCACCAGGCTCCTCCATCCATGGGATTCTCCAGAAAGAATACTGGAGTGCGTTGCCATTTCCTTCTCCAGGGGATCTTCCCAACCCAGGGATCGAACCCAGGTCTCCCGCATTGCAGGCAGATGCTTTAACCTCTGAGCCACCAGGAAATCCCCGGTGACCTGTTAAATGAATACTTGGCACGTCACCACCACGTTGGTTCTCCAGTGTGAAAACAATACCAATAGTAGAGTCACCACCACATCGGTCCCTATCTAAAGACAATACCAATAGTAGAGGCAGCATAAGTTCTTGTCCTGCTCATCACAGCCTGCTTGACCTTGGGCAAGTTACCTAACTTTTCCAGACTATGAAATAGTAATTAAGGAAGAAGAATGAATCCAGCACCATTGTTGAAGCTGCAAAACAAACTCTTCAAATGGAAGAAATGTCAGAGACAGCAGGAAAGGGACTGGAATCTTAGCAAGAGGAAAAGACTAGAGTCCAAAATCTTGGGGGTAAAACTGTGTGGTATGTAGGTGATGGGAAAGGCCTGTGAAGATGCAAGTCACCACAGTTTAAGGAACGGCAGAGCCCTGCAGTTACAGTGTAAGATGGGGCTCACCCTCTGGTATTGGGGAATACTCTCTGTGCCCTTTCCTCTTCTATTAGGATGGAATGTCCTTGCCCATCACATCTATTAAATAGAACACAATGACCTAATCTACAAACAAACATCAAAAAAACATGTATTCTCTGTATCAATTCTCTTGAAAGTGGGCAAATTGCCCTAATGGGTGGGAATATCAAAATTCCTATGAACATTGATGTCGATTTATCTAATTCTTCCAATTACTATTTTTGTCTACAATTAATGTGTGTAACATTTTGTTATAATGGTACATGTAAGATGCTTGGAAATGTATATACAAAATCAAGACTACATGCAGTTGTAGGTTGTTTTTTTTTCCTAGTAAGAGTCTTTGGTTAAAACTTTAGAGTGACTGGTTTTAATGACTCATGTAACACCATATTTGGAGAAGCTGTATACAGTTAGCGAAAACAAGACCAGGAGCTGACTGTGGCTCAGATCATGAACTCCTTATTGCGAAGTTCAGACTTAAATTGAAGAAAGTAGGGAAAACCACTAGACCATTCAGATATGACCTCAATCAAATCCCTTATGATTATACAGTGGAAGTGAGAAATAGATTTAAGGGACTAGATCTGATTGATAGAGTGCCTGATGAACTCTGGACGGAGGTTCGTGACATTGTACAGGAGACAGGAACCAAGACCATCCCCATGGAAAAGAAATGCAAAAGAGCGAAATGGCTGTCTGAGGAGGCCTTACAAATAGCTGTGAAAAGAAGAGAGGCAAAAAGCAAAGGAGAAAAGGAAAGATATAAGCATCTGAATGCAGAGTTCCAAAGAATAGCAAGGGGAGATAAGAAAGCCTTCCTCAGTGATCAATGCAAAGAAATAGAGGAAAACAACAGAATAGGAAAAACAAGAGAGCTCTTCAAGAAAATTAGAGATTCCAAGGGAACATTTCATGCAAAGATGGGCTCAATAAAGGACAGAAATGGTATGGACCTAACAGAAGCAGAAGATATTAAAAAGAGGTGGCAGGAATACACAGAAGAACTGTACAAAAAAGATCTTCACGACCAAGATAGTCACGATAACGTGATCACTGACCTAGAGCCAGACATCTTGGAATGTGAAGTCAAGTGGGCCTTAGAAAGCATCACTACGAACAAAGCTAGTGGAGGTGATGGAATTCCAGTTGAGCTATTTCAAGTCTTGAAAGATGATGCTGTGAAAGTGCTGCACTCAATATGCCAGCAGATTTGGAAAACTCAGCAGTGGCCACAGGACTGGAAGAGGTCAGTCTTCATTCCAATCCCAAAGAAAGGCAATGCCAAAGAATGCTCAAGCTACCACACAATTGCACTCATCTCACACGCTAGTAAAGTCATGCTCAAAATTCTCCAAGCCAGGCTTCAGCAGTATATAAACCGTGAACTCCCAGATGTTCAAGCAGGTTTTAGAAAAGGCAGAGGCACCAGAGATCAAATTGCCAACATCCGCTGGATCATGGAGAAAGCAAGAGAGTTTCAGAAAAACATCTATTTCTGCTTCATTGACTATGCCAAAGCCTTTGACTGTGTGGATCACAATAAACTGTGGAACATTCTGAAAGAGATGGGAATCCCAGACCACCCGACCTGCCTCTTGAGAAACCTGTATGCAGGTCAGGAAGCAACTGTTAGAACTGGACATGGAACAACAGACTGGTTCCAAATAGGAAAAGGTGTACGTCAAGGTTGTATATTGTCACCTTGCTTATTTAACTTATATGCAGAGTACATCATGAGGAACGCTGGGCTGGAAGAAGCACAAGCTGGAATCAAGATTGCTGGGAGAAATATCAATAATCTCAGATATGCAGATGACACTACCCTTATGGCAGAAAGTGAAGAGGAACTCAAAAGCCTCTTGATGAAAGTGAAAGAGGAGAGTGAAAAGGTTGGCTTGAAGCTCAACATTCAGAAAACAAAGATCATGGCATCTGGTCCCATCACTTCATGGGAAATAGATGGAAAAACAGTGGAAACAGTGTCAGACTTTGTTTTTTTGGGCTCCAAAATTACTGCAGATGCTGATTGCAGCCATGAAATTAAAAGACGCTTGCTCCTTGGAAGGAAAGTGATGACCAACCTTGATAGTATATTAAAAAGCAGAGACATTACTTTGCCAACCAAGGTCCGTCTAGTCAAGGCAATGGTTTTTCCCGTGGTCATGTATGGATGTGAGAGTTGGACTGTGAAGAAGGCTGACCGCCGAAGAATCGATGCTTTTGAACTGTGGTGTTGGAGAAGACTCTTGAGAGTCCCTTATACTGCAAGGAGATCCAACCAGTCCATTCTAGAGGAGATCAATCCTGGATGTTCATTGGAGGGACTGATGCTAAAGCTGAAACTGCAATACTTTGGCCACCTCATGCGATGAGTTGACTCACTGGAAAAGACTCTGATGCTGGGAAAGGTTGGGGGCGGGAGGAGAAGGGGGCGACGGAGAATGAGATGGCTGGATGGCATCACCGATTCTGTGGACATGAGTTTGAGTGAACTCCGGGAGTTGGTGATGGACAGGGAGGCCTGGCGTGCTGTGATTCATGGGGTCGCGGAGAGTCGGACACGACTGAGCGACTGAACTGAACTGAACTGAACACCATATTCCACTTTATGTTTTGATCATCTTTTTAAACTGTATATGTAGATTAAGTTTGTATACCTATTAAAGATCAGGCCCTGTCTCACACACAGACATACTCCCCATAGAGACCATCAGAGCATCTTACTGTGTGACCCTTCTGCTGCTGCTGCTAAGTCACTTCAGTCGTGTCCAACTCTGTGTGACCCCATAGACGGAAGCCCACCAGGCTCCCCCATCCCTGGGATTCTCCAGGCAAGAACACTGAAGTGGGTTGCCATTTCCTTCTCCAGTATGACCCTTAGCACTCCCTAAAATCATCATCCTTATCACCATCATAGGTATATGTCTGTGTACACATACATACGAATGTTTTACATAATGTGTATATATATGCTTTCCACTAAGTTTACCCCATGTGTCATATATACACACATACATATACATAGGAATATTCAACATATAATATAGGACATATGCATATATTATACACACATACAAAAGTTGAAAATTTGGTTATCTTTTTAGAGTCACAATGATACATAATTTTCTAAGTTAACATAAAAGGTGTATGTGATGTTACTATACTTTGATATTAGGGAAGACTCTGAAAATTCTTTGATCTACATTCATCTGTGCTCCAGATAGTGCTAATTTAATTGCCAGAAATGTAAATATAAATTAATTAATAGTTTTTTCAATTGTCATTTTATGGACTGAAGAAATGGTAAGCGTTTCTTTTGCACATCCATAATTATTTAATGATTTCTCCTTAAAGGCTTTTAATTATATGGGAATGGTGATGATAATTATAAAGGCCCACAGTTAACAGATAAAACCTATATTGCTCCAGAAAAAAATTAGTATGTTTATTAAAAATGAATTCTTTCTGCCATTGAATGGCTCACATGACATTTTTCAACAATTAAAGCATAAGCAGCCTTCAGTTTTTATATTTAGAGAAAAGACTGCTGGTTTTTCTTTCAGAGAAAGATTTTTCTTTCTTTTCTTTTTCAACCTCCTGCCCACTAAGACTTTATGCATCTTCTTATTCTTTTAGTACTGAGCATATGCTCACCACATCTAAAACAACTAGTGAAAAGGAAAATCAAAGTTGATGTCACATATAGAAACCTGATTTAAAATTGATATTGTGTAATAATGGATTTACATGTTTATACTCTGTGTTTGTCAGTGTGTGTTTACCAGCAACTAAACTGCAGCTGTCTATGGAAAGCTGTATATATATATATTCACCAATATGAATATATTCACCAAGATGAAATAAAAATTTAGTATTTATGTTTGTGATAACTTTTAAAGTAGTGTTTCTTTCTGCTGTATAACTTGAACTAAGATTGCAATAAATAATGTGACAGAGGAGATCATTGTCATTTAAAAACTACTGAAAATTGGGACTTCCCTTATTGTCCAGTGATTGAGAATCCACCTTGTAATGCAAGCAAGGGTCGCGGGTTCGATCCCTGATCAGAGAACTCAGATCCCACTTGCTGCATGGCAGCTAAGCCTGCCCACCACAGCTGGAGAGTTCATGGGTGAAAGGTTCAGCACGATGTAGTGAAGACCTCGGGTGCCCCTACTAAGACCTGCTGCAGCCAAATAAATAAATGAGGAAAATATTTTTTTTTAACTACTGAAAGGTGATATTTCAGTGTCCTTAGATGAAGCTGGCAGCTAACTAAACTGCATTTGACACATTATTGCAATGTCAATAATGTAGTCTTACTATAATTTCTTTTTCTGAACTTAAAAAGGGAGCTTTTATTTTTGCAAAACTGTTTACCTTTTTTGGCTTCATACAAAAAATAATGCTGAAATAATTTCCTGAAATTAGAATATTTCTATATTACATTTTAAGATTTGGGTTCAGAGAGTGGGGGATGGAGAAATTAAGGCTGGTCAATGAGATTAGTGTTTTAAAAATAAAAGAGAGAGAGTCCAATTAGAAGTATCCTGGGGTTATTAGCGATAACAGTGCTCATATCCAATTAAGATGAAAACCATTTTACCAGCTTAATGTGCCACCTCTGGCAGTGTGGGTTTATTAGTTTTATCAGACTTGAGAAGTGAAACTTGAAATGATACGTATGCTGGGTACCAAAGAGACACTGTTAAGACTTAGAGATAATTGGTATAAAATGAGATGCCTCAAAAGTTGTTGATTAACAAGCATTGTAGCTTTTGGAGACAGGGAGAAACTGGTCATTTCAGACAGTGTGTGAAATGAAAAACTCATTGAGCTGTATAGTGACATTGTGAAGTCAGGAAGGAACCATGACTTTCCTTGGTGTCCAAAAATTCAGTAATATGGCATATTCACATGGGCCAAGACAGCCTTCAAAATCCATAAAACAATCTCTATAAAACTTAAGTGAACAAAAGCCATTGTTTGTGATGAATGTCAGGTTTCTTGTTTTCCCTTCCAGATTAAAGGATATAATAACTAATGATTAGTATTAATAATTAATAAGAAAATCTCTTGCATTATCCTCAAGCTTTTCAAGATAGACTTCATAACCAGTGAAACTTATTTTTGTTAAATTATATTCGTTAATACTCTTAGAGAATCATTTGAACTTTTCTTCAAAAAAAAACAAACAAAACTACATTTCTATACCATCCATCTGGGTATCACAGAATGATTAAAAGCAAACAAATACATACACAATAAAGCTTCCCACTTAGGCAGCAATAAAATCACTCTTGCGTTGCTTCAATAGACATTTCTTTGACTAATAAAATTCTCGTCACTTATTTCTGAAGCTGGTCAGGGAAAAGGCTTTATTGTGCTAGCGTAGTGTTCTGGGTGCTTGTCTTTGGTAAAATATTCAGTGCACGACCAGGAATGTATAATGGAAACTGTTAGGGGGAGAAGGCCCCACAGCGAACCTGCTCTGGTGCCCCGTGGTCTGACACCAGTGGTTCTTCTAGGAAGTACTCTGGCACCTCCTGCACTAAAGTGTTTGACCCTCATGTGAAAGCCCCATTGCGTGACTAAAGAATGAACATGAGAGGCTGGGGCCCGTTGGGGGTGAGAGGATGGCATGATCAAGCAAAGAAACAAAGGCCAGATTAATTAACTAGGTCGTGAGATAAATGGAATAGTCCATTTCAGAAAGAATAGTAGACTCTAAGGTGAACCTTGTTTGGAGAGATACTTTCTGATGAAATTTCAAATTGTGCTTGTTTCATGTGAGCTTTTCAATTTCATAAAGGAATGAACACACATTATTGTGTCTGCAACACATATGGCTGTTTCCACCAAACTGAAAACCAAGAGTTCTGAATAAACCTTCAGTTAGCATAGATCACATATAACTCTTCTAGAAAACAAAGTAAAAATTAAGACTTTTTAAGTCATTTCAATTGTGTATGTGTATATGTGTGTTTGTGTGTCCCAGACTTTTTTGAACAATGCCTCTTAGAGCCAAAAGCAGTAATTACTAGTTGGAATTTCTCAAAGAACACCATTTATGTGATTTGTTGAATAGCATGTGTTTTAAATGCTTTTAAGGTGTTTGTATCACTTGGGTGTCAGTAGCCAACTTGTTTAACAAGTGCAGGTCAACTTCTAGACAAACATCATGATCATGATGGCATAAGCATTACTGAAAATGGGTCTTAATGAATCAATAAATTGACTATACATGTACATAGCTTAATTTATATAAAAGAATCATATACATTTGGTTATTCCATTATTTAACAGTTAAACATTTATCCAGAAAAATACCAGGAGCTCTAGTTAACAGAAGAATTGACCATAAATAGAGGACAAAGAGAGCTTCCCAGGGGGCTCAGTGATAAAGAATCTGCCTGCCAATGCGGAGACGCGGGTCTGATCCCTGGGTCAGAAAGATCCCTGGAGAAGGAAAGGCTAACCACTCCAGCATTCTTGCCTGGGAAATTCCACGAACAGAGGAGCCTGGCAGGCTCCATGTAGTTCATTGGGTTGCAAAGAGTCGGACATGGCTTAGTGGCTACATAATAACAACAACAAAGAACAGAGAAAGGATAGCGCAGGAGGTAATGTTCACCAACAGTCACAATCATTTGATGTCATCAGTAAATCTAAGCTTTATTAAAGCTAAAGTGAATCCCTCAGAAGTTTTGTTAAGGCCTAGGTCTGAGGTGTGATGGTATGGTATGATGTTTCTCTTTTCCTCTTCTCAAATGAAATCAGTTCAGTTCAGTCTCTCAGTCATGTCTGACTCTGCGACCCCATGAACCCAAGCATGCCAGGCCTCCCTGTCCATCACCAACTCCCGGAGTCCACCCAAACCCATGTCTATTGAGTCGGTGATGCCATCCAACCATCTCATCCTCTGTCGTACCCTTCTCTTGCTGCCCTCAATCCCTCCCAGCATCAGGGTCTTTTCAAATGAGTCAGCTCTTCGCATCAGGTGGCCAAAGTATTGGAGTTTCAGCTTCAACATCAGTCCCTCCAATGAACACCCAGGACTGATCTCCTTTAGGATAGACTGGTTGGATCTCCTTGCAGTCCAAGGGACTCTCAAGGGTCTTCTCCAACACCACAGTTCACAAGCATCAATTCTTTGGTGCTCAGCTTTCTTTATAGTCCAACTCTCACATCCATACATGACCACTGGAAAAACCATAGCCTTGACTAGACAGACTTTTGTTGGCAAAGTAATGTCTCTGCTTTTTAATATGCTATCTAGGTTGGTCATAACTTTCCTTCCAAGGAACAAGCGTCTTTTAATTTCATGGCTGCAATCACCATCTGCATTGATTTTGGACACCCAAAAAATATAAAGTCTGACACTATTTCCACTATTTCCCCATCTATTTCCCAGGAAGTGATGGGACTGATTGCCATGATCTTAGTTTTCTGAATGTTGAGATTTAAGCTAATTTTTTCACTCTCCTCTTTCATTTTCATCAAGAGGCTCTTTAGTTCTTCTTCATTTTCTGGCATAAGGGTGGTGTCATCTGCATATCTGAGGTTATTGATATTTCTCCCAGCAATCTTGATTCCAGCTTGTGCTTCCTCCAGCCCAGTATTTCTCATGATGTACTCTGCATATAAGTTAAATAAGCAGGGTAACATTATACAGCCTTGATGTACTCCTTTTCCTATTTGGAACCAGTCTATTGTTCCATGTCCAGTTCTAACTGTTGCTTCCTGACCTGCATACAGTCAAGAAGCAGATCAGGTGGTCTGGTATTCCCATCTCTTGAAGAATTTTCCATAGTTTATTGTGATCCACATAGTCAAAGGCTTTGGCATAGTCATTAAAGCAGAAATAGATGTTTTTCTGGAACTCTCTGACTTTTTCCATGATCCAGCGGATGTTGGAAATTTGATCTCTGGTTCCTCTGACTTTTCTAAAACCAGCTTGAACATCTGGAAGTTCATGGTTCACATATTGCTGAAGCCTGGCTTGGAGAATTTTGAGCATGACTTTGCTAGCGTGTGAGATGAGTGCAATTGTGCCGTAGTTTGAGCATTCTTTGGCATTGCCTTTCTTTGGGATTGGAATGAAAACTGACCTTTTCCAGTCCTGTGGCCACTGCTGGCATATTGAGGTAAGGAGCAGTGGCTGCACTTTGCTGGAGCAGCCGTGAAGAGAGACCCCACGTCCAAGGTAAGAGAAACCCAAGTAAGATGGTAGGCATTGAGAGAGGGGATCGGAGGACAGACAGGCTGAAACTACAGTCACAGACAATTAGCCAACTGATCGTACGGACCACAGCCCTGTCTAACTCAATAAAACTAAGCCATGCCGTGTGGGGCCACCCAAGATGGCCGGGTCATGGTGGAGAGGTCTGACAGAATGTGGTCCACTGGAGAAAGGAATGGCAAACCACTTCAGTATTCTTGCCTTGAGAACCCCATGAACAGTATGAAAAGGCAAAAAGATAGGACACTGAAAGATAAACTCCCCAGGTCGGTAGGTGCCCAATATGCTACTGGAGATCAGTGGAGAAATAACTCCAGAAAGAATGAAGGATGGAGCCAAAGCAAAAACAACACCCAGTTGTGAATGGGACTGGTGAGGGAATCAGGGTTCGACGCTGTTCTCAAATGAAATAAAGGGAGGTAAACAAAAAAATGTATACAACTGGACTTATTCATTATGAAAAAAAATACTGGCACTCTATTGAGAAGTATTTCACAAAAGCACACTTGAGGAAAGGCGATGGGCACAGGCCCGGAAGTTGGTATTGGAAATATTTTCAGGAAGTAATTTGAATTCACCTCAAGCTATGAACATAATAAAAGCCTGGAAATACTTTTTTAGGGACGTATTCATTGCAAAAAATATAGAAAATCCAGAAGTTTATTTTTGTTTCTCTGATTTTAGTCCATCCAAAGAAGAAAACAATATTTTAATAAATATTCTTCCTGGAATTTATCTACTTAAAAAAAATAGAATCCAAAGCAAAGGTAACAGAATTACAGATAAAAAGGTGGGATTACATCAAATTAAAAAGCTTCTGACATGAAAAAAATCAACAAAATAAAAACAATCTATGCATGGGAAAAATAATTGTAAACCATATTTATCTGGTGAGGGATTGATATTCAAAATAGATAGAGAACTCAGACAACTTAGTAGGAAATAAAACCCCAAACAATCCATCAAAAAATGCACAAAGAAACTGAATAGACATTTTTTCCAAAGAAGACATATAAATAGCCAATAAGTACATGAAAAAGTGCTGATCACCCAACATCAGGGAAGTGCAAATTAAAACCTGAGCTATCACCTCACACCTATTAGAAAGGCAATCATCAAAAATACAAGAGATGACAAATGTTGGTGAGGATCTGGAGAGAAGGGAACACTTACAGTGTTGGTAGGAATATAAACTGATTCATCCACCAGGGAAAATAGTACAGCGTTTCCTCAAAAATTAAAAAGAGAACTACTATATGATCTATAACTCCCACTTTGAGTATTTATCCAAAATAAATGAAAGCATGATCTCAAAGAGATGATTCGCAAGAGCCAAGATATGGAAACAACCTAAGTGTCCATCAGTGGATGAATGGATAAAGAAGATGTGATACACACACATAAACACATAAAATGGAATATTATTCAGCCGTGAGAAAGAAGGAAGTCTTGCCATTTCAGCAATGTGAATGAATCTGGAGGACATTATACTAAATTAAGTGTCAGGCAGAGAAAGACAACTACTGTATGATATCACTTCTATTCGCAATCTCAAAAAGCTGAATTCATAGTAACAGAGACTAGAATGATGATGGTTGCCAGAGGATTGAGGGTGTGTGAAGAAGGGCATGTTAGTCAAAGAGTACAAATGTCTAGCTATAAGAAGAATAAGTTCTAGGGATCTACTGTATAGCATAGTGATATAGTTAACAATACTGTATCATATATGACAAACCTAGAGAGCATATTAAAAAGAAGAGACATTACTTTGCCAACAGAGGTCTACCTAGTCAAGACTATGGTTTTTCTAGTAATCATGTGTGGATGTGAGAGCTGGACAATAAAAAAAGTTGACCACCAAAGAATTGATGCTTTTGAACTATGGTGCTGGAAAAGACTCTTGAGAGTCCCTTGGACAGCAAGGAGAACAAACCAGTCAATCCTAAAAGAAATCAACCCTGTATATTCATTGGAAGGACTGATGTTGAAGCTGAAGCTCCAATAATTTGGCCATGTGATGTGAACAGCCAACTCATTGGAAAAGACCCTGAAAGACTGAAAAGCAGAGGAAAAGAGGATGACAGAGAATGAGATGGTTGGATGGCATCATTGACCCAATGGACATGAGTTTGAGCAACCTCTGGGAGATGGTGAAGGACAGGGAAGCCTGGCATCCTCAGTCCATGGGGTCGCAAAAAGTCGGACATAACTGAGCGACTGAATGATGATGACTGTATTATATACAAGCAAGTCCCAGCAGAGTGGATTTTAAATGTTCTCACCGCCCAAAAGAAATGTAGTCAACTTCCCATATCTGCAGGTTCTACATTTTCAGATTCAACCACCTGAAAATTCCAAAAAGTAAACCTAGAATGTACTGCACACGCACCAACGTTTACATAGTATTTACACTGGATTAGGTATTATAAGTAATCTAGAGACAAACTCCTTGGAAGGAAAGTTATGACCAACCTAGATAGTATATTAAAAAGCAGAGACATTACTTTGCCAACAAAGGTCCTAGTGAAGGCTATGGTTTTTCCCGTGGTCCTGTATGGATGTCAGAGTTGGACGTGAAGAAAGCTGATCGCCAAAGAAGTGATGCTTTTGAACTGTGGTGTTGGAGAAGACTCTTGAGAGTCCCTTGGACTGCAAGGAGATCCAACCAGTCCATTCTAAAGGAGATCAGTCCTGGGTGTTCATTGGAAGGACTGATGCTAAAGCTGAAACTCCAATATTTTGGCCACCTCATGCGACGAGTTGACTCACTGGAAAAGAGTCTGATGCTGGGAGGGATTGGGGGTGGGAGGAGACGGGGATGACAGAGAATGAGATGGTTGGATGGCATCACCGACTCGATGGATATGAGTTTGAGTGAACTCCGGGAGTTGGTGATAGACAGGGAGGCCTGGTGTGCTGTGATTCATGGGGTCACAAGGATTCGGACACGACTGAGTGACTGAACTGAACTGAACTGACTAAGAGACAAATCAAAAATATTTGGCAGGATGTGGTAGCTTATATGCAAATAATGGACTTGAGCATCCTCAGGGTTTGTCATCAGACAGAGGTCCTGGAATCAAGTTCCTGTGGCTGCTGCCAGGCACGACTGTATTAGTCATGTGATGTGCTGGTGTTCGTTAACATCATGGTGGTAATCAGCTTTGCGGTATATAAGTGTACAGAATCAACATGATATACACCTTAAGCTTACATATGTCAATTATATCTCAGTAAAACTAGTGAAAATGCTTTAGTAAAACCTCTAGACAGGTGTACCATGGGTAACGAGTTTTTTACTTGTTTTTGATGTTTTTCAAATTAAAAAAAAATCCAATAGACATGAAACATCTTTCCATATCTAAAAGCGTATTTTATTTCATTTAGTAGCTCTTTGGATTTTTTTGCACAGGGATACCAACATTGTCCAGGCTTCCCTTGTGGCTCAGCTGATAAAGAATCCACCTGCAATGCAGGAGACCTGGATTCGATCCCTGGCTTGGAAAGATCCCCTGGAGAAGGGAAAAATTACCCACTCCAGTTTTCTGGCCTGGAGTATTCCATGGACTGTAAAGTCCATGGGGTCGCAAGAGTTGGATATGACTGAGCGACTTTCACTTTCACCAACATTATTGGGCTTCCTAGGTGACTCTAGTGGTAAAGAACCCATCTGCCAATGCAGGAGACCTAACAGATGTGGGTTCGATCCCTAGGTAGGGAAGATACCCTGGAGGAGGTCATGGCAATGCACTCCAGGATTCGTGCCTGGAGAATCCCATGGACAGAGGAGTCTGGAGGGCTACAATCTATAGAGTCACAGTGTCAGACACTACTGAAGTGACTTAGCATGCATACACACACCAACATTATCAAATTACTTTTTTAAGGAGATGACATTCAAGTTGTTACCAGTTTTAGTGATAAACAACATTGCAAAGGATGTTCTCTTCCCTTGTTAGATAGATTATTTCCTTAACATAAATTTTCGAATTACTTTTCAATCAAGAGATGGTACATGGTAATGCCTATATACCATGATGATTCAATGGACATGAACTTGAGCAAACTCTGAGAGATAGTGGAGGACAGGGAAGCCTGGAATGCTGCAGTCCATGGGGTTGCAAAGATCAGACATGACTTAATGATTGAACAAGAATGATGCCGTTTTGACTCCTCCTCACATACTCAGTTTAGGCTTGTAAAGAACCTGAAGAATACAAAGGTGGGTCATGGACAAAGAAAGAAAAGTAACTAAGTTACTTTAAAAGCCATATGAATAGACTTACACATGAGGCTCCCTCAGAGTAAAAACGGAATAGTGTTCATTTGTGTTTGGCATTATCTATTAATGCATAAAAACTCACAAAATTTAGCAGCTTAAACAATACATATTACAGTAAAGATTCTGCCTGCAATGCTGGAGACATAGGTTCAATCCCTAGGTCAGAAGATCCCCTGGAGAAGCGAATGGCTACCTACACTAGGATTCTTGCCTGGAGAACTCCATGAAAAGAGGAGCCTGGCGGGTTACAGTGTATATGGTGGCAAAGAATGGGATACAACTGAGTGATTAACACTTTTTTTTTTCCATTTATTATCCCACAGTCTGTGGTTTAGTTATCAGGATGCAGCTTAGCTGAATCTGAATCTGTTTCAGGATCTCTTTCAAAATTGCAGTCAAGATGTTGGCCAGGGTTGGGATCTCATCTGAAGTTTCAACTGGAGAAGAAGTGAGGTCTAGACTAACTTACATGGTTGTCAGTCAGCATCATTGACAGGGGAAGAGAAGGTGTACTGAAAGACTTAGTTCTTGCCTGGATGTTAGCCAAAGGCTGCCCTCAACTCTTTGCCACATAGGTCTTTGCAACATGGCATCTTGCTTCACCAAAGCCAGCAAGGAATAAAGTTACCTTGCAAGACAAAGGTTACAATCTTATCTGTCACTTTTGCTGCATTCTATTGGTAGAGACCATCCCTTGGTTAGGGTCCATCCCTTGTGGACCAGCTGGTAAAGAATCTGCCTTCAATGTGGGAGACCTGGGTTCAATCCCTGGGTTGGGAAGATCCCTTGGAGAAGGGAAAGGCTACCCACTCCAGGATTCTGGCCTGGAAAATTCCATGGACTGTATAGTCCATGGGGTCGCAAAGAGTCAGACATGACTGAGTGACTTTCACTTTTACTATTGGTTAGAATTAAGTCACAGACCCAAACTCAAGGAAAGGGGGATTATCTAAGCGTGTGAATACCAGGAGACAATGATCACTGGGTAGTCATCTTACAGTTTGCTTGCCATTGTAGGTCCTATGGTTGGAGGTGTAAAAATAACTTGAGATATGCTGATTGGGTTTATGTACATAGAAGTTATTTCTGGACATAATAGGAAATATTTTCTCCAGCTGTGCAAAGTTGTAGAAAAAACAGTCTGTGTTTTTAATAGCCTTCACTTTTAATCATTTAATTTTCTTAGTTACAAAAATTAATCTGTTTTGGATGCTTTATAATTTTCAAAAAACATTTAAATTTCTTAGATGTCAAAAATAATCCTCAAACTGCCACTTGTGGCTTTCATAATTTAACATATAATTGAATTTAAAATATCTCAATTGGTAGACAGCTGGTGTGTACATACTTTAACTACATTATTTATTTTTTTAGAAAAAAAAAATACAACAGTGGTAAAGAATCCACTACTAATACAGGAGACAAGAGAGACAGGGAGACACGGGTGTATCCCTGGGTTGGGAGGATTTCCTGGAGGAGAAAATGGCAACGTACTCCAGTATTCTTGCCTGGAAAATTCCATAGTCAGAGAAGCCTGGCAGGCTACAATCTGAATGTGCATGACAGGTTGTTTTAGTCATGTTTGACTCCTTGTGACACTATGGACCATAGCCCACCAGGCTCCTCTGTCCATAGTATGCTCAAGGCAAGAATACTAGAATGGGTTGCCATGCCCTCCTCCAGGGATCTTGCCAACCCAGGGACTGAATCCACACATAATAAGTCTCCTGCATTGGTCAGTGGGTTCTTTACCACAAGCACCACCTGGGACAGTCCAGGGGGTTGCAAAGAGTTGGACATGACTGAGTGACTGAGCACATGTTAAAATATGGCTCTTATTTCATTTCAGTTTTGCTTACCTCACAGTATAGATGTGAGCAATAGTAATTATGGTATATAAATGTCCTATTATTGGTATAAATGGAACTTATTTGAAAAATATTTCTATTAATTTCTTTCTTGAGTGTATTTAAAATGCATTTGTACAAACATGTAATCACAAGGAAAAGAAACGAATGGCAAATACTATGGTAGGTGGTAAATTTTCAATATCTCACTTTATTAACATCTTTAGGTTTTCTTTTCTTATTTGCCAATGATTTTGTGCTCCCACAGCTGAAAGTCCATCCATACAAGGCTATAATCTGTGATTGGATGACAGATGGAGCCCAGGGCACACTTGCCCCAAAATTGGCCTTTAATTGTGATAATCAGCAGCTTAAATTATTTGTTCGACCATGGAGATGAGTTCTGTCTTCTGACCAATAGGAGCTTCTTCATGTTGTACTGTCCCCCCTTTTTTTTATATAAGATAGGATAAAAGGGCCATAAATCAATGACTTTTTAAAAGGGCTAACCAGAAACTAAAACTTTTGTGAGTAAAATGGAATTTAATGATAAAGCACAGATTTCACAGCTTCATTCTCGTTTAAGAGAAAAGTATTTATGTACCTAGTAAATGTTTTAAAATAACTTAGCATTCAACAGCCCCAGCTTAAAGTTGGGAAATAATGAATCTGCAAATCATTATTGATTAAGCTGTGAATTCAAGATCGTTTCTTAACCTAAGAAAATCTCTTCAACCATACTTTCTTACTTTTATTTTGTCAAATGAATTCAATTCAATTAGTAGTTACTGAACACTTACCCAATACATGGTGCTCTAGGAAGGTTAAAAAATACTCAGATTCAATCTTTGCCCTGCTTTCCAGGGAACACAATTCTGTAAACTGTGTCAAGGCCCTCTTCCAACCAACCCACACATCTGCTCAAGGCAGTCTTCTAGGTCATTCTCTCACGGAACATTGTGTCCTATGGCTTGTGCACATACAGGTATTCAGGTCCTCAGCAGATTTCCTTGGCTCCACCAGGAGAATAGCCTTCCTCCAGACAGTGAAATAGTAAGTGTATTGTGTGTGTGTGTGTGTGTGTGCGTCTTAGTACCACAGCGTCCAACTCTTTGTGGCCCCATGGACTGTAGTCCATCAGGCTCTTCTGTCTGTAGAATTTTCTAGGCAAGAATACTGGAGTGGGTAGCCATTCCCTTCTCCAGGAAATCTTCCCAACCCATGGATTAAACCTGGGTCTTCCACATTGCAGGCAGATTCTTTACCATCTGAGCCACCAGGGAAGTACCACAGTATGTGTAGGAATCTGTCAAATAAAACAGTGGTGGAAGCTAAGAGTCTCCATTCATAAAGCAGCTAAGGATAGCCAAGGATGCAAGCCCTCAGGCATCTCCTAACACCTCCTGGATGTCAGGCCTTGGGAGACCCAAGTGGGAGAAGACCTCAATGGCTTCTCAAGGCTTCATGGAGAAGACATCTAGAGAAGAAGCTTTGAGGTTTCAATTCTGGTTCTGCTACTTTCCCACTACTCTATGGCTTTGGACACAGGACACATTTTAAATCTGTTTCTTCATCATTAAAATAAAATCTGGGACTAGTAACTTACATTAATGTTAGGAGGATTAAATAAGGTAACAATAGATAAAAAAGCAAAGTGGATGTAACTCCTGCTTCATTATTCATGATATATGGCAGCTCAGTAAATATATGATGAGGAGACAATGAGTTCACATTAATTAAATTTTTAATCTTTTTAATTAAACTCAACTGCAGGTATATAAGGAGAAGGCAATGGCAAGCCACTCCAGTACTCTTGCCTAGAAAATCCCGTGGATGGAGGAGCCTGGTGGGCTGCAGTCCATGGGGTCACTCAGTCAGACACGACTGAGCACCTTCACTTTCACTTTTCACTTTCATGCATTGGAGAAGGAAATGGCAACCCACTCCAGCGTTCTTGCCTGGAGAATCCCAGGGACGGGGGAGCCTGGTGGGCTGCCGTCTATGGGGTCGCACAGAGTTGGACACGACTGAAGCAACTTAGCAGCAGCAGCAGGTATATAGGCTAGGAAAAATACTTTGGCTAGAAGAGCAAAATTTTCAGCAACAGTTACATCCCTTGAATCAACCTTATATATATTTTCCTTTGGAAACAGCCTAAGTGTCCATCAACAGAAGAATAAATATAGAAGATATGATACATACACACACACACACACACACACACACACAATGGAATACTACTCAGACATATAAAGAATGAAATTTTGCCTTTGCCACAGCATGGATGGACTTGGACGACATTATGCTAAGTGAAACAAGGCAGAGAAAGATAAATACTGCATGATATCACTCATACATGGAATCTAAAAAATACGACAAACTAGTTACTAAAACAAAAAAGCAGACTCACAGAAAAACTAGTGATTCCCAGTGGGGAGAGGGAGGTGGGGAGTGGAAACATAAGGGCAGTGGGAAAAAAGTTTACTGAGGGATTATATGAATATAAAATGATGTCCGTGAAACTTTTGAAAATTGTAAAGCATTACAGAATTTAAAGACACTTTCATTTGATTGAAAAGAGAGATTGAAAGCCTTGGTGATAAGAGGAAAATGAAAAAGGGCAAAAGGTTTTGGCAAGTGACAGTAAAATAAAAACTTTTAAAAAAGGAAGTATATATTTACAAGGAAGAGAATCTAAATTTTCTTGTGCATTTTCCGTTATGTTTGACACTGTGCAACATATGTATATATTTCTGTTCTTTTTTCTAAACTTAACTAAGGGCTTATTATAGGTTAGGCACTGCATCATTGATGGGCCATATTTTATTTTCCTGACAGTCCTATGAGCTGGTATCATTCTCACTTCACCGATAACAGACTCTGGTTTAGGAAGATGAGGGCCCTTGCCCAAACTCACAGAGTAAGTATATACACCATCTGCCAAGATTCAGGCCTCTGTTCTTTAGTACCAGAGTATTTTGACAATGTAGGTTTTGATGTGTTGTCTCTGAGAATCTTCATATGAACCTACACTTCACGTGTAGATATTGTCAGAGAACATAAATAAGGAAACAGAAGCAAGTGCTGAAATTCTGACCTCAAAGTTTCTTCTCTTTCCATGTTGCTTCTCTGGGAAATAAAACATTAATAAAATTTTATTTAAAATACTAGCTTCTGGAATATTACTCAGTTATAAAGAATGAGATGAGGCAATTTGCAGCAGCATGAATGGACCAAGAGATTATCATACAAAATGAAGTAAGTCAGAGAAAGGCAGATATATGATATGACTTATATGTGGAATCTAAAAACAATGATATAAATGAACTTATGTACAAAACAGAAATAGACCCACAGACACAGAAAACAAATTTATGGTTACCAAAGGGAAAAGGCGTGGGGGGGTGGATAATTTGGGAATTTGGGATTAACATATGTACATGACTATATACAAAGTAGATAACCCACAAGGACCTACTGTATAGCACAGGGAATTACACTCAATATTTTATAACGTATAAGGGAAAAGAATCTCAAAAAGAAAATGAAAGTGAATCACTTCGCTGCATATCAGAAACTAACCCAACATTGAAAATCAACTATATGCCAATAAAAATAAGGCAAAATAAAATACTAGCTTCTGATAGTTCTAATAGTAGGTCTCTGACCATATTTCAAGGGCTTCTATTTATGTATCATATATGCTTTCTCCTCTTCAAATTCTTTGTCTTACCAATGTTTCCAGATGGTTCTTTTTGCCCATCCAAATATAAATCACAGCCGCCTTTGCTTCTTTCTCTTCTAAAAAGCTCTTCTAGCTCCAGTGATTTACTGCTACCCCGTCACATGCCCAGCTGTACTCTCCAGAACATGCTTGTTCATCCTCAGCTCCTGAGGATTGTAACCATAGCTCGGGACCTTCAGAGCCCAGATGCCTGGGACAACACAGGCGCACAAAAGAGATCGTGTGAGGCGAAACATACAAACACACACTCGTGAATGCTGCTGATTCCACTTGAAACATACTTTTAAAAATATCTTTCCCCGTCTTATTTCGATTTTGGTAAGGATAGCATTCCTTAAAAAGGAATACACCTTTCACCAAAAATACTTATGTTTTAGCAAGAAGGAAAAGAGAATAAAATATTTCCTATAGGTTGGAATGGCCAAGTTATTCTCATTTATCTCAGATATGTGTTTGTATTAAACAATGTATAGGATTTTTTAAACTTTTGAAACTATCTTCTTATACAAAATTTTGAAAATAATAGCAAACAGTAAATTGCAATTACCAATACTATAAAATGTAGTAGAAACAAGATTTTAAATCAGGATTTTAGATTCATTTGCATATAAACACTATTTTGTCTTCTTATATAAAATAATTAATTTTTGAGAAGTCAAATATGACTATAAATTTAAAGTCTAGGATCACATTTTGCCCAAATAACAGCTTTAGCATATAGCTTTTAATAAAAGTTGATAATGAGTTTTGTGTTCATTGGATGTATTATGGAGGGGTGGGGCTGTAAGTGAGGGAGAGGGATAATTTCATACAATTTAATAAAAAATTCACTTTTGCACAAAACAAAAGTGCTTCCAAACTGTGAAACTGTTGAGCTGTAGTTATTCCTCTCTGACAGTACATTCATTAAAAAAAAAAAAAAAAGAAGGACTGCTCTTCCCCAAAAATCTATCCAATGAGGAATTTTGTTAATGGGGAAGATTTTTCCCCCTTCTTTCCATCTGAATATTTAACATAAAAGTCCTGCTCTATTTTTCAGCTGGAATCACAGCAGTTTCTGTTTCTAACCTGGGAAGAATGTGGTTGGGCCTGAAAAGCCCCCTGTCCTATTGTTAGATTCCCCGGCACTGATCCTTGCTTTTAACATCATAATGAAGGATGCTCTTTAGTGGATTATCTTGAGAAGGGATTAACTCCTTCAAGTCTTCTAGGGGGCAAGGTGTTTTGAGCCCTAAATACACACCAATTGCCTGCTTAACTTTTCATCTTATTTTGAAAACCGCCCAGCTGGAATTCAAATTCTTTTCCATAGAGCTGAATTTTATTAGTAGCAAAGTTGGAGTTGGGGGCAGCAGATGCTAAATATAAGCACTGTTCTTTTAATCTCGTGGGGCCAAATGCTTCAGATATTTCACTGAGACAGGCACGTCAGGATAAGACTCAATCTAAACTTTGCCGTAAACTCTGCAAGTGCCTAAATCCTCACCCCATCTCCCAGGCCCATGCCTTAAGCCTTCCAGAAGATCCTACTTTTCCTAGGACCCTACCTTTAACCTCCATTGTCTACATGGCCCTCATACCATAGCTTTTAACTTTATCATCCACATTTTTTTGAAGTCACTCTCAAAGTAGAATTCAAATGCCTGGTAAACACACATACACACACTTGAAAAGAGGGCTAATTGCTCTATAATTTATAATCAAGTGGTTTCTTTAGCCTTTGCTTCTTTATCTTAATAACCACTTATTTCTATCTGCTTAGTACATTAATACTGAAATCTTGCATTTGTTTCATGTTCATCTTGCCCTTTATCTAACCTCATTTCTGTTATTAACTATCCTATTGTATTATCACAGGATTTGCTAGATAGCTCTAAACTTGTTCTTTCTCTTACTTTCTGTTAATTCAAACTTTTTTTTCTGTAATAGCTTTTAAAAAAATAACTTTTCTTTTGTTCAACCCAAAGAATATTTTTTTACCACTGAACACATATATTAAAGGTGTTTGTTAGATGTAGAAATTTCCTTTTAGACACATCCACAATAATTTTTTCTTGGAACTTTGTCTTTCAGGCTGATTTACTTTTTTAATCAAGTAGCAATTCACATCACCTGGAGCTTAAAACAAAATAAGGTATCAATGAATTAGAAAATGCTTTATCGATTGTGTAAAAAGTTTTAAACATAAATATCACCAGAACGACCATAAAAAGATCTTGAGAAAATGAAGTTTCATAATTCGTTCGAACACCAGGTGCATTTTCTTGTGAACCCAATGAAATGAACTCTTATTCTTTGTTTTAGATATATAATAACTGTATTCTAGAGGCTATGCTTTAATTGTAAATAATCCTTCACATTCTTTCAGTGTAAACTCTTTAAAGAGTCATGAATTTTATTTATACTCTCTCTCTCTTTGAGAGTCTTTTGTTTATTTGCTGTTTCGTTCTTTGTGAAATAACACTCCCAGAGGAAAATCCCCCTCTCTGCTTAAGGAATTAGGCCAGAGACAAAAGCAGGGAATTCTTTAAGCCTTGTTTTGTGCTAAGAGAAATGTTTGACATTTCTGTGGAGAGGTGTTTAGTTTGGATTCATTAGGTCTTAGGAACTCTTTTCTCTTTTCTGGCCTTTCAGATTCTGTCACTGTTTTTTTCTGTGTTTGGTAGACTGAAGAGAATTTACCAGGGTGTAATTAGGTTTCCTACATTCAAATAGCAAAAATCCAGTTTTAAATAGTTAGACCAAGTATTCCTCTCACTCAGCAGGCCCAAACCTGAATCCCACTTTCTGATACCCATCTGGGTAGAAGAACAGGCAGCAGCGGAAGCAAGGAAGAAAAAGACTTTCACAGAATTTTATGCCCTGGTTGAAATAAATCCCTCTCCTAAGCATCTCTAAGCAAAGTTGCTTGACTGTCACTCCCATCATTCTATCCAGGAAAGCCAAGACATTTGATTTTCCAATGCTTCATCAAGGAACACTAAATAAATTCAGCTTTAACATCATTTTTTTGATGTTAAAGTTTTTGATAACTTTAACATCATAGGGCTTCCATGGTAGCTCAACTGGTAAAGAATCTGCCTGCAATGCAGGAGACCCTGGTTCGATTCCTGGGTTGGGAAGATCCCCTGGAGAAGAGTAGGCTATCCACTCAAGTATTCTTGGGTTTCTCTGGTGGCTCAACTGGTAAAGAATCTGCCTGCAATGTGGGAGACCTGGGTTTGTATACCTGGATTGGGAAGATCCCCTAGAGAAGGGAACGGCTACCCACTCCAGTATTCTGGCCTGGAGAATTGCATGAACTGTACAGTCCGTGGGGTCACAAAGATTCAGACATGACTGAGCGACTTTGACTTAACATCACTTTTAATGCAAAAGGAAATATATTTAGGTACTTTTTATTTTATAGCACCTTGAGTGGCCCCCATGCCTTCTCAAGATCATTTGAAAGATGTGTATTGTCTAGCCTTGGAAATGGCACATTCTTGACAGGGCATCACAGCTATACATTTTGCCTTTGCAAACAACAGAGATTCTTTGCTAGATTATCAGTTTCATTAATAGAATTAGTAGAAGCTCAAATACTTGGCTGTTTCCCAAATACTCAAGCCAGAACTAGAGTTTGGACATAGGTATCCTTTTCCTCTTGCATGTGACTTGATTCACCAAACTCAGGATGATTTGCTTTTGAATTTTTGCTGCAGGAATGGAAGCAGAAAAAGGTGCCACTTGAAGGTGCCACTCAAGAGCAATTCAGAGATTAGCAAGCACAAGCCACACAGACAGTGTAGGCTTCTTTCCAGCTAAATCACAACTGATATTGCAAAGCCTGCCAGTCTCAGCCCAAAGGCCTCAGACTTGCAGTTTAAGAAATATGCCCTCTAGCCACTGCTGGGTCATATGTTCCCACACACACCACACCTAGAGAGTGATGAAGTTAACAGGGCAGCTGAGGAGCCATGGGCAAGCCCCCACCAGTGACAGTCTTACTGGAACACAAGCTTTCTTTGGCTGGCTGACAATAACCCTTTGGCAGATCTGGCAGGGAGAGCATTAACCAAAAACAAAAGAAACTCTGAAGGAAGGCCTAGTGCCCATGATTAAATAGGGAAAGACCAGATAATAACATCTTTAGTGGATTGCACCATTGTCAAGTACACCTCCCCAAGCCTCCCACAGACCCCACAAAATACTGATTTGTCTTCATCAAAATTGTAGAGAGCCTGTGAGTCATGTCAACCCAGCCCCATCAACAAAGATGTGTATAAAGTACTGACTCCCTTCAGCCTACTGACTCCAGGAGAGCTTTCATGGTGTACCCCAGTGGATTTTCTTCTGTCATTGAATGTTAAACTCGATCATGTGTGTTAAAATTAATTCCAATCTTAGTATTATTTAATAGAGTGAAAACAGACTGTTTTGCCCCTTCTTTTTGAAACTCTAAACTGTACATTGTAGTTCAATTTCTGTGAGCACCTAGAAGTTCATAGCAAAAACCTCTGGGTTTTTGTAGTTCTGTGTAATTGAGAAACCTTTGAAAAGAAATGTAAAGTTAACAAAAAGTAATGGTTGTAATCACTTATTCTTTAAGAATGTGAAAGATAAAACTATCAGAATTTATTCACTGAAGAATAAGTGGGAAGGGATGAAGGGATAACACAATGAGCACTTAGATGAATAAATAGAAGTAATTATTTAGACCATTAGAAGAAAGAGTTAATAATCCAAGTGGAAACCATGGGTTGAAATGTGAAAGTGTCCTATCCTAAAAGAAAGGACCTAATGGTCTCTGAGGAGAAAATGGGATCAAAAGGAAAAGAAGAAATGTCAAAAACTATAGTTCATTTAAGTATATGCACCCAGGGACGGGGGAGCCTAGTGGGCTTCCGTCTATGGGGTCACACAGAGTCGGACACGACTGAAGTGACTTAGCAGCAGCAGCTGCTGCTGCTGCTAAATCACTTCAATAGTCCCCCAAATGTCTTCCTTTGAATCAAGTGTTAAAAAACAACAACAACAACTTAGAGATCAGACAGGAGATTTGCAAAAATGGAAAATGTCCCCAGACCATGATAGAAGAATGGCATGCTCCTGATCAGTCTCCTTGGGGAATACCTGTCATTCTTGACCATGAGTCCATCCTTTAGAGAAGCGTTGCCATCTTCATTCTCTGCACTGATTCTAGAGTAACAGGAGGAGCAGGAAAGAGAACCAGCTAAGGATTTTCAATTTCTTCTATCTGAAAGAGCAGAGGGAAGAAAATAAATGTCATAGTCCTTAAAGTAACACTCCTTGCGGTGGTATTACAGAAGGATAAACTTGTGAGATGGATAAACTTATTTCATCACATAGAATAAGTTTGAGCTGACCAGATATATTTTAATAATTGTATTTATCATTTCCTCCCTTGTTAAAAAACTCAGACAGAGACAAGGGAAGCCCTTCTTGAATATGCAAAGAAACAAAGTTTGCCTGAAATATGCCTTGGCATATTAATTATTCAATGGCAAGTAGATTGGGCAGAATGCCATTAAACAAAAGACCAATGATAAGGACATAATGACAGAATTTGCTCTGCAAGTAGGCATCTATTCATACCATATAAAATCAATTACTATAATTCCCACAGGACTTTCTCCCCCTCAAATCTACCAAATATAATGTGTTCTAACATGCAAAGGAAGCTAGAGAGAATAGTCTCCATCTTAACCCTGAAGCTCTTGAGCTTCAGCACCTCAGTGTGAAAACTTAGCGTCTTCATTATTTGCAATTAATTAGAATGAAATGTGCCTCTACATTTTAAATTTTGTGTAAAGATACTTCTTATACTCCAAACAAAAAGAGCTACTTCCCTTGAATAACATTCCTGCGATTTGTTCATTACTGTGAAGATAATAACTTTAAATAAACATGATCTTTAAACTTCTTAATAAAGACAAATTGCCTTCTTTAGCCATTATAAAAAATAGCATATTTTGTAATCAGATGTGGGCTGAGTTTTCAGACTGTGCAAATTAGCATTTCTTTTCGACAGCAGCTTTGCTTTTCTTACGATGATCAAACTATGTTCCATCCTCCCTGGCCTACTGGCAGATAAGACAGAATGACTTAAGGCATGAAAGATGTGATTACGTCCCATATAGTCAGCTAGTTCCTAACTCTTCTCTCTGTGTGAGGTCTAAGATGCACAGGTCTGTATCGTAAGAAAATATGATTGATTTCCAAAGGGAATTGTGGAAGCCCAATGACGCCTATTTGGAAATGGTGCTTTGTTGAACTGTTTCTAGAAATAAGCAAACAGTCTCAGAAAATTAATATAAGCAATATTGGTTCTCTGTAGAATGGATTTCATTTAGACTCAGATATTTTGTGTCATACTATTTAACAGGATAGCATGAAAGTTCATGTTACCTAACAACTGTAAACATGGCTCTGGTTTCTCACATTATAAGTAAAGCACTCTTCAAAATTTGAAGAGGTTTCTATAGAAAATTTTTCTTCAACACTTGGATTAATATAAAAATCTAATTGCTTGCTTACATGCTAATAGTAAGTTTTGGTACAGCACAAATTCCCACTATAATGAGACGATTTTAAATGTGATTAGATATTGTTTTAAATATGATTATCTCACCTCCTTTTTTTATTGTTACAAAACCAAGACTTTTTTCCCTTAGGTTAACTGTCACTTTTGAAGCAGGAAACATGATGAATTTCAGCACATTTGCCTTGCTATGCTTTATCAAGCTCATTAGAAATGATGCATGATCTGAACTTTACAGAGGAAAAAAATACATGGACACTTTCTTTTTTATCTTCTCTGTTTACCTCTGAAATCACGCTGTTCTACTTGTTGCACCGGCTAACTGCCTATTAAGAAAAAATAGTCTTGCCTGTAAAACTCATGACTTTCCTTTACAATAGCTGTAAACTTGAGGTGTTCATTCTCGAAGAGTGATATCTCTAAATTTCTAGCTCAGAATGCTTCATTTTATTTTTCTATTGTCATGCTATGCTGACAAACAACTTCATATATGTGTATAGATTTGATGGTAAAGGTTATTTCTTTAATCCAATTTCCCAGTGCGATACACTTATAATAAAAACCTTCAATGAGAAAGCTTCGGCTTAATGAAATCAACTTTCATCCATAAATTTAAACAAATCTTATTCTTGCTTAGAATTATATGGCATGCTAAAAATTCATTTTTAAAGAAAAATTTAAGACTGAGTTTTAAAATGATTGATGCCAAATAAGTTTTAAATAAGTGTTGAAAATCCAAAAATTATTAGAGAGATAAAATGTCATATCTTCTTACTTCTCTCTACTGTATTTGAAAATTTGATTTGTACTAAAACCTAGACGGATTCACCATGATGAAGGTCATCAGATAAAAATATGTTTCTCCAAGTTTAATTCAGTACTTATCAGCTAGAACAATTTCTCTCTAATCCTTCAGATGTTAACTGCTATTGAGATGTAAAATGCAAATGAACATTATTTTTAAATGTTACATACAGAGTTGGTAAAAGCACTCAGGCTTATAAAGAAGAAAGGTGGCTTCTTTGATAGCAAATAAACATATTATCTGAATTTCATTTTCATTAATATGTCTTTTATTTCTGGCACCTGTGTTGATGAGTTTCCTTGGTAATAGAATGAACAGTGAGGCACTTACATTAAACATGATAACCAAATTCCAAAATCTTGGAGAAATGCTCTGTTATTGTTTAACATGTTGCCTGGGAGAATCTTCTAGATGGTCCAGGGGTCAATCTCCACTTGCAAGCATATTTTCAAACTGAATATCTATACCCTTGCGTCTGTAGTTAATCAGCTCACACACAGAAAGTTCATGTTTTATGTGTAATAGTCGCTTTACAGTTTCAAACTGGTTATCACCAACATCAGCTCATTTTCTTCCTTCATTTCCCCTTGGAAACGTTCTGTGTCAGGTACTTTTCTGAGTTCTGGAGTACTGTATCCCTGCACAGATGGAGATGACAGTCTGGTGGAAAGACCAATCTTAATCTATCATCACCCAATTAGATAAAGGATTAAGATACCTATAACTGACGAGGCCGGAGAAGGAGGATTCATGAGGCTCTTAAGCACATGTCAGGGGTCCCTGATCTAGTATGGAATGTCAGGGGTCCCCAGCCTAGTGCAAGGTGTGAGGGGGCCCCATACATAGAGCAGGATGTCAGGGGGCCTGGACCTAGCCTGGAGATAGCAGGGATCTAGCATGATATTTAAAGGTTCTTTCCTTAGAAAGGAATGTTAAAAATGAATTCAAGGTTCTAAAAGAAAGCCAGTGGGGCTGAAAGGAAGAAGGGATGAGGCTGACAAGGGTAACAGGGCCAGATCATGCCAAGTCCTGAGGTCATCATAAGGATACGATTTTTGCTTAAAAACCAATGGAAAGCCATAAGGAGACAGAGAAAGCTTCAGTGCAAGGAGAGTGACACCTCTTGGCTTGTATTTTTTATAGATGATTGACATAGACACCCTACAAGGTAGACAAGGTGTGATAGACCCCCCGAGCAAAGGTGGAGACTAAGACCTTAACGCGGAATTCCCTGTCAAAGGGGGGAAGCGCAGTGAGTGGTCGGTGTGTGTACTCGCCTGCACATGCAGTGTGTACTTGTGTGTCTACATTTCTGTTCTTATCATTTCCATCAGAGAGTTCTGTCCACTACCGCACACATTCAAAATCAAGGCTATGCGTCTCATTAATTTTTTGGTGGTATTTAATTTTAATGTCAAGTGGGAAGATATAAATGAGGTAGTCTGAGAACTATAAAAGTCTAAGAGAAAAGTTATTTTTAATTATGAATTTTTCTTTAATGTGTGCCTATTGGTTATCTAAGGAATTTACTGGATACATTATTTTTTACACAATTTTAGAAGCGGTTTGGCTCAAAGACTAGAGTGGCATTTGAGTAGTAGCAACATGATTCATTCTAAAAACAGATTAAATAGAATATTATAAGCATATCACAGAATAATTCCTTTATTACATACTAAATAATAATTATAAGTAGGTTTTCCAACATTAAAGGAGTATAAACATCAGATCTGAGCAAAATATGGTGTATTATATTCTACTTAGTTCTGACAAATGGACAAACACCACTTGAAGGTAGAAAGCCCGTTGCGGCTTACACTAAAGTAGAATGTTTGTCCCTGCTGCTTCTTTTCTTAACTCCTTCTGTCCTCAGGCCACATGCTAGATAAGAGACTAGCTCTGGGTGATCTTTCCCTAGGACCTAGTATGTAGAGTCTATTCACTTCAAGGAATCAGAGGAAATATTTGGACTTAGCAAGGAAGGAAGAATGGAGATGTCACAGGAGCAGTATCTCATTTTTTCAAGGCTGAATTATTGCAAAGAGCTGCCAAGTAACACAACCTCTGCAGTGGCTGTGGTGGTTGTTGTTTAGTCTCTTACTTGTGTTTAACTCTTGTGACCTCATGGAGAGCAGCCCACCAGGCTCCTCTGTCCACGGGATTTTGCAGGCAAGAATACTGGAGTGGGTTGCATTTCCCTCTCCAGGTCATCTTCTCGACCCACAGGGGTTGAACCCACGTCTCCTGCTTGGTATGTGGATTCTTTACCACTGAGCTTTGGTTGTAGAACAACCAGTAACTTCCATTTTGTGTTATAAACTTAATCAAAAGTGCTTGCAAATTAATTTGCTAATGATGTAGGCAGAAGTTGGAACTTATAGTCACACCTACAGACTTATAGTGTCTTGGTCAGTTTGGGCTGTTACAAGACACTGTAGTCTGAATGGGGACTTCCATGGTGGCTCAGTATGTAAAGACTCTGTCTGCAATGTAGAAGATGCACGTTTGATGCCTGCGTTGGGAAGATCCCTTGGAGAAGGAAATGGAAACCTACTCCAGTATCCTTGCCTGGGAAATCTCATGGGCAGAGGAGCCATGTGGGCTACTGTCCATGGGATCTCAAAGAGTCAGGCACAACGTAGTGACGAAACAATGACAACGGAGTGGCTTAAACAAACAATGCTTATTTCTCATAATTCTAGATGCTTGGGAATCCAAGATCAGGGTTTCAGCATGGTCAGGTTCTGTTGAGGAACTTTCTCCTGGCTTGCAGAAGGGTCCCTTCAAGTAGTTTCCTCAAATGGCAGAGACAGAGATCTCTTTTTGGAAAGGCATTAATCTCATCATGAAGGCCCCACCTTCATGACCTAATCTAACCCTGATTATCTCCTAAATGTCTTACCTCCAAATATCATTGGGATTAGGGTTTCAACATATGAATTTGAGGGGAACACACTCAGTCCATGACAGACTGATTTGCTTATGCTATGAATGAATATTAGGTCACTTCAGTCATGTCCAACTCTTTGCAAACCTATGGTCCATAGCTCACTAGGCTCCTCTGTCCATGGGATTTTCCAGGCGAGAATACTGGAATTAGTCAACATCTCCTTCTCCAGGGATCTTCCTGACCCTGGGAATGAACCATCTCCTGCATTGGTGGGCAGGTTCTTTACCACTAGCACCACCTGGGAACCAAGGCTGAACTACCCTCAGGAATTATGTAAGATACACCTCACAGCACAGAGTGAAAGGGAAAAACCTACCATCAGCTTTGGGTATTCTTGTCATTTGGGGTCTTCAGGTGGGATAATTTAGGAGGAAGCTGTATAAAAAAATATAGAGGTCAAGGGATTTGGAAGCCAGCAAAGAGTATAGAAGAGGAATGGGAGCCAAAGGAAAGGTCCTGGGGAACATTAACTCCAGTTGCATTGATTGAGTCCCTCTGCTTTGCATAATTTAGCATCAAACTACTCATGTTTCTAATTCCTCTTATAGATAACTCAGGAAGGTATAACTTAATACTCTTATATCCAATCATTCACCCGAAATAGAAGCCAGGAATTGAGAGGACCATCTAAATTCTACCACCAAAACCCAAGCAACAAAGCAGCAGTGATCTAAATATTCCACCACACAAATCAATTATTCTGCTTTGTTTTGTTGCCTGAATCATTGTCCATTTCTTAAAGAAGGTGAGAAGAGTGATTCTTCATGGGGTAGGCTGGGGTAAAGAATAAGCAGGTGATAACTCCAAAATCACTGCAGATGCTGATTGCAGCCATGAAATTAAAAGACGCTTGCTCCTTGGAAGGAAAGTTATGACCAACCTTGATAGTATATTAAAAAGCAGAGACATTACTTTGCCAACCAAGGTCCGTCTAGTCAAGGCAATGGTTTTTCCCGTGGTCATGTATGGATATGAGAGCTGGACTGTGAAGAAAGCTGATCGCTGAAGAATTGATGCTTTTGAACTGTGGTGTTGGAGAAGACTCTTGAGAGTCCCTTATACTGCAAGGAGATCCAACCAGTCCATTCTAAAGGAGATCAATCCTGGGTGTTCATTGGAGGGACTGATGCTAAAGCTGAAACTCCAATACTTTGGCCACCTCATGAGACGAGTTGACTCACTGGAAAAGACTCTGATGCTGGGAAAGGTTGGGGGCGGGAGGAGAAGGGGACGACGGAGAATGAGATGGCTGGATGGCATCACCGACTCTGTGGACATGAGTTTGAGTGTACTCCGGGAGTTGGTGATGGACAGGGAGGCCTGGCGTGCTGTGATTCATGGGGTCACGGAGAGTCGGACATGACTGAGCGACTGAACTGAACTGAACTGAACTGAAGAGAACTTCTCTTGGATGCCCTGAAATTCACGTTCCCTAATCCAAGGAGCTATTTGGGTGAAAATTGTGTTTTCTGAAACAAGGTGACTTGTCACACATCTGAAAGAAGTCTGAATCCCCATAAGACTGGTGCATCTTCTCACCACCACCTCATAGAACAAAGCAGGCTTCTGTTGATTGATGCTAAAACCAACCTTTGGTTGGGCTTCAGTTCAGTTCAGTCACTCAGCCGGGACAGACTCTTTGCGACCCCATGAATCACAGCACGCCAGGCCTCCCTGTCCATCACCAACTCCTGGAGTTCACTCAAACTCATGTCCATCAAGTCGGTGATGCCATCCAGCCATCTCATTCTCTGTCGTCCCTTTATCCTCCTGCTCCCAATCTTTCCCAGCATCAGAGTCTTTTCCAGTGAGTCAACTCATCGCATGAGGTGGCCAAAGTATTGGAGTTTCAGCTTTAGCACGGTTGGGCTTACAGATACAAAAAAAAAAATGTATTTACAAGGCCAGTTTCAAGTTCTGGTTATATTTGTTCTTGTCATCATTGTCTTTCTTTGAATCTAAACAGTCATCTTAACTTGTTCTATAGATAGTGTCTCCACATGCAAAAATTCATCTGTTGAAGTCCTAAACCTCCATGTGTGGTTTTGGAAAATGGAACATTTGGGAAGTAATTGGTTTAGGTGAAGTCATGAGTGTAAGATCCCTTGATGAGATAAATACCCTTATAAGAAGAGAGTCCAGAGAACTTGCCTTCTCTCTCCTCCATGTGAGAACACAATGAGAAGGCAACTGTGTGCAAGTCAGAAGGTGAATCCTTAATGAGGAACCAAATTGCCTGACATCTCAGACTTTTTGAATTTCCTACCTCCAGAACTGTGACAAATGAAGTTCTATTGTTCAAACCCCCCAGTCTATGGTATTTTGTTATGGCAGGCTAATACAATGTGTCCCCCAAGGGGACATCAAAAAACCTTTGCAAAACTATGGAAGCTTACTTTAAGGTATAATGAGAGAAGTCCTTGAGATTGAACTAACATGGAACTTTTAAAATATTTGATCATTTGGAGGGATTTAGAGGGCGACCCACTCCAGTACTCTTGCCTCGAAACTCCCATGGATGGAGGAGCCTGGTGGGCTGCAGTCCATGGGATCACTAAGAGTCAGACACAACTAAGCGACTTCACTTTTCACTTTCATGCATTGGAGAAGGAAATGGCAACCCACTCCAGTGTTCTTGCCTGGAGAATCCCAGGGACCAGAGAGCCTGGTGGGCTGCCGTCTATGGGGTCACACAGAGTCGGACACGACTGACATGACTTAGCAGCAGCAGCAGCAGAGGGCTTTACAGGCTTCTCTGGTAGCTCAGCTGGTAAAGAATCTGCCTGCAATCCAACCCTGGTTGGATTCCTGGGTGGGGAAGATCCCCTAGAGAAGGGATAGGCTACCCACTCCAGTATTCTTGGGCTTCCCTGGTGTGTCAGAAGGTAAAGAATCCTCCTACAATGCAGGAGATGTGGGTTCGATCCCTGGGTTGAGAAGATTCCCTGGAGGAGGGCATGGCAACCCACTTTAGTATTCCTGCCTGGAGAATCCCCATGGACTGAGAAGCTGGTGGGTTACAGTATGATTGAGTGACTAAGCAGAGCACAGCACAGAGGGATTTACAGTGACACAATGAAAGAATATGTTCCATTTAACAGAGTCAATTTCATTTTGCAGTAATTTTGGGTTATGTGGTAATGCAACCCTCTTCTTCAGATACTATTCCACAACTTATTTGAGGAAATTTTGCATCTGATACAAATACATATATTTCTTTGATTAAACCAAATGGGATGAGAAAGTTAAATGTTGTGCCAAGAATATCATATGGTATTACACCTTCTACATTAAAAAAATAAATGTTTCCAATTTAGAAAAAGACTCTTTTAAAATTCTTGAAATTTGAAAGTTGATTTCATGTCCGGATTCTCAGTGGGGCACCCGATAACGTTTCCCTGAAGCCCATCTATGTTGGTATATTGGTATGACCATTTCTTTCATAAATCTGCTTTGAAACACAGAAGAGGCATGCTGTTTAAAAGCTGGTGAAAGGTGATTGCTAGCTTTGAAATAAAAAAGCCGAGTTTCATTTTGAAAAGCAAGACCTTTCTCAGTTTGACTGAAAAGCATTAAACAGGATAGAGCGACTATCTCTTGTAATTGTCAGCAGATTGGCAATCTGACATATAATTCTGGCAAACCTGTACTTAATTGCTAAAATATGACTTCCTAGCAACTACAAGTATGTTCTGGCAATGTCAAGTTATCCCAAACCACATGACTTGACTTCTGCTTTAGAATTAAAATTGAAGATTTATCCCAGGTTGAAGCTGTGCCTCGTGCATTCTGCAAGAACTCTATAAACTGCAGACAGGAAAACGGGATATCGTTAAAGCATTTCGGTGCCCCAGGGGTCAATGTCAGATACAATCTAATTTAACATCTTTATTAAGGATCTCGAAGAGGGAGTAAGCCACATATTAATGAAATGTGCAAATGATATTAAACTGGGAGCTTGTGTAACCACCAGTAAGGACAAAGAAATAATAGAAGCGCACCAAAAGAGGTTAAAAGTATGAGCAGAAAATTATTACATGAAAATCACCTTCTTGGGATTGATAGTTTTGGAGATGAGCACTGGGAGTCAGAAATCTCAAAGTTTGGGAATTAAAAGGAAGAAAAAGAGGGCAACCTTTAGCCAGTATCTAATTAAGACACCAACGTAAACATCTTACATTATGTAAATTTATACAGTCTTAAGTCAGAAATATCACCGACTCTAAAATTTAGATACAAGCCAACTCAAATGTTGTAATTTAACTAAATACAACATATTATAGATGGCTGTTAAAAATGACTAGTATACCTGAACAATATCAACAATCAGAACATATGAAATAGCAACAGAGAGGAAAAATGACAAAACATAAAATATGAGCATGATGATAAAATATCACACATCATAAAATATAAGTTTGCTTATTAAACAAACTCCAGAAGTTCTTCACTCAGAAACCATGTTTTCAATGGATAGTAATTTGAAAAAACAAACAAATGTATCTTTTCAAAAAAATAGTGAAACAATTTAAAAGCCCTGACCTTTTACCCTATGACTCAATGCTTTCCCATTTCCACCCAAAGAGTTGAGACCTGGCCAAAGCTGTTACTAAAATAGGATGCACTTGGGGCAGCATCTGATAACCTGTCAGTCTTCAGGTAGCCTCTCTTGACTGCCTATAACTTCTTGAAATCACTCTCTCTCCCTTCTCCACCTCAACTTGTTCTTCCATGCCAATGATCTTGGTCACTCTTAGTTATCTAGTCATTTTGACAAGAAATTTTAAAAGCACACACCCTGAAACAATGGTTTGCCTTTTAGGGTCATTGTCCTTTCCCTCCATCCTTTAGAATCCCTCAGAGACTGTCCTGAGCTGAACTACACACAAGGGAATGCACACAGCATGGAGCTGGAAGGAAGACCTTCCATAACCCATCCTGGAATATTTGGTTTCCTCACTCTCCCTTTGGCGCTGACTCAATGAAAGGTGGCTTCTACTTGTTTTCCAAATCCTTCCATGATCTCTTACCTCTCTTCAGGTTCCAGGAGGAAAAATAAAAGAGTAAAATTCCTTGGTGCCCCAGAGATACTGAAATATAAGGTAGATTCAAAGAACTGAAGATGTTGAGGTTCTGGTGTAGGTACTAACGTAGTAGAAACTAATTATTTTATTTGTGCTGTAAAGAACCTAACCAGTATCACATAGACATGGGGTTTAATACCTCTGTCAAAATCTCTCGGAGACATCGGGGGGCAACCAGACTCATGGGAAGGGGTAACTGGCATGTAAAGGCAGACTATAAGCCCAAGTACAGGTTGCAGCTAATGTGGGGTGGGTACACTGAAAACCTTCAAGGATATGCTTGCCACTAAGGAAGAGGGATTCTTTTAAATATGCTAGAAGGAATTATTAGAATTATGTAAATAAAATGCAAGGAGAAAACAAGTAGGTTAAGCATTTTTATTACACCTGAAGAATTTTATTGTACCATAAGCCTTTTCGTGGGCTTCAGATACATAAAGGTAAATTTAAACACAGAAAACACATACTGAAAGAAAGTTTCATTAATGGTTCCTAAATTACAATGAATTAGAATGAGCTTCTCTATAAGAAGTGTAAGGTTTCCTTTAGCTTACTACCCAAGTTCATTTACCAAGCAGACTCTCCATGAAACTTCCTCACTCTATCAAGCACCAATGAACTCCACTCCACTTCAACAGAAATGTAAAAATGTTTTCAGAAAGTCATTTCATTTTCTTGGATATTTCTGCTTTTTTAATGTATAATTAGAAAAACACACCAGAAGTTCAACTATAGAAATTTGTTTAATACTTCCTACTATGATAAAATAGAATTGCTTTTCTCCTTAAAGAAAAATAAACTCAACTTACCTGTCTCTGCCTTCTTCCAGGAGTATGTGAAATACAAATTGTTCATGTCACAATGTCTCAGAAGATGATTGGTGCCTGATCTGTGCCAGTCAGTCTTCCAGATTATTGTTTAGTCACCAAGTCGTGCCCGACTCTTTGCAACCTTATGGACTGTAGCCCACCAGGCTCCTCTGTCTGTGGGATTTCCCAGGCAAGAATACTAGAGTGGGATGCTATTTCGTTCTCCAGATAATACTCCCCAACCAGGGATCGAACATGGGTCTCCTGCATTGGCAGGCCAATCTTTTACCACTGAGCCACCAGGGAAGCTATGCTACAATGTGGGAATGCCGAAAAACTAGGAATGCAGACCTAGTCCTTACACTGAAAATTTTTACTGTCAGGTGAGAGATATTAACCAACAAACAGTTGTCTATCATAGATTATATTTAAGCAATGAAATTAATAATATCAGAAGGGTTCCAGCAATAACACAAATAATAAGCTACTTGATTTTCAAGTATCAAGATATAAGACCATTAAATGGAAGTGTGCAGTCTTTTTTCAAAGAACAAAATGTTAACTTTCAAAGATCATCAGAAAAGCCTGAGGCAAATGTTACATTATTCACTGATATTTAGTTCCCCTCTTTGGGGAACATGGAAGGATAATAATTCCCTGTCCTCCTGAAATCAGACATGACAATGTGACTTGCTTTGGCCAATGACATGTGAGGGGAGGTGAAGAGTGTAACTTCTCAGTGGAAGTGTTTAATTGTCAGTCCTGGAATTCTCTCTTGCTCTTCTCTGGTGATCATTGAAGGATATATTGATGGGAAGGTAGACTTCAGAGTTATCACCTGAAAGATAACATCTGGCGAGTCATTTAGAACTGCAAAGAACTTTGCATGAGGCAAAATTAAACCTTTGTGTAAAGGTCACTGATATTTAGGAATGTTTGTGATTGCAGCATAACTTTGCCTATTCTAACTGTATACACGTTAAACTTAAGGACAAATATGATGTCTTCACTATGAAACAAGTGTTGCTTGAAAATTTGTATTAATTCTAAATGAGCTATTTGCAAGCTACTCAAGAAGAATTTATTGTATGTTCACAAGGCATAGAATAGTTTAACCAACATGTCAGGATTTTAATTTTGTAGAATAATTTGAGGTTTGACTTTTCCCGGCTCACGACTATCCATGAGTAGCGGTGGAGGGTAGCTGTGTTGTCAAGTGGTCCTTTCTCTTCCATCTTACAAGTGGCCTGTGGGTCTACATCTATACAGACCTGAAAAACATTTGCAATCTCCTAAAAAAGGCAAAGTGGTTTTAATATTTTCATTGTTAGACACTTAAAAGAGATTTTGACCAAAAAAAAAAAAAATACAAGTGATCAGGAAACTGTTCTTAAAATTAACTGTATATTTATAATGATGGGTAAAAATTAAAAATAAATATGTCCAACCAAAGAATAATTTATCATGTGAAACAAAAATGAACACTTTTCTGCATTGAAGATCATTCTCTTGTATCTAATTTGGAGAGATACTTAACAAATAGTATAACAAAGGCTTTCTTTCTATTATAATAAGTAATTGATGTAGACTTAACCATTTTGCCTGATGGATTTCAGAGCTGAAGAATGACAGTTGCTCACTGTACCATCATTGTAAAGCTGCATTCTAGATGATTTGGGTTTTTTTAAAGACATTTGTCTGCTTCTTGAAATGAGAAAACATCCTAGCCATGTAAGAGCATTGTTATAGCTCTTTTCTTGAATTGCCACGTTCAGAATTTCAAAAGAACACTGGAGCTCTAGTTTATAAAATCATGGAGAATGACCTAGTAACTGATTTGGACTTTGAGTCAGAGACCTGTTTTCCTGGTCTCTGGACTCAGATCCATTTCGCATCCAAACCATCTTATAGTCAGTCATCAGAGCTACCTTCTAAATATAAAGCTGACTTTGTTTCTTCTACTTGAACAACCTCCGAGGCTTCTTAACTGCCTCATGCATAAAGTTCATACTTCTTAGTCTACTCCTCTGTCCAAAATACCCTTTGTTCCCGTCATACCAAGTGGGTCTCCCTCCCCAGGTTTATCGTGCTCTTTCATTCTCTTATCTAAGATATGTTTCCTCAACTTCATTTTCTCTGCTGATAAACTCATCACTCAAAACTCACTCATATAACATCTCTTTGATAAAGCGAAAGTCACTTGTTTCTTTTGTGGTGCTTACTCTGGATGTACGCTTGTTTATATTACTGCATCATATGATAAGCTTCCTATATTTTATTGTAATTATTTATCTGCTTGTCCAAGTGGACTAACCCAATCTTTTCAATTGCAAAGAATGTATTTTTATTTCACTTTGCATCATGCCACCCTCTATCAAATAGCTCAAGTATCTGGCATATAATTGTGGGTAAATATCTAATGAATGAGCGCATGAGTGAATGAATCAGACCTGAACTCAGCTGATGATTCTACCAATAACCTGCTGTGTGACCTTGACAAGATCCATTTATTTCTCTGTGCCCCAGGTTCCCGATATGAAAAAGGGGGATGATAATTGCTACCTGCCATAGAGGGATGCTGTGAGGATTAATGAAATAATTTTTGTAAAGCAGTTTGAGCTCCCTGGAAGAAAGGCACTATGTTGGAACAAAGTGTTATTATAATTATTATGTAGCACCTTTCATCTGAGAATCTCAAAGCACTTCAGAAAACATTAACTCATTAATCTTCCCAATGCTCCTGCGAGAGATTTCCATTATCTCCAAGTTAGAAAAGAGGGAAAGCAGACAGTGAAAGGTTAACTGCCTGGCCCATAATGCCATCCTGTTGAATGCCAACTTTCAGGACTCCTTGCTAAGAGACAGACCTTTGAACCTCCAGGCATCCTCCACTTGCCTACACAGAGAAAGCCATTGAGCAGCCTCCATGGCAGAGATCCAGTTGGAATGAGAGCTCAGGTTAATACCTTCCATAGAAGAAGGGGTGGGATGGGGCAGCAAGGTGATGACCACAATCCTTCCCTCAACTGTAACAGTGAGAAGAAAATGTAAGCAACGCCTGCAATCAATCGCTCACCCTCCTGCAAAGGCTTTGGCTCCGATCTTTTCATCAGCCCTCTTTTAACTTGACACCTTTCTGAGATGCCTGTCTCTCAGCCAGAAAATGTCTCATCACCTTTGAATACAAAGGTAGCAGTTTAGCAACCAAAGAAATAATCCTAAAATACTGCATTCAAAGGAGCTTTCCTCTCCTAATACTGTTTTTCCTGCTGAATCCCATGAATGTTAGCTGAGACAGGTGGCACTAATCCGCCTTCTAAAAGGAAAAGGAAGAATGTTAGCTATTCTGCATATACTTGGGGCGGGAGGGAAAGCTATAGTTTGGATAAAGATGCTTTACATCAGGAACAACTAGCAAAGTGGAGCCACATCTATTCATAGCTAACCAGAGAGGCGACATTTGTGCTTTTCTCACAAATGTTCAGTTCATACTTCCTGGAGGTTGTGGTCAAAATGACTGGCACAATCGGGTGGGCAAATTTGCCACAAAGATACATAGCATATGTGTCTTGACATCCTGGAAATAACATGATCCTGTCTAGAGGCCAGGTGAATTCGTCAATCACCGTTCCAGTACAGATTCTTTATAGCACCCATTTCTAAAGGAAGCATGACATTTTGTCTTGGTTTTAAGTCTAGAAGAATGGAATTAGTCCCGTATGATGAGTTTCATGCTGACGACTCCTCTGAAAATTTGAATGAAAAATCCCTCAACGTCCTTCACACTTATGACCTTTCTCTTTGCCCCATTCATGAGCAAGTCTACCCCTCTTGATGTTAATCACTCACTCACTGTACCACCGGAAGGATCTGAAACTCCTGGCCTACTCTTCCTGAACACAGTCTTGTCACCTCTCTCACGTCCTCATTGGAATCTATCTGTAGTTACAGAAAGAGATTGAACTTTGAAATCAAGCCTATCTGACCATTAACCCTAGTGCCTGTCTATGCACTTCCTAGTTGTGTGACCTTCAGCAAATGTCTGAATTCCTCTGAGCCTATTTTTGTGGTCTGTAAAATAAGAATTAGAAGCCTACATTGAAAACTGTTTGAGAGATAATTGCAACACACAGTAGCTTCCTGAAAAGGTTGGTGCACTGAACCAACAGGACCTCCAAATATTAAGAAGACTGAACGTAAATTCACTCAACAAGCACCAGAAGACAAGATGTACCCACAGTGCTAGGAAAGTCATCCCAAAGAAAGTCCCAGAAACAGTAATTAGTCCTCGGCAAGGCATTTGACAATGGGCATCCAACAAATAAAACCAAGCAGGGATCAAAGGGGTTCAGGGAAGAGGTAGAAAAGACCAAGGTCAAAGCCTAAACTGGCAGGTAATAAATGCCAGGACGACCTGAAAACTAAGGGTCAAAAAGTCACCAAATAACCAAAGTTTCATAATCTTCCTCCCTGTAAGAAACCTAGATTTGGAGGAGTTAAGGAATTAGGGGATTGGATTAAGAGTTAGACCAGGATTTATGTAAGTAAAGTGAGTCCAGGCAATCAGCCAGAGAAAGGACCACCTCACAGAGCTCACATTATAATCCTCCTCCCCATCATTCACCTCTCAACTACTTATCAGTTTCCACAGTTAACAACCCTCTTGGACTTATCATTTGCTCTTCTTCTACCATCCTGTCTTGTATAGTCTCGGATGTTGAGCTTGAACTGGCTCATCAATGACTGTCTCAGAAGCGTCATGAAATAAAAGACTTATATTTGCTTCCCTGGTAGCTCAGATGGTAAAGTATTTGCCTACAATGCAGGAGACCCGTGTTCGATCCCTGGGTTGGGAAGATCCCCTGGAGAAGGAAATGACAACCCACTCCAATATTCTTGCCTGGAGAATCCCATGGACCGAGGAGCCTGGTGGGCTACAGTCCACAGGGTTGCAAAGGGTTGGACACGACTGAGCGCCTTCACTCACTCACTCACTCGTATTTGCTTCCAGGCCCCATTGACACAATAGTGCCCAATCACCATGCTCACTCAGGTTCCCAGGTCACTATGAAACCCTTCTCCAGCCACCTTCTGCTTCCTGTGGAGAAGAACGTCACACGAGTAGGCCAGAATGGAAATAACTTACCAGAACTCCAGGATACCATTTCATCAAGAAGAAGACACTGCAGAAAGTCCTAGCATAGGACATCATACCCAGTCCTCTTGATAAGGATGGCATGCTAGACTTGGGGTGTGGTAAACCTATAGGCAGGGGACGAGTTCCTCTAACGAGGAGTCTGGAAGATCATCCCCCCAACCCTCGACTCTGACACTTCACTGATGATCTTTCCTGGTCCCCTGGCTTCAGGTGCCACCACTGAACAGAGTCCTTTCAAATGTTCATCCCTCACTGTTAGCTTTTCTCTGGAGTTCCAGGCCCACATTTTAGAAGACTAGCAGGCATTTTTACCTAAATACCCAATGAACATTTCAAACCCATTAATATCTCTCTTCACTTTTATTAGTGGCGTCAAATATCTGTTATATACCAGACTCAAAATGGTGCTTGGACCTTCCAAACTGCAGATTGAATAGCCTCACAACTAGCCCTCGGGGCCAGCAAGAATAGAGTCTGAATATGCATTAACCATGTTGGAAAAGTCTTCTTGGCCCCAACCAGAGACAGACAGTTCTACAGCATGTGGGATAAGGGCAGAGTCTTCACTCAATGATGACGTGGAGCAGGATTTCAGCGGTATCTCTGAGAATGAGTTCTTGCCCAAGAATGTAGATAAATGGCCCCCAGGGCTCCTCTGTACACAGACCGAGTGAATTACAGGTGACTGAACAGAGCAGGAGTGGCTCAGTTAGCTTTAGGATATTGAGCTGATTCTAAAATTTAACTATCATACTACCTTCTAGCTACTGAGAAGGAATGAGGACTTCTAAATTGAGTTCAATTAGAAAGGTGAGACTAGTGGTAAAAAAAAAAAAAAATGCCTGCTAATGCAGGACATATAAGAGTTGCATATTTGATCCCTGGGTCAGGAAGATCCCCTGGAGGAGGGCAACAATCCACTCCGTTACTCTTGCATGGAGAATCAAACGGACAGAGGAGCCTGGCAGGCTACAGTCCATAGGGTCACAAAGAGTCAGGCACAACTGAAACGACTTACCAGCAGTAGCAGAAGCAGCATAGAGAAGAAAATAAAAAGTATTAATAGTAACTATAACTTTTCAATCTACTAGTACTAGCCACATATCCCCCACAGGATCCAGCACATCTTATATAATTAAATATTTACGGAGCAAAAAACAGTACATCTCTGATTTTTAGCTCCAGCCTTTTTTTTCCCTGAAGTATTACCTGTGAGATTTTACCTTCTAAGTAGGTTTAGTTTTCCTCTTCACTGTTTAGAACTCTACATAGCAGTTGATATTCCAAGTGGAAAGTACATTTCATACAGTGACCCAGGGCTCTGAACAGGCTGTTTGTGTAAGCACTTACTTGTTTGGGGTACTTTAATTCCCAACAGAGAAATTAGAATAGCCCCAGGTGAATCAGGGCAAATGTGTCCTAGACTGCTTGGCCAATAGGAAACAGTAATAATAATCCCCTCCATCTGTGATGAGCCAGGCGCTGTGCTAGACCCTTCATAGATACTAATCTTCACACAATAAGCAAGACCATATAACTCCCCCTTTTCAGTGGAAAGGTTAATCACATAAGAAGGAAGTAGCTACTGTTCAATCGCTCAGTCGTGTCCAACTCTTTGCAACCCCCCTGGACTGTAGCCCACCAGGCTCCTCTGTCTATGCAATTCTCCAGGTAAGGGTACTGGAGTGGCTTGTCATTTCCTTCTCCAGTAATTAGCTGAATTAGGCCCTAAACACAGATCCATCTGCTCCCCAAGCAGGGCTCTTCCCACCATGCAACTCACCCCCCATAAAAGTATTTGCAATGCTCTCAGACCCCTCTGCTCTGCCTCTTGGGAAGATCCCTGGCAATGTCCCCAAAGTTCTCAGAAATTTCATTCCCAACTCAGACTCTGCAGAAGACACATTTCTTCAATTATAGTTTACAAACACCGAAAATAGAAATTAAAAGTCTGTATATGCCAGAAAGGTAATGAAAGAAAAAGTCTTCCTGGCTCAGACAGAAAATATCCAATAAAAAGAACATCATTTTAAACTTTTGAATTGATTTCTTAAACATTAAATTTACTCAACCAGAATGAACATGTCAAAATAGAGAATTCTCCTTGGCGCAGATTTGGAGATTCAACATGTCATTGAAAATTAAGATGTTTCTGAATGAAATAACTCTTCTGGTAAGTTATGTCTGAACATGACCACTGGAATCTAAGAATTGATGATAGGGAGATAAAAATGTAAATGACACTTGCCCGGAGGATCCCAGACTGCAGGGCTTTCTGGAGAGAGTGATAGGAAGTTGAATAGCTATGGTTTCGTCTCAAGTAAATTAACCTTTCCTTAAGGGCCAAACTTCTTATTAATGCCAAAAAGCACAGTCCAATGTTTCTAGAATTCAGCTATTTCTAAAGAGTGGCATTTTATTTAGGGAAAAAATGCTCTATGATGTTTGCCAAACACACCTAGATTATTACTGTTGTTTTTAGACTGACAGGTTTTCTTCCAAAGTTGAGAAAAAAGAACAATGATGCAATATTTCTGGGTCAACTTTTATTGACCCATGAAATTCTGGCCTCCATTTAGGGACAGTTTTAATTGGACCCTAGATCTCTCTCATACCTTCTGTTCCAGAAGATTCAAGAGAGGCTGCAAATCCATCCAGGTTCCTTCAACAGAGTGACTGGTGGTTTCTGAAAGGGAAGGTTTGCTGCTGCTTCCTTGGCTTTCCAAGTTTAGAGTTACAGCTTTAACTTACAGACAGGCCTGTGTGCTCATGCGCACTCAGTTGTGTCCAGCTCTTTTGTGACCTCATGGACTGCAACCCCCAGGCTCCTCTGTCCATGGAATTCTCCAGACAAGAATACAGAAGTGGGTTGCCATTTTCTTCTCCAAGACAGACAGGTCTAGACAGCTGCTATAGTTACCCACTGATGCTGGTGTCACTACATAGGACTGAAATTACGCCTGGAGGCAAGTAAGGCTCATCAGTTCAGTTCAGTTCAGTCGCTCAGTCGTGTCCGACTCTTTGCAACCCCATGAATCACAGCACGCCAGGACTCCCTGTCCATCACCAACTCCCAGAGTTCACTCAAACTCATGTCCATCGAGTTGGTGATGCCATCCAGCCATCTCACTCTCTGTCATCCCCGTCTCCTCCTGCCCCCAATCCCTCCCAGCATCAGAGTCTTTTCCAGTGAGGTGGAACTCGTCGCATGAGGTGGCCAAAGTATTGGAGCTTCAGCCTTAGCATCAGTCCTTCCAATGAACACCCGGGACCGATCTCCTTTAGAATGGACTGGTTGGATCTCCCTGCAGTACAAGGGACTCTCAAGAATCTTCTCCAACACCACAGTTCAAAAGCATCAATTCTTCGGCGATCAGCTTTCTTCACAGTCCAACTTTCACATCCATACATGACCACAGGAAAAACCATAGCCTTGACTAGACGGATCTTGGTTGGCAAAGTAATGTCTCTGCTTTTTAATAGACTATCTAGGTTGGTCATAACTTTCCTTCCAAGGAGCAAGCGTCTTTTAATTTCATGGCTGCAGTCAGCATCCGCAGTGATTGTGGAGCCCAAAAAAATAAAGTCTGACACTGTTTCCACTGTTTCCCTATCTATTTCCCATGAAGTGATGGGACCAGATGCCATGATCTTTGTTTTCTGAATGTTGAGCTTCAAGCCAACCTTTTCACTCTCCTCTTTCACTTTCATCAAGAGGCTTTTTAGTTCCTCTTCACTTTCTGCCATAAGGGTGGTGTCATCTGCATATCTGAGGTTATTGATATTTCTCCCAGCAATCTTGATTCCAGCTTGTGCTTCTTCCAGCCCAACGTTCCTCATGATGTACTCTGCATATAAGTTAAAGAATCAGGGTGACAATATACAACCTTGACGTACTCCTTTTCCTATTTGAAACCAGTCTGTTGTTCCATGTCCAGTTCTAACTGTTGCTTCCTGACCTGCATACAGATTTCTCAAGAGGAAGGTCAGGTGGTCTGGTATTACCCAAGGCCAAATAAGGCCCCAGGACAGAGCTAGGTAGAGCAAGAAACAGGGAAAGGCAGTGAATTCTTAACTAAAACTGGGCCTTGGAGACAAAAATTCAGATTGCAGTATCAGCTCAAACTGAGCCCTCTGGAATATCTTGTGATTCTGTATAAGACAGTCAAGAGGTCATAAGAGCTTTTCCTATTGGATCTCATACCATTGGATACACGGTGATCATTGCTTACTTGTCTGTCTTCCCTACTGAAATCTTTGAAGGGCAGAGACTATATGATTTCCCTACATCAGCACACCCCCAATACATAGTGAGGTACCCACCTCTGGGAAAATTAACAAAGACTGTGCGGAAATTAACGAGGTGGCACCAGTGAGGTTCTCTCACCCCACACCCTCGCGCCCTCTCACCCCCTGTTCTCTGAACAATGATTTGCATGGTTCTGTAACAGTTGAGATCACTTGGAGCACTAGAAATGTGTATCACATTGTACCCACTTAGCCCCAAGCCTCTTTTGCTCTGTACAAGTATATAAGCCCCACCTGAGAAAACCCCTTGTGCTGTTGCCCGGAGAGGGTAAATATGTCTGCAGTTCCTACAGCTCCTCAAGTTTTCTTCCAGCTTCCCCACTTGTGCCTTGTCTGCCCTGGGTTCAGCGAACAGTGTGAGAAGCAAGGCACCACCAAAGGGTAGGCACACAAAATCACTGTTGCATATCAAATGTCAACCAGTGATCCAGTTCTGTCTTCCGGATAACATTCATTCATTCTGCAAGTACATATGAAGTCCCAGCATCGGTGGGCTGAGTTTGAATGACCCATGAATGCTAATGAAACATGCCAGGCTCTTTCCAAGCTCTCATCACAGAGCAAGTGGTCCAGGCTTTAAGTTAGCAAACCCCATTCTAAGATGCAGAGAGGCAGAGGAGGGAATGATTAGATCCTAGGCAAGAAAAGTGGCAAGATAACAAGGAAGGCAGAAGCAAGGACTTTTCAAGCATGTGGTCCTAGGAGGGGCTCTACCTGAGATGCTCTGGTTTGTTGCCTGGATCTGAGTGTGGAAAGACAGTGGCTGACAGGTGTGCTGGCCCCCGGGTGAAGTGGGGCTCCACAGGTGTTGCAAGTTCTTGATTGCAGGGCTGACCGAGATCAGTGTCCCTGGGGAGATCACACAGCCCTAACAGCTGATTCTTCCTCATTACCGCCCAGGTCAGTGTCAAGCAGACAGCTGCTTCTGGCGTGTAACCCTTTGTTTGTCTTGGCAACGAGAGTGAAGGCCCCATTCAGGAAAGACCACACTCACCCTGGGACTGCAAAGTCTTGCTTCAGTTCCATGTTACCTTCTATTAGTTTAGTGGCATTTTAATAAAACCTTCTCTGAACCTCATTCCTTCATCTAGACCATGGGGATGGTGATTTCTGCTCTTCTTTGCCCCCTAAGTTTCTTGAGGAGAAAAGTTCCATAGGTCTTAGGGAAAAGTGAACTGCTAAGGGAGAGGATTAGGTGAAGAAAGCAATTTTTCTCCTAATTTTCTTTTCACAGTAGAGATGGTGATGAAAATGAGAGCAGTGGTGGTAAATAACTAAACATATGGACTCAAAAGGATATAATTAATTTACTTGTATATTCATTCAGCAAATTATGAATTACTATATCTCTTTTTGAAGAATAGTTGACTTGAAATATTGCATTAGTTTCTGGTGATTCAGATTTTTTCAGTTTTTTTTTCACTTATCAGTTCAGTTCAGTCGCTCAATCGTGTCCGACTATTTGCGACCCCATGAATCACAGCACGCCAGGCCTCCCTGTCCATCACCAACTCCCGGAGTTCACCCAAACTCATGTCCATTGAGTCGGTGATGCCATCCAGCCATCTCATTCTCTGTCGTCCCTTTCTCCTCCTGCCCCCAATCCCTCCTAGCATCAGAGTCTTTTCCAGTGAGTCAACTCGTCGCATGAGGTGGCCAAAGTATTGGCGTCTCAGCTTTAGCATCAGTCCTTCCAATGAACACCCAGGACTGATCTCCTTTAGAATGGACTGGTTGGATCTCCTTGCATAGGTTATTACAAAATATTGAGTATGGCTCCCTGTGCTAAATAGTAGGTACTTGTTCATTATCTATTTTGTATATAGAAGTGTGTAAATGTTAATCTCAAACTTCTAATTTATCCCTCCCCCCACTTTCCCATTTGGTAACCATAAGTTTGTTTTCTATGTCTGTGGGTCTATTTCTGTTTTCCATGTAAATCTGTTTTGTATCATTTTTTTTTTAGATTCCACAGATAAGTGATATTATATGATCTTCCTCTGACTTACTTCACTTGAGCATGACAATATCTAGGTCCATGCATGCTGTTGCAAATGGCATTATTATTTTTTATGGCTGAGTAATATTCTATTGTATATATAAACATACCACATCTACCTTATCCATTCCACTGTTGATGGACATTTAGGTTGCTTCCATGTCACAGCTGTTTTAAGTAGTGCTACAAGGAACACTGGGGAGCGTGTATCTTTTCAAATTATAGTTTTGTCCAGACATATGCCCAGGAGGGAGTGGGATTGCTGGATCATTTGTTAGCTTTATTTTTAGTTTTCTAAGGAATCTCCACACTCCTCTCCATAGCACTTCCCTGGTGGCTTAGTGATAAAGAATCTGCCTGCAACGCAGGAGACGGGTTTGATCCCTGGGTCGGGAAGATGCCCTTTAGGAGGGTGTGGAAACCCACTCCAGTATTCTTACCTGGGAAACCTCATGGACAGAGGAACCTGATGGGCTACAGTCCATGGGAGTCATAAAGAGTCAGACATGACTGAAGTGACTGAGCACACACTGTTCTCCATAGTGGCTGTCCCATAAAATCGCTTTTTTTCATTGTGCCACACAGCATGCAAGATCTTAATTCCCTAACCAGTGGTGGAATCCATGTCCCCCGAAGTGGAAGAGTCCTAACCACTGGACTTCCAGGGAATTCCCTGTCGCCTAATATCTTAAACAGAACCTCCCCCTGCTGTTTAATGATGATTTCTCATCACAAATAACAGTCTCCCAAGTGAGGCATTCAAGCCAATGGCTGGATAGCAATAAAATCACTTATCAGAAATGACACAAATCAGGAATGTGTAACTTCAGTAAGAAAGCGGTACCTTAGTGAGCAATAAGCGCATCTTTCTGCTGTGTCAGCTTTCTCTTAAAACTGTGAGGTTGATGCACATGTATTTGAATAAAGTAGAGCATGTAAGAATACAAAACTGAAATTCTCCAAAGCAATAGTTCTCAAAGTGTTCCTGGACTGGCAGCTTAAATATCAACCAAGATCTGACCAGAAACATAGATTCCCAGCCCAGCACAAGACTGCTGAATCAGGAACTCTGGGGGTGGACCCAGCAACCTGTGTCCACCCTGTGTAACAAGCTCTCTGGGAGGTCCTGGTCCTGATGTACCTGCTATAAAGCTGTCAGATGCTGCTAAGAGTCTTTAAACTAAGTTGAAAGAAAGTGAAAGTCGCTCAGTCATGTCCAACTCTTTGCAACCCCATGAATTCTACTGTCCATGGAATTCTCCAGGCCAGTATACTAGAGTGGGTAGACTTTCCCTTCTCCAGGGGATCTTTTCAACCTAGGGATCAAACTCAGGTCTCCTACATTGCAGGCAGATTCTTTACCAGCTGAGCCACAAAGGAAGCCCCAAAATACTGGAGTGGGTAGCCTATCCCTTCTCCAGGGGATCTTCCTGATGCAGGAATCAAACTGGGATCTCTAGCATTGCAGCCAGATTCTTTACCAGCTGATCTACCAGGGAAGCCCTAAGAAGCTGAAGCAGGGTGCAAAACTCAAATGGAGCAGGAAGTGAAATATCCAAGGGTGGATGAAGAAAGAAAAGGCTTAATTCCTCATGCTGTAACAGGGAAAGTTTTCATAATTATTTGGAAGCATGGAACATGTCAAAAGGGGCTTCCCTGATAGCTCAGTTGGTAAAGAGTTTGCCTGCCATGAGGGAGACCTGGGTTCGATCCCTGGGTTGGAAAGATCCCCTGAAGAAGGGAAAGGCTACCCACTCCAGTATTCTGGCCTGGAGAATTCCATGGACAGCCCATAAGGTCGCAAAGAGTCAGACATGACTGAACGACTTTCACTTTCACATCTCAAGAAAGTCACTTTGATTACCAAAGACTGTTGTAAATTTTATATTTTATATGACTTTAAAATTAATGTGATACCAAAAACTCTGGTAATGCCTGAATGAGGACAGAGAAAGTAGTAATCTTCAAGGGCAGTTTCTTTTCCGCATCTCTCCTTAATTCCCAGTTCAGAGATCATCCAAAGCACTTTGATCTAAAGTGTTGTTCCTGCATGCTTAAGTCATTGCTTCAGTCATGTTTGATTTTTGTGATCCTATGGACTGTAGTTCACCAGGAGCCTCTGTCCACGGGATTCTCCAGGCAAGAATACTGGAGTGGGTTGCCATGCCCTCCTCCAGGTTATCTTCCTGACCCAGGTATTGAACTTGTGTTTCTTATGTCTCCTGCATTAGGACGAGGGTTCTTTACCACTAGTGCCATCTGGGAAGCCCCTAAAGTGTCCCAATCTTATTAATAAGGAGAGAGAAATTGAAGGAAATTACTTAGCAAAGATCTAAGAGCTAAGATTTCCACATTCTTTATTCAGTTGTTACCTATGTCTAACGGTATTCTCATTTTTATTGTCCTGTAAACATTGTAAATAATCAAATCACAAACTTGTTGGCTATGGAAACACAAGTGATAAATAGAAATTTTCCTAAAATTTTAATACAAATTTTGATAACTACCAACCTCCCACAAACTCCAGTCAAAAGCCAAAAAGAGCAGGCTAACCTCTCTGGAGTTGTACTTAAAAAGCAAGGTCATGATATCAGCCGTTTTGAACAAAATGCCCTCTCTTTACATGAGTCCACGTAGCCTTGAAGTCACACCCAGGACGGACACACAGGATCAGCCACAGGGACTGCAAAGTCAGAAGGTGGTCAGCAGTGACTGCCTGGGTAAATTAGGACTTTTGAAAGCATCCATCCTAAAACTGTTGTGAGGTTCTCTGAGGCATCTCTCCCCCCAAGCTTGTTTCCTTTGTTAGAAAACTTTTGTGAGGACAACTTTCCATGACTTTTAAGTTATATCCTGGTCTATTAATATGGCTCCTTACCCTACCATGTTCGCATCTAAGAACACTCCACTAAATAGATGCCCATTCAATACCAACTAGCGCTAATACCTCTAATTCAACAGGTGCTAATGTGGAAATAATGGTGGCCATATATGGAACAGCTGGTGCTGCACCTACATTGTTTTCTCTTTTTTTTCTCTCTCTCTCTTAATGTGACTATAAACAGATCTGTGCTATGTATAGATTCCCATCTAATCAGATGGGGTCTGTATAAAACTGTTCTTTGGGGCATCGATAAACATTCACTCACAATCATGGATTACACATGTTTTCACTTCACTTTTTCTAATTCCCATTCACTGTTTTCTATCAAATAAATCTTGAAAATGATGGCATAGATGGCTGAAGAGTGAAAAATCCAGTATGCTTGGATGCTGATTTCACTGAATTAACAGTGACCAGTTCTGCTCTACAGTTCGGTTAGCTTACTCTTGTCCAAAAAGGATTCCATAAGGACCCTGAAATACAATTTTGTCTTCAATTCCATCCGCCAAACTCTTATTGCTCTTCTACTATCGGCAATATTATATTGCTTTACGTCTTTACTAACATTGCATCTAACAGTTCCTCACTGGGGTTGTTAGAAGGGCAATGAGTTTAGCCCCTTAACAGGACTTACTTGAGAAATTATTGGAGAACTGCAGACTTAACTGAGAAAATTAATACAAGGAATTCTTTCTTGTGTGGCATCTGAGAAATGAAAGCCTGCTGCTGACCTGTGTATTCTGTCAGTTAGCACTTTCTGTCACACATAAGGCAGGATGAGATTGTAAGCTATCCTAAGAATTTGACGTCTTCCCATTTAAGAGGGGAAAAAGATAACATCACGCCCTGGTTCGAACAGTTGTTTCTTCCCATTGACTGAAATAATTAGGCATTCTGGCATCTTACCATCTAAATTGTCAAGACAACTTGATCAGACCAGTAGACTTAGAAAACCAATGTCACTTGCTGAAAATAATTTATTTTTCATCATTAATACAGGTAAATTTTTAATTGAAACATATTTGACATATAATATTGGGTAAATTTAAGGTACATAATACATTAATTTGATACATTTGTAAATTGTAATGTGGTTTCCATTGTGGCAAATGATTTCTAGTCTCTTGGCAAGTTTAACATTTATATAGTTCCCTATATTCACCATAATATGCATTAGATCTCTAGGACTTTTTATTCATTTCAAGTTTGTACCCTAAACATCATCTTTCCCATCCCCCCACCTTCCATCCCTTGGTAACTACCATTATAGTCTCTTTTTTATGGGTTTGACGTTTTTTAGATTTCATGTGTAAGTGATATTGTATAGCATTTGTCTGAATTATCTTAGCATAATAAACTCAAGGTCAATCTATGTTGTCACAAATGTCAGGATTTCCTTCTTCCTAATGGCTGAATACTATCTAAGAGTGTGTGTGTGTGTGTGTGTGTGTGTGTGTGTGTGTGTGTGCATGTGTGTGTGTGTGTGCTACAACTTCTTTACCCCTTCATCCATTGGTGGGCACCTGAGATTGTTTCCATATCTTGGCTATTGTAAATAATGCTGTAGTAAACATGGGAGTACTATCTCTTTGACATAGTATTCAAAATAATTTAAATACCTGATAATTTCTCATCCAAAGGGAATAAATATATTTTAATACAATTGAATTATAAGAATATAAAGTGAAAATTTAACAGTAACCAAAATTCCAAAATGGAAGATTAGATTAAAAAAATAGTCCACCGTGAAACAGAATACTATACATTTTTACTTTAATCATTATAACATATGTGACATGGAAAGAGATTTGTGCTATATCTAAATAAAAAAAGATTACACTAAATATTTCAATATGATTCAATATTTCTCTGAAATATATGTGTGGTATATTTATACATGTTCTCTAAAATGTTAGAAGAGGTCAGTGAGGATGTTAGAATTACACTTTTGAGTTCATATTTTCTTTTTATTCACTTCACTTTTGTAGTATTTCTTCACTGATGATGTATTGCTTTGTGACAATAATAAAGTGCTAGTTGCTCAGTCGTGTCCGACTCTTTGCAACACCGTGGACTATAGCTCACCAGGCTCCTCCATCCATGGGATTCTCCAGGCAAGAATCCTGGAGGGGGTTGCCATTCTCTTCTCCAGGAGATCTTCCCGACCCAGGGATCTAAACCAGTCTCCCACACTGCAGTCGGATTCTTTACCATCTGAGCCACCAAGGAAGCCCGACAAGACTAAAGCAGTACCTATTAGTTTTACATTTTTAATGAGGTGTATTTCTTAGGACACAATTGCAGAAAAGCCTAAAGTTTTGCCAAAGCCAAAGAAAATATCATCAAGAGTGACCTCTAAGTGGGCCTATCATTTCTTAGGAAGCAAGCTTCATGCATGAGAAAACTCCACGTACACTGAGCAGAGTTCACTGTGTATGTCCTTCCAAAGTTTACAGCTTCCCGCTTGGCATTAAAGAGACCACTGTCATTTTCAGGATGTGTTTCTCCTTGTTTCCAGCTCTTTTCAGACAGATGTCAGAGTATCTCTATTTGCTAATAGAGTTAAGCCCTAAACGTTTGTTACTGAGTTGGTGGGTTGATCTCAGAGTGCATATTCCCGTGAAAACCACGACCCACCCTTGTTCTGTTCCAAGATCCATAAACCATACACTTGGAGATAATCATTGTTCTAATGCGTGAACAATTGATTGAAGCTTAGTCAACATATGGAATGTGTAATGAGGTTTCAGAGAATTGGCATGGAAATACAGAGATGAGGGACTTCTCTCCTGCCTTTTCCTCTCCTAATTTTCTCTCCCTGTTTTAGTAAGCATGTTGACAGCGGTCTCTTGGGCCCTGGAAGGAACCTCATCAAACAATACAGAGCAGGGGCTGGGCAGGGCACAGTGAAAGGAAGGGGCTTGATGGAAGGGTGGCATCAGAGAAGAGCTCCCAAGGCCAAGGGCAGGGCTCTGAAGATCAGAGAGAAGCTCTAAGAGCTGGCTTTCCAAAGATGTTTTGATTCTGAACCAAAACCTGGGAAGGATTCTCATTGTTAACTGGGCCACTTAGGTGACTTGAAGGCTTAGCTTCTTGAGGCTTACCACCAAGTGAACAGCAGCCGTCATCCAGGCACCCTCCTCTTGCTCCCCCAACCTAAACCCTTTCAGTTGTCTTAAGACTTCACTGCTCACAAAACAGCTCCGACAGGAACAATGACAACGGTAACAATGCCTAATTACACTTCCCTACAGGCCTATGAATTGTAGAGCATTTTATAGACATAAGTTCATTTGTCCTAGAAATTCACAGACATTATGTAAGTTTCCTGATTGTCATTATTACTTTGGGGAAAGACAAAGTTACGGGTATGTGAGACATAAATCTTGTTCCAATCCTTTGTGTCTTCAATGATTCATTTTCATGGCAAACCATCTCCAGACTTTTCTTGGCATCTTATCCGAGGCTGTGTGACTCTGCAGAGCAGGCTGGAGCAGGGGAGGGAAAAAAGACACTGTGGATGTTTTGATGATGCTTCTGGGGCTGGAAGTGAGAAAATGGAAAATCAGATGGAGTAGGAGGAGAAAGAGGACCGAGAACTGTCCAGGAAGTAAGCCTCTCTCCCTTCGCATGGGACACGCTTCTACAAATCAAAGACTTAATAGAAGGACCAGAGGAAGAGGGAAGATAGAAGAGGTCACTTGACCACCTGGCTAATGGACCACTGTCCAGGTGACCTTTTAGTATATAAAAGAATACGAAATTTCTGTATAGAATGGAATGTCTTTGTGGTGCTAAGTCATTACAAGACACCTTATACCCCATTTCTTCTCCTTTTTTATGTTGCTCTGCTGGGTTTTCATTGCAGTGGGTCAGCGTTTTCTACTTGTGGCTCATGGGGGCTTCTCTTGTTGTGGAGCCCAGGTTTAGTCGCCCTGAGATATATGGGATCTTCCTTCCTGGACCAGGGATCAAACCCACACCCCCTGCATTGGAAGGTGGATTCTTAACCACTGGACCACCAGGGAAGTACCAGCTTGCAATCCATTTGGCAAACATCTCCTTGGAGTTGGCCAGAAATATTTCCTTACCCTATGGAGTGCTGTCACTGCTGAAGGAAGGATTCTAGATTCTGCAGTGTGTTTAAAGTGCCAGTTTCTTTTTATTTTTTAATTTTATCATTAGTTATATTATTGAAGTATAGTTGCTATACAAATATGTTACAGGTATACAATATGGTGATTCACAATTTTTAAAGGTTATACTCCATTTATAGGCATTATAAAATATTGGCTAGATCCTCTTTTCAATCTTTCTGGATTTGTGTTGGCTGCTTTCACAAATTTGCTCTTACTATTTAGTGATTCTCATTATTACGATAATTTTTGCAGCATGTAGAGATCAATATTTGCTTTAAGCAATGATGCTCCAAACAATCTATGTGCATGGTGGTATTTGGGTACATGTGGAACTGGGAGGTCCTTCAGAAAACTCAATAAAGACAATTAGGGTATTTTTTATGGTGTACAACGAAGATGAAAAACAAAGTAAAATATACAGATTGGCATGTTGCCTTGAATTTCTACTTCTTTGTGCTTGTTACAGTAAACATAGAGTGCTAAAAACAGGTGTACCACTTCGGTTACATTTGAAATATGTGAAGGCAAAATCATCTGAATCATCTCAGACCAGTTTTTCAAGGTATAATCAGAAAAATTGCCCGAAGTGTTTATAAATAACACCTCGTCCCCATCTCAAACTTTCTGACTCAGAATCTCTGACGGTGGTTCCCCAAATCTGTACTATTAACAAACACCTTGAGTAAATTTAAGATATGCCAAAACTTGAGCAGTACTGACTGTGAAGGTGTAGCAAAATTTGAAAAGTAATGTTCCTGACCATCATTACCAAGAATTTATAGCAGAGACACCCAAGTCCCTACTATTCATTTTACAGATCTTTCCTGTTTATATCATGAAATTTTTGTTGACTATTGCAGGCATTCCAATAGATACTTCTGTGTTTCTTTTTTTTTTTGCTTGAAATCTCAAATATGTAAAGATATGTCCTTTGGAAACCTACAATAGAACTCTCTTATTCTTTACATTTTTAACATTAAATCATTGCAAACACACAGAAAATTATGGATAAGAATGTATTAAACATTTCTATACAAACCTAGGCAAATGTGTACCTATTAAATTATATTTTGTTACTAAGTGAAATTAAAAACTAAAATCCTGTGCAAGACACCCTTAATAATATGCAGTGGAACTTAAAGTTTCACAAGAGTTGATGTAAACTGTGTGTGTGATATGTAATAGAACATGAATAAAGAATCACTTTATCAAGAATTCTCTGACAAGTTTGAAACTTTTAACTTTCTTACTTAAAAGACCAGCCAGTTAGACACATAGGTGAAAAGAAAGCTGAATATAAGTGCACTCATTTACAGTTGATAGTATTATATATTTCCTAACTTTATGGCTAATGAAAAAGAGGTAATTGGGAAGGAAAGGAAGAAGAGAAGAAAGAAATAAAAGTATAGTGGGAGGGCGTTCAATCTGGAATTTTCGATGACTAAGTATTAGTCCAATATGTAGTATTAGACTTAGTATTGACTAAGTATTTGATTAATAATAATAATCAAAGCACAAGCTACCCACAGTTTTCTTTCTTTGAATGCCCCCTGTGCCCCTGCAAACCTGGTAATGGTCATCTCCATGCATTTCCAAACTTGGCACCTCATACTATCTCAATTCTTTTCTATTTTCCTGAACACATGCACCCCAAATAAATGACATTATTTTATTCTTTCTCCTAAGTCGTATTCCACTGTGTATTTATGACACGCATTGCATCCTCCTTATCCACTCCTCTGCCAGTGTACACTAAGGCTGCTCCCACACCTTGGCTATTATAAACAGTGAACGCTGGGCTGCATGTATCTGTTTGAATTAAAGATTATTATATTAAATGAAGAAAGTCAGAGAAAAACAAACGATAACACTTTGCATAGAATCTAAAATATGATAAAAATGAGCTTATTTTCAAAACAAAGATAGACTCACAGACATAGAAAACAAGTGTATGGTTAAAGGAGATAGAAGATGCACACGGGATAAATTAGGTATTTGGAATTAACAGATACACTACTATATACAAGGAGAAGGCAATGGCAACCCACTCCAGTACTCTTGCCTGGAAAATCCCATGGACAGAGGAGCCTGGTGGGCTGCAGTCCATGGGATCGTGAAGAGTCAGACATGACTGAAGTGACTTAGCAGCAGCAGCAGCAACTATATATAAAATAGATAAACCACAAGGACCTTCTTTAAGGCACAGGGAACTATATTCAGTATCTTGTAATAAACTATAAAGAAAAAGAAAAAGAATATATATATAAATATACATAAAACTGAGTGACTTTACACCAGAAACTACTACAAAGTTTTAAATTAACTACACTTCAATTAAAAAAAATTCTTCCCCCAAGGAAAAAAACAAACAAATAAATAAAAGTGACATGATAATATCCTGCTATACTCTGACTTGGAGTGTACCGGCTTGCTGTCTTAGTTAGCATGGCTCAGGGCAGTGTCTCCTACCTTCAGAGACACTGGTCATCATTTCCACAGGGCTCCCTTGGGTCCTCAACAGTTACAAAGGTGGAGGCATCCTGATTACCTACTAGTTATCAGTTTGCGCAAAAGTGGTGACTCAGACGGTAAAGAATCTGCCTGCAATGCGGGAAACCCAGGTTTGATCTCTGGGTTGGGAAGATCCCCTGGAGAAAGGAACAGCTGCGCACTCCAGTATTCTGGCCTAGAGAATCCCATGGACAGAGCGGCTACAGTCCATGGGGTCGCCAAGAGTTGGACATGACTGAGCAACTAACACTTCACTTTGGGCAGGGCAGGTAGGGCAGTGCCTGGTGAGATATTTTGAAGTATTAGCATGATAGAATGCTAAAGCCAGATGGTGGCTGAAAACAAAGGACTTAGCCAACATCTGACACCCAAAATATTTTACTGATATATTTATAAAGCACCTTCTACATGTGAGGCCTTGTAATGTTTATTCTACGCAGTGTTAGAAATTCAACTCATAGCCTGGTCACATATAACACCCTAAAATTAAAGGCCAGAAAATGAGGGCTCAGATGAGCTGGAGCATGTGTGCGTATTTACAAAGGGGATGAGTGGAGATTCTGGGAATCAAATCCAAATCTTCTTCTCACAAAAGGTTTTAAACTACCCTTAATATCTTTCTATTTTTCATAGAAAATATATGGCACTTATAGGCACACCAGTTGCCATTTTCCTTAACAATCAGTCTAAAATATTTGCTCAAATTAGGTCACCCCTCTAATTGTTTGGCTAGTCTGCTATGGCATATCCATAGCACCTTCTTCTTTTCTACTATGTCCATTAATTATTTCATCAGATTTTGATCAAGCCCTTATCACATGCCATACTGTCCTGAGGGTCCACCTAGTTTGATCCACCTAGTTAATGAATATAAATTTTCATGAAAGCTCCGTATCTATCACCCATTTTCATCAAAAAATATAGACTGACTGTAACTACTCTGCTGCAAACTGTGGGTCATAGCTTCCTATTAGAGATATCAAAGGTCTGTATAATCAAAGCTATGGTTTTTCCAATAGTCACGTATGGATGGGAGAGTTGGACCATAAAGAAAGCTGAGCACCAAAGAATTCATGCTTTTGAACTGTGGTGTTGGAGAAGACTCTTGAGAGTCCCTTGGACTACAAGGAGATCCAACCAGTCCATCCTAAAGGAAATCAGTCCTGAATATTCATTGGAAGGACTGATGCTGAAGCTGAGGCTCCAGTACTTTGGCCACCTGATGGGAAGAACTGACTCATTAGAAAAGATCCTGATGCTGGGAAAGACTGAAGGCAGGAGGAAAAGGGAATGACAGAGGATGAGATGGTTGGATGGCATCACTAACTCAATGGACATGAGTTTGAGCAAGCTCCGGCAGTTGGTGATGGACAGGGAGGCCTGACGTGCTGCAGTCCATGGGGTCGCAAGGGCCCGGACTTGACTGAGCGACTGAACTGAAATGAGAGATATTAGTGTTGTGGTTTGTAACTAGTGTTTCTGTTCAAAGTGAAATAGAATACAACAGAAAACAGGTGTGCATTGCTGGTAGCAAAGTAAACATTACATTGACAACTTTTGCATTTGATTTGCAATGTAAAATCTATTACACACTGTGGGGTCTCAGCAAAAGTAGCTTGAAAAACACTTCCCTGGTGTAAAGGATCCTGAGAACAGAGTTATATCTTTTCTTTTTCTGCCTCCAATTGAGCAAATGGCAGCCGCTCCTTTCGTTGGGAATACCTCTAATTGGGAGAGAAATTTCATAGCTTGTTGATTCTGAATACCGACTTTGAGAATTGCAAATGATGTTCTGATGTTCTTAATGTGACTGTCTACTCCTCCATTTATCAATGCATTATCGGACAATGGGCTGTCTGAATAGCATCATACAGTGACTTTTTGTAATGGAAAAAAAAATCATTAGTAATGCACTCATTTATTCCTTTCCAAAACACTTTTCATCATGTGGACATGGTCTTAGCACCTTGAATGTTAATTATCCACTTAGATGATACTGGATATTCCTGGGGGAAAAATATATTTGATGAGTAAGTCTCAGGGAAAAAAATGTTGAGAAACTTATCTTTTCAGTGTGATTTATGCAAGGCCAATTATAGAAGGTCACATGAGATAGAAAACTACAGAAGTATTGCTCTATTTCATGATTATAACCAATTTTCATGAGTCTATGCCTATAGTTGATCAAGTTATTTGTCAAAATAAATCTGTAGAATGGCAGTTGCCAGGGGGTGGGGGGTTGGAGAAAAGGGGAGATGCTGGTCAAAAGTTACAAATTTCTATAAAACAAGTAAATATCTAGTAAACTATAAAACAAGTAAATATCTAATCCACAGCATGGTGACTATAATTAGCAATACTGTATTATATCCTTAAAAGTTGTTAAGAGAGTAGATCTGAAAAGTTAATACAATAATAAAGGCAATTATGTGATAGGAAGGAGGTCTTAACTAATCTTACTTTAGTAATAATTTTGTAATGCATATATTAAATCATCACATTGCATACCTTTAACTTCCCCAAGAGAACTTTTTAAATCAACAGGTACAAGATAGGCAAAAACAAATACATCTCTGAACCACATCATAATTTGGTGACACAGAAATAAGAACATGATATTAAACATGAACTCTGTACCCATCTTCCACAGTGCCTATCCAAGGGGTTTTACTGTCAAACTTGTATGTATGTCAAGTGGAAACTGGCTTTGAAGTCAGAAAAACTCTGGATTGAATGGTGTTGGGGGTAGGATGGGAGAAGGTTTTGTAAATAATACAGGAAACCATAGTTTCTAGAGGAAATTAGTGATAGAAATTGGGCCATCACCAACCCCCAGGGTTAAAACAGAACATTAAATATTAGATAAGGGATAAAAACTCACCTCTCCTCCAGGTAATAAGACAACCTCTTACTCTGCTGGATAGGTTAAAAATTAACTTTGTTTTTGCCTGCTTTTAGTTGTAAATTGCCTTGGCCCAGAATGGAATCAAATGGCATAGATGAAAAAATACCAAATATTCATTTGAAACTACTTATCTTTCCACTAGGGCTTCCCAGTTGGCACTAGTGGTAAAGAACCCACCTGCCAATGCAGGAGACATAAAAGATGCAGGTTCGATCCCTGGGTTGAGAAGATCCCCTGGAGGAGGGCATGGCAACCCACTCCACGATTCCTGCCTGGAGAACTGCATGGACAGAGTCCTGGTGGGCGCAGTACATGGGGTCCCAGAGTTGACCATGCCTGGGTGACTTCAGCACACACACACCTCCCTCCTATAGAGAGAGCCTGGATGTTTGTAAATGTTTTCTTTTGCCTCACCACTCATTTTTCTTGAGAAATATCTGCAAGGCTCAACCTAGAATTACCCTTGGGTTACAAACTGTGGGATTTCAACCTGTGATTAGAAAGAAAAACCTGGCCTTTGAGTTACATGGACTGAGCCCTTTCTGGCAGGATGCTTACTTGCAAACCAAATTTGGAATTAAAATTAGATTAATTTCAAAAATACTACGGAAAGTACAATGATTTGCTCTGAATCCTTGTAAGATTACATACCTTAAGTTTCCTCCACAAATGCAGAATTTCATCCATTTGGAAATAAATGGACAGCTATTTCCAAAAGGCCCAAACATGCCCTGGCTGGTGCCTCCCCATCTATTCTCTGATTGAAACACAAGGAAAACCCAGAGGAGGAAAGCAGAGAAAAATATCTCACATTCAAGAGGCACCCTCCCTCTGTTTACTCAATACTCTTTCATCCAATGTATTGAAATATTTGTTTCACATCCTATCTAATCTTTCATTATGTAAAAGAGACTTGGAAGAGAATAAAGATGTATCAGTATCAACTAAAATTTTCCAATACCCAGGCATTTCTGTTCATGAGCTTATGACTCACTCAAGTCATCTTCCACATGGTGACTATGGGAGGAACTCTTGCTGTAACTTATTGTCCTTTTGCCTAGTCAACTGGTCCCACATTCATTGACTTCCAAAGGGTGTCACAAAGGAAATCTGATCTCTTCCATCTCCAAGACATTATAAAGCACACATTACATATATATATAGAGAGAGAGAGACATGCTATGCTGTGCTGTCACTTCAGTTGTGTCTGTCTCTTTGCGACCCTGTGGACTGTAGCCTGACAGGTCCCTCTGACCATGGGATTCTCCAACCAACAATATTGGAGTGAGTTGCCAGGCCCTCCTCCAGGGGATCTTCCCAACTCCAGGATCAAACCCACGGCTCCTTGTGGCTCCTTCATTGCAGGTGGATTCTTTTCCACTGAGCCACCAGGATAGTCCATATACGGACATACATATATACAGATGAATGGATAAACTGAAATGCAAATTCTAACACTAAAATTCATTTTGCTGTAGGGAAAATGTTCTTCCTTAATCAAAAGTCCTGCTGATTATTTTCTCCCCTGAAGTATAGACATTTTCAACAATGGAAAAACATGTAGTTCAGTTCAGTCACTCAGTCATGTCCAACTCTTTGCAACTCCATGGACTGCAGCACGCCAGGCCTCCCTGGAGCTTGCTCAGACTCATGTCCATCGAGTTGGTGATGCCATCCAACCATCTCATCCTCTGTCATTCCCTTCTGCTTCTGCCTTCAGTCTTTCCCAGCATCAGGGTCTTTTCCAGTGAGTCGGTACTCCACATTAGTTGGCCAAAGTACTGGAGCTTCAGTTTCAGCATCAGTCCTTCCAATGAATATTCAGGACTGATCTCCTTTAGGATGGACAGGTTGGATCTCCTTGCAGTCCAAGGGACTCTCAAGACTCTTCTCCAACACCACAGTTCAAAAGCATCAATTCTTCGGCACCCAGCTTTCTTTATGGTCCAACTCTCACATCCATACATGACCACTGGAAAAACCATAGCTTTGATTATATGGACCTTTGTCGGTAATGTAATATCTCTGCTTTTTAATATGCTGCCTAGGTTTGTCATAGCTTTTCTTTCAAGAAGCAAAGGTCTTTTAATTTCTGTCTAACCATTCACTTAAAATCGTGCTCTGTGACTCCTTGCTTAAAAAAGGTCCTGCTCTCAGTGCCATCTCTTCCAAATCAGCCTCAGATATCTGGATAATTCCCACCAAAATTTGGTCTCAGAGTTGCAACACACCAGGTGAACAACCCCTGATCTTTCAAGGGCCTTCCCCCAGGTTCACTTTGTCCTCTGATGAGTTAATATGTGAAACAGGGCTGTGCATGTTTGGGTAATTTACTTATTAAAGACATTAAAAGCTTCTGGCTCTTTGACATCCAAAGAAAGAGCAAAGCCATCAAGTGACTCCTGACCCTAGCTTATCAGATTATGGATGTCACCTTGTCAAGGCCTCATCACTAACTATATAAGAAGGCCACGTTTTATAGGTGTTTACAACAGTTTAAGGTTTGTGCTGCCAATCTGTGTCAAGCCAAGGACATGGAGGGCAACCAGCCAGGTTAGTGGGGCCAAGCCCAGGAAGAAAGGCACTGGACAGAAATCCTTATCTAATTAAATATCATATTTTAAAATATTTTTTAATCAAAGTAAAGCAGGGGAGAGCAGTCTTCTTTGGTAGCTTTACAGGTTTACCAGTAGTTTGGTGGCAATGGCTTCAAATACTTAAATACTATAGAGATGTCAGCTAGTCAGCCTGAACTCCACGAATACCTGGAAAATATGACCCCAATATTTTGCTAAATCAACAATTTATTTTTTTTTAACCATAGTTTTCTAGGTGAAAAGACTGTCATCTTGTTCCAGGGACAAACCTATGCAAGTTGTCTGAGTAGTTTTGTACATGAGTTAATACAGTGCTCACGGCATTAGTATTTCCTGGGTTTTGCATCTGGGGGGGGTGTGCGCATGCGTGCATGCCACGTGCACCCTGGTTTTATCTAAATTGCCGGCAATAGCAATTCAGTATCCCCCATATAATTGCTTTCTGTCCGGAGTCAGTGAGTCTGGATTTAACACTGAAAGAAGAAAACAAATTCTTTTGGTAGCTTCAGAAATCAGCAGATCTGAAGTGCATTTGAATACTCCTTTTGATGAAAAGGGATGCTGTGTAGCTGAAATGTCTAATGTCCCATGCTGGTGTTTTTATCTGGTACTTCAAAAGAGGTTCTGAGAGCATCTGCATGAATTTCACATGCCTGAATGACTGGAAAGCACCTGTTCTGTGGGAGGCTAATTCTCTTGACCATTCAATTTAATCTTTCCTAGTTTCAATTTTAAAAGAGCTATCACTTGCTAACAAGATCTTTTGTATGAATGGTCTCTCCCTAAGGTCAAATCTTCAGAATGATATACAGCTAAATTCCACATTTAGACACAAAATGTAAACTATCAAATAATTTGAATTTTTACTCATTTTGCAGCCTTATAAGAGTAAATGCAAAAGTAAATGATTTGGTATTACGAGTTTGGTTTTATGTCCGTACACACAATAGCAAAGTCATTCAAGCTATTTCTCAGATGCTTAATGAAAAAATTGGCGTCTTTATTCGCCATAATTCCTCTAAGCCTTCTCAAGAGGCTTTCTCTCCTCTGCATACTCTCCTCCCACACACACCCACAACTCTGGCACATAGGAAGAGAGAAAAGTTACCTTGCCAAGTTTCAGAGTGAGAGTCTTTGCCAGTTGAAGTCATTGCTTTCTGGTAACTAACTTTCTCTCGGATAAATGCTTAGTCTTTTGGGGTTTCTGCCCCTCTTCCCTGCTCCCTGCTGGGATGGTATCTGTGTGTGAGGAGGTTCTCTGTGTCCTCAGGGCAGTAGGAAGACGTGGTGGGGGAGGCTCAGATTCACACAGGGACTGTGGATACATCCAGTGTACACATGAGGACTGGCAGCTCTGGCCCCATGCCGAGACAAATAGTCCATTCTCACTTATTCGTCTGCCGTGCCTCTGGTCTCAGAGGGTTCGTGCACCATTGCATCTTTATCCTAACTCTGGACCTCTGTAAGTTCACGGCCCAACCCAATACATCCATATCACCTCATGGAGGATTGTGGGAAATTCTGAGACCCAGAGACCTCATGCTGAGCATGGACATAGTGCATACCCAGGACATCTTTCAAACTCAGATGCTATCCTGTGGCTCCAGCATCAGGAGGGTCTTTCTAAGGGGAGTGAAACCATGCCAGGGACGTTGTCTAGGCCCCTGCCCTTGACTCCCCTAAATCTCTGGTCATTTCTGACACATCTCCAGATCTGCGTGAACCGCTCTGTTCCCTCACTATTGGTTGACCTGAATTTTAGCTATGCGCTTGAGTTCCACACATAGTATTTACATTTTCCACTTCCCTTTACATCTAGATGGTCAAATGACCAAGTTCTAGCTAATGAAGCATTGGTCAAATTGGGGAAAGTATCCTTAAAGTTATGGAGTACGGGCTTCTTTATCCTCTTTTGTCTTTACTGACTGGGATGCAGATGAGGTGGATAGAGATACAGCATCTTTGTTGGACTATAAGGCAAACTTGCAATGGGGATCATGGTAGAATATAAAGAAATCTGGAGCCTGGGTCGCTTACACTGTGGAGGTCCCTTACACTATCCTTGAACTGCCCTTTTCCAGGCAACTGAACAGGAGGAAAATACATTTCTGTCTTATTTCAACCACTGTTACTCAGAATCAAGCCTAATGCTTACACAGCCCAATCTCCTCCTTCCTCTCTCACACATTCTATCTGAGCTAAAGGGAGGTTTCTTCTCCTTCTTATCTGATTTGCAAAAGCTACCCTTCTTGAGGAATGCTAAGCCTCATGGCTCAGCCTTTTTGATGGAAGTGGAGGTATTTCTCTGGAAGAAATAGGTGAGCTCGCTTCCAAGCTTGACTTCAAATAGATTGCTGCTGCTGCTGCTAAGTCGCTTCAGTCGTGTCTGACTCTGTGTGACCCCACAGCAGCCCACCAGGCTCCCCTGTCCCTGGGATTCTCCAGGCAAGAATGGGTTGCCATTTCCTTCTCCAATGTGTGAAAGTGAAAAGTGAAAGTGAAGTCGCTCAGTCGTGTCCGACCCTTAGCGACCCCACGGACTGCAGCCTACCAGGCTCCTCCATCCATAGGATTTTCTAGGCAAGAGTACTGGAGTGGCTTGCCATTGCCTTCTCCGTCAAATAGATTAACAAGAATTTAAAGGAATTTTTATTTTATTTTTTCCAATGACAGCTGCAGATGCAACAAAATCCAGTGTCTGATGTTAAAAGCTGAATCTTGTCCTTCTTTCTTGTATCAGTCCCATTAGAATAATCATAATTTTCCTTGAGGCAAGTGAGTCCTTTGGACAGAAAGTTGGTGGTGGGAAGGTAAGTGGGAAATAACGCACTAAGGAAGAGGGAAAAGGGCTCAATTTAAGAAATATCATCACATGCACACATACTCATATGCATGTGTAGATAGATATGTATCTTATATAATGAAGTAATTTCTGCCCCACCAACCTGTAGACACAAAGAAAGTAATATTAACTTCGAGTTGAAAACCCTGCCTACTTGATATAAAGCCTCAGGAATTTCTCCCCCTAACTCCCTACAGCAAATACTCCTTTCCCCAAGTTATTCCTGGGCGGAGGCTTGCTGGCCAAAAAAGAAATCCAGGAGACATGGCTCCTGAGCGGTCCCTGCCCATGGTGCAGCCTTGGGTGCTAACCCGGGGGCTGGACTGAACGGCCACCGTGTTGAGCTCCTCTGTCAAGCACACAAGCTTCATGACTGCACCTGACAGTCTGCTGCCGAAAAGCCGCTCCTCACCCCACCTGGTAGCCAACACCTTGCTTTTAGAAAGGGGGCTCCTCCTTCTCAGGGCTCCCCCCTCTTGGGGTTCCCAAATCTGTCAAATGCTTGAGATGTGACACTCCTTTAGTCCAGTGTGTGTCTCTCAGTCACTCTGTAGATGGCCCAGAAGTGGAGAGTGTTTTTTCCTCGGCTCCGGGTCACTCAAGGTTTCGTGCAGTACTGCTTACACCCCAAATTTCACGAACTCTGTCATGAAAACACTCTGAATGTCTCTCTCTCTGCAGAGTGACAAGACCTCATGCAACCATTCACCCTATTGCCCCCAGCATGACCCAAGCCCACAAACTCAGCCCCTGGGGGCTGCCCTCCTGTCCACCCACTCTCGGCCTGTCCTGGGCTCCAGCCTTACCTCCCTTCAACAGCTGAAATGCACCATGCTTCCCCTACTAGTGGCCTGGTACAAGCTGCCCTCTGCGTCCCACCTGTGTGTATATTTATCACTTAGTTGTGTCCAGCGCTTTTGCAACCCTATGGACTGGGGCCCGCCAGGCTCCTCTGTCCATGGGATTCTCCAGGCAAGAATACTGGAGTGGGTTGCCATGCCCTCCTTCAGGGGATTTTCCCAACCCAGTGATTGAACCCAGGTCTCCAGCATTGCAGGCAGATTGTTTAGCATCTGAGCCACCAGGGAAGCCCAAGAATACTGGAGTGGGTTGCCATGCCCTCCTCCAGGGGATCTTCCTGACCCAGGGATTGAACCCGGATCTCCTGCATTGGCAGGTGGATTCTTTACCATCTGAGCCACCAAGGAAGCCTGCCCCATCTCATAACCCACCTCGTCTTCAACCCTTTAAGTGAGTGGCCCCTGGTAACCCTTCACATCACACTGCAAGCATCCCTTACTCAAGGCAACCTCCCCTACCCCCAGTAAGACTACACATTGCCCTCTCGGTTGCTCTCAGTTTCCTTGTTAATGCTTCACACATATCATGTTCCTACACTGTGCGTGCTACGCCTATGTGTACACAGATCCTGAGAGGGGATGCTGATACCGTGTCCCAGATTTCAGTTCATCCCTTGAAGACAGGCACTGTATCGCCTACTCCTTTTACTGAAGGTGGAATGGGAGGACATCAAGGCAAATTAATATCGAATGAATTCTTCCAAAGTAAAAGAAACCTAAGAGTTTGAATTTCTAAACTAAGTCTTACTTAATGAGATTAAGTAAGATAATGATCTAAAATTATCGAGAAGAAAGAGAAAAGAAGACAGTACTTTCAAAGTCACAGTTTTTAAGTGTTTCCATTGACATATCTATGTTGAAGAAGTGAAGTGAAGTGAAGTCGCTCAGTCATGTCCGACTCTTTGTGACCCCGTGGACTGCAGCCTACCAGGCTCCTCCGTTCGTGGGATTCTCCAGGCAAGAGTACTGGAGTGGGTTGCCATTTCCTTCTCCAGGGATCTATGTTGACACTTATGGAATTGTCCAAATACTTGATTAATTCATTTTTTTAAACTAGTATAACCATGAATATAGGCTGGATTATGAGAGGTTAGGCAAGCAAGCATGGTTGATCCAACTTGTCTGTTTGAATTCTGTAAGCTCACTTTTCCTGGTGGCTCAGTGGTAAAAAAAAAAAAACCTGCTTGTTAATGCAGCAGGTGCAGGTTTGATCCCTGGATCAGGAAGATCCCCTGGAGAAGGAAATGGCAAGCCACTCCAGTCTTCTTGCCTGGGAAATCCCGTGGACAGAGGAGACCAGCAAGCTATAGACCATGGGGTTGCAAAAGAGTCAGACGTAATTGAGTGCCTAAACATCAACAAAGCTCACCTTTGCATAGACAAGCCGTCGAGCTCTTTTTCTACAAGCCAGTTCTCTGGACTGTCCTGATGGTTGTCATCTCTCTGACCTTTTCTGGAATCTAAGCAGAGCTGTGCAGGAGCTGGCTTGAACAGGTTTTCAAGAGCCCATGTGTGTTCTTCTTAACTCTGCATTCCATGGAGCTCATTGGTAGCTCAAAATTGGCTGTAGTTGGCTTATTATCTGGGAGTTCACGGTTTACATACTGCTGAAGCCTGGCTTGGAGAATTTTGAGCATGACTTTACTAGCGTGTGAGATGAGTGCAATTGTGCAGTAGTTTGAACATTCTTTGGCATTGCCTTTCTTTGGGATTGGAATGAAGACTGATCTCTTCCAGTCCTGTGGCCACTGCTGAGTTTTCCAAATCTGCTGGCATATTGAGTGCAGCACTTTCACAGCATCATCTTTCAAGACTTGAAATAGCTCCACTGGAATTCCATCACCTCCACTAGCTTTGTTCGTAGTGATGCTTTCTAAGGCCCACTTGACTTCACATTCCAAGATGTCTGGCTCTAGGTCGGTGATCACATTATCGTGACTATCTTGGTCGTGAAGATCTTTTTTGTACAGTTCTTCTGTGTATTCCTGCCACCTCTTCTTAATATCTTCTACTTCTGTTAGGTCCATACCATTTCTGTCCTTTATCGCGCCCATCTTTGCATGAAATGTTCCCTTGGAATCTCTAATTTTCTTGAAGAGGTCTCTTGTTTTTCCTATTCTGTTGTTATCCTCTATTTCTTTGCATTGATCACTGAGGAAGGCTTTCTTATCTCTCCTTGCTATTCTTTGGAACTCTGCATTCAGATGCTTATATCTTTCCTTTTCTCCTTTGCTTTTTGCCTCTCTTCTTTTTACAGCTATTTGTAAGGCCTCCTTAGACAGCCATTTCGCTCTTTTGCATTTCTTTTCCATGGGGATGGTCTTGGTCCCTGTCTCCTGTACAATGTCACGAACCTCCGTCCAGAGTTCATCAGGCACTCTATCAATCAGATCTAGTCCCTTAAATCTATTTCTCACTTCCACTGTATAATCATAAGGGATTTGATTGAGGTCATATCTGAATGGTCTAGTGGTTTTCCCTACTTTCTTCAATTTAAGTCTGAACTTCGCAATAAGGAGTTCATGATCTGAGCCACAGTCAGCTCCTGGTCTTGTTTTCGCTAACTGTATACAGCTTCTCCATCTTTGGTTGCAAAGAATATAATCAATCTGATTTCGGTGTTGACCATCTGGTGATGTCCATGTGTAGAGTCTTCTCTTGTGTTGTTGGAAGAGGGTGTTTGCTATGACTAGTGCATTCTCTTGACAAAACTCTATTAGCCTTTGCCCTGTTTCATTCCATGCTCCAAGGCCAAATTTGCCAGTTACTCCAGGTGTTTCTTGACTTCCTACTTTTGCATTCCAGTCTCCTAGAATGAAAAGGACATCTTTTTTGGGTGTTAGTTCTAAAAGGTCTTGTAGGTCTTCATAGAACCGATTAACTTCGGCTTCTTCAGCATTACTGGTTGGGGCATAGGCCTGGATTACTGTGATATTGAATGGTTTGCCTTGGAAACGAACAGAAATCATCCTGTCATTTTTAAGATTGCATCCAAGTACTGCATTTCGGACTCTTTTGTTGACCATGATGGCTACTCCATTTCTTCTACGGGATTCCTGCCCACAGTAGTAGATATAATGGTCATCCGAGTTAAATTCACCCATTCCAGTACATTTTAATTCACTGATTCCTAGAATGTCTACGTTCACTCTTGCCATCTCCTGTTTGACCACTTCCAATTTGCCTTGATTCATGGACCTAACATTCCAGGTTCCTATGCAATATTGCTCTTTACAGCACCGGACCTGGTTTCTATCATTGGTCACATCCACAACTGGGTATTGGTTTTGCTTTTGCTCCATCCCTTTATTCCTTCTAGAGTTATTTCTCCACTGAGCTCCAGTAGCATACTGGGCACCTACCGACCTGGGGAATTCCTCATTCAGTATCCTATCATTTTGCCCTTTGTTACTGTTCATGGGGTTCTCAAGGCAAGTATACTGAAGTGGTTTGCCATTCCCTTCTCCAGGGGACCACATTCGGCTGTGGTCCATGTGATCAGATCAGCTAGTTTCCTGTGATTATGATTTCAGTTTGTCTGCCCTCTGGTGCCCCCTCGCAATACCTACCATCTTATTTGGGTTTCTCTTACCTTGGTCGTGGAAAATCTCTTCACAGCCACTCCAGCAAAGTGCAGCCACTGTACCTTACCTTGGACGAGGGGTATTGTAGTCATAACTCAAGTCCTGACCTGTGTGGTTTTAGTTCTTTAGGCAGTTCCCCATTAAAGTGGCCCGAGCCGGCGCCCTGACTTCCAGTCCCCGACTGCGGCGGCTGCTGCGGTAACTGTGGGGTCAGCACTCCGCCCCTAGCGATGAGTACAGAGACCAGGCTCACAACTCAAGATGGCCAGGCTTCAGCAGTATGTAAACCGTGAACTCCCAGATGTTCAAGCAGGTTTTAGAAAAGGCAGAGGCACCAGAGATCAAATTGCCAACATCCGCTGGATCATGGAGAAAGCAAGAGAGTTTCAGAAAAACATCTATTTCTGCTTCATTGACTATGCCAAAGCCTTTGACTGTGTGGATCACAATAAACTGTGGAACATTCTGAAAGAGATGGGAATCCCAGACCACCTGACCTGCCTCTTGAGAAACCTGTATGCAGGTCAGGAAGCAACAGTCAGAACTGGACATGGAACAACCGACTGGTTCCAAATAGGAAAAGGTGTACGTCAAGGTTGTATGTTGTCACCTTGCTTATTTAACTTATATGCAGAGTACATCATGAGGAACGCTGGGCTGGAAGAAGCACAAGCTGGAATCAAGATTGCCGGGAGAAATATCAATAACCTCAGATATGCAGATGACACCACCCTTATGGCAGAAAGTGAAGAGGAACTCAAAAGCCTCTTGATGAAAGTGAAAGAGGAGAGTGAAAAGGTTGGCTTGAAGCTCAACATTCAGAAAACAAAGATCATGGCATCTGGTCCCATCACTTCATGGGAAATAGATGGGGAAACAGTGGAAACAGTGTCAGAGTTTGTTTTTTTGAGCTCCAAAATCACTGCAGATGCTGATTGCAGCCATGAAATTAAAAGACGCTTGCTCCTTGGAAGGAAAGTTATGACCAACCTTGATAGTGTATTAAAAAGCAGAGACATTACTTTGCCAACCAAGGTCCGTCTAGTCAAGGCAATGGTTTTTCCCGTGGTCATGTATGGATGTGAGAGTTGGACTGTGAAGAAAGCTGATCGCCGAAGAATCGATGCTTTTGAACTGTGGTGTTGGAGAAGACTCTTGAGAGTCCCTTATACTGCAAGGAGATCCAACCAGTCCATTCTAAAGGAGATCAATCCTGGATGTTCATTGGAGGGACTGATGCTAAAGCTGAAACTGCAATACTTTGGCCACCTCATGCGACGAGTTGACTCACTGGAAAAGACTCTGATGTTGGGAAAGGTTGGGGGCGGGAGGAGAAGGGGACGACGGAGAGTGAGATGGCTGGATGGCATCACCGACTCTCTGGACATGAGTTTGAGTGAACTCCAGGAGTTGGTGATGGACAGGGAGGCCTGGCGTGCTGTGATTCATGGGGTCGCGGAGAGTCGGACACGACTGAGCGACTGAACTGAACTGAACTGAACTGGCTTATTATGGAAATCATTCAACACCACAAAAAGGGCTTTATTTCCAAGGAGCCAGTTGTTAAATATTTACCATCACACCCCTGGAAGTAAGGAAATGCGTAACCAACCTAGGAATCCTGTCTTTAATTGAGTTAATTTAAGATCACCAGGCCCTGATCATATTACCTCTATTTCCTTGAAAAGATCATGTATAGCTGTTTACTTTGCAAGTTATTTTTAAATTTTGCATGCGTTTCTTCAGTAAGACTGCTAAGCCACAGTAAGACAAAATGACAAAATAAGATTAAATGGAGCCTCTGACGTAGAAGTGTCTCATTAAAGTACAGTTGCTCATCTACTCTGGCCTTATTGACATTGATTACAGAACGTCTATGCATTTTTTTCTCATTTGATTAAAAAAATGAATGGCTACACCACTTTAAGATGATGCTCAGACAAATATATGCTATCACTTTTATGAAGACCCCCCAAAAAAATGGTACAAATGAACTTACTTTCAAAACAGAAACAGACTCATAGATGTAGAAAACAAAGCTACAAGGGGCGGGGGGGCAAGTGGAAGAAGACAAAATTGTCCAGAGAACTGTATTCAATAGTCTATAGGGGAAAAGAATCTAAAAAAGAGTGGCCATATGTATATGGGTAATTAATTCACTTCGCTGTGTACTTGAAACTAAAACAACATTGTAAATTAACTATGCTCCAATAAAAAAGTTTTTTAAGACGTTGATTAGAAAAAATAAAGGAAAAGGGATGGGTGGGAAGAGAAAGAGGTGGAGGAAGGAGAGGGTGTGCAGAGACAGGGAAAGGGATACTGCTGAAATCCACAGGGAGCCTCACTCCTGTGTTCTCTGGACACCCACCCCTGTGTCTTCTTAGTGGGGGCTCTTGTTCCCATGACATTTTTTATCTCTGCCCACTGCAACTCTTCTCTTCATCCTACTGCAAAAGAGTTGTCTCATAATAAAGCCTTTTAGAAAGAATTATACAAAGAGAAATTAATATTTAAAGAGAACTGAGAAACCTGGTTGAGATAAATTGACAAATTCTGTGAATAATCTGATAGTTACCCACACTGAAGTTTTGGAAATAGAGAAGCCTCCTTACATTTATTTAACCAGCCGAGGCCAACATTTTCCCTTCCTCTTCTTTTAAGCTTTGGAGTAAAACAACTTTAAATTTAAACTTACACCAAATCACATAAATTCTCCATCTGGAGCCCAATTCTAATAATAAGTCCTTTGGGATTGATCTCCCTCTCTGTCTTTACTTTATGTGAATTTATAAATTCATAATGCAGTTTTCTGGCTCTTTTAATGGAGAGGATTTCCCTGAGAGAGCAGAAGTCATCAATGTCTTTAAATACTCACACCTGCACTCCTGAACAGATATGAGCATTTTGTTCCATAGGAAGGAGTAGGACAAAAGGCAATGTGATCTCCGGACAGAGGGAAAGGAGTCTGATGTTGAAGAACTGGGAATCAACAGGGTCAGAGCTAACATTTATGTGATATGTATGGTGTGCTAAGCATTGTTCAAAGTACTTTATATGTAGTAAATCCTGTAGTACATGTAGTACTTTACAGACTAAATCCTTCAAGATCCTGAGAGGTAGTAACTGTTATCATCCCAAGTGTGTTAGTCATTCAGTCATGTCCAACTCTTTGTGACCCCATGAATTGTAGCCCACCAGGGCCCTCTAATTCATGGAATTCTCCAGGCAAGTATACTGGAGTGGATAGTCATTCCTTTCTCCAGAGGATCTTTCCAACCAAGGGATCGAATCTGGGTATCCTGCATTTCAGGTGGATTCTTAACCAACTGAACCACTAGGGAAGCCTTAATGGCAAAGAAGGGTTTAGGTAATGTACCTGGGAGGACATCAGTTCAGTTCAGTCACTAAGTCGTGTCCGATTCTTTGCGACCCCATGAATCACAGCACGCCAGGCCTCCCTGTCCATCACCAACTCCCAGAGTTCACTCAAACTCATGTCCATCGAGTCGGTGATGCCATCAGCCATCTCATTCTCTGTCGTCCCCTTCTCCTCCTGCCCCCAATCCCTCCCAACATCAGAATCTTTACCAGTGAGTCAACTCTTCGCATGAAGTGGCCAAAGTATTGGAGTTTCAGCTTTAGCATCAGTCCTTCCAATGAACACCCAGGACTGATCTCCTTTAGAATGGACTGGTTGGATCTCCTTACAGTCCAAGGGACTCTCAAGAGTCTTCTCCAGCACCACAGTTCAAAAGTATCAGTTCTTCAGTGCTCAGGTTTCTTCACAGTCCAACTCTCACATCCATACATGACCACAGGAAAAACCATAGCCTTGACTAGACAGACCTTGGTTGGCAAAGTAATGTATCTGCTTTTTAATATGCTATCTAGGTTGGTCATAACTTTCCTTCCAAGGAGTAAGCGTCTTAATTTCATGGCTGCAGTCAGCATCCGCAGTGATTTTGGAGCCCAAAAAAAATGAGGTGAGGAGTAGAGCTACAATCCGAACTCAGCATTCTGGCTCTGAAATGTACACGGCTGCACAGTTTCACCAAACATATATATAAGGCAGAATCACTTAACTACAGCACAGCCAAATAGATGTGCTTCGTTTGCCTAATTATCTTTTTGAACTAACGGACCCAGCCTTTCTACGGGGCCCAAGGGCCACCCACGTGAGCAGAGCCTTGGCACTTGTTGAGAATGCAGAGTCCCAGGACCCTGCACAGAGCCAGCACACTCCGTGTCTCGTGTGACACTGATACTTCAGAACAGAACCAAGGTTGTGCCTAGCCCAATCGGATCTTGAAGGGCATGGTTTCCTTGAGCCACATTCTCCTTGTTTGCCACACACCAGTATCTTATTTAACAGTCGTTTACCACTGGTGCTGTTGAAAAGGACCAAACTGGATGATTGTGCTAGAACTACCTGTACTGGGATAAAGACGACAAGAACAAAGAAAGAATCCAAAAGTCAGAAAGAGGAAAGAGGTGAGGTGAAAAAATGGCTTCTCTGTACTGAAGAGTTGGGTTTTTTCCTACTGTGAAACTATAGAACTCAAATTTTATACTGGCATTGCATGTAGTTCAGCCAAATGGGCAGGAACAAAACACTTGATGCTGCCAACTTGCAACATCTTGGGCATGCAAATATAGATGACATTGAAAACCTACCTGAAAAAAAAAAAAGGACTTCCTTGGTGCTACATTGATGCTGCATATGGAGCCTACTTTGCTGTAGGGTAAGCCTCAACTGTGTTCAAAAAAAAAAAAAAATGGCATTGAGTATATTTCAATGCCAAGATATAATGATAAGAAAATAGCATTTAGAATTACATTTATTCATTCAGCAAATATGAATTAAGCTCATATGATGAGTGCAAAGCCTTATGCTACAGGTTGTTTAGTCAGTAATTCTTGTCCTACTCTTTGTGACCCCATGGACTGAAGTACACCAGGCCTCCCTATCCATCACCAATTCCTGGACCTTGCTCAAACTCATGTCCACTGAGTCAGTGATGCCATCCAACCACCTCATCCTCTGTCGTCCCCTTCTCCTCCTGCCCTCAATCTTTCCCAGCATCAGGGTCTTTTCCAATCAGTCAAATCTTCACATCAGGTAGCCAAAATATTGGAGCATCAGCTTCAGCATTAGTCCTTCCAATGAATATTCAGGACTGATTTCCTTTAGGATTGACTGGTTTGATCTCCTTCCTGTCCAAGGGACTCTCAAGAGTCTTCTCCAGCACCACAGTTTGAAAGGATCAATTCTTTGGTGCTCAGGCTTCTTTATGGTCCACCTCTTCCATCCATACATGACTACTGGAAAAATCCTGGCTTTGACTAGACAGACTTTTGTTGCTAAAGTGATGTCTATGCTTTTTAATATGCTCTCTCAGTTTGTCATAGCTTGTCTTCCAAGGAGCAAACATCTTTTAATTTCAGTCACTAAGTTTTGCTAATAGCAAGCTCAAAGAAAAAAGGGGGAGATTGTCACACTGTACTTTAATTATATGAAGATTGGAAATACCCTATTAAAAGGTACTTTAAATTGCTCCCTAAACAATAATAAACATTTTATCATCTAACTTTTTTGGTCATTCTTATTTGTACTTACATTAGAAAATCAAAGAAAGGTCCAAAAAGAATGTCTATATGCAGTCACCTAGACCTTCAAAACCTTCTGCTTTTGACATACCTATGCAATCTTCAATGAATGGAGGATTGTGAAAATTACTTAAATATCATCACTTACATATAGAGATTTATCAACTTTATTTTCAAATTCAACTTCTAAAATGTTTATAAATGCCATAAATCTACATGACTCTCAATAGATTTGTTATTTTGAGATGGTATAAGTGAAAACACCCTAGAGATGCTCAATGCATAGCTTGAATCTAGACATGTATTCATCAGACTTACTAACACAATATCTTTAAAATGTTGCAGAGAACTACCTCTTCTTATCTTTTCATTTCCTATAGAAGGCACAGTAACCAATTATCTTTTATGGCCTTAGATCCAATACATGATGCCCCATTCTTTGTGGAGTTTGCAGCTTATGTTAAATGTGCCTGTGACATCTAGGTCCAATATCTATACTAGAAACACAAAGACAATGTTTCAAGAGTATAAACTACAAGCTACCAGGAGTTGGGAGTGGGAGAAAGAGGAGTTCTAGAAAGACTTCACTGTAAAGGGAGCATTTGCCTTTTGAGAAATAAAATAACTTATTAGGCAGAATAGGTAGAAAAGTATAAGCCAGATAGCAATATTGGAATGCTCAAATGCAGGCAAACACAAAAGAACGCAGGGTGATTGGGAAACCACGAACAACTCCTCATGCCCGGAGTCTACAGTGAGTGCAAGCTTTGAGATACTTTTGAAATTTAACAGAGCTAGCAATGCAGGATGGCATAGAGGAAGAGAGAAGCAAAGTGGGCAAGGGTCTCAGGCATCAGACCAAGGATCATGGACTTGATCTTCTAAAGTCAGATGAAATCACTGAAATTTCAAACAAAGAAATATCATATTTGTATTTTAGAAAGTCACTTTGATCAACAACATGATGAGGGGATTGCCCAGTTCAAGTCTACGGGAATTGTCCAGGTAAAAGAAGACCTGAGTGAGCTAAGAAAAGTGTGAGCTAGGAGGGTGATGATAGTGAAAAACTGAAAACTCTGTGTTAAGCAGAGTCATTTCCCTTATGCAGCATTACCAAATATACTTAAGGTGAATCTCTCATTAATACAGTACTTCCTATCAGAAATTAACACAATATTATAAGTCAACTATACTTCAATAAATACATACATACATACATAATTAGTAATGCAGAAGAAAAAAAAGAATGAAAGCAATAAGTCTTATATCACATTAAAAAATATATACAGTACTTCCTGATTTGACTTAGCTCTCAAATTACTCCTTGGACTAGTAATCTTTTTTGAATCTTTTGGAGGCTTCCAAATAATGTAATGCAATTTCAAGATAAGTTTATTCATGTGTTAGTTTTTTTTTTAATTGTATTCTGGATGTGAACTGCGAGATTATAAAACCAAACTAATTACAAACAGATTGAATGAGTGGAACCATGCAGTGGACTCTACCAAACCAAATTTATAAATCTCATACCAGACTCTACAGCTAAGTCAAATGCAATTTTGTAAAACCCAGGAGGTTAACTGGAATCAAAGAGGGCTTTTGCTATTTAGAATTTCCATTTTCTTTGTTAAGTCCTGAGAATTTTATTTCTTTGATATAGCATAGATGTAGGAAAATGTCACTTTAAGAAAGGCCATTTTTCAATCATTCTGACCTCTCAAATCAGGGCAGCTAATGGATTTAACAGTGTCACAGCATTTAAAAATTTTGCAAAATGCAGGTATCTTTTTATCAAACCTTGCTGTCACAGGTCCCTATAGCCTCCTCTCTACAGCCATCCTCCCCTATTCTTTGGCGGCTGCTGCTGCTGCTGCTGCTGTGTCACCTCAGTCGTGTCCGAGTCTGTGCGACCCCATAGACAGAAGCCCACCAGGCTCCCCCGTCCCTGGGATTCTCCAGGCAAGAACACTGGAGTGGGTTGCCATTTCCTTCTCCAATGTGTGAAAGTGAAAAGTGAAAGTGAAGTCGCTCAGTCGTGTCCGACCCTTAGCGACCCCACGGACTGCAGCCTACCAGGCTCCTCCATCCATGGGATTTTCTAGGCAAGAGTACTGGAGTGGCTTGCCATTGCCTTCTCCGATTCTTTGGCTGCTGCTGCCGCTGCTGCTAAGTCACTTCAGTCGTGTCCGACTCTGTGTGACCCCACAGACGGAAGCCCACCAGGCTCCCCCGTCCCTGGGATTCTCCAGGCAAGAACACTGGAGTGGGTTGCCATTTCCTTCTCCAATGTGTGAAAAGTGAAAGTGAAGTCGCTCAGTCGAGTCCGACCCTTAGCGACCCCACGGACTGCAGCCTACCAGGCTCCTCCATCCATGGAATTTTCTAGGCAAGAGTACTGGCTAAAAAACCCTAATTCTCTTCAGGCTTTTGGATACCTATATTCTTTGGGGAGTCTGGGTCCCACACTTGTGGGGGTAGATCCACCATAGAAACTCTACTCCCTTGGCAGGTTTTGACTGTGGAATGAGAGTGATGAAATTCTAACCAAAGTGAAATGAAATCAAGGGAAGTCAAGGTCCTCTGGGAAATGCCTTTGCTCTCTGTCCCTTGTCTGCTCGGAGAGAAGGGCTAACACTTAGAGTTGCAACAGCTCTGTAGTGACAGTGGGGGACAAAATCATCGTGTAGAGCAAAAGAAAGACTGAAAGTCTTCAATTCCTGGTGATGTTGTTGATCTAAGCCAACATGATGATTCTGGGTAGCTAAGCTAAACTCAGAGCTACCACCTTACCTCTAGACTTTTTATTATATTAGGTAATAAATATACGGATAATAATTCAAAAAGGCACACGCACCCCCGTGTTAATTTGACAATAGCACTATTTTACAATAGCCAGGACATGGAAGCAACTTAAGTGTCTCAGTTCAGTTCAGTTGAGTTCAGTTCACTCGCTCAGTCATGTCCGACTCTCTGCGACCCCATGAATCACAGCACGCCAGGCCTCCCTGTCCATCACCAACTCCCAGAGTTCACTCAAACTCATGTCCGCAGAGTCGGTGATGCCATCCAGCCATCTCATTCTCTGTCATCCCCATCTCCTCCCGCCCCCAACCTTTCCGAGCATCAGAGTTCAGTGAGTCAACTCGTCGCATGAGGTGGCCAAAGTATTGCAGCTTCAGCTTCAGCATCAGTCCTTCCAATGAACACCCAGGATTGATCTCCTTTAGAATGGACTGGTTGGATCTCCTTGCAGTCCAAGGGACTCTCAAGAGTCTGACAAATGAATAAAGAAGATGTAGTATATATACACAATGAAATATTACTCAACCATTAAAAGGAATGAAGCTGAGTCATTTGTAGAGATGTGAATGGACCTGGAGACTCTCCTGCAGAGTGAATGAAGTAAATCAGAAAGAGAAAAACAACCATCATGTTGCTACATGTATGCGGAATCTAAGAATATGGTACAGATGAACTGCTTTGCAGGGCGGGAATAGACAGACGTGTGAACGCAGGGCTGTGGGGAAAGGGGGTGGAAAGAACTGAGAGACTGGGGTTGACATACATACACGATCATGAAAACAGCTAGCTACTGAGAACCTGCTGTAAAGCACAGGGAGCTCTGCTTGGTGCTCTGTGACGACCTAGAGGGGTCGATGGGAGGGGGTGGAGGGAGGTACCAGAGGAAGGGGGTATGTGCATCCATATAGCCGGTCACTCCACTGTCCAGCGGAAACTAACGCAATATTGTAAAGGAATTACACCCCCAGTTAAAGAAAACAAATCCTGATCCTGAGGAAATTGAGTTAGCATTTCCATTGGCAGCAAAGCACATCCCAATCAACGTGCCACCGACAGCTGGCCTGTGGTTCTGTCACAGACACTGTCACCTCTACTTGCCTCTCACCCTGATTTGATTGTGTCTTCCTCTGGGAGCCTCACTGCCCATCAGTACAGTGCCCACTACATAAATGCCATCGATAGTTTCTTCCCCACATTATCCATAACATATTTCTAGGGAAATTGTAAGTTATATATTAGATTGTCTAATATGAGACAGAACAGGAAATTGCATCAAATATAACTAAACCTCTCTGAGGGAGGAAGGAAAAAAGTAAATCATTCCAAGTCCTCTATTGGATGACTCTGGGAGCAAGATAGGTGAGCTGGTTAGGCTCCATTTCCATTTTTCATATTCTTGCCTTTTTCTGCAACCTGCTGTTTATAGAACCTGATACTATCTTATAGGTTTGATGGGAGAAATTATGGTTTCCATTATGCAAATGCTCCAATTGAGATCAAGAAAGGTTGGAAGGAACACATCATAAAACTAAAGAATGTATCCATTATATCCAAAACTTTCCCCCCGGACCATATTGTCTAAAAGAGTGGTTTTATGTGCTAGTATAGACATTATTACTGAGAGAACAATTTTTTTTATATGTATATATAACACCACTGTTAATGCACAGAGGTAGCTTTGGCTTTTCTGTTTCTTCTCTGCCAACTCCCATATGTTCCTGGTGAGTAAAGTTTCAGATCAAAGGTGGAGTGAGCTGAGTGTTCTTTTGTTGCAAAAACATTTGTTCTCCTGTCAGATTCAAGTTAGTCATTCCACATATGTGCAACAAGGACAGCAGAACCCATAGAAATGCAAGCAGGAGCACATCCATGGCCCACTTCTTACAGGCTACCAATGTGGACACATCTGTCTACAGGGTCACCAAGGCGTCAAGATGGTAGCACCTCAGGTAAAACAGTCATTTCAGGAAAAAGAGCACAGATAGTAATATGGTGAAGGATTATTCTCTCAACATAAGAGGGTTCAGTTCAGCTCAGTCGCTCAGTCGTGTCCGACTCTTTGCGACCCCATGGACTGCAACACGCCAGGCCTCCCTGTCCATCACCAACCCCCAGAGTCCACCCAAACTCATATCCATCTCGTCAGTGATGCCATCCAACCATCTCATCTTCTGTCGTCCACTTCTCCTCCCATCTTCAATCTTTCCCAGCATCAGGGTCTTTTCAAATGAGTCAGCTCTTTGCATGAGGTGGCCAAAGTATTGGAGTTTCAGCTTCAACATCAGTCCTTCCAATGAACACCCAGGACTGATCTCCTTTAGGATGGACTGGTTGGATCTCCTTGCACTCCAAGGGACTCTCAAGAGTCTTCTCCAACACCACAGTAAGAGGGTTCCTACCTTTAATTGAATTGATGAAATGAAAGTAAGTAAGAAAGACTTTCTCTTCATCCTTATAATAGTTGGGGCCCTTTAAAAATAAATAACAGGATCCAACTGCAGGAAGACAACTGGGTCTCAGAGCAAATGGACCCAGGGTTGCTTCCAGACCCTCTTTCCTATCCTCACCTCTACAGCTGCCTTCATACCTGCTTCTTGAATTCTCTCTTGAAATCATTTTCCTCTTCCTTCTTAATCCAACTAGTGGAAAATATCGTCCTCCACAGTCTGTGTGTGGGTGTGGCTGTGTGTTAGTCACTCAGTCATATCCGACTCTTTGCAACCCCATGGACTGTAGCACACTCCTCTGTCCATGGAATTCTCCAGGCAAGAATACTGGAGTGGGTTGCCATTCCCTTCTCCTGGGATCTTCCCAACCCAGGGATCAAACCTGGGTCTCCTGCTCTACAGGTAGATTCATTCTAGTATCTCAGTTATCTGTCTTCAAGATCGCTAGAGGCTGGCCCTGCTTGGTTCTAGTGTCTGCCCTTGGACCAATCACTTTCGCCCCCTGGGAAGGGCTCTGATTGACCCGTCTGGAGTCAGCTGTCCTCTTCTAAAACGATTCCATCACCAAAGCAGAGGGTCACAGAGCAAAATGGCCACCTTTGGTAGCTGTGTCATGGCAATGAAGAAGGCGGTGGTCAGAAAAGAGGTTTTGAAAAGATGAAACTTACAAAATAATGCTTGTCTCAGCTGGTGACATAATTTTCAGGACCCAGTGCACAATGAAAATGCAAGGACCTTCATTCAAAAATCATTAAGACTCTTAAGATGAAAACAGCTGGTATTAAAAATAATTTGAAGCACTTCTGAGTATAGGGCACAGGTAAAGGGCACAGGTCATATGCCCACAACACTGGCCTCACTTGCGTTCTCTCCTTCCCTTTAAAAGATCAAAACAAAATGTCTTGAGTGATAAATTTTATCAAGTTGGCCTGCCTGTCAATAAACAATAGACATTTACCAATGTCCTGCTGCCCATAATCCTGTGAGAGAGCTATTCCATTTTACATGGGAGAAAAACATGCCTGGAGAAACAAGTGTCTATACACAAATTCTGCAGATCCATCAATTCCAAACCAAGTCTTTTAACTTGAGATCAGGGGTGTTTTCACTCGACATCACAGGATCATGTCTTCCTACCTCCAGTTTCAAGTACTGATTTTTAGACTTGCCCTCTCCTCAAAGTTTTCTTCAGCTGATGTGCAATTTCACTGAATGACAATAGAAAGTTCACGGTGGAGTCTGAGCAGTATGCTTTTATGCCTAGATCAGAGTCATAGTAATATGTGAAAATAGTGTTGCTTCTGATGCTAAAAGATGACAAAGAACAAAAATGGAAAAGGGTTCTCATCTTAGATCCACATAATATTTAATGTTACTTAAATGGCCATAAGTATAAGCTAAAAGTTAGCTGAGGTCACCCTGTCTAATTTCCTTCTCAATATTTCTGTAAATTCCTAAAGACTTAGGTGCTCATGGTAACATTTTATATCTGAGGATTTCTGCCCAGTCCCATACTCTCCCAACCCTCCATATCTCATCTACCATGGACATTATGTTTTTTCTTTTTTTAAATTTATTTTATTGAAGTTTAGTTGATTTACAACACTGTGTTAATTTCTGCTGTATAATCTTGATTCATATATAGTTATACATACATATATCTATATATGTATACATTCTTTTTCATATTCTTTTCCATTATGGTTTATCCCAGTGTTAAGAATATAGTTCCCTGTGACATATAGTAGTAGGACCTTGTTATTGATCTATTCTATATATAAGTGTTTTCATCTGCTAATCTCAAACCCCCTAGACATTTTATTTGAACTGTGCTAGTCCAGCATTTAAACACAGCTTCTTCACCTTTGTTTACCTAAAACTAATCACACAGATATTGACATGTGTTACATTTTATTAAAATATTTTAGTTTTGCATTGTGAAAATGAAAGTGAAAGTCACTCAGTTGTGTCCAACTCTTTGCGACCCCAGGGACTATACAGTCCATGGAATTCTCCAGGCCAGAATATTGGAGTGGGTAGCCTTTTCCTTCTCCAGGGGATCTTCCCAACCCTTACGTTGTAGTGACACAAACAAATCAAAGATGAGGGTTTGGCACCTGTTTTGTTAAAAGCTCTTTGGACACACCCTGATGGGGACCTCACACTGCGCCATTCTCCTTGGGTTAGAGCTAGCCCTCCGTATTCTCTTTGACTGTCTCACATTTTGCTTTTCTTAACTTTGTCACAGAGAATATTGATTCTTTGACTGCTCTGCTATTGGCATATCTTTGACTCTCCCCAAACTCATAAAATCTCTGTTAAGTTAACCCTGCTCTCTGGTATATGTGAAAATTGTTAAGAGAGTCAATAGCTCTCATCACACGGGTACACTTTTTTAATCTATGTGAGATGATGGAAATTAACTAAGCTTGTTGTGGTAATCATTTCACAGTATATGTAAGTCAAGTCATTGTGACGGACACCTGAAATTTACACAGTGCTAAGATCATGGCATCTGGTGCCATCACTTCATGGGAAATAGATAGGGAAACAGTGGAAACAGTGTCAGACTTTATTTTTTTGAGCTCCAAAAGCACTGTAGATGTTGATTGCAGCCATGAAATTAAAAGACGCTTACTCCTTGGAAGGAAAGTTATGACGAACCTAGATAGCATATTAAAAAGCAGAGACATTACTTTGCCAACCAAGGTCCGTCTAGTCAAGGCTTTTGGTTTTTCCAGTGGTCATATAAGGATGTGAGAGTTGGACTGTGAAGAAAGCTGATCGCCGAAGAATTGATGCTTTTGAACTGTGGTGTTGGAGAAGACTCTTGAGAGCCCCTTGGACTGCAACGAGATCCAACCAGTCCATTCTAAAGGAGATCAGTCCTGGGTGTTCATTGGAAGGACTGATGCTAAAGCTGAAACTCCAATACTTTGGCCACTTCATGCGAAGAGTTGACTCACTGGTAAAGACTCTGATGCTGGGAGGGATTAGGGGCAGGAGGAGAAGGGGACGACAGAGAATGAGATGGCTGATGGCATCACCAACTCGATGGACATGAGTTTGAGTGAGCTCCGGGAGTTGGTGATAGACAGGGAGGCCTGGCATTCTGTGATTCATGGGGTCACAAAGAGTTGGACACGACTGAGCGACTGAACTGAACTGAACTGAGCTGATATTCATTATATCTCAATAAAGCTGGGGAAAATGCTAAACTGTTTCTCACTACCCGAATAGTTCGCAGAGTTCTGACTGTGGTTTTTACGTTTAAGACCCTCCTTCACTCAGTTTGGAGGGGATGGCAGTGGTAATAAGTGAAGAAGGGTCTTAAACTGGAATGAAACAGCAGAGAGTGGATTTTTAATTGATATAAATCTTGTCACTCAACACAGGGCCAACTAGCCCTCTCCACCATCCCTACTGAAACTTCCTCCAAAAACAAGTGGGGACTTCCCTGATCAGTGGTTAAGACTCCACACTTCCAGTGTGGGGTCAGGGGTTGGGGCCCTGGTCAGAGAACTAAGATCCTGCATCCTGTACTGTGCAGCCAAAAATAAATAAATAATTTTTTTTTTCTTTTTAAAGAAAGAATGTCTTTTTAAAAAACAGAAGTGTCCACAGACAGCTTGAGTTTTAAATAAAAATTTAATTTTTACCACATTACACTGGGAACAAGTAAAATAAGCTCCTTTATCAGTTTCATAAAACTTGATTCCATTTCAGCTTATTTTAATCTCATTTTTTTGTTTCTATAGAAACAAAGAAATCAATCCTAGCATTCAGTGTTCACACATGAGAATTTTCAGTTTACAAAATGGTCTTCCTCTATTGTTTCAATGTCTAGCAAATTCAAATACGCTGTTGAAATCAAGTTTTTATCATAAAAATCTATAATAAAAATACCTCCACTCTCCTCAAGAAAATCAACAGTTAAGACAATTAAACTATATTTTATAATGTTCCTGAAACTATTAATGCCACTAAGTAACAAAGCATTGTACGTCAACACCTGGCTTAGTCAACCTGGTTTTCAATTTTTAAGCTAGTTCCTTCTTTAATAATTACTTTCACCTTACCCGATTTGTTATTTCTCACAGCTTTGTAAAATAAAATGGAAATTACACTTGTGTCCATCACAGTGGAAATCCTTTTAAATCCAGGAAGATGTTTTGAGATGTGGTATTGCCAATGGAAGATTTCACACAAAGAAATGTGAAGTCCAACTTTAGGATCTGTTCTGAGTGTGCATTATGAAAAAAATGCTATGTTAAGGGAGAGTGAAAAGTATCAAAATGCTTTTAAAGGATCCAGCTCTTGTCTTGCCATTTACAAAGCAGGTAATTTTAGGCAAGGTATTAACCCTCTATGTGTCTCAGTCTCCGCATCTGCAAAGTGGTAGCAAAATCTATTTTATAAAGTTATTGCATAGACAGAATGGATTAGTAATAATAGTAACCATTTGTTGAGTACTTTATAAACACAATCTCATATAATTCATAGAACAGCTCCATTTAGGAGGGAATAAATTTCTCATTTTTCTGGCAAGAAAATGAAAATTAATCTTATAATAACCTATCATGGAAAAGAATCTAAAAAGTAATACATATATTTGCATATAACTGAATCACTTTGCTGTACACCTGTAACTAACATAACATTGTAAATCAACTATACTTCAATAAAAATAATATTAAATTTTAAAATATGAAAATTCAGAGGGGTTGAGAACTTGTTCAAGTATTAAATGACCCAACTGGAATTCAAAGCCAAATTTCTGATTCTAAATCTTATGCTCTTAATGTCTTTGACCTATCTATTATGGAAAGGTTGAAGTATATTTATATTATTTCATTTTCCTTCTTTTTTGAAAATCAGTGATTCTTAACGTTTGGTCCCTGTAGGAGCAGAAGCAGCAGCATCACTTGGGAACTTTGTTAGAAATGAAAATTCTCAGACCCCATCCAGGTAGACTGAATCAGAAATATATGATGGGGTTCAGCAACCTGTCTCAACAAACTCTTAGATGACTGTGATACAGGCTAATGTTGGAGAACCTTTCCATAAAGATTATAGAGGAAGCCATAACTGAGGAGTTTAAAAATCACCTCAATATAATAACAGAAAGACACAAGTGATCATGATACAAGTAAATCTTGAGAAGTGTAATAAAAGAGATCAGTGAAGTGCCCAGAGGAAACAATTCGGAAGGACATGAGTTCTGAATGAACTCTCTAGGATTCTGAGCAGGGCTCTGAACTCTCTAGGAATCTAGCAGGGTAGGACTTCCACAAGCAAAATGAAATTCAAGCTGAGGCGAGGAGTGCCACCAATATACTGAACACTCTGATTAGCTGAGATGCAAGAAGACGGAGATGTGAGTGCTAGCAGACTGAAGACAAGGGAGGAGCCAAGCAGAAACCTTGGGAGTCTGTCCTGTGGGCCATCAGGAAGGTTTGAACCATGTTTCAACAGAGAAGATAACTTGGTGATAGCTGTGTTTAGAAAGAGAAATCTGAAGGCAGTGTGAAGGGAGGGAAGGTGAGGGAGGGTGGCAGGGAGACTTGACCTGACACCTTACACCATGTGCAGGTCTGAGAATTATCAACACAGATGGCAGAGGAATGAAAAAGGCCAAGGAATAAGTCCTTCCTTCTATAGAACATGTTCCTTTAAGAGTGACATTTCTGATTATATCTATGAAATTTAGAGAAATTTAAAGATGACAATAGAAATTACTCACTTAGAAAGTTGCTAGTATTGAGGCAAGTCATTTGAAGGTTGTATTTGTGTGTGTGTGTGTGTGTGTATGAGACAGGGATAAATTATAGACAGATAGATGGGTAATATCTTAATACAATTGTTTTCTTCTTTTTCTTATCACTGAACAAAGTGAGCACATTCCTATGTGAATAAAAATTACTCATAAAAATTAATCTTAGTGACCACATAACATTCTAGCCCATAGTAGCTTTCAATTTACTTAGTGATCTGATACCATCCTTCCATACCAAGGCCTGCTCACAATTCTAAATTTCTAGTCATCTCCATTGGTAGATCCTTGACAGCGAAATTAGGGGTCAAATGTAATAATGTTAGGGGTCCTATCCTGAGATTGGCCTTCAGGAGTGTGGCACTATTTTACTCTTCAAAGTCTGTAAATATATGATCTTACCATAACCTCACCAGCATTAAGTATTATCATTTTACTTTAGTATTATCATTTTAATTTATCTTGATTCATGCTTTTTTTGACAATATGATAGTTAGAACCTGCATTGTCTTTTTAACATAACCTGATAGTGACTTGCCTGACATTTTCAGAATATAACTAATCCCCAAATGACCACTTTTCTGATACAGCCATTGTCCACCTATGAGTACCAACACATGCTGTCAGTAGCTATCAATAAATATCCCAAATTATGAGAAACTGCAGAGTGAAGGATCTCAGAGACCAAAAGAATATCTCATGAGAAGCAGGAGACCACAGATAAATCTGGCTTCTGGACCTACAGCAGATTCATTTATTAATTCACTCATTTTAGTAATACACATGATGATAAATTTGAAATAACATACATAAAGGGCTCCATTGATTATGAACAGAACATTGGGTGCAGACAGGATTTTCTTAATGCATGAGAGGTTAAGAATGATCGCTTTTGATGTTAATTGGAAGAATTCTCTGTGGGTTAGGTGCACTTTTGACAAATGAGTTCGCCGTTAATTTCAGGGTATGGTAAGTGAGTAGTACATTCTTTAAGAACCAGTTTTCCTCTCATTTATCAATATTGTGCCCTATAATGGTATATTTAAAATTGTTTTTGCTTGTGATGACTTTCTCTAAAAATTAAATTCAGAGCGAGGTCAAATATATAACCACTTTGTTTTTCATTGATAATTAGTAGTTTACAAAAACAGAAAAGGTATTATTATTTCTCTCTGTGTTGTCCTGAGAGTCACCCAATAATCCACAGCTCCGCTCTCAACACCCCTTTCTCTGTGAAATCTCAGCCGCTCCCGGGTTGAATCAGTCAAGGATTTCCGCCTGCTTCTGCCGTTCCTTGCCTCTCTGTGTTATGCCAGGGACTGTGTTGTGTTAGCATCAACTGGCGCCATGTTGGTCTCTCCAGCTGAACTGTGAGTGACTGAAGCCAAAGGTCAAGGTTTTATTCATCTGTAGCATGCACCACAGTGCCTGTCATCAATCCTTTCTTATTGAATGACAAGAAAATGATGAACATGGAAAAACGGCAGCGGCGGAGCGCTGACGCTCTGAGTCCGTTCATCATGGCAATGATCCAAGCAAAAACCGTGAGAAGGATGTCGACTAAGGTGATGACGGTCGGAATAACGGGTGTCAGGCTCTTTCATTTCACCAAAGCCAGCGGAGGCGTATTTAAGAAAACAAAGGGACGTAAGAACAGGTTTGTAGCCACTAACGCAATATCCTTTTCCCGATCACCTACGCAATGCAATATCGTTTTGCACTGTCTTCCGTACTCATGGTAATTCTAATTTATGGGAGCAGCACCGTGTCCAGGTGTTTCGGCTGCCATTCTCTGCTTCCCTTGTAGACCACATGCCTTTCCACACTATGCAGTAGACACAGGCCAAAAGTATTGGGTGCTGCCTTCAGGAAAGCTCCCCCTCAGTTGTCAGAGGCCCTTGGGTTCTGTGATCCTTCTTCCTGCCTGGAATGCCAAAGTAACGGATGGAGTTCTAGCACCTATCTTAAGAACATGAGAGGAGTATCAGAGCAAGCTACACAGACCCTTGCATCAGTCTATCCATCTTTTAAATGTGACAGGCACCGTGAGATAAAATGACAGCGCTTACAACTACACTTGGGATTTCCTAGGATCTGGAGGTCAAATGAGAGTCTGGAGACAAAGAGAATACTGACATTTTGAGTTTTGAACATCAGGAGAAGTTTATTCCCATGAACAAACAAAATTGCTGAAACTAAAAGGAAGGAATAAGATAGCTGTTTCACAGAGTAAATTGATTTGTTTTGATTTAATAAACTGAGTTTGAAGAAATCCCAGTGAAGATTACAAGCATAATAGAAAAACAACGGTGGTCCAGCCCTTGGGGAGCAGGAGATGACTGGAGTCATCTCAAGAATGACTGGAGTCAAACCCAAGAATGGATGTGTTTACCTAGGGATAGTCTCAGGCAAAGAAAGGATGATTTTAAAAACCTAATCCTGAGTGGTTGCTTTAAGACTGCAGAAAAGGAGTCATCAGAATTGGGAAGAAAACAAAAACAGTGAAGCAGAAGGCAAGTGAGGAGATTTATAAAAAGACAGTCAATGATGCAAAATGACAAAGAAGAATTATTCACAAACTGTCACTGGATGTGGCCCTTGGAAATGAGAATGACTTTGAGGAACGGAGCTTAGGTTCTTGGGAATAGAGAGAGCTATGGATTCAAAATCCATGAAGTAGAAGTATTATCCATGAGAATATTCTTTCAAGAATTTGGCCTCTGAAGAGAAAAAGAGAAAATACCATGTGACCAATACCTTAATGTGATAGCAGGCTAGCTATTTCCCCAGAGTAGATTAAAAACACAGTTTCTTCATTGGATAAAGAATGTGACATGTTAATATTTAATCAAGTCTATTTACTAATTTCCTACATTTGATATGTATAGGGAGTTTCAGGTAAAGAAGCTACCAGTCATATTTTGGGTCAGCCAGATTTTGACTATGAATATTTGTTTTTAAGACAAAAATTATAACGTGTAATTCCTAATATAAAAAAATAACCTTTAGAAATAATAAGGAATATTTTGGAATTAAGAAACTGTGGGCTTAAAGTTTTAATTCCACAATGATTTTATTATGATCTTTGCACACATTTGCACTTTTCACCTACTTCTCTTTACTGGTGAAAATTAGATTCCAAAAATTGCCAAGCTTAGCATTGCCTCCTATTCAGCATTAGTCCAGAAGCATCTTCCAGTTCCTTCCCTAGGCCCTTACATTTAGCCCAACCCATATTTTGGGTCTGCACAAGCAACTTACGTCAACAGGGCAACCCCAGATTCAAACTGACATCACCTCCTGTGCCCACACATCCAGAAAAATTCTGTAGATTATGTAAATTTCTGGGAGAAGGGTTCAGAGTGTTCTCAAGGGTCTGTCCAGATCTTGACATGTCTGTATTTGAACTGGCTCCTGGAATTATGAACATATAAAATCACCATCATCACTTCACACATTTATTAAAAGCCACCAATTTTTCTAGCATTAACTATGTGCCAAATATTTTATATACATTCTCTAATTTACTTCACCCCACAACACTATCCCCATTTCACAGATGGTAAAACCAAGATTCTTACTGACTGGCACAGATTAAGAGCTCAAGAGCAGAGGGGTAGAGATTTGAACTCAAGTGTGTTTGATAGTCGGAGAAGGCAATAGCAAGCCACTCCAATACTCTTGCCTAGAAAATCCCATAGACAGGGGAGCCTGGTGGGCTACAGTCCATGGGGTTGCTACTAGTCGGACATGACTGAGCGACTTCACTTTCACTTTTCGCTTTCACATATTGGAGAAGGAAATGGCAACCCACTCCAGTGTTCTTGCCTGGAGAATCCCAGGGATGGCGGAGCCTGGTGGGCTGCCATCTATGGGGTCACACAGAGTCAGACACGACTTAAGTGACTTAGCAGTAGCAGTAGCAGTGTTTGATAGTAAAGTTCAAACTTCCAGGAAATCTGATGCACTACCTTTCTTAAGGTAGTTCATGGACACGGAGTACTTTAACATACTTTCCTCATCATAATGACCCAATTAAATGGGTGTGATGATTTTTCATTATCCTTATTAATTTTACCTATAGGAAACTGAGCCTCAGAAATGTGCTTTCTTCCCTCAGCTAGTAACAGATGATGTCAGCATCAAAACCAAGATATCCTACTCTAAACTCCAATGCCTTTGTTCTTTGAATCACTTTACACTGGAACATAAAGCATATTCATAAAATCTAGCCTCTGCTATAGTGTCAGGATACCTGTTTTACAACCATTTTGATTATTATTATTATCTTTTGTTTTTAGTTATCAATCAAAAAAGAAAGTTCTCCTGTGGTTTCTAAAATCCAGTAATCCTCATTAGAAATGGATCAACTGGATTGTTTGGAGAAAGGCTTTGGGGTCAATAATTTTTAGAACCCAAAGCAGAGCAAATCATTTTTAGTTTACTATTTTGAGGTTTTGAAATGTTCAGTTGTGTTTGTTCCTTTGGTCTGCAGCCAGGAACAGAGGCATAAGGGCTCAAATACCAAATGAAAGGGTGTTCTCACAGTACTTCTGGCCAGGGCCAGAGTAGAAATATCGGAAAGCTCACATTCAAAGCTGTTCTTCTGAGAGTTTCATACTAAACCTGCAAAATCAAGATTCTTACCAAAAAAAAAAAAAATGTTTTAAAGTAGTTTTTTGGAGCAAATTCTTACTTCAAACTCTGGCCAACCTGACTTTGAACTTGACACATTCATCCATCCCAAGACCATGTATCCATGTAGATGTACATTCTTAAGTAGAAGCCCTTATGCTTGAAAAAGTAGTTAATTCTTCCATAAATGCACCTCCACCAGAGATACACTTTGCCACTTTTGTTTTCTATTCCCAGGAGGACATATTAGAAGCCAAATATTCCACTTAGGTTAAGAGTACCAACCAGGCAAATGATGTTGCCAAAAAAAACCTACTTAATTATATTCTGTTTCCTAAATGCTCTTAAATTGGCTTAAGGGGAAAAGTGCTCTCCTTCAAAATCAATTTTATTTATTTTTTATGCACCTATATAAAATTTCCACCAAGTTTATTTTTGAGTATTAGATTAATTTAGTTCCAATCATAACTTGAACTTCTAATTTTATCTCATCCCACTGGTTTCAAGGGTAAAATATAATCTCAGAAAAGGAAAATGTCTTCTGTATTTAATAATTATAAGCTTGTGAACTTCCACTTCATTTAACTTTTACTTTGGTTTAGTTATTAATTTTATTTCTAAATTGATGGCTTAATTCTTTCTAAATCATTAGAGTTCATAAACTCAAGCAGTTCAAGTAAAACCTACAGTAGTTAAATAGAATCATTTCTAATACAAAAGTTTATTTAAGCTAGTAGTTCAGGAAAAGAGCAGATATTGTTTGGGACTGGGGCTTCCCAGGTGGCACAGTGATAAAGAATCTGCCTGCCAATACAAGAGACACAGGTTCGATCCCTGGGTCAGGAAGATCTCCGGGAGGAGGAAATGGCAACCTACTCCAGTATTCTTGCCTGGAAAATCCAGGGACAGGAGAGGCTGGTGGGCTGCAGTCCATGGGATTTCAAAGAGCCAGACATAACTTAGTGACTGAGTATGAACCACGAAAGGCTGGGTCTTAGACCACAGTACTCAGTAAGTCTCCTGAGGGAGGTTATAGAACTTTAGAATGTAAGTTAGAGATCTTAGTAGTGATCTCCAAGGCATGTTCGACTGATCGTGAATAAATAATAGTTGTCACTTGAAAAGGAATTTGGTGGCTAAATTACTGTGAGAAACACTGTGTTCAACACCTTCAGCCAGATGACTTACTCGTTTCCTCTCAGAAACTTATGTGCTAACAGTCCCATCAACAGTCTGGAAGGGAACGTCCTGGGCACTGCCAAGTATGACCGGTGGGTGCAGAGTTTTCCCACAGAGCATCCCATCCTTCGAATCTACTTTGCGGAGCCCTGAACCCCAAAGAAGCTAAGAGCCACTGAAAGACAAAAAATTGAACCTCTTCTAAGCATGGTGTTGGTAGCGCCTGAAATATATCATTATATTTAATCTTCACAACAACCCTATGCAATGGATACGGAATCCTATTGGTATTTTACAAATGAGAACACTGAAGTTCAATGGATTTATCAGTCATTATGGACCTCATTTGCTTTTGAACAGTACCAAGACCAATCTCTGATCTATTGAATCAAAATTTCAGCAGTGTGGTCCCCATGGATGTGTGTTTAAGCTGGACAAGTCATTTTGCTGTATGGCTACAGTTAAGAACCACTGGAATCAGCCATTTCTCTATGGCCACATATTCTTTTAAGTGAAAGAACGGAAACTTTGAATTCTGTCTTCTGACTCCCAAGTCCAGTGCTCTTTCTCCTATAACATGCCGCCCATAAATGATTCTCTGCTTCTGGGTGAAGTGAAACATTAGTCACTGAGTCATTTCCAAGTCTTTGCACCCCATGGACTGTAGCCCGCCAGTCTGCTGTGTCCATGGGCTTCTTCAGGCAAGAATACTGGAGTGGGTTGTCATTCCCTTTTCCAGGGGATCTTCCTGACCCAGGGATAGAAACCTGGTCTCCCACATTGCGGCAGATTCTTTACCATCTGAGCCACCAGAGAAGCCCCTCGGTGTCTCCAGGTAAAAATCTGGAAATTGTCAGAAGGTACACGCTGGTTGATTGGTGCCTTTTTTCAGTCATGGTTTAAGGTGCAGCAGTAACTTCTAAGATAGCCAGGTAAACTATGATTCTTTAGAAATAGAAGTCAACATATTAAATTACACATTGACTTCTTGTGAAACCACCCAGAGACATATCTTATAAACTCTGTATAAGGTATTGTCAAATATGAATGTTTGCCTTTCCCATTATCAAATGGAAGTATTGTTCCATTTATCCTGAGTATTATATAAGGATTTTGAATGTTTGGTGACTTGTCCTTAAAGATCTAAATCAAACTACCTTATCAAATATAAAATAGCCTTTTCCTTTGGCCTCTCTAAAATCCATGAAAACTTTCCCTTTTCACATACAAGAGTGGGTTTTCCAGATCTGGTTGCCTGCCCTTTCATTCTGATAGTGAATGTTCCGGTTCAACTCCCATTTCTGCATTAAAACTGCTTGTTAAAAAAAAAAGTCAGCAATTATTAACCCATTTGATGCCGCTTCTGATGACAGATCACAACTGGACAGATTCCCAATTCAAATACCCAGTTTGTCAAATTAAAATGCCTCAAACTTTACTTGATGTGAAGTGGGAAGGGTGTTTTTATATTGTTGTTTTTTTTCTCTAAAGCAGTCACTGTATCCTGTAGACATTTTTCATTTTCCGTTGACATTGTTGGGTCCTTTATGCTTTGTTCGTGCCTGTTAATAAAGAAAGTTTAGCACATCTTAACCAGGTGGAATGACCCTCTCTTAGACCACTTAACAGACTAATGCACTTCTCAGGTATTCCTTGAGTTTTGGAACAGAGCAAGAACTTACAAACCTTGGGAAAATGTATTCCTTTACTCTAAGGTGAGCTAAGAAAATTACTTAGCAAAAAATGGAGGGTAGAGTGCAAAGAGAGATTGCCTAGTCCTGTTCTATTTACAGGTCAAATGACTATTTTAGGATGTATTGTGCATGTCTTAGTAATCCAAAATATTCACTGAGTTGAGTTTAATGGCACATTGAAAGCCATTAAGCCGTACTAAGTAAATACCATTTTTGGTATGTGTGCTAATTTCAAAAACACATTGTTTTATTTATAATGCACTCCTTCCATATTAGAGTCGACTGCTCCAGAAGTGGCCCACTATTTGGATTGAGCAGTTTGCCTAGGGCCGGGAATTGAAGCTTTGTGAGTGAGACTTTATGCTTCATTGAGGCAAGTTCTGGTTAAGAGCATTCAGACACTGGGAAAGTAAATTCTTTGGGAGTTGTTCACAGACTATAAGAGTTGCAAGCAATTCCTGACAATACGGTGCTAAGGATATCATTGAGAGTTAAGGAAAAAACCCTTTATGGCATTACATATTTAAAGTCACAGTGTTAGTTACTCACTAATTAAAAGAGTCGTGTCCGACTCTTTGCAACCTCATGGACTGTAGCCCGCCAGGCTCCTCTGTCTGTGGGATTCTCCAGGCAAGAATACTGGAGTGGGTAGCCTTTCCCTTCTCCAGGGGATCTTCCTGACCCAGGGATTGAACCCAGGTCTCCTGCATTGCAGGAAGATTCTTTACCATCTGAGCCACGATCCTTTGTGCAAGTGGGGCTGCCAAAAATTGGGGATGCCACTTTATGTGGTTTCTAAATAATCAAATTAGAATCACTTTTTTTCAACTTAAAAATTATTTGTCAAACCTACTCATCTTATCAGTGAGGAACAAGGAGTACAGACAGCTAAAATGGCATGCCTACTGTCCCAGAGTTACAGAGGAGGAGAGCTACAGCTGAGCTCCATTTTAACCTTTGCCATGATTGCCCCACGACAAGCCTTCTCCACGTACCAGAAGAAGCTGTAAATGCAGCTAACAGCTAACACCAATAAAATATCACTGGTTTATTCAAAAACCCACAGTCATGGTTTATTTCTTAAGGACACACTTTTTTTTTTTGTACCCTATTTCATTGAATGCCTAAGATTGAATGGTCAATGTCCTTTTTGTCTGTATTGGGATGACAGCACCACCTTGGGTACCAAAGCTTCAGAGCTGGGCATCATCCAAGAGTCTGCACACCTCTCCCCTCCCCCCTCCGCCCTCCCATGCACCCAAACCCCAGAAATTCCCACTGTTCTGCCTCCCACCGCCCTGACCTGGCCCAAGTCATTTCAGCCTGTCTCTGGACCACAGACCACAGCACATTTCCTGATGGGCTTTCTCACCTTGACTGCTGTTCTCCCCACAGGTTTGGGCAGATGCCTTTCAGTTCTGCCCAGGCCTTCATATGGTCTACTGCATAAAGCTGAAGCAATTTGACTTAAAAATAAAGCTTCCGCAATCTAACTTCTGTTTGTCTCTGTGATAACATCATCTCATTATCCACAGCATCTAGTGTCGGGTACCTTAGATGGTATTTCCTTCCACACTCTCCCCACTTCATGTGTTATTCTCTTTCTGATGTTGACTTTCCTGACCCTTCACCTGGAGGGTCCTTCACCCACTCCAACCTCACCCAGCTGGTCCACCTAGATAACTCCAGCTCATGCTTGGAGGCTTCTGGGCCAGGCTGCCACCTTCCCTGAATCCTGCCCTGTCACCTTCCACCCACATCTGCAGTTAGGTGTCCCCTCAGTACTTCTAGGGGTACTCCACCCCTGTATGTGATCCTCCATGTGTGGTCTTCACCCTGGACTCCAGCTTTTTGAAGTTAGGGATCGTATCTTGTTTATCCTTATCTTCTAAATGCCTAGCACTGGGGCCAGACATCTGACAGGTGTTCAGTGTTTGTTGGATAAATGGAAAAATAAAGCATTCCTACCCCAGATGATGCCCTTTCTGAAAAATGGGACTACAGTGCAGATTCTCATCTTAGCATAAGTAAAAGAATGCAAACATGAGATTTTGCTTTTCTTAGGAATTACAAGCATGTACATTTTTACCAAACTAACAGTTAATACTAAAGGGTACCAAACATCTTGGTGGGGAAGGGGGGTGGTTCTTGCCATAACACTGTTATGACCTCTAGTTATAAGTAAGCCGTCCTTTCCTCATTAGAAAGATGATCAGAATCAAGGATGGTGGTGATGGACGGTAGCCATCATATCCTACTTGCTAAACAATCTCAGCTGTGGAAGTGAAGAAAACTAGTCGTATGGAGGTCAAGTAACTTGCACACTTGCAAGTGTGTAGCAGACTTCAGATTGGAACACAGATTGATCTCAATGGTAAGCCATGTGTCTCCTACTGCACCAGGCTGCCTCAGGCAAGAATATCATCATCTTGAATTTATTCCACAACCATCCAACAATCCATGGCAAAATTTAAAAATGTTTTCTATGTGTAAGATTCATGACTCCGCTTATAGAGTATTATATTGAAGAGAGTTTCATTATTTCAAATAGCTTGTGCTTGATTTCTATAGAGAAAAGAAATAAATAGTGAAAATAAAGATATAAAAATCCTTGGCTCTGAGCATTGCTCACCCTCTAAAGCCTATGAACCACGACCTCTGACTCAGAGAAAGCCCCAGATGAATTTTGTTTTCCTTTCTCCCTCATCCAGCAGAACACAGTTTTGGAATCCTTCTTCCATTAACTTCCCATTGTTTCTTTTACAACTCCATCTCATTTTAAAATATCATCTTCTTTTATGAAAGGTAATGTTACATGGTAGAAAACTGTAAAAAATTAATGGATAGAGTTGGTGTAAAGAAAATACATTATTTCAATAGTTTTATTATTTTTTTTTGTCCATTATACATTCACGGGTTTTTTCATATCGATATGTTTTATAGATGACTCCATTCAAAGCAAATTACTTTTAACACTTTGATCATTGAGGAATTTAAATCAATGAGGAATTTAAATCTTCCTGCTTTCCCACAGGAAGAACTCTTTTCTAAAAATATATACTTGTATTGTTTATAATAATCTTACAATTTTTATTTTAAAATATCTATTAGAAGTTCTCAAAAAGATCATATATAAAATTACCTTAACGTTTGAATGAATGTCATTAGCCCATTAATTTAGTTTCTGAAAGTCCAACAATCAGTATCTGATAGAATATATATTTTTCTCAATAATTTCTTTTGATCTTCACTGAATATGGTGTCTAGAACAGGGCTGGCACCGCGTATATGCTTAATAAATGTGTGTTCAATGAGAAAACTCTTTCTAGGAGTCTGGGACCCATCATTTGTAGATCTGTGGCTTTTTCTCCTATGTTTGCACATTTATTTGATCAATCTATCAGTTAGACTGTGACTAAATTAAACAAAAGAAGAAAAATATTGAAAGGGTATAGAAGGCTCATAGGAGCCAAAAGTTGGTCATTTAGGACATAAGAGGACAAGAGATGGGACACAGATTCCTGCTCCAACGCTTCGGCCGCCTGATGCAGAGAGCCGACCCTCTGGAAAAGACCCTGATGCTGGGAAAGATTGAGGGCAGGAGAAGGAGACGACAGAGGAGGAGATGGCTGGACAGTGACATGGACTCAATGGACACGAGTTTGAGTAAACTCCAGAAGATAGTGAAGGACAGAGAAGCCTGGCGTGCTGCAGTCCATGGGATTGCAAAGAGCTGGACACGACAGTGACTGAACAACTACAATGGTGACTCATCTTGATAGCTATCAAACAGCAAAGTGACTAGAAACTTTTCAGTTTTTATCCTGAAGACTTTACAAAGCAGTTGCTTATATTTCATATGTATTCATATATATGTATATATTCATATACTCTATGGATATTGTTACAGATACATGTGTATATATACAAGTACATATGTCTGGTTACATATGTAAATATATATGCATATACACATATACATATGTGAATACATATGCAAATACCTATATCTCTTTTTGAAAAAATATATATATTCATTTATCAAAGAGGGCCTTCAACCTCAGTTGTTCACAACCTACTGATGTTCTTTGACTCCATTGCTCTCCTGCTTATCCAGCAGTGGGAGCACAATCCTGATGCATAAAACGTGAATATAGACACTTGCTTCAGAAGAACATTTTCCCAGGGATCTATTTTACCTCCACAACCCCCAAACCTCTGGTGAGCCCTAGTCTGCTTCTGGGATGAATTAAAACCTTTTGGCAGGAAGATATGATAAAATATTCTCTGATCTGATTCTAAGTCCATAGTATCTTCCAAGTTTTCAACAAAAATATTATTTTAAAAGAAGTGGCAAAATATTCAGCAAAATGTCTACGAGCCATTGAGTACTAAAAAGGAGAGACATCACTTTGCCAACAAGGTCCATCTAGTCAAAGCTATGGTTTTTCCAGTGGTCATGTATGGATGTGAGAACTGGACCATGAAGAAAGCTGCACTCTGAAGAACTGAGGCCTCAAACTGTGGTGCTGGAGAAGATTCTTGAGAGTCCCTTGGACAGCAAGAAGATAAAACCAGTCAATCCTAAAGGGAATCAACCCTGAATATTCATTGGAAGAGCCTGGGGAAACTGAAGCTCCAATACCTTGGCCACCTGATGCAAAGAGCTGACTGATTGGAAAAGACACTGATGCTTGGAAAGAGTGAGAGCAAGAGAAGGGTGACAGGATGAGACAGTTGGATGGTATCACAGACTCAGTAGACATGAATTTGAGCAAACACCAGTAGATAGTGAAAGACAGGAAAGACTGATGTGGTGTAGTTCATGGGGTTGCAAGAAGTTGGGCACGGAACTTCCTAGGTGGTTCAGTGGTAAACAATCCACCTGCCAATGCAAGAGACATGGGTTCGATCATCCAGGAAGATCCCACATGCCGTGGAGTGGTTAAGCCCATATGCCACAAATATTGAGCCTGTGCTCTAGAGTCCAGGAACCATAATTCCCGAGCCCACGAACTGTAACTACTGAAACCTATGTGCCCCGGAGCCCATGCTCCACAGCAAGAGAAGCCACAACAATGAGAAGCCCATAAACCGCAACTAGAGAGTAGTCCCCACTCACCGCAACAAGAGAAAGGCCCACACAGTCAAAATAAACAAAATTATTGGAAAAAAAAGAGTCAGACACAACGTACCAACTGAACAACCAAAGCAAATGTGGAAAATGATAAGTGGACGGTAAGGGCCTTAGAGGCAGGACTCAGGAATCCCAATCTCTGTTTTCTTTATGAGCCCAGTACAGACACAGGTGACATTGTGAGGAGCCAAGCTGATAAAGCAATCTGAGCTACAGCATTTTGATGCAACCTAAATATCAAATAATTAATTTTTATTAAAATTATTAACTCTATATGAAACAGTGAACTTCAACTCCATCAGAATGCCTGCTCCTGGCAAATAATAATATAACCAGTATTCACAGATTTATACTTCGTCTTCTTAGAAAGGATCACAATCATAAGAAGAAATATGCTTTTTGTATCCTAATACTTCACTGATATCATGAAGGTATACCTTTCAGATTCCTGGTTTTATCCTTAAAGTGGCCCCATTCCTTGTTTTCAGTTAAGCAATAAAGTGACTGATCTACAATGAAACATATTCCATTTCCTGTTAGAAACCTAAACCCATGCTTCTCAGTCTCGGCATAACCAGGGATTGGGGAAGGATGAAAACTGGGGCATACCATAATCATCAATGAGAAAGGAGGACCCTTGAAAAGTATGTGTAGTATATATCATAATTATAGATGTTGCAAAGAAAATAGAAACCATTGTTCCTAATACAAACTATAAAAACAAAGCTTGAAGTGAAAGTTGCTCAGTCATGTCCTACTCTTTGAGACCCTGGAATTCTCTGGGCCGGAATACTGGAGTGGGTAGCCTTTCCCTTCTCCAAAGGATCTTCCTAACCCAGGGATCAAACCCTGGTCTCCTGCACTGAGGGAAAATTCTTTACCAGCTGAGCCACAGGGAAACCCAAGGATATTGGAGTGGGTAGCCTATCCCTTCTCCAGTGGATCTTCCTGACCCAGGAATTGAACTGGGGTCTCCTGCATTGCAGGCAGATTCTTTACCAACTGAGCTCTTAGGGAAGCCCATAAAGTTTGATTGTATCTTTCTGATTACAACAGATGGTCCTACCAATCTTTAGAGTAGAGGAGAGAGCTTGAGATCTTTATGGTTTCTCAAAAGTAAGTTGGTTTCAAAACTAGTGGGAAAATCCTAGCATAGAAGATAAACATCTTTGCTTTCTGTAGAGTTCAGGATTACACATCTTTTCTTAATTTGCTTTGCAGTCAAATTATATGCCCATACAGAGGTTAGATTCTCAAGGTAAAACCAAATTTTCCCTTAAAAATCTCTTCAACCACCAATTAAACCATTATATTTTTCCATTGCAAACTCATTTTCCAATACAACACATGACATCCAATCAAAATGGAAAGTAATAAGAAATTGAAAACTGTCCAAAATCAAGATAAGCATTAAGGACAGACCAGGGTCAGGCATTCAGCAGGGTATGGATGTCCACTGTGTATGTTAGTTGGTGATTTCCTTTAAAGCAGGGATTCTACATCTTGGCTGTGCCAGCTGTGTGTCAGTGCCACATAGTAAGCACTCAATAAATGCTTGTCGGATGCAGATTTGATGCCTCAGAGATTTGTTCATGAAATTTTCGGTTTGACTGCAAGTTTAGTGCAATAGTCCATTCACAGTCAAATTGCTAGTATAGTAGCAAGAATTTCCATGACATTTTGTCCCTGTAACTTACTAATAATGAAAATTAAGTATCTCAAATAAGATTTTTTTTCTTTTAAACTTATGTCAGGTGAGCAAGAATTATCATTGCCCACTGCGCTATAGTACATAAAAAAACAGAATTATTTGACATGACATATCCTCTTTCACTATGATGACCTCCCACCTTTACTACGGTACTGTCATCCTTAGGTGACACCTGCTTAGCTTGCAACCCACAGCTCAGTGTGTGCCATGCAGCAGCAGATGGCTTGAGGCATGATGTGTTAATGGCAGTGATTACTTTATGAATAGTGACAGCTGATCAGGGACATAATAAAACAATAGTAGCTGCCATCCTGGAAAAGGTGCTAAATAGGGGTGACATGCTTAGTGAGGGCTATACCTCTCTCTTGAACCTCATTATCAATTCCAAGGGGACATGCAGGCCAGCCAGGCAATGGCAGATTCAGACACAGAGGAAAGAACCCATCCACCAGGAAGATTTCCCTCCACTTTAATTGGGGCGGGGGAGGGTGCACAGCTTCTAATGCGCAAGCCACTTGGGTAAGTGCAATGTGTGTTCCCAGTTTGACTCCTCACTTGCCATCTTCTGAGCTTGTGGTCTGATACTCATCACTTTTAAGAGATCTGCTTCCTACCACTCTTCTTTCAAGAATCACTGCCTTGAGCCAGGGTAGAAATCACTGTGACAGAGTATAAGAAATATTTCTGAGGACCAACAGTACCCTGGACAAATTTCTATCTTTGAGTCGTACCTCGAGGAAAAGATGATGTGAAGGAAAACACAGACAGGCTTACGTTAAGGGTTATTCATTCATTCCAAAACCTGAACACTGGGGAATAAAGCAAATGCGGTAGAGGTTCTTATCTTCAAGGAGCATTAGAAAGACATACATGTAAATAGTCAATTATAATCTAGAATCATGATATTCTATGTTGAGTATAAGATTAGCTTTTGGGTTTTCCCAAACAATTTCACATTTAAATTAATACAAGTTATATATACAATTTTTATTAATATATTTAATATATTATAATTTAAATCTATAGTAAATATAAACTTGTATGTGACTTATATATTTAAATATGTATTTATACAGCATATATAAATACAAATTTATATAAAATTAACTAATAAAATAAATATTCAATATTCCAATGAGTTTATCAAATCCCGGTGACTTACTCTGGATTATCAACATAGCATACTAAAACACAGAATTTTTTCCTAAATCAAAGGAACACGAGGACTTCCACTGTGCATCTGTTATTTTGAGGCTTCTGGTGGATTTTGCCCATATATTAATTGTTTGTTGTTGTTGTTTAGTCCCTAAGTGGTGTCAAACTCTTCGCGACCCTCATGGACTGTAGCCTGCCAGGCTTCTCTGTCCATGGGATTTTCCAAGCAAGACTAGAATGGGTTGCCATTTCCTTCTCCAGGGGATCTTCCAGATCCAGGGTTTAAACCCATGTCTCCTGCATTCCAGGCGGGTTCTTTACCACTGAGCCACCGGGAAGGCCCATCTTAATTGTTACCCACATGCAAAACCGCAATATACAAGTGCATGTGCGAGCATGCTAAGTTGCAGCACTTGTATCCGACTCTTTGCGACCCTATGGACTGTAACCCACCAGGCTCCTCTGTCCACAGAATTTTCCAAGCAAGTATATCAGAGTGGGTTGCCATGTCATCTCCACGGGAGCTTCCCAACACAGGGATTGAAACCATGTCTCCTGCTTTGCAGATGGATTCTTTACCACTGAGTCACCAGGGAAACCATTTTAATTGTTACCCACATGCAAAAATGTAATATACATAAGGGCATCTATTAGTCTAAAATAAAAAGCAACACATAGAAAAACTTTTCTTCTTCTTGTGATGATGAGGGGTGAGAAGAAACATTCAGATAGATTTAAAGGCATGTATCCTTTAGCATCTGAGCAGAAAAAATGGGTATATCATCTCCATTTAAGTTCCATTGAGCTCAGGAACCGCAGGCCTCAAAGGCCCGCTCACATCATGCCAGACTAACAGACACCTCTTCCGTGTGTGTCATCTACCAAGAAGAGTCTTTTTTATGTCTCAGGACCAAAACTAAGACTATTACACTGACTTAATCCTGCCCATTGCTGTATCTTCCCTGATTGACTATTTGAGAATTACTGTATTATGTCTGCCCTGAAGATATGTGAAGGTCCTGATACATTTCAATGATTTTACTTAACCTAGTAATTAGTTTACCGAGTTTTACGGACATTTTACTGCTTTGGAGATGACAGTTTTTCTTCTCAAAATTAGTTCTGATAGCCAGTCATTTCATTTCATGGTTTATGAAAGATCTGATATATTGGTTACAGATTTTCATTTAAGACTGGGGGGAGGCGGGAATCTCTTCTCAGAAAAAGAACACTATTTTGTACATCCTCTCTTTTTTGGTTCTTTTTTTTTCACCCATATCCTGTGTGGGATTGTTTATAACGAAAAAGAAGAGCAGTTTAAACTGAATCTTGTTAAGAATAATGAGAGTTTTAAATATAAAGTGCAGAAAAGTGATTTAATAGTTTCCAAAGCTTGGAAAGCGTTAACACATGAATGAATGACAAGTGACAAGAACCCCATCACGGACCTGTTCATCGATGGACAAATATTGATTGAGAACCCCCTGTGTTCCTGACACTGTTCTTGGCACTGAGACACAGCAACGAAAGCACAGTGAATTCCCTTCTGTCTTGAAATAGACATGCTAGAGGAGGAGAGAGGAAATAAATAAATGAGCAAAGATAAGTAAACAATTACAAACAGGGGAGAAGGACTAACAGAAAGACCAGAGAAAGCGGAGTAGGAACAAGAAAAAGCTGAACGAGGTGAGGAAACAGGCTGTGCAAAAATTGGAGAGAGAATAATTAAACGAGCAAATAATACTGCTTGTGAATAACCACAATGTTTAGTTTGCTTCATTGTAAGGAAAATAACACAGTTGCAGTCAGATGCATTTCTTTTTTTTTTTTTTTTTAAAAAAAGAATTTTATTAAAAAAGCACAAATGCAAAGAAATGAACAGAGGAAAATTTATGCGTCGAACCAGATGCATTTCTAATTTGATTAAATACAAGGAAATATTGTTTTCTTTTTCTTTTTTAGTTAATAAAATTTACTTTCTAGAGCAAACAAACAAACCAAAAAAAAAAAAACATAATTAAGGGAAAGAATGTCCCAGAAAGAAGAACTAGCTATGTAAAGCCATGTGAAAAAATGCTGAAGAGTTCCAGGCAACGCATTTACAGCATAGCAAGTAAAAATCTTAGGATTGCCTTAGAACCTGAATTTCATTGACACAAAATTCATTGACATTAAAAAAAATGAGGGAGATTTGCAACCTAAAGGCAGGTACTCTGGAGTTCCTGTGTCATTTCAGCTCTGTATATGAAAGTGTATAAAATTACTCACAAAAAAAAAGCTACTTAGAGAGAATCTTTTTTTTTTTTTTAAGGTTTCTAAGACCCAGATAGAATTATCTGTGTACAAATTACCCCTAAAGGCCTCACAGAGGCTGTACAGCCAGCTTGTAGTGGAAGATCCAAATGCAGAGAAAATGCTTTGATACTCAATTTTAGGAAACAGCTTCATAATCATTCACTCTTTGCCTTTTCAATTAAATTTTAACTTTAGAAATAGGACATGAATGCTTTATTTTTAAAAAGTGTATGCTAGGGAAGAGAAGAGATTTTCCTTGATTTTATTAGCAGTCTTGGTTTCTTTTCCAGCTTCTCTGAGATGGAATTACTCTGAATGCATATACTTCAGAATTTAATGGTATATTCTTCTCTCTTTCTCTTTCAAAGTCACTCGGTCATGTCCAACTCTTTGTGACCACATGGACTGTAGCCTGCCTGACTCCTCTGTCCAAAGAGTTCTCCTAGTAAGAATACTGGAGTGGGCAGCCATTCCCTTCTCCAGGGGATCTTCCTGACCCAGGGATTGAACCAGGGTCTCCCATACTGCAAGCAGATTCTTTACTGTCTGAGCCACCAGAGAAGGTCAGGATATTCTTACATACATTTATATGAGCCCATGCAACATACACTGTTGCCTTATTGGGTTTTTAATGCATAGAATGTTCTGAAACATGCTTACTTCCCCTAACATTTTTTTAATTGAAGTATTGTGGATTCATGGGATTTCCTGGTGACTCAATGGTAAAGAATTTGTCTCTTTTATATATATAGAATTTATCTCTTTTATATATAAGAATTTATCTTTTATATATAGTAGTAGTGGGCTTCCCTGGTAGCTCAGCTGATAAAGAATCCGCCTGTAACGCAGGAGACCCCGGTTCAATTCCTGGGTTGGGAAGATGCCCTGGAGAAGGGATAGGCTACCCACTCCAGTATTCTTGGGCTTCCCCGGTGGCTCAGATAGTAAAGAATCCACCTGCAATACAGAAAATCTCGGTCTGATACATGGATTCAGAAGATCCCCCAGGGGAGGGGGATCCACTCTAGGACTCTTCCCTAGAGAATCCCAAGGACAGAGGAGCCTGGCAAACTGTAATCCATAGGGTCAAACAGAGTCGAACATGACTGAAGTGATTAAGTAGCAGCAGCAGCAACATAGTGGATTCAGTGTCATGTTAGTTTCAGGTGTATACCACAGTGATTCAGTTATACACACATACATATATATGTATATATATATATGCTTTTTCAGATCCTTTTCCCTTATAGATTATTACAAAATATTGAATATATTTTCCTGTCCTTGTTATCAATTTTTATATAGTGGTGTGTATATGTTGATTCCATCCCCTATGTAATACCCTAATACATTGTTGAGAGTTGGCCTCACTGCAGAATTTTGACTCATTCTTTTAACTGCTCTGGAGTACTCCATACCACAGTATATCTATCCATTCCCTTGTGATAGATATTTAGATTGTTTCCAAGGTTTTACTGCTGCAAACAAAGCTTCTGATGAACATTCCCTGTACATGGTTCCTTGTATGTATAAGTAAATGATTCTCTAATGTAGCTACCCTATCTCATCATCTTTTTCTGATACACATTCCATTTTCATCCCTTCTCTCCTCCTCCACCAAGACAAAAATAAACACCACTGAGGGGATGTTGCTTGGGTGCCCTGACACCCAGTCCCAACCTTTGGGTCAAACAGTGTGATTATTAAGGGCCACTCGTTACCACAAGGAGAGTGGTTCCAAGAGCAGAGGTCACCGCCCTTCAATCTTTGACTCACATCCTGAGTTGACCATGACCCTTTAGGAAAACACGTGGTGAAAAGTGGCTTTGCCCTGTGAACCAATGGAAAACTGCCCCCCGAGGTGACTTCTAAAGGGATTTTGTAAAGCCATGAGCTAGAACTGAATGGGTTCTGACTAGGCGTGGGACTCGGAGTTGTAATAGAAAACATTTATTTGGCTCCAACTAAACATCCTAACACATGTTAGCATTTGCTACCAATACGCTTCCTAATTAAGAACAACATAAAATCATAGGAAATTCCTGTCTCCTGTCTTCATGCACTTTTCATGTATCTCTGTTTCCCTGGCCTTATTTCTCAAGTATTGCTACCACAAAAAAAAAAAAAAAAAACAGGTTGATTCGAAGTCCTGTTTTGCCAACCATGCAGTGTGGTGTCATTAACAAGATTAATGTACATTCCAGAACTCACCACCATGCATTTTTTTTTCCCTCCTTAAACAAATGCTGCTATTAAAAACTAATTTAAAAAGAAAAAAAGGTGATAAGCATCCCACCCCCTATCCAATGAAAGACCATACCATTTCGCTGGTAAAGTCTTGTCTGCAACTGATGGAAAACTTCAAAAAGTTTTTTTTTTTTTTTTAAACATCTTCTCTCTAGGATTATCTGAACTGTTGACCATGTTTGTATATTTTATCTTGTTGAACAGATTTCAAGATGAAGGACAGACTAGGATCTGGTTTTCCTCTTAGGTCCTCCTTCAATCCATGTTAATTTCACTTGAAAATATTGAGATATACCTGTGAGTCCTGAACCATCACTCCCCTATTACATATAAATGGGCAGTAGGTGATTGCTGTGCAGATAAAGATATTTATAATAGTTCTAATTAAAGCTAGAATCTGTATGAGTTACTTTTAGAAACCCTTGATTTATCAGTCTGGATGTAGTCTTTGACCTTACAGAGCCAAACTGATTGCTTCCTTTCCCTACCATGAGGCAGAAATTAAAATTAAGCAAAACAAAACAAAAAAAACAGAAAGGAAGAAACCAAATACTCTGGTACATTATACATCAACTGTCTCCCTCTATTTTGTTCTATTTTGTTTTCCTATGCACTGAAATAGACTCCAAAATGGCACAAAAGAAATGAAACCAGAGTCCGAAAAGTTATCTTCAGACATTTGCCATAGGACACTTGAATGATTTTCAGAATTATTGATTTTTTTCAAACGAAACGCACACATGCTCGCTGCCCCTTTCCTGAGATGGCTTTGTGCTCGTCTTCGGCTTTCCCCCCTTCCAAATCTATTTATTGCTTGTTGCTCTTGGCCCGCCCTCACTTTCCATTTTTCATGATTAGTTCTTTATGATCGTGTGTTTCCTTTTCTTCTCCCCGCCATGGCTGCCGGCCAGTTCCCTCTGAGCCCTCAAACTTCCCTTCCCTAATGAAACAAGAGCTGCCTCCCTCCCTGGCTTTTGCCATCCAGCTGTTTCCTTTTTAAAATATACACTCATCTTTATTCAGTGAAGTTCCTGGGCAAACCTGACTCCTTTCACAGAAGAGTTGATAATCACTTGAGGGATTAAAAAGGTCTTAGGAAAAAGGCATATCTGGAAAATTTGGGGAATGGGCAGAAGAAGGGTAAAGAAAAACAAAGTTTATTTTTGAAATGTTCTAAAAAAAAGAAGAAAAAGAACTTGATTCTTAATATTTTAATCCTTGGGCTGCTCTGGACATCATGTGGGTTTTGAGCATATTGTCCAGGAGGTCTACCCACGCCTGCACAGTGTCTTAAGGTCCCCGCCTTGTCTGTTTCACCTCTTCTGGACACGTGAAAGTAGCCTACCACCACACACTTGGATTGTATAGGATCAGGCAGTGAAAAGGTGCCAACTTGCGGTGCAGCCTGCCAAGTCAAGTCAATGGACTGTAATGCTTTGCTTGTTCAAGTTGGCTTTAATCCCTCTGAAATCTTCAGCGTGCCCTTGACATCATGGAAATTACCACCAAAGTTAATTTCATCAGATGAGCCCTGCTAACTGTTTTAGAGAAGGTTCCCTGAATAAAACAACCTGTTTACTTCATAAACTTTCAGATCCACCGCCTCTAAATATTTCAAGGAAAATGAACCAGCCCACAGGGATCCTCTTTCAATGCCAGAGTGGCTAATTCTTTTTCTGTCTTATAACTGATAAGACCTCATGTGACTGGGAATGAATGCTATTCTACCCAAGCATCAGTTGAGTGTATTGTGTGAAAGGCCTACTTGATTAGATAAAGAGGTTAATTTGGTAGTTTAAACAGCTATGAGTTAAAAAAAAAATAAAAAGTTCTCTTTTAAATCTGAGGAACTTTCCCTTCTCTAAAAATATTTCTTCTGATATAAAACTTCCAAAGGAATAATTTTTCACCAGAAATAGAAATGAAAAAAAAAAAGCATAAAAAAGAGACAAAGGAAACCAAAACAAAAAAGAATTTATAGTCACAAGAAAAAAATTTGTAACTATGTGTCATAATGGACATTAAGTAGACTTATTGTGGTGATCAATATCCTACAGAAAATTCTAAACAGTATGTTGTACATCTGATATTAATATAATATTCTATATCAATTATATCTCAATAAAATATATTATCAGATGAGATAATCTCATCATTGTTGTTATTTAGTCACTAAGGTTTCCTACTCTTTGAGACCCCATGGACTGTAGCCCACCAGGCTCTCCTGATTTCCCAGGCAAGAATATTGGAGTGGGTTACCATTTCCTTCTCCAGTGGATCTTCCTAGCCCAGGGATTGAACCAACATCTCCTGCATTGGCAGGCAGATTCTTTTCCACTTGAGTCACCAGAAAAGTGAGATAATCTTATCTGAGAACAATTATCAGGTGAGATAAAAATCAGCATCTACAGTGGAAAGAAATGGGATTACAAAAACCTGGTATAGCATGGATCTTCACCAATTACTAAACCCTTTCACACTTGAACTTCATAGTAACCCCGTTAAGATAGGGAGATACAAAGTTTGGTGCCAAGCCTCAAATATTTTTCAAGAGAGACATTTTCTTGGAACTAAAATCAGAATTTGCATCCTGGATACTGGCAACCTGGAGGCTGTCATCTATGGGATTTTCCCGGAAGATTCTCCTATCTTAAAAGGAAGAGAGCCTGCGGCAGGAGGGAAAACCTGGATTATTATATAGCTCATTCTCCAATCGGCTCTAGTAAAAATACTCCTATTACCTACTAGAGTTCTTGGCCTCCTTGATCAATAGAAACTGATTGGAGGCCAGATAAGAAATTCAGGCAAGGCTTTATTGGGGCCTCTGCTGCAGCAGGAGGGAGCAAGAACAAACAGCATGTTCCCTTGCTCCTTCCCTGCAGTGGGGCAAGTTCATTTCTTATTGGGGTGAGGATCCGATACCATCAGCAGGTCCGGCAGCAGGCCGGAGGGCTGGCGTAGGTGGTGTGCCCACCCCTTCGGTGGTGCTGGGTGCAGAGGATATGAGCAGAAACCTACTTTTGCTCCCGACACTCTGCTTTTGCTCATAGCTCTTCAGAAGTGGAATTTGGTGTTTGGGTTTTTTTTAATCTTTTTGTATCTAGTCCTGTGTAGGCATGGGTACTTAGTCGCTCAGTCATGTCGACTCTTTGCAACTCCATGGACAGCAAGCCGCCAGCCTCCTCTGTCTATGGGGATTCTCCAGGCAAGAATGCTGGAGTGGGTTGCCGTGCCCTCATCCAGGGATCTTCCCAACCCAGGTCTCCTGCATTGCAGGCAAATTCTTTACCATCGGAGTCACCAGGGTAGCTCAGCTGGTAAAGAATCTAGTCCATAATTTCTCCCAACTACCCATGCACACAATTATTTTTAGTCTCTTATAGTTTCTTTGTATTTTGTTGTCTGAGGAGACATTTGTCCAGATATAAGCACTGCAGTTAAGGGTCCCAGATCCCAGTCTGTCTCAATTCCAGAATCTCCCCATTAAGAAAGAGACACATCTGTTTCCTGTCCTTACATGTGGCTGCAGACCTAACTTCTGTGAGCCTAAGGACAGTCCTGTAGATGTGAGATCCCCTGGGGAAGAAAGGCAGGAAGACCTGGGGCCCAAAACATGGGACTTGCTTGATCACAATGTGAATACTTGACGTCCTGCCTCCAAGTTCTCTCTGACCCTGTTTCCTTTGCCTGTCTGACCCTTCCACACTGTCTGTGCCCACTGTTTGCCTGCCTCCAGAGTTGTGACTCACAGCAGACCTCATCACACCTGTTGGACTCTGAGGCACCATTCCTGAGACAGATCCTGACGTCTGGATTATGTGTCTCCCTCTGGAGCCCTGAAAAATAACGGCCAAAGGTTCACTTTGGTCCTGCCTGCCCACAGGGCCTCCCAGCCTTTTGATCAGGCCAGAAATCAGGCAAAATATGGAGCCCAGGGGTTGTCAACTCACAGTAAGTGTGCTCAAAAATCAAACCCTGAGAAGCCTAGCAGGTTGAGAAAAGACTTTCCGGGGAACTACTAAACTCTCTATTCCCAAGTTTTGACCACTGTAAATCCAACACAGCAAAAATAGCAAGAGCCCTAAACCCCACCCCCACTCCGGGTATCTCTCCTCTGAGGAAATGTATCAGTTGAAGAGAACTTGATAGGTTCTTCTCAAGTTTCTCTGTGTTACCAATGACAATGTTTAATTCTCTGTTTTTATTTTGAGAATAACCTTAAAAGCACTAATGATGTCATTTAAAGTTGATCGTCTTAACATTAAAAAAAAAAATGCCACTCCTGATTGTTTCGGGATCATACTGTTTTATTGGCAAGAAAGGATTTAAAAAAAAATAGAGAAGAGTTTGACTGGTGAACACAGGTGGATTTTGCAAGAAGATAATGGAGTTTGAGATTCAGTCCTCATGTGCACAGATCCCTTCCAAGGCTTTGAAAAGGGTGCTAGCAATTCTGTTTTCATTCTTTTGTACTAAAGAAAGTCCTCAAAATTGTATTCTATTCAGGCCTCACAAAATCTGGATCTGTCTCAGTAATTAAGTTATGGATTTATGTCACGTGAAGGTCCAATGATGTACCAATATGCGATGTGGACCAAAGCCTTGCAGTAGTTTAAGCAGAGGGAAATGCTCGAAGAATCATCTGATACACTGCATGAAAATATAAGCATGCCAAAACCAAAACATCTTCATCCTACCAGTTGGCCCAGTATTAATGCCATGAGTGGAGATTCAGTGTTAGCAAACAGTCATCCATCATGTTAAATCAACGCTGCTAATTTGAATTCTGTGTTTGCCATTTTGTTTAAATTCAATCTGTAAATTTGTCTGCAATTTGCAGTTGTTTCAAAGCCACAAACTCAAAGACTATGCCTACTTTCATATCTGTATATACCTAGGTAAGATTAGAATTTTAAATTATTTACATTTAGAAAAAGTAAAGGATGGAAGGAAGGGAAAGAAGGAAGGGAACTCCTTCAAGGACACTTATGACAACAATTTCATAGACTGAGGATCCAAGATTGCCAAGACACCCCTAGCTGGAACATTTCAAATCCAGTCCACGTGGCTCAGTAGTAAAGAATCTGCATGCCAAGCAGGAGACACAGGTTCAATCTCTGGGTTGGGAAGATACTCTGGAAGAGGAAATGGCAACCCACTCCAGTATTCTTTTTTTTTTTTTTAATTGGAGGCTAATTACTTTACAATATTGTGGTGGGTTTTGCCATACATTCACATGAATCAGCCTGGGAAATCCCGTGGACAGAGGAGGCTGGTGGGCTCTAGTCCATGGGGTCACAAGAGTCAGACATCACTGAGCGACTGAACTGAACTGAATATCTAGGCTTAACAGCTGATTTCTGCTCCCTTGGCAACTTCACCCCCATTCCTCAAGAAATGAACCCAGAAGTGAAAGCAAGTTTGGCTATTTTAGATTCAGACCCTGAGAGGTATCTTCTCCAAAGAGGTCTAAGAGGCTTCTTCACATTTAAAGTCCCTTTGTCTACTTTGAGATAAACCTTGATAAGCCTTCCATAGCTAAAGATTTGTTTGCAAATTTGACTTTCCAAGTAATTTTTGAATTGCTCTGCATTAAAACTACCATATGTTTCATTCAAAGAAGTATACTTCTTACTCATGTGATGTTTATTTATGAAAAAACACTAAATAATCTTCCAAAAGACACAATCCTTGATTTAATCCTTACTATCTCAGTAAGAGAGGAGGTAGGTATGAAAAGGAAAATATTCTTGCAATAAAATGCCCTGAGATTTTAAATTCAACTCTTAGAAGAATATTCTATTTATACGAGCCCTCCTGTTAATCAGCTTTCCACTTGGAATTTATTCACTGTCATTGACCTGTCTTACACAGGGTTTGAATTCAAAGATGCTAAACTGAACAGGCCTGAGGGTTGCCATACAAAATAGAAGAAAGGACCACAGATATATGGTTATAGGCCACTCAGTTCTATCTTGCTATTTCCTTTCCTGGCAAATTTCCATCTTGCTAATCTCTGTCCCAAAGAATAGCAAGGAGAGACAAGAAAGCCTTTCTTAGTGATCACTACAAAGAAATAGAGGAAAACAACAGAATGGGAAAGACTAGAGATCTCTTCAAGAAAATTAGAGATACCAAGCGAACATTTCATGCAAAGATGAGCTCAATAAAGGACAGAAATGTTATGGACCTAACAGAAGCAGAAGATATTAAGAAGAGGTGGCAAGAATACACAGAAGAACTGTACAAAAAAGATCTTCATGATCTAAATAACATGATGGTGTGATCACTCACCTAGAGCCAGAAATCCTAGAATGTGAAGTCAAGTGGGCCTTAGGAAGCATTACTACAAATAAGCTAGTGGAGGTGATAGACTTCTAGTTGAGCTATTTCAAGTCCTAAAAGATGATGCTGTGAAAGTGCTGCACTCAATATGCCAGCAAATCTGGAAAACTCAGCAGTGGCCACAGAACTGAAAAAGGTCAGTTATCATTCCAATCCCAAAGAAGGGCAATGCCAAAGAATGTTCAAACTACCACACAATTGCACTTATCTCACACGCTAGCAAAGTAATGCTCAAAATTCTCCAAGCCAGGCTTCAACAGTACATGAACCATGAAATTCCACATGTTCAAGTTGGATTTAGAAAAGACAGAGAAACCAGAGATCAAATTGCCAATATCCATTGGATCATAGTAATAGCAAGAGAGTTCCAGGAAAGCATCTACTTCTGCCTTATTGACTATGCTAAAGCCTTTAACTGTGTAGATCACAACAAACTGTGGAAAATTCTACAAGAGATGGGAATACCAGACCACCTTACCCTCCTCCTGAGAAACCTGTATGCAGGGCAAGAGGCAACAGTTAGAACTTGACATGGAACAATAGACTGGTTTCAAATTGGGAAAGGAGTACATCAAGGCTGTATATTGTCACCCTGCTTATCTAACTTACATGCAGAGTACATCATGAGGAACGCTGGGCTGGAAGAAGCACAGGCTGGAACCAAGATTGCCAGGAGAAATATCAATAACCTCAGATATGCAGATGACACCATCCTTATGGCAGAAAGTGAAGAGGAACTAAAGAGCCTCTTGGTGAACATGAGAGAGGAAAGTGAAAAAGCTGGCTTAAACTCAGCATTCAAGAAAACTAAGACATGGCATCCAGTCCCATTACTCCCTAGCAAATAGATGGGGAAACAATGGAAACAGTGACAGACTTTATTTTCTTGGGGTCCAGAATCGCTGCAGATGGTGACTGCAGCCATTAAATTAAAAGATGCTTGCTCCTTGGAAGAAAAACTATGACCAGCCTAGTATAGTTAAGAAACAGAGACATTACTTTGTCAACAAAGGTCCATCTAGTCAAAGCTATGGTTTTTCCAGTAGTCATGTATGGATGTGAGAGCTGGACTATAAAGAAAGCTGAGCGCTGAAGAACTGATACTTTGGAACTGTGGTGTTGGAGAAGACTCTTGAGAATCCCTTGGACTGCAAGGTGATCTAACCAGTCCATCCTAAAGGAAAGCAGTCCTGAATATTCATTGGAAGGACTGATGCTGAAGTTGAAACTTCAATACTTTGGCCACCTGATGCGAAGAACTGACTCCTTGGAAAAGACTCTGATGCTGGGAAAGATTGAAGGTAGGAAGAGAAGGGGATGACAGAGGATGAGATGGTTGGATGGCATCACCAACTCAATAGACATGAGTTTGGGTAAACTCTGGGAGTTGGTGATGGACAGCAAAGCTTGGTATGCTGTGGTCCATGGGGTCACAAAGAGTCAGACACAACTGAGAGACTGGACTGAACTGAATCTCTGTCCCACCCCTGTAATCCCATGTCTAGGTGAAAGGGCAGAGCACAATCACTAAGGATCACTATGGATAAAAGAAGGAGTGTGGTTTTTTCTCTTCCCTAGGAGTACAGTTTACAGTTCTAGAAGATATGAATGCAAATTAAAATATAAATGAGTCACTCATTACTCCTTTTTTAAGGATACCAGTCCACTTAAAATACAGATTTAGATTTAATTTTATATCAAAAGTGCACACATTCCAATGCTCTCTCTAAGAAGGGCAAAGTGCTCTCATATATGAATTTAAAGCCACAAAATGCCAGTACATCAGGGAATTATAGAGGATCACAAAGCAGAGTCAGAAACAGAACTAGATCCAAATCTACCTCAACCACATGGCTATTATATGATTTGGGGCAAAACACTCCCATTGTGTGCTTCTCAGAAGGCAGTTGTCAAAATTACATAAATATAAATTGATGCAGCAACTATAGAGAACAGTATGGAGGTTCCTTTTAAAAAAAACTAAAAATAGAGTTACCATATGATCCACCATTCCCACTCTTGGGTACATATTTGGAAAAGAAAGAAAAAAAAAAAAACTCTGATGATGAAAGATACTTGTGTCCCAAGGTTCACAGCAGAAGTGTTTATAGTAGCCAAGACATGGGAGCAACCTAATTGTCTATGGGGAGATGAAGGGACAAAGGAGCTGTGACATATATACAGGAATGTTACTCAATCATAAAAAAGAATGAAATAATGCCATTTGTAATAACGTGGATGGACTTAGAGATTATCATACTAAGTAAAGTAAGCCAGACAAAGCAGAGACAAATATCATTCAATATCACTTTATGTGGAATCTTTAAAAAAAACAAAAAGATACAAATGAACTTATTTGCAAAACAGAAATAAACTCACAGACATAATTATCAAAAAGGAAAGGGAGGGGGAAGGGATAAATTAGGAGTATGTGCTTAACAGAGAAGGCAATGGCAAGCCACTCCAGTACTCTTGCCTAGAAAATCCCATGGACGGAGGAGGCTGGTACGCTGCAGTCCGTGGGGTCGCTACGAGTCAGACATGACTGAGCAACTTCACTTTCACTTTTCACTTTCACACATTGGAGAAGGAAATGGCAACCCACTCCAGTATTCTTGCCTGGAGAATCCCAGGGACGGGGGAGCCTGGTGGGCTGCCGTCTATGGGGTCTCACAGAGTTGGACATGACTGAAGTGACTTAGCAGCAGCTTAACATATACTCAGCACTATATATAAAGCAGGTAGAAACAAGGATCTACTGTATAGCACTGGGAACTATCTTCAGTATTTTGTAGTAACCTATAATGGCTCAGATAGTGAAGAATCTGCCTGCAGTGCAGGAGACCTGGGTTCAAAACCCAGGTCAGCAAAATCCCCTGGAGAAGGGAATGGCAACCCATGCCAGTATTCTTGCTTGAAGAATCCCATGGACAGAGGAGCCTGGTGGGCTCCAGTCCACGACGTTGCAAAGAGTCAGACACAACTGAACGACTAACACTACTACTACTAGAATGGAAAATAATCTGAAAAAGTATAAGTATATACACAGACATATTTATGGGCTTCCCAGCTGGCTCAATGGTAAATACCCTGGAAGAGAAAATGGCAATCCACTCTAGTATTCTTGCCTGGGAAATTCCATGGACAGAGGAGCCTGGTGGGCTATAGTCCATGGGGTCACAAAGAGTTGAACATGACCTAACAACTAAACAACAACAATACAAATACACATACATACACACACACACACACGTAATTGAATCACTGTGCTATACACCTGAAACCAGCACAGCATTTACTTCAATTATTTTTTGAAAAGCGACCAAATGACATTTCTAGAAATAAAGCCTTGTATTTAGTACCTAACAGGTACTCAATAAATGGCAGATGGCTTATAAATATTATTATTATATGGGAGAGGGTAGCCGGAGCTTAAGAAATGAGCTAATTCAGTCATTCAGACCCTGAGGGCATCACAGTCAGATAAACATTTGCAATGTGCAACAGGGTGTCAACCAGTAGTCTATTTCATCTGCATGCTACTCTGTATAGTTATGAATTCTTTCCTGAACAAACTCTTTCCTGTGGCCCACATTATGATCTCCACAAAACTTCCCTCCTCCTGCACACTCCCCTACACACACTCACACATGCAAAAACACACTTACCATTTGATTACCTTTTGTTTTAGCTTCCCAGACGGACCTCACAGAGTTAAACATAGCTCTGTCCTTCCCAATGAGCAAGGCTGTAAACGAGCTAAATTGCCTTGTTTTTCCATTCCCTACCCAAACTTGATCTCAAGGTTTATAAAAGAAAAAGACTGAGGGCCTTCTAGATCGAATGTTCAGCAATTGATGTGTTATCCATTGCTTGAGAGGTTTTGTGTACTGCTACTTAATCCTTGTTTCAGTTACAACCCCTGTAGGGAAATTTGAGTCCTGTACACGAGTTCTTCATTTATTTCTGAGCCAAGATAATTCTAGGATTACCACTTAGAAAATTAGGAGAACAGACTTCTGCATAGTTACCAGGCAGACAGTATTGAAAAAAGGGGGCATGTAGACTAGCGTTCTGGTGACAAGGTTAGGGATAGATATTGTGGTTAAATCCCATTTAGCAGCAACACTACACGCATTAAGTGAACACTGTATGTGAACAGAGAGACTTCCCCTTCCAATTCCTCCTCCTATTTCTTCTCCTCCTCCTTAGGCAAGCTCTCACAACACTAGGAACTCCTTGCCCAGGAAATCATTCTCCGGAGTAAACCACAGGCCCAGTAACTCCAAAGCCCAAGCACACTGAGAAGGACACATGCCATTCTCCAAAACTCTACCAGCATACCCTATTCATAAGCTGTCTCTCTCTTATTTCTTCCCGTGACCTTTATGGCTTGGAAAGTATTCCTTTGTGTTTACACAAACACAAACTATTCTGCAAGCATCCTTCAAGAATTTAAAGATTCTATTAATCTGATGTCTTAATTGTTATTGAGAAGAGGAAACAGGAGTGCCTTTGTTTCCCGAATGACCACAGGCTTCTAAAAAGTGGCCCAGAGAGTTAGTTTGCCTCTCAAATTGCAGGCAGCTCTGTGCGCACTGGAACTTTAGTGTAACATATTCCCAGACTTTAAAGGAGGCAGGAAAAGAGCGTAAAGTTGAGTAATGTCAAAGTGAGCTGCACGAATCCAAACCGAAATTTTTCTCCCATTCCTCCATTTATCCTGAAAAGTGCTTTAAAATAGTGCTTAACAGCCGTATATTTCCAGATGAAATATGTTAACTGGAGTAGCAAATAGTGAAACCACAAACACACACACAAAACCACAGACACACACACACAGACACAAACACACACAATACTAAACAACACGTATTCAAAAGAGAAAGAAAAAAATCTTGCAACAATAAGGAATAAATAAAAATCAATGTAATGCAATGATAATATGTTACGCACTTACTATTTATAAGACATAGAGAATCCAGACATAGAAAGATTTAACTACTGTCTCCCAAGTGTTTGCTTTGATTTATTCCTTACTAGGAAAGAATATAGAGATATCTATAATACAATCTAAATACAATAAATGCTCCAAAAGGAAGAGAACACATCCAACTTGACTGGGAGAGAGGCATACAGAACAAAAAATAGCTCCATGGAGAGGGTATCATTTGAGTTGAGCTTTAAAAAGTGAAAGAAAGTGAAGTCACACCATGGATGGTAGCCTACCACACTCCTGGGATTTTCCAGGCAAGAGTACTACAGAGGGTTGCCATTTCCTTCTCCAGGGGATGGAACCCGGATCTCCCGCATTGTAGGCAGATGCTTAAAAATCTGAGCCACGAGGGAAGTCAGGCTTTAAGAGTTGGGCTTTAAGACTTTGGCAAAGCTTAATCTTGGAAAGATGGTCAAATATTTTGCTTGAAGAAATGAACATAAACTATGAAGGTAGATATGGCAATAGACAGACACGAAGCATTTCTGGGAACTTGAGAGATATTTTGGATTGAGCATAGGATGTTTGTGAGTTTGGTGGAAGAGAAAACGGGAAAAAAAATAGATTGTGTGTATCTTGGAAAGAATAGTTTACACTTAGTTTGAGAGTCAACTAGTAACATCGATTCTGAGCCCTGAAATACTGTGATTAGAGATTATTTTCATGAAGAATAATACAGTGGTAGGGCTTCCCAGGTGGCTCTAGTGGTAAAGCACCCACCTGCCAATGCAGGAGAGGTAAAGAGATGTAGGTTCAATCCCTGGGTCAGGAAGATCCCCTGGAGGAGGGCACAGCAACCCACTCCAGTATTCTTGCCTGAAGAATCCCCTGGATGGAGGAGCCTGGTGGGCTACAGTGCATAGTATCACCAGGAATTGGACCAAGACCATCCCCATGGAAAAGAAATGCAAAAGAGCGAAATGGCTGTCTGAGGAGGCCTTACAAATAGCTGTGAAAAGAAGAGAGGCGAAAAGCAAAGGAGAAAAGGAAAGATATAAGCATCTGAATGCAGAGTTCCAAAGAATAGCAAGGAGAGATAAGAAAGCCTTCCTCAGTGATCAATGCAAAGAAATAGAGGAAAACAACAGAATAGGAAAAACAAGAGATCTCTTCAAGAAAATTAGAGATTCCAAGGGAACATTTCATGCAAAGATGGGCTCGATAAAGGACAGAAATGGTATGGACCTAACAGAAGCAGAAGATATTAAGAAGAGGTGGCAAGAATACACAGAAGAACTGTACGAAAAAGATCTTCACGACCAAGATAGTCACGATAATGTGATCACTGACCTAGAGCCAGACATCTTGTAATGTGAAGTCAAGTGGGCCTTAGAAAGCATCACTACTAACAAAGCTAGTGGAGGTGATGGAATTCCAGTTGAGCTATTTCAAGTCTTGAAAGATGATGCTGTGAAAGTGCTGCACTCAATATGCCAGCAGATTTGGAAAACTCAGCAGTGGCCACAGGACTGGAAGAGGTCAGTCTTCATTCCAATCCCAAAGAAAGGCAATGCCAAAGAATGCTCAAACTACCGGACAATTGCCCTCATCTCACACGCTAGCAAAGTCATGCTCAAAATTCTCCAAGCCAGACTTCAGCAATATGTAAACCGTGAACTCCCAGATGTTCAAGCAGGTTTTAGAAAAGGCAGAGGCACCAGAGATCAAATTGCCAACATCCGCTGGATCATGGAGAAAGCAAGAGAGTTTCAGAAAAACATCTATTTCTGCTTCATTGATTATGCCAAAGCCTTTGACTGTGTGGATCACAATAAACTGTGGAACATTCTGAAAGAGATGGGAATCCCAGACCACCTGACCTACCTCTTGAGAAACCTGTATGCAGGTCAGGAAGCAACAGTTAGAACTGGACATGGAACAACAGACTGGTTCCAAATAGGAAAATGTGTACGTCAAGGTTGTATATTGTCACCTTGCTTATTTAACTTCTATGCAGAGTACATCATGAGGAACGCTGGGCTGGAAGAAGCACAAGCTGGAATCAAGATTGCTGGGAGAAATATCAATCACCTCAGATATGCAGATGACACTACCCTTATGGCAGAAAGTGAAGAGGAACTCAAAAGCCTCTTGGTGAAAGTGAAAGAGGAGAGTGAAAAGGTTGGCTTGAAGCTCAACATTCAGAAAACAAAGATCATGGCATCTGGTCCCATCACTTCATGGGAAATAGATGGAAAAACAGTGGAAACAGTGTCAGACTTTGTTTTTTGGGGCTCCAAAATCACTGCAGATGCTGATTGCAGCCATGAAATTAAAAGACGCTTGCTCCTTGGAAGGAAAGTTATGACCAACCTTGATAGTATATTAAAAAGCAGAGACATTACTTTGCCAACCAAGGTCCGTCTAGTCAAGGCAATGGTTTTTCCCGTGGTCGTGTATGGATGTGAGAGTTGGACTGTGAAGAAGGCTGATCGCCGAAGAATCGGTGCTTTTGAACTGTGGTGTTGGAGAAGACTCTTGAGAGTCCCTTATACTGCAAGGAGATCCAACCAGTCCATTCTAAAGGAGATCAATCCTGGATGTTCATTGGAGGGACTGATGCTAAAGCTGAAACTGCAATACTTTGGCCACCTCATGTGACGAGTTGACTCACTGGAAAAGACTCTGATGCTGGGAAAGGTTGGGGGCGGGAGGAGAAGGGGACGACAGAGAATGAGATGGCTGGATGGCATCACCGACTCTGTGGACATGAGTTTGAGTGTACTCCGGGAGTTGGTGATGGACAGGGAGGCCTGGCGTGCTGTGATTCATGGGGTCGCGGAGAGTCGGACACGACTGAGCGACTGAACTGAACTGAACTGAACTGAACTGAAGTGACTTAGCACGCAGGCACAGATATGTACTCATTCACTTCTTCATTCAACAGACGTTAACTGAACGCTTACCATATGCCAATCCCTGGGCCAATTTACCCCAGCTGGGAGGCAAAATTTATAGTATGTGAACCTTACATAAAAGAAACAAATAGATAAATGAAACAGGATCTATAGGACTTGGGAACTTACTGAGGATAAATGAGGAAAGTGGAGACATAAGAGGGACTTCAAGTTTGGGAACCAAAGACAATGACGGCCCAGCGAGGGACAGCAGGAGAGAAGTTCGGAAGGGAGATGTTGAAGGGCAGCTGGGCAGGTTCACAGCGGGAGAAGAAACCTGCTTGCTACCAGCGTCCGTGCCTCCTTGAACTGAACTCCGGACTCGCCTGCAGAGAGGATAGCCAGTAGCTGGAATGGTTTGGTGGCAAGCTGGCGGAGGAAGGAGAAAGGCCAGGAGTCAGAGAATGCCCATATCAAAAAAAATAAAAGAGCCTTAAGAAGACCAAGGGGAAACTAGCTGAAATGTAACGGATATTCCTTAAGACAATAAGAATTTTATTTTTTTAGTTTTTAAACTATCTCTGATGAAAGTTAAAAATCTCAGAAACATCCATCTAAACAAGTTCAAAAATGTTACGTACTCATCCAAGAGATGTAACTTCAATTGATACAGTACTAAGAATTGCCCAGAATTTATACAAGGTTTATTGTTGTCGAATTTTCCCTCCTAGAGGAGCTACCAGATTATAGTAGCCTTTGTGGAGAAGTGGTGCATAGCGATTGCAAACAGGAAAAGATGGATTTTTTTTTTCTATCTGTAGTTCAATCACTCACTGCTCAGAAGTTCCAAGTATCACACACATTGTACAAAAATCTTCTGGACTGTCTCTAGATTTGCAAAGAAGCTGAGTTGACCGAGATACTTCTCTCCCTGGCTCTTACTTTAACATCTTGCAATTACTAGGTTTTGAACCTTCCTGAAGCAGAAGTTTAAAAAATATAGTGTTTGATAGAAATCCATGGCCTTTGAGTCTTCCCCTCCTGGGAGACAGATGTAAAATTCCAGGCAGAATTAATTTTGTTCAACGATGTTTGAAGTTGGCAGCGGAAGTGGTCTTTGGAATTTACCAAAACAGGCTGGGAGTTGAACAAGTCATAATCCAGGTGCCTCTCCTTCACCTCCACCAGCTACTTTTTCCCCGTCCCCTGCCACCTTCCAGCTTATTTACTGAGTCAGTTAACAAAAGATAACCTCCCATTGTGCAACCATCAATAAATCAATCATGTTAATACTATCTTGGAATGTCCCCTACTATTGACTTTCATATTGTTTACATTACACACTTGAGAAAGCCAGGGCCCTTGAGTCGGCGTTAATGGATTCTGGAGGAGCCATTAATACATAGAGCTCTCTTGACAAAATATTTCGGTTTCTCTGAGGTTCACCTGCTTTCTGAACATTGGCAAGGGCCCTCTCCTCCCTGCTGGCACGATTCTGCCACACGGAGTCTGATGAACACTTAGGAAGGCAAACATTTCTGAGCAGTAATGGAACAGTCACTTAGGGCACACCTCCTTCTTTGTGATTTGAATAATCTATTTCCACCCACCCCAGCTCCCCACTGTCAACAACCCTCAACAATCTAGGGAATCAAATTAATCTTCAATTATGTGAAAGAATTTCAGGAACGAACACAGCTCAAGTTACCATGTAACTTGCTGTTGTGAGAAGATTCAGACTGCAAGCAGCCTGAATGCAGAGACTTTCGTGATTTCCTTTTTCTCCCTCAACAATATAAGGGAAATCTTGCCAGCCCGTGATCATCTCTACATGGGGAATCTCAAAACTTTTGAAAGTTAGTTTTAAAATCAATTTTTAAAAAAATCTTCCTGTCCCCCAATTCTATAAAACCAGTTTAAATATAATAATTATAAAGGTGGATGTAATGTTTTAGTTTTGTTTGGAGGACTTCCTTTTTTATGACACCAGAAATACTTAGAGAACAGGTTTTCTCATCACAGTGGGACTCTTCTTCCAAATGAAGGTACTTGGTAAAGGAGCTGCACAGAGATTTTAAAGGGGGCTGGGGGTAGGGGTGGGAAGCCGCCAGTCCTGAAACTTCTAAAGGTTCAGATTTCAGTGCTGGCTGCAGACCTGGGCAAAGTTCACTGCTCCCTCTTCATGACATGCTACATGCTTTTCAAGTTCCCACTTGCTTCTTAGAGAGGAAAAAATGTGGTCTCTGAGTTCAGGTTGCTAAGGACAGGCTGAGCCCATTTAACCATGCATTCCTTTTCTAAAAGATAGGCTGCTTGTTGTTGTTTTTTCCGCTGTAAATACCAGAGAGTTTTGATCCTCCCCACTCTAAGCAAATACTTCTGCGACAACTTTGAAGCCCTCGTCCACGGTGGGAAACTCATTGATTTCATTCTGTCACTTTTGCTGTCTGAGTCAGAAGTCTTGAGAAAATGGAATCTTACTCTACTTTGCAGCACATCTTATCAGACACTTGTCATCATTGTTCTCTTGATAATGATGGGTATTTAAAATACACATGATTGTCAGATAATTCAAAAATCTCATTGTTGTAAGCCTTTCTTCTTTATTTTTTTAAACTTTCTATTTTTTTTTTTTTACTTTGACCTCAGGATATATATGTCTCCTTAAGGGTATTTTGAAGAGGGTGAAAGAAACAGACAGGACTTTGAAAGGGAAAACAGACATCTAATTGACTGTCCCTTGCTGACCCTCTGTGACCTGTACTGAATACCTTTAATGGACATGTGTGAACTCGGAGCCTCTACTGTGATAAACAAATTTTCAACCTTCAACTTGTGTTTGCAACAGCATTATTTATTCTCTTTAAACAGGGACTTTTGAAATGAATAAGTCATTAGCATAGGTATTTTAAAATGAATGAGTAAGACACTAGCATAAATATCTTATGCAAGGGAGAGGTAAAGTTAGTTTTCCAATTCTGTAGATACAATTTTTTTAAAAAAGGAATTTGGGTCAATTATCAACTCAGTTCATTTAGTTCATGTCAGTGTATTATTTTCCATTATACTATAAAAAGCAGAATCCATTTGCATCCCACACAATTTGCATCCCACACAATTTTACCAAATCCTAAAAGCTCAGAAAGTCAGTCAGGAAGCAATAATCTTTACTCCTAAAATTAATAACTCTCATGACATTGCTTATGTGCAAGCTTGGAACTTACTGCTCTGTAAACCATCTTAGGTCAAGGTGGAAAATAATGAGTCCATTCAAATCCTTGCATGCTTCCAAAAAACACATTAGATGACTGAAAGTTTTTATTAAGTGATGTGGAAGTAAGGCAGGTAAGGGAGATACCACCATTCCTATTGTTGCCAAAAGGCCAGAAGACTCACTCCACCAGGGAACACTATAATCTCCCTCTACCTCAACTTCTTCGAAATTGCTGTGGTCCACTGCCTTCCCTCTTTCCTACTAGCTGGCATTGCTTCCTCTCTGTTATTCTTCCTTCTCTTCCATGTTGACGTCTTCTTAAGCTCCTCATCTGACATCAGTGAGGTCTGCTGTGATATTGCTCTGTGCCTCAACCAGCTCTTCTTTCCATAACTGTCTCTTCCTGTGCCATGATCCACTTAAATACTGTGGCTTCACTTTCTCATCATAAGACTTTTTGGAATTACAGGAAGGCTGAGATCAATGCCACATTTTGAGATTCTGGTATATGGAACAAAAAGGACACCCCCAAAATAAAGTTTAAAGAATGATTTCAATGTTTAATAGTCATTCATGTTATCTGTGGGCTTCCCTGGTGGCTCAGTGGTAAAGAACCTGCCTGGCAATGCAGAAGACACAAGTTCAATTCCTGAGTCACAAAGACCCCTGGAGAAGGAAATGGCCACTCACTCCAATATTCTTGCCTGGGAAATCACACGGACAGATGAGCCTGGCAGACTATTTTAGTCCACAGGGTTGCAAAGAGTCAGACATGACTTAGCAACTCAACAACAACAATTACATGTTATCTGCAAATGTTCAAGAGAACAGAGAATATTATTCCAGTTATAAAGGGAAACAACATCCACACTCTTCACTTAGGGCACATATGTGGGGCTCATGTCCTTCTGGCCCCCTGTTCAGCCCCTGCCATGACCTAAAGCATTTATGGATCAGATCCTGCTCACTTGGCAAAGACGGTTGTTGTTCAGTTGCTAGTGTGTCCAACTCTTTTGTGTCCCCATGGACTGTAGCCCGTCAGGTTCCTCTGTCCATGGGATTCTCCAGGCAAGAATACTGGAGTCGGTTACCATTTCCTCCCTCGGTGGATGTTTCCAACTCAGGGATCGAACCCGCATCTCCTGCATTGCAGGCATATTCTTTCTGCTGAGGTACCAGGAAAAGCTGCTGGCTAAGATTAATGTGGTGAAATTAACAGAGCACCAGACTGGAAGCCGTAAGGATACCCTGAGGTTCCATCTCATCTGGACCTTGGTTTCCTCCCTGGAAAATGAAGACGTTGCCATAAGTGGTGCCCGAGTTCTCTTCTAGCACTCTTTAGTGTCTTTACACCGTGCTCAGCACTCCAAGACATCGTTTCTAACCCGCTGCTGCTGCTAAGTCACTTCAGTTGTGTCCAACTCTGTGTGACCCCATGGATGGCCTCCTACCAGGCTCCCCGGCTAGCAGAGAATAAAATGAAGTAAGCAGCCATCTCTAAAGGTAAACAGGCTCGAAAGCACAAATATCAGGGACGACAGTATTGGGCAAGAGTTAGACCTGAGGGCTGAGGAGGTGCAGATGGAAGTCTACCTTCATGCCTCTTTCCTCTGCAGGCAGCAGCAGTCACGATGGGCTTGGAGCACAGTCATAGAGCCTCCCATAACACCAAGGTCCAGTCATAAAACACTCTCACAGCCATCCTGCTATTCAGCATCACCTGATAAGTGACCACAACTCACAGGAAGAATCACGTCCTTGCTTCGTGCTTTTGGTGTGACCCATTTCCCAAGGCAAAGCAAAGATCTTTCCTCTTCTCCCTTTCTCACATGGGGAACAAATTAAAGCAACCTGACTACCAATCAGCAGCTACACAAGTTATCGTTAATAAAGTGTCCTTGGAGGTAGACCCCAGATCCAAGATCAAGAGAGATCAGGTAGAAAGAAAACACACTTTTACCTTTATTAGTATAGGCTAGCTGACATTAATGATTAAAATATTGTGCTGTTTCTTCTCAGATTTCAACAGCAGTCGGATCTCACAGTTGAAGCCTCAGGCAATAAACTGAAGAGAGAACACTGATTGTTAGAACAGGAAAGCATCTAAGCATCTATTAGTTCAGTCTACCATGAAAAGTCGGAATCCCTTCAACGAAACTCACCCGCATTCCTATGTAACTTCTCTGTGATAACAATAACACAATGATAACTATAATGGTAATAATTGAAAGCCCTTATTCCACACTTTCCATGTTGCCTGACACTGAGCACATATATTGAACACTGACTGTAAATCAGCACTCTTCTTAGCACTAACTTATTGAATCCTTACAATGCCTCTAATTTTATCCATGAGTCAATAGAAACGTGAAAGGGTTAAATAGCTTACATGGAATCCCATAGCTAGCTAGGAGCTGAGAAAGTGAACTAAACAGATAAGCTCTGAGACCCGTCCCTTTAACCCTATGGTAGCAGCTGGGTCAGGCGAGGGGTTGGGGGGATCAGGGGAAGAACACACAGTTTGTTTCAACACTCCTCAATAGAAAGATCTTTAGTTTTCTAGGTCAAATGTGCCTCCTTTTTTTCATGTGGCCCACTAGCCCTATACAGAATAATTACTATTCTTTCTTCAATTTAACAGTTTTTTTATCAGGGGTTGGAAAACTATGATTTGATTTTTTATGGATCATGAGCTGAGAGTAGATTTCAAATTTTCAGGTGGTTAACAAAATCAAAAGAAGAGTAATATGTCATGACACATGAAAATTATCTGAAATTCAAGTCTCTATGTCCATAAATTAAATTTTATTGGAACATAGCTATACTTTCTTCACTTTCATCTGTGGTTACTCTCACTCTACAGCAAGGTCGGAACTGAGCACTTAGGACAAAGACCATCTGGCTCAGGAAAGTCTAAAACATTTACTAGCTGATCCATTAGAGGAAACATTTGCTAACCCCTACTTTAAATAGTTGAAGGTATTTCTCACGTCCTTTCATAAATGTGTTCTTTTGATGGTAACTATCTCAAATCCTTCTCTCTCACCCAACCTCACATCATCCAGGAAACTCTTCTGTAGAGTTTCTTGGGTACCACATATCCCAGCCCTCTTAAAATAGTGTGTTGTGTGTGTTAATTCATTTCAGTCATGTCTGACTCTGTGATCCTGTGGACTGTAACCCTCCAGGCTCCTCTGTCTAAGGGACTGTCCTGGCAAGAATACTGGAGTGGGTTGCCATTCCCTTCTCCAGGAGATCTTCTGACCCAGGGATTAAACCAGAGTCTCCTGCATTGCAGGCTGATTTTTCATCATCTAAGCTACCAGGGAAGCTGATAGTGCCCAGTGGTATATTCATACCATGGGATATTACTCAGTGATTAAAAAAAAGAATAAACCAGCCAGACTCCAACAACATGGAAGAATCTCCAAAGCATTATGCTGAGTGCAAAAGCCTTACTGAAACACTGTTATGGTATGATGGCATGTATATAAAATTCTAACACAGGCAGAACTCACCTGTGGTGAAAAGAACATCAGAGCAACAGCTATCTATAGGAAAATGGAAGAGGAATTAGCCAAGATGGGAATTAAACTCTCTGAGATTTTGGAAATATTCCAAATCTTAACAATCATTTCAGTTACATCGTTGTATACATTTCATGACACTGTATCCACTCCAAAAAAATATCCTGTAAACAAATACTGAACTCTAATTGCTGATCTGGGTGGTGGAATGTTTAGAAGTGAAGAGTATCGATACCTGAAACTTACTCTGAAATGAGTCCAAAAATCAACATGATTGGATAGAGGGATGGATGGATAGCAAGACAGAGGATGAAACAAGAGTATCATGCTCACTGTGGACTCTAGATGTGAGTAGATGGGCATTCACTAGTTCTTCCAACTTCAATGGTTAAAATTTTTCATAGAAAATTTTATTCTTCAAAATAATTTTTTTATAATAAAATGGGAAGGAGGGGATACAAACTATTTAAAATGTTGCACAAAGTGACACTGTTATTTCTCTGCACCTGGAAACCATTTTAGTGTTAACTTTTATTTTCCTTGAATATATCTGTTTGAATCATGAAGTTCCCCTTCTTAGACATAACTCGAGAGATCTTGATTATATATAACCACATGGTACTAGTGATAAGGATGTATTCAATGACAGAAGCTAACTTCAATGCAAGAGGCCGACTAATTTCTGCACTGTATAAATTCTGAGTCTGTAGTTTATTATTAAAAAATACATAAAATGAAAGACACAGAAACATCCCAGTGAGATGTTTCCATCAAACTCATTTTCAGAAACCAGTATACATTCCACAAGTGAGTTTACACTCTTGCCTCATGGAGCTGTAGAAAGAGGAGGAATGCGTTTGATCATGGCTGAATTCCTGGCCTCTTTAACCTCACCAGTAGGTTGTCATGTATTTCTCATACTACGATTGACTATCATTTGGCAAACAATATGCTTGCCACTGTTACAAACATCAGATGAGCATGTGTGCATGCTAAAAATTTGAAAAAGTTCTCAAAAGATGCAGCCTAATCTCTGGATTAACTGTTTCTTTTAAAGGGCCTCTGCAATGTATAATCTGCAGTCTGATTCTGTTGCTTTTATGCAATGCCAATATTAGTAGCAATAACACAGTCATGCTTCAACTATTTGGAGGTCAATTAGCTGGAAAATTCTGCTGTTTCTGAATGGAAGCTAAGAACCAAGGAAGTAAGAAAGAAAAATCCCAAAGGCAGTTAGACTGGCTGTGAGACCATCAGGGCGCCAAGCTCCTGTATTCACTCCTGGAAGAGTCTCTAAAGCCGACACTCAAAATCCTATGATCCTTCCACAGGGAAGATTCTAACAAGCCTGGATTCCCAGCTCACGCCTTAGGTGAGGTTGCCTAGAGGTAGGCATAGTGAAAGCAGCAAGAATGGGAAGAATTATCAGCCAGCATTCAAAACTCATTATGCACTATAACTGGGGAGGATAAATTTATGGGCCAAAAGGTTCCAGCTTAATATCACTAATGAAGGGAACAGTTCCACAAGGTATTGAAGATAGTCCTTAAAAAAAAGAGGAAGGGCTGCTATTAGGTATCCTCAGGAAATGCTGGTCTCATCGTTAACACCACAACATTTCTGCTGTGACTCCAGGGACCACTCAAAAGAGCATCATTTTATTCACTCTTCCTTTTCCTATTCCTCCTTTTTTTTTCTTTTATTTTGGCTGGAGTTGATAGATGTTATTTTATTTTCCCTTCCTAACAATGTCCATCAATCTGCCTGAATCTTCTGGTCTAGGCGTGGCTCTGAATTTATCCCACATGCTCGGTCACACAGATGTTTCCTCTCTGGCCCCCACGCTTCTATTCCCTTTGCATGGCAGTCTGTTGTATACAAATTCCAGGCAACACTTCTAGTTTCTGAGGACAACTTCCAGCTCATCCACACAATCATTCCCCTCTCACTTCCGACTTTCTTTTCCCACCTTTTTCCTCTCCATATGGCTTGCCAAGCAGTCTACACTCAGTCACCACGTTGAAGCCCCACCTGCATTTCCTCTTCATCGCAGAGTTTTGCACTGTTTTTTCTGCTTTTGCTCAAGTCGAATGAGTCAGCTGCATGCGCATGCTCAGTCACTCAGTCGTATCCGGCTCTTCGAGACCCCACGAACCATAACCCGCCAGTCTCCTCCGTTGATGGAATTTTCCAGGCAAGAATACTAGAGTGGGTGCCATTTCCTCCTCCAGGGGATCTTCCCCACCCAGGGATGGAACCCTCATCCCTTGCCTCTCCTGCATTGGCAGAGGGATTTATTTTGACCACTTCGCCCCCTGGGAGCTGGGGCCCACCTAAACATCCCCACTCCCGTGTGAGTCAACCCTCACTACTGGACTTCAACATGCATCTTTCCTGAGGGAACCCACCAACCTCCATGGGATCAAGGGATATTGTTTTACACCCCTCCCTCCTCTGGCCGGCCCCTGAGCACGAGGCTCTGGGCCACCTTGACAGATCCCATCTGACATCCAATTACTGTTGGATTGGCGCCGGTAGATCTGTGTCCGTTCTTGACCTCTGCCTCTCGCTCACTCCTTTGCCCCATCATTTAATTTCTCTGAGCCTCAATTTCCATGTATAAGAATGGCACTAACACTTGGGGTTGGGTCTATCTTACAGGGTTGGATGGAACCGATGGGGTCGTGCTTGGGCAGTCTCTTCATCAGCTGTAAGATGTGAAGACTTTCTGTCTTCATTTTGAAAGCTTTTGTTCATACTGAAATCCTAGGAGTAGATCTTCCTTCTCTTTTACATTCTTAATTTCTCCTTGTTCTAACAGGGATTTAGCTCATTCTCCACATCTCCATCAGCAAACTCCCCAGCTGAGAATAAGTTAATTTCCACTTCTGCTGTTTTATTAGAACATGGACTTGTCAGTGGGGAGCCAGACAGGAAAGTCGTTAAGTGCAGCCTTGAATTTGGGGGCAGAAAATCTAGCTCCATCACTATACTAGATGTAGACATTGGAAATGTCCACTCAGCCTTGACCTCCTCAGTTTTCTCACCTTTAAAATGGGAATAGGAGACTTCCCTGGCTGTCCAGTTGTTAAAACTTCACCTCCCAATGCAGAAAATGCAGGTTCAATCCTTGGTCGGGGTGCTAGGAGCCCACATGCCTTGTGACCAAAAAACCAAAAGTATGAAACAGAAGCAATAGTATAACAAACTCAATAAAGACTAAAAATAGTCCACATCAAAAAAAAAAAAGAAAGAAAACTTTGGGAACAAAAAGGGAATAATAGGAAGCATCCATTGCAGAAAGTGGTTGTGATAATTACAGGCCATCCTGGTGGCTCAGACGGTAAAGAATCTGCCTGCAGTCTGGGAGACCCGGGTTCAGTCTCTGGGTTGGGAAGGTCCCCTGGAGAAGGAAATGGCAACCCATTCCAGTATTCTTGCCTGGAGAATCCTATGGACAGAGGAGCCTGCCGGGCTACGGTCTATGGGATCACAAAGAATCGGACATGACTGAGTGATTTGCACTTTCAAAGGTGCTGAATCATAGCACACGCAGTGCCTGGCATGAGGTAAGCTCTCAATGTTTGCCTCTTGCTTATCCGTGATTACCTGTCTTTTCTGCCCCTTCCTCCTTTTCTTTTTTAGTTTCCTCCATCCTCCTTTTCCTTCCATTCCCATCTCCCCATGTCACCCCCTGGCAGGGGTTAACTGGTGCTCCCTGCACAGCCAGTGAACTCTCAGGGGAAAAGTTCAGACCCTGAAGCATTCCGAGGCTCTGCTCCCCCTCTAGCTCTGGTCTCGGCGACTCCCTGCTCCTCCGCCAGATTCCTTTCTGGCGTCCTCCCTGTGTTTTCACTGCCTTCCTGATTAGAGTGTATGTCAGCGTGGCAGGATAATTTACTGATATATTAATTTGTGTTTTTGTCTCCGCGTTTGCCAGCTCTCCACTCTAGCAAGGAAGCCAGGCCTTGCCGTGCCCCTGACTCAGGGGAGGTTTGTGTTAAGAGGCAAAGCTGAGACACCTGGCTTTTGTTTCCCCAAAGCCCCACGTTCTGGGAGGAGAGCATGCCAGCCAGGAGGAGGAGAGAGGCTCGGGTCTTTGAGAGCAAAGAGACAGGGGAGGGCTGTGGATATTGATGGATGGGGAGAGGATGAGTGCCAGAAGTCCAGCTTCCAGAAAGCCTTGGCTCCCACCTACTTCGCCCCCCGGGGATGTGTGTGTGTGGGAGATTAGTCGCTCAGTCATGTCCGACTCTTTGCGACCCCATGGGCTGTGGCCCGCCAGGCTCCTCCATCCATGAGATTTTCCAGGCAAGAATACTGGAGTGGGTTGCCATGCCCTCCTCCAGGGGATCTTCCGAACCCAGGGATCGAACCCATGCTTCCTGCATTGCAAGCAGACACTTTACCCACTGAGCCACCTGGGAAGCGCTCCCCTTCCCTCAGGGAAGTGACTGGTCCACAGAGAAAATGGCTTTAAGGCATGTCTAAATAACCAGCTCCTAGACCTAGGTCACTGGGCTCAGCAAACATCCCACAACCGATCCCTGCACCGATGCCCCCGCGGGCAGCAGACTCACAGAAGCAGTAAAGCTCATGCCCACCGGGACATAGTAACTAGAGGAGATGGGGATGGAGCAAAACAACTGTCATCTGCTGACCGCTCAGACTGTGCCAGGCGCTGCACTGGGGCCTTTACAAGTGTAAGAGCGGTTGCTCCCCAAGACAACCCTATACTTTCCCACACACAAAGGAAGAGGCACAGAGAAGTCAAGCAACTTCTTCCAGATCACACAGCCAGGGTATGGTGAAGCCAGGAGATCAATTCAGGTAGAAATATTAAAAGAGGCCACTGATTTATTGTTGGATGTTAAGAAAGAAATGCTGCATGGGCCAAATAATGACACACCTGAAACCGAACCTGTCCAACCCTCTGAGTCCCGAAAGGGGGCCCAGGAGCAGACCTGCTTTTTTCCCATTGAATAGCCTCTCTCTAAACATCACCAGCTCTGCGACTCCTGCTGAGTTCGACAGAGATGATGGAAATACTGTCTTGATTCAGAAGAAGCAGGAGCGCCTATGCTCAGAGTGTGAAGAGTCAAGCACCGATGCCTGGAATTCCACTTCTTCCTCCCTTTATTCTGTTTCCTAACTTCTCTATGATATGACTTGACCTTGCCAAGTCATTTGCTCATCTGTAAAATCAAGAGAAAGAAATCGCCTAGTTTGGTAGTTAGACTCATTGGATAGCTGTCCAATAATTAGAAATTATTGCTATCGTTACTGTTATCATTGTCATTATCCCAGTGGTCAGTCTTGTTCAGTCCAACTGCCTTGGCTGCTCTTCCTGAGGACCTCTGTATGTCACTAACTGCGCTGGGTGATGAGGAATCCTCAGCACCCGAGGTCTGGCTGAGAAGAGACACATGAGGCATGTTTCAATGCAATGTGATAAGGGCTACAAATGGGATATTCCCAGTATCCCCTGGGGCCCCAGGGCAGAGGCCCCATAGGAGACTGCAGCATGGGAAAGAGGGCGGGTTTCCTACAGAAGTTAATGGCCCGAGTCGTCACACACCTCTGCTTCACAGTGGGACGTGATCTCGGAGCCTCCTCACACCCCCGTCCCACCCCCAGGAGAGGCTCCTCGGCCTGAGTACACTCCTGACACTGCTCCAGCAGTTCATCTGAGCGTTTTGAGCAATGCAGAACTTGCGTCATTCTGGGCTGTGGACCAACCCAGCAGAGAAGCCAAGACAGCTCAGGGCTGCCGGCACATTCCGTAAACCCAAATTTCCAGAGCTGCCTTGAACAGGGTGTGTAAAGGAACATTTTCCATGGGTCAATTAAGCCTACTAACCATGTGACATGGAGAGGAAATGTAAACATGAGACTCTGATTGGCACCATTCAGAGCCTCTGATTTCGACACCCAGAGATAGATCTGCAGGCTATGAAGAGTACTTGACTTCCAAACTCCAGAGCTTGTAAAGGAATGCCTGCTTTGCACATCAGAGGGAAAAAAGTACAGCCGTGAAGAGCGGTCTTGGGAAAATACTCTGCTTGGTTCCCACAGCAAAAGATACACATTCAACGAGATCAAGAATCAACTCGACTGTTCTGCTTACCTATAATTTCAAATTCCCCAATAGATGTCCCATTTTCAAATAAAATGATGTGGGTTTTTACCACATTTCCCCCTTAGAAGCACGGGACTGACATGAAATTGCGATACTAAACCTGGACTTTGAATTGCTTCTCATCTCATGCCACTGGAAACTTAGCATAACACTCCAGACCCTGTGTTTCCTTGGAAAGTCTGCATTCTGTTGCTGGTACCATGATTGAATCCACTCGTCTGTTCCAGGACACTAGAGTATCTCACTGAGTCAGAACACCCCATGTCATGCCCATATATCTGTTTATTACCACACTCACTGGGAAAGACAAGCTGAGTTATCCTTTAGCAGAGAAAACTTGAGCGGCATTTATGAGTATGAAGTACAGCATCACCGTCGACACAGAGCCAGGCTGAGAGGAAAGACATCACCTGGTCCATGCCAATCCCCTCAGTGCAGCAGCCACTAAGCTGAAGGAGTGGTCCAGGGCTCTTGAAGGCTTATCTTCTCCCCCACCCCCTGCCCTACCCTCACAGATTACGAATACAATCGCTTGTGACAGACTGCTCCCCCATCTTCCGCCTTGAATTCTATATGATAAATTCAACACGAAGTGACAGTCACAGCAAGTGTTCAGGGCCATATCTAAAAACACTCACTTTACCGGAGTTAGAACTCAATGAATGAGAAAAGGTGAATGTACTCCTAGGGCATATCTCAATACTTTAATCTCTATGAATGCCATAATGGTTATTTATGGCCAAGATGATATTAATATTTTTAAATATTGCAATATGGAAGCACCGTGAGACTTTAAAATGGTATTAGGAATAGATAATAATATTTCAATGGGTCTTTCCCTGTGGTGGTATATTAATGGATTAAAGCGGGGGGGAATGGCTGTTTTTGTCATCTGGACAAATACTACAGCAAGATAGTCCTATGCTTCATCTCTAAGAAATAGCTCTTCTTCATTTTCTTTTTATTATTTTGGGGTGAAAATGTCTTGGGTTGCTATTGTCTGTTTAAATTAGGTAAATGCAATTAAGACGAGTCAGATATACACAGGCTCCAATGACAGGTAAAATTAAGGTCACCAGTTGCAGTCCTAACCCAGCTGCATTGCTTAATCTCAGCTTTAGCCATTACAAGTGAGTGGAATGGTAATGCCTTGCTAGTTTGGGGGTTAATGTGGACTGACTGGTTAACTAGAAATAAATCCCGCAGGTTTGCTCCAATGTACAAGTGCTTAACACTGGCATTTTACAAAAGGAAAAATGGGTTCCTCTCTCCAGAGCCAGTCCATGCTTCCCCTCCACCCAGGCACAAAAGAAAAATAACTTTCTTTTCTGTTCGTTTTTTTGTCTCCCTCTCAGAGAGCCTTGCCTTTGCCATTTGTGTATATCTCTCACTTATTCCAAAATTGAAAGCTCTCGGTCTTAATCCTCTTAAAACAATAGCACTTCTCTTAGTTTCGGATACATAAAGATTATATCTGTGTTACCTGATATTATTTTACTCTGTGAAGGAAGTGTTTCAGGCAGCCAGAAGATATGACGAAAACATTGTGCATATGGGGGGAAAAAAGAGGTTGACATTTACAACCAGGAGAGAGGTACAGAATTGCAAAGGTCATCAATGAGTAAACAGATATTAATGGTTAGCTGGATAACTGGTACATAAACAGGTCACATTAATAATTAACACCAGGAAAAACTTAGCACTTTCAACCAAGTTCAGGAGAGTAGGTGCCAAGGAAATTCCCCAGAAGTGGATGAGAACACCGTGCTGATTTCTGGTTTGCTGGAGAGGGAAAAATTACTGTTTCATTTTCACATTTCTCACCTACTCAGTTTTGAGATGGAAATAATAGGAAGTAAGTAGGATCATGGAAGAAAAACTTCTCAGTGACTAATTATTTGAAAAGTGATACTTGGCAGAACACGGCCTATATCTTTGTTTTCCTTTCCTGGGAGTGTGTAAAACTGCTCAAGAAATATATTTTTCTACTAACCTATACAGTCTAGAAGTATTAGCCCCCTCATTTTGTTATGTTGACCCTCTGTTAGAGTGAAACTTGTGAGCTGAGAGGGTTCATTTTCACATGTGCTGATCGGCACGCACCCCCACTTTCTGTTGTTGTTTAAAGACTATTTTTTAGAGCAGCGATCAGTTCATAGGAGGGCATAGAACATTCCACATCTCTTCTGCACTGCACACATGCATAACCTCCACCACTGTCGACATCCTCCACTAGGGTGGTGCATCTATTAGAACTGATGAACCTACATGGACACAGCATGATCACCCAGGGTCCATCGTTTACCTTAGGGCTCATTCTTGGTGTTGCACTTTCTCTAGGTTTGGGCAAATGTTTAATGATACGTGGGCTTCCCAGGTGGTGCTGGTGGTAAAGCACCCGCCTGCCAAAGCAGAAGAGACGTGAGTTTATTCCTCAGTCAGGAAGATCCCCTGGAGGAGGGCATGGCAACCCACTCCAGTATTCTTGCCTGGAGAATCCCAAGGACAAAGAAGCCTGTTGGGCTACAGTCCATGGGGTCACACAAAGTCAGACAAGTGAAGTGACTTAGCATGCATGCATAATGACATGAGTCACTCATTATCGTACTGCACAGAGTATTTTCATGCCCTAAAATTCTCTGTGCTCCCCCTGTTCATCCCTCACCTACCCCCCAGCCCTGGAAGCCACTGAAGTTTTTCTTGTCTGTATAGTTTTGCCTTCTCCAGAATGTCATATAGTTAGAATCATACAGTTAGAATCTGCAGCCTTTTCAGATTGGCTTCTTTCACTTAGCAATATGTACTTAAGTTTCCTGTCTTTCTATGGTTTGATAGCTCATTACTTTTTAGTGATGAATGCCATTCCATTGTCTGGATGTACCACAGTTTATTTGTCCATTTACCTGCTTATGGACTTCCCTGGTGGCTCAGATGGTAAAGAATCTGCCTGCAGTGCAAGAGACCTGGAATCTGTCCCTGGGTCAGGAGGATCTCCTGGAGAAGGGAATGGCAACCCATTCCAGTATTCTTGCCTAGAGAATTCCATGGTCAGAAGAACCTGGTGGGCTACAGTCCATGGGGTTGCAAAGAGTCGGGCACACTTACCTGTTTAAGGATAACTTGATCACTTCCAAATTTGGGCAATCATGAACAAAGCTGCTATAAAACATTCGTGAGCAGGTTTTTGTGTGGACATCAGTTTCCTCCCAATTTTTTTATTGGGAAGATTTAAAGTCAGATCTGTGGTTACAAAAGGCAAAAGCCTGGGGCACCAGGCAAGGAAACTTGATAAGCGAGGTCCCCTCCCACTCTCACCCCCCAACCCCCACCCACCCCACCCTTGGCCAGTGGGAAACGGAGAGTAATTGACCTGAGCCTTTCAGAAGCACCCTCTGTAAGCCCAGGGCATCACATTTTAAGATTTTTTTTTAAAGAAGCCAGATTTTTTTGTAAAATCTCTAAGTTCCTGGACTCTGTTAACAACTCATTGAAACTCAGCTCAAGCCAAACACTACGCATTTAACTGCAGGTCACGTCAGCCCAGTTTAATTGCTCATCTAAATTAAAAACAAATAAACAAACAAAAATTCTTGAAAATTTACTGAGGAAGGAGAGAGTCTGAGTGTATCTTTAAAGTTTGTTGTTCGCACTCTCTTTTAAACGCACAGTTCTCTGTAGGAATATTCAGAAAAGGAAAAACTAACAAAATAGGACAATCGACTCAGTAGAGAAGTGGACTATTAGGACCTAAAGCTTACTTTCAGAACTGTGTGAATAAAAGTCAGACGAGATACGTTTTTATATGTGGCCTAATGGTTTACAGATGAGTGAGTAGCACCGCTTTCAAATATATTGTGAGGAAACCAATTTTTAAATAAATGTGTAGTTTGACTATCAAGCCCACAGGAGATATTGTGACGTGCCCAACCTGAAAATCAAATTATGTAAGGTTGGTTATACTAATAACAGCCTCTAACCAACTGCTCAGGTGAACTATAAAATCAGAGTAGCCAAAGGCAGTAAACTGGGACGGGCATGAGAGGAAGTAGGGAAAAAATGAGGCACCACAGGGCTGGTTCACCAGTTAAACGTGGGGTTGATGCTGAGATAAGCTGCAGAGGGTGTGTGAGGTCTTATTTCTGAGCGTGGCGTGGGAGGGCTGGGGGGTCTGGTCCCTCTGCCCTCCTCCAGGACCGCATCCCCACCCCGAGCTTTCTGCCCATCTCTGGCAGCTGGCCTGGTTCTCATACTCTCTCGTCTCTCCTGACTTCTCGGAACCTGAAGCCTTCTCCACATCACCCTTACTTTCAACCTGAGCAAGTCCTTGTTTGTTCTGTAAAATTCAACGAGGTTCAATTGCCTCCTTTTACAGAGAGCCGCACCTAATGACTATCCAAGTGGTCAGGCTGTCTCCGCTCTGCGCCCTCAAGCCCCTCTGCTGGTCCCTGTCTCAGCCCCACCTCAAGACTGCAGTTCTGGGGGCCTCGCGTGCCCACAGCTCTGTCCCCACAGGACCTTGAACTCCTTGTCGAAGGCAGAGGCTGGTGCTTTCTCACCTGTGAGGCTCCCTCACCTTGCTTGGGGATAATGCACTTGGCGAACAGCACGTTAATGTTGAGCACATATCCAAATGAATAAAATAAATGGGCCTCTCGGCAGAAACACTTAGAAAAAGGAGGATCTGACAAGTAAAATCTGAGTGAATGGATCTCTTGTAGCTTTTTCAGGTCTAAACCTTTCATATGTTCACTGCAATGACATTTGTGATAGTGAGTCCCATTTTAAAAAATCTTAGGAATCTTACTAAACACAGTGACAGCTGAGCTCTGCAGATTCCTCATCTGTAAAGTGGAGGTGATAACACGGCCCTGCTAGGTTCAGGTCTTGGTTGGAAAGACTCCCTTATATAATGTATGTGAGCATATATGAAAAGCAAGTGAAAGTGAAAATGAACTCGCTCAGTCGTGTCCAACTCTTTGCAGGCCCATAGACTGTAGCACGCCAGGCTCCTCTGCCCATGGAATTCTCTAGGCAAGAATACTGGCGTGGGTAGCCATGCCCTTCTCCAGGGATCTTCCCAACCCAGGGATCAAACCCAGGTCTTCCCTACAAATAATAAAACCCCAAATGCAATCTGGACTGAGGAGTCACCCGTCCTCTGCCCATCTCTGTCTAATTCTACTAAAATTCTCTGCCTACTAACCCAGTTTATCTCTGAACAAAGACTCTGCCTCTAATCTCAGGCCTCCCAGACCTGGTAGGACACCCAGAACTCAGCAAGTACTCGCTAAATATTCATAATATAATGATATGCGCAATAAATATCATGGTACAAAATTCATTCCAATTGCAGCAGACACCACTAACCAGGACAGAACATGAAAGAATCAAAGGGAAATAAAAATTATCAAGAGGCTACCGTTTGCTGGGCACTCTATATATCTGATATTTACCAGTTGTAACTGTAGAATAGATTGTCATTGTTCTTGTTCAGTCACTAAGATCAATATAAAAAAATTGTCCACTAGTAATGAAAACTTGGAAATAAAATTAAGAAAATAATTTCATTTTTCTTGTTTAATTCTGCTTTCTTTCCATTTTATTGAAGTATAATTGACACATAACACTATATATGTTTAAAGTGCACAGCATAATATTTGACTTCCAAACATCATGAAATGATTACCGTAATAAGTTTAGTTAACATCCATCATCTAATGTTGTTGTTTAGTCACTAAGTCTTGTCCAACACTTGCAACCCCATGAACTATAGCCCTCCAGACCCCTCTGTCCATGGGATTCTTCAGGCAAGAATACTGGAGTGGGTGGCTATTCCCTTCTCCAGGGGATCTTCCTGACCCAGGAATTGAACTCAAGTTTCTTGCATCCCCAGCCCATGCAGCCACAAGATCCCCTTTTGGGCTTCCCTCATAGCTCAGTTGGTAAAGAATCTGCCTGCAATGTGGGAGACCTGGGTTCGATCCCTGTGATGGGAAGATCCCCTGGAGAGGGAAATGGCAACCCACTCCCGTATTCTTGCCTGGAGAATCCCATGGATGGAGGAACCTGGCAGGCTACAGTTCATGTGGTCACAAGAATCATACACAACTTAGTGACTAAACCACCACCACTGTTGCATTGGCAGTCAGATTCTTGACCACTGAGCTGCCTGGGAAGCCCATGTGGAATAGATAACATTGGCCTTATTTTCACATGGAAGGAATCTGCATCTCAGTGAGCTGGTTATCACAGCAAAGGACACAGAGCTACTGAGAAAGCTTGAACCCATACACCACACTGCTTCCTTTGATGAGGTTTTTGCACCCTAGGAGTTAATAGTTTCCAGCACATCTGATAGCACAGAATCAATGACTCCTAGTGGTAAACAAAAACTCAGGGTGCATCTAGTCCAAGCCCCAGATAACACAAAACAGAGGTTCAAAGCAGGGACATAGTCAAGGCTACTGAGACAGCAAAAAAAAAAAAGGCTGCAAAAAAAGCCAGTGTGTTTCACATTCACATGTTACATCTTATTTATGTACTATTTTGATTAAATTTATAAGTATATTTTATAGCTTATAAAAGCTTTTAAATCAGTCTACTTTGTTTGATCTTGATGTACCTTTATAAAAATGACATATAGCTTCCATTCACACAGAATTAAATCATAAATAGCTACAAAAAGTTGTTTTTTCCTCACAAAATACCGGTGACCTCTCTTATGGAAAATAGGCCAAGACGATCAACTGAAGCCCCAGCGGAGAAAGCATAACTCAAAGAAAGACCTCCTAAACAATCATTAAAGTAATAATTAAATACCAGAAAAGGGCAAAGGCACTTGCTCTCTTAAAAATTGAAAGAAATAATAAAAATAAAATAAACCTTCTGTGAAAATCACCTCCGTCATTTTTAAAAGCCTTCCCAAATTCCAAATGGCTCTGTTATTAGCGATTCTTGATGCATGAGGTAGTCGTTTAAGAATAAATCTTTAAGTAATTCCAAACAAGGACTCTTCAGTAAATAGTTGAAATTAAGGGGGGAGTTAGAGTCATCTGGTTTCCATTAGGATGATAAAATAGTTCACTTGAAACCTTTTACAAGATGCTTTGTTACTGGGAGGTGTCCAGCCATCTCACTCCATCACTAGCCATTTGACACAACATAAAAGGCTTCAAAAGCCATGTTAGGCCTCTTAATCAAAAACTAATTGTAATAGATATTGGGGAGTGTTAACACGGTGACCGCTGGGTTGTAGCTGTGGTCTGGAAGCGGCAGTGAACATTAAACACAACCCCAAGTTGATAGGGCTTATCTCAATTTCAGAGCTAAGTGCTAAGTACTACAGGCCAGTATCTCCTCGCTATTGCTTTGTACCACTTTTGGAGTTAATTGCCCCACAGGCTTCATCTTCTTAATGAAATTTATAGCATTGTCAGAGAAGTTGGGAGATACGGCTGCAGTTTAGGAGACTTTACAGAAAACAGAGACATAAACAGAGGGGAAAAGAAAATACATACTTGGATCCTAATGCGTCTGCAACCTTCCCTGAGTGGTGCGGGACTCCCCAGGCCCAGGGGAGGCATTGCGGCACCTTAACTCTTTCAGGCCCGTAATGGAATATCCATGGAGTACAGGCTAATGGAAAGTTCATAGGGCGTGTCACCAGGCCCATGGTAGGCATTCGATAAATACTTAATGATCAGCCTTACAGGGTTAGAACTGCTGGCAAGTGGTGAACAGGACTCGCGGGCTATGCAGCCCTGTGTCTCAGGTGTGGCTGATGCTCAGGGAGAATTTCCTGGGTGACGGATGAATGAATAGCCGATCTCACTGGAGAATATTTCTCCATCATTTGCAGGATGCTTTCAGGTTTGAACCCCCCAACCATCCACTTGACAGTTCTAGTGTTTCATTAATGACTGATTCGGGCCTGGAATTGGCACTTTGGGGCTCCCATCCCAAACTTGTTGACCTCAGATGGACTGGAGAGATGGGCTGTGAATGCCCTGTTTTCTAAAGCTAGCGACGGAAGATTTTGGAAGTTAGAGATTTAATGCAATTCTGGATCCTGGATTGGAGCCTGGAACAGAAATTGAAAAAGCATTCAAAGAAAAACGTGAAATCTGATGGTCTCGAATTCCGTTAATATTATTGTACTTAATTGTAACTAATTTCTTGGTATCATGGGTTAGCATTACGGCAAACTGGAAGTTGTATAGGAATTCTCTGCACTGTCTTTCAATTCTTCTATTACTCTCAGATCATTTCACAATAAAAAAGTTTTTGACAATAGTAACAACTCCACACTATCAAGACACAAAAGTAAATTTTGTAATAAAAAATGCATAGAATGAAATGAAAAATTACCTTTCTCTGCTAGTAAATGATTTTTCTAACTGGTCCTTACCCTCTCTGCTCAGTTTTTCCCAGCCATCCTTTGCTTCTTACAAAATTCTACCTGAATCGCTGGCTTCAGTTGTTTTTACATTCATTATTTTATGCACATGACAAATGCTTCCAACCCATATTGAACTCAAGAGGAAAATGATGATATCTTGTTTATCCTTGTACATTTGGAGTTGTTCATTTGAAACCATGTGAGCATAAATTCACAGAAAGAAAAGCAATCTTTAACAAGAATTACCATGATCCCAAAGACGTTATTATAGAAATTGGAAGGTTGATTTGACTGCTTTGAAAGTGTCCAAAATAACAATAGCCGTGAAATTAAAAAATGCTTGCTCCTTAGAAGAAAAGCTATGATGAACCTAGACACTGTATTAAAAAGCAAAGACATCATTTTGCCAACAAATGTCTGTATAGTCAAAGCTATGGTTTTTCCAGTATTCACCTATGGATGTGAGAGTTGGACCATAAAGAAGGCTGAGCACTAAAGAAATGATTCTTTCAAACTGTGGTGCTGACAAATATTCTTAGAGTCCCTTGGACAGCAGGGAAATCAAACCAGTCAATCCTAAAGGATATCAGTCCTAAATATTCATTGGAAGGACTGACGCTGAAGTTCCAATACTGTGGCCACCTGATGTAAAGTGCCAACTCACTGGAAAAGACCCTGATTCTGGGAAAGATTGAGGGCAGCAGGAGAAGCGGGTGACAGAGGATGAGATGTTTGAATGGCATCACTGACTCAACAGCCATGAGTTTGAGGAAACTCTGAGAGATAGCAAAGGACAGGGAGGCCTGGAGTGCTATAGTCCATGGGGTTCGCAAAGAGTCAGACACAACTAAGTGACTGAACAACAACAAAATATATGGCAAATCCATCTCATCAGAGTGATTCAAGAGGTTCTCCTCCTCAAGACGGTCCAGCCAGCCAGTTTCCTTTCATCTTGCTCTATGGCATGCCCTCGCAAAGAGTCGGACACGACTGAGCAACTGAACTGAACTGAACTGAAGGGTTTGATCTTAACAACCTGTACAGAAATGGCTTAATATCCTAAAGTCCAGGCTCTCACCTGCCTGAAATGGGAATGAGGAGGTAGAGGGCCAGCAATTTCCCTCTAAAAAGCACAAAGAGCAATTTTACAAAACATTTTATTCTTACACTGTAGGCCGGAATTTAGTCAACCATCAACACTATCAGAACATTTTTATCCCTGCACACATTAACAGTCATCCCCTGTTTTCCCCCTCCCAATTCCTGTTGACCACTAATCTAATCTCTAGTCTAATTTCTATCTCTATGTTTTGCCTGTTTTGGATATTTCACATCAATGGAATCATACAACATGTGGCCTTTTGTGTCTAGCTTCTTACATTTAGTATAATACTTTTAAGGTTTATCTCTGTTGTAGCCACCACGTGTATTAATAATTCATATTATTTTTTATGACCAAATAGTAGCCATTGTATGGATATATCACATTTTGTTCATCCAGTCGTCACTTGATGAACATTTGGGTTGCATTTACTCTGAAGCCATTAGGAATAATGCTGTTCAGAACTTTCCTGAAGAAGTTTTGTGTGAACATACATTATCATGTATGTTTTAGTTCTCCTGGGAATATCCCTAAGTATGGAACTGCAGGGTCATATGGTAACTCTATGTTTAACATTTGAAGAAACTGCCAAACTGTTTTCCAAAGTAGCTGCACCATTCTACACTCTTATAACAATGCATAAGGGTTCTAATTTCTCTACATCCTCATCAACACTTTCGTTGTCTTTTTCATTTTAGCCAGATTAGTGGGTGTGACGTGGATTCTCACTGTGGTTTTTGCTTTGCATTTCCCTAAGGAGTAACAGTGGTGAGCATCTTTTCATGTGCCTATTGGCCCTTCGTATATCTCCTTTAGAAAAGGAGATAATTCCTTGTCTAGTATTAATTGAATTATTTCTTTTTTTACTGTTCAGTTATAAGACTACTTAGTGTATCATGGATATAAGTCTTTTATGGGATACATGATTTGAAAATATTTTCTCCTATTGTGTGGGTTGTGTTTTCATTTTCTTGATGGTGTTTTTGGAAGCATAAAATTTTTATACAATTTTAATAGAGCCTAACTTACCTATTTTTGCTTTTGCTGCTTGATCTAAATGTCTATCCTTAGCCAGAACCACGCTGTCTTGATTATTATGTCCCATGTTATTAGTTAGTGTCAGATTGAAAAATGTGAATTCCCCAACTTTGTTGTTTTTTAGGATTGTCTATCCTGGGCCACTTTCATTTCCATTGAACTTTTAGGCTCAGTTTGTCAGTATAAAGAAAAAAGGCAGGTGAGATATTTAATGGGATTGCCTTAAATCTGCAGGTGATTTGAGGAATTGTTGCCATTTGAATGATACTTTCTTCAACCCATGATCATGAAACATCTTTCCATTTATTTTGGTCTTCTTCAATTTCTTTCATCGATGTTTGTTAATTTTAGTTTCTAAGTATTACACTTGTCCTAGTCACAAAAATCATTAAAAAAAAGAAATAAAAGGATTCCAAGTTGGAAAGGAAGAACTAAACTGTCAGTGTTTGCAGATCATGTGACACTATACACAGAAAATCCTAAAGACACCACAAAAAAACTATTAGAACTAATAATGAATTCAGCAAAGTTTCAGGATATGAAATTAAAATATAAAAGTCTGTTGTGCTTTTATACACTACCAACAAACTATCAGAAAGGAAGATAAGAAAACAATCCCATCTACAACTACATCAAAAAGAATAAAATCCTTTGGAATAAGTCTCAAAAGAAGGTGGAACAAATCTCACCTGTATTCGGAAAACTCTAAGACACTGATGAAAGAAACAAGACAGCTCAAGCACTGGAAATATACACCACACTCAGGAACTGGGAGAATAATATTGTTGAAATGACCATACTACAAGGCAAACTGCAGAGTCAATGTAACCCCTATCAAAACACCAGTGGCATTGTTTACAGAACTAGAACAAATAATGGTAAAATTTGCATAGAAATCTAAAAGATCCCGAATAGCCAAAACAGCCTTGAGATAGAAGAACAAATCTGGAGGTATCACATTCTTTGATTTCAAACTATACTCCAAAAAGCTATCATTATCAAAATAGTATGATACAGCAAAGGAAAAATAAACAAAATGAAAAGACAACCCAAAGGTTCTGAGAAAATGTTTTCAAATAACTGACCAATAAGGTATTAGTCTCCAATTTTTACAAACAGCTTATGACGCTTAACAACATTAAAGCAAAAACCCACTCAAAAAATTGGCAGAAGATACAAATAAACATTTCTCCAAAGAAGACATGCAAGTGGCCAATAGGCACACAAAGAGATATTCAGCATCACTAATTATTAGAGAAATGAAAATCAAAACTACGATGAGATATCACCTCACCCCAGCCAGAATGGCTGTCATGAAAAAATCCACAAACAATAAATGCTGGAGAGGGTGTGGAGAGAAGGGAACCCTCCTACACTGTTGGTGGGAGTGTAAATTGGTATAGCCACTGTGGAAAACGGTATGGAGGTCCCTTATAAAAACTTAAAATAGAGCTACCATATAACCCTGCAATCCCACTCCTGGGCATCTATCTGGAGAAAAACATGATCTGAGACGATACATGCACCCCAGTGTTCATTGCAGCATTGTTTACAACAGCCAAGACATGGAAGCAAGCCAAATGTCCATTGACAGAGGAATGGATAGAGATGCGGTACATATACACAAGGAAATGTCACCCAGCCATTAAAAAGAATGAAATAACGCCAGGGAGCAGTATGGATGGACCTAGAGAATGTTATGCTGAGTGAAGTAAGTTAGACAGAAGGATAAATATTGTGTGAATTCCTTACATGTGGAGTCTAAACAGAAATGATGCAAGTGAACTTACAAAACAGAAAGAGACTCACAGACTTATAAAATGAACTTACAGTTGCTGGGGGGACGGGATGGTTAGGGAGTTTGGGATGGTCATGTACACACTGCTCTATTTAAAATGAATAACCAGCAAGGACCTATTGCATAGCACATGGAACTCGGCTCAATGTTATGTGGCAGTCAGGATGGAAGAGGACATATACATGTATGACTGAGCCCTTTTCTGTTCACTTGAAGCTATCACAACATTGTTAATTGGCTATACCTCAATACAAAATTAAAAGTTCAAAAGAAAAAAAAATAAAAACAGTAATATACCAGCCAAAAAGAAAAAAAGCCAGACATAAAGGTCAATAGCATAGAGAATCCAGAAATGAACCCACATTTATAAGGTCAGTTAATTTGATACAAGAATATACAATGAGGAAAAGACAGCCTCTTGAATAAATGGTGTTGGGAAAACTGAATAGTTTTAAGAATTAAGCTGGACTGCTTTCTCAACTGTTTACAAAAATAAACTCAAAATGGATTAAAGACTTAAATATAAGACCTAAAACCATAAAACTCCCCGAAGGAAAACTCTTTGATGTTGGTCTTAGCAATATGGTTTTGGATATGTCTCCTTAGGCAATGCAAACATAAACAAAAATTAACAAAGGGGAATATATCTAATTAAAAAGCTTTGGCACCGCAAAGGAAATTGTCAACAAAAGGAAAAGGCTGACTGCTGAATGGGAGAAAATATTTGCAAACAATTTATCTGATAAGGGGTTAATATCCAAAATATACAAAGAACACATACAACTCAACATCAAACAACCAAACACCTGAAAAATGGGCAGAGAACAAGAATAGGCATTTTTCCAAATAAGACTCACAAATGTCAACAGACACATGAAAATATGCTCATCACTAATCATCAGGAAATACAAATCAGATCTGCAATACGAAATCACCTCACACCTGTCAGAATGGCTATTATCAAAAAGGCAACAACTAGCAAGTCCTGGCTGGAGAAGGAAATGGCAACCCACTCCAGTATTCTTGCCTGGAAACTCCCTTGGACAGAGAAGGCTGGTAGGCTGCAGTCCATGGGGTCACTAAGGGTCAGACACGACTGAGCAACTTCACTTTCACTTTTCACTTTCATGCATTGGAGAAGGAAATGGTAACCCACTCCAGTGTTCTTGCCTGGAGAATCCCAGGGACGGGGGAGCCTGGTGGGCTTCCGCCTATGGGGTCGCACAGAGTCGGACACGACTGAAGCGACTTAGCAGCAGCAGCAGCAGCCGCAACCCTCCTGTGGTGAGCTTCCCTGGTGGCTCAGATGGTAAAGCATCTGCCTCCAATGCGGGAGACCCGGGTTCGATCCCTGGGTTGGGAAGATCTCCTGGAGAAGGAAACGGCAACCCACTCCAGTACTCCCACCCCGAGAATCCCACGGACGGAGGAGCCCGGTAGGCCACAGTCTGTGGGGTCGCAAAGAGTCGGACACGACTGAGCGACTTCACTTCACTCACTAACCCTCCTGTGCTGTCGGTGGGAATGTAAATTGATGCAGCCACTATGGAGAACATCAAGGCGGTTCCTCAAAATAATAAAAATAGGGGCACTTGGCCCGGGCCCGGAGGGGCGGCCGGCCGAGGCCTTCGAGGCGCCGGGTACCCTGTTTCGATCTGAGGGGTATCCGGGCTGGGGCGCGAGGTGCCGGGCGGCCGGGGCCCCGGGCAGGGACGTGGAACTTCCAGAGAAGGGGTCGGGGCGGCCTGGGGGTCCCGGCGGGGAAGCAAGGGGATGACCTGGCGCCGATAGGGGCGGAGGGCTGGGACCCGAAAAAAAATAATAATAATAATAAAAATAGGAAGAAATGAAACAAAACAAATATTTAAAATAAGAAAAATTTAAAAATGGAATTATCATACATTCCAACAATTTCACTTCTGGCTATTTTTCCAAAGAGGGGGGAAAACATAATTCAAAAAGATATATGCACCTCTGTGTTTATTGCAGCATTATTCACAATAGCCAAGATTTGGAAGCAACCTAAGTGCCCAATTAAACAAAGAATATGCATATTAGACAATGAAGTATTACTCTGCCATTAAAAAGAATTAAAATTTTGCCATTTGTAACAACCTGAATAAACCTAGAGGGTATTACGCTAAGTGAAATAAGTCAGACTGGGAAAGGCAAATACCACATGATTCCACTGATATGTTGAATCTAATAAAAAGCAAAAGGAAGGGACATAACAAAGCAGAAACAGACTCACAGATACAGAAAACAAATTAGTGGTTGCCAGAGGGGAGGAGTATGGGGGATGAGTGAAAGAGGTGAGGGGGCCTGAGGGGACAAACTTCTAGAACCAAAATAAATGAGTCCTGGCGATGAAAACTGCACATAGGAGGCACACTCAGTTATAATTTAGTCTCTTTGTATGGAGACAGATGGCATAACAACTAAACTGATCGTGGTGATTATTTTATAAAGTGCAGGAATAACAAATCACTATGCTGAACGCTGAGAACTAACATAATGTTGTCGGTCAGCTTTACTTCAAAAAACAAACTCACAGAAAAAGAGATTTGTAGTTATCAGAGGTGGGACTATGGGAAGAGGAGCTGGGTGAAGGGGGTCAAAAAGCACAAATTTCCAGTTAGAAGATAAATAATAATGGGGATGCTATGGTTAATATAGTTGATGCTGATGTATGTTACCCATGAGAGTTAAAAGAGTAAATCCTAAGAGTTATCCCAAGGCGGGGGAAAAATCAGTTTTTGTTTCTTTTTCTTTTATCTTGTATCTATATTAGATGACGGGCTTCCCTGGAGGCTCAGATGGTAAAGAATCTGCCCGCAATTCAGGAGACCCAGGTTCAGTCACTGGATCCAGAAGATCCCCTGGAGAAGGTAATGGCAATCTTCTCCAGTATTCTTGCCAGGGAAATCCCAAGTTTATGGGGTTGCAAAAGTCAACATTACTTAGTAACTAAAAACAACATTAAGTGATAGATGTTAGCTAAACTTATTATGTTAATCATTTCATGATGTATGTAAGTCAAATGCTATGCACTTTGAACTTACATAATGTTATATATCAGAGAAGGCAATGGCAACCCACTCCAGTACTCTTGCCTGGAGAATCCCAGGGACGGAGGAGCCTGGTAGGCTGCCGTCTATGGGGTCGCACAGAGTCGGACACGACTGAAGCAACGCAGCAGCAGCAGCAGTGTTATATGTCAAGTATACCTCAATAAAATGGAAAGAAAAAAGAATTAAACAAAAAAAAAAGAAATTATTTTCTTAATTTTATTTCCAGGTTTTCATTACTAATGAACATTTGATTTTTTTTTTTATTGATCTTGTATTCTGCAACATTGCTAAACTCACCTATTAGCTCTAACAATTTTTTAGTGAACTTCTTTAGATTTTTCTACAAACAAGATTCAGTTCAGTTCAGTTCAGTCGTTCAGTCATGTCCGACTCTTTGCGACCCCATGAATCACAGCACGCCAGGCCTCCCTGTCCATCACCAGCTCCCGGAGTTCACTTAAACTCATGTCCACAGAGTCGGTGTTGCCATCCAGCCATCTCAATCTCTGTCATCCCCTTCTCCTCCCACCCCCAATCCCTCCCAGCATCAGAGTCTTTTACAGTGTGTCAACTCGTCGCATGAGGTGGCCAAAGTATTGGAGTTTCAGCTTTAGCATCAGTCCTTCCAATGAACACCCAGGATTGACAAACAAGATTAGTCATTTTCAAATAATTTTATTTCTTTCTTTTTAGTCTAGATAGATGTCTTTTATTTCCTTTTCTTGTCCAATTTGCCCTGGCTAGAATAGCCAGTATAATGTAGAATTGAAGTGGAAAGAGCAGACATCCTTGTCTTTATCCTGATTTTGTTTCTGATCTTGATCTTTCACCACTAAGTATGCCTGTAGCTATTTATCTTTCATGGGTAATCTGCACAGTTTAGGAAAATTCTCTTCTATTCCTGGTTTGTTCAGGGTTTTTATCATGAATGGATGTTGAATATTGTCAAATGCTTTTTCTGCCTCTATTAAGAAGAGTATGTGGTATCTGTTTTTTATTCCATTAATACATTGTATCAAATAGACTGAATTTCATGTGCTAAACTAATCTTGTTAAAGTTTCATATGCTAAATTAATCATGGTAAATGGTCCATTTTCTATGATGCTGGACTTGGTTTGTTAGTATTTTGTTGAGGATATTTACAGCTATGCTATGAAAGGATAATAATCTGTAGCTCTTGTGATGTCATTTCTGGTTTTGATATCAGGGCAATACTGGTCTCGTGTATTTTTTCTTAATATTTGAAAGACGTAGTAAGTGAAGCCATCTAGGTTTTGGCTTTTCACTGTGGGAATTGTTTTGATTTCTAATTCAATCTCTGCTTTTCATAGGTCTATCCACTTATTCTATTTCTTCTCAGATTAGTAGTTTGTGTGTTTCTAGTCATTTATTCATTTCATCCAGGTTATATAATTTGTTAGCAACAACTGGTTATAGTTTCCCCTTACAATCCTTTTTCATGTTAGTAAGGTAAGTAAAGATGCCTCTCTTTTGTTCCTAATTTTTGAGTAATTTGAGTCTTTTCTCTTTTTTCTTTTTGGCTGCTCCCAATTGTGGCTCAGCTGGTAAAGAATCCACCTGCAATGTGGGAGACCTGGGTTCAATCCCTGGGTTGGGAAGATCCCCTGGAGAAGGAAAAGGCTACACACCCCAGTATTCTGGCCAGGAGAATTCCATGGACCATATAGTCCATGGGGTCACAAAAAGTTGGACACAACAGAGCGACTTTCACTAACAGCTTGCAGGATCTTAGTTCCCCAATCAGGAATCAAACCTAAGCCCCCTGCATAGAGAGTATGGAGTCCTAACCACTGAACTGCCAGTGAATTCACAAGATCTGTCATTTTGTTGATCTTTCCAAATAACCAAATAATTTTCTCTACCATTTTCTAGCCTCTGTTCCATTTATTGCAGTTCTATTCTTTATTACTCCCTTGGGTGATTTGGGTTTAATATGCTCTTCTGTTTCTAGTTTCTTAAGGTAGCAGTTTTGGCTATTGATTTGAGATCTTTCTTCCTTTTAATATATTAATAGGTGCTTAGCAGCATAGGTGGCTCAGTGGTAAAGAATCTGTCTGAAATGCAGGAGACACAGGAGAAGCAGGTTCAATCTCTGGGTGGAGAAGAACCCCTGGAATAGGAAATGGCAACCCTCTCCAGTATTCTTGCCTAGAAAATTCCACGGACAGAGGAGTGTCTTGGGCTACAGTCCATGGGGTGGCAAAGAGTCGGACACAACTGAGTGACTGAGCACTCAGTTCAGTTCAGTTCAGTTCAGTCGCTCAGTCGTGTCCGACTCTCCGCGACCCCATGAATCACAGCACGCCAGGCCTCCCTGCCATCACCAACTCCCGGAGTACACTCAAACTCATGTCCACAGAGTCGGTGATGCCATCCAGCCATCTCATTCTCCGTCGTCCGCTTCTCCTCCCGCCCCCAACCTTTCCCAGCATCAGAGTCTTTTCCAATGAGTCAACTCGTCGCATGAGGTGGCCAAAGTATTGCAGTTTCAGCTTTAGCATCAGTCCCTCCAATGAACATCCAGGATTGATCTCCCTTAGAATGGACTGGTTGGATCTCCTTGCAGTATAAGGGACTCTCAAGAGTCTTCTCCAACACCACAGTTCAAAAGCATCGATTCTTCGGCGATCAGCCTTCTTCACAGTCCAACTCTCACATCCATACATGACCACGGGAAAAACCATTGCCTTGACTAGACGGATCTTTGTTGGCAAAGTAATGTCTCTGCTTTTTAATATACTATCAAGGTCGGTCATAACTTTCCTTCCAAGGAGCAAGCATCTTTTAATTTCATGGCTGCAATCAGCATCTGCAGTGATTTTGGAGCCCAAAAACTGTTTCCACTGTTTTTCCATCTATTTCCCATGAAGTGATGGGACCAGATGCCATGATCTTTGTTTTCTGATTGTTGAGCTTTAAGCCAACCTTTTCACTCTCCTCTTTCACTTTCATCAAGAGGCTTTTGAGTTCCTCTTCACTTTCTGCCATAAGGGTAGTGTCATCTGCATATCTGAGGTTATTGATATTTCTCCCAGCAATCTTGATTCCAGCTTGTGCTTCTTCCAGCCCAGCGTTCCTCATGATGTACTCTGCATATAAGTTAAATAAGCAAGGTGACAATATACAACCTTGACGTACCCCTTTTCCTATTTGGAACCAGTCTGTTGTTCCATGTCCAGTTCTAACGGTTGCTTCCTGACCTGCATACAGGTTTCTCAAGAGGCAGGTCAGGTGGTCTGGGATTCCCATCTCTTTCAGAATGTTCCACAGTTTATTGTGATCGACACAGTCAAAGGCTTTGGCATAGTCAATGAAGCAGAAATAGATGTTTTTCTGAAACTCTCTTGCTTTCTCCATGATCCAGCAGATGTTGGCAATTTGATCTCTGGTGCCTCTGCCTTTTCTAAAACCTGCTTGAACATCTGGGAGTTCACGGTTTACATACTGCTGGAGCCTGGCTTGGAGAATTTTGAGCATGACTTTACTAGCGTGTGAGATGAGTGCAATTGTGCGGTAGTTTGAGCATTCTTTGGCATTGCCTTTCTTTGGGATTGGAATGAAGACTGACCTCTTCCAGTCCTGTGGCCACTGCTGAGTTTTCCAAATCTGCTGGCATATTGAGTGCAGCACTTTCACAGCATCATCTTTCAAGACTTGAAAGAGCACTAGCAGCATAAATTTTCCTATAAGCATTGCTTTAGTTGCATCCCATAAGTTTTGCAGGTTTTATTTTCCTTTTCATTAATCTCAAAATATTTAGTAATTTGTCTTTGTGATTTATTCTTTGGCCCATTGATTATTTAGATGTAGTTTTATCTCCATATATTGGTAACTTTCCTAAAAATCCTTGTTCAGTTCAGTTCAGTTCAGTCGCTCAGTTGTGTCCGACTCTTTGTGACCCCATGGACTGCAGCACACCAGGCCTCCCTCTCCATCCCCAACTCCCGGAGTTCACTCAAACTCATGTCCATCGAGTCGGTGATGCCATCCAGCCATCTCATCCTCTGTCGTCCCCTTCTCCTCCTGCCCCCAATCCCTCCCAGCATCACTTTTCCAGTGAGTCAACTCTTCTCATGAGGTGGCCAAAGTATTGGAGTTTCAGCTTTAGCATCAGTCCTCCCTTGTTACTGGTCTCTAATTTCATTCCATGGTAGTCAAAGAATGTACTTGTATACTTGGTGTGATTTCAGTCCTTTAAAACTTATTATGGACTTCCCTGGTGGCTCAGACAGTAAAGAATCTGCCTGTAATGGGGGAGACCTGGATTTGATCCCTGGGCTGGGAAGATCCCCTGGAGAAGGCAACGACTACCCACTCCAGTATTCTTGCTGGAGAATCTCAAGGACAGAGGAGCCTGGCGTGGTACAATCCATGGGGTCACAAAGAGTCGAACACAATTTAGCGACTAACACTTTGAACTCTGAACTTTTGAAACTTATTATGCTCTTTTCTGAAGAATGTCTGACAGAATTTGCATTCTGTAGTTGCTGGGCAGAGAGTTCTATAGATGTTTGTCAGGTTCTGTGGGTTTACTCTACTGTTTGAGTTTTCTGGTTTCTTTTTAATTTTCTGTTTAGTCGTTCTATTCATTTTTGGAAGTGGGCTATTGAAGTCTCCAACTATTACTGTGGAATTCTCTATTTCTCACTTCAATTATGTCAGATTTTGTTTAATAGATTTCAGTACTCTGGGGTGCATATGTTTATCACTAAGTCTTCCTGATGAGCTAATTCTTATATTATTATAAAATGTCATTCTTTACATCTAGCAGCAACTTGTCTTAAAGCCTATTTAATATGACTTAGTATAGCCACTCCAGTGCTCTTTTGGTTACTATTTGATTAGTACAGGTTTTCTGGGGTTTTTTTTTTTACTTTCAATCTATTTGTGCCTTTGATTTAAAGTGTTTCTCTTTTAGACAGCATATAGTCAGATCATGTTTTTATCCATTTTTTCCAATCTCTGCCTTTGATTGAAGTGGCTAGTCCATCTACATTAGGTAATTACTGATAGGATAGGATTTATATCTGCCATTTTGCTATTTATTCTCTATATAGCTTCCATCTTTTTTGTTTTACTATTCATCCATAACTGCTTTATTTTGCATTAACTAGATATTTCAATAGTATATTATTTTAATGTCCTTACTATTAGTTTTTGTTTTCTTAGTAGTTGCCCTGGGTATTATAACACACACCCTAACTTACAATAATCTAGTTTGGATGAATACCAACCTAATTTCCATACTAATATACCAAAACTTTGCACCAGTACACCTCCATTTTTCCCCCTTTTTTGTGCAATTATTGTCATTAGCTTTAAACATTGTAAGCACATCAACAAAGCTCTTGCTTTATGCAGTTGACTTTTAAATAAAATAAGACATGAAAAGTTTTAAAAGCCGAAACACTTTACACCCACCTATGTCTGCCGATGGAAGAACTTTGTAGGTTCTCATATACTTGTGAGTTATTGACTAACATCACTTTAGTTCTTCAGCCTGAGGAGTCTTTAGTGTTTCTTGTAGACCAAGTGTGCTAGCCACAATCTCCAGTTTTATCTTGGATTACTTTTATGATGTGGTTAAAAGTGGATCTAAGTTTATACTACTTGGAGTTTTTTGAGATTCTTGAATATGCGGATTAATGTTTTTCATCAGATTTGGAAGATATCAGCAATTATTCCCTCAAATATTTTCCAACCCTTTTCCCTCACATTTTCTTCTGCAACTCTCATTGAGCACATACATTGGATAATGTTCCACAGACTTCTGAGGCACCATTTATTTTTGCCCCTTTTTTTCTTTCTGTTCCTCAGCCTGGGTAATCTCAATAAACTATCTTCAAGCTCAGTCTTTCTTTCCTCTGTCAGTTCAAATATGTTTTGAGCTCCTCTAGCAATTTTTTCATTTCAATTTTTGTATTTTTCAACTCCAAAAAATCCTATTTTATCCTATTTTTTTAATAATTTCTATCTTTTTATTGATGTTATCTGCTTGGTGAAATATTCTCATATTTTCCTTTAATTATTTAGATATACTTTCCCTTTGTTCTTTTAAAGTCCTTGTCTTGTAAGTCCAACACCTGAGCTAATTCAAGTGTTTTCGTTGCTTTTTCCCTAGGTATAAGCCATATTTTCCTGTTTCTTTTGAAAACAACGCTTTTAAAAACATGACGTAAATAAGATCCCCCTCAGCTCAGGATTTGTTGTAGAAGTTTTTATTTTTGTTGGTACTCCTCAGTTTTTCCTTTTTAATGCTCTGTTTAGTCTCTTGCTAGCTCCAAATGTTATCAGCAACTCAGATACTTGTTGAGTTAAACAGCGCCACTAATTATTTTTAACCAAGACCCTAGAGAAAAGGCAATTTGTAAAGTGAGCTCTGAATCAGATCAAAGAAAGACAAATTGTGAGACTGAGATGAAATAATGACAGATGTCTGTGGATGGGGCCTGTGGGGGGGCTTCAGTATCATTTTTCCCCCTTCACTGTCTTCTAGACCATTCATTTCCATACCTACCATGCTTATGAGGCTGTTGGTGTTCAAGGCCACTGCAGAACTGGGAAGAAGGGGATGGGACATGAGGAAGTTAAAATGTCCTGGCCCTCATTCTTCTTATCATGATTTAATCATCTTCCTTGAATAAACACTTTTGGGGTTACTGTACACCTTTGGTTAATTTTCAGAGTACTGAAAAAGTTGTTTTTTATGATTTTTGCCAGTGTTCTCATTGCTTTTGTGGAGGAGTGGTTTTTTTGAAGTCCTCATTCTATCATTTTAGGACTATTTTCTGTGTATTTTAATGCAAATAAATGTATACAGTCAGAACTTGCCATCATGGCATGAATGGGTTTAACTAGGTCCAAATGGTTGTTAGCCAAACCCAGAAGTGAGTCACTTCAGAATTTATCTTGTAGAAAATTACTAAAAATTGTAATCATAACTTTATTAGGATACCAATGCTGATCCTCCAAATATTTTAATTTCAGCAAATGTTTATAGATTTCATATTAAATGCAAGGACCTGTTAGTTGCAATGGAAAATCCAAAGATACAGTATACAAGGTCTGCTCTGAAAAGACTTAAGGAATGCACCCATGCCAGAAGCTAAGTTATAAGACAAAAATATATGCCTCCTAATTTGTCCACAGGCAACCCTAGCTCAGAGATAAATAGAATCACAGTTATGCTTAAAAGAAAAAGTTTATTTTTTGCTTTTTACCTCATCTGTGATTTTCAGAAGAAACTCCAAGTCCTACCTTTGTATCCCATCATATTTCCCCAAGGAATCTTGAGCTCTTTAGGAAGTATCCAACTCTTTAGAGGCTGCTTAACCCAGATGCCATCAGGTCTAGATTAGATAAAGAATAATGTCCAAGCTAATCCAGTTTAGAGAAGTTTTCATGGGCAATATAGCAAGAGTCTGGGCTCTGTGAAATTAAAGTTCTGTTTCTCTCTCCTCTCTAAGCAGGAAGTGATTCTTTCTCCCTAAAATAGGTCAAACTGCCAGAGCAAAATTTTATCTACTTATTAGGCTCAAGACTTCAGACAATGTTTGTCATTTTGTGTCTGACTTGTGAAATGGGAGTAACATTGCCTACTACTTGAACTTAGGAACTGAATGATATAAAATATTTACATTGTCTGACCTATGGAAAATATTCCATAAGTGTTTATTCATATTCTCAAAACACAAATTCCTGTTTGGACCCCCCCGCCCAGGAGGGGATGAGCCTCATCCTGATGGTTCGGGCTCTTTTGTATCATTCTTATCTTGACTCAAATGTCAACCCCCCAAGAAGGCCCGCCCTGACTCCTCATCCAAAAGATGGGTTTCTGTTAGTCATTTTCTTTCCCACTACAAGGGCAGCCAGTTATCTCAGTTTGCCTGGACCAGAGGGTTTTCCTGGGATGCAAGACTTTCTATGTTAAAACCAGAAAGCATGTGAGTGTGCTCAGTTGGATCCAGCTTTTTGTGACCCCATGCAGACCATGCCAGGGTTCTCTGTCCATGGAATTTTCCAGGCAAGGATCGTGGAGTGGGTTGCCATTTACTACTCCTAAACCAGAATAACTCTGGGCAAACTTGAAAAGTCTGTCACCGTACCATATAGCACAGCTGGTAAAGAATCCGTCTGCAATGCAGGAGACCCTGGTTCGATTCCTGGGTAGGGAAGATCTGCCGGAAAAGGGATAGGCTACTCACTCCAGTATTCTTGGGCTTCCCTGGTGGCTCAGACAGTAAAGAATCCTCCCGCAATGTGGGAGAACTGGGTTGGGAAGATTCCCCTGGAGAAGGGAAAGGCTACCCACTCCAGTACTCTGGCCTGGAGAATTCCATGGACCATATAGTCCATGGGGTCGCAAAGAGTCGGACACAACTGAGCCAATTTCACCATCATCCTACTTTTTTTCCCCTGTGATCTTTGCCACTATCTAATATTATTCAGTTCACTTGTTTGTCTTCTCATTTCCTTCCAAACAAAATGTAAGCCCCTTAAGGGGAGGGTCAGGATTTCATTTGTGTAATTTATAGCTGTGTTTGGATGCCCAAAAAACACTTTTAGCACATTCCGTTCCGTTCCGTTCAGTCGCTCAGTCGTGTCCGACTCTTTGCGACCCCGTGGACTGTAGCCTACCAGGTTTCTCCGTCCATGGGATTCTCCAGGCAAGAATACTGGAGTGGGTTACCATTTCCTTCTCCAGGGGATCTTCCCGACCCAGGGATCGAACCTGGGTCTCCCGCATTGGAGGCAGACGCTTTAACTTCTGAGCCACCAGGGAAGTCCGGTATTAAATAACTGTGTAGAAATATTGAATAAGCTGTTGATTAATTGATTGATTGATTATTTAAAATGCTCACCTTTCTACTTTCCAAGTTCAATAACATTAAGGCATAAGGGTTCTAAAGTTTAATATGACCCCACAATTTTTTGTAAAAAAAAAAAAGTATTTGTTAGGGTTGTAAGGACTGGAACCTGTGTGGCAGTGAGAACTCAGACAGCTGTGTTCCTTTTCTTCTGATACCAAACAATATAATTAAAAAGGATTCACTGAAATGTAGAAGCGTCTACCATTTACCGTGGAATGTTGGCTCCGCCCAACATAACCCAGTCTGTAAATACAAGATTAGCATCTGTGAAGGGAAAGCTCTCCTATAATACTGCATTCAGAAGGAACTCTCCACCCTTTTCCGCTGCATAGAAGCAGAAGCATTACTTGTAAGACCTAGAATTACCTTAAATGCTCCACAAGGATGTAAGAGCTACCAGTGTGAAAGCACAACCCGAGACCACATCTCTGGATGCCGAAACGAGCTGGATAAAGATGATGCCCTTTCCCCACTATTAGTTTACTGTATAAATGAGAAGACATAAAGGAGTTTTAGATTTAATTAAAGTAATTGACTGAATTGCATTTTGTAGTTGTGATTGTCATTAACATTTTTGACCTCCCTGTCACATAGATGTGCCAGAGAATTTTTCCAATGGATATTTATTATGAATATTATCATCAATAAGCACCATCAACATATTAAAATTAATTTTAACTTCTTTATGGAAGACTGAAAGCGCAACCAGCTGCTGGAAGCCATCCGTTCTAAATCATTTTTTATCGATTCAACATGGCTAAACCTCAAATACAACTAACAGGGAATTTTATGTATGTGTAGGCATTTCTCGCTATATAAAATATTTAATTTCATTTTATATCTAACTCTGGTTACATTAATCATGGAACTGTACTTTCCAGAGCCGTGGGATTCACGTGCTATTTTGAGCTCCTCACTGTGCAGTCCTCACAATGGCTCGGTTTACATCCACGTGCATACTTAGTGACACATGGACGTTTGGTCTTATCTTGACGGCTTGCAAAGAGCTTAATAAAAGACAGGCTTGGGTGCATCACAAGCTCTTAGTCCACAGGTGTGTTGAGCTGGGCTAACTTGTATGTAGAACAAATAATTAAGCTCTGGAATTTGAGACTCTAAATTGTATCAGTTGAGCACCTGTCCTGGAGGAAGGAAAACACCTCTCATTACATTACTCCCTGCCCGCCGGCTGGGACTGTGTAAGGTTTCAGCAGATCCTACTCAGGCATGCTGCTTGCGGTGTTTGCTCCTCTGTGCCCGCCACCAAGGGCCTCCACCCAAGCCCCTCAGAGAGTACGCCCACCCCGTGTATACGCAGCATCTGCAGCTCTGTGCCTCTCCACACCTCTTTCCACATGTCCCTCTAACTGGGCACCCCGTGAAAGATGTTCAACACAGCATGGTATCTCATCCCTCCTGGCATCACTGCAAGGGTTAAGAAGGCCAAGTCATATACCCACGGGCATGTAAATTTAAGTGGTGGAATCAGGATGCAAACACAGGTCACTGGACTCAGAGGCCACTCTCTTGATTCCTACGCTATTTCCTCTGTAGGGTCCAGGTTATCACAGGCTCTGGGGAGTTTCCTGGCCTTTTGGCTGGCTGTTCATGAAGGTTTCAATCCTTTCGGTTTCTGTGGCTTTACCCTTGGCCCCTGTCTTTCCTTTCTCCCTCTAAATAGCTACCTGATTGGTTCCATCTCCTCCCATCATGGCCCCGGTCACTGGTGTAGAAACCTGCCTCTCCCCCCGGTCCCTCAGCCAGACTCCAGGCCTCGCTGCTCCCGCCTCCACCTGGCAGGAGACAGGGCTCTCATGGGCTGCCCAGTGCTGCCCTTCCAGAACTGAACCGGCATCTTCGGCAGCAAGCCCACCCCTCCTCGACGTGACAGCTGCAGCACAGCCTCCAGGTCAGCACAGCATCTTGGCTCCTCTCTCTCCCTCTTCGTTTTCTCCATCGCCAGCCCACGTCCATCCCCTCTCATTGACTCTTACCTTCCAAGCCCTCTCACACTGGTCCTCCTCCAGTCACCTCTACCAGCAGCACAGTCCAGTGACTCTCAGCTGGGGGCAATTTTGCCTCTCAGCGGATATTCATCTAGAAGGGTCACACCTGGGGAGAAAGGATGCTACTGACCTCCAATTGGTAGAGACCACGGCAGCTTCTAAGCAGCCTACAGTGCCCAGGGCAGCCCTCAGCAGCAAAGATGATGCAGCTCAAAGTATCACTAATGCTGAGGTTGATAAACCGAGGTCCAGTCCAAGCCAGCATCATCCCCTACCTGAGCTATTTCATATTCCTCCACCCCTCTCTCCATACCCACCTGGCTCCTCCAACCCACTCTCCACTCTCTGCTGCCAGAAGGATCTTTTAAAAAGACAGATGTAGTGCCTCGCCTTAACGTGCACCGATGGCTTCCCAGTTCCTTTACATCAGATAAAATACAAACTTGACGTGGCCAGAAAATCCAGTGTGTTTCTTCATCTTACGTCAAGCCATTCTTTCCCTTTACCTCAGTTTTCTCCTCCTGCCTATTAGGTGGCAGGATTCTTTGCCCTTCCAGAGTTCTTAGCCTACAAGCTTCTCACATTTCCTTCACACCTTTGCTCAAATGTCATCTGAACCCAGAACCTCCCCTGATCTCCCTAGCTTGCGTCCCGCTTACCCTTGCTTTGATTTTTCTCATAGCATTTCCCACCACTTTGGATAATATCTTCATCTGTTTATTTGTTTTCTGGCTTCTCCAGACAGAATTAAGCTCCATTATAATAGAGATGTCTGTCTCTTCTTTAAAACTGAGATATTTTTTAGTATGATTTTTTAAAATAATTTATTTGGCTGGGACAGGTTTTAGTTGTGGCATGTGGGATCTAGTTCTCTGCCTGGGGATCTGGCCCCCTGCTTTGGGAGCTCAGCGTCTTAGCCACTGGACCACCAGGGAAGTCCCAAGATACCTGTCTTTTGTTTACTATTCTATCACAACTGCCTATAACTATGCCTAGCACAGAGTAGGTTCTCAATAAATATTTACTGAATGAGTAGGAACATGAAAATATGTATACATATATGCTGTTCTTTTACCTTAATTCACAGATAATTACCATGTATGATACAAAAGAATCTTTGGCATTTTCTTTTGCTGAACTTTGAAGTCAGACAACCCCATGTAAAGATTCAAAGGAAACCTAGACTAAAGCAGTAAAAGTGATAATTCTGCCCAGCCCCTGATTCATGATTGCCATGCTCCTGATATCCAGGCCACAGACCAGGCAAATCAGTCACAAGCGAGAACCAAACACCTCTCCCCACTACCCACAGCGGTCACAGTGAACCGGAAATCAGATTCATTGGACTAATTCTTTGTTTGCTGATGAGATTTACTCTTAAAATCTGGGTGGACCAGAAAATCCAGGAAGCATGGCTATTATCGCCACAGGCCATCCCTCCCTGGAAAGAAAACCATTTCCTACTAGGCAGTGGGTTTATCCAATATCCCGCTCTCCGCAAAGAGAGAAGCAGTCTTTTTGGATGCCAAAATATCAAACTATTCAGAATTTTGATGTCCTGGAATATTGTACATGTTACAGTCACTAAAACCAAAAAAAAAGGGGGGGGCGGTGAATCTTTTTGTAGTAGTACTAGGAGCTTTCCCAGTGGCTCAGGGGTAAAGAATCTACCTGTCAATGCATGAGAGGTGGATTTGATCCTTGGGTCAGGAAGATCCCCTGGAGAAGAAAATGGTGACCTATTTCAGTATTCTTGCCTGAGAAGTCCCATGGACATGACTGAGCGACTGAGTACACACACACACACAGTAGTAACAAATTATAATAGTAACTGGAGCTTACGTGTATTAATTGCTTACAACATGTTGGATACTGACCATGGTCTCATTTGATCTTCAGGAAGCCTCTAATAAAATGAAAGTGTGAGTTGCTCAGTCGTGTGTGTCCTACTCTTTCGGCCGCAAGGACCTAGCCCACTTGGCTCCTGTGTCCATGGGATTTCCCAGGCAGGAAGACCAGAGTGGGTTGCCATTCCCTTCTCCAGGGGATCTTCCCAACCCAGGGACTGAACCCCGGTCTCCTGCATTGCAGATGGACTCTTTACCATCTGAGTCACCAAGAAGGTCTATGTCTAACAAAGAGGCAGTTCATCATCCCTGTTTTACAGATGAGAAAACTGAGAGTTACTGAGGCTGGGTAAGCTGTCCAAAGTCATGCAGCCGGTTAGCTGAAATGTGACAGGAACAACTATTTGTCTATTACAAAGCTCATGTTCTTTCATAATTCTTTCATGTAAATGGTAAAACTATCAATCCCTTCAAGAGATTGATCCATTCATTTCACAGCTCTAAAGATGAAAAGAGTAATACTGTAAACATTATTGTTCATGAACAATATGAGGCAGGAAATAAAATGTTTTAAAAGTCAGAAGAACACCATCGTTCTGTTTTTATAATAAGCTTGATAACACATTTTTTATTTTTAATCGGTGGGTAATTGCTTTACAATGTTGTGCTTGTTTCTGCTATACAGCAATGTGAATCAGTTCTAAGTATACATATATGGTACTGATGAACCTATTTTGGGGGCAGGAATAGAGACAGAGATACAGAGAATGGACTTGTGAACACAGGGGAAAGGAGAAGGTGGGATGAACTGAAAGAGCACTATCAACATTCATACCCTACCATGGGTAAAGCAGTGTAAAATGTGGGAAGCTGCTGTGTAACACGAGAGGGAGGGGATGTATGTGTACTTAAAGCAACATCATTCTGGGGTGGAACAATCAAGGTGGGCTTCATGAAGGAGATGGCATTTGAACTGGATGAGATTAGAAGGATAGAGTTATTAATGAAGAATTTTCCAAAACAGGCAACAGATAAGGAAAGCCATGGCAAGGGAAGTTCAAAGGCACATCTGGGGTTAGACTGACCAATCTGGCAAAAGTGAAGGGTTAGCTTGAGTAGTGTTTCCCAAACCGTTCAACCAGGTGACCATAGTTGTTAAGTAGAGGAGAGTATTTGCTGTTAATTATGCTTGAGAAGTGCTAAGTTAAAGAACATTTTGCATCATTTCTCAGAGCCTTCAGGGAGGTTAACTGCCTTGTGAGTCTCAAAGAGAAGATGTTATCATACTCTGGGTTTGTTTTATCAATCTGCTTGACTCATTGACTCCCCTCCCATTTCTGTAGAGCATTTTTTAACATCTCACTAAACTTGCATCTATGGAACCGGTTTAGGAAGTGCTCTTGTGTAATTAAACCTCATGGATAACAGCACGGACAGGCTGACGGGACCATTCTGTAGAGAGACTGGCTCTGAGAATGTAGCCCGAGGCAGCCGATAGAGTGTTCCATGTTGGGACACAGTGTGATCAACTGTTTGGGAAGGCTCCTAGGGCAGGAGAAGAGCACATCAGACCCAGGGCAACCATGGAGCTACTGTGTGGTCCAGTTGTAAGGTCTTAGGAGTCCAAGTGAGGGAACGAAAGTCACTCAGTCGTATCCAACTACTTGCAGCTCCATGGACTGTAGCCCACCAGGCTCCTCTGTCCATGGGATTCTCCAGGCCGGAATACTGGAGTGGGTTGCCATGCCCTCCTCCAGGGCATCTTCTGACCCAGGGATCGAACCCAGGTCTCCTGCATTACAGGCAGACTCTTTACCATCTGAGCAACCCGGGAAGTCCTGGTGGCTTCCAGAGTCCAAACTCAACTCAAAAAAATAACATTTTCACCCATTTCCAGTTCTCCAGTTTCTCTGCACCAAAGCTCCTCTGCTCCCCTGTTTTCTGAGGTTGTTAAAAACTCTGTTTACATGGGCAGCAGGGAGAAACGGAACAGGTACAGAAGCTGTGAGGATGCTGAAAGAGGACCCTTGAAAGCTAATCTGATCTTTTTATTTCCCTGCTTAAACATCTTCAATGGCTCCTCATTTCTCTGAGTGTTAAAAGTACAAGAGCTGGTGGGATGGGACCTGTCCACCTCCCCTCCACTCCTCAAGTGTCCTCCCCTTTGCCCACATTCCCAGTGGATAGTGACAGCCTTCCCTCCTTGGACACTTCATCTGAGTGCAAGTTCTGTGAGGTCAAGGGCTTCTGTTTTTGCATATCCTAGTAACCAGCTGGTGGTGAGTGCGCTGTGAATACTGTTGAGTGGATGGGTGGGTGGACAGCGTATCCACCGAAACAGATGCGGTGGGGTCTTACGATGCTTTCCAGCGGATTCAACCAACTCCCCAAATCAACTCATTATTTAAAAAAAAAATGTTCCAGGCCCACATATATCTCTTTCTGCTTGACTTCGTATCTCACGTGACCTCTATGCTTCTGTGAATAAGAGCCTCCAGCTGACAGTCACTTCTCTGCAGGCAGAACATGAACACCACCACGGCTGGTTGCTTTGTCCTCTGTCCTCTTCACAGAACCTCCCAGGAGAGGCAGCGTGTACTGTCTTCCTCTGGTGTCTTGATTTACCTTCCTGACAGCTACTACCTGTAGGATTGTAAAACAGAGTTAGCCCATTTCTACTCTGAAGTCTTAACTTACCTCAGCCAGGACGTCAGGTTAAATTCAATCAGGAAAGTCACTGAAGATGCCTGCCACCATTTCAGACTCTGGATGAATTAAGATCTTCCTATGTTCATCAGGGATGCTGACCTATAATTTTCTTTTTTTTGTCATGTCTATGTTAACACATATACATGGAACCTAGGAAAATGGTACTGATGAACCTATTTGCAGGGCAGGAATAGAGACACAGACCCCGAGAAGGGACTTGTGGACACGCTGGGGAGGAGGGATGATAACAGCTAGTGTCAGTCACTCAGTCATGTCCGACTCTTTTGCAACCCCATGGACTGTCGCCCGCCAGGTTCCTCTGTCCATGGGATTCTCCAGGCAAGAATACTGGAGTGGGTAGCCATTTCCTCCTCCAGGGGATCTTCCCGACCCTGGGATGAAACCTGCAGCTCCAGTGTCTGCTGCATTGGCAGGTGGACTCTTTACCACTGAACCACCTGGGGAAGGAGAGGGTGGGACAAACGGAGAGAGTAGTACTGAAATACATTATCACTGGTAAAATGGATATCCAGTGGAAAGTTGCTATATAGCACAGGGAGCTCAACCTGCTGCTCTGTCATGACCTAGAGGGGTGAGATGGGGTGGGGGGAGGCTCAAGAGGGAGCAGATATATGTATTCAGTTCAGTCGCTTAGTCGTGTCTGACTCTTTGCGACCCCATGAACACAGCACGCCAGGCCTCCCTGTCCATCACCAACTCCCGGAGTTCACTCAAACTCATGTCCATCGAGTCGGTGATGCCATCCAGCCATCTCATTCTCTGTCGCCCCCGCATCTTCCTACCCCCAATCCCTCCCAGCATCAGAGTCTTTTCCAGTGAGTCAACTCGTCGCATGAGGTGGCCAAAGTATTGCAGTTTCAGCTCTAGCATCAGTCCTTCCAATGAACACCCAGGATCGATCTCCCTTAGAATGGACTGGTTGGATCTCCTTGCAGTCCAAGGGACTCTCAAGAGTCTTCTCCAGCTCCACAGTTCAAAAGCATCAATTCTTCGGCGATCAGCTTTCTTCACAGTCCAACTCTCACATCCATACATGACCACGGGAAAAACCATAGCCTTGACTAGACGGACCTTTGTTGGCAAAGTAATGTCTCTGCTTTTTAATATGCTATCTAGGTTGGTCATAACTTTCCTTCCAAGGAGTAAGCATCTTTTAATTTCATGGCTGCAATCAGCATCCACAGTGATTTTGGAGCCCCAAAAATAAAGTCTGACACTGTTTCCACTGTTTCCCCATCTATTTCCCATGAAGTGATGGGACCAGATGCCATGATCTTTGTTTTCTGAATGTTGAGCTTCAAGCCAACCTTTTCACTGTCCTGTTTCACTTTCATCAAGAGGCTTTTGAGTTCCTCTTCACTTTCTGCCATAAGGGTGGTGTCATCTGCATGTCTGAGGTGATTGATATTTCTCCCGGCTAGTTCCAGCTTGTGCTTCCTCCAGCCCAGCGCTCCTCGTGATGTTCTCTGCATATATGTATACTTACTGCTGATTCACATTACTCTTTGGAAGAAACCAGTATAATATTACAAACCAACTATCTTCCAATTAAAAATTTAAATTTTTTTTTTAAGATTTCCTATTGAATAGCTTATGTAGGTAAAACTACATCATTAAAAAATAAATGATACAAATGAACTTATTTACAAAACATAAACAGCCTCCCAGACAGAGGACAAACCTATGGTTACCAAGGGGGAAGGATTGGGGGAAGGAATAATTAGGGAGTTTGGAATAGACACATATATGCTGCTGCATATAATGAATAGCCAACAAGGTTAATGTTATGTGGCAGCCTGGACGGGAGGGGGTTTGGGGCAGAATGGATTGATATATAAGTATGACCGAGTCCTCTTGCTATCCACCTGAAACTATCAAAACATTGTTAAATGGCTATATTCCAATATAAAATAAAAAGTTTTTTAAAGATACAAAACATTCAAGATACTCAAAGTCTTCCATACCTTGCCCAAACAACTTTTAAGAACAGAATCTCATCTTCTACCTTGTCTATCAAAGAATGTACACTTCAATCAGTCTGAGTTCTAATGAGTTTCAGTAACTAGAATCAAATATTATTTTATTTTTACTATTGCTCCTCATTGTCCAAACTTTTTCACGTGGTTATTTGCCCCTTTGTTCCTTCCTCAGGCCAGCCAGTTGGGCATTTCAAACTGAATAGGACTCCCAGATGGCAATTTAAATTTTAAGGTGGTGGGGGTAACATTTGGACATTTTATGCTGATAAAGTAGTTTCGTTACCGTCACTGTTTCTAAGACATGTTTATGGAGGAGACCAATGGGCCCTCGGTTGGTCCTTCCGGAAGAACTTTCTCCCTTACTAAATAATGCCAGATAAGCCCAAGGACAAAAGATTTTAAAGACAGATCTGACCACTATGCTGGGCCTACCAACGTTTCTACGCTGAGCTTCCAAAAGACAAGCTCACCGGGTGATTCAGGACCAGGCATAGCCAGAGTCTGCACACCACACTTCTAACAGCTAGAAAATATCTGTCTGCCGCTCTAGACTACTGATGGTCACTAAACACAGTCGCAGATGAACTGTGCTCAGGCGTGGTGGATGGTGCTTTGCGCTGAGGATGGTCTAAAGTCAGTGACTGATCTGGTAACCCTCTGCTTTCCCTCTGTCTTCGGAAACACTCCACATGTTCCCTGAGAGGCCTGGAGGTCAATTAAAAGTTCCATTCATTCATGTGTTCCGCCCACCAGTCAAAGCAGCCCATACTTTTCGACATTGGCTGGATAAGTTATGGTTGATCTAGTGACCTAAAGGTGAATTACAGGTTATACTTAATTACACTCATGAGCCAAGTGTAAGTCAGTAACACACCTTCCTATTTCAGTCCAAAATGCTGTGAAACCCCAGAAGGGAGTGCACTGATTATACTGTAGAGGTTTGTGTGAACCAACTAGGGTAAATAATTAGACTGTATTTTTAATTAATATTGCAGTGCCTTCTAGCACAAGGATATTTAAGATGATGACAGTATTGGGGTAAAGCAAAGTGAAGGAACAGCCTTGCTCTTGATGAAGCCAGAAAGAACAAAGAAAGTTTTGTCAGTTTAGCAAAAGTACCCTGCAGTTTTGGCAGTATCATGTCCAAAGTTTCTAGTGTTTTTAAAGGAAGTTTTCAATTTAGCAAATGCTGTTTGCCAAGGTACATAATTGGTCTTTATTACCAAAAATATATCCAGAGAGAATGAAAGACAAGTACTGTACATTTCAAGTTGGTGTAACTGCAAAACTTTTTGGAATCATATGAACTTTATAAGAATCATAACAATTAACACAGATTTCATAATGGGCACCATTTCAATTTTTGTTTCATTAAGCTTCATAAAATATAGGCTTATGAAAAGCCAGTTCAATTAAAATATGAACTTTTCATTATTTTTAACACATTTTACCTATTTTTAATTGATGAAAGTGTTATGTATTTTGCCAACCCAAGAATTTTTCACACTTCTTTAATTCAAACCAGCTTGATTTCTGCAATTCAAATGGACAAGTTATTATTTGATATTAACTGGAAATCAAATAAAAATAGTGAAATGTATTAATGGATCACAATGCATATATTATTTCCCAAAGAAATTTATTTTATTCATTCAAAATACAGTAAATAAATTTTAGTTCAACCCTAGCAATCCTCACAACTTCTGTACTAATATTCTACAGATAAAAATTTACAAATTAGAACACCCAAGCTTTAAGAAGTTATATAACTTGCCGTAGCTCATCTAGCACGTCATCATGCTTATTCAGTTGTGTCCAACTCTTTGCAAACTCATGGACTGGAGCTCACCAGGCTCCTCTGTCCATGGAGTTCTCCAGGCAAGAATACTGGAGTGGGTAACCATTCCCTTCTCCAAGGGATCTTCCTGATCCAGGGATCAAACCCAGGTCTCCTGCATTACAGGCGGATTCTTTACTGCCTGAGCCACCAGGGAAGCCCCATCTAGCAAACAGAATGTCCAAAGACATTCAACAGAGAAATCCAACCACTTGCAACATTTTCTGTAAGCTTTAGACAGTAAGGTCCTTCAACAAAGGTTGTGTATTTTTCTTTTCCTTGTCTTTCTTTTTTTATGTATTTATTATTATAATTTTTTTGTTGTTGTTGTTGCTTGCTTTTCCCTATGTACTATTGTTAGGATTCCCCAGGTGTCTCAGACAGTAAGGACTCTGCCTGCAGTGTGGGAAACCAGAGTTTGATCTCTGAGTCAGAAAGATCCCCTGGAGAAGGGAATGGCTACCTGCTCCAGTATTCTTGCCTGGAGAATCCCATGGATATATATTAGGAGCCTGCTGGGTTACAATCCATAGAGCTGCAAAGAGTCAGACACAACTGAGTGACTAACACACACAAACACACGTGACACACACCCAGTTGTTAGGCTAGGAACACACTAGCAGTTCAATAAATACAGTCAGTAATTGACTTACTTTCCTCTTTCTATTAAACACAGCTCTCTATTACCTGCATTTCTATATATTTATTGTTAAGCAACACAATTACAGTAAATCCTGAGACACCTTTGTATAATAGTCATTTGAAGCATCATGGAAGAATAAAATTATGATCCTGTGTATCTTGAGATGGGGATTAGGTCCCCCACCCTTGGCTGAGTTGACCAGCTCTATTGAGAGGTCTTATAGACACGTCAATTATATTATTCCCAAGTGGAATTAATTTTCTCATCTTCTACCTATCATTTGTCTTCACTGTCCAAGTGACCCAACTAGACTCTAGAGTGTTACCCTCATATATTTTTTTCTTATCAACCCCCCATATGGTCTCAAAGTATCCAGGCTACCTGCTGAGTCTCTTTTCATTCCACCACTGCATTCCATGGCTTAAGTGCTTTAATTTTGACTCCTATTTGTTTCTTCTGCCTAGAAGATTTCAACAATTTGGTTATAAGCTTCCTTGCCTCTGGTCTGTCATCACTGGCATTCTTCCTCCCAGGTGCCCAAATTTCCTTTCTGAAATAGAAACCATTCACTTCTTAAAGGCAGGTGACACCTGCCACTATCTTAAAGCAGTATTTTCCGCTGTGGGACCCATGGAGCCCTGAGTGTACTATGAACAGGGAGAGACTAAGAGGTTCAGGGCAAGTTCTTGCAAATTACTCATGCGGAGCAGCATGTTAAAGAGTCTGAGGTCTTGAAGAAAAAATCCGACGTTACAGCCTAACCCAGTGTTCCCTCCATTTTATTTGACCTTAAAACCTCCTGTTTTTCCAGTCAATACCAATTCGCATCTCAAGGAATCATTGTTCTTCTAAGCATAGTCTGAGAAAATACCATTCTGCCAGTAAATGAATGGTAGCGCCAGCCCTGCTCCAAGAGACACCAATTGCACCCTGTTTGTGGCTGTTTCAAAGGCAATAACATGCTCTTGCTTTATCAAATTAAACATGAAGTTCCCTCAAAATAGCAAGTGTTTCCCCCAACATCTCCATCTGAAGAACTCTTACCAACAACTTGAAAACCCAGCTCAAGTGTTACTATATCTCCAAAGTCTTCTTGAAGTCTTCAAGTCACTCTGCTGTTTGGTATCGTTCTAATACCGACTATGTATGTTCATAAAGCCACCCTCCTAACCTGGCAATCAGACCCCTTTATCTTTGTATCTGAAGCTCATAGCACAATTTCCAGCATGTAGCCCAAACTCAACTAATGTTTCTTGATGGTGTATTTCATTGTCTTCTAATGCAACGCCTTACAGATAGTAGGTGTCAATGCATACTGACTATAGAATTTCTTGAGAGAGATCAAATTGATTTTAAAGTCACCTGGGGCTTCCCTGGTGGCTCAGCTGCAAACAATCTGCCTCCCAGCGCAGGAGACACAGGTTCGATCCCTGGTTCAGTAAGATCCCACCTGCCACGGAGCAACTAAGCCCATGTACCACAGCTACTGAGCCTGTCCTCTAGAGCCCAGGAACTGCAGCTCCCGAGCCCTGGTACAGCAACTACTGAAGCCCGCCCACCCTAGAGCCTGAGCTGCGCAGCAAGAGAAGCCACCCCAGTGAGAAGCCCACTTGGCTAATTACTTATTTGTATTTCTATATACCCAATGCTATCGTTTTTCTCTTTTTCTTGGCTTTAATGTTTTTGCTATTTAAACTTGTTATTTTATATTGGTATAGTTGATTCACAATGTTGTATTCATTTCAGGTGTACAGCAAAGTGACTTACTTATCCATATACAGATATCTGGTCTTCCCAGATGGTGCTAGTGGTAAAGAACATGCCTGTCAATGCAAGAGACATGAGACTCAGGTTTGATCCCTTGGTTGGGAAGATCTCCTGGAGAAGGGAATGGCAACCCACTCCAGTGTTCTTACCTGGAGAATCCATGGACAGAGGAGCCTGGTGGGCTCCAGTCCATAGAGTCACAGTCAGACATGACTGAAGTGACTTAGCATGCACTCACTCACCAAATAAATAGATTTTTCAGCCATGGATAATTAATCAGTGGAAGGTAATAGCGGGCACAAGGCACAGTACTGGACACCTACTGTCCTCATCCAGACACACAGTACCCAGTGGCTCCAAGAGTTCTAGTAACTTCCTCAGTACTCACTGGAAGGGCAAGGTCCACTGAGAAACAGTCTAGCTCGATACTGCTTCAAGGAAGTTAATTTTCAAACAACTGTGTCAAATACTTTTTAGCGGTGAGGCAGATCTGTAAGTGACGGGGCTGTTTTCCAGCAGGGCAATCTATTTCACCTCTTCCCATCCCCTTTTCCTCATCTGTAAGACAAGGATAAATAAGGCAGTATTTGAAAACATTTAACACCTTGCTTGGCACCTAGCAGGCAATCAATAAAAGTATATTACATTTGGTTCTGCTTCCTCTTGAATTTTACAGTTTATAAAAATAAAAAGAGGAGCCACTTACACGAAATTAATGACCACCACAGCTCAAAAATTTGTTACTCAGTTTATTTTGGACAGATCTATTTGTCTCTGCCATTCTCCATGTTAAATTAAAATCAAAACAAACATACTCTTTTAAAAAAAGAAAAAGCCCTCCTAATTCAGCAGAGTAGCATTCAGAATTAGGCATCTGAGTCACTCATTTTAATCCCAACTGACTCAGTTTATTGTCCGAAGCACACTGAGACCTCAGTGTCTCTAAGGTAAGGCCCAAATAAAACATGTCCATCGGTGGAATGGTCCTGTCATAGCACAGTTGGAGATGTTGGTTGGAACCTAGAGAACAAAAGCATCCCTTTTATAAGGTTGGGACCTTTTAAATTATTCCCCCACTATTTTTTAAAGGAGTGAAATGCATAAGGCAATTTAAACAGGTCAGGGACAGAAGAAGTCACAGCTTACACTTGGGACTGGACCAAGTCACGTACAAAGAAGGCCTGGGCCAGTGTGGGGTGAGGGCACCAGCTCTTAGGAACGTGGGTCCCCCTAGCATTGGAGTTAATGAGGCCATTGGTTCACTTATTTTCCTTCCCAGAGATTATCATGATCAATTTGCATGATGATTATGGAAAAAATTAAAACACTATTCCCAAAGATCAAGTTAATATAGGCCTTTGAGACTTTTAGCTTCCTGGAGGAGAAGGGTATATTTTTCTCCAAAAGGGGGAAAAGCACTTGAGATGAACTATAGTTTAGTTCAAAGAAGCCATGGTGAATTCCTCTTCCCCACCCCCCTCTTTTTATTCATAGCATCTAACATCTCTATTAAACCCTTGAGAACCTTTCTCCTTTAAGAGCCTGTAATGAATTTAATACAAATTCAAAGGGAAAGAAAAGGAGCCAGGCAGGGTGGGGGGATCAGAATGAGGAATCGAAAAGAATATGAATTTGTGGAATCCTCTTGTGGTTGAAAAACCATTTGCTCCTCCTTCAGCCCAGTGACAGAGTCTACATTTTCTAGATTCAAATGAAAAATCTTTTTTTTCCTTTGATACCTCAAGACCACCTAAGAGATAGACAGTTACAGCATCACACTGCTTCCCGAGGAGCCAAAAATCTAATCATTAGGATCTCACTAAAGTTAACTGCCCCACATACAAAGCAATTCCATTTTTTAGTTCTGTTTTTACACCATTCCCTTGTCATTTACACAAAGCTAGATTCTGTTTGTTTGTTTGTTTTCCTTCTAGAGAGACTTGCATTTTCTGCTCTGTAGAAAAAGCATCTGACCACCTTGGAAGCCAGTGTGGAGGATGAAATCTGTGTAGATCTGCATTCTTGAGATTTTGTTCCATGTTACTACTACGAAATGGAATATATAAATGTGAAACTGTTCAGCTCTTCCATCTAACAAGGATTTTACTTTTAGCAACTAAACTATCTAGACAGAATAAGCAAAGGGAGGAGAGTTAAACCAACAAATATTCCGTATCACAGGGAACTTTCCTTGCAAGCTAGTCTCAACTTCTCTATTTCATCTCCCTTCCCTAATCATGGGGAACCCCATATCTATAAAGACATACCTCTCCTTCTTTGATAATTTGTGTCACCTCCATGCTTTTCTCCTAGTCTGTGTCACTGTTGATTTCCCATAGTTCATGGTCGCAAAAACTTAAAGAAACAAAAACCTGTTCGCTTTATGTCCAGCAAACCCAGACAAAATGCAATGCTATATTATTACCATGATTGACTTAAAGGAAGAAGCATTTTAAGAGGAGAGAAGAACCCGTTGTTGTGACTTTTTACATTTTATCTGTAGTTTATCCATTAAGTCCATCCAATGGCTAAAGTAATCTTATTGAGAATGTAATGCCATTGCTGGTCACAGCGGTGACTGTAATAAACTGAGTTTGGAAACATTTAGATATGTAGTTTGGGCCAAGCACCATGTGAAGTACTAGCAGGTTCCCCATGGCGGCTGTGTGCATTGCACACAGTACAAGGGTGCCCAGCTTGAGAGGCAGCTGATGGTTTGTTCTCTAACTAAGCAGAACACCTGGGTGCTGGCTATAACCGCAACCATTTGAAGGAAAAGTGGCCTTTTTATAATTCATTTGTCCCAAGGTTTTCTGATAGCCATATTTGACTAAGTAAGCTCAGGACTAAAGGTACCAGGGACTTGTAATCTAACAGCAGATAATCTCAGTGGAGAGTGATATGAATTACCTGAAAAGTAGCCTTGATGAGATAAAAGGTAAATAGTGAGCTAGTCATCACTCCCCCTGATATAGCCTCCCTAGCTGGTCTTTTCAGCAAAGCACAATCACACTGTTAAGTCCAATATTCTCAACTCTATGAGGCAAGAGTCCAAGTGTCCTTTTCGTGACTGAAGAAAACAAGGCTCAGAGAAGTCGATCAACTTCCCCCAGACCACCCAGCAGCTAATGAGTCACCCAAATACCCCATGTTCTCCCAAGGCAGAGGGACACAGAAGAAGCGGGCAGAGAGCTCTCTGACAGGGGTGGGATTAGAGTTGAAATCCGGGTGGTATTAGCACTCCTCTCCAACGCCCAGCACTGTGCTTGGCACACGGTGGACCCTCAAGGAGTCTTTCTTGAACTGAACCCAGGAAGGAAGGCTGCAGAACCAACATTTCTTGAGCAGGCCCAGGAGGCACCTAAGAGGCCACGTGGAAGAGGTGCTTGCTCTCAGGGGGGCCCCTGGCACCTTAGTCCCCCACCCTGGTCCTCCATCACGCCCTGCATGCTCCCAACAACCTCTGTAGTTTGGGGAGTTTCATTGACAAGGCACCAATGCAGACAGCTCGCCCAGGGCTCCCCTCTCCCCACCCCCTGGCCCTCCATCAGACTCACTGCCCTGTCTGCATGGAGACAGGAAAGCTGGCCACCCTCCTTCTTGGTGGTCTTCCATTTCTTTGTCAATAAGTTGATCTGTTTCACAACATGCTTCGATATATTTGACATCTGTCATAAAAGCCAGGTCAGGCATATCTATCTTCTGTTAAAATGAGCCATTCTACAGAGGCACTTCCTCTGCTGTCCGGGCCCCACCAGAAATAATTCTTGGCGAATTGTCATGTCTACCAGCCTTCTGATTAGGAGCCAGAAAGGACTGCTCTTGGTTTCCCCCCAGTCCTATCAGAGAAACAAGTTAACAGTTACAGGTCCAGAAGGAGACATCATGATACGAAAACCTGAAGGGGAAGTTGTAGCCGAAACGACTGTCTCAAAACGAATACCTTCCCTTAACGTCTTTCAAAAGTCAGTGACTGTGGCAACACAGCTGTTTCGCTGTGATGGGGCATGCATTTTCTTATAACACGTGGCTCAGAAGAGTCTTAGGTTCATGCAACACAGAAAGTTGTTGATGGAAGTGTTTCTGAGTTGTAGTTGCTCCTCTTCAACATGGGATGGCTCAGCCTTCAAGGGAGGCTTCATGTAGGTGAGACTTCTGGGCAACTTGGTCTCTCATTACAGACTATGAGTATAGAAGAGAAGCATCGATCATTTCTGATCCTAACTGACCCCTCGAGAGGCACCCATACAAGAAGCCTGTCTCAGTTCCCCCAAAGACCTCTCGGTTGGAAAAATCTTTCACAAGATTACTCAAATCACTGCTATGATCAAAGTTGTTACAGCCACTTTGATTTTCTCTGGGTCAAGTACATATGGCAAAATATATAATGGTTCACCCTTGAGTGGTACCTTGAGTGTACCAGTGGTGGTACATTTGAGGGGGCAAATGTACCTCTTTTGACAGATCAGGAAGGAAAGAAAGGGATGATTTTCATAAAAGAAAGGGATTTTAGAAAGACATATGCTGTGTTCATTGGAAGGACTGATGCTAAAGCTGAAACTGCAATACTTTGGCCACCTCATGCAACGAGTTGACTCACTGGAAAAGACTCTGATGCTGGGAAAGGTTGGGGGCGGGAGGAGAAGGGGACGACAGAGAATGAGATGGCTGGATGGCATCACCGACTCTGTGGACATGAGTTTTAGTGAACTCCGGGAGTTGGTGATGGGAGGCCTGGTGCGCTGTGATTCATGGGGTCGCGGAGAGTCGGACACGACTGAGCGACTGAACTGAACTGAACTGAACTTAGCTATTTGTGTTGGGGGTGAAAAAGGACTCTTTTTCCAAGATATTTACAAATGTTTCCTTGTGGCAATAATTGCAGCAGCATTGATATTTTTAACAGTGACAACACAACACACAACAAAACATGCTAGCTGAAACAAATATTTCTACATAGGGGAAAAGAGAGGGCTTCCCTGGTGGCTCAGATGGTAAAGAATTTGCCTTCAATGCAGGAAACCCAGGTTCAATCTCCAGGTTGGGAAGATCCCCTGAAGAAGGGAGGGGAAAGAGAGACTTCTACAGCTGGATGAAGCTGTGGATACGTTCTAGATTCTGGGCCATCCTGACTCCCTGAGCAGCCCAAATAGTTATTTGGTAGGTAGACAAGCTGTGAGGGGAGAGGGAGAGGTCCATACATAACAGAGAAAAACGGGATTAAGAACTAGAAGTCTCCTTTACTGGGGCCACTGGAGTGAATGAAGAAAACATCCAAAGATCCTTGGTAAGAAAGTTTGTTCTCTCGGCAAACCTCAACAGGACTTTTAAGAACAGAGAAAACTCATGCAGACAGGAGTGTGTGCACGCTCTGTTGCTCAGCTGTGGCAGACTTTGTGACCCCGTGGACTGTAGCCCGCCTGTCTTCTCTGTCTGCATAATTTTGCAGGCAAGAACACTGGAATGGGTTGCCATTCCCTTCTCCAGGGGATCTTCCTGACCCAGGATAGAACCCTCATCTCCTGTGTCTCATGTATCAGCAGGCAGATTCTTTACCACTGCACCACCTGGGAAGTCAGCAGACAGGAGAGAGGCCCCCAAATATTAAATGGTGAACACTCAAAAAATACTATTTCTGGTTGGCAACATTCTAAGTCCTTCTTCTAATCCAACACTTGAAAGAATGCCATACATTTTTTTTTGAACACACATAACTTGTTTGCTCCATGCTTACATGAGAAATGGACTGTCTTGTTCAAACTGGAATAAATTGTTAAAAGAAATATAAGTGCTTAAGTGTCTTCTTCAGGACGAGGAAATCATCTATCATTTGGACTTTGAGTTGTAGCCTTGTAAAGAAGAACTTGTTCCTTATAGTTATGCTGCTAAACTAGGAATAAAGACCTCTGTTGAAAGAGATGCTTTAGCAGTTTCTGGATGAGAGATTAACTCGACAAGAAGCAAAGGAAATCGCCTATTTCCCCTTGTCCAACCCACTCAACTCAAACCATCCAAAACTGTCAGTGGATCTGAAATGAGAGGAAGTGACTAATTTGATGATCAATAACAACACTGATGGTTCTGGATGTTAAGATAAGGGTAATGTAAGTCATGTTTCTAACTATGAACAGATCAGTGGAAGGAATCAAAAAAGCACCGGCGGTGACACAATTGACTCAAAAGGTTCAGTCTTTTATGTCCCAGACCACATGTTTGCAAATCAACAAGTAGCCGTCTCCTCTCACATGGGCATCCAAGTCTTCATGAAGAGTGGAGTTCTGCTTCTTTACCAGAGTTGGAGTCAGGCAAACCTGCCAGCACTGGCCTAGATTCCCAGCCTTCTAATAGATGAGGGGCATCTATTTCTGAACTCTGGGAAAGGACTGTTAGCCTGAGTTGGTGGCGTGTTGCGGCCTAACAGTCTCCCTGCAGACAGTTGCTAAGCATCGGGGCAACCAGCAGGCATCCTGAGCTCTGCAGAGACTAGGAGCCCCTCAGGCGTGTTCCCTTTCCCTTTCACAGATACAGGACCCTGGCAGGATGACTGCCCTGAGTTCAGTGCCAGCAATCATAAAACTGGTGCCAGGAAAGGTTGTTCGTTTTGCACTGGCAGCCGCCGGGTGACTGACACACTGTAGATCATTAAGTACTTTCCCATCAAGGCCTTGGCACATTGCTTAATTTGGGGTGTTGGGGGAAACGATTCCGCTGAATGCCATCTACCTGTAGCAGATGTGCTGTGGAAGAGTTATCCTACCTTCTTGCCAGATTTTGACATATCTGATGTCCATGTTTAGAGGGAATTGGTGGTTTGTTTGTTTGTTTTTTATTTTTTTGCTGAGACTTTTATGGAGTCTCAAATTTAACTTTATTTTTTTTTATTGGAGGCTAATTATTTTACAATATTATATTGGTTGGTTTTGCCATACATTGACATGAATCCGCCCCGAGTGTACATAAGTGCCCCCTCCTGAACCCCCCTCCCACCTCCCTCCTCCCCTTATCCTCCCTCTGGGTCATCCCCGCACACCGGCCCCGAGCATCCTGTAATATGCAAGACTGGATATAAGGCGATGTGGAGTTTCCTAGCTAACGCTAGTGGTAAAGAACCGGCTTGCCAACGAAGACATAAGAGACACGGATTCAATCCCTGGGTTGGGACGTTCCCCTGGAGGAGGGCATGGCAACCCACCGTATTCTTTCCTGGAGAATCTTATGGACAGAGGAGCCTGGTGGGCTACAGTTCATGGGGTCACAAAGAGTTGAAAATGACTGAAGCGACTTAGTACACACGTATGCACAAGGCAATATAGCGCGTCTCCTTGCGAATGACTTGCTTCCATTATGTGGTCAAAGAGCTGGGTTCCGATCCTGGGGGCTACTCTGACATGTGCTGCCCATGTGCAGAGAATGAAATAATTTCCTATCTGCAAACGATGGTTTCTCTTGTTTCAATGTTATTACTTCCTCATAAAGGCCTGTACAAAGCCTCAGGATGCCTCTTGCTTTTTTTTTTCTTTTTTTGACAAAGTATAGTTGATTTACAATGTTGTGTTAGTTTCAGGTGTACAGCAAAGTGATTCATTTACACATATATGCGTGTATATAAATATATATACACATTCATGCTAAGTCACTTCAGTCATGTCTGACTCTTTGCAACCCCACACACCGTAGCCTGCCAGGCTCCTCTGTTTGTGGGATTCTCCAGGCAAGAATATTGGAGTGGGTTGCCTTTCCTGTCCATATATATATATATATTCAGTTCAGTCGCTCAGTTGTGTCCAACTCTTTGTGACCCCATGGACTGCAGTACGCAGTGTGTGTATATACACACACACACATATATTCTTTTTTCAGATGCTTTTCCATTGTAGGTTATTACAAGATACTGAATATAGTTTCCTATGCTCTACAGTAGGCCCTTGTTATTTATCTGTTTTATATATGGTAGTGCTTGTGTGCTCAGGCACTCAGTCATGTCCGATTCCTGCCACTCTTTAGACTGTAGCCCACCAGGCTCCTCTGTCCATGGGATTCTCTAGGCAAGAATACTAGAGTGGGTTGCCATTTCCTTCTCTAGGGGATCTTCCCGACCCAGGGACTGAACCTGCGTCTTCTGCATCTCCCATATTGCAGGAGGATTCTTTACCTGCTGAGCCATCAGGGAAGCCCATCCATGGTAGCAAGCATGAGTATCTGTTAATCCCAACATCCTAATTTATCCCTCCCCACCTTGATATGCTACTTTCATTTCTGCAATAATGATTCTGTAATTCATGATAGTCAGTGCAAAAAGCAAAAGACATATGCTCAGGTTTTATGTTAACAGAGAGTCCTTTGCCTTGACTGGCTGATGTTTAAACACTCTAAGACCACACACTTCTTCCATGTCGTCTGCATCTGCTTAAGCCTAAATCTGCGCCCGTAGGTGAGGAATGACTGGATACTATTACCTCGATAGCCGATGATAGTATTTCTACATCCATCGTTAAGCTTCTTAAGTTTCTTCTTCACTGTAGGAGTGTTGAGCATATCGTTTTCTAAAAACCGTCCTCAGTGTGCCTTAGGTAAAGCACGATCCGATACCACGTTCGTGGGAGATTATCTAGGACTTAGCTGCTGAGTGAGTATCTCAGCCTCCCTCAGCCAGTCTCTCCATAAATGCACCTTTCTGAACCGCTCAGGGGGAAACTGGGTCACTTGACATTGTTTCAGAACATCTGGAAAATAGTCATTGGGGTGGGGAGGGCGGGGAAAGCTCTTTGTGCTAAGGCTCCGGCAATCTCAGGAAAACACGGATGTGACACACACCAAATGATTCTAAAACATCCACTTGTTTGTAAGTACCCAAACTACTCATTACCTGCTCCAACTTCAAATAAGAGGGGTTTGGCAAGGACTCTGAGTTCAGATCTGTGTCACGGCTCCCACCCAAGCTTCAAATCCCTTTTCTGGCATTTTCAGGCGATCAAGAAGCAAACTGAGCTGAGCTGAGCTGAGCTGAATCTCGTTTCACCTGCCTCCCCAAGGTGAGCTCTCGAGGACCTAAGACGAACAGAGGTCCGAGCCACTGACAAGAGCCTCTGAGCAACCATCAGGTAACCACACAATCCGCAGGACATTGTCTCTATTTGTAGCTTTTTTTGCAGTCAGCTGAAAATATGACCAGGTAAGTAAAGCCGCCAGCAAGTGGACTGTCCTCCCTAAGGCACTTCATTCATTGTTTGCAACACTTCTTTATTGGCAGAGGTTTAGAAGTTTTGTGTATAAAAAGTCCTCCCTTAAACATCATGGATTACAAGCCGGGGAACATCTTAAGTGATTGAGTCATGTGTTTTATGGTTCTGACTTTCCTTAAAATTTTAAGGAAACAAATGAGAGCTTTTCTTTAAGGGGCATGCTGAGAGTCAAACTGGCCACTCCTCCATGCTAACCATGTTGTACTTTTCTCCTTGATTAGTATGAGTGCCAGGCTGTTCCTTCAAATTAAGACAATATGCTTGCAGTGATGGACTGGATTGGCCATCTATCTTCCTTTTGTGATCTGGCTCTCATCGAGCTGAAATGAAGCCATTTCTTCTGCCTGTGGCTGATTAAACACAGAGTAAACCCACATTTCTAAGGAGGCTTTTAATGATCCTCCATAGAGCCCGTGTCAGCCCAGCCCACACCTGCAGCCTTCAGCTTCTCTGCTTCCATTGTAAAATGGAGCATCTGTTTCACGGAGGTGGTATCTTTTTATCACCCAGCGTATCACTCTGGTCAGAGTGCATGCAGTTCATTGGGTACACGAGGCTGCCTGCTGTGCCACAGGTAACAAATAGTCCCTCAGGAAGTCTTGTTCTCATCAGGAGTGAAAAGGACCCAACTTTGGCTAAAAATCTGTGACTTTGGTAAAAGTCTCATGGCTCACAGCCCATGGTCTTCCTTCAAGCAAAACAGGTTGAAAAATGACAAGAGGAATCTTTTAAAGAAGGCAATTCTTTATTCATCAACTCACTGATTATTTTATTCATTCACCCCATAAACACTCATCAAATACCAGTTATGAATGGAGCCCTATGAAAGGAGCTGGAGCTAGAGCATGGGCTTGGCGCCTTGGAGGTTACATCCTAGTGAAGAGACAGACCTTAAACAAGTAATGATGCATTAAGTACTTAATTACCACTGTGAGGAGTATCCCAAGTAAGAAAAGGTTATGGGAATATATTAAACAGGGTCTGATGTTTTCTGGGGTTCAGGGAAGTCTCCCTGGGGAAGTGACATTTAACCTGAGACCTCAAAGACAAGAACAAGTAGTGAGTTAATAGAAAGCCACAGACACAGCATGTTCAAAGGTCCTGGGGTAGAAAGGTAATGTTTAAACCATTCGAGCAATCAAAAACCCAGTGAGAGGGAGAATGGCTAAAAACAGGCCTGATGGCGTGGGCAGGGATCAGATCAGGAACAGCTATTTTATGCTGAGTTAAGGCATTATAATTTTATCCCCAGATTTGATTGAAACTAGTGGTTTGTAAGCAGGAAGGTAAAATGGTCATTACCACCATAGGACCTTATGACCATTTTTGAGTCGTGGCAATGTTGCACTTTCCTTGACAGGCACTGTAAATATTTGTAATTTTTCTTCTCCGTGGGTACCAGTAGCTCTTCAAGGTGGCTATCTTTAGCCCCACCTCAAGGTGAGGGTAACCTGAGGCTGAACAAGGGTAAGCTCACAGCAGATCACACAGCTGGCAGGGTGGGGCCAGGTCCTGGCCAGGCCAGCCCCACACACAGGTTCCCTCCTCTGGACCATGCTGTGTTCTCACTCACAGACGGACTCTTCACTTTCATGACGTTTATATAACATTCCTTTTTCCAACTGTATGACACGAGGAGAATTTCCAGTTCATTTACGGATAATGTTCAAATAAAGATAGCTCCATTTAAATCATAGGAGAACTGAAGATAATAGAGCTGACTTACCTTGTCCCTTAGAAAGAATCTTGGCACCACGGTATTAAGTTAGTGCCATGTGGAAACATTGGAGAAGGCAATGGCACCCCACTCCAGTACTCTTGCCTGGAAAATCCCATGGGTGGGTGAGCATGATAGGCTGCAGTCCATGGGGTCGCTAAGAGTCAGACACAACTGAACGACTTCACTTTCACTTTTCACTTTCATGCATTGGAGAAGGAAACGTCAACTCACTCCAGTGTTCTTGCCTGGAGAATCCCAGGGATGGTGGAACCTGGTGGGCTGCCGTCTATGGGGTCACACAGAGTCGGACACAACTGAAGCGATTTAGCAGCATGTAGAAACATAAAGCCCAAGATCTGGAACTAGACTGACCTGGGTTCAAATCCCGGCTTGTCCAGTGCAGAGGCTGACGCTTGGTTACATTCTTCATAAATGAATATATGAGCACTGAGTTCACTTGGTTGTTGTGAGGATTAAGTAAAATAGTTACACAAAGCAATTTTCCAACTTTCCGAGACACTCATTTGTCACTAACACCAGCAGCACCGCTGTCATCATCTTCATCATCGTTGTTATAGTCATAGCATCATCACCATGGTTACTTACTAACTTGCCAGGTTAATGGGGATAGCATCACCAACTCAATGGACACGAATTTGAGCAAACTCCAGGAGACAGTGAAAGGACAGGGAAGCCTAATGTGCTGTAGTCCATGGAGTGGCAAAGAGGCAGACACTGAACAACAAGTTAGTGGGACGTTAAACACTGCCACCTCTTTCTCCTAGCGAGAACTTTCAGTCTATTGCAAAGACATAGCTCATTTTCCTGCTTTCACCTTATAGAAGGAATGTGCACTAACCCCTGGCAGGTAGCAGAAGACCAAGTATGCCTTACAAAGTGAAAGTGAAAACCACTCAGTCGTGTCTGACTCTTTGTGACCCTAGGGACTATAGAGTCCATGGAATTCTCCAGTCCAGAATACTGGAGTGGATAGCTGTTCCCTTCTTCAGGGGATCTTCCCAACGCAGGGAATGAACCCAGGTCTCCCACATCGCAGGCAGATTCTTTACCAGCTGAGCCATCAAGGAAGCCCGAGAATAATAGGGAGGGTAGCCAATCCCTTTTCCAGAGGGTCTTCCCAGACCAGGAATCAAACCGGGGTCTCCTGCATTGCAGGTGGATTCTTTACCAGCTGAGACACCAGTGAAGCCTAATGAGTCAGGCAGCAGGTGAATCCAAGAACATTTGAAAGCAGCACAGGGTAATTCCAAAAAGACTTGAACAGCTTTGCAGAAGAAGATACTTAACGGAGACGAGTGACTATGAAGCATTTTAAAGATAATTCCCCCTTTAAATAAATAGCTGTGACAAATGAAAGGACCCTGTTTTGCTTTGAAAACTGCTTTTTTGTCTTGAGAGATTTTTTAAAATTATATGAGGCATCAAATGGATTGGCTCTCACTTGAACAAAAGTTTACCTGCAAATATTATATATTTTGAACATAGATGATTATAGGTATAGGTGATGTGAATTCCTCCCAAAAGGATATCCAGAAAGATATCTGGGCAAGCTCTCTCGATGGCTGTCTAACAACTGCCACACTACTCTTGATGATACTTGTAGACAAGTCTGCAGAGCGGATCCCACAAACATTACTTCTATTAAATGAAACAATGCCTGTCAGAGCCTCCCATTCTATGCCTGGTTCCTATTCAACCTTTGATCAATGCTAGCTATTGCAATAATACAAAAGAATCCTTTCAGATTGAACAGGTTTTGGGTTTTTTCTGATTGTATTGAGATGTAATTGACAACACTGTATAAGTTTAAAGTGTACTAGTGATGATTTGACACACTTATATACAGCAACACTTTTGTGTGTGTGGTAAGATTGTTTAAGATCTACTGTCTTAACAATTTTCAAGGATATAATGCAGTACTGTTAACTATAATCACTATGCCATACTTTAGATCCTTGGAATTATTCATCTTGCTGGAAGTTTTCATCCTTTGACTAATATCTCCCCATTTCTCCAAGACCTCAGCCCCTGGTGCCAGCAGTTTACTCTTTGTTTCTATGAGTATGACTTATTTAAGTTCCACATATAAGTGAGATCCTTACAGTGTTTGTCTTTCTCTGTCTGACTTATTTCTCTTAGCGTAGTTCTCAGGGTTTAACTATGTCGTTGCAAATGGCAGGATTTCCTTCTTTCTCATAGCTTTCTCACTGGGGCTTCCCTGGTGACACAGATGGTAAAGACTGCCTGCAATGCGGGCGACCTGAGTTAGATTCTAGGTGAGGAAGATCCCTGAGAGGAGCGCATGGCAACCCACTTCAGTATTCTTGTGGGGAGAATCCCCAGGGACAGAGGAGCCTGGTGGGCTACAGTCCATGGGGTCGCAAAGAGCCAGACATGGTTGAGCGGCTAAGCACAGCATAGCTGAATAATATTCCACTGAGGAGTATTTTATATCTCACGTCTTTTTTATCCATTCATCCATCTATAGACACAGAGGTTGTTTCCATATCTTTGGCGACTGTGAATAATGCTGAAGGAACATGGGAGTGCAGACACTCAAGATCCAGATTTCATTTCCTTTAGATAAATACTCAAAAGTGGAATTGCTAAATAACAGGGTAGTTTTATCCTTAGTTTGTTGAGAAGTCTTCATATTGTTTTCCACAGTGGCTTCATCAATTTACAGTTCCACCAACAGAGCACAAGGGTTTCTTTTTCTCCACATCCTTTCCAACGTTGCTTTTTGATAAAGCAATGTTTGTTACCGATTTCTTTTTGATAATAGCCATCTTAACAAGCATGAGATGGTATCTCATTGTGATCTGGGGTTTGCGTTTTCTTAATGATTAGTGATGTTGAACACCTTTTCCTGTATCCATTGACCATTTATATCCTTTCTATTGGAAAATATCTATGTAGGTGTTTTGACCATTTCTTAACTAGGTTGAGCTTTTTGCTATTGAGTTGTATGAATTTCTTAAATATTTTTGATACTAACTTCTTATCAGATATATGGTTTGCAAATATTTTCTACCATTCCATCTTCATTTTATTGAGTTTTTCTTTTACCATGCAGAAGGTTTTCAGTTTGATGTAGTCCCACTTATTTAATTTTGCCTTTGTTATTTGTACTTTTAATGTCTTTTCAAAAAAAAATCATTGCTAAAACCAGTGTCAAGAAGACTATCCCTGTGTTTTCTTTTAAGTGTTATGGTCTTTCATCTTATGTTTAAGTCTTTATTTGAGTTGATTTTTGTGAATTGTGTTAGATAGGGGTTTAATGTAACTCTTTTGCATGTGATCATCCAGTTTTCCAGTACCATTTATTGAAGAGATTAACCTTTTCCTGTTGAGTATTCTTGGCTTATTTGTCAAATATTAGTTGATCATCCATGCACATGTCAAGGTTCTTCTTCCTGTTCCATTAATGTATGTTTTTACACTAGTACCACAGTGTTTTTATTACTATTGGTTTGTGATACAGTGTGAAATACATAAATATGATATCTCCCACATTGTTCTTTCTCAAAATTTCCTTGGCTATTCAGGGTCTTTTGTGGTTCCATATGAATTTTAGAATTTTTTTCTATTTCTGTGAAAAGTTCTATTAGAATTTTAATAATTACTTAGAAGGCTTTGGGTAGTATGGGCATTTTTAAAATGTTAACGCTCCTGATCCATGATTAAGATTTTTTTTTCCATTTATTTGTGACTTCTTCTATTTTTTCATCCAAATCGTTTAGTTCTCTAGTTTCAGATTTTTCACCTCCCTGAATATATTTATTCCTATTGTCTGTGATGATATTATAAACAAAATTGTTTTCTTTATTTCCTCTTCAGATATTTTGTTGGTAGTACATAAAAACACAACTAATTTGTGTATGTTAATTTTTTTGTCCTAAAACTTTACTGAATACTTTTGTTAGTTCTAAGAGTTTTGTAGTAGAGTCTTTAACATTTTCAATACATAAGTCATATCATTTGCAAACAGAGACAGTTTTACTTTTTTCCTTCCAGTTTAGACAACTTATTTCTTTTTCTTCCCTAGTTGCTCTGACTAGGACTTCTGTAACTATGTTGAATAGAAGTGGTCAAAGTGGGCACCCTTGCCTTATTCCCAGTCTTAGAGGATTGACTCTAATTTTTCACTGCAAAGAGTTCTAAAAACATCCAGTTTAATTCCTGTGTGTTCACAGACCATAAAACTACAGTTTCATCTATAACCATAGAACTTTCAAAATGTTTCATCTCTACTAAGACCAGAGTCTATACCTGTTAGGACATGAAGAAGTTAAGGCAATCTAAGATCTGAGATAACCAAAAAGTTCTGGCATACTTGGTCCTCTGAAAAAAAACTTTTCCCATCTCTTCTTTCATCACATTAATCCAACAGTCATTCCTTTCTTCTCATCTCTCCCTACTAGGTTATATGTTCCATGAAGGCAAGAACTGTGTATCCATCATTTCCTGCATCAGCACAGTCACCTGGCGTGTAATATTCACTCGGTAAACTATTTGTTGAATTGGATAGAAATGTATCAGCATATAGCACAGTGCCAGGGGTCAAGCCCGGAGAAGGCAATGGCAAGCCACTCCAGTACTCTTGCCTAGAAAATCCCATGGACGGAGGAGCCTGGTAGGCTGCAGTCCATGGGGTGCTACAAGTCAGACATAAGTGAGCGACTTCATTTTCATTTTTCACTTTCACACATTGGAGAAGGAAATGGCAACCCACTCCAGTGTTCTTGCCTGGAGAATCCCAGGGACGGGGGAGCCTGGTGGGCTTCCGTCTATGGGGTCGCACAGAGTCGGACACGACTGAAGTGACTTAGCAGCAGCAGCAGGGGTCAAGCCAAATTGCTACATCATCCATCCCAGAATTATGTGCAGGATTTAGCTAAATGTTAAGCCTCTCACTAAAACTCGGAGAGATCAGAACAGTTGGCTAGATAAATGTTTGTAACTCAAAGACATAAGGTGGCGTGTGTGCAATGAGCCATGCTCATTTTACTGATTCATTCTCAACACAAATTCCTGTCTATCTGAGAGATAACTCAGTCTACAGTGAATGAGACTGGATAAAAGTTAGGTAAAGATGGTCCAGCAACTCAAGGATTGAACCTGAAGCTTAAGGGAAAATGACTACTGGAGATCACCTGCAGGCAGAGGTGCATTTCCACCACTATCCATGCATCTAATGCATTTCAATTGCCAATCACACTGAGGTTTTGCTCATCACTACCTTGAATGGTGCAGATGACACCACCCTTATAGGAGAAAGTGAAGAGGAACTAAAAAGCCACTTGATGAAAGTGAAAGAGGAGAGTGAAAAAGTTGGCTTAAAGCTCAACATTCAGAAAACTAAGATCATGGTAGCTGGTCCCATCACTTCATGGGAAATAGATGGGGAAAGAGTGTCAGACTTTATTTTTTTGGGCTCCAAAATCACAGCAGATGGTTATTGCAGCCGTGAAATTAAAAGACGCTTGCTCCTTGGAAGGAAAGTTATGACCAACCTAGACAGCATATTCAGAGAAGACAATGGCAACCCACTCCAGTACTCTTGCCTGGAAAATCCCATGGGCAGAGGAGCCTGGTAGGCTGCAGTCCATGGGGTCACTAAGAGTCGGACACGACTGAGCGACTTCACTTTCACTTTTCACTTTCATGCATTGGAGAAGGAAATGGCAACCCACTCCAGTGTTCTTACCTGGAGAATCCCAGAGACCGGGGAACCTGGTGGGCTGCTGTCTATGGGGTCACACAGAGTCAGACACGACTGTAGTGATTTAGCAGCAGCAGCAGACAGCATATTAAAAAGCAGAGACATCACTTTGCCAACAAAGGTCCATCTAGTCAAGGCTATGGTTTTTCCAGTGGTCATGTATGGATGTGAGAGGTGAACTGTGAAGAAAGCTGAGAGCTGAAGAATTGATGCTTTTGAATTGTGGTGTTTGAGAAGACTCTTGAGAGTCCCTTGGACTGCAAGGAGATCCTACCAGTCCATGATAAAGGAGATCAGTTCTGGGTATTCATTGGAAGGACTGATGCTAAAGCTGAAACTCCAATACTTTGGCCACCTCATGAGAAGAGTTGACTCAGTGGAAAAGACTCTGATGCTGGGAAGGATTGGGGGCAGGAGAAGAAGGGGACGACAGAGGATGAGATGGCATCACCGACTCGATGGACATGAGTTTGAGTGAACTCCGGGAGTTGGTGATGGACAGGGAGGCCTGGCATGCTGTGATTCATGGGGTCGCAAAGAGTCGGACACGACTGAGCAACTGAACTGAACTGAACCTTGAATGTAGTTGGATACTCCCTTTAGTCCTGGAAGTGAGTACCAGTGGTGAGGAAGAAGTCCTGCAGCTTTGTAGGAAGGCTTCTATCAGGTGTCAGTAACCTGACTCATGAATGCAAGCAAAATTGTCAGCAACCCTTTTCCCAGCACCTTTCGTGGTAAGGCACCACTCCAAGTGTCCAGCTGCAGGACACGAAAAAGTGGATGGAGTGTGACATTCAGGGAACCACAGATCACCCTGCCTCTGAGACTACATCACCTCTGAAACAAAGGCTTCTACGGCTTGTCTAATCCGTCTCATTAGACGGCTTTAAGCACCATAGATAGACAGCTTCAGGGGGGTAAAGTCTGTACAATTTTACTCTGGTGTTTGTTTCTCAAAAGCCATCCACTAGGTGCTATAAGGTTAACAAAATGAGCAAAACTACGTGGTCTTGCTCTTCAAGGCACTTACAATCTAGGACACACACACAAGCATGGTGAGTTAAAAGAATTTATACACACACAGACAGTTCTTATGTTATCAGATATCTTCGTAAAAGAATCCATTATAGAACACAGTAAAGCACAAATTAAATAATCTGTCTGATTGATTTTGAATACCCTCAGACCATTTCACTCAAATAAGCACATAAAATTTTACACTTTTAAAAGAGAGGAATAAAGAATATATAAACAGGGTCCTTTATGTGAAATTCTGTATAAGTCAGCTCAGAATCAGACAGAACTAATAAGAATAGAGAGATGTCTCAGATTACACACCTGCCTCTTACTTCCGGCAAAGCATCAGTATTCCATAAGTCCACAAGATCACAGCTTGACCGACAGAAGTCATACACAGAGCAGAGGATTTGTATTGATGAAAAGTTTATTTTTGTCCCTTATCAAAAAACAGGTATACTTGATATTTTGCCAGAAATGCTTAAAGTGGATTATATCTACATTTGACTTTGTGTTAACTGCAAAGACAAAACTCTTTAAAATGTATAAACAAAAGTTTCTCTCTTCCTTCAGAGTGTGAGGCAAAAAAAAAGCAACTTTCACTGCATCTCAAACATATTACAGCTTGAATGTTACAAGGACATAAAATATATTTATTGTTCCTGCAGCTCAAATTTTCCATCCCACTGCATTTGAAGAGAGTTGGAGTTTACCAAAATAGCATCAGCAACGTTGCCAACAAGATCCTATAACCTTAACACAAAGTAAATATGAAAGTAGAAAAGAAATGTAACCTTTTTAAAGTTCTCCCTATGCAAATATCATGCAGAAGTCACAGACTACTGAAAACTGACATCTCTTCAATATTTGAACCACCCCAAAAAATCATCATGGCAAGTTTGTTCTTTTGATCTTTCACAGATTTCTTTAAATTCCTGCTCACTTTCTATGATGGTCTGTGTACCTACAACCATCACCTATTAATAATATGTTTCTTAAGAGGCCAATATAGCCATAACCACAAAATCACAAAAGAAGCTTTTTTATAAAGTTCTAGATCTATTTATCTTTTAAGAGTATACTAACTATATGCTCAAGTCATCTTCTAAAGTAATCTATTAAAATGAAATATACATTCAAATATATAAAGAACAAATACAATTCAATAGGGAAAAAACCAACAAGTTGATTTAAAAATGGGCAAAAACTCTGAATATACAGTTTTCCAAGAAGACATACAGATGGCCAACAGGTACATGAAAAGATTCTCAACATCATTAATCATCAGAGAAATGGAAATCAAAACCACAATGACACCTGTTAGAAAAGTTATCAACAAAAGCAAGAAATAAAAGTGTGAGCAAGGATATGAAGAAAAGGGGATCCTGATGTACTGTTGATGGGAATTTAAATTGATGCAGCTACTATAGAAAACAATATGAAGGCTCCTCAACAAATTACAAATATAACTACCCTGTGATCCATCAACCCCACTTCTGGGAATTTCTCCAAAGAAAATGAAAACACTAACTCAAAAAGATAGATGCACCGCCATTCATTGAAGCATTGTTTACAATAGCCAAGAAATGGAAAAAACCTAAGTACTCATTGGATAAAGAAGTTGAAGTGAATCTATCTACATATACACACACATAATATATAATGGAATATTATTCAGCTATAAAAAAGAATGAAATCTTGCCATTTGAAATAACACGTAAAGACCTTGAGGGTATTGTGCTAAGTAAAATAAGTCAGACAGAGAAAGACAAATACTGTATGATCTCTCCTATCTGTGAAATGTAAACAGCAACAAGCTTATAGACACAGAGAACAGATTAGTGGTTGCCAGAGGCAGGGGCAGGATAAGTGATTTCTTTTAGTTTAAATAAATCAAATAGTTTTAATTTTAAAAATGAAATATGCGAATAGTAGCAGAATATTGATAAATATAGAAACTCATGGGACCAGAAATTCCCATTCTTGCTACCCCATTTATTTGAACCCTTTGTTTGCATGAATTCATGTTCAGTTCTGGTTGGGAGTCTGAATTGAAAGAGAAGAACTTCAGCAGGCAAGCATCAATAACGACCCGGGAGGCCATGTCGATGAAACAGGATGCTGTGTATTTTCTAGGCAGTGCCAGAAACTCAGTCTCACCTTCTATGAAGACTCCGCAGGATGAGGCTAAAGGGGCTCTTTTGATGAAAACCAAAACTGTGAGACTCAGGTCCAAGCTGTGCTAACCTCTAGCCTAGAGTGATGAAGAGTGGCACACAGGCCAGGGGACCTCCCGCACACAGCCTTCCCCAGACCTCACAGCAGCTCTGACCTGTGGTGGAGAAACGCAGAGCCCAGCAGAGCCCAGAGGGAATGATGCAAAGGACCGGGCATCCACAGGAGGGCCTCGTAGTGTCCAGGGGGGTTCTCAAGAGCTACCAAAGTTAGTTTGGCCTCCTCTGAACCAGCTAACTGAACCCTAGGAACAGCCAGTCTTGCTTCACATGCGGAATATTGAGTTGAACGTATATTACCCACCTGAAACCTATAAGCGATTATTTGTTAAATCTGAAATACTTAGCAGTTACCTAAATTGTCCATTGATAATATGAAGTCTGTCCCTGTGCTTCTTTCTCTAATACAGACCCACCATCACCAGCACTAACACACCTTTTGTTCAGTTCAGTTCACTTCAGTCGCTCAGTCCTGTCCACTGTGTGACCCCCTGGACTACAGCAAGTCAGGTTTCCTTGTCCATCACCAACTCCCGGGGTTTACCCAAATTCATGTCCATTGAGTCAGTGATGTCATCCAACCATCTCATCCTCTGTCGTTCCCTTCTCCTGCTACCTTCAGTCTTTCCCAGCATCAGGGTCTTTTCAAATGAGTCAGCTCTTCGCATCAGATGGACAAAGATCTTCAGCTTCAGCATGAGTCCTTCCAATAAATATTCAGGATTGATTTCCATTAGGATGAACTCTTGTATGTATTACCAATTAATTCTGCTGCATATCTTTTTTATATTTATTTTATTGAAGTATAGCTGATTTTTTTTTAAGTGGTAAGATTTTATTTATTTGTTTTAAGCTGGGAGTTGTTCAAATTTTTTTATTTTATTTATTTATTTTACTTTACATTATTGTATTGGTTTTGCCATATATTGACATGAATCTGCCCCGGGTGTACATGTGTTCCCCATCTTGAACCCCCCTCCCGCCTCCCTTCCCATCCCATCCCTCTGGGTCATCCCAGTGCACCAGCCCCAAGCATCCTGTATCATGCATCGAACCTGGACTGGCAATTCATTTCACATATGATAATATACATGTTTCAATGCCTTTCTCCCAAATCATCCCACCCTTGCCCTCTCCCACAGAGTCCAAAAGACTGTTCTATACATCTGTCTCTTTCGCTGTCTCACATACAGGGTTATAGTTATCATCTTTCTAGATTCGATATATATGCTCTAGTATACTGTATTGGTATTTTTCTTTCTGGCTTACTTCACTCTGTATAATAGGCTCCAGTTTCATCCACCTCATTATCACTGATTCAAGTGTATTCTTTTTAATGGCTGAGTAATACTCCATTGTGTATATGTACCACAGCTTTTTTATCCATTCGTCTGCAGATGGACATCTAGGTTGCTTCCATGTCCTCACTATTATAAACAGTGCTGCAATGAACATTGGAGTACACGTGTCTCTTTCAATTCTGGTTTCCTCGGTGTGTATGCCCAGGAGTGCGATTGCTGGATCATATGGCAGTTCTATTTCCAGTTTTTTAAGGAATCTCCACACTGTTCTCCATAGTGGTTGTACTAGTCTGCATTCCCACCAACAGTGTAAGAGGGTTCCCTTTTCTCCACACCCTCTTCAGCATTTATTGCTTGTAGAGTTTTGGATAGCAGCCATTCTGACTGGCATGAGATGGTACCTCATTGTGGTTTTGATTTGTATTTCTCTGATAATGAGTGATGTTGAGCATCTTTTCATGTGTTTGTTAGCCATCTGTATGTCTTCTTTGGAGAAATGTCTGTTTAGGTCTTTGGCCCATTTTTTGATTGGGTCGTTTATTTTCCTGGAATGAGCTTCAGGAGTTGCTTGTATATTTTTGAGATTAATTCTTTATCAGTTGCTTCATTTGCTATTATTTTCTCCCATTCTGAAGGCTGTCTTTTCACCTTGCTTATAGTTTCCTTTGCTGTGCAGGAGCTTTTAATTTTAATTAGGTCCCATCTGTTTATTTTTGCTTTTATTTCCAATATTCTGGGAGGTGAGTCTTGGAGGATCCTGCTGTGATTTATGTCAGAGAGTGTTTTGCCTATGTTCTCCTCTAGGAGTTTTATAGTTTCTGGTCTTACATTTAGATCTTTAATCCATTTTGAGTTTATTTTTGTGTACGGTGTTAGGGAGTGTTCTCAGTTCAGTTCAGTTCAGTCGCTCAGTCGTGCCCGACTCTCCGCGACCCCATGAAACACAGCACGCCAGGCCTCCCTGTCCATCACCAACTCCCGGAGTACACTCAAACTCATGTCCACAGAGTCGGTGATGCCATCCAGCCATCTCATTCTCCGTCGTCCCCTTCTCCTCCCGCCCCCAACCTTTCCCAGCATCAGAGTCTTTTCCAGTGAGTCAGCTCGTCGCATGAGGTGGCCAAAGTATTGCAGTTTCAGCTTTAGCATCAGTCCCTCCAATGAACATCCAGGATTGATCTCCTTTAGAATGGACTGGTTGGATCTCCTTGCAGTATAAGGGACTCTCAAGAGTCTTCTCCAACACCACAGTTCAAAAGCATCGATTCTTCGGCGATCAGTTTCATTCTTTTACAAGTGGTTGACCAGTTATCCCAGCACCACTTGTTAAAGAGATTGTCTTTTCTCCATTGAATATTCTTGCCTCTTTTGTCAAAGATAAGGTGTCCATAGGTGCGTGGATTTATCTCTGGGCTTTCTATTTTGTTCCATCAATCTATATTTCTGTCTTTATGCCAGTACCATACTGTCTTGATGACTATGGCTTTGTAGTAGAGCCTGAAGTCCAGCAGGTTGATTCCTCCAGTTCCATTCTCCTTTCTCAAGATTGCTTTGGCTATTCGAGGTTTTTTGTATTTCCATACAAATTGTGAAATTATTTGTTCGAGCTCTGTGAAAAATACCGTTGGTAGCTTGATAGGTATTGCATTGAATCTATAGATTACTTTGGGTAGTATACTCATTTTCACTATATTGATTCTTCTGATCCATGAACACGGTATATTTCTCCATCTATTAGTGTCCTCTTTGATTTCTTTCACCAGTGTTTTATAGTTTTCTATATATATGTCTTTTGTTTCTTTAGGTAGATATATTCCTAACTATTTTATTCTTTTCATTGCAATGGTGAATGGAATTGTTTCCTTAATTTCTCTATTTTCTCATTATTAGTATAAAGGAATGCAAGGGATTTCTGTGTGTTGATTTTATATCCTGCAACTTTACTATATTCACTAGTAATTTTCTGGTGGAGTCTTTACGGTTTTCTATGTAGAGGATCATGTCATCTGCAAACAGTGAGAGTTTTACTTCTTCTTTTCCAGTCTGGATTCCTTTTATTTCTTTTTCTGTTCTGATTGCTGTGGCCAAAACTTCCAAAAGTATGTTGAATAGTAGTGGTGAGAGTGGGCACACTTGTCTTGCTCCTGACTTTAGGGGAAATGCTTTCAATTTTTCACCATTGAGGATAATGTTTGCTGTGGGTTTGTCATTTATAGCTTTTATTATGTTGAGGTATGTTGACGGAGAATGGGATGGCTGGATGGCATCACCGACTCTGTGGACATGAGTTTGAGTGTACTCCGGGAGTTGGTGATGGACAGGGAGGCTTGGCGTGCTGTGATTCATGGGGTCGCGGAGAGTCGGACACGACTGAGCGACTGAACTGAACTGAACTGATGTTCCTTCTATTCCTGCTTTCCGGAGGGTTTTTATAGTAAATGGATGTTGAATTTTGTTAAAGGCTTTCTCTGCATCTATTGAGATAATCATATGGTTTTTATTTTTCAATTTGTTAATATGGTGTATTACATTGATTGACTTGCAGATATAGTTGATTTAAAATATTTTGTAATATTTCAGGTGTACAGTGTTCAGTTTTATATATGTGTATATATATATATTCAGATTCTTTTCACTTCTTTATAAAATATTGAATATTTTTGTGCACACATGCACAGGGATGTGAATATTTTGCACATCCCTGTGCATGTGTTCAGGCTAAGTCATTTCAGTCCTGTCTGTGCAACCCTATGGACTCAGAGCCCACCAGGCTCCTCTGTCCATGGGATTCTCCAGGCAAGAATACTGGAGTGGGTTGCCATGCCCTCCTCCAGGGGATCTTCCCAACCCAGGGATAGAAGCTGCATCTCTTATGTCTCCTGCATTAGCAGGAGAGTTCTTTAACACTAGTGCCACCTGGGAAGCCCTGTGCTTTACAGTATACCCCAGTTGGTTATCTCTTTTATACATAGTAGTAGTTCAGTTCAGTTCAGTTCAGTTCAGTCGCTCAGTCGTGTCCGACTCTCCGCGACCCCATGAATCACAGCACGCCAGGCCTCCCTGTCCATCACCAACTCCCGGAGTACACTCAAACTCATGTCCACAGAGTCGGTGATGCCATCCAGCCATCTCATTCTCCGTCGTCCCCTTCTCCTCCCGCCCCCAACCTTTCCCAGCATCAGAGTCTTTTCCAGTGAGTCAGCTCGTCTCATGAGGTGGCCAAAGTATTGGAGTTTCAGCTTTAGCATCAGTCCCTCCAATGAACATCCAGGATTGATCTCCTTTAGAATGGACTGGTTGGATCTCCTTGCAGTATAAGGGACTCTCAAGAGTCTTCTCCAACACCACAGTTCAAAAGCATCGATTCTTCGGCGATCAGCTTTCTTCACAGTCCAACTCTCACATCCATACATGACCACGGGAAAAACCATTGCCTTGACTAGACGGACCTTGGTTGGCAAGGTAATGTCTCTGCTTTTTAATATACTATCAAGGTTGGTCATAACTTTCCTTCCAAGGAGCAAGCGTCTTTTAATTTCATGGCTGCAATCAGCATCTGCAGTGATTTTGGAGCCCAAAAAAACAAAGTCTGACACTGTTTCCACTGTTTTTCCATCTATTTCCCATGAAGTGATGGGACCAGATGCCATGATCTTTGTTTTCTGAATGTTGAGCTTCAAGCCAACCTTTTCACTCTCCTCTTTCACTTTCATCAAGAGGCTTTTGAGTTCCTCTTCACTTTCTGCCATAAGGGTAGTGTCATCTGCATATCTGAGGTTATTGATATTTCTCCCAGCAATCTTGATTCCAGCTTGTGCTTCTTCCAGCCCAGCGTTCCTCATGATGTACTCTGCATATAAGTTAAATAAGCAAGGTGACAATATACAACCTTGACGTACACCTTTTCCTATTTGGAACCAGTCTGTAGTTCCATGACTGGTTCTAACTGTTGCTTCCTGACCTGCATACAGGTTTCTCAAGAGGCAGGTCAGGTGGTCTGGGATTCCCATCTCTTTCAGAATGTTCCACAGTTTATTGTGATCCACACAGTCAAAGGCTTTGGCATAGTCAATGAAGCAGAAATAGATGTTTTTCTGAAACTCTCTTGCTTTCTCCATGATCCAGCGGATGTTGGCAATTTGATCTCTGGTGCCTCTGCCTTTTCTAAAACATGCTTGAACATCTGGGAGTTCACGGTTTACATACTGCTGAAGCCTGGCTTGGAGAATTTTGAGCATGACTTTGAGGCGAAAAGCAAAGGAGAAAAGGAAAGATATAAGCATCTGAATGCAGAGTTCCAAAGAATAGCAAGGAGAGATAAGAAAGCCTTCCTCAGTGATCAATGCAAAGAAATAGAGGAAAACAACAGAATAGGAAAAACAAGAGACCTCTTCAAGAAAATTAGAGATTCCAAGGGAACTTTTCATGCAAAGATGGGCTCGATAAAGGACAGAAATGGTATGGACCTAACAGAAGCAGAAGATATTAAGAAGAGGTGGCAGGAATACACAGAAGAACTGTACAAAAAAGATCTTCACGACCAAGATAGTCACGATAATGTGATCACTGACCTAGAGCCAGACATCTTGGAATGTGAAGTCAAGTGGGCATTAGAAAGCATCACTACGAACAAAGCTAGTGGAGGTGATGGAATTCCAGTTGAGCTATTTCAAGTCTTGAAAGATGATGCTGTGAAAGTGCTGCACTCAATATGCCAGCAGATTTGGAAAACTCAGCAGTGGCCACAGGACTGGAAAAGGTCAGCCTTCATTCCAATCCCAAAGAAAGGCAATGCCAAAGAATGCTCAAACTACCGCACAATTGCACTCATCTCACATAGTAGTAGTATGTATATGCTAATCCCCAAATCCTAACTTATGCCTCCTGGACTCCTCTGATAACTGTAAGTTTGTTTTCTATGTCTGTGTGTCTAGTTCTGTTTTGTATGTAAGTTCATTTGTATCACTTTTTTAGATTCCATATACAAGTGATATCATAAGGTAGTTTTCTTTCTCTGTCTGCTTATTTCACAGAGTATGATCATCTCCAGACCCATCCATGTTGCTAAAATTGGCCTTATTTCATTCTTTTTTATGGCTGAGTAACAGAGTCAGACACGACTGAAGCGACTTAGCAGCAGTAGCAGCAGCAACACTCCATTATATAAATATACCACATTGTCCTTATCCACTCATCAATGGACATTTAAATTAATACAGCTTTGAAGACTGATTTGTTAGTAAGCAATTGCTTAAGAAGTAAGAGAATCAAAATTCCTGTCTTTTTAAATATATGCAGTTTCCATAAAACCTAAATATCATGGTTCATCTACTTATAATGCCTGACATTCATAATTATGTGTCAATATCTAAGACTAGAATTTGGCATTCACGTTGTAATATCCAATAAATAATACAGAACTAAGTACTCTTGATAAGTTACTCTAAGAATTTAAATATAGAATAGATCAATAAATTAATGATACAAAGAAAAGAATGTTTCTTGATTTTTTTGTAGTGTTGTGACATTAGAAGTCACTTAGAAACAGGGCTATATGAGCAACCTCAACAAAGGAGAAAAATCCAGAACTCAATATTTCTGCCAAATCCTTGTGGAAGCTCTGATAAAGAGGAAATAATCTAAGTACATAAGAAAGCCATGTTTTATAAGCTTGTTGGTTTGTTTTTGGTGTTTTATGCAAGAGATTGGTAAAATTTATACTTTCAAAATTGTATAAATCTTCCTTTTCATATCACTATTGTCACCTTAATAGTTAATAAGGAAGCCATGTTTTCCCTGAATTAGATGAAGTAATATCCAGATTCAAAAAGGTGAAAAATCTAACAAACTTTGCTATGTTAGTAAATCAATGCCTTTTCTTATTCTAGAACTTTGTATCAGTTCAGTTCAGTTCAGTCGCTCAGTCGTGTCCAACTCTTCCCGACCCCATGAACCACAGCACGCCAGGCCTCCCTGTCTATCACCAACTCCCGGAGTTCACTCAAACTCATGTCCATCGAGTTGGTGATGCCATCCATCCATCTCATTCTCTGTCATCCCTGTCTCCTCCCGCCCCCATTCCCTCCCAGCATTATCGAAAATATAACATTCCCTTAAACAATACAACTGAGGATTTTTACCCAGTTAATTTAGAAGTATGTTCCTGTCCAAAAAAAAAAAATCTTACTGTTTTAGCATTTCTGAAAGTTTGCCTTTGTGAAAACATTCCATAAACAAAGAAAATATTTAACTGTGTCAAATTCAACAATCTGCTTATGTTGGTAAAATGAAATACAAGTCTTCCAAGAGCTCCAACTTTGAGAATATTCTAAGTGACCAATGACATATAAATAAATTTGCTTCAGACTTTTCTTTATGGTAACAATGTCATAGTAAGGAAAAGATAAAGAAAGATGCTCTGGTCAAAGTAGTGTCAAAGAATGTTCAAACTACCTTACAATTGCATACATTTCACATGCTAACAAAGTAACACTCAAAATCTTTCAAGCTAGGCTTCAACAGTGTGTGAACCAAGAACTTTCAGATGTACAAACTGGGTTTAGAAAGGCAGAGAAACCAGAGATAAAATTGCAAACATCCATTGGATCATAGAAAAAGCAAGGGAATTCCAGAAAAACATCTATTTCTGCTTCATTGACTATGCTAAGTGCTTCCCTGATAGTTCAGTTGGTAAAGAATCTGCCAGCAATAAGCCTTTGACTGTGTGGATCACAACAAACTGTGGAAAATTCTTAAAGAGATGGGAAGACCAGACCACTTACTTGTTTCCTGAGAAAACTGTATATGGATCAAGAAGCAACAGTTGAAACTAGACATGGAACAACTGATTGGTTCAAAATTGGGAAAGGAATATGACAAGGCTGTATATTGTCACCCTGCTTATTTAACTTACATGCAGAGTACATCATGCGAAACACCAGGCTGGATGAATCACAAGCTGGAATCAAAATTGCTGAAAGAAATATCAACAAGCTCAAATATATGGATGATACCACCCTAGTGGCAGAAAGTGAAGAAGAATTACAGAGCTTCTTGATGACAGTGAAAAAGGTAAGTGAAAAAGCTGGCTTGAAACTCAACATTCAAAAAACTAAGGTCATGATATCCAGTGCCATCACTTCATGGCAATCAGGAGAGAAGTGAAAGCAGTGACAGATTTTATTTTCTTGGACTCTGAAATCACTGCAGATGATGACTGCACCCATAAAATTAAAAGATACTTGCTCCTTCCTAGGAAAGCTGTAACAAACCTAGATGGTATAGTAAAAAGCATAGACATCACTTTGCTGATAAAGGTCCATAGAGCCAAAGCTATGCTTTTTTCCCAGTGGACATGTCTGGATGAAAGAGTTGAACCACAAAGAAGGCTGAGCACCAAAGAATTGATGCTTTCAAATTGTGGTGCTGAGGAAGACTCTTGAGGGTCCTGTGGACTGCAAGATCAAACCAGTTAATCCTAAAGGAAACCAACCCTCAATATTCATTGGAAGGACTGATGCTGAAGCTGAAGCTCCAGTACTTTGGCCACCTGATGCGAAGAGCTAACTCATTGGAAAAGACCTTGATTCTAGAAAAGCTTGAAGGGAGGAGAAGGGAACAGGAGAGGATGAGATGGTTAGATAGCATCACTGACTCAATGAACATGAATTTGAGCAAATTCCAGGAGATAGTGGAGGACAGAGGAGCCTGGTGTACTGCAATCTATGGGATCACAAAGAACTGGACATGATTTAGCAACTGAACAGCAACACATTTGTGCTAAAATATGTTTTCCTGTCTTTTAAAATTCTGCTGCCAAAAAAATGCATTTCTCATTCACTATATGTGATACTATATACAGTAGATCTTGTCAAATATGAAAAGCTTTTTAAAAAACTGCTCTTATCAACTTGCAAGAAGCCAAAATGTGAAATGGATATTGTAAGGCCCTGTAGACTCATGGTGTCACGGTGGATGATGCATGTGAAAGTACTTTGTAAATGATAAATAAAACACTTTGTTGTTGTTTAGTCACTAAATCATGTTCAACGCTTCTGAGACCCCATGGACTGTAGCCCACCAGGCACCTCTGTCCATGCGATTCTCCCAGCAAGAATACTGGAGTGGATTGCCATTTCCTTCTCCAGGGGATCTTCCCAATCCAGGGATTGAACCAGAGTCTCCTGCATTAACAGGCAGATTCTTTACCTCTAAATAACCAGGGAAGCCCAAATAAAGCACTACAAGCATGCAAACTATTCAGACTGCCTGTGACCCTTCCTTCATGATGATGATGGTGATGGTAGCAATAATAATAATAGCTATCATCAATTGAGGACATCCCTGTAGCTCAGACTGTAAAGAATCTGCCTGCAATGCAGAAGACCTGGGTTCAATCCCTGGGTCAAGAAGATTCTCTGGAGAAAGGAATGGCAATCCACTCCAGGAATCTTGCCTAGAGAATCCCATGGACAGTGGATCCTGATGGGCTACAGTCCGTGGTGTTGCAAAGAGTTGGACACGACTGAGCAACTAAATCTCTTCATCAATTGAGTGATTTTATTATATGGCAGCAACTATGCTAAGCACTTTCCATGTAATTTCTTTTTTATTACTCATGACACTTGGTTAATGTCAAACTACCATTATCTCCATTTTACAGAAGAACACTAAAAGCTCAGAGAAGTTAAGTAAATTGCCTAAGGTCACACAGCTCATCAGCCTGTGACCATCAAAGTAGTCCTTCACACCCTGGTGCAAATAAAAGTATGGGCAAATAATTTATGAATTAAGTCTGTTATATTATGTAATCCAGGTAGCCCTGCTTATGGCTTATTCAGTTCAGTCGCTCAGTCATGTCCGACTCTTTGTGACCCCATGGACTGCAGCACACCGGGCTTCCCTGTCCGTCACCAACTCCTGGAGTTTACCAAACTCATGTCCATTGAGTCGGTGATGCCATTCAACCATCTCATCCTCTGTCATCCCCTTTGCCTCCCATCTTCAATCTTTCCCAGCATCAGGGTCTTTTCCAATGAGTCAGTTCTTCACATCAGGTGGCCAGAGTACTGGAGTTTCAGCTTCAGCATCAGTCCTTCCAATGAATATTCAGGACTGATCTCCTTTAGGATGGACTGTTTGGATCTCCTTGCAGTCCAAGGGACTCTCAAGACTCTTCTCCAACACCACAGTTCAAAAGCATCAATTCTTTGGCACTCAGCTTTCGTTATGGCCCAACTCTCACATCCATACAAGACCACTAGTTATTGAAGATAAACGACATATACACATGTACACACACACAAACTTATTCAGAAAACCAGAGTTATATCAGGTATCCTTTAACTAACACATAAGTGTGTTCTCTTGATTAGACAATGATTCAAATAAGTCATAAGATTTTTCTCTGCAAAGGCTCTTTCTGGCACTAAGTAAACATATACTAAATGTTTGATACATAAGCAGGTATTCCCCAGTATGACTGATTTTGCCTTACTTACTTGGCATGTTATTCAGAAATCTTTGGTTTACAAATGACAAAAAGTCAACTCAGACCAGCTGAAAGCAAAAGAGGAATTGTTACGTTAGAGCAATGTAAGTAGAGTCTAGAGGTCCTGGTGCTGGCACTCAGGCATGCCTTGTCCATCTCACGACCACACCTGCTCTACTCTCCCTTCCTCTTCCTTGGTTTCCTTCTCAGTCAGGCTCTCTTCACCAGCAGTTATTAAATTATATATGATTATTCTAGAAATGATAGCATTGCTTTTTTAAATTAATTCATTTATTTTAATTGGAGGCTAATTACTTTACAATATTGTAGTGGTTTTTGCCATACATTGACATGAATCAGCCATGGGTGTACAGGTGTTCCCCATACTGAGCCCACCTCCCACCTCCCTCCCCATCCCATCCCTCTGGGTCATCCCAGTGCACCAGCCCTGATCTCCCTGTCTCATGCATCGAACCTGGACTGGCGATCCATTTCACATGTGATAATATACATGTTTAAATGCTATTCTCTCAGATCATCCCACCCTCACCGTCTCTCACAGAGTCCAAAAGTCTGATCTTTACATCTGTGTCTCTTTTGCTATCTCGCATGTAGGGTCATTGTTACCATCTTCCTAAATTCCATGCTGCTGCTGCTGCTGCTAAGTTGCTTCAGTTGTGTCCGATTCTGTGCGACCCCATAGACGGCAGCCCACCAGGCTCCCCCATCCCTGGGATTCTCCAGGCAAGAACACTGGAGTGGGTTGCCATTTCCTTCAATGCATGAAAGTGAAAAGTGAAAGTGAAGTCGCTCAGTCGTGTCCGACTCTTTGTGACCCTATGGATTGCAGCCCACCAGGCTCCTAAGCCCATGGGATTTTCCAGGCAAGAGTACTGGAGTGGGGTGCCATCGCCTTCTCCATCTAAATTCCATATATATGCATTAATATACTGTATTGGTATTTTTCTCTCTGACTTACTTCCCTCTGTATAATAGGCTCAAGTTTCATCCACCTCATTAGAACTGATTCAAATGCATTCTTCTTAATAGCTGAGTAATAGTCCATTGTGTATATGTACCACAGCTTTCTTATCCATTCATCTGCTGATGGACATCTAGGTTGCTTCCATGTCCTGGCTATTATAAACAGTGCTGCAATGAACATTGGAGTACATGAGTCTCTTTCAATTCTGGTTTCCTCGGTGTGTATGCCCAGGAGTGCGATTGCTGGATCATATGGCAGTTCTATTTCCAGTTTTTTGAGGAATCTCCACACTGTTCTCCATAGTGGCTATACTAGTTTGCATTCCCACCAACAGTGTAAGAGGGTTCCCTTCTCTCCACACCCTCTCCAGCATTTATTGCTTGTAGAGTTTTGGATAGCAGCCATTCTGACTGGCATGAGATGGTACCTCATTGTGGTTTTGATTTGTATTTCTCTGATAATGAGTGATGTTGAGCATCTTTTCATGTGTTTGTTAGCCATCTGTATATCTTCTTTGGAGAAATGTCTGTTTAGGTCTTTGGCCCATTTTTTGATTGGGTCTTTTATTTTTCTGGAATTGAATTGCATGAGCTGCTTGTATATTTTTGAGATTAATTCTTTGTCAGTTGCTCCATTTGCCATTATTTTCTCCCATTCTGAAGGCTGTCTTTTCACCTTGCTTATAGTTTCCTTCATTGTGCAAAAGTTTTTAAGTTTAATTCAGTCCCATTTGTTTATTTTTGCTTTTATTTACATTACTCTGGGAGGTGGGTCATGGAGGATCCTGCTGTGATTTATGTCAGAGAGTGTTTTGCCTATGTTCTCCTCTAGGAGTTTTATAGTTTCTGGTCTTACATTTAGATCTTTAATCCATTTTGAGTTTATTTTTGTGTATGGTGTTAGGGAGTGTTCTAGTTTCATTCTTTTACAAGTGGCTGACCAGTTTTCCCAGCACCACTTGTTAAAGAGATTGTCTTTTATCCATTGTATATTCTTGCCTCCTTTGTCAAAAATAAGGTGCATGGATTTATCTCTGGGCTTTCTATTTTGTTCCATTGATCTATATTTCTATCTTTGTGCCAGTACCATAATGTCTTGATGACTGTAGCTTTGTAGTATAGTCTGAAGTCAGGCAGGTTGAATCCTCTAGTTCCATTCTTCTTTCTCAAGATGGCTTTGGCTAGTCGAGGTTTTTTGTATTTCCATACAAATTGTGAAATTATTTGTTCTGATAGCACTGGTTTCTTTACATCACCAACAAAAGTCCTAAGAAAGCCTTGAGTTGGAATGGCCTGATCACACATCCTGGAACTAATCCCTGCCTTCGGAGAGATAAGTTGTCTCATTTGCCAACCAAGAAGGAGGAAGAGATTCAGAGGAAGGGAGGAGAAAGAATATGAGAAGAAGTTGGTGATAAACTGAAGCGTGACACAAGAGTAACCTTTCTTAGTCTGGAGATGTCTTGTTGATTTTTAGTCATTGTTATCTCAAAAATTTAGCTTCCAAGGACTTCCTCATGGTGCAGTAGATAGGAATCCACCTGCCAATGCAGGGAAGATGGGTTTGTTTCCTGGTTCAAACAAAGGGAAGATTCCACATGCCATGGAGCAACTATGCCTGCGTGCTACAACTACTGAGCCTATGCGCTACAACTGCTGACACCCGGGTGCCTAGAGCCTGTGCTCCACACAGCAAGGGAAGCCGTGGCAGTGAGAAGCCCCTGCACCACCACCACCAGTAGCCCCTGCTCTCTGCAGCTAGAGAAAGCCCTCTCACAGCAATGAAGACTTAGCGCAGCCAAAAAATAATTAATTAATTAATTTTTAAAGAAAATTTTGTGTCCAAGAGAGGAAGTGAGTGATATGGTATTCCATCCTACTTGTTAGATTACCTCCTGTATTTGTGCTGCCTTATTTCTTGTACTTAAAGGAAATGGACACAGAGTTTTGAAGAGGCTGAGGCTTATACGGATGATGCCTTTCAGGAGGGAAGCTCTTTCTTTCCCTGCTTCATTATACTTGGTGATAATATGATCCACATGACAGTGACGCTTTATTATACCATTCCAATAAATCCACATTAGTCTTCCAACTCATAAATTAACAAAAGGACACCAGAGTGTGCCCTGTTACACATTTGTAACTTTTTTTCTCAGACTCTAGCGACATGATGGGACGTCCCCTGTGGTCCTTTCTCACACAGATGTAGCCTTCTGCCCTGTTGCACACAAAGGTCTCATTGACTGGCAGGGTAGCGACATTGATGTGCAGGCCCAGAGGGTTGGAGATCCAGGAAATTCCCAACTGGTTCAACAAGAATGGGCACCACATCTTCCTGAAGCTCTTCGGTGAGCAAGTCACAAAAACTGGGTCCACCATGAGAACAGGAAAAAATCAGAGGAGTGCCTTCAGGCAACTGGAGTCTGTGGAGATTGAGAATTCAGATAAGGGAAAATGAGGATCTCGGACTGCTCTGCTTCATTCCACTCTCACATTTTCCTAAGACTTCTTCTCACCCAAGGGAAGGGGGAAGCGGAGAGCGAGAAATGGAGAGCCATTCCACAGCCACGGAGGTGTCCATCCTCATGCCTGGATCCTGAAGCCCCCACAGCACTAGTTTTATTGGACCCTCTCCCTTCCCTTTGAAACCCTCTGGGACCTGGGACCTTTTACTGCAGGACCTGGGCTAAGTCTCCTCAAACGACAAAAAAATTATAAGGGACTAAAAATAACTGTGTGTGTTGGTTGGGGCAAAATCTGGGTGACCTGACAGTGAGACAGAAAAAGCCCAAATGTCACTTCGAAAAAGCCAGGAACAAAAGCAGGGTATTGTGCATGCCCCCTGCACACACCACCACCAAAGGGGTGGGCATGCCACCTAAGCCATCCCACCAGTCCAACCCTTGGACACACCCCCACCCTCACCCCATGAACGGAGCCAGCTGGCCTGCTCCTCCCAAAAAGCAAGTGAGCAAAGACACCTGCTACTTGTTCTTGGTCCCTCCTGTTAGAGCGGGAACCCCAATTAAGCCTTGCCTGAATTTCTTGTCTGGCCTCTCTGATCAAGTTCTATTGATTAAGGAGCCCAAATGATGCTTTCGGATTGTGGTGCTGGAGAAGACTCTTGAGAGTCCCATGGACAGCAAGGAGACCAAACCAGTCCATCCTAAAGAAATCAACCCTGAATATTCATTGGAAGGGCTGATGTTGAAGCTCCAAAATTTTGGCCACCTGCTGCAAAAAACAGACTCTGATACTGGGAAAGATTGAGGGCAGGAGAGAAGCAGGTGACAGAGGACGATGGATGTCTGTCGACTGAGGTGGTTGGATGGCATTACTGACTCAATGGACATGAGTTTAAGCCACCTCTGGGAGACAGTGAAGGACAGAGAAGCCTGGCACGCTGCGTTCCACGGGGTTGCAAAGAGTCGGAAACAACTGAACAACAACAAGGAGCCCAAGAACCCTGGTCAGGAACACACTGACATTTTTCTTGATCTTTCCTTTTTCTTTTAGATCCAGAGGCAGAACACTGAGTGAATCACACTCCTCTACTGATAACACACTGTCGTTATAAGCTTGTACCAGGTCCTTCTCTCATTGTTTATTGCCTTTTATCCCATTTCCCTTCCCCATTTTCCTCCCCAACCCCATACCCACAGCACTACTAGATTTGATGATCTCCCTGAATTTTTAGGAATCCTCATAAAACACGTGGTATGTCCTTCTGCTGTGTGTTTTTAACTTTTACATGTGATATCCACAGACTTTTTCTGTTTCTTTTTCATCCAGCCAGCACAGTTTTTAAGATTTATCTGGATACTTCTATCTGTTTTGCGTGGTATTTTGCAGTGAGCCTCATTATCTGTCTCTCCAGGGATGAACCCCAAGGTCATACCATCCTCACCATGAGAGAGAACACTGTGATGAACATCCCAGCCCAGCCCACTCAGGGACCTGCATGACAGCTTCTCTGGGTTCTACATCCGGGCATGGGAATGAAGGATGGTTTCCGTCCGGCTGTCCTGTCCTGATTACTCTAAGGAGCACCTGTGTGGCCCCGTCATATCACCAGGCTCACATCACAGAAATGGGAGCCATCTGAGGCTCAAAGAGGTTAACTCCTGAGAGTTATGCCTACCTCCACAGAGCTGGTTCAGTGGTGGAGAGTCTGGATTCAAAGACAAGTTTCTCTGACTCCCTTCCACTGCACCACCCTGCCTTCCACAGGGATTTTTTGATTCAGTGCTTGAGGCAGCAGGAAACAGGCCAGGAAAGGATTCCTTCCTCTCACCAGGCATCCATGCCCCCAGGGGTCTTCAGATCTGCAGGGAAAGCTAACCCTGACCCAAGGGTCTGTGTTCCCTAGCCTGGCCCACAGTGCTGTGTAATCAGAGGTATCGGGTGAGCCCCACTGGCTGGGGGCCAGACAAGCTTAGCCCCCCACCCCACCCTTGATGCAAGCAGATTAACAACTGCCATCTGGCAAGCAGAGGCTCTGCATGCAAACTGCAAACCCTTCCTGTGGGCGAATCACTAGTGTGTCCAACACCAGTCAGGCCCAATGAAACTTTGATGGCTCTATTAATGAAGATGAAAACTTGAGATATGCCAAATACAGATTAAATGGCATCTTGGTAACATGATTATCTCTGAATTACTAGCTGCTGAGAGAGACAGCCAAGTGACTAATCCCGGGGAAGACTGGGCACTTTGGATGCAGGAGACACCACTTCCTGTCTCCAGGGAGTTCTTTATTGCATCAAAGTATTGATAATACTTTACTAAATGGAATACCTGAGAGGGGGCTTCCTCTGGAGAAGTCCCTTTGTTACAGAGAAAATTTAATTTCTTGAAGTTCTGAAGTTCCAAATTCAGAGTGGTCTATAACAAGATGAGCAGGAAGTGCATCAGGAAGAAACAAGGAACAAACACAAGAATCTAGCAAGTGTTCATATCTACAGCATTGTTGATAAAATAAGCAGAAATGACAAGGTAGGAATGATAGGAAAATAAAAGCCACAAGTCTCCCTACTTCTGTTTAAATTTTAATAGTAGCTTTATTTAACTCAATACATAAAAAATACTATCATTTTAACATGGACTCAATATAATAATTAAAGAGATATTGTGTATCCTTTTCCAGGATTAAATTTTTGAAATTTGATGTACATTTCACAGTTTCAGTACATCTTAATAAGGACTTTGTTGTTGTTTAGTTGCTAAGTTGCATCCAACTCTTTTGCAACCCCAGGTACTGTAGCCCACCTGACTCCTCTGTTCATGGGACCTTCAAGACAAGAATACTGGAGGAGATTGCCATTTCCTCCTCCAGGAGATCTTCCCAATCCAGGGATCAAACCAGAGCCTCCTGCATTGACAGGCAGATTCTTTACCGCTGAGCCACCAGGGAAGCCCTAATAAGGACTTGTTGCAGTTAAAATGCTCAATAGTCTGACTTGGGTTCCTGTTCTCTGCATTTCCATCATAACCTGTTTCCATCATTCTTCCACTAGGCTGTATTCTTCTTGAGATTAGGTACTCTACTTTGCTTCCTGCCTCCATAACACATAGCACAACATACCTAGTAGGTATACTCAACAAATACTTTTTGCACAATGAAGAGATATTATTGCGTGAGATTCAAGCCTTCATGCAGAACAGAGGATATTTCGACTTCTGTCTTGTAGCTCAGTATCATCTAGTAAGTTCTTCTATGCTAGGGTTTTTCAATACATGAGCTAAGTTAGCGCATATCATTTCTATGAGGTAGGCACTGTTATTCCTTTTTTTCTCTATGAGAATGCTAAGACCTAAAAAAATGTTAATAATTTGTCTGAGGTCAAACATCAAGTATTTGGCCAAGTTGAGACTCAAACTAGGTCTTGCCACCTCCAAAGTGAGTATCCACTTAAAGAAATGTCATAGCTAAACATCCCAGTTCTAGGGAGCTATAGAGAATTTTGAGAGGGTTCCAAGAATTATTTCCAAAACAAATGGAAAGCCAATCCCAGTAGAGAGGCTTTGAACATTTCATCTTTAAGAGAAAATTGGGTCTTGTCAAGTGGTGGTGTGTTGGGGAAGTGGGGTTGTTTGTGGCGATCTGCAAATAATTTGACAAAAGTCTTTCAATTTAGCTGGAATTTTGTAACAAAGTCTTTACTTGGCAGCCATGAAATAGTCTATAACACCTCCAAGAATTCCATCTAGCCGCAGTTGTCGATAAATTTCCTTACAGTTTCCAGAAGAGGTCAAGGACATGAATTGGTGGCATGGCACGTGGTATAAATTGTGTGTTGTATACAGTTATCTAAATACATCTTAAGAAAACCCAACACTTTGTCTTTTCTCTCAAAGTGTGTCTCCATGCACAGCAGATAGCTTAAAAATCACTGCTCTAAGTAAGACTTCTGATAAACTGTACCTTTTCAATCAGATGCATAATTGTAATAGCACCGTTATTGCTTACGTTTCACACAGTCGTTAGCAACTGTAATTTTTAGTTAAATTCTTGAAATCCCTTTCTGAAAAAACAAATACGATCGCACTCGGCATTCTCCTGGTTAACAGTGTCATTATCACACGTACATCCTCAAACAATTAGCTAAATTCCATTGTTCTGAATATCTTCTTTTTTGTGTGATGCATTCACAAACTTATTCAGTCTTCTGCCTGCTCAATGGAAAAGTTTTTATAGAAACTACCATAAACGATACATACTTGTAAATGGCTTTAAAAAGCCATATGGAAGGATGAATAATCTTCCTTTTTGTTTCCATCTTTCCTAAATATTCTTTCGCTTTGTGTTTTGCAATACCTTTTGCACTCGCTTTGGTCAAAATTGTTGTTGGCCATTTGCCAGTTTGGAATGTCCTACAAAATGAATTGCTTCTTTTGTAAATAAGAAAAACTTTGGGAAATAGTGCTTTGAAATACTGTGCTGGAGTTATAGCTAGCTGGTAGCACTTTCTGTGGGGGCAAAGAAAGGCAGTCAGTTTATTGTCTGTTCATCATGTATAAATCATGATCCAGGTAATATTTTGTGCTTGGCTTCATATCTACTAGTGGCTATAGTTAGGAGCATCACAAATATTCTTTCAGGAAAAAAACACATATTTCCTGTGTCATGATGGCATTTCAATTTGGTCACTTTTCAATGACACTAGTACCCGATAGAAACTGGGACACATCTTTAGCCACCAGTTTCTTGGCTGACACTTAATAAAGACACGGTGATTTTCAAATGAATGAGTTTGCCCATTTTTATTGGCTTCCTTTTCATACTTTCTACTTTAAGAAGTTAATTTATTCCTCTTACAATTTAAATGCCAAGTTCTTCTAATATTATTCTTGCAAGGTAACTGAATTTGGCCAGTCTTCATCTTCCTTCTTTCCCATATCACCTTATGCTTTTCAGAAAAAAAAAATCTTTAAATGGTACAAGAACAAATATCAGAGTTGAAGATCATTTTTAAACCAGAGTGGTTGTCAAAAGTAGTCCAATAATGCGTTGCAGCTCAATTCACTTATAAGATACATTATCATATAAATAATAATGTTTTTAATTTCTTGCAAACTTAGAAATTACAGTGAGAGCACACTCAAAGGAAATTTTAAAGCTCACATTTAAAAGAGAAACAGTGTTCTATTTTTTGCCCATTGAAATGCAGTGAAATTATATATGTATATACACTATGAATCACTACATAGGATTATTAAAATAACTTTCCTTTCAATGATTTTCTTTCTAAATACAATTCTTGAATCATATATCTTAGTTTGATATTCAAAATAATGAGAACAGAGTAAAAAAAGTTTGCTGAAAAAATGGTCTATTTAAGACAGAACTGGACTGATGGTCAATTAAAATTGTGTCTCCACACTCTAGAGAAGGAAGCCTTCCTAACACTGCTGGTCAGAATGTAAATTGGTATAGCCACTATGGAGAATAGCAGGAGGTTCCTTTAAGAACTGAAAATAGAGCTACCATATTACCCTGCAATCCCACTCCTGGACATATATCCAGAAAAAAACATGATCTAAAAGGATACATGTACCCTAATATTCATTGCAGGATTGTTTACAATAGCCAAGTCATGGAAGCAACCTAAATGCCCATCAGCAGAGGAATGGACAAGGAAGATGTGATACATATATACAATGGAATATTGCTCAGCCATTAAAAAGAAGAAATAATGCCATTGCAGAAACATGGGTATACCTAAAGATCGTCATACTGAGTGAAGTAAAACAGACAGACATGGTAAAGTATCATATGACATCTCTATATGAATAATCTAAACATAAATGATGCAAATGAAATTACTTACAAAACAGAAAGAGACTGAAAGACTTAGAAGATAATTGCTGGAGGTGGGGAAGGATGGGCAGATGGGATAGCTAGGGAGTCTGGGATGGACATGTACGCACTGAACATTTCAAATGGGTAACAAACAAGGACCTACTATATAGTACATGTTCAAGATGATGTGCAGCCTAAACGGGAGGGGAGTTTGGGGGAGAATGTATACATGAATATTCAAGGCTGAGACCCTTTGCTGTTCACCTGAAACTATCACAACAGTGTTAATCAGCTATACCAATGCAAGATAAAAAGTTAAAAAAACAAAAGCTGTATTTCCACACTTTAATTCAGGATGTGGATTATTTTTTTTTAACCTCTGTAAAGTAGCTGAAATAAGATATATTATGCCAAGATATCTGGGCAGGAAATTGCCACTAGGTGTGAGCAAGAGACATCCAATCTCTCCATTCTAATGAAAATGTGATCAATCATGTCTATACTGAGAAGAAAAAAAACATACCAAAGACTCAAAAATTTAGAAAAATGCCATTAAAAATCCAGCTCTGTGCAACCCATGAGAGGACATGACCTAATTAATGAGTAAGATGCAAAAAAGCATCAAGCCCTGTATACTTTAAGTCTCTCTGTCACAGAATTATTCATATCTAAAAATTTTTAAAAATAAGTTTAAATGTTTTAATTCAGAAATATATATATATGTATAAAACATCTTGGCTCCCTTAGATACATTGAAAAGAATAATTTGAGCTACTCAAAATCAATATATAAATTTATGAAATAATGCAAATGCTCCACAGTGCATTTAGCCAAATCTTAGCCAAGTCAGGAACAAAAATAACATTATGAGAACCTATTGGATAAGGACGTGAAGATGCTTCATCCTTCCATTTGTTGCTGTTATTGTTCAGTCGCCAAGGTGTTCAACTCTTTGTGACCCCCATGGACGGCAGCATGTCAGGCTTCCCTGTCCTTCACTGTCTCTTGGAGTTTGGTCAAACTCATGTCCACTGATTCAGTGATGCCATCCAACCATCTTATCCTCTGTTGCCCTCTTCTCCTTTTGCCTTCAATCTTTCCCAGCATCAGGGACTTTTCCAGTGAGTCAACTCTTCATATCAGGCGGCCAAAGTATTGGAGCTTCAGCTTCAGCATCAGTCCTTCCAATGAACATCCAAGGTTGATTTCCTTTAGGATTGACTATATACCACATAAACCTGTCAAATCTCAAATATCACATATCGCATCTCAAATGATGTTTCCTCTGAAAGCCAAGTTTCAACTTGGGAAAGACCTCATTTTAAAGGCCAAAGCCTAATATTCCAGAATCTTAGGATTAAACAGAGAATCTGAAGAACACATCTTTTGTGAAAATTTAAACTGAGGTCGACATTTACTGATGTCATTACAAACAAAACACTATCTTGAAGAATCTTAAAATAATCAACTCTTAGGCTTTACTGCCTTGTGAGAGAGAGTGTATGTATGTGCGCACGCACATGTGTGTTAATACAAGTATTTTCTACAAATAAGCCTGGCCACCAAACTCTTTCTTTAGTTGCTGGTGTATTTTTGTTTTCATATGTGCACTGAATGCATTTCTGCAGTTGCGAACAACTACATTTGATTAAAATCTGTCAGATTTATCTTTTTAGCAGGAGAAAAGAAATATGTGTTTCTCCAGAAAGGAAATCAATGTGTCTTTATGATAGATGCAGAGTGGAAGGCTGGATACTGTCACTTTAAGTGATGAAGCAGAAAGACAGGGTAGCTCTGCAGCTATCAACCACTGGCTGCTGACATAGTTGTCGGGCGGCAAAGCCCTGTTTAAATCTTATAATCATTGTTTATAGGATAGGCTTACAGTCACTGACCTAATAGTTGTTACTCCAACTTGTTAAGTTACCAAGTCTAGCATCTGAGGTGTCCTCAGTTTACTTTGTTTAAATTCTCTTAGCAGTATCTTTGGACCAGAGCTCTGCTCTGTTGCTCTTCAGAGAAAAGAGCACTCCCCTCCCCATAGGAAGGCACCAGGTCTGCAAAGGAGGATAACTGTAGCACAGAATCCCCTATCTGAAGATAAACAGAGAACAGAAACCTACAAAGCAGCTCCCAGGCTATGCCAGAGACACATAAAGGAGAAAGCATCCTCAAGGGGCCATAATGGGAGACTGTTTCCTGGCAAAAATATGTCCAGAGATCTCCCTCCGCTTGAGACCCTCTCTCCTCCCCCAGGACCCCAAGGGGCTCCAGACAGAGCTGTGCTGGAGAGCAAAGAAACTTCTGCCCCAGCATTGTGAGCTTAGAAGGTCCTCTTTCAGAGATGCTACAACCAGCAGATACTTACCCAATCAAGATTGCTTGAGGTCACAGTGAGCAGGGATGTCTTTACAGGATGAGTATTAGTTCTCTGTGGGTGCAACCAGCAAAACCATCCTAATGGGCTTGTAAAGGAATGTCAGGGTCTATGAAGTCCTGTGTCAGCTAAAATTACTGTCTCTCTTGTCTCATGAATGACATCCGTCAGTGAAGTATTTGAAGTGTTTATTTGTAATCAATTTCCATATACATAAAATATTATATATATTTTATATAAAATTTTCAAATACTTTATATATATCATGTATATTTATATGTAATTGTACTTTATAGTATTTGAAGTGCTTATTTGTAGTCAATTTCCATAATAATGGTCTATGTAAAAGCCCCTCTCCTAACCAACATTTCTAAAATAATATGTTGGATTTTGTTCCTTGATAAGTTTATTTTTATAATATCAGTTCAGTTCAGTCGCTCAGTCGTGTCCGACTCTTTGAGACCCCATGAATCACAGCACGCCAGGCCTCCCTATCCATCACCAACTCCTGGAGTTCACTCAGACTCATGTCCATCGAGTCAGTGATGCCATCCAGCCATCTCATCCTCCATCGTCCCCTTTTCCTCCTGCCCCCAATCCCTCCCAGCATCACGGTCTTTTCCAATGAGTCAACTCTTCTCATGAGGTAGCCAAAGTATTTGAGTTTCAGCTTTAGCATCAGTCCTTCCAATGAACACCCAGGACTGATCTCCTTTAGGATGGACTGGTTGGACCTCCTTGCAGTCCAAGGGACTCTCAAGAGTCTTCTCCAACACCACAGTTCAAAAGCATCAATTCTTCAGCACTCAGCTTTCTTCACAGTCCAGCTCTCACATCCATACATGACCACTGAAAAAACCATAGCCTTGACTAGATGGACCTTTGTTGGCAAAGTAATGTCTCTGCTTTTTAATATGCTGTCTAAGCTGGTCATAACTTTCCTTCCAAGGAGTAAGCGTCTTTTAATTTCCTGGCTGCAATTGCCATCTGCAGTGATTCTGGAGCCTAGAAAAATAAAGTCTGACACTGTTTCCATTGTTTCCCCATCTATTTGCCATGAAATGATGGGAACAGATGCCATGATCTTAGTTTTCTGAATGTTGAGCTTTAAGCCAACTTTTTCACTCTCCTCTTTCACTTTGATCAAGAGGCTTTTTAGTTCCTCTTCACTTTCTGCCATAAGGGTGGTGTCATCTGCATATCTGAGGTTATTGATATTTCTCCTGGAAATCTTGATTCCAGCTTATGCTTCTTCCAGCCCAGCATTTCTCATGATGTACTCTGCATATAAGTTAAATAAGCAGGGTGACAATATACTCATTTTCCTATTTGGAACCAGTCTGTTGTTCCCTGTCCAGTTCTAACTGTTGCTTCCTGACCTGCATACAGGTTTCTCAAGAGGCAGGTCAGGTGGTCTGGTATTCCCATCTCTTTCAGAATTTTCCACAGTTTATTGTGATGCTATATATAAAATAAGTTACATATAAAATATAATATATATATTTATATTCATACTGGCTTCCCTTGTGACTCAGTGGTAAAGTATCCACCTAAAATGCGGGAGACCTGGGTTCAATCCCTGGGTTTGGATGATCTCCTGGAGAAGGGAAAGGTTACCCACTCCAGTATTCTGGCTTAAAGAATTCCAAGGACTGTATAGTTCACGAGGTCACAAAGAGTCAGACACAATTGATTGACTTTCACTTCACTTCACTTGTATATATGTATAATATTATACATATAATAAGTTATATATAAAATAAGTTAACTTTGTTCCTTGAGAAGTTCGTTATGGAAGTGACTGTGCACAGGTGTGTTCCGCATGTTAACACAGGCTGATTAAACCATTAATGATGTTTTATGTAGAGCACCTAGCAAGTGTTGAGAACATGGTAGATATTCTTTACAGGTTCTTTCCTCATTTATCACACCTCTCTTCAACTTGCACATCCTACAAATTAAATGAGCACAAACAACCAGTGCAATTGCTTAAAGCTAAATGACGTCTTCCTTTTTTCCCTAATGTCCACCTTCTATCCTTACCTCACTGCTACAATTTCCAAACTGTTCAAGAATTAGAGTTTAAGAGTTGCACATTAAGACTTCGTTGGCCACCATTGTATCCATTATAAATGATTGGAGCCCTCCCACAATTTACATAAAACTGAACATACATTCTTGCATTCTAGTAATAGACTCTAGTAATGGTGTCATATGCTTCTGATATACTGATGGATTTGATTTGCTAGCATTTTACTTATAATTCTTGGTAGAAATTGGTCTTCAAATTCTGTGCTTTCTTTAGAAGCAATCTTCACAAAATAATTTTACCACCTTTCCTTTTTATGGTTGAATAGATTTTTCGATCACATTGAAATTGATTTTTAATAAGGAATTCATCTATAAAACCATTTAGGTCTGGTGCCTTTTTTAATAATAGATCTTTTACTCTCCAGTGTCAATAATAATTGATCTATTCATGGTTCTTTAAATAATCACATGAAGAGTTGGTGTTTTTACTAGGAAATTATCCATTGCCTTCAGTTTTCCATATTTATTTCTATAGATCTGCACATAATACCCACCACTGAGTTTTCTTTTCTCCATATCTATGATTACGTCTCCTGTACTGTGCTGTATTTATATAACTTTCTCTCTAACCAGGCCTTACCAGGATATATTTAGTTCACTAATCTTTCAAAGCACCTAATTTTGATTTTACCTACCCATTTTTATGTTTGCTTTCTACTGCATAAATTTTAGTTTTTAATCTTTACTAACTACCTCCTTCTTTAGTTTTAGTTTGTTACTTTTTAGTTCGAGTATTTCAAATTTACTTTCAACTTTTATTTTTTAAACAATAAAGATAATCTCAGGATATAGTTTTATTGTCTGAGTACAGTGTTTGCTTGACTGTCTCACATAGTATATATTTTACTATTCAGCTACTACATTTTACAGCTGTACTTATTCAGCTACTATTCTTGTATTGTAGCTGAATAAGTGTCACAGCTACAGAGTCGGCATATTTGTTTTATAATCATTTAAAGACTCTGATGCTGGGAAAGGTTGGGGGCGGGAGGAGACGGGGATGACAGAGAATGAGATGGCTGGATGGCATCACCGACTCTGTGGACATGAGTTTGAGTGAACTCCAGGAGTTGGTGATGGACAGGGAGGCCTGGCGTGATTCATGGGGTCACAAAGAGTCGGACACGACTGAGCGACTGAACTGAACTGAACTGATGTGTACATTGTCTCACAAAATTAGAGTCTCTTCCTCTTTACTGTGCATTCCCAAAGCACAAAGCACAGCTTTTTGCCCATTAATAGAACTTCTTTAAATACGTGTAGGATTTTTTTTTAAATATGGAAGACATAAAACTTGCCAGAGTTTCTAACTCTGGGAAACCTATGCACATCTACCAACGTGTCTTCAAAACTTAGGTGATGGTGGAAAACTGAATGCTAAGGGGGGACTCCAAAGCAAACCATTCAGTATCACAGTAATCCAAGTCTACGCACCAACCACTAACGCCAAAGAGGCTGAAGTTGAATGGTTCTATTAAGACCTACAAGACCTTCTAGAACTAACGCCCAAAAAAGATGTCCTTTTCATCATAGGGGACTGGAATGCAAAAGTAGGAAGTTAAGAGATACCTGGAGTAACAGGCAAGTTTGGCCTTGGAGTACAAAATGAAGCAGGGCAAAGCCTAACAGAGTTTGGCCAAGAGAACACACTGGTCATAGCAGACACCCTCTTCCAATAACACAAGAGACGACTTTACACATGAACAACACCAAATGGTCAGTATCGAAATCAATTTGATTATATTCTTTGCAGCCAAAGATGGAGAAGCTCTATACTGTCAGCAAAAACAAGACAAGGAGCTGACTGGCTCAGATCATGAACTCCTTATTGCAAAATTCAGACTTAAATTGAAGAAAATAGGGAAAACCACTAGACCATTCAGGTATGACCAAAATCATATCCCTTATGATTATACTGTGGCAGTGACAAATAGATTCAAAGGATTAGATCTTTTTTTTTTTTTTCAAGTTGAACAGACTAAATTTCTTTAAACAAACTTACTTATACTCCAGAGTCCTTTAAAAACTTAATAGCATTTATACATTGAAGGTATTTGATTTTCTTGTAACTTGCACTTCAAATGCAACAAGCATTTGAAGCAACAAGCATTTCACCCAACAAGTAAAACTTTCTACAGTTCATAACTTTTATAAATAAAATAAATTAAATGTACAGTGAATAAGTTCTCTGAAATATTTCAATATTTCTGCAGGTTTAGTAACATCGTAAAATACATTTCAACTAAAATTCACAAATCTAAAAACCTGTTAGGCATTTTTAGGTGTTTTAAGTTGGAAATGAAGACCAATGTTACATCGTAATATGCCAATTACAAATAGTACTTCAAATAGCAAATACTATACAGTTTGTCCCAAACTTTAAAAACTATTCATGAACTCAACACTGAACTATTGATGGCTATGAGAATTGTTTCCTAGCCTTTTTGAAAATTTCAACCCATTTACGTTTAAGGTAATTATTGATAAGTACGATCCCGTAGCCATTTTCTTTATTGCTTTGGGTTCAAGTTTATACACTTTTTCTGTGTTTCCTGTCTAGAGAAGATCCTTTAGCATTTGTTGGAGAGCTGGTTTGGTGATGCTGAATTCTCTCAGCTTTTGCTTGTCTGTAAAGCTTTTGATTTCTCCTTCATATTTGAATGAGATCCTTGCTGGGTATAGTAATCTGGGCTGTAGGGTATTTTCTTTCATCACTTTAAGTATGTCTTGCCACTCCCTTCTGGCCTGAAGAGTTTCTGTTGAAAGATCAGCTGTTATCCTTATGGGAATCCCCTTATGTGTTATTTGCTGCTTTTCCCTTGCTGCTTTTAATATTTGTTCTTTGTGTTTGATCTTTGTTAATTTGATTAATATGTGTCTTGGAGTATTTCACCTTGGGTTTATCCTGTTGGGGACTCTCTGGGTTTCTTGGACTTGGGTGATTATTTCTTTCCCCATTTTAGGGAAGTTTTCAACTATTATCTCCTCAAGTATTCTCTCATGGTCTTTCTTTTTGTCTTCTTCTTCTGGGACTCCTATGATTCGAATGTTGGAGCGTTTAACATTGTCCCAGAGGTCTCTAATATTGTCCTCATTTCTTTTAATTCGTTTTTCTTTTTTCCTCTCTGTTTCATTTATTTCTACAATTCTATCTTCTAGTTCGCTTATCCTGTCTTCTGCCTCTGTTATTCTACTGTTTGTTCCCTCCAGAGTGTTTCTGATCTCATCTATTGCATTATTAATTGTATATTGACTCTTTTTTATTTCTTCTAAGACCTTATTAAATCTTTCTTCCATCTTCTCAATCCTTTTCTCCAGGTTATTTATCTGTAACTCCATTTTGCTTTCAAGATTTTGAATCATTTTCACCATCAAAATTTGAAATTCTTTATCAGGTAAATTCCCTATATCTTCTTCTTTTGTTTGTGTTTGTGGGCAATTATCTTGTTCCTTTACCTGCTGGGTATTTCTCTGCCTCTTCATCTTGCTTATATTGCTTTGCTTGGGGTGGCCTTTCCCTCTTCTTGCAATTTGTGGAGTTCTCTTTATTATGTAGTTTCTTCGCTGTGTGTGGGTATGGATGGGTGACTTGTCCGGGTTCCCTGGTTAGGGAAGCATGTGTCGGTGTTCTGGTGGGTGGAGCTGGATTTCTTCTCTCTCCTTTAGAAGACAATGGGCTGCTTTTCTGGGAGCCTGATGTCCTCTGCCAGTATTCAGAAGTTGTTTTGTGGACTTTACTCCGCGTTCAAATGTTCTTTTGATGAATTTGTGGGGGAGAAAGTGGTCTTGCTGTCTTATCCCTCCGCCATCTTGTTCCTTCCTCCCCAGAACACTGGATTTTTATATTCCACTTGGTCGTGGAGTATCTCTTCCCAGCTGCTCCAGCAAGGCGCAGCCGCTGTACCTTACCTTGGACGAGGGGTATCTCCTCAAGGCCGCCCCTCCTGCTTTGAATGTGGATCAGCTCCTCTCGGCCCTCCGGTGCCCAAGCAGCCACCGCCTCCTGAACGTGGTACAGCTCCTCTCGGCCACCGCCCTAACCCTGGGCGCAGGGTAACTCATCTCAGCCACGATTCTGCACGTGGTCGGTTGCGCCGGAGCCCGGCGTCTCCCGCGTCTGCGCCGCCGGGAGCAGGGCGTCTCCCGCGTCTGCGCCGCCGGGAGCCGGGCGTCTCTCGCGTCTGCCTAAATTCTGGGTGATTGCTGGCTTGCAGACTGCCACCTCACATGGCAGAGAGAAAGCTCCTGAGGCCTTTTTTTTTGGCTTGCAGACAAGAAGACATGGTGTTCTGTTCTCACATGGCCTTTCCTCTCCAAGGGATTAGATCTGATAGACACAGGGTCTGAAGAACTGTGGACGGAGGTTAGTGACATTGAACAGGAGGCAGTGATCAAAACCATCCCCAAGAAAAAGAAATGCAAAAAGGCAAAATGGTTGTCTGAGGAGGCCTTACAAATAGCTGAGAAAAGAAGAGAACTAAAGGCAAAGGAGAAAAAGAAAGATATCCCCATTTGAATGCAGAGTCCCAAAGAATAGCATGGAGAGATAAGAAAGCCTTCCTCAGTGATCAGTGCAAAGAAATAGAAGAAAATAATAGAATGGGAAAGACTAGAGATCACTTCAAGAAAATTAGACATAGCAAGGGAACATTTCATGCAAAGATGGGCACAATAAAGGACAGAAATGTTATGGACCTAACACAAGCAGAAGATATTAAGAAGAGGTAGCAAGAATCCACAGAAGAACTATACAAAAAAGATTTTCATGACCCAGATAACCACAATGGTGTGATCACTCACCTAGAGCCAGACACCCTGGAATGCAAAGTCAAGTGGGCCTTAGGAAGTTTCACTATGAACAAAGCTAGTGGAGGTGATGGAATTCCAGTTAAGCTACTTCAAATCCTAAAAGATGAGGCCGTGAAAGTGCTGCACTCAATATATCAGCAAATTTGGAAAACCCAGCAGTGGCCACAGGATTGAAAAAGGTCAGTTTTCATTCTAATCCCAAAGTAAGGCAATGCCAAAGAATTTTCAAACTACCACACAATTGCATTCATCTTACATGTCAGTAAAGTAATGCTCAAAGTTCTCCAAGCCAGGCTTCAACAGTATGTGAACCAAGTCCAAGCTGGATTTAGAAAAGGCAGAGGAACCAGAGAACAAATTGCCAACAACCACTGGATCATAGAGAAAACAAGGGAATTCCAGAAAATCCTGCCTTATTGACTATGCCGAAGCCTTTGACTGCATGGATCACAACAAACTGTGGAAAATTCTTCAAGAAATGGGAACACCAGACCACCTAACCTGCCTCCTAAGAAATCTGTATGCAAGTTAAGAAGCAACAGTTCAGACTGCTTCCTAATTGGGAAAGGACTACATCAAGGCTGTATATTGTCACCCCGCTTATTTGTACTATGCAGAGTACATCATGGGAAATGCCAGGCTGGATGAAGCACAAGCTGGAATCAAAATTGCCAGGAGAAAGAACGAGACATGGAACAAGTATCAATAACCCTAGATATGCAGATGATGCCAGTCTTATGACAGAAAGTGAAGAGGAAATGAAGAACCTCTTGATGAAAGTGAAAGAGGAGCGTCAAAAAGTTGGCTTAAAACTCAACATTCAAAAAGTGAAGATCATGGCATCCGGTCCCATCACTTCATGGCAAATGGATGGGGAAACAATGGACACAGTGAGAGACTTTATCTTTTTGGGCTCCAAAATCACTGCAGATGGTGACTACAGCCATGAAATTAAAAGATGCTTACTCCTTGGAAGAAAAGCTATGACCAACCTAGACAACATATTAAAAAGCAGAGACATTACTCTGCTGACAAAGGTCCATCTAGTCAAAGTTATAGTTTTTCCAGTAGCCATGTATGAATGTGAGTTGGACCATAAGGAAAGCTGAGCAAAAAGAACTGATGCTTCTGAACTGTGGTGTTGGAGAAGACTCTTGAGAGTCCCTTGAACTGCAAGGAGATCCAAGCAGTCCATCCTAAAGGAGATCAGTCCTGAATATTCACTGGAAGGACTGATGCTGAAGTTGAAGCTCCAATACTGGCCACCTGATGTAAAGAACTGACTCACTGGAAAAGACCCTGATGCTGGGAAAGATTGAAGGCAGGAGGAGAAGGGGACAACAGAGGATGAGATGGTTGGATGGCATCATCGACTCAATGGGCACAAGTTTGAGTCAGCTCCGGGAGTTGGTGATGAACAGGGAGTCCTGGCGTACTGCAGTCCATGGGGTTGCAACAAGTCAGACATGAATGAGCCACTGAACTGACTGAAAAGGGATTCTGTTAGAGAAGAAGGTGTGACATCACATTTAAGCAAGATAGAACTGGGCTCCAATGCCAACTTTTCCACTTAGCAGTTAAGTGATTTACCTTTTCCCAAACTTCAGTTTCTTCATATATAAAGCAGGTGAAAAAAAAGTTCTTCCCTCACAAAGCTGCTATGAGGATTAAATGAGATAATGCATGAGTGCGCCTGACGTCATAAGAGCCCCACAACCATGAGCTCACCTCATTATTGTTATTATCACTATAGTCATAGTAGGGCCAGGGTGATGGGGTGGGAACTAGCTGAGTGGTGCAAGCCATCCAAGGGGAAGTGGAGCTGGGAAAAGGACAAGAAAGGGAAGACGTTAGCCCAGTCTTAATCCAGTGGTCTTGAAAACATCGAGCAAGTAAGAGAACTTTTAAATCCTTTCCTTGTAATGGTGACATTTCGACAAGCTGGTTCTCTGTTTCATTTCCATTTTGCTAAATAATATTACACCAAAATTCTCAAGAGAGTGCCCTCCCCACCAAGTTCACCCCAAAGAGGATGGAGTGGATGGAAGGAGGCAAGATAGGCAGCCGTAATGTAGCCACCAGCTGTCCAGTGAGTGTCCGGAAAGCTTCAGCTTTAAGGACCATTCACGTGGAGAAAGGAAGCAAGCTTTGGCCATTCTCTTCTGGGTGAAATAAAGTCAGGGCAGAGGCAGCTGTTCCTCATCACTGTCCTGTGTGTCCTGGGATGTCTCCAAGGAAGATGGGCTTTGGTGCAGATGGCCAGATCCCAATCCCACTCCTGCCGTTGGCTAACCGTGTGGTCTCAGACAAGGGTCTTGACCGCTCTGTGCCTCAGTAAAAGGAGAACTTTACTTAGAAACATTTATGGAACACTATTTTAAGCGCTTTGCAAATATTAACCTGTTTAATCCTTACAGCAGGTGTAGGAGGTAGGTCAGGTAGCGGATGGTGAGAATTAAAAGGTGAATATACTTAGAGTATAAATACTTAGTCTTACAGGTCTTGTTGTCTGGCACATACTGAGTACTGTGCAAGTATAAGCTGCTGTTATTATCACCACGAATGCCATGTTTTAGCGGCTGCCCTCACCATCTAACCGTTGTTCTGTTGCAACATGGCACTTGGTGGCGTTTTCTCTCTCCTCATTCCATCACCAAGTTCTCGCCCCATTTCTCAGGCACAAAGAGTCATTTGAGCATTTCCTTCACATTCTTGCCATCTCCCCCTCCGCATTTACATCCCCCTTCCTCACGTTCTGAGGCCCTAGTTCTTCCATCTCATTTACACGGGTACCAACTCTCCTAGGCCTAAAGGGTGCCAAGTATGACGCTAGGAATTCTCCACTACATGTAGTCTGGGGCCCCTGTGATCATGACCAGACCCAGTTGGAAAGGTAAGATTCAGTCAGCTGTCTATTGGGCTTCCCTTGTGGCTCAGCTGGTAAAGAATCCACCTGCAATGCAGGAGACCTGGGTTCAATCCCTGGGTTGGGAAGATCCCCTGGAGAAGGGAACAGCTACCCACTCCAGTATTCTGGCCTGGAGAATTCCATAGACTGTATAGTCCAGGGGGTCGCCAAGAGTCAGACACAACTGAACGACTTTCACTTTTCAGCTGTCTATTTGCCTCCAAAGTCTTGTCTTGTTGTTTTTGTTTAGTCTCTCGGTCATGTCTGACTCTTTCGACCCCATGGACTGTAACCCACCAGGCTCCTCTGTCCATGGGATTTTCCCAGACAAGAATACTGGAGTGGGTTGCCGATCTTTCTTCAGGGAAGCTTCCTGACCCAGGGATTGAACCCATTCTCCTGCATGGCAGGCAGATTTTTTACTGCTGAGCCACCAGGGAAGCCCTCTAAAGTCTATTCTTGAGCTAATATCCTTGAAACATCCACCTCGCCTTCCAAACATTTTTACCATCACTCTCAAATGTTGGACTGGTTTGTTTTTAAAATATAGCATTCCAGTTTTTTCAATAAAGAATCATGCCAACTTGAAGTAGTTATATCTTATTCTCAGTTTTCTGTATGTTTCAATTTTTAAAGGTGATAAATGAACGGATTTGCAGCATGTAATATGTTTTTTTTTTTACTTTTTATTTTATATCTGGGTGCTGAACTGAACTGAACTGATAGCTGATTAACAATGTTGTGATAGTTTCAGCCAAACAGCAAAAGGACTCAGCCAAACATGTACATGTGTCCATTCTCCCCCAAACTCCCCTCCAATGCAGGTTGCCACATGCTTTCTTAATAAACCACAGTTTCTTATTCTAGCACACAAACATTTGAGATGATTATACCAATCAAGACATCTTACTCTACATATTTTAAAGCAACATCTTCAAATAAAGAAGTTAGAAACAACCAGAACCTATCATAAATGTGAATCATTGAAATACACATCAGTAAATCTAGAAATGGAATAACTTGGGGTCATAAAAATGATACTAAGTAGTCTAGTAATGACAATATATCTGATGATATATTAAGTGGAAAAGGCTGGTTACAAAGCGTATGTAGTATAAGATGCAATTTTATTTATTTACAAGAATATACAGTACTGCAATCACAATAGCTGATTTGTGGTGAAAGGGAAAATTCATTTTGAGGGTGTCTTAGTTTTGCTTTGTATATTCCAATTTTTCCTCTGTAATGAGTATACATTGCTCTTATAGTATCGAAAAGCAATAGAAGAAACTACATTTTGGTGGAAAACACAGTTGGACACTTATCTCCACCAGCTGAAACTATCCTCAGTTAAGCCTTTTAATCTGCTCTCTCATCAGGCCATGCATTTGTTTGATAGATGGCTCAGTTGCCTCTGGCCTGTCATGTTGTTATTTGCTTTGAACTCTGAACATCTGGGTGGCAGGGACTCTAGCTAATATTGTTTTTTAGTGTTTAGATATACAGAAAAATACATTAAAATTCTTCTGATCATTAGGATGAATCAAGAACCACTAGTTCAATATGTTGAAGGCAAATATCAACCTCCTAAGTCTGGAGCATAAAAAGAAACAGAGGATGACCAATGTCACCATCCTCTGTCTTCTTCCAGTCACATCTACAGAGCAGGTCCACACTCAGCAACATTTAAAACAACCACAGACGCAGGTTCCTTGACTACGGACTGCATTTTCTTCCTGGGGTAACTGCGTTTTATCTTAAACTATGCTTTTGCTTCAATACATATGTTAACCATGTTCATTAACAATTTTTAAAGTTCTCCTTTTTTCTTATCACTCCTAAAGTATGCTTTATTTATTAAAAGATAGTGAACACATGTTCTGGAAATAATAAAAGCCAAGCTTAGATATTTATTGAATTCATATTTTATATTCATATTTTCTGATTAAAATCAGAAGGGTAGCTGGTGTTTCCTTCATTTCCGTAGGACAGAAAGACAGAAAGACAGGGGTTGTGCCTGTTCAAAAACAAAAATGTATCTGAAAAAAATTAAAACATATCCTAAAAATTCAGATATTACCTTTACAATGTCAAATACATGAATAATTGGATAGTTGTCCTCTATTTTTTTTAATATGGTCAGTTAGCATTATGTAGAATGCCACAATGGAACTAATTAACTTATTTTCAAAAATTAAGATACTCAATAAAAACCAATTAAAAAAAAACCAAATGGACATAATTAAACAAAAACATAACCCAGACATTTAAAAAGAATCCTCACATCTAAATGCTAAAAAGAGTATTCTATAATAATCTATGAATCCAATGTAATACCAATAAACATTCTTAGACTATGTCTTATTTTTTAATTTTTTAAAAGCATAATGATAAGAAATAACCACACATAAAGGTGCTTTATACTAGACATGAAGAAAGCATAGGTTTTTAATTAGACAGCATTGAGCTATTTGGGTAGTTTTTCATATCACATAGTGCAAACTTTAAAAAAATAAAACTATGAATGGAAAATAAAAGAAAAATAATTAAGATAAAAGTAATTTAAATAGTTTCTTGCATCTTAGAGGATTTGGAAACCATGAAAGGCCCAGGTGAAGGCAATTCAAATATATTTGTTAATATATAATGTAACTGAATATTAAGAAATATTTAAAAGCAAAAAACATTTAAGAAAAATTAGCCTGGAAAAAGAGAGGACTAGGGTCTACTTTCTGAAATGTTGACTCATGTCCAAGAGAAGGAAATCATGTCCAAAAAGGAATACATTCTGAATAAACAACTGCATGGGAGAAAAAAGAAAAAGAGTAACTGCTTTGCTGCCAACCCCACTTAAAAAAGACAATGACTCGTAAGACCTGCCTTTAAACTCTGTCCTATCTTGGACCAGACTGAGCTTGTGCTGGGCACATTGTGAATGTCCTTCAACACTTCCTACTCAACACATCTGCCACATAAGGCACTGGTGGCCACCTGAAGCAAGGACACAGATCTGAGCCATACTGCCATAGAGGGAACCTGGAATATTCCCCCAGAAAGGCCACTGATGACCCAGGCAAACATCAAGGAAGAGAAGCCGCAGACAAAAGGCATCATCTGTCAGAGATGAGTCTGATAGGTGGAGAGAGGTTGCCCAAGGGAAGAGAAGAAAAAATTCCAAGCATTCCAGGCAGAGGAAAGTGCATGTTCAAAGGCACTGAGGCATCCGGATGTGCTGAGAATACACTTCTGTGTAAATAGAGAGCAGGATAGATGGCAAGAGGTGGTCCTATAGAGTCAGGTCCAGAGCACATTAGCAAAAGTCTTCCTTTCCACCATGTTAAGTCTGGGTTTTGTCTTGAAGGCAGTTGTAGAATTATTACTACAAGAGTGTTTTTACAGGGAAATGACATCATGGTATTAGTATCTCAATGTTCAAAATATCCTTCTGGTGATACATAGTATGAAGACTAGGCTGGAAAGTAATATTGGAATCTGTTGCAATATTATAGATAAAATTCCGTATTCTTTTGAGTATGGAAGCAGAGTCATGCAGTGGTCAGGAGCTGGCATTGACAGAAACGGTGAACTGCTTTTGTGAAGGAGAAAAAGGAAGGGAAGAGTCTAGGAGAATTGTACTTGGGCAATTTGGTAGATGGTTGCATATTTTCCAAAATAGGCAACACAGAAGGAAAGGGGTAGGGTGGTCAGGAAAGATGGCATATTTAGTTTTCTAGGCATAGAGCTTATGGTGCCTATGAGATATCAAAGGAAGAAGTTGCATTTACTAGAATGTGAGATTCCTGGGGGCAGAGACCTTGTTGGTTTAGTTTAACCAACCAGGCACATGGCTTTCAACACAATCACTGTTTTGCACATTATCTAGCAGAAGGTAAACAGTAAATTCCAGTTGAATATGTGTTTTTGGATGAATTGGGTCTGAATCACAGCACAGTGTTCCAAGCAATTATTCAATGCTCTTTGGTTTCCCTGCACAGAAAATTCTAGAACCTCTTCTAATGTCCACCAAGACCACTTTACTTCCAGAAATAGCACAATTATGGTCCACTAAAAAGGAGTGAATTACAAAAATCTTACTACGATTCCTAGCGGTCCTATTGTTAATGGATATAAGCAAGGTTGTTTGCTTACTGACAGAAGAAAAATTTGCAAAATAATTTTTGAAGTGATCGGACTGAGCAGAATGAATGATAATCACAGCACTGGAATGAATCTCTGATTTTTTTTGTCACGTGTGTGACTTTTAAGCTGCTCTTGAAATGGTGCAGAGAGCTGAGTCTGATTGTTGAAGACTCCGGGTGATTCACGTACACATCAAAACTTGGAGAGAGACTTGCATCAGAATGAGAAGCAGTGAGAAATGCGGGGTAGAAGTAGAGATCTGGGAAAGACGTGAAGGAGAAGAAAAGAGGAAAAAAACATGGTAAATGGCCCTGCTACTTGAAAAATTGAAACAAATCTTTTTGCCGGGGGATCTTGAACTACCTGCCTATCCCTTTAAGCATTCTCGTGTACAAATCAAACACAGATGGCCCATTACATTTATGACCCCCTGTCAATTACTCTAGATGGAGCATGCATTAATTATTGAAATATTTTCATAGTATACACGCTGTTAGTGGTTACATTGCCACAGATAACTTCAATTTTCCGATTAGAAACTGGTATAAACAATTTTATTTATAAAAATTCGTCTCGAATGTAGTAACACTACATTCAGTAGTGGATTTTTTTTTTTCCATTTAACATAGCCAAACTAGAAATTCTGGCCTCTATTCTTGGAAGTCAGCATTATGTTAGCATTGCACACAATACATAAACTCTGTCAAAATCTATTACAATTGTAGTAAATTTTGATTACTGGAGTTGTTTGTTATTTATGTCTAGAAGATAAAGATAATATTGGGAATAGACTTCTATTTGATGTATAAGCTATATTCATAAAATATCTTGTTTTGAAAACAGTAAAAATTAAAAAAAAAAGACTAAACTTGGTTGAAGCTTCAAATTGTGCATCCACTTTAGTTCAAGTAATAAACACTTCAGATGATGGGAAAGTCCATTGAGAGTTCAGACTCTTAACTAAGTCACTAGTTTTTGTCTGGCTTAATAAACAAAATGCTGGGGTTAGTTAACTGCTGGAGAACAGTAAGAACATTCCAATGAAGCAGCCTTCAGAGAATGTGGAGAAATATTTTGAAGGAACTTAAAGAAAAGCCTGGGTATTTTCTGTCACTCTGGAAGGAAGCTATTCATTCAAGAAACATGCACTGATCACCTACTGTGTGCAGGGACCTTCTTAGGCATTTGGAGTCTAAAGCAAAGATCTCTGCTCCTACCAGCAAGGAGACCAAACCAGTCCATCCTAAAGGAAATCAGCCCTGAATAGTCATTGGAAGGACTGATGCTGAAGCGAAAACTCCAATATTTGGGGCACCTGATGCCAAGAGCTGACTCATTGGAAAAGATCCTGATGTTGGGAAAGATTGAGGGCAGGAGGAGAAGGGGGCAACAGAAGATAAGATGGTTGGATGGCATCACCAACTCAATGGACGTGAGTTTGCGCAAACTGCAGGAGTTAGTGAAGGACAGGGCGGCCTGGCGTGCTTCAGTCCATTGGGTCACTAAGAGTTGGGCATGACTGAGCAACTGAGCAACAACAGCCAGCATGGATTCTGAACTGCCTGCCTCCTTTAATCCTCACACAGGCGAGATCACTTACCTCAGGTCACTCAGCAAAAAGGCGGTAAAATCAGAATCACATCGTCAATCTACATTCTGAGCCCACCAGCTCACTCATACATTTACTATTTCCAACTCATCTTTCTCTAGATCTTTGAGACATGAATACTTGTATGTTGTTAGCTCGACTTTTTTCAGTAAAAGTCTTCAGTTAGGCAGAAGTGATGATGAAGTGAAGTCGCTCAGTTGTGTCCAACTCTTTGTGACCCCGTGGACTGTAGCCCACCAGGCTCCTCCGTCCATGGCAAGAATACTGGAGTGGGTTGCCATTTCTTTCTCCAGGGGATCTTCCCGACCCAGGGATCGAACCCAGGTCTCCCGCATTGCAGGCAGACGCTTTAACCTCTGAGCCACCAGGGAAGTGGTAGGCAGATTAACCCTAAAAAAAAGAAGCTGTCTGTATCTCTTCTCTCTGAAATTCACTTTTGGAAAGAATGTTTATGCAAAGAATGGTAAAAAGTGATGGTCATTGCAAAGGCTGATTCCACATCCCAGTGGGATAAGACAGTCCCAGAGGCAGCAAGCAAATTCAACATACTTCTTTCATTGGCTTCTTTCTCTGGCTAAAGCCAAAGAGGGTTAAAAACTATAATTCTCAACATGGACAAATAGGCAGTGCTGACGGCACTGGACTTTCACAACAGGTTTGCACAACATGGAAAAAATCAATCCCCACATACTTCAGCAGCAACTAAGACTGGAAAAATACGGTCCCCAACTAGAATTATGCCATGGCATGGAAATTTAGCATATGTATCAGGTGCAAATCACCTACCAATGACCAATGCTTGTGTATTGGGCCACTCTCACAGATACTCATAAGAAACACGACCAGTGGGTAGAATTCATGTAAGAATTACTGGCATGGCAATAAGTGCTGTTGAATTAATTTGGGGTGTTAATTTTGCAAAACTAAGGAGATCAATCCTGGGTGTTCATTGGAAGGACTGATGCTAAAGCTGAAACTGCAATACTTTGGCCACCTCATGTGACGAGTTGACTTACTGGAAAAGAGTCTGATGCTAGGAGGGATTGGGGGTGGGAGGAGACGGGGATGACAGAGAATGAGATGGCTGGATGGCATCACCGACTCTGTGGACATGAGTTTGGGTGAACTCCGGGAGTTGGTGATGGACAGGGAGGCCTGGCGTGCTGTGATTCATGGGGTCGCGGAGAGTCGGACACGACTGAGCGACTGAACTGAACTGAACTGAAACAGTAATATATTTTCTTATAACTAATAATGAAGCTCTCAAGTTTGTGTGCTCCTGTTTGCATGTGTGCTCAGTCGCGTCCAACTCTTTCCAGGCTCCTCTGTCCATGGGATTCTCCAGGCAAGAATACTGGAGTGGGTTGCCATTTCCTCCTCTAGGGGATCTTCCCAGGATCAAATCCAGGGATCAAACTCACGTCTCCTGCATCTCCTGCTTTGGCAGGTGGATTCTTAATGACTGTGCCACCTGGGAACATATTTTTGTTTTTGTTTTTATGGAAGTATAGTTAATATACAAGGTTGTACTAGTTCTAAGCATACAGCAAATTGTTTCACAAGACAGTAACAGTAACAAATCAGATTGCAATGTGGGAGACACAGGTTCAACATATTCAGATTCTTTCCCCTTACAGGTTACAAAGATGAAGTAGAGTTCCCTGTGCTATACAGCAGGTCCTTGTTGTCTGCCTATTTTATATATGGTAATGCATATTTGCATATCCCCTGCATGCTATCCCCTACATTTCATAATTTTTAAAAACCTTTTTGCTATCGGTGAAAGAGAGAGCGAGTCAGAGACCTCAGATGACTGATGTGAATTCACATCAAGTTTAACAGAAAACAGCCCAGAACCTAAGCTTACCAGTTCACATCAGACTCTGGACACTCCTCCAGGCTTCTTATTTCATCTTTGCCAGAGGAGATGGAGAAGGTAATACCATGTCCATAGATGAATGAAAGCTGAAGCTCAGAAACACAGGACAAGTCAATGTTTAATTAAGGAGAAACTGGGCATACAAAGTCTAGTGTGGGTGTGTGGGTGTGTGGGTGAGGAGGGCATAGGTAGGAGAAGCTAAGGCACACAAGGATAGAAACTGAGAAATGCAACAATAGAAGTCCGTGCAATGTATGGAGCTTGTCCAGTTCAGTTCAGTCTCTCAGTCATGTCTGACTCTTTGTTGTACAGGGGTGGAAGTAATTAACTTCATCTGCTGCTGCTGCTGCTAAGTCACTTCAGTCGTGTCCGACTCTGTGCAACCCCATAGACGGCAGCCCACCGGGCTCCCTCATCCCTGGGATTCTCTAAGCAAGAACACTGGAGTGGGTTGCCATTTCCTTCTCCAGTGCATGAAAGTGAAAAGTGAAGGTGCTCAGTCATGTCCGACTCTTAGCGACCCCATGGACTGCAGCCCACCAGGCTCTTCTGTCCATGGGGTTTTCCAGGCAAGAGTACTGGAGTGGGGTGCCATTGCCTTCTCTGTAATTTCATCTAGATCCAGCTAATTGCAAATATATCTGGGTTGTAGTCAAAACTCTAAGAATCTTGTGACTGGTGATGCAATGTTTAAAGCTGCTGTTTTGTTTTGTTTTTATGAGACTGCATAAGAAATTTAATGAGGAATCTTGGGGGGAAAATAGCCTTATGCTTATTGAATCGGAAACTTTGGAGATTCCCGAAGTTAGTTCTCTCCACATTTCAAGTCTGAAAAGCACAAGTCTACAATATCCCTCTCCTATTAAACCTTCACCTTATCAGAGAAACCCAGGCAACATGACATCGTGTTCTTAGTGAACCCATGAGGACTCCAAGCCAGCCCAACTTCTATCTCCAACTTTCTTCCCAGTCTGATGTTCTCCATCACCCTCTGGTCAAGAGTTACAAAATACCAACTCAAATATTCTCGCAACTTTGGTTGAAATTCAATATCTAATTCATGGACTATTGAGAGTTTCAAGCATTTCCCAAATTCACCTTTGAAATATCTGAAAAGCAAATCATCATTCACACATCTCTAAAGACTTCCCTGGCAGCTCTGCGGTAAAGAATCTACCTGCAAAGCAGGAGTCTCAGGAGACACAAGTTCGATCCTGGGTAGGGAAGATCCCCTGGAGGAGGGCATGGAAACCCACCCTATATTCTTGCCCGGAGAATCCCATGGACAGAGGAGCCTGGTGGGTTAAAATCCGTAGAGTCGCAAAGAGTTGGACATGACTGAAGCGACAGCACGCATACACGCACATCTCTAAATTCCCAGTAATCCTCCCATTTCCCATAGTTCTTGACAAGTAAAGCCCTTGGGCAATCCCATCTTCTGGCTTTCTTTGCCCCCTTATATGACAATCAATCCATCGGATTCAGAGAGCCAGGTGTGTCTGCAGTGTCTGAGGAAGCCATGATGAATTCTACCCTATGCTGAAGCTTCAGGTTTCTCATACAAGTATTTGTTTAAACCAGGCTCTGTGAGGGCACCTGGGGAAGTTTCTTCTTGCTTGCAATTACTTGGGGAAACCCCTCCAGCCTCCATCCTGGGATAAGGGAAGAAGGAATTATCCTTCTCTGGTCCAATTCTCACCACTCAACTAAGAGCACCACAGCTAGTGTAACTCATTATTATAACATTAAGAGAAATTTTAAATAAATAAAATTGCTCTCAAGTCTACTACCCTGACAAGTTCATGGTCTGTACACATGTAGAGCTAAGTTTACATATGGATTTGCTTTTTAACTTTCTTCAAAAATATGTCGCATTTTTGAATATGGCTACAGATTTCGTAGCCTTGTATTGTAATCTTGATAGGCTATGTATATGGAATCAATCTACTTCTCTTGGACATACAGTTAGCTTCCAATTTTTCATTTTGAGAAATACATTCTAAAAGCTAATATTAGAGATTTTTAGAGATTCAATCCCAGTATTGAACAATTATCCTTAAAGAAAAGAAGAAGCTGGCCCAAGGCCAGGATTACTTTGCTAACTTCCATTAGCCTACTCCTAAGTGTATATCATTAGTCACGGGGGGACCAGGCAGAAAAGTATAAAGAAAACTATATAAAATTGATCCTTTTTATCTTAAAAATCAGCTGAATGTACATGTTCTACTAAGAGACCCAGAAGTATCATTTTTCATGTACGATTTACTATAAATAATATACATGAAGTATGTTATTAATATATACGGGGTTGGCTTCATTGCACCAAAAGGTTCTGAGTTACAAACAATTCATGGGTTAGATAGTAGGCCACTTCCTGATTAGAGGCCTTCACTTGGGTAGAGCCAACTAGAGATTTGCTGTAGCCTAACATTGTAATACAGCTGTAATTTGATTGCATTCTCACTTTCTGTTTTAGACTGTAGAATTGAAAACACATTAAAATCTGTTTAACCTTTATTTGACTACACTCAATCCAGCCGTGTTACTGTGAGCTGGCCCAACACCTGACTTCTGTGTTCCCTTTTCTCTTCTGTTACTGGTCCTTGTCTCCCCCAACTCCCTGCCCCGTCGCCAGTGATGGTGACATTGGTTTTGGTAGAACATGAGGAAGACAGTAGAAGCCACATGGAATAGCCCAACTTGGGGTTGAGGACAAGCGATCTTTTAAAGTTTATTTTCTCCTTCTCCTGCCTAGATCTTCTACTTAGCAAAACAAGCAAAAAAAAAAAAAAAAGCCAGAGGAGCCCTTGTCACAGAAGACTTTGAAAGACAAGACAAAGAGTCTGGATAATAGGAAATTATTTTAAGCAAGAGTAAATCAGATCCAGCTTTGTGCTCTGTAAGGATTTAGCTCGGTGAAGTGGATGGAAGGGAGCAGGGCCTGCCAAGGCTAAGTAAATATGGAGCCACAAATGGTTACGAACTGGTGAGAAGGGTCTGGATAAAGAGGCAGCAGTAAGAATGGGAAGGACATGGTTGTAAGAGGAACAAAAGTCATTGGGTGAAGGAGGAATGGAGAGCTATTCTTAGAAAGTTGTTATCTGGACAATCTCCTTCTAGGCCCTGTGTCCTAAGCAAACACCAGATTTTACAAAGCCATCTTCTAAAATAGCAAAAGTCTATAAGACTCAGGTATAAAACTGGCTGAAACAGTCATTTGAACCTCGGCACCAGTGTCGTGTTTGAAATGGAAATACGTCATTGACTTTGTGACCGTATTTGAGAAGGACCAACAGGTGTGATTTGGTTTGGCTTTATGACTGATGTTGCCCAGTCTCTGAAGGCTCGCCACCTCGGTGGACACCCACAGCCCTACTTCTAAACATCTGGCAAGAGTGATTAAGCTGCCTGGCCCAACCTGCCCTGGAAGAGAGAAAGCTCAGTGAAAGTCACTATGGAGAGTCTCCATCTTCTTGGAGAAGCAAAGGCAAAGAAAAAATGAGAGCGGCTGAGTGCATGTGGGTTTAAACAGGGTTGAGAAAAATTGTATCAGAGATCCTGGTAGGACTTTCACTGAAAATTAAAATTGCTAAGTAATTTGCCAGTAACTTAAAATATAAAACATGCAGATCCAGCAACTTCACTCTAAGTAGCCATGCTAGAAAAATACTCATAGCAAATGAGTAATATGCTGAGGAGCACATGAGAAATACCTGGACACATAAGGAAGTGGCACAGGTATAGTCACTGCAGGGCTGTTTATAATATCAAAGGAATCTACCTCTAATACATGGGAATAATACGGCTATTTTACTAGTCATAACATGGGGATCTAGAAACAGAAAGAATGATCTGTATCTGTCCACTAACAAGGTAATCTCTCCAAGACACTGAAGAGCATAATGATATCTACAATATGACACATGTTTTATACCAAAGACATCTTTTCCTCTAAAATAGTTCATTTTTTTTTTAAGTCAAGTGAGATATAATCCAGGAGTTAATGGTTGAATCACAACAGATGATAGACAGACAAGCAAACCCGCATTGGCAAACTCTGTTAGAGCTACCAAATATATGTAGGATTACCATGGTACAGCTGCCACAGCTTAAATAATTTGGCAAAATAAATATCCAAGGACATGCCGCTAAATTGCCAATGCAGGAACATCCTCATTTATGTCCTGTTTAAAAGGGAATGTGAAATATTATTTCTTCCAGAGATGAAATCCAGCAATTGAACTGATTTGAAATCAGCTCCAAATAATCTAGACTGGAATTTTTTTTTTGGTTTAGAAATAAGTGGAAGCAAATCATTTTCCAAATTAGAAACGATGTCTGCAGTACCTTTCAATCAGTTCTAATTTTTGAGGACAAGGCAGACCTGATGCAATTTTAATATAGTTTAGCAGATAGTGATTATCACAAGATCTTCTTTTGATCCCTTAGGACTTTTTCACTTAAAAACTTGATAGTGTTTATGGTAAAGTGTTATAAGAGGGATTCTAGCACATAACTGAACTGAGCACATAACAGAAAAGAAAATATTAACCCACTATGCAGCCAAGAGCTGGATTAACCTTTTAAGCAATTCAGAAGAGCATCAGAACATGAACCCTGAAAGACAGCTCAAGTATTCTGAAAAATGCTCGACTATAGCCACTGCAACAGTCCACTTTAGTGGGTTTTCAGTTATTTTGGTCACCTTGCTTTGATTCATTCAAGTCTCAGAAGTCACTTCACGTAAGTTGTTTTATTTTTCATGTGTTTGAAAGTAATCACCACTGAATATTTCTTTGAGTCGAAAAGTTGAACAGTCTGCCATGCTAAGCCTAGGAGGGTCACTCTGGGAAAAGGGTGTTTAATGAATAACTTTGCAGTAAAAGGCCTTGAAAACTTCCTCTAAACATTAGACCCGTGCTTACTTTTGGAAATACATTAACAGCCTCCAGAAAGCTGGGATGCTGGCAACACTGTTAGGCAGACTTCAGACATCCCTGACATTTGAGTGCATCACAAGGTGTGCGAACACTCCCACCCTCCTCAGCCCTGACCCTGCTCCCTGCCGCCCCCCGCACCCCCACCTCCACCCCAGCCGGCGTTTGGAGATCATGTGGACTGGAGTTCTCCTGGAGAGAAAGATTGATAAAGCAAAGCCATCGGAGTTATTTCCTATGCATGAAATTGATTAAATGCTTCACTAAATGGCTTATAAATTTGCTTCTCATATTTCTGTCACCCACTGAAAAGATTACAGAAACTCTGCATATAACCATGTTGTATACAATACCAAATTACAAAAGGTTGTAAAAACTAATGTTTTGTTTAAAGTTTTGAGCAGGACCATATGCCTTCAGTGACCTTGAGTAAGCTATTTTAATTCAAAACATTTCAAAGAATAGAGAGGGGAGAAATATTCAACTCCATAACAAACCAGACAAGTGGTGGGTAGACCCTGGTTAACTCTGCTGAACTTCTGTTCTTTCCTCCAAGAGCGGAGAGTGAAGCCCTTCCCTCCGGCTAAACGCCTTGTAACTGCAAAGCTGAGAAACGCATATGGTGTCAACAATATGTTTACAAAGAAGATGAGAAAAAAAGGCTTTGAGACCTCCCAAAGTTGAATCCACTCTATTATTTTTAGTTCAGAGACACAACCCAATGAGTCCCGTGTCTTGGCCAGACTTACAGGACTATGGAGAAAAGATGACAAATGTTATCATGGGTGATGGGATTGTTTTATGTTTAGGCTTCTTGTTTGTGTATTTTTCATCTCTCCCCATCTTTCAAAATTCAGTTTTCTTCTTTCCTCCATTTGAGAGTTTCTTCCAACTCTTGTGTCACCAGAGGGGGACGGGGTGTGGTTTTTAGCAAAGAAGCCACTGGCAGGCAACCACGTGACCTATAGATGTGATTTGGGAAACTAATCCTTTGCCTAACGTGGCCTTAAAAGTACCTTCACTTCTATAAGAAAGATGATATTCTTTCATAACATTTATAAGACATCACATCCCCAGCAAGAATTAGCATTTGGCATTAATGCACAGCTCTGGCAAGAGCTCCAAGAGGAGACGTTTATAAGCAAGGGTGTGTTTAAGATCCCTGCTGGGCTGACCTTTGTGGTACACACCCCCAACCTCCAGTCACCTTCATGAATAGCCAGAGGAGGAGCCAAGATCTGTCACAGCCACCACCATCTGGACCTCAGTGTGGTGGGAAACAGGTAGGGCCATGCTGTCAATGGGATGGGCTTCCCAGGGGGCCCAGTGGTAAAGAATCAGCCTGCCAATGCAGCAGACTCAGGTTCGATCCCTGGATCAGGAAGATCCCCCAGAGGAGTAAAGTGCAACCCACTCCAATATTGTTGCCTGGAAAATCTCATGGACAGAAGAGCCTGGTGGGCTACAGCCCATGGGATTGCAGAGTCGGACACAACTGAGCAAACATGGACCTCAATGGGGAATGGGGAGAGGAGCAGAGGACAGGACTTTCCAACACCAGCTTAGGTACACGTCTGCTTTTGTGTGACATTTCTGGGTACATGCAAGGAGTTTGTGATGGAACTGTCCCTCATTTGTGAAAACATAACATAATCTCAGTAGTAAAATCCAGTTTGTTCTTTTTTTTAATGAGTACCTGTTCTGGGAGATATGCCAACAACTCAGAGATGATTTAACCAGACCATCAACAGTTGGACAACTTACTTAACTCTTTGGTGATGGCTGCATGAACCTTCTTGTTGGCTTCAAGCCACCACATAATTAATGTTGATGCCAGACATACAGGGTTTAATAAATTATAACAAAGAGACTTCTTACTATACAACACAGAGAATAACTAGCTTCTCCCCACAGGTGTGAGCCATCTTAGAAGATGTGAATGCATGCTTCCTAAAGGTTACTCCCTGGAACACTGATTCTACAAGGTTATCCTTCATAAACCTGAAGGACAGCATGGTAACACTCTCCAGTATTCTTGCCTGGAGAATCCCATGGACAGAGGAGCCTAGCAGGCTACAGTCCATAGGGTCGCAAAGAGCTGGGTATGACTGAAGTGACTTAGCAAGCATGCACGGATGCATCCTTTATAAAAGGGTTTTGCTGATTAAATACATTGAAGTGAAAGTCGCTCTGACTCTTTGCAACCGCATGGACTATACAGATCCTGGAACTCTCCAGGCCAGAATACTGGAGTGGGGAGCCTTTCTCTTCTCCAGGGGATCTTCCCAACTGAGGGATCAAACCCAGGTCTCCTGCGTTGCAGGCAGATTCTTTACCAACTGAGCCACCAGGGAAGCAACACTCTTTGGAAGAATCGTAACACATAAGAAAGTGTTGGGACCCCTGTTGCAAACAATCCTATCTATTCAGTGTGCCTACAACTTCTCACTTGACCCGAGACATTTTATCCTTTGCATTAAGCTTAGAACCTGGGAATTGCTCTTTGTGGGAAACACTAATTTAAATCTACTGCATATCTAGCAGACTGGGCCACCTCGTTTGAAAGTTTAACAAGTTCTGGAATGCCCCCTTCAGTAAGACTCTCCAGCAAAATAAGAGAAATCTCGAACCTCACTGCAAGAAGGCCTCCTCCTCGCCATATACCACCCTTGAATCACGCACACATTCCTCTCCTAATTGGCACAGTTTCATGGCTGTTTACATATAGAAAGTTTTGGCTACGTTGAGGCTCAGCTGCAGCATACAGGCTCTCTCCTTGAGATCTGTCTTTCCTTTGCTTCTCCAGTTGTGGCTCACAGATTCCAGAGCCTGCAGGTTCAGTAAGTCACAGCACCCAGGCTCAGTTGCCCCAAGGCATGTGGGACCTTACTTCCCAAAGCAGGGATTGAACCCGAACTCCCTACATTGGAAAGCAGATTCTTAACCACTGGACTAAGGGCAGTCCTTATATTTGCTTTTTTTTTTTTTTTTTTAAGTAGATCTGACTAATCTACACAAGCACCTGTGGGCACTGAATGCCCAGATGAATATTGCGATCAGTCACTCAGTCATGTCCAACTCTTTGCGACCCCATGGACTGCAGCACACCAGGCTTCCCTGTCCATCACCAACTCCTGGAGTGTGCTCAAACTCATGGCCATTGAGTCGGTGATGCCATCCAACCGTCTCTTCCTCTGTCGTCCCCTTCTCTTCCTGCCCTCAATCTTTCCCAGCATCAGGGCCTTTTCTAATGAGTCAGCTCTCTCAGGTGGCCAAAGTATTGGAACTTCAGCTTCAGTGTCAGTCTTTCCGATGAATATTCAGGTTTGAATTCCTTTAGGATTGACTGGTTTGATGTCCGTGCTGTCCAAGGGATTCCTCCAGCACCACAATTCAAAAGCAACAATTCTTCGGTGCTCAGCCTTCTTTAAGGTACAACTGTCACATTCATACATGACTACTGTGGGCTTCCCTGGTGGCTCAGACGTTAAAGCATCTGCCTCCAATGCAGGAGACCCGGGTTCGATCCCTCGGTTGGGAAGATCCCCTGAAGAAGGAAATGGTAACCCCCTCCAGTATTCTTGCCTGGAGAATCCCATGGACGGAGAAGCCTGGTAGGCTACAGTCCACAGGGTCACAAAGAGTTGGACATGACTGAGTGACTTCACTTCACTGGTTTCACTGGAAAAACCATAGCTTTAACTAGACGGACCTTTGTCGGCAAAGTGATGCTTTTTAATATGCTATCTAGGTGAATATTAGTTGTATTTATTAGTAAATAAATTCTTCACATACCTTGATTTTTCTAAGATTACTTATAAACCCACTACCCTGTTTTATTTTAGATATAAGCCACAAGCCAGTGTTTCTCCTTTCCTTTCTGTAATCAAAGTCACTCAGACATCAAGATCATTCAAGAAAACCTAGTGGTGTGTGGGAGTGAATGAGAGTGACAAGTGATTATGGAGAGAAGTTGGATCTGCCCTCATTTAATTTTTTTTAAGTAAACCATTTGCACACTTCAACCTCTTAACTTGTATGGGTAGAAAATTACCCATGAGGCGCTTGAGAGGAGATGGTTGATAGTGCTGGGTAACAAACCCCTGGCAAGGATCTTTGCTCAACAGCCTGGGCTCACAAACTGTGAGGAAGAATCGGAAGCACCTGGAGGCTGTGTTTAAAAAAACAGGTCTGGGGCCACACCTTCAGAGTCTGATTGATTGAATGTCTGTACACAGAAATACCACATTGCTTCAGAAATGCGTCAGCGGGTCTGAGCACAGGCCTGAGGATTTGCGTGGCTAAGGAGCGCCCTGGCGATGCTGGTGTGGCTGGCCTGGGACTGCACTGGGGGAGTTCCCGCTGTACAACAACTCCCCAACTTGCCTGATCAGTTACCAAACACCAAACAGCAGCCCTACCCCAGACTCCAGAGATGGCATCTCTAGGAAGGAAACGTGGGAGTCTGTATTTATATAATAATAAACTCTGCAAAGCCATTCAAAACAGCCAGGCCTGGACTACCTCAGCCAGAGAAGCAGGGCTTGCCTTTTAGATCAGGGCCCTGGGTCTTGGGCGCCCCGCCTGCCTGCCCATGGAGGAAGCCGCCTCGGTGCCCAAGGCCTCTTCAAAGTGCACGGAGGCCAAGGACCCGTGAATGCCTCGACCAATAACTTGTCTGGTAATTGGTATATTGATTGCTAATGTCATCATGTTTTAGTATACATAAACCCCTCACTCTATTCCACAGCCCCCAACAATCCCCAAAGTCATTGTTTATTCATCGTGACTCCCCAACTAGCCCTTGTCAGTTCCCGCTGGAGGGCTTGCTGATAAAAATCACCAGATGATTGGATGCACACATTCTTAACATGACTGACTCATGACATCTCAGAGGGCAGTCGGGGAGCCTGTCATTACAGTACAATACTTTCCTTTCTTCCTCTTATCTAGCCCCAGATGACTTTGAGATTTTTATTAACTCATTAATGACTGAAGATGTCATTAGAGCCAGTAGAAGGGTTTTTAATTTTTTTTTCTTTCATTCTTTCCTTCTTTTATTGAGAATAAGTGCACAATTTGCTTCTGGTGAGAGGGGGGAAACAGCCAAGGCAAACCCAGTGAAGAGACCCTTTAACTTTATTAGAACTTGAAATCTGATTGACAGGTACAAGGACTGAACATCTGTACACAGAAACACCATGTTGCTTCAGAAATACACTGGGTAAGAAAAAAATGGAGCAATTGGTTAGGAAATAGCAACTTGTAAAATTCAGCAATTTCTATTGTGTGGTGGGACCAATCTTTCCAACCTAACAGCTAAATTAAAAAAAAAAATTCAGAGGAAGGCTACTGAAACCTCTAAATGTTTCTTAACCTACACATTCATTAAACCATATCTTGTTTCTGCCTGCCTTTAATTTTCACATCTGCAGAATTGCTTTTAAAAATCAAATTAGATCTTTTGAAGGCACTTAAATTGCAACAACCTTATGTTTTTTTATATACTCTTGGGTTTCGGGCTTTTCATCTGGGTTGTGTGTCCAATTAATGGGATATCTCAAGGAAGCACTAATCATTTCGAAAACTTGAGAATCTGAAAAGCAAGCAGACTATTTTCATTATAACTGATTGGATTGAGAATAAGCTACAGAGGAAATGTTCAATAATTATGATAACTTTTTTAGATGAGATCACAAAAAAATGTCAGTCACATAAGGTACTTTTCCCTGCAATGAAGTCTTTGAAGTTCCTTTCAGTGGGTTCCTCTTCGGGTTCAGCCTCGGGCATGTCAGAGGGCTGCTTACAGAGTGGGTTTACACTGATTTTATCAGGCTGGGTAATTCACTTGGCAAAGCAAACGTCTATTACTTGATGTATCTCATATGTTATTAAGTGTTTACGAAATTTTACTATTGTCAAAACACATTGTAAATTAACAGATTCTCATAACACATGGAAACTACTCCCCAGAAGAGAAAAATTGTTGTCTGAGGACCTAGAAAGATTTCTACCCACGGAAACTGCTGTCAGTAAACTATGACCAAGATTTCAATGTGCCTGAAGCCAAGTTTTATTCTTAAATCACCTAATTATATCTTTCTGTATTTATTTGCCTGGTGGAGAATTTTACTCATTAAATGTTACGCTAAACAGAATAATTAGTTAATATCTGCAGATTAATTAAACACAATAATTCTCTCTAATTCAGTAATAACCATATTAATTTTTTTTAATTGTTCAACTTTCTGCACATGATGCCAGATACCCAGATAAAACCTGGGAGAAAATGAGTTAAAAGCCCAGATGTTTTTAAACATCCAGATGTATGGTGTCAAGTAAACAAAACATCAAGGTTTTTTACTATTTTTTTTCCCATTTTCATCCAGATGTTTGGTGTCATATAGACACACTTTTAATCTGTTCAGTCGTAATCACAGTGTTCTTTAATACCATTTGCCAATATTTGGATCCTTTCTTCACCATATTATTTCTAAAATTTTTGTTTAGTTCATTCATGGGGGAAAACATAAATAAGTAAAAAATTTAACAGCCAGAAGACTCATAACACAAGACCACCAGCCAGAATGATGCCCAAGTCTTTTTGTTGCAAAACACTTTCCATCTGCATTTTTAAATGAGGAAAGACAATTCAGCTTAAATGGTTGGAATGGCAACTTAATTTTAATTGACAGGTACATGCTAATTTCAATTCTAGTAAGTATATAGGAGAACCCCAGGCTCTCAAGTGTAAATGATGGCCATCTTTTCAATGGGTTCCTTTCCCAACTTCCTAAATCCCAGAAGAGACGTTTCAGGAACAATTTCTGCTCTGGTGACTTTGGGAATGTAGAAGCTCTGACCTAGGACTTGGAAGACTTGCCATTGAGCTTCAACTCTTCCATTTTCTGACTGGGTGACCCTGACCTCATCATTTAAGCTCTGAGCCTCAGTTTTCTCTTCTTTAAAATGGGAATAATAACCCTTCCCTCAGTTAACCTGAGGATCTAATGAAAGAAATCTGGAACCGTAAAATGTTTCACAGGTACAAATTATCATTAGTTATAAAATATTTTATAATTATTTTAATGTATTATTAGTGTTTAAGTGGGGCTTCCCAGGCGGTGCTACTGGTAAAGAACTCACTTGCCAGTGCAGGAGAAGTAAGAGATGCGGGTTCGATCCCTGGATTGGGAAGATCCTCTAAGGAAGGGCATGGCAACCCACTCCAGTATTCTTGCCTGGATAATCCCATGGACAGAGGAGCCTGGCAGGCTAAGTCCATAGGTTTGCAAAGAGTCGGACAGGACTGAAGCAACTTAGCATGCAATGTTTAAGTATTAGTAGGTAAAATGATTGTCACTGTTAATATGGAATCCAGGGGAACAGGAAAGATAACCCACTCAAAAAGATATGATTAACTATTTACAGTTTCCAAATTGTATACAGAAATGACTGTAATTCTTGGGTGTACAAAACAACATCAGATTATGTTACCAAGTCCACGCTCGCTCTGCTTGCCACACAACAGGCCGATGAATCCAAGAAACGAGGTGTCGAGGCAAGGAAGAGACTTTAATCAGGGAGCCCGCAGACCCAGAAGGCGGCAGGCGAGTGCCTCACAATAGCCAGCTTATTGGGGTCTGGATGCCAGGTTCTTTTCTAGATCAGAGAGAAAGAAGCAATGAGGAACTAAAATCAAAAGGCAGAAGAGAGAGGGAGATGCAGTGGGGAAGTAGAGTAAGAGGGTCTCCAGTCCTGTGAAACATCTCCAAGGGAATGTCCAGCCTTCAGAAGGGGTGTGTTAATCTCTTCTATTCACAGGGCAGGGACGAACTATCTCTCCCTGAGTTGAACAAAGGCACTTTAGTTTACAGTCAAGCAGAGGGGCAGGGTCCTCCAGGCAAGCCATGAGTATGATTATAATAATAAAAGCAAGTCAAAGAAACAGTTTCCAACGTAGAGTCAGAATTGGCTTCCTCCCTGCAACAGTTATACTCCTTTGTGTGTCTATGCCCTTCCTGCACTTATCTAGGTAAATAGAGAAATAATTGTAGTGATAGTCTCTTAGGTAACTAAATAGACTAATCCTAGATCCCATTCAGAGAAGGCAATGGCAACCCACTCCAGTATTCCTGCCTGGAAAACCCCATGGACGGAGGAGCCTGGTGGGCTCCATGGGGTCGCGAAGAGTGGGACACAACTGAGCGACTTCACTTTCACTTTTCACTTTCATGCATTGGAGAGGGAAATGGCAACCCAATCCAGTGTTCTTGCCTGAAGAATCCCAGGGATGGGGGAGCCCGGTGGGCTGCCGTCTATGGGGTCGCACAGAGTCAGACACGACTGAAGTGACATAGCAGCAGCAGCAGATCCCATTGATTTGGTCTCTACTACAATAGGGCCCTCTGGCCAATCTAGAACCATATTCCTGACCCACTGCTGCACTTACCTTTGATGGACTCACTGGCCCTCCTGGCTAATGCAGACTCAAACATCTGCATATAGTAATTTTGTGCACTGCTAAATATTCAAACAGACCTCAAGGGAGATGGCTTTTACGATTTTGTGCTATTAGCAAAACGTGCATCCTAAAAAACTGTCGTCAAAGAATAGGCCAGCCTTCCTGCTACAAGATAAGAAGGTTTCTAAGTGAGAAATCAGCTCATGCATTTGTAAAACCCTAAACACTAAAAGCCTTTCAAGCATTCTAATCTTAGACTTTTTGTCATGACTCCAAGATTTGGGGGGAAAAAAAACTCAAAACATTTGAGTTATACTTTTAAGGTATGGAAGGGTTCTTGAAGTACAAGAAAGGGGAGAAAATAAATGCAAAGAAGACAAACCTGGTTAATTTTAATTTTAAAAAAAAATCTGCAGTGACAGAACACCACAGTACAAAAAAAGCTCCCACGTTAAGAAATTTCTTTCAAAGTTGAGTCCAACTTTTTTTCTCAATATGTGACCATAGAGGAGATGGAATAAGGAATCGGGTTTTAGCTCCTCAACTTTCTGAAGTCACGGACCTCTCATCAGCATGTGGCTCTGTGTGATGAACACTTGCTGTGAAGAACCAGAAATCAATGCAAAAGGAAACAATAATAATAAAAGGGACGCTTTCCACCATCAGAACCGGGAAAGGTGTGTGAGCTGGAAGAAAGTACAGTACTGAAGCCCATGACAAGTCATGATAAATGGGTCGTTATAAAATTCATGTTTAGGCAGCACCAGGCCGGGGATAATGCCATTCGTCATGGCAACACTCGGCCGCTAATGAGCCCTCATTGCATATTCATGTCTGTGGCGTTTCTTCTCTCCCTCCCACCCCGAACTAGTGCCTGGAAATATCTCCACCTCAAACTGCAGCTCAGGCCTTCTTCTTCTTCTTCTTTCTTTTTTTTTTTTTTTTATTTGTTATGTTGCAGCAATTACACTGTAAAAGTGCTGCCCAAGATTGATTGCTCTGATCTGTAGTTCAATTGTAAATTAGAATACACATCCCCCCAGGGACACACGGCCCCTATTTGTGATTAAGAAAAAAGCCCCATAATAGACTAATAGCTAAAGTTCTCTCTCTTTTACTTTCAGGCAATTAGCTTGATGAAATGGCCTCTTTTTGTGTACCCTGGAAGTGTAAACCGATATCATAATGAAGTATATGATGTTTATTCTATTATTTTCACCTTCCCGGGTATGCAGGAATGCATAAGTAATGGCTGCTTTGTCTGGTGCATTTACTGATTCACAAGTGAACTATTTCTTAAAGATGCAGTGTGTGCATTCTGAGGCTTGAGGTAAGCAACCCCCTGACTTTGAGTTAACCTCCACGGTAAGAACTCTACTAAAGAGGAGGGAAATTCCAGGTAGTGGTGAGAGCAGGACTCTGATAGTCAAGAGCCATCTAACTGCCTGCTGGCTCTAAGGTGGATGAGGCAGTAACACATTGGAAGCACTTAGAGTCAATGAAGACCCCAGGACAGTCTGGCAAAGTGTCCAGTGGTGACTTTGTGTGCAGTGAGCATCCAGGTGACCAAAATGTGTGCTTCATCTCCCCTGCTTGGTTTTGCAACACCAGCTCAGTCTATACTCCTGGGTTAGAGGAGTTAAAGCTAGGGTTAAAGCTAGCCCTACACCATGTATTTCATTATACAACCATCTTTAAGTGAACTGCTGCCCCTCCTCAACAAAAAGTCTTGTCTTTTCAAGTTACTAAACTGTCATAAGTTGTCAAGAAAAGATTCTTCAACTTCCTACACAGGCCGGCTGACAAATGTTTTGACCAGCGAGCCAATGAACGCAGCTGGGGCATTTCCAAAGCTGTTTGGGCTCTCCATATGCAATATTTTAATATCTATTTTATGTCATTAATGAGAGTCTCAGGAGAAAAGGAAGAAACAAGTGTCCCAACTGGCAAGACAGAAAGAGAAAAAAAGGAAAAACAGAACAACACAAAAATCTATCTTGGTTGAAAATAGTTTATGGTGGGTTACGTACCAAGAGGTTGATTTCCGTTTCAATTCTACATTCCAATCTCCTGCCAGTCATCAATAACCCAGTTTGTATAACCCACCAAACACTTCCTGGGCTTGTGTAGTCTGGGTCAATCAAGCCTTCCCTCTTTAATGTGAACCTTATTTGCTTTTCTCAAAAAAATCACTTTTATAGCAAAAGGATCTCACTGACTTCTTAATGCTGAAGTGGACATGCGTGTTTAGATTTGTTATATTTTAAAATTAATGTTTGCGATAGTCTTTTGTTACATACAAAATATGTTTGCATTTCCTCCCAATTCCTGGTTAAATAAAACCTTTTGGGAAAGTTTATTACTATATCCTGTAAAGTGATACTAATGTTACATAATTTTGAATAGTACCACAAAATGAGCTACTCAGAAATACTTCAGAAAAATTTACTTGATACCTTTCTTGCTAAAAATCTAAAGTTCATATCAGCCCTTTTTTGGGGATTTTCCCCTTAATTTTTACAACATTGAACTCTGTGTAAAATATAGACCTGAAATATAATAAATGCATATTTTCATTGCTCCTTGAAATTGACTGTGTAGCTGCCACATTATTGCTGTGTTGGAAATATACTATTGTGAACTTTCAAGTGGCATTAAGTCTAGGAAAGTTTCCTCCATAGAAGTTCCTTGCTGAAACTTGTCACAATTTTTTAAGAGTGCATTTATTCTATAACAATAATGACTTATATTTACCTTGCTTCATAGTTTTTGCAGTTCTTCCATATAAATTACACCATATAAATAATCCTTTGAGATAAATGAGGCAATAGTTTCATTAATACCCCAAAGTTACAGGGGGGATAAGTGAAGTTCAGAGAAGTTAAGTCATCTGCCTAAAAGTTACCAGTCAGTAAATGCAAAGTTGGTCCTTCTCCCCATGCCTTGAACACCAAAAACCTGAGCACCTTCTGGCAGTCCACACTGTTTCTTTTCTGGCTTCGAAGTCGCTGTTAGCAGCAGCTCTACAAATCTCATAGCTCTTACCATAAACAAACCTTTCGATCTTCATTTATACTTGGGCAAGACTGAAAAATGAATGTAAACACACACACACACACCCCCCTTGACAAACACCAATAAAGAAAAGAGTAGAATTCACACTGCATGGTTACTTCCCTACCTAAATTTAAGATAAATAATCTATATTTCATTATAAGCATATGCTGAGACTGGAGAGATGTCAGCCACAAAACTGAAGCAGTTATCTAGATCATTCAAATTTGAGATATAGAGCAAAGACCACTCTTTTTAAGAGCGATTGGTTTGCATCCAAATTTTCTAGAGTCTTGGTCGAGTCTTTTCACCAAACATCTCTCCATGGCCTTTGAACATGCCCTCTGCCCCACCCTTATCTCACGTTCCCATAGAACTAACTCAACCCTGACCATCATTCCAGAATCAGCTCAAAGATCACTTCTCTTCAGTAACAGTGGCTGACTTCTATCTCTACCCTTGTTCCAAATACCTCCTTGATTTGATCTCAGCAAGCAAGCCTCATCCACCCCAGTAAGGGCCTCCTCCACTGTGAAGCCAGTGAAGATGGGATTCACATCCAGAATCCGTAAAATACAAATTCTTTCAAGGCTGTGCTGCACCCATCTGTCGCAGTTTCCTACCCGACTAACATGCCATGCTCATGACTCAGAGCCCTGAGATTAGCAAGGCAGTTCTGGGAAGTTCTTTGAGAGAAATGGCCACCAGTTTGATAAGAGACAGGCACCTGACCAATAGCTTGCCACTTGTAGAAGTGGCCTTGAGACGACAATTCTATCAAATAAAACTACTTAAGCAGAAGCCTACGGGAGTAGGCAAAAGTCAAAGATAAAATCACACCAGTCATGATTTCCTATGAAAAAAACTACTCCTGCCTGAAATGGGATAAAGAGAAGATACCAGAAATGGGCCCAAAACAAAGTATCCCCAAACAATGTGTAAGTATGATGCCCAAACCCCAGGTGTGACATTACCTAACCTTGCAGGAGAAATGAGGGGATGTGTCATTATTTCGTTTAGTCATTTATCCCTCCATGCAGTGATTCATCCAGCAAAGATGTACTGCGTCCTCAGGGGACAATGGCAAAAACAGATGTCATCCCTACCTTCACGGAACTCACAGTTTAGTAAGGGAGACACATACACAATCACAGCAGAAGACAAGACTGCATACTCTATAATACACACGGGAAGGATAAAATGGGGACTCATAGTGGGATCTTGATATACAGAAAAGTGCTTCCATATAGAAAGTCTTACACAGAAGCCTGAAGAATGCGGTTATAGATGAATGTTTAGAGAATGGGAAGAGGGGTGGACACATTTCTAGAAGCAGAATGAGCAAAGGCCCAGGAGTACAGCACAGCTTAGCCAGTTAAAGGGCCATTGAACAGGACAGCGTGACTGGACCGCTAAGAACTGGAAGTGAAGGATAATGTGTTGAAGCTGAGGACATAGAAAGGTAGTCCATGTAGCGGCCTGTAGACCCCAGAAAGCATTCTGGAGGCTACCTTCAATCTAGTGCAAAGCAACTGAGGGTCTCTAAGCAGGAGGGGCCCCTGACCATATTTGTAGTGGGCTTTTTGGTGACGATGTTGTCACAGTTTGAGCAAAGCACATGAATTTGTTAAGAAAGAAACACAATGGTTTTGTTTATCTAGCCCTGGTACCAACTGAGCTCTAGGGAACCACTGCTTCTTTACTGCTGGAAAATAGAGCCCTCTCCAACCTACCTGCTGTGTGAACCCAGCAGCAGGGTCCCCAGTGCTGATGGAGGAACTCTGGCCCAGCAGGTATGACACCAAAGACTGATTTTTGAGTCAGTTCTAAGAAACAGTGACTGTTCTCAGGAGAGCAAGACAGCTGCTCAAATGCTGCAGCAAACCTGGAAGATGATGCATAGGCTCTGAACAAAATGGTGTGAGAACAGGTCCCAAGATCCATCAGCGGTCAGTTTCAGAATGCTGACTGGGCTACATGACATCCCCCTGAGTCACTGTCGCGCACCCTCTGACTGTCCAGGACCTACCCATTCTGAATCCCTCTGTTAGAGCACTCTGCTAGCAGGACTTCTTAATGGCCTGTTTCCTCCACACAGCAGGAGAAGCAGGGATCTTGAGTCACCACTTAATTACTAAGGCCTGGTCCTGTGCTGGACACTTGCAGGTGCCTGGTAATGTTGGTTTGTTTTCATGTGTATTATGTTCTACAACATTGCATTGTCATTGTGGACTATTTTTTTCAATCTCCCCCTGTGAGTTCTTTGAGAGCAATGTCACCATGTTTGCATCTCCAGTTGGCACTTGATATAGGATTGATCGTTAAGTAATGCATGGATAAAGTAATTAATATGAAGGTACTTCACGAATGCCAACAGCTCCACCTTCTCTCTAGAATCCTACATACCATCGGTATTTATTGATGAAAGATGCTCCCTTAACACTGACGGTTAATGCATTTCTACATTTTAATATGCAATCAAAAAGAGAATGCATGTAAAACCTGCTGAACTCCAAATAAGGTCTATAACTGGGTTAATAGTAATGAATCAATTTCCCAGTGTTGACAAGGTATGGTGGTTACACAAGATGTTATCTTTGGGAAAGCTGAATGAAGGGAACAGAGGATGTCTCTGAATTCTTTTCACAGCTTCCTGTGAGTTTTAAACAGCTTTAAAATAGATTATAATGACTCAAAAAAACAAATTTTAATTTTTTTGCTCTTTACCTCTTTATATATTTTTATATTTTTTACTTTTAATTTTCATATCTATTTTGAGCATAGCTGAGAAAAATGTAATGATTTAAATGATGCTGTCACACACTACACCAGCAAACAGGAAAGATAATGCCCTAATTCTGGGCACTGTTCTTTTGGTCCTGACAGGGTGGCGTTTAAAATATGCTGGGAGAGGAACAAGAGGCATTACTTTTGCCTGATTCAAGCATATCCTCGAAATGGTAGTTTCATAAACAAAGTGCCGACGGCTATGATCTTCTCTCCTCTTCTCCTTCTCCTTTTATCCTAAGTCAGGTCAATAAGTGTCTTCTGCAGAGCCCGGTTTTGGAAGATAGAGAGCAATTACAGACTACAGGGAACTATTAGTGGAAAACTCACAGGAAGTCAGAGTGCCTTTAAACTTCCTTCTGCTGAGCACTGTTCTTTGAAAAAAAATGTCAGTGTTAGAAAAAGATGCTTTAAACAAATATGTTTAGTGTGTACACTCTCATGGTGTTCCTGGAGTTTTTAAATTACATTTTCAAGAGTCTACTGTCAGTTATGTGGATAACAATATGGGTCATGACTTCAAAAATCTGAAGCATGGTAGGCAATTTTTCTACTATTGGAAGATCTGAAAACCACCAATAAGAAATCCCTGTGTACACAGATTAAGGTGAAATTGCAGTTTATCTTAAACTGCTTAAACATGGAAGGTCAACAAGACCTTCCCCAGCATAAAAATCTGTAATTTCCAATACCATTCAATTAATAAGCTTCCTAGAAATCCATATGATGAAAATTATGAAAAACCCTGTAGATACCATAAACATAAAGTCAGATTCAAAGATAAATGACATTCCTCCATATATTCATCCTTTTTTTTTTTTTTTCTGAAAACTGAAAACCTGTGAATAGGTACATCTAAGAAGAGTACCTGCTCAGAAGCCCCTGTGGTTTTGTGATAACCTGTTTAAATCAAGTTCAGCTCCAGGGGTGGCACTGGGACATCATCTTAGCAACCCACAGGTTTGCCTGGAAAAGAGGCGGAAGAACCGTGTATGATAACCAGGTGCAGAAGGAGAGTGCCTCTCTGATGGCTGGAAAAGCTCGCTAGACAAGGGCATCCATCTTTACTTCTTCAGGGTAACAGCCACACACTGTAGAGACAGAATTTCACTTAATAAAAGAAAGGGAGGGGAAAATGCAGGAATGTTTTTAATATTTGGCTTATTGATTCACGAATCAAAGAGGAAACTATAATTATCTCTGGTTCTATCAGAACTGAGAGATTTCTTCCACACAATCTTTTGTGTAGTGGGAACAAAGCTTTATTCCAAAGAAAATTCACTTTAAAATATCCCCAAAGAGATAAAATACCCGCAAGATTCTACAGCTCTTTAATGCTTGCCATGGGCCAAATTGTGCAATTAGAATCAGTCACTTTAAGTGCTGAAGTCATATAATGCTAATAGATCACTTTATAATGTGAGCAGTTTTTAAAAGTCGTATTTAATTTTCTATTATCACTGGACTGAATGCTAGTTGTGTCCATACAATCAGTTAGAGATTCTCAAGTCCAAAGAAGACAGATGGCCACTTGCTAGGGCATTGCTCTACCTGGCTTTCATTCTGAGATCTGAATTGGAACTCTAAAATAGACCATATTTCCACTTTCTTCCTAACTGTGTTTATTTTTCTTTCCAAACCAAATGACAAGGGCTCCTTTTGGTTTTGTAATTATTTTATTTCAAAAAGTACAGATTGAGACAAAATCCCCTGTGGGGTGTGTGTGTGTGTGTGTGTGTGTGTGTGTGTGTGTGTGTGTGTGTACATGTGTGTGGTTTTCTTTAAGAAAATGAAATGAACCATAAAATAAGCCCTTAACAGTAACCTTAGAAATAAAACAAAATCATTTACAACACATGGGATTGTTGCAGGATATGTCAAGATTAGACGGTTTAAGGGAGCTCTCCTGAATGTGGAAGCAATTATCATGAAATTCATGACTCATTAGCAAACATTCCATATTGTTCCTCATTTCTGGGTCAATGTTATTAGGAAACATAGACTTAAGATTTAGCTGTTTCATTGACTTTAGAGCTAGATTAGAGATAGTTGGACCATATGATAATATTAATATAAAGCAAAGATTCCATGGTTTTGAAGTTCTTCATTTCTCAGACATGGGCAGTTTGGTCCTTGAGTTAAGTATGAACGAAATAACCTCAAAAGCATATAGGCAAGAATGAAGTTGGTGATAGAGGGTTGTCTGTAAATGGAAAGCAAGAGTGCACGCTGCACATACGTACTGGCGGATGTCAGTTGGGATTTCGCAGACACGCTGCTTGGTATGCAAAATGGCTGGTGAACTCAAGTACCCAATACTGTATATAATGGGAACCAGATGTCTAACAGAGAGAGAAAAATATTTTATAGCAATAAATGTGACATTGACTCTTAAAGGGTTTGCTGCTTTTAAACAACTTCCCAATCTTTCCTTTTGGTCGTGCATTTTAAAGCAGATCGTGGAAAGAAACTATTTTCACATTTTTAAAGAAAAAGTGTTTAACTCGCCATGAACTTCTAAACTGCGTACGTAAGGAGAAATGATCTGAAAGAGATAATTGTGGAATTTATGAAAGCCCTGTGCCCCACAATGCAAGAAAGAAAAAAAAATTACTAAGGCTAATAAGGCATAACTCCTCCTGCCCTTTAAGAACTTAAAATATACAAGATGTGATAAGATGCATACAGCTGTTTTGGGGACATGGCCAAAGTAGGCCTTGGGAAAGGGACACACAGTACTCTGAGGACTTAGAGGAGGACGAGAAAACTCCTCTGGCTGGCAGGTCCCATGAAGGAGAATCCCTCTGACTCGTCCTGCTCCAGGCCTCCCACTGCCTCCTCTGCATGCACCAGTGTTGCCCTGATGAAGGCCTCCAGCTCTCTGGCTTGCCACTGCACCAGTCTTCCAGCAGTTCTGCCCTCAGCCTTCCCCCACCCACTCCCTCATTTATATTTATAACCCTCATTTTGCTGCTGGGGTTGTTGGTGTTCAGTTGCTCAGTCATGTCTGACTCTTTGAGACCCCATGGACTGCAGCACGCCAGGTTTCCCTGTCCTTCACAATCTCCCAGAGCTTGCTCAGACTCAGGTCCATTGAATCGATGATGCCATCTAACCATCTCATCCTCTGTCACCCCCTTCTCCTCCTGACCTCAATCCTTTCCCAGCATTAGGGTCTTTTCCAATGAATAGACTCTTCGCATCAGGTGGCCAAAGTCTTGGAGCTTCAGCTTCAGCATCAGTCTTCCTGCTGGGGTAGGGGTTCTGAAGCCTTGGCACTATCAAGGAAGCCGGTTAAGTTGCAAGCTCTCTAGTTTGGCCTGGGTCCACATCTTGCCTTGTCATTTACTGGTTGTGACCTTGAGGAATTCACTTATCCAACTTCCTTCAAACATGGATTTTTTCATCTGTAGGATGAGGATAACCAAAGTGCAGATCTCATGGGTTTGGTGTCAGGAATTGATGAAGTCTGCACAGAACGTGCTTGAAAGTCAGGACTCTGTTGGTAGAAACTCTTTTAGCTCTTCTACTATCAATCATGAGATCCAGTTTTTTAAAAGACAAAATCTAATGTGCTTATTTTGGCATGCCAGGCTGCTCAGGAGCTGGTGTTTGCCTGCTTCTCTAATTCTTTCTCTCAATCCCCTCCCTCAAATACACGACTCTCTTCCCATCCCTGCCTGCTTATCATCATCCAAAGAGGCCTCTGGGCTCCAGCCCCTGCACCTTTGCACAGGTTACCCTGCCTGACATGGATGCCTCACCTTCCACCTAACTACACAGCCGATGCTTGCTGCTGGTCTGCTCTCTAGCAGATCTCTCTGTCTTCCCTGACATCCTATGAAAATAAACAAAGTGTTCCCTTTATGAGGCCAATGGTTGCAAACTCAGGCTGCACACAAATAGCATTGCCAAGTGAGCAGGACAAGGTGATGCAGTAGGGAGTGGTGGGGCCTGTGGCGAAAAGGAGAACCCCTGCCCTGGCTAAAGGGTCAGCCACTCCCCACTGATGCCATGAGAAAATGAGCATTCAGTATTGCCAAAACTTCCGTTGCTTCAAAGGAAGAAAGAAATCTACATTTTCACCTGAAATCTCCAGTCATTAATTGTTGACACCATTCTAAAGGAGATCAATCCTGGGTGTTCATTGGAAAGACTGATGCTAAAGCTGAAACTCCAATACATTGGCCACCTCATGCGACGAGTTGACTCACTGGAAAAGAGTCTGATGCTAGGAGGGATTGGGGGTGGGAGGAGACGGGGACAACAGAGAATGAGATGGCTGGATGGCATCACCGACTCGATGGACGTGAGTTTGAGTGAACTCCGGGAGTTGGTGATGGACAGGGAGGCCTGGCGTGCTGTGATTCATGGGGTCGCAAAGAGTCAGACACGACTGAGCAACTGAACTGAACTGAAAAGGATTTTTGCTTCCCAGGTGGCACTAGTGGTAAAGAACCCACCTGCCAATGCAGGAGACATAAGAGATGAGGGTTTAATCTCTGGGTCAGGAAGATCCCCTGGAGGAGGAAATGGCAACCCGCTCCAGTGTTCTTGCCTGGAGAATCCCATGAACAGAGGAGCCTGAAGGGCTACAGGCCATAGCATCACAAAGAGTCAGACAGGATTGAAGCAACTTAGCACACATGCCAGAAGTTTAGTAATGCTATAACTTTGGGCCAGACAAAACCCTCTGGGGACCAAACGGCTAACTGTATGCAGACCTTGGGTCCTGAGTCACCAGACTTAGGGATCTCCTTCCAGGTGCACCCCTCTGTTCTTCGCCTGTAATTGTTAGCACATCTACTTCTCCAAGAAGGACAAGGAGTATGTTGGGCGTTCTTTGTCTTTCCAATGCCTACAGCAAGTGGCTCTAAAAAGCATCTCAGAGAAGTTTATATTGATGTTTCCCGAGTCTGAAAGACAGGGTAGGGTCTGCAGGTGGGAGGTCATTCCAGGCAGGTCAAAGAATCAAGGAGTTCCCATTCTAAATGTCCCTCTTTCTAAAGATAAAAGATTTTATAGATATCATAAGCCTTGATCAGTATCTGACTTCCTTAGAACTGTATGGGACTCTTCCTACAAAGTTTCAAAGTCTACTACATGATTAGCAACACTGGAATCAGCCCTGAAAATGTAAACCTAGTCTATAAACACAGCCTACATATAAACTTAATCTGTACCTCTCATGCAAGTGAATAACTCAATGAATGAGCTAAATCTTCCTGCCAGAACCCCAACTCAAGTGTCAGACATGACGCTGTCTTAATTTTGTTGGAAGGTGACCAGAGAGCAAATGCTGGATGAGAGACATGCTGTCTCTGAAACTGTGGACAAGAAGAAGAAAATGGTGAAGACTGAGATGTGGACGACTTAGAAGATTCAGCAAAAGCAATGACAGTATATTTTTTTAACTTTTTGAATGCCCACAGTCTTTGATCTGATGAGGTCCTTACTTCAAGGAATGAAAAGTGAAAGTGTTAATCACTTCATTACATCCAACTCTTTGTGACCCCATGGACTGTAGCCTGCCAGTCTCCTCTGTCCAAGGGATTCTCCAGGCGAGAATACTGGAATGGGTTGTCATTCCCTTCTTCAGGGCATCTTCCCGACCTGGGATTAAACCCAGGTCACTTGCAATGCAGGTAGATTGATTTACCATCTGAGCCACTAGGGAATAATCATGCATAAATGCTAGGCTGTAAGTATGTTCATTACAGCTTTGTTTACAATGTTGGAAAAATATAGGAATTGTCACATGAGCAGTAATAGATGATTTACTAGTATTAGTATTTATTAATTAATAAACTATTGTTAATAATTTACTGTTATGAATGACTATTATTAACAATAGGTGAAATCTATTGAACTCTTATTTATGTGGCAGACTATGTACTTGGAATGTTGGGTTCCTTTTATCACTTAACCATAATGTTCTATCCATCTTACAGATGAGGACTCTGAGACACAAGAGTGTTTAAATAATTGGTCCAAATCACATAGCATAGGTATTTAAACTCAGTACTTATTTAATACCAGAGCTTAAGCAGGATCCTCCCCTTCTCCTATAAATAACTGACATCCATTGCGGTCACTGTGCAGTCACCAAAATTATAATCTAGGAGAATATAGGATGATACAGAAAAGACTGCTATAAGGTAGAAAAAGCAGGTTACAAAAAAGGTTCCTCTTGCTCTGGCATTGTTAGAGGGAAATAGCAGAATCTATCAGACACTGCTCCATCACTGAAGAAGGATTTGAGGTGAGAAGAAAGACTATCTCACAAAAAATCACTGCAGGGCCAGCGCCAGATCCAGGGAGGAGCTCTAGCATCCTTCCATTTGTTCCTCTGCTTCTCACCCTGTGTCTCGCTTACTTGTCTCTTGCAAACCACCTTCTTCTGTAATCCCACCTCAGTGTAACCCGGCTGGGGCCTGAGATTCCCCCTCATCCACTTAGCTGGGCTCCAGGGCTAGAGTTCTCTAACAACTGATCCACAAAACAGTAAATGGCCTAGAGGAAAGCACTGTCCATCTAAGAAATAATTCTATTTTTTGTAACTAAAAACCAAAAATATGTGGGAAAAAGATGGGAAAGACCCATATCAAGGTATTAACAGTGTTTAAATACACATTTTTCTCCTTATGTTTGTTTCTCTATGCATTCTAAGTTTTCTACAGCAGATATAAAGTATAACTGAACAGCAGACCCCACCTGAAAGTCATTGCATGTAGAGCAAGACCTCACCTTGAAGATGTCAGAGTTGTATTGATGGGACTTCCCTGGTGGTCCAGTGATTAAGACTGTGTCTTCCAGTGATTAAGACTGTGTCTTCCAGCGCATGGAAAGCAGGTTTGATCCATGGTTGGGGAGATAAGAATCCACATGCCTTGCAGCCAAAAAAAAAAAAAAAACATGAAACAAGCAATATTGTAACAAATTCAATTTTAAAAAAGACTTGAAAAACGGTCCAAATTAAAAAAAAAAAAAATCTCTAAAAGGAAAAAGAAAAAAAACTTGTATTGATGGAGATGCTAAACACTGACTACACCAAGGCCATTGCTCCATAACTTTGCGCTGAGCTAACGGTTCCTAGGATAGACAAGACAGAGCAGAGAAGAAAGGCATGAGCTACATGGAATGCAAGACATCATTGCAGAAGGAAAGAGAGAGTGCCCAAAAAAGGAGACCAAAATGAAAATACATATTTCAAACAATCAGGTGGAGAATGGACAAGGAAAAGCAGGTTCATTGCTTTGGTCTGAAAAATGGTGGTGTGGTTGCAGGTAGCCAGGAAGCAGAACAAGAAGCAAGTCTTTTCCATGCATAGAAAGGAAAGCTGAAGTGCTGCCGGGGGAGATGAAGGGATGGAAAGAGTGTTAGGACCACAGAAGGTACAGTTCATAGAAGAGTGAAGTACGTTGAAAGAAAGGACAGTAGTGGAACCACGGTGGAGCAGGAGAAGAAAAGAAAAGTAACCGGAGAACGACATACTGAGGACAGACATATGGGCTGAAATAAAGCCGGCAAGCACACCCAGTTCAGAGCGAGGGAATGTCACCCACTGCTGTCTTATTTATCTTTCAATTCTCCCCAAATCGTACGTTGCCACGGGCCTCCCTAATCACACTCTGCCGGTGGCCTTTCTGTAGGCAAGTGTTCATCTTGTCTATCACTTGGTACCTGTTTCCCTACCACCTTACTCACCTGAAGAATAGATATTTCATTCCTTTTCACTAATTACTTCATTGAATTTTTTATAACTCCAGCAAGACAGGAAGCTCCTGGAGACTGGAACACTGTGATGAGAGATCAGCAATTTTAAGAGGTGTCCACAAGCTTTCTAACACTCTTCAAATCCAGAGAGGGGACTGTGTGCTCTCGCCTTGAATCTGAGCTGACCTGAGTGACTGGTGGACCAGTGATAGATGTGCCTGGGCTAGGACAGGAAAGGACGTTCCAGCCTTTGCCTTGTTCTCTTAGGATGCTGTCTTTGGAACCCTGAGTGTCCAGGAAAGGAGTGTAAGAGCAGTGCTGTCAGGAAGCTCAGGTCACAGGGAATGAACAAGCGCTCCAGCTGACAGTCCCAGCAGAGGACACAGCCAGCATCAACCATCACACCCGTGAGCGAGGCAGTCTCCATGGTCACTCCAGTCTCTGCCATCTCACTCTTCTGGAAGGCTCTTTGAGACCATGAACCCAGCAAACACTCAGAACCATGATGGATAATATAAAATGTCTGTTGTGGTTTTATGTGCGTATATGTCAGGGTGAATCTGTCATGTAGAAACAGGTAACTGGAGCAGGCATTGTTGGTTCTCAACAAAGACATGTTATGTTTCATTGAACAGCAGATAAGGGACGGCAACGTGGTCTTTTGATCTCTTTCTCCCTTTCGGTCTTACTCCCCATTGCTTTCTATTCTACAGTCAGGCTCTCGTGTCTCCTCAGTCGCTCTCTCTTTCCTTCTCTCTCTCCAAATCCACAGTCGTCCCCGTGGGAAAGAGCTCCATCCAGAAAGCCAGGCTTCTCTTCACACCTGTACAAGGCTTTTCCCCTCTTGGAGTGTATCTGTGTGTGTGTGTGTTCCTTGTTCAGTCACATTCGACTCTTGGTGACTTCATGAACTGTTACCCCCCAGTCTCCCCTGTCCTTGGAATTCGCCAGGCAAGCATACTGGAGTGGGTTGCCATTCCCTTCCCCAAGGGATCTTCTGACCCAAGGATTGAAGCCAGGTCTCCTGCATGGCAGGCAGATTCTTTACCGTCTGAGCCACCAGGGAAGCCCTCTTTTGGAGTAAAAGAGCCCAAATTCTTCATTAAAAAAAAAATTGTTCTCCTTTTCCTGTTCTTGCTGACTTTAGTCCTCCTTCCCCGATGATCTTTGAGTCTTGGGTGTACTTTTCAGGTTGTAAAGATAGGGAGCAAGCTACTCTAGCTGTGAGGCTCTTGGTCATAACATTACACACACCTGAAAAGCATGGCTGTTTTGGCCACCTTGGGATCATCCTGTGACTGTCCCACCTGTCCACTGCAGAAGTCCCAGCTCGCTTCCCCAGGCAGTACAGGGGGTCCGCAGGCAGCAGCCACATAGGAAGCCTGGGGAGGAAGACAGCAAGCAGGGTGGTCAGAACCGCCGTGATGAGGATGCTGAGTGCCGCTTCCAAAGAGGTCTCATAGGAGAGATGCTCAGACGTTGCAATCTGGAGATGGCTCACCTGGCCTGGAGAGGCAGTGAGTGGGTCACCTGAACCCTCACCAAACAGCTGAAAAAGAATGGAAGCTGAGAGACAGGCAAAACCAGACCGGAAGATGCCCCCGGCCCTTGTGCGCAAGGCTGTGAGGTCCATCTGCGCCGCCCCCCAGGGAGCAGCCTGTGCCCGGACCTGGAAACACCACCGCGATAATCCCACGTGCGCGCACACTGAGCGAGCCGTGAGGATGCAGGGACGCACCGGGATTCCGGAGGCGCACGGGGCTGCCCAGCAGAGAAAGGAAAAAGCCACCCCCAGGAATGGCAAACACGCTGCTAAAAGGACCACGTGCAGGCTTGGCCCAGCACACCAGCAGCAGGCAAAGTAATATCATCTCAGGTCAAGGAGAAAACCCACAGCCCAAAATAGCCACCCTCCCCAGTTGCCGCTGGGTCTAAAATTATACCATCGAAGATTTATTCCTTTGCACACCTCACTTTCCCTGGGGGCCAGTCTGGGTGGGGGCAGGGACCCAGGCACCCATATGTCTTCACATGAAGGTGTAAAAGGCCTGACAGCTCCGCGGAGTTATGTGGGGGCGGGAAAGGAAGGGAGGCGTTGAAAGGAGTGGAACGAGGCAAAGGAAGTGTTGGTGAGGAATACCAAAAGGAAACTTCTCCTATTTCAGAGTTTTACCCAGAAGGAGGCTAGCTGGCAGCTACATCATAAAACCAAGGCCTGAGCGATTTGCCAGTAAATCTGAACCATGAATGTAAACAATTCAAATCATTCATTCCTTGAAATGCCTTTATAATACATCATTATGCAGAGTTGGACACGCCTCTGCTTCAAATTGCCCAAAGGGTGGTGGGGTAAGGGGTAGGGAATGTTAGGCGGAGGGAGGGGGAACAAATGAAGGGGCAATTAGAAAGTATAACAAGAGGAAACAGAGAAAATGTCAGACTGGCACACAAAAGGAAGCCACAGGCGGGTAATCAGACCATCCTCAATCAAAGTCACCATTTCCGGGGCAAGATGTCCTCCGATATTCAGGCAGGGACTTTGTCTTTACACACCAAAGTTTGATTAACCTGACCCTAGAAGATTAAGCCATAAACAAAATAAAACAAATAATCACTATTGGCAATACACCTCCAGTCTACTGTCCCAACAACAACCAGCCCCATCCTCTTCTATCTTTAAAGTCCTTAAAACATAGACAAGAATGTCAGAAAGGTACCCTCTCCCCCTTTCTTAAGCCACCTCTGGGGCAGAAAGCCACGTGCATGGATGCCGTGGATGAGCGTCAGGTCATGGCAAGACTCCAAATGGGGAACAGGAGAAGGACAAGCGTGAGAGACGAGGAAAGAGCAGAGCGCCGCAAAGGACGGGCTCCTCAAAGAACGGGAGACGCGTTCCCACCATTTGGCCATTTATAAAGGGCTGTCAGTTGACCTGACCTCCAGTCCTCCCAACTCGGTGAAGAATGGAAGTTTTAGTCCTCTTTGTATGAATGAGAACACGGTGAATGAGAGAAATTCAGCGACTTGGCCAAAGTCATACAGTTGGGTATTCAGGGATATGGACAGGTCTTGAAAGCCGAGTCTAACTGATTAAATCTCCTATTCCTTCTACTTTAATAGTATTTGGAGTTACTGAACCCAGGGATTCAAGAAATGTTCCTCCTGGGTCTGTTGGTAATACTCTGATGATTTCTGTAACTAAGATTTCCCTTCTTAGCCTTGATTCATTTTTTCACTCTGCCACAACTGAATCTCAACCAGAGCCAGGCCTTGATCTAGGAGTTGAAATTCACCTACGTGGGGCTATCACATAGATGACTCCTTGATGGTCAATCTCAAATGTCCCCTTTACAGGTGGACATTTGGCCAGGCAACCTCAAGTGGCCCCTGGCATCCTTTCCTAGTAATAATTGTCTAATTTCCCCAGAATGTGTAAGACATCTGAAACGATGTAGATCCTATCTTTATCCACTGTTTTACTGCTTGTCTTCTCTCTCTCTAGAAAATGAGGTCGTTCAGAGCAAGGACCTTCTCTCATTCAAAGCTGTTTCTTCAGCACTTAAAACAGTTCCTGCCCAGAATAGGTGCTTAAAAATATCTGTGCAATAAATGACACTGAAAATCACAAAGCACTTTTTCCAGTGCCTACTATGTGTCCAAAGCAGTATGAGACTGTTTGCCTCAGCCCCAGTCCAAAGGGGCTTAAAATTTAATCAAGATTACATGTGTCTAAATAGAAAGTACATGAAGAAGATGGAATTTTAATAATGGGGGAGAAAGGACCTGGAAGAATTAAAGCTCAATTTGAAATGCCTGTACACTGTACCACTTAATGCAAGAACAAGGGCCATCTTGTGATATTGAAAGGTAACAAATTTAAAATGAATAAAAGGAAACACTTTTTTAAAACAGCATATAATCTACCTGTGGAATTCACTGCCGCAGGATATTATTGAGGCAAATAGTCTAGCAAGATTCAAGAAAGGATTAGACATTTATATGAATAGGAATAATATTGGCAGTTACACTAACTAGGTTAAAAAGTTACAAGGCATGTCCGTCCTGGGCTCCAGGGCATAACTGCTCACCAGCTGGGGTGAGGAAGGAATTTCCCCTTGTGATAGAACATTGAATAATTGGCCAGATGCACAATGGCTGGTATTTTTGCAGCCTTCTGTAACAGAGGTAGAGACCACTGCCCAGGGGAAGTCTCTGCAGAAGTCAGACCAATGACCTCTTACCATGGTTATTTCTGTCTTCCTGTTATACAGTCCTGAATAGAAGGTAGAGAAAACACATAAATTTGGAGGGGATTTGTACCTGAAGATTTTTCAACTTCAGAAAACAGAAAAGGTAAAAATAACCTTCTTCTTTTTGATGATGAAACTATCTCAGAAAACGAAATCATACTCTAGCTGTAATCTTATTAGTGGCATAGCCAACAGCTCTAGGAGGCTACCTGTGCAATTCCAAACCTCAGCAGGAGTCCTGGAAAAATCGTGAATAGGGGCATCATCCATCCATCTTTCACAGCTATTTGACACTACGCCTTCTGCGTGTGCCCTTAACACACATATGTTTAATGAAAGTGCATTTTTTCAGATGTGGGAGGAAAGCTGTTTATAATGCAGTCCACTCACATTGTGACGCTTTTCTCTTTGTTACAGAATCAGTTACACTGCCAGGCACTTCCTTTAATTCTTATAATGCATGCATGTGAGTGCTCTAAGTGGCTTCAATAGTATCCAACTCTTTGCAACCCTACAGACAGTTGCCTGCCATAGATTTCTCCAGGCAAGAACCTTGGAGTGGGTTGCCATGACCTCCTCCAGGATCTTCCCAACCCAGGGATCGAACTTGCATCTCTGACATCTCCTGCAATGGCAGGTGGGTTCTTTACCACTAGTGCCATTTAGGAAGCCCCTTAAAATGCATATTATCAGTTTTTTCTTCATCCTAACGTGGAAAACCAAAAAGGCAGTTGTCAGCCATGCATTGGAATGCAAGTCTCCTTAGTAACATGTGATCACATTAAAGAAAACATCAAAACTAAATTATTCATTATACTAACTTACTTTACAAATCTTAGCTTGCAGGTGTAGACAAGACCCTGAAGAAATGGTATCAGTAAAACATAAAGGGCAATTTTAATTTAAATCCTCAAATCAGAAATGAACCCAAAAGGTTTCAAAGATCTCTAAATAAGAGTAGATAGATATACAATAAAATGTATATATGGTAATACGATGGGATCTTCTTACTCACGGATTCCTCACCTGTGTGTTCACTCAAGTCAAAATTTGATCCACAATTAGATGAATCTGTGGATTCGGTACCCACTGCTAGGGAAGGTTAATTGTACATCATCTTATATAAGGGGTTTGAGCAGCTGCAGATTTTGGTAACCTCAGAAATCCAGGAAACTATCCCAGATGGAGACGGAGAAACAACTATATTAGTGGGTTTTTTTCCCGGAGAGAGAGAATCAGAGATGGACCATAGTTATCATTAGTATTTTCAAATATTTTCTCATGCAAGGTATGTTAAGAATCACTGGTCTAGGACCCACCCTACAGGAAAATTCTCAAGTCACTTTGGACACAGTCTTTTCCATTTGTGTACAAAAGTTGCTCTCATAAGATTTGCTTCCTTACATTCAATCATTAATACTTAGATTCTCTTAGTAGAAAATCAGACACATGGGATCTAATTCCCATCTAGAGGAAACACCTTAAACATTTAAGGGTTGTTTTAGACAGCTGCCTGTCATTTTATTTAGTGTAGGATGAGTCTTTTCAAGTTTGAATGTTTTCTCTTGGTTTACGTTTTCCTATTTACTTTTTCATGTGATTACCATTAAGATTAGGGCTTGCCAAATTTTTGTTTATTGGTGTTGGGTTGTTTTTGATTTGGGTTTTATTTCTCTGTTTTTGGTGGCTGATGTTTGTTTTTTATTTGAAATTAATCACATAGCACAAGGAATTGTATGTTGCAGAAGGTCTGTTGTCAACTAGGATGGGGTTCAAATTTCACCCTAGAAGTGTTACTTCAGATAAACCAATTCCTATGACTCTCTTCCCTCATCTGTAAATTGGAGCTATAATAAATTTGGCTTAATCTGATGAGCAGATTAAAGGAGACAGACTATAAAGCATTTGCCACATTGCCTATCATATATTAAGCAGACAATAAATTTCATCTACTTTATAACTGTGGATATTTTGCCTATATATTTGTAATCATTAAGAATGTATATCCTATTTCAATGTTACTATATCAGCTGCATACCAGTAAATATAAAGAAAATATTTTATATTTCCATTTCCCATATTGGTAGGTTTATATTAGGTTCTAACTATTGTAAGCAATAGTTTGATGAACATCTTCAAGCATTATCTTTTTGGTTCTGAGAACAGACTCCTAGAAGTAAAATTATTTAGTCAAGCGTTGTTAAAAAAAACCAGTGGTTCTTGACACATGTGATCAATTGAGTTTCCAAAAGGGTTTTGCAAATGTACCCCCTCTCAGCCATATAGAAGTGTCAGTTTCACGACCCTTTGGTAAACAACGGGAATTACTATTTACCAGTAACAAAGTGAAAAATAATAATAATAATGAAAAGACTCTGTACAAACCAGCTCTGGTGTTTCCAGATCTAGGAAAATAAATATTCTGTGAATGGTGCAAATTACCATTGCTTCAACAGCAGCAAGTTTCCTTCCAAGTGTTTTCTCAAAGTGTTGTATATAACCTCTCAGAAACTTCTCAGCCCACAGTCACACACCTTGTAGTTTTCAGGCTGAGTGAAGTCACAGAGGGGAAGGAGCAGTTTCCTGGTTTTCCTGCCAGCTGTCCAGTGGTCCCATGAAAACCAGCGATTCAACTGTCACCACTGGCATGAAGGCACTGCATGCAGGACCATTCCCAGAGAAAATGGGACCCGGTGAGACTCATATATAAATATTTTCTTGCAAAGTGGAATACTGGAGAGTGACACAGCCCCATCTGACCACAAAACCTGGAAGGTGTAACCCAAGGAGGCATATCACCTGACCCTTGAAAAGGATAATCTGAGGAGGAACAGTTGGTTTGTGCAGCTTTGCTAGAGACTAAATAATAGCTGGGTTTGTGGGAAGAGAGGAAAGAAAAGAAAGAGAATATTTTGGCCTTTGGTGGCGAGTTATTGCATGTGAGAGCTGAGGGATTGACAATGTCGAAATGGAAATTTTCTTACTCAAGGTGACTAAATAGAGGCTTTTGCTTCCCTTTCCACATCAGTGTCCTGCTGACCCCCTCTTTCTCTTCAAACAAATCTTGAGGAGCCCCAAGTTTCATTTGAAATCTGTGTGGGTATTGCTCTAACAAGAAAACATCTGATCTCCCTGCTCATCCACACCAAACTCTTCAACAAGAAATCTCTTTTAAGATGCTGTCACTTAGGAGGCTAGTTCAGCAGCATCTTCTGGCTCACTCACAATGCAATATTCACAGAAAAAGTACAAATCAGAGTTGGGCTCTTTTGACACTTATAGATGGCGTAGCGTTATTTGTTAAATTCCAGAACCTGGTGTCGCGTAAACAGGCTAAAAGAATTAGTGACTCCAAAGGTGGGGATCATTGGCATGGATGCCTGCACACCTGGATATGAAGTGCACCCAAGCAAGCAACATGGAAGAAGGGATAAAGACTCAGTCTCCCATCAATACTACCTGTGTGACCCTCCACAAACAATGAACCTCTCTGGGCCCTTGTTTCTACTCTGTTAAATGGAGACAGCAACACCTGCCTCGCAGTTATATCAGGAAAGTGCTAGCTCCCAGTATAGGGGAGATCTTTATGTCCACGGGCTTCCCTGGTGACTCAGAGGGTAAAGCGCCTGCCTGCAATGCCGGAGACCTACATCCGATCCACGGGGCCGGAAGATCCTCTGGAGAAGTAAATGGCGGCCCACTCCAGGACTCTTGCCTGGAAAATTCCACGGACAGTGGAGCCTGGTAGGCTACAGTCCATGGGATCACAAAGAGTCACACATGACCGAGCAACTTCACTTTATGTCCACTCACGTGTCCACATGCATATGTGAGTACATGTGTACGGGCACTTGAGTTTTTGAAAATCAATTACTCCTCTCCCTGTTTACAGCTCACAAGGTGAGTTTTGAAAAGTCAGTCAAGAAAGGAAGGAGAGAAACATATTTTCCTCTCCAAGAAAAATCAATTAAATGTCAAATATGAACTGTTCCTGGGAGTAAATTTTTTTAATGGGTTAAAGGCTTGGCCATTACAGACCTCCGATATGTAATTTCTAAGAAAGGATCAGGTAATATTTTTTTTAATTAAGTGGAAGATAAAATGCTAGAACCAGTGGATCCATTCAGAAACCACTTTTTTAGCCATTTTCCGGAGCTTCCCAATTGCATCATGCCTTTTAAGAGTCCTGATTTAATAGCACTTTACTTTAAACCTTCATTTGTGAAAAGCATTGATTTATGACAGGGCTGATTAAAGCAATGCTATCTTAAGCAATAATGATTTCAATTATTGGACCTTCACCAATGGGCATTATTCTGACTTACTCTCCATTCTTTCCCCATTTTTATTCACTGTAAGAGAATAGATGTAATTTTGAAAAGTTCTGCACAAATGTAATATCAGAAAGAAAGGTATAGACAGATGGACTGCTGTACCCTTTTGGATGACGTGAGGGTATTGCATTTGAATATGCTTTGACAAACTAGAGCCCCAGTAGGCTCCTATCCAATACCATGAGGATTATCCAGAACTCCAATACCACTCTAATGCCCATTGAAAGTCATAGCAATGAACGTAGTAAAGACCAACCCTCCAAGTCTAGTACCTAGAAGAGCACCTTCTCTTTTCAAGGACCTGGAGAAAACAGATAAGCCCACACTCAGATCTTTAACTCCGTTTGAAACTAGCAGTGATGCAAAGCAGACCAAAGATTCCCTCCTGATCTGAAAGCCTGTCCCGTGGACCAGGCTGGTAAATTAAAAAGTGAAATTGGCCTGGAGTCATATGCTGGGGAATGGTGGCAACTTGGAAGGAACCCTGAGTAATGGGGGCAGCTGCTCCTGTGCCTCAGCTAAGTGTCACCACGTGCAGCTGTGGCCCAAAGCCTGCCACATCTCAGGTGTCAAAAGAATCCAGAAACCCACACTGCTATGTGAAGCTGAAGTTTCTCCCTTTCTGAAGGTTAGACAAGCACTGGCCAAATTGAGCCCAGAGGCCAACTCTGCTCAGATTCCCAGTGGGTGTACAAGTGGTCAGTACATCTAGTTACTGGCAGGGGGGGGTGGGGGGGATATGCCACACCTTTCAAAAATTAACAGTGTTTTTTCCCACTATTTCACAAACATTTAATGGAAATATGTGTGAAGAAAGTCAGTCATGTCTGACTCTTTGCCACCCCATGGACTATACAGTCCATGGAATTCTCCAGGCCAGAATACTGGAGTGGGTAGCCTTTCCCTTCTCCAGAGGATCTTCCCAACCCAGGGATTGAACCCAGATCTCCCACATTGCAGGAGAATTCTTTACCAGCTGAGCCACAAGGGAAGCCTGGGTACTAGGAAGCAAAAAGAGAACAGTACCTTTTATCTGCCATCAAGGAACTGACAATCTAGCATTTATGTATAGGAACTATGGCGGGCTTCCCTGGTGGCTCAGCTGGTAAAGAATTCACCTGCAATACAGGAGACCCTGGTTAGATTCCTGGGTTGGGAAGATCCCCTGGAGAAGGAATAGGCTAACCACTCCAGTATTGTTGGGCTTCCCTGGTGGCTCAGCTGGTAAAGAATCTGCCTGCAATGCAGGAGACCTGAGCTCAGTCCCTGGGTTGGGAAGATCCCCTGAAGAAAGCAATAGCTACCCACTCCAGTGTTCTGGCCTGAAGAATTCCATGGACTGTCCAGTCACGAAGAGTCAGACACCACTGAACGACTTTCACTTTCACTTTTCATGGAGGATTTAGGGTTTAAAATTTTGAGAAGAAATAACCTAACATTGGGGCTCAATCTGTCACATTCCTTTTCTGTATTTGGCGCCCATGTTATCTTTTAATTAAGTTAGTTTGTCCCTACATTCTGCTTTGAAGCTCTCTTTGAATTTGAGGACTACTGCCAGGATTTCTAAAGTCCATGTTGGGTGCCTTCCTATTAAAACCCCAACAGTGATTGGAAGGGAAAATTCCAATTGTACCTTGACAATTCATTTCCATCAAATCAGCTTTACAGATTTCTTAGTTTGGTGAGGTTAACTGGACGCTTGTATCATTTGAATCTAGCTAGTCTATGCTGCTATAGTTTTTATGAGAGCTGACCAGCAGATGCTTTATGTATTAATCCCTCTGGAAAATCACCTCAATAACTTTTTTAACTTTTGGTGGGGGGAGGGGGGAATTATAGAAATCCCAAGACACAAATGAAAGCATTTGGGTCCAACCACTAGAATTTTTTCAGTTTCACATTTGAAAAATGATGCGCTTAATTGCTTTACAGAAGAAAATCAGATCAAAGTTAAGATTCTTCTCTTTAAACTTTGTAATTATTTTTCAGACTCCTACTTGAAATGCCTTAAAGTACTTCCACTGTAATGTATATGGCTTTTCCCCTCTTTCTTTTGAATTTGCTTTGACTTTGCTGGGTTGCCTTCCATCGCCCTCTTTGATGGCACAGCCTGAAAGGAAAGTCCTCAAACATCACCATCACCGGCATGATACAGAAACACAAAACCGGTGGGGCATGGTGCTAAGAGCTGGGCACTGCACAGATTTAAAAACAGCATTTGATACACTCTGAAGCTCAAAAACAGGCAATTACGGGACGTGTCATTTCCTTGTTTGTTTAGAATTCTCAGTCAACCCTTTGCCTACAGATCCCCTTTCCATCCTCTCTCAGCCTGTCCCCTAGCAAGGTTGTGTACAGCTCCTCAGGGGGCACTGAATCACAGCGGGGGCATGCTCTGCCGGCTGTGGGTGCCAGATGCAGGGGCACATCTGACCCTTCGCACTGTTTAACACAGCAAGCAATTCTTACAAGGCCACTGACTTTCTCAGTTGAAGCTACTTTGCTGACTCATCTCCAAACATGTTATGTGACGGATGAAGAGACTGAGAGAGGAGCTGACTTCTCCGGGTCACATGCTCAGCACTTAGGACTTCCTTAGAGTGTTTCCCTCTCTGCAACTCAGAGTCATAGTACTGTAGGAACCACGGCTCAAACAGAAATTTACTTTGGCCTCACAATAAAAACTAACATACGATAAAAGTGTGGATGGGCTCCGTTTTGTGCCAAGAGCTTGCTCATCAAAGACAGAGACTCAGCAATGAGTGGGAAGCACTCTAATCCTGATCCAATCACCTGTTGATAATCCATCCTCCCTGAGTTGATGCCCAGACAGATCACTGACTGATCGTTGCCTAGACTGTACGTGGAGGAACCTTAGAAATTTCTTCCCAACTTTTGTTTTACAGAGGAGGAAATCGAGGCCCCTAAAAACCTTAAAAGCTAATTCACCCCAGAGGCAGATCTAGAACCCACGATGCTGATCACTGAGCTGTGTTCACTTCCATGCCTCCACCTAATTCTGATTGCAACCTAACAGGGGAACCCAACCTGTCACATGGATTACCCATATCTCCTCCGTCATCCTGAGGTAAGTTAGTTGGTCCCTGTGCTCTGCTTTGAAGCTTGTGTTTTAATTTGAGAACTAGTCCTATGAGTACTAAAAGTTCATATAAGGGACACTCCATTAAAATCCCCAACAATCAGACAGTAGTCCCGGGACCCAGAGTTTAGCATGCAGTGACTGGCACAGTATACACATGGGCCCCAAGGAACAGCGATTGGGGAAGTCTCAGGAAAGAGGAGCAGATGATGAATGGAATCTCCATTCCCGGCTCTTGGGTCCTGCCAAGGTCTGGGCTAAAACATGGAAACTGACAAGTACACAGAACAGCATATACCCATGCTGCTGCTGCTGCTTCTAAGTCGCTTCTGTCTCTGACTTTTTCAAGACAAACACAGAGAAGTGGAATAATAAAGACTGAGATTCTGAGGTTAGTGTCTGCCCCTTTATTAGACTAGTGGGTTTCTAAGGCTTCCTACAGATATATTTAAAATAGTAGCTGCAGTTTATATATCTTTTCAGTGACCTTGTAAATCAACAGTATTCAGTAATCTTAGCTGAAACTATAAATGGCTGCTGGACCCATTACAGAAGAAGTAAGTTAGATCTTCTATTTTTTTAAATGTGGTCTTCCAGGAAGCTGCCTCTGGACATAAGTACAGAAAATTAACACAATAAGTAAAGCATTATAGAACAGCTATTAACTGATTACACTAATAAAAACCAAATGGGGGCCTTAATGCTGCTTCTCTGGGAGAGAGGGACAGATAAAATAAACAACAGGAAAAGAATATGGAGTAAAGGAAATTGATTTTAAACAATAATAATACAGAAACCTCCCACCACGTAAAAAAAAAAAAAAAATCAGATCTCTAGCTTCACTTTGGGAAAGATAGAAGAAAGTTTTCACTTTTGGCAAGGCTTAAGTTTGATACTAATAAGTATGTTCTCTAGGCTAACAAAGTGGAAAAATGAAGGCATGCTGACAAGGAAGTCCTTAAATGCCAGGCACATGGCTACAAGGACTATCTACTGTATTATCAAAATGAGGAGCCCTTCTGGTACCCCTTAGTGGAAGAGGAAATCTAAACATTTGGAGCCCCTGCTTCATCAAGGTGGGATGAAAGGTTGATTCCAGTGATGTTTGGCATTCACAGCAAAGACCACGCCAGACAGAAGAGAAGAAATAAGTAACAGTGTCTGTGTCCTTGGGAGGTGGTGGTGGGCAGACACTGTTTAAGAAAGGCACCCTAGGTAAGCACCGACTGTTAGCTAAATCCTAAAGTCCTTGAGTGGACTTGGGGTTAACTATGTTAAAATTTATAGTAAAGAAGGGTATCTTCTTCCCATCTTATTACCTATAATGTGGCCCAAATCCTTCCCTTCAAACCGAGCCAGAAGCCAACAGTTTGTCTCAGGAGGTGCCCACTAGTTGCCAAGTGTCCTCCAAAATGCCTTACACATGTGGTCTCTCATTCCCGAATTACGTTTGCAAGGCAGGTGATGGCACAAAATGAGAGTTGAAGAAATGAAGACTCAGGTGATTCAGAGACCAGCTCCATCCCCATCTTACAGGGACTCACCCTTCGTGCTCCCCATAGGCAACCCCTGGCAAGATCCCGAACTATCTATCACTCTTGCTCCATCCCTCACTTATTTTCACACACTGTTCTAACCAGTGGAACCCAGGGAGCCAAGCCTTTTTGCATGGCATATGCAAAATCCAGGTTATTTTTGCTTTACACTGGCAAAAAGTCAGCAAATTCAAATGAAATTATAATTTCTATGTGAGAAAATAGTTTAGCATTTTCTTAAAATGCAAACTTAAAAAAATAATTCTTACACAAGACTTTAACTTCTAAGTTGGCAGAAAATAGCCTGGCAGTTTCATGGGAGGCCCTAAGTAAAACAGTAGTGGTTTAGATGTGTTGGTCTGAGAATTGAAGGTGAACTTTCCCACAGTGAAATGTGGGTGTTTAGACTAGGTAGATAAGTGATGAGGCTGTCTATATAGAGATAAAACACTTGTGTACTGACTTGTGTAAGACTTGTTCGGTGCTGAGCGGAGAGGGCTGGGAGATATACAGTGAGACTAGTGGACAGAAGGTTCAGGAAGGGAGATCGAAATTTGAAGCGTTGAACACATTCTAAAAGCCAAAGTCCCTCCAAAATACATTATATTCAGGCCATTATACATGGTAGTAAAATACTGTACGCATTCTGAATAAAGAATAATTTAAATACTGTGGGAGTTGACTCTTTTGTAAAAAGATTGGGAAAATGAAGAAATTAAATAATTTGAAGGGAAGGGACAAAATTATTATCTGCGGATGATAGTATTTACTTAGATGGCTCAGAAGAATCCATTGGCAAATTTTTTTGAATAAGAAACCAGTAAATTAGGAAAATACAAAATAAAAATGCATAAGTAAATCATTTTCCTGAGAAAACAGTTACAGGATTTAACAGAGAAATTGTATTCACAATAGCAGTGAATAAATCTGACAGCATGCACATTGAAAAGTACACGAAGAAACTACAATTTTAACAGGAATTCACATGAAAAAAATAAATGAGAAGGCATGCTTTACTTCTAAATAAGAAAACTCAGTATTAAAGACTTCAAATCCTCACACACTGATGTATCAATTGTCTTTCTTACATTTTGAACTTGATGAGTTCTTATGGGATAACAAATAGGGAGGCATAACCCAGAAAACTAATTGTAAAGAAGAAGAAAAAAAAAAAAAAGAACTTGCATCACTAGATATGAAAGCATATCCTTAAATTGTGATTAAAAAAAAAAAAAGGAGGGTCTTGGTAAAAGAAGTGATAAAGACAGAAAGATAATGAATAAAATGCTAAAATACAGAAATAGGTCCAGTAAATAGCAACATTTAGATCAGTAAGGAAATAGATTCTTATCACACAGACCAAATATATGAGAGATTTAAGTGTTTTTTTTTTCTTTTAAATAATAAGAGCCACAAAAATACTAGTAGAAAATACAGGTTAATATTTCTCTGACCCTGAGATGTGCAAGGCCTATCTAAGCACAAAAGCAGAGGAAGACTAAATGAAAATAGTTGTGTATTTAAATTGATAAACATATACATTAAAAATCCATTAACAGTTTAAAAAATCGAGTGACAAAATGGAGAAATGTTTGCAATGGGCAAGAGTGAAAGGGTTAATAAAAGCACTATGCAAAGAACTTTTACATCTTAACATGCAAAGATCTAACACCATTAAAAAAATTAAATACAACTTTTCCAATTTTAAATAAATAGAAATTAAAATAATAGGCAAATAACATGCACACGAAACAAGACAGCCAATAAACATGAAGTTAGCATCACAAATAAGCAAGGAAATAGGGATCATAGTAGGTTCTAAGTTTCTTGTCTCAGTTTGGGAAGAATTAATTATGGTTTATGAGTTCTGGATTCTCTTTCATGGCAGGTGGGAATATAAACTGGCATAAATACTTCAGAGGGCATCTCTGCAAATTATAGCATCCCCAAAAAAGGTTTTGACCCAGGAATTTCACTCACAGTTATTTCCAGAGTGAACAGAGATGCACACAAACATTTTAAAATGCAAAAATGTACAGTGTTCCATGAATATCTAACTAGAGGTCAAATGAATTCACCATCAAATAAGGAATTATGATGCCAACATAAAAATCGTGTTTTATAATAGTTTTAATAACCCTTGCAAAGATCTCTTAGTCAAATAGGAAAACCAGATTCCAAAACAGTGGATGACACCAGGGCCTCAGTTGTACTTTTCCAACATACGAATATATGCATGCAAGAAAGCAGAGGAAAATTATGAGAAAATGTGTATCCACGTGCTGACAATGATTATACACAAGTGGTGGGACTAGAAGAATTATTGACTTCTTGCTTTTCCGTGATTTCCAAATGTTCTGCGATGAACATGTGTCTATTTTATTTATTTATTTATTTTTAATTGGCCACGCTGCTCTGCTTGTGGGATCCTAGTTGCCCAGTCAGGGATCCACCAAGGGCCCCTGCATTAGAAGCGCGGAGTTCTAACCACTGGACCACCACGGAATTCCAGGATGTGTGTTATTTTTTGCATTCAAGAAAAACATGGTTTCATGTGTGTGTTTTAAATTCTAGCTGGCTGGAAGCATGGAGGTGTGAGGTAGGCTGCCCAGAAAGGATGCTGCAGGAGAAGAAAGGGAACTTCTCAACACCGTGAGTCCACGCCCTTACCTTATCCTGGCTTTTTTTGCTCTTCTCAAGAGTTTGCAGCTTCCAGCACCATTTCACATGCTTCTCCTGTGAGTGACAGAGCAGAGTGTCCCAACAATACTTCATGCATTTTGTGTCAGGGGCCTGTGGGTCAGCAAGGTTATTAATAAGCATCGCCTCTTGTTCTAATTTGGGTCCCTTCTCTCTCCCTGCCCTGCTTTTCCTTTCACTTCTCTCTCTGTCTGACCCTTTTCCCCTTCTCCCTGATCTCAGGCATTCGGCCTTCATTTTAGCTCGACTTCTGGCACTCATCCCATATCGCGTTTCTGATGTATTTGCTGGTCCTGCAAAGTTTTCACAGGGAATTTTATTTTTGAGGAAATGCTTCGTGTCCTAAATCCATTCGTCGCAGGCTGATGCGATGCTCTGACCTGACCTGCCTGAGACGGATGGCAGGGATCAGTCAGATGGAGGCAAATGTGCATGAACGGGGGACAGACCTGGTTTTTTAAAAAGAATTTCTGTTAAACAAAATTTACTAACCACAAAGTTTAGCCAGATTGAAGAGGCCACTATTACAATCGGGTCCGCATGAAAGGAGGAAGGCAGAAGGCAGGTTAATTTTATCATTATTTTTCTATTTTCTTTGATGAGACAAAGAGAATTTAAAGAACTTATCATGTATATTTAGATGTGTGTATATCCATTTTATTTTCCATTTACAGCCTGATTTACGACCTCAGCTTATATTTAGAGTAAAGCTTGCTGTATTTCTGCTGATTTTCTTACACAAATAGAATTGGTTGCATGGTCACCACCACCACCAAATTTTTACATACAAGCTCTTCAAATCCCCTGAACGTGGTGCAAATTCAATTTTTCTTTTCACTTTCAACATTTCTAACTGCAGAACTTCAAACCAGAGGTAACTGAAAAAAGTCCGTTCCCACACACACACTTGCATGTGCTCTCTCCAAATTTATTAAATTTTAGTTGTTACTTTCTTCTAATAAACATGATCTTGCATCTCTCATCAGAGCCTTCAGAGAGTTAAATGTGCCAATGGGACTTACTTAACAATGGTAGAGCAATATTTTTATATCGGAAAACGTAAAAAGAAATGTATGATTTTTTTCCTGAATTACTCATACTTTGCAAATTTAACCTAGTGCCCTTCTTCCTATTCAAGAATGCATTCTTATAAAAATCTGACCAAGACCACCTTTTTTAGAATGAATGGAAGTCTTTTAGAGTGATGTAATTTTTTAACACATGATCAACATGATTAATTCTACTCTGAACTAGGGTCCTCATATTGAAAAAGATGAAAAGAAAAAAAATGAAGCAATGATAAGAAAACTAAATTTATCCAGGAGAAAGATAGTTTTCTATACCTAAACTTATTATCATGAAACATACTAGTTTTCCTGCATTAATGGAATTGCACCTGTTTGTTCTTTCCCAAACTGAGACAATATACATGAACTTTGAATGAATTATGCATTCAGCTTCTTAATATGGTCACCTCTCAGCAGTGCACATTAACAGTTCAGGGATCCTAAACTCAGCTCAAATCACCTCTGGAAGAAGCCACTAATCAGACCTAAGTAAAAGTCTAATTTGTTTCCTTACCCTTTAGTTTTTTATTTTCCTTTTGAATAGATTATTCTTATCTGTTCCGTAACAACTATCAAAGGATGAGGATAGCTTTAAATGTGCTCTGTTACATATATGAGCATTTATCATTCATGGGGTAATATTTATTTTCTTGAAATGCAGTATTTTTCTTAATAGACCTGGGTTTGCATGAGCAGTAACTTCTTAGACTGTCTTGGGGAAGAAGAGAGGAAAAAGAAATAGGAGGCGGAGGTTTTTCTCGAGTACCTGTGTGCTGTGTGCTAAGCCATTTCGGTCGTGTCCGACTCTGTGTGACCCCATGGACTGTAACCCACCAGGCTCCCCTCTGTCCATGGGATTCTCCCGGCAAGAATACTGGAGTGGGTTGCCATGCCCTCCCCCAGGGGATCTTCCCGACCCAGGGATTGAAACTACATCTCTTACATCTCCTGCATTGGCAGGCGGGTTCCTTATGACTAGCACCACCTAGGAAGCCCAGGCAGTATGACTGCATATCACACAGTGTGACACATGGATTCATCCATTTGATGGAGCTTTCATACTGTTTGGCACATCTTTTCTGGTACTTTCTGTACAGGTGAGAAAACTGGGGCTTAGAAATGCTAAGGGATACGTCCGAGACACACAATTAGTATGACGTGAAGCATGGATCGGCACCCAGGCCCTGCTTGCCAAACTTTCTGTGATTATGAATAGACTTCATTGTCTGCAGTAGCAAGGGCTCAGAATACAGATTAAACCCTGGAGTTTACTGTAGGCTGGCCTTGTGGTCAGTGGCACTCATCACTTACCAGGTATGATTTGGGGTTGTCTGAAAAGCCAAGACAGACCTCTCAAAGAATTACATTAGCTAACATGGCAAAAACATTATGAAAGAGCCAAAAAGAAACGCTATACTATATACCACAAGGCCCATGACACCTGTGTGTGACTCAGAGCGGCGGCCTTCAGGAGCTGGCCATCTTTGTGACCTTGTGGTATGTGTTTTAAACATTCTCTATTTAAAGAGGGTCATTTGTTCCAAGATGTTCCTTGAAATTTTGATAAATGTTCCGAGAATCATCTATGGGGAATTTTTCCCTCACATAATCAGGTTGGATGCAAAGCACAGTTTTATGCCCTGTAGCAGGACATTTAAAAAAAATTTTTTTTCATGCCCTCTCTGTTTCCTCTGCTTCCAAGTTCCAGGCTGGAATCGGCAGGCTGGGAGATGAGGGTGGTGTGGTGGGTGTCAGGCTCCAGTTATTCATGCTCTAGGGATAAGATTTCCTATGAAAACTGGCAGCTTTTTTGTTCTTCCTCAGCCTTTTAAACACACAGCCTGGTCTCTCTGTTTGGCTGCGCCCGCTGCGGCGGTGACTGTACTGAGCTAAATTTATGCCGCTGACAAGTCCCATTGAAGTACGTGGTAGCACAGAGTCCGTGGGAGTTGAGTGTATCTAAGCGCCGGCAGCCCTTGGCCCGCTGAGTGGAATAGCATCTCTGCCTTGGGAGATTATGGGTATGATATGGGCGATGCGTAATGGATAGGGCAGTCTGTGTACAAATTCCCAGTGACTCGCTACACCCCTTTAGGATGGTGGCTGTCAAAAGTGTTAGCACTTTACACACACAACAACCCCGGATCCGATTACCGGTGGCCCCCGCTCTGGCAGCCCGGCTCCTCCTCCAGGTTATTGCTGCAGGGGTACCTATTGAACACGTACAAAGGAGAAAACACTGGTGAATTTTCTTCTCTGAGCTCCACTGTATTAATGGAGAAGGAGGAAAATACCGAACGGGTTTGAATTAGCCTGGACAGAAGTTCAAAAAGAACTCCCTGTAAAAGGTATCTCTGAGCGATTTAAATTTGCAACCCGAGGAGAACTTGGTTTAACACCCGGAAACTGAAGAGGGGAGGAGGGCGGGAGGAGGGACGGGCATTACGTTGCTATGCACTTAAATCAAGACCTTACCCTGATGTTAGCACTTCATTGTGGGTGTTAATGGAAAGGTACGCAGATGCGGAAACTTCCACGCTGTGGATGTGGATGCCTTTTCAAATGTTTAAATTGTTTAGCATGTCTTTTGGAATGAGTTTGCCTATGGCGACTTCACTTTCACTTTTCACTTTCACACATTGGAGAAGGAAATGGCAACCCACTCCAGTGTTCTTGCCTGGAGAATCCCAGGGACGGGGGAGCCTGGTGGGCTTCCGTCTATGGGGTTACACAGAGTCGGACACGACTGAAGTGACTTAGCAGCAGCAGCAGCAGCCGGGAATCTACAAAAGTTTAAACACAAAGATCTGAGTGAGGAAAGCTAGGATTCTTGGGTTAAGAGACCTTGCATGCTAAAAATAGTGTTTCCTCTCCCATGCGTGCAGGCAAAACTTAACAGTACCCTTGCCCTTTTTCTGAGTTGAGAGGAAACTTCAGTGTCTGATTTTTCTGGTCTTCTGAGCTAAACGGAGACATAACAGATTAGTATCAGTAAAGACACTGGTGACAATGCTGACTATTCCTAGAAAAATTAGGGACAAAATAACCAGTCCCATGATGGCCTGAGGTTGAATGGTGTACAGTTTCATGAGATGGTTGGATGGCATCACAGACTCAATGGACATAAGTTTGAGCAAGCTCTGGGAGTTGGTGATGAGCAGGGAAGCCTGGTGTGCTGCAGTCCATAGGGTTGCAAAGAGTTGGACATGACTGAACTGAAAGGAACTGAAAATCTGTTAGCATTGGAAACCACAGCATTGCTTATATTATCTGTCTGCATCTAGTGTCCAGAACACTATGGAAACTCACTTGTCCATATATCCAAAGTATATTCCAGGCACAGTGCTAGTCTCTGGAGATACAGATATCAATGAGAAACTGTGCCTGTCCTTAGGAACCTTGTCTTGATTTATTTTTGTTGTATAATAAACAGTGCATGCTATGTACCTGAAACTAGTCTAAATGCTTTACATATATTAACTCATTCAATCATCAAAATAGCCATATATTATTATCCCCCATTTTACAGATGAGGAAACTGAGGCACAGGCAAATCACCATGCCCAAGGCCACGCTCCTGGTATATCAGCAGATCCAGGATTTAAATCCTGGCAAATGTAGTTTGCAGAGGTCCTACTTACAGAGAAGGCAATGGCAAGCCACTCCAGTACTCTTGCCTAAAAAATCCCATGGATGGAGGAGTCTGGTAGGCTGCAGTCTGTGGGGTCACTAAGGGTCGGACACGACTGAGCAATTTCACTTTCACTTTTCACTTTCACACATTGGAGAAGGAAATGGCAACCCACTCCAATGTTCTTGCCTGGAGAATCCCAGGGACGGGGGAGCCTGGTGGGCTTCCGTCTATGGGGTCGCACAGAGTCGGACACAACTGAAGTGCCTTAGCAGTAGCAGAGGTCCTACTGTTAACCACTGCTTATGAGCTAGTTGAAGAAATAAACTAACTATTTTCAACATAATTGCTAGTGACATCAAAGAACATAGAAACCCCGGAAACACTGGCTTCTCTAATACGCAGATCAATGATTGGACAAAACTGTAAGAGACATGCTAATGCAATTTGTAAAGGAACAAAAGATGAGAGGGACAGACTCTAAAAGCCACCAAAAAGCCAAAACAAAATGCAATTTAATGGGGATAAACATGAGACATTCTTAAATGCAATAAATCCCTCCTTACACGCTCCTTGATGATTGAGATCTGACTCCACAGTATGGGATTCCTCCCTGACCAGGGTTCTGATTAACGTCACATGGCATGCATGGTACACAGCTCTGGACATGAGACTTCTGAATACTTTGTTTCTGGATGCTTCTTAAGAGACTCTGAGAAACTAAGGCCAACACAGGAAGACAAAACTTCTGAGTCCATATCCTATGGGAAACTGGGGGATTTAGCCAAGGGAATGGGGGAAGAATGAAAGTTACCTTGAAGGGTTTGAAAGTCTGCCATATGGTGTAGAGATGAGGTTCAGCTGTACTGCTTCTGAGGACAGACTCCAACTCTGTAGAAAGATGCTCCAGCGACATGCTTTTTGTTTCCTTTTGTGTGTGTTCAGTCATGTCCAACTCTCTGCAACCCCATGGACTCTTTGTGACCTCATGGACTGTAGCCCACCAGGCTCCTCTGTCCACAGAATTTTCCTTGCAAGAATACTGGAGTGGGTTGCCATTTCCTGCTCCAGGGGATCTTCCCAACCCAGGGATTGAACCCATATCTCTTGCATCTCCTGCGTTGGGAGACAGATTCTTTCCACTGCACCAACTGGGAAGCCCTTTGGTTCCCATAGAAGGAACAAAACTTTCTAAAAACGAAGCCCCCAGTAGTGGCAGCCTCAGAAAAAGGACCCCTCCCACTCCCATCTGTCTAGGTGGTTGGCCAGGACTAACTGGCAGGCTGCACCCAGGTCTTCACATATTTACGTGACCTGACTTGAGTTTACAAGTCCTAAAGATCCGTGTCTGCCTGCCCATCTGCCCATTTCCAGATGTCTGGCTTTAGTGGGAAGTTGGACCAGTGTTCTCCAAGCTTCCTTCCAAGGGAACCGTTCTGTGACTTCTTGATTCCATTATGGAGCCTTCATTTAAGGCTTCCATGGCATTTTAAAAACCGGTTATCCCTGTTTCATAGATAAAGAAAAATCAGAGGGCTGAGTAACCAACAGAATTAGATGCCGATAACATCTCCCCCTCACACCTAGATTCCTGCTCACATTTGAAGAACTACTCCTATACAACCAACCTTAGCATTGTTACAGAGTAACTTGGTCCTAACCTTATTCTAGAAAATTGGCCTAGTCCCCAGTGGCCACTATATCATTTGGCTGAGCGCTTACTATCATTTCTAAGTTAATTTGTGAGTTAATTGTAGATGTCAGGAAGCTCTGACACTGCAGAAAACGGTAAATTATTGAGATAGACCAGCCAGGGTCAGAAGAATCCAAAATGAATACAGTTGACTGTTGATCAGTTTTTATAAAATCTACACATATATATGCTGACATCCAAGGGGACTGGAATGTCCTCAAATGAGTTGCCTCAGAAGAGAGTCCTCCATGAAGTGGACACTGGATTCTTGAGTACAAATGTTTTACAAAACAAAACAAAAAAGTTTTCCAGTGCTAAGATTTCCATAATACTTCACAGTCAAAACCCCAATCACATTTCGCCTAAATGACTATCCAACCTGTAGAACTTTAAAAAGAGAGCCCACTCACTCCCTGCCTGTGATGTGTCCAGCCTGATGGTCTAAATGTGACATTGAAAGTGGTTAAATTATAAACCTCTGCACACGGGCATTTCAGCTATTGGTAAAATAATGACTCGTCTTTTCCACAGGTCTATGCTTCAGGAATAGATGCCTCTCATTTCTTCTTCTTGTCTGACCTCTGTGGTTCCTTTTCCCCCTGGCAAGGTCAAGCCCTTAACATCAGGATTACGTTAAAAGAAAGACGAGAATTTTCCCCAAACTTCTGGAATCATCAGGATTACATGCAGTGGGGGCTGGCCTCCTTAGTGAAGGGAGAAAAGGAAATCTCAGTCTCAAATGATTCCAACTCCTTTCAGCCTCTACGTTTTGGCCAACTGAAGCCTCTTTTTTGCCCACATGAGCTGTGTCTTTGCGTTCTCACGGTAATAATGCTACCAACTCCCGCTTGTTAATGGTTAATCCACAGCATACTGGAAAACAGTGTTAAAATGGAATGCAATGGCAGTGAAGCAAAAGATGTCAGAGAGCCTTTAGTTTTAACTTCTTTTGCAGAAATAATTTTTGAGGAGTAGCAAACTGAAAAACCACATCCTGACACAGCATCCTCAGTCAATTAGACCCTTCCCTGAGTGAGAAAATGCATGCTCTCCTCGCAGAGGATCTATGTTAAACGTCATACCTGGAAGACTACATTCATTGACATTTTAAGGCAAGTAACAACAGGGCTTTTCTAGCTGATTCTCTCTACCCTCAGACACACAGGTCAAAAGAGACAGCAACTTTAGGCTGAAATTTCTATAATTTACAATCTCCAGCTTATGGGCCAGAGCCAAACAGCTCTTGGCTACGAAGTGTAAACAGAGCATTGTTGCTTCTTAATCTGAGTAATTGGTCCCAAATGTTGTTGCCACTTTTCAGATCAGATGCTTTACATACTTTTTAAAGAACCTGGAACTTTTCTCCTTTGGCAGGGAAAAGTTTGGAGCGTAACTCAGTCTTTTCATCAGCACTAAGACTCCTATAAACAGCCAGGTGATTTCATTTGGGGGCCTGTAAACACAGGAGGCTGGGGGTCTCCATGTAGTGTTCCAGTCCATGTTCGAATGTTTGTCCATCTATTGTTTGCTTCCCCCATCCAAGCCAACTTCGGAGGGTTTACTTAATATACATGGCTTCTGCAAGGGCTGAGCAGACAGGCCAGCTCTTAGAGGATGCCTGCCAGAAACTGGGCTGTGTCCCATTCCAGCAGAGCATGTTCTTATCAGCATGTGCCCTGGGAGTGATGCACCGCAGTGAATTTGGCCTAAAACCAATTGTTCTGTGACATCATCTTCTGGGAGAAGTCCTAGGGATGCTGTGTGAGAGAAGACAGTGTGTGATGTCCTGGGAGGAGACGAAGCTTGGGATACTGTGGGAGGACCACAGGCTGCAGGACCCTGGGCAGGTAACATAACCTCCCGGGGCCTCAGTTTTCATGTCTGCAAAATGGGGCTAATAATGTAACCCTGACAAACTCACCATGAGGAGTAAATGAAAATGTGAATATAAACGTTATGGGGGCAGGCTACATATGACGGGGCTTCCCTAGTGGCTCAGACGGTAAAGAATCTGCCTAAAATGAGGGAGACCTGGGTTCGATCCCTGGGTTGGGAAGGTCTCCTGGAGACGGGAACGGCTACCCACTTCAGCATTCTGACCTGGAGAATTCCATGGACAAAGGAGCCTGGTGGGCTACAGCCCATGGGATCACAAAGAGTCAGACACAACTGAGAGACTTTCACTCCCTACATATGATTATGATGTCAAGCACTTTTTAAAATCCATATATATGGTTTTAAAAATCCTTTATGTTATAATAATATATATAATAGTAATAGTATGTATATATATTACTATCATATAGTAATATATAACAGTATATATATATATATATTTAAGCCTATCTTTCTGCTTCAGGCTTCCCCAGTAGCTTAGAGGTAAAATTCTGCCTGCCAAGCAGGAGACACAGGTTTGATCCCTAGGTCGGAAAAATCCCCTAGAGGAGGAAATGGCAACCCATGCCAGTATTCTTGCCTGGATAATTCCACGGACAGAGGAGCCTGGGGGGCTACAGTCCATGGGGTTGTAAAGAATTGCACACAACTTAGTGACTAAACAGCAACATCTTTCTGCTTCAACCTACACAAGGCAGGGAATACATTTTTGTTTTCCTGTGAAATTTCTGGCTTGGGCTTTAGTATTCCAAAAAAATATACAGCTTTCATTACTGGTCTTTCAAGAACATGACAAAATCTAACTAACTGAGTTCCCTTAATTTGTTTTTCTCTTAGACCTTCCTCTTCACCTATTTCCAATCTCCCTGGTGACATCTGTAGGCCTTGGTTTTTCTTCTGAATATCTCTAGAGTGCCACTGAGTTCTAGATTAACCCTTGCTTTTCCAAGTTTTCCTTTTTTGGTTCTTTTGATCTTCTCTCCCTAGTCATCCTCTCACCCTGTCATTTTGTCGTTTTTTTCCTTTGAATTCCAGCCCATTTATCTCCATCTCTGTGGCATTAAAGTATTCTACATATGTAGCATTCCAAGTAGAAGCTCAGCAAAGACTTCAGGGAGATTTGCGCCTTCCACTCCCTTCCTACATCTGGGATAAGGAGAGTAGACAAGAACGCACTTTCTCTACCTTGGTTCTGCCATTACATTTCCTCCTGTTCTCAGCAGTTAAAAATGGGAAAACACTTTGCCATGTATCATTGTAACAGTTTGTTTTGCAAACAACATTGCAATTACAATTTTTCTAGGAAGTCAGGAGAGCACTGTGCTTAGGTACAGAGATTCCAGAACCCAACATGCTGGGGCTCAAATCCCTTTCAGGAGCAGTGTAACCTTGGGCAAGTTACGTAATTTCCCCGTGCCTAGTCTTTCTTATCTGTAAAATGGAGATAATAGTGTTTGTCTGGTACTGTTATGGTCAGCTAAGTTGAGTTAATACATGCAAAGTACTTAAAATGGTGCCTGGTTATAGTAAGCACTCAAGAAATGTAAGCTACTGATATTTCATTTAGATTCTCCTTTTTAAAAAAATCATATGTGTATTTAACTGTTGATTCCCCCTCTGGTCTCTCATATGGGTCATATCTCCACATGTACCATTGAAAATGAGCTTCATATACTGTTCTCCCCTACCTCAGAACCTTACAGGAAATATGAAATAAAATAGGACAAAACAGTAATTCCAAAAACATCTAGTTCTCTTTCCCAGCCCATCATCTATTCATCATTAGCTAAAGTGGGATGAAAGTTTTATTATGAACACAAAATGCAACTATAATTTACCCCAAAGTGAGTGAATCTGGGTTAGCTTTAGGAAAACCTGGTTTGAATTTTAGGTGAACCTCCTTTCTACTCTCAAATGCCAAAAGAGGATTTATAGTTTCAGGTGGATACCAAATGAAATTTGGTAGGTTCATCTGAGTTTTACTTTGGGTTTGTCATTTGAATGAACTCAAATTTCATGCAGCCTTAATCCTTATATTTATGGTTTTCCTGCCATTTTCACCTCAGTTGATAAAAAACATTTTTAAAATAAAAATTGAGACATGCTGTTCAATATTTAAGTAAATTGCAATATTTTAGAGCATATGAATTTCCTTGTCTCAATAATAAATAACTGTGAGAAAAATATAGTTTTGGTAATATACGCTTTAATGAGGCATGCTATTTTTGCAAATATTCTCCTTTATTTCATACTGTGTTCATTAGCCATGAAATTCCAAGTTGACCAGATAATAATTAACAAAATTATCTATTTCTGTCAACATTTAAAGATCTGTACTTGCATCAGTTTTTAATCCCTGGCTCACCTAAACCATGACTTTAAAATCAAATTTGTATAATATAAGCTTTCTCCATTTTTACATATCTTCTCCCCAGAAGTCAGAAGCCCAGACTTTAGCTAATTTCCTCAAATTATATGCTAGATGTGTGGGGGGATTTAAGGATAGATCTTTTATGTCAAAATGATACGTTCACAGTTTGTGATTGATGATCCTAGGCATATAAATGATATATGCCCATTAAATAAAGGGGCCTTGGGATGAGAAGATTAAGCAAGAGTGAGCTTAGAGAAATTTCCAAATCCTACATTTTCAGAGATATGGACAAGATGCTTCCAGTTTCTGTTTTAAGACAAAATGGCCTGAAATAACTTACATATTGAGACTACTATATCAATGAGCTCTATAAAGATTGCCTGAAAGTGCATTTCTCACCCCAATAGTTAAGTAGAAGCTTTGCAATTGTATTACTTGGAATACCTACTTTTCAATGGAACTAAACAAAGTCACTTTGGGATTTAAAAAAGAAAATTCCCTAAAGAACTGTGCATTAGATAAAATTTCCCTAAGTGCTGCTGATAGCTTTTCATAAATTAATCACATTTTATATTATGTAAAAAAAAAAACAAACCTGTAAATACATACACAAAAAGTCATGGGTTTTTTTCTTCCTCTAATCTGTAGTTCCCAAATGACTGGTCATAAAAATAAAGTTTACAACATCTTTGAGAATCCCAAAGAACCCCAGTAAAGATTATTTTGGCTAGAAAAGAAAGCAATTTTGATATTCAAAAATTTAGCCTTCCTTAGTCAATCCCCAAGAGGGAAAAAAATCAGCTAATCTTAGAAAGATGATAAATTTAAGTGAATCTGTAATCCAAATTAGTCCTCAATCGTGTTTTGAAATATGATCAAACAGTAAAGACCGGGAAACGACAAAGAAAGTTTCAAAAATAACTCCGAATAGAAACATCGAGCATCTCTTTAAGAGGCTTTTGGTTCTAAATTAGAGGATGAATACCATCTAACTGGAAAATAGCAGCAAGTTTGTGCTGGCATGCCCACTTCATGGTAACAAGAAGAAAAAGAAAAAAAAAATCCACTTAACATATTTTATTACCGGATCATTTAAAACAGCATGAAACATTAGATTTTTGTCGCTCAAGTATTCCAGGTATCACCCTAGACAGCAAGTCAGCTAAATATGGACCCATCTATACACAGGCTGTAACACTCATACAACAAACAACTGGGCATGCACGCACACTGGCACACGCATGCGCACACACAAATATATACACCCGAAACCTGCTCGGGTTTCGCTCTGAGTCCTTGATAACTCTGGCATATTGTAAACCCTGGAAAGAATTTTAATCTACATGGATTGAAAATAGGAGCCTTTTTAAATATACTGCATACAATTTGTGATGGTCATCTCTAAAATGCTGCTCCATTATCCTTTTCCATTTGGAATGAATGAGGCTAATTAATTTCAGGCCATACTTGATGAGGTCAGCACCATACGAGGGGTGCGTGCTAGACATTGCTAATCTCTTTCAGCTGAGAGTGATGAATTAAAGATGAAGCATGCCTTTGCAGGCCTAATTTAGAATGTATATCAAAAAAACCTACAGCCAATAATACTATACCCTACAACAAAGGAAAACTTGTTCATTCGGGCTCCCTGAGTTGTGTTGATTTTAAAGACATTTTCAGTTCTCTTTGGAATTCCATCTGTGGATGGGTAAACCATATCAAGAAAATCAAGCCATCTCTCACACATAGCGCCCTGTGGACAAAAAGTAGGATTAAAGGAGACAAAAAAAGAAAACAAAAACAAAATACAACAATCAGGGTTTGATCTCTTGTATATTAAAATTCCACTGACGCATTAGACTCTTTTTTCCAGAGCTATCAGACTGACAAAATTCCCAAATTAGCAATACCTATATTCAAGCAATGACCACCCAGCTCTGCTGGGACATTTCAAAGCAACATGCTAAATGAGGTGGCCTGTTGTTTCTAAAGCAGATATCTTAATGAGGCTTATTAGGTTTTTCCATGTCTCTATTTTGAAAGCCGATAGAGATTGACCAGGTAGATAATGTGATACCTTTTATTAAGCCAAGAAAGAGATTGTAATACACATGCCTCCGGGCCAAAATGTTCTTATGAAAGTGAATGCAAAGCCAACTTCCGAGTTGTAAAAAGGGAGATACTTGCTGATCTAAACTCTAAAGAGAAGGAATTAGTCATAATTTCTAAAGGTAACTACTCCAAGTCCCTAAGGGTGGCAAGAAAGGTGGCTCAGCCCAGAGACTAAAGAATACACCTTGCAAAAAAGTATTTCAACATACTGTACCTAGCAGGAGAAATCCAGACATTATTCTAATGGGTCGGCATTTCCAACTGGTGGCCACAAGAACTCTTGACTGTATCCCAGTAGCCGTCATTAGAAAAAAGCTGCTTCGAATTAGGTCCAATCTACATGCTGAATCAATCTTTCATCCCTTTGATTGCTTCTGAAAATATTTATATTTCTTAATAATGCACATTTTGTCTTGCAACTTCTGATTAAACCCAGACGGGTTTTCCCAAAGAAGCCAATGTATGTGGAAGGGTGATTTGGGACAGGAAAAGGAAGATAAAAAACACAGGTTTTTCCCATTGGGGAACCATTAGAGAATATAAATCTAGCAATTTTGGTTATGTAAGCATCAGAGGAGGGTTGTAATAAATACGGATTGGAATATTACAGTGACCTAATGGAGATTATAGAATATTTTTATTGTGCGATTCTTCACTACAGCTTCAATTCTTTGGCTGGTTAGCTTAATAGATTTTATGGAAAATTACTGTGAAGATCTAGGAAGATTTCATGTTACAACCAATACTAACCCACACAAATTATCATATCAAAATAGAACAGAGAAATAGTTGTAATAAGGACATGACCAGATCATCTAAACTATGTTTTGCTTTGTTTTGTTTTGTTTATGAATAGGAACGTAGTGTTTGGAAGATACAGGAGGAGGGTGGATTTCTGGTTTAGGAACCAAGAGAAAAGGAGTCAAATTTCAACCCTGTCACCAATCAGCTAAGAGAACATAAAGAAGCCACCCAGCTTCTCCAGATTTAAGGTTTTTCTTCTTGCTTTTATCTGAGCAATAAGGGAGGTAGTATTCCTTTTAAGTTTTAAATTCTACGGTTTTATAAAGAACTGTCCTTGTCTTAGGGCTTCCCAGATGGTGCGGTGGTGATGAATCCACCTGTCAATGCAGGAGATGTGGGTTTGATAGCTGGGCGGGGAAGATACCTTGGAGAAGGTAATGGTAACCCATTCCAGTATTCTTGCCTGGAGAATCCCAAGGACAGAGGAATCTGGCAGGCTACAGTCCATGGTGCTGCAAAACAGTCCGACACAACTGAGCAACTAAACAACAAAACCCTTGTCTTAAATATTCAGTACTCTCTGGCAGCAGAGAGGAGGAAAACAGAGGCTTTGTCCAATGCTGAGTGTCCCCAGTGCTGGTGTCTAGAGACAGTAGTCACACCTTCTCAAAGTACCTCGCATGTCACTGGTCCCAACGCTCCTCCTTGGGCATGGCTGTCGCTTTTCTGTTCCGCACTTTCCCTTTTAGAGACCAAGAAAGAAGGAAGCACCCAAAAGCAAAGCACCCCATTTTAGAGATGAAGAAAGTCAAGGTCAAATGAAAGTGAAAGTGTTAGTCGCTCAGTCACGTCCGACTCTTTGAGACCCCACAGACTGTAGCCCATCAGCCTCCTCTGTCCATAGGATTCTCCAGGCAAGAGTACTGGGGTGGGTAGCTAGTCCCTTCTCCAGGGGATCTTCCCAACCCAGGGATCAAACCAAAGCAGTGGAGGTCAAATATTTGGTAACTGGCAAAGCTGGAATTTAAACCCAGGTCTATTTCCAAACCAAGATCTATTCTTGTAAAACACACTGCCTCAGAGTCTGAGGGATTTTTATGTTACCAAAAAAGTAAAAGTTCTTGTGACTCCTCAGTGCAACTGAAGACTCGTTGTAATTGGAAACAAGAACATGGGATAGGGCAGTGGCTTTGAATGTAGACTTCCTGGATTTGAATAATGTGTCCCAGCTTACCAACAACGTGAGTTTCAGGCAAGTTCCTGACCTCCATAAGCTTCGGTTTGCTTTTGTTGTGGTTTTCTCATGGATAATGGAAAATAACCACAGTTATTATACAACCCTCCCTCAAAGTTGTATAAGAAATTAAATAAAATAGTCCATGTGTAGGACTTCCCTGTGGCACAGTGGACAGGAATCCACCTGCCAATGCAGGGGACATGGGTTCCATCCCAGGTCCGTGAAGATCCCACAAGCCACAGGGCAACTGAGCTCATGCGCCACAATTACTGAGCCCCTGCGCCACTGGTACTGGAGCCCATGTATGTGCCTGGAACCTGTGCTTGAAAACAACAGAAGCCTCCACAGTGAGAAAGCCCATGAAAGGCCACTAGTGAGCAGCCCCCGCTCGCTGCAAATAGAGAAAGCCCACGGAAAAAACAGTGAAGACCTAGCACAGCTAAAAATAATAAATTAATTAAAAAAATAATAATCCATGTCTATACTCACCATAGTTCTGGTATATATATATATATAGTAAATGTTGACTCCTGTTAGCATCACCATCATTTTCTTCATTTACATAGTGAAAAACCCTGAAAGGAACCTAGGAAGCCAAGGTATGAATTCTGACTCTGTTCCTATTAGCTCCATAGCCTCAGATAAGTCTTTGAGCCTCAGTTTACTCATCAGCAAAATGGGAATATAAAATCTCAGTCTTGTAGGATTTTGGTAAAAAATCCAACGAATTATGCATGTGAGGATAACTTTTGTAAATAGTTAGAGCCCTATAAAAATGCAAGGGTTGATGGTTTTATTAAAACATTATTATTCCTAGGTCACAAGGCCTCTCGATGCCTAGAGCCGGTTAACAGGTGATGAAGGAATTAATGCCACTGATTTGTTTCTTGATAAATCACCTTAGAAATGAGATACATGCAACACCATGAAATCATAAAAGAAAAAAATGCATTTCCTCAATTATCACTGTTATCCACTTAGTCCTGTTCCACTGTTCTCTACCTAAACTTGTAATTCTCTCATAATTTTATCTTACCAGGGAATTAGGAGATGTTGAAGTGGCAGAGACAGGGTTTAGAACACCGAAAACAGCACTTTCTTCTTTGCCTTTCAAGTAAGGGAAAGAAAGAAATATCTCAAAGTAAAGAAAGCATACTTTATGAAATATTCATTGAGCGCTTCCAAGAAGGCTTCATAACTGTGTTAAAATACTGGCAAACTTTGCCAATGACCAGCTGACCATTACACGTGAACTTAAAAGTATATACATGATTAAGATACAGCTTTGTTTAAGCTAAAGAAGCATCATGGGATGCGTAATTGTTTTGTGAGTAGGATTAGTAAAGAGTCAGGGCCTAAAGGTGTATGTCTATTTTAAACAGAAATTTTCTGATTGCAGATAACTTCTCAATTTGATTTACTGTTGAACGATAGTGATGGGGTTGATAAGTGAGCATTCATTGGTAATTCATCTTATGCTGGTAGAAATTTACAGCAAAGCAGTGCTTTCCCAACAGTGACAAGCCCTATTAATCTTCTTCAGACACATTTCAATAGGTGTTCCCATCTGTGGCCAACATCTAAACACTCTGGTATCACTGGCGACTTGAAGACACCTTCATTTCAAGTCACACTAGTGAAAATGTGATACTAGATTGTACTCTATTTTTTAACCTAATTCTCTCTCTTCATTCAATTAGCCTTTCTTGCCTGGATTTTCTGCTCATGTGTAACATCATTTCCCAGGGAGAGCACTCAAAGATTTGGTTTCTTAGAGATGCACAATCTCAAGGTTAACAACCAACAACTTTTTTACAAATTAAAATTGCATATAGATTCCAATTCTGACCGTCACTGGCTTCTGATGGCGTATGTCCTTAGAAAGTCGAACCTGCTCAAATACAGCCACCGGTGCCTTGAGAGGCCGGAGGAAGAGAGGAAGGCTGGAAAAGCCATTGTGTTCCTATTCGGAATGCAAGGTAGTATCCTGAACTGTGATGCTTAACTTCAGTGCAGGGAAATGCTGGGAAAAGGAGATGTTATTATGAAAATTGAACAAAAAACTGAAAAAGAGGCCCAGGGTTCGAAATTAGCCACATGGACTCAACACAGTCAGGCTATCGGATCAAACCCCTCTCCTGTTCCTTTACATCTGCTGGAGGACCTCCGTTAAGAAAGAAATACAATAATCACTTTAGGGGTAGATTATTTTACTTAAATTGCCTCTATCTACAAGCAAAATGCTCTCTCTAGCTGAAAGGTTAGTATAGGTAAAAAATGTGGAGGGGGTGTTTGATTTTGGATTGCACCTAAGGGCTTTTTTTGTGCCATTTCATCCTTATAATGGGTTTGGTCTTGCAAGGAAGGTGCATTTGAACAGCATTTTTCTTGTGCACTTTAGAAATCATTCAAAAGAGAAAACTGGCTGACATTCTTAGTTTGGAAGGATTAGATCTACCTGCATATTGAATGGATTTGTTTTTAATTTATTGAACCTTTTTGTTTGTAAGTGATCTGAAATGTATATGTATTACTTGTGTGTGTGTGTATGTAGGTAGCTACATATATACAGTATGTGTGTGTACATATCTTCATATGTAATAAAGATAGTCATTCTCAAAAAGATCTCCTTCCCTCACACAAATTATTTTTCACAGTGATCATTTGAGTTGTTATAGATCTCAAAAATCTTATTGTAGGTGGCAAGTTTAAATGTGCCATATTAATAACTTGTTATCCAAGACAAATTAAGTCCTTATGTGTCAAAAGCACTCGGCACTGGATTATCTACAAGACAAGTATTTATTGAATAAATGTTGAGTCCAATTTCATTTTAATGTGACTGACTCTATGTTTCAGCCTCTCAGACAGAGATAAAAACACTCAGACCTATAACTGTGTTGCAACATTACACCTAACTTGTCTATTTCTATTATTGTCTCCTAACTTAGAATATGGAAAGAAGGCTTTTTTTTTTTTTTTTTTTTGGTGGTTGTTGTTCTGAAGAGCAAGGGGAGAGATAGAAAAACGGCTGGCATTCAGCCTAAAGAGAAATCATTGAAACAAATTAATCCTATGCCGTTTAAATTGACATGGTAATCCATCATCAGAGAAGGCAAACTCTGAAAGCAATCTAGAATCTGCCCTGCTCTTTCACTGGCCCTGGAGGCAGAAGACAGATAGTAAAGGAAGGGGGATGGCGGGGGTGGAATCATAAAAGTTAGGAATGCCTTAGAAAATAAAATTGGTTATATCAACTCTCACGGTCCTGCCTCTGAAAACCTTCTTTGGAAAGGAGAGGTTAACTTTCAACAGTTGCTTTCCAAACTTTCCCTCTAAGTGGTAGGTCATCTTCAGTGAGCTCAGAGAATCTGCCTCCTTTTTGAGGCTGCCAGGCTCCTGGCTGGAGTGTAACCACTGCCTGGCGAGTTTCAAAGTAGACCAGCCAGGAGCTCCGGCAGAACTCACAGTTAGCACAGAAACTTTCCCTAAAGTGGTAAGGGGCTTCTTATGTGTGGGTCAGGATTAGGGTTTGTTTTGGCTTTTGTTGGTGCTTTGGTTTTTTGGTGGAAAAGAATGAGAGGGAATCTTTTCTTTTTTCCCTATAATTATCTTGCCTTGCACCTGATGAGAAAGCATGTTATTATAATTTTTAAAGTAAAACTTTCATAATATCCCTAAAAATGAAACCAAGCCTCATGCCCTGTCACATTTATGTGTGTGTGTGTGTTTTACTTTGGAGGCTTATTTTTCAAATCTTCCTTCACTTCAAAAAGCCTGCGATATGTTGTTAAAACTTGATATAGTGTTAGAAGTTGCTCAGACTTCAAAAATTATATATAAAACTGAAGTATCCCATCTTGGGAGATAGTTAAGATGAAAAAAGTCTTATAAAGAGCTCCATTGTAAAAACAATGATCCTATATTTCCAACACATTGAATCCTAAGGTTTAGTTTTTTTCCTCTTTAACTTGTATATATTATGATTTTCTTATTGTTGTTGGATTTGGGCGGAGGAGTGGGCAGAGTAGTGCAGAGAGTCACCTCCTCATTATTGTCTGGACATACAAATTTGAACACAGAACTGAATATTACTTTCCAGTTTAATAATGTATGAAGCTATAAAGACAAGACCACTTGAAAGTATTTTAATCTCAAAATCTGCTAACAATAGACAGTGTGTGAAGACAAGAACCCAGATACCTTAGTGCCAAAGGCGAAAAGGCAGAAGGACAAGAATATAAACCATACCCAAAAGCTGCCCTATTTAAATTTATCTAGGATAGACTTTCTTCCAGCTTATGAAGAAAACTTTACATGTTCCTGAAACTTCACAGTAAACATCACACCTTTGCTCTATAATTAGAATTTTACTCACTGTTTTTCAAGGGCATGAATAATTCTTGCATATGGACTAATGCTTTTTTAAAGTATTTAAGCATAAAAGACAAATTAGAGGCATTTCCCAGATAAGCAGGAAGAGAAATATAGTCTTTTATATAAAATATTCATCCACAGCCATGCCAGTTGTAATTTTAAAAGTTGGTAGGAAAGAATAAGTTTAGGTGTTTAGAACCTGGGAAATTTATACAGTAGCTCTTCAATAACTGAATATTCAATTACACTTTCCGAGAAAGATCCGATGCCTTTAAATTTGTTTTCAATGTAAAAACAATGTAGAATTCATCGCAACTGTATATGATTTTAAAAGCTATTAATCAGAATCATACGGAAAAAGTCAATGAGTAAATAAGCATAATTCTTGGAGACTATAAAGAAAAATATTGTTTAAGATTTTTTAAACCTCACTTAAATTTCACTTCTTTCTATTTGGATGGCAATATGACAACAAAGTATATGAAAAGTAAAAATTTTCACCATAACTTTTGGAGTCAATAAATATATTATTAACATGCATTCTGCAGAGAAATAGGAGTGCCTAAAATTTTAACTTCTCCCTGACCTGTGATGTAAAGTAGTCCTGTCAAGAAATACCCAATGTGACATTTTTCACTGAAGTCAATATTCTCTTCCTTTTACATTTTCACTTTTGCTTTAAACTATTTTAAGTGATATCATCTCAGTCAATTTACCTCAGTCAAGCACATTGTAATCCCTTTGATAAGGCTGACTAATTTATTATAAATTGTGATAGATAGGAAAGGCACCTTTCTCTATTCTGTATTCAAAATAAAAATGATCAGTGTAAATTTTATTTAAACATCACACTTTGTAAAACCTCAAGCGATACTTCCTACAGTCAAAAAGAAATAAAACTGAATATTATGCTATACAGCCTCCTCTTAATTTTGCACAGTAGTCCTTTATTTTTAATATGTACCTTTACCATTTCAAGAAACCATCCTTTTAAGAGAAGTACAGTTGATAATTAATTAATTATGTTTTCTAAATTCATACATTATGCTTTTCTATTATAGCAGTATATCTTGGTCCATTTACTTACTTTTCTAATTATATGCTTTGTAGTAAAACTGGGGTTTTTCAACCTTCTAAACGCCAAGAGAATGGAAATTACCCCTTATATTATTTTCTCCTTCTGAAATTCAACTTGAGTTTGTGGCTAAAGGAAATTAAACAAGATAAATCCCCTCTGTTGTTTTATTTTGTATTTTCTCTAAGTACATTGATGCAGCTAATTAACAATATTAATTTATCTGGATATTTGCCTTACTAACACCTTCACATTTAAATGACTGGCACTTGATACCATTTGATTAATGCCTTTTTTGACATACCAAAAATGAACTGTCATTTTAAAGAATTCATTACCAGTCTCTTAAGAGAAAAAAAGATACAGAATCAGACAATCTTGCCTCACTCTGTCCACTTCTAAATAAGAATTGATGTCCACATGGCTTTAGATGTCTTTTAAACTTTTTCAACAGGAGTTGCCTTGTAATATAAAATTAAAAGCATATACAGACCACATCAGACTTGGTTAAATGGGCAACAAATCCCTTATGCTATCATCTCTAGCTAGAGCCTATTCTCTTTTAATTCTTCAATTCATTGAAAAGTAAAATAAACAGTAGGGTATTGTTGAATTTTTAAATAAATATATTAGACAAAAGATGCTCACCTTTTGTTTAAATGCCCTGCCAAAGCTACCAAACTGAAAACTGACATTTTTACTTTGAAGTATCTTTCTATGATTCTGCAAGGCACAATAGCTTCACCAATACTAAGTTGCTTCAGCTTGTATTTCAACAATAGTGATTCCAAGGAACTCATTCGAAACTCTTTTTTGTACTGTTTTCCTCCAGAACCCAAGCATATACACATGAGTGACAGCCTCTGTCTAGTGCTTGAGTATATAAACCTTTAATCCATCGTGGAACTTCTACCACCCCAAGAATACATACACACCCATGTGCATATACTTTCATGCACATAACTATTATATAACTACTCATTAAAAGGCCACCAGGTATGAAAACTACAGAAAGCATTTTCCAAATCTCATCTGGATTTTATGGCTATAATTTGAATACTGACAAGATTCTAAACTAGCTTTTACTTAAAGAAGGTAAAATATGTTTTAAGATTGGGGGGGCTTAACCCCTCCCCAAATAATTAATTGTAGCTTACATGTTAGAATGATTTTTAAAGTGAACTGGGTGGTCAGTTAAATATAAGAAAATATTTCACGACATTGTGTCTTCTTACTCCCCAAAGTCCATCTCAGGGGAGTGAGGTACCCTGATGGATGAGCCTGCTGTCTCTCTCAGTAGAAACCCGCTTTCGCAGGAAGGGTGGGGGTGGGAGAGTGCCAGTGAGAGCTTTAAAAACCCTTGCAGCTAGAATGAATTTACCTTTCTGTCCTTCCTCCCTCCCTCCCTTCTTCCCACCCTTCCCTTTTTCCTTCCTTCCACCCTTCCTTCCTCCTTGCTACAGCCCCTTTGGTACATTAGTGTAGTTAACCTTCGCTCTGGCCGAGACCAAGAAGGGTTAATAGAGACCCGGCTCCTGACAGCCTGCAGGTCAGCGATGCTCTCGAGCTTCCATCGCAGGAATTAAAGGATTACCGAGGAAAGAATTCGAGGCACCAATCGCTTCACACCTGAACACATCACTCCAATCCACTGGGATTCATATTAAAAAAAAAAAAAAAAACTCCCTTCTGAAAAACGGTTAATTGGATCTGCAGTTATATTTCCTGTTGCGCCGAGGAGCCAAGTAGGGCAGCCTGAACTGAATTCCTCAAGCTGCCAAGGAAATCGAGCAAATTTGGGGAGAGGGAAAGTAAATAAATAAATAAGCCAGCAAGCTATCAGCATCTTCAGGAAGAGCAGATTGTTAGGGAAAGGTTAAGAGGGAGAAAGGGACGAAGAAACGAAAGAGATTCTTCCCTTTCTCGCCTTTTGTCTCCCCCTTTCCCCCCAGAAATTTGTGCCTTCTTGATTATTTGCAGCTGTTTCGAAACTCAAGGTTTGTCCCCAGGAGAGAGCGATGCCTCTTCCGCTTCCAGAAGTGAAAAGCCTTTTTTTTTTTTAAACTTCAGGACTTTGCTGCTTGAGTTTGGGGAGAAGATTTTCCTCTTCTTCCTAGCAAACATCCCCCCCAACTTCAGCGAGCCCCGCAAGCCTTTGCGCCCTCTCACTTCAGGCCCCTGCATCTTGCCTTGGGGCCACAGACCCATTTCCCTCGCTGGACCGTCGCTTGAGACCCGCCGCCTCCCCAAAACTGCTTTCCCATCCCTGGAGAGGCTGGAGACCTCCTTAGGGGCGTCGCTGGTGTGTGTCACCCCGCCTCTGCCTGTCTGCTTGCCCTCAGACTCTCTCCCACCTGCCCAGGAGCCCCCGAACCCCGAATCCACTCGCCCTACGGTCCACAGCGGGTCCTGCCACCCGGCGGCTGCCCTTGACCCTGGATGGGTGGGAAGGAGAGGCAGCCTGCGGGGCTGGGCCGCTGCGTCCTCTCCGGGGACACTAAGGGAGACGGGACAGGAGGCGGGGTGCAGAGATTCATCCAGAAAGTTCGGGGATGCTACGTGGCGCGGTGGGGGGAAACGCAACCCGTTTGGGCCACACGGTTCCTCCAGGAGGCTGCCTGGAGCGCTCGACCTGTGGCCAACCTGCCAGCATCCCGACGCCGGGCCTGCGATCCCCTTCTGCGGCCACCTGACCGCTGGCCCGCGCGACGTGCAGCCCGAGAGCCCAAGACCTCGGCCCGGCGGCGGCCAGCTCTGCGCTCACCCCGCGCCGGCCCAGCCGAGCCGGGCCGCGCGGACGCCGGGCCGCGGGCTGCGCCCTCGCGTCTCCCGTCGAGGACCGAAGGACGCAGGCCCGCGCCCGCGAGCTCCCCGGCGGGGCTCGGGCCGCCCCCCTCGAGGTTTGCTCCCCCCTTCTCTGCCTCGCCAAATCCCTGAAAGCCCCGGCCCCCTCAGTCACCCCGGGGGCTTCTAATCACTCCGTATCGATTTCCCTAACTCTTTTCATCCCGTTGAAGACACATCTTAAAACACTCCAGCCCGGAGTGTGCTCTGGGCTTTATCCACACTAATAAAATGATTTACCCTTCTCTCTGAGCTCTCCTCACAGAGGAAAATCGTTGGAGCCCCGGCTATTTGTGTGTGATCAGTAAATATTTAGTGCGGTGACATCCTCAGCTAGGCTTCGGATCGATCCGGGGCCCACCGGGAGGTGCGCACGGGCCGGGCGGGGCCGCGCCGAGGGGGCTCCTCCCGCCCTCGCCGCCGGCCGCTGATTTACGGCCTCGGCAACCAGCAAAGGGGAGGGGGTGGGGGGCGAATGCGCGCCGGGAAGATTGGCTTTTCAACCTTTTTACTTTTGACATTCAGCCGCCTCCCCAGGCTCTAATTCTCGTCCTACTCCCCCCCCCCACCCGGACCCAGGGCGCCCCGTGCGCCCCGCGGACCACCTATCACAGCCCTGCGCCGCGACGCGGGGAAGCGCAGGCCGCGGCCCCGGAGGTCGTCCTCTGGGCGCGCTGCACTTTGTCCGCCCACACCACCGAGGGCGGAGGGGGTGTGGGGAGGCCCGGGGAGGCTGCGGGGACCCGGCCCTCGAACTAGTGTCCTGGCGCCCTCGTCTCCGACCCCCGGTCTTTTCCGCACTTCTGCGACTGGCGCTCGACGCCCCTTGGGCCCGCTGGCGTCGGGCGGGAACTTCACTTTGCTGGTCAAGAAACTCCCGTTTCCTCAGAAGCTTGGACAAGTTGGAAGGGGGCTTCCTACCCTGTTCCCGGCTGCCCGAGGGCTGCGGCCGCGGCTCTGTCCGCGACCCCCAGGCCCCGCGGGCCTCCCCGGAGCGCATGCTTCTTCCTTATTCCAGGGCCGCGCCCACGATCTAGACACCAGCCCTGGGCCCGACCTGGACTCACAGCACCACCCTCGCCCGCTCCTGCGGGACCGCCACCTCGAGCCGAGGGTGAGGTTGCGAGAGATGCTAACCCCCTGGGCTCCGCCGCTCTCCGGTCGGGGACCCGGGCCTGCAAAGCTCCAACACGGCCCACCTATGATCGGCTCTGACCCCCCTCTCACCTGAGGCCCGGGTTCCCCAAATCCCCCGGAGCCCAGGGAGAGAGGTGAGCGACCTTGCTGGCCCAGGCAGCCCCTCCCAAGTGCTAGCCCTCTCTCCTTTGTCCCACACGTGATTTTCTAAACCGCCTTATCTGCAGACTATATCTTTATACTAATGCATACTTAATTGGTCCGTCTTGACTGTCCATATAAAACAATTTAATTAGGGTGCTTTCTGGCTTTGGAGAGCAAAGAAAAAAAAAAATCTGCCCAGTGCTTATTGTATTTAGCACCAATACAGGCAGAAAATGTAGCACAAGTTTTTGGTTGAAAGAGCACCTCTGTGCCCATTGAAGGGCGTTGATCCGAAAAGACAGAAAGGACAAGTAAAATCGATTTGAAGCGACCCTCTCTGTCGCTTTCACACCATTCAGAAACTCCATTCCTTCCAAGACAAAGACCAGCGCCTTGGGAATTCTCAGGGGAAAAGAGGACTCCAGTCCCACGAGCCTAGGGCACTTTTGAGAAATCTTCAATATTGCACTGAAAACCCGCTCTCAGCTCTGTGTCCCCCGCGTGCGGGTTTCACGGGCACCCCCTCAGAAAAGGCGGGCGGCCCACTCCTCCCCGGCTCGGCCTTCTGGCCAGGCCAGACCAGCCTTTTAGGGTTAGTGCAGACGTCACCTTTGACCCCCGAGTTGGAAGTGGCTGCTACACTGCGGAGTGCAGAGCTACATCTCAGGCCGGAGTTTAATCAGCAAAATATGTCTCTACTCTCAAACCCAGTTCCGGTTCGGTTGCCTGAGTCATCTTACCCAATAAACACCTCCACCCTCAACTTTCCCCCCCTCCTTCTTCTTTCTTCTTTTGCAATGAACTGCCCTAGTCACCTCTAAAGTGGGGAACTTGGGTTGTCAGGGGTGCTTCGCTGGGTTGCGATGTGCTGTCCTCCATTAGGAGCTCAACGCCGGGTTATCCGACTGGCGCCCTGGCTGGGGAAGGCGGTCACCGATCAGACCTGGCAGGAAGGGAGGAGGCGAGCGGAGGCGAGGCGAAGCGAGGGCGAGGGGAGGGGAGGAAAGAGGCTGGGCTGTGATCACCTTCACCTGCCCTGAGCCCGGCCCCCCTGTTCAGCTATCCCTCGACCTTCTGCTGGGGTTAAAGGGGGCGGGGGCGAAAGGGAGGGGGGCACCCCCAGTTACACAAGTGGCCTCCTTCTGGAAGAGAATGAGTTCACCACCTCCCCAGAGGAGCCTCACCATCCATCCCCTCGGTGTAACTGATGAGACAAACCGCAAGGAAAAACTTCTGTAGCCCATATTTATGGTATTAATGAATAGTTAAAAAAAGATTTACACTTCTTATGATCAATATTCTGAGTTATTTCCCTCAAAGTATATAATTACAGTGTCTTCAGAGTTTTCATCATTGTTTGAGGTGGCAAAACCATTTGTAATTTTCATTAGCCAGTAAACATGTAATTAACATTCAGCACTGTGTTTAACTTAATTCCTGTTTAAGACAAGGACAAGAAGCAGCCGAAGAGCGTTAGTTCCATTTGTTAATTCTGACATACATCTTACCATAACAGTTTCCTAAAATAAAAGATCCGTGTTTCCCCCATTATTCTTCTCTCAAAACAAAACAAAAATCCATTAGTTAAAACTGCATTAAACTCTGAGAGGCAGCATAGTTTATTCTCATTTTTCGCTAGTTACTGTATTCCTGCTTCCTTTATTCATTTTGGGAGGTGGATGGTGGGAGGGGGTGAGTTAAGCATTCATTATCTGAAGACTTGGAGTAGGGAACCCCTCCCCCCAAAGAAATAGGTTCCGGCTTCAGGAAAGTTCTAGAAGCAGAACTGGGAAAGGGGGAGGGCATGAATCTGCAGGGGAGAGGGAAAAATCACTTGGGGGGGGTAGTTAAAAGTAGGAAATGAGGATTTCAACGGATTCCTAGGAAAAATGTTGCCCTCCTGTTTCAAGTTCTATCTTTGATCCAGGGTGAGGGGAGCCTGTCTGCCAGTCTGTGAGGCTGCTGCTTTTTTCCCCTCCTCTCCCACCTCTGTTTTTTTTCCAACTTGCTTTAGGATTAGACTCCATCCCTTTCGACCCCAAACAGTGGAATTTGGCTGTGCCTTGGGTCGTCTTTGCTCTGCACTATCGCCTATAGTTGCTGGCGGTTTTCTGCTGAGGCTGAGCCGTTAGCCCCAGCCTCCGACTAAACTCATTAAGTTGGGAGATTTTTTTCAATTGGACGGGTGTTTTTAAAGTCTCCTCTTTCCAGCCCCAAACAAGGTGTAACAACGCACTCTTCCTTCTAAGGAATGAGATGAGAGACAAGGATCACTCCAGACATCTCCTACCTACGGTTTGGGGTTTTTTTTCTTAAAGGCGAGGCTTGCATTCCTCAGCAGCTATGTACAAAGCTCCCTGAAACCTCGTCTCTCTAAAGTTACTGAGCAGGGCTTTCCAAGGCTGAGAGCGTCTGATACATGGGGAAGCACTTCCTTGAGGTGGAAGATCTTTCCCTTCACCTTTCCTCTTTTTCCCTGCAGGCTAGTGCCTACTTTTTATCAGTTTGCACAATCGCTTAGATAAACACCGAGGAGGAGATTCTCTTTAATTATCAAAGACACATCTTTTCAGGGGGCCAACAAAGCGGTTTATTTCACCCGCCAAACTAAAGGAGAGTTATTCCTGTTTAGAAGGAAGATGCAAGCGGTTTGGGACCTTGAACAAGGCAAATATGGTTTTGGTATGTTTACTTACAGTATTTTTTTCTCTCTCTCTCTCCTTTCTCACTTTTCTCCTTGTGCTATGTGGGGTTGGGGATGACTTGGGGTTTTTCAAAAAAAAAATCGGATTGCTAACGTGTATGAAATGCCTAGGACTGTGGTTGAAGGGGTTCGGGGAAGGGGAGACAGTCAATTCAATGCATTGCCATATTTTATTACATGTGTGTGGTAGGAGAGGTGGTGGAGGGGGAAGAGGGGGAATATACAATTGCAAAGCTGCCAAAATATGATTAAACCGAAGCGTAAAGACTGCGGTGCCTCCCATCTCCTCAAACTCATTTCCTTCGCTAGAGCAAACTTAAAAGCCAGTCCTTATAAGCGTGTTTTTCCAAGCAACAGACGACTCGGTTTTCTAGCAAGGGAGCTGCTAGGCTCGCACTAAGTGTCAGAATTTACTGTTCGATTTGCCTCGGCGCTGCATTTTGCAACCTTGTGCAACTGACAACCAGCCAGGCAGAGGCAGGGAGGGAGGAAAGCGCTGCCCGGCGCCCTCGGCCGCGGCTCGGGGAGGCGAGCGTTCGGTTAAGCTAGGAGGAGAAGCGCGACGAGAAGGGTACTCACCATCGGGCGGGGTGGTGGAGCTGGCGTGCGAATTTCAGGCAAACGTTTACCTTTTTGCTGTCTATTGCAACCGCGTCGGGCTGACTCAAGCAATTCTGTGCTCTATCCAAAACGTTCAAGGAACGGTTCCTCATTTTTAAAAAGCCAGCGAGAGAGACGACAGAGACAGAGAAAGAAAAAGAGAGGAGGGGGTGAGGGGGACGCACATAAACCCAGTTCAGGAAGGAAAAAAAAAAAAAAATCATCACCTCTCCGCCAGGGAATCGGGAAACGCAGAGGTTGCGAGATCTGAGTCCGGTCCAGCCAAGTCAAAGCCAATTAATTTTAAATCCTGAAGAATTATTCAGATTAAAATGTACAGAAGTTTCATTCTGCTATGCCTACGTGAGCTCAAAGTCGTTTCCCTTTAAGAGCTCTTTTCTTTTAAAGTTGAATTTTAGGCAGCGAGGACTCTTACACTAGGGGGCAGACAGATACTGTACTAGCTCCAATCTTAAGCAATTTTTTCCCTCCCAGCATATGCTCTGATTTAGCACTGTAAATTTTTCAGAGGACCCAACTCTGACAGCCCCTGGTGATTTTCAAAGTACCACAAGCCAGTGGTTAAAAATTGCATTGACTTGGAAGTTCAGAGAGACACAATGGAAGCCCCTTTCCCTATTCACGGAGCTCCAGTGTGGTGGAAGAGAAAAACACACACGGACTAGATTGAGGGGAAGGAGGATTTCAATGAATCCTGGTGGACAGAACTGGTTTCTACTGAGTTCAGAGTTAAACTCAGCATTTGCTGGGGTCTGTATTCATATTGTGATTTAATTTGTGGAAATTACAGGCACTTTCTGCAAGAAAATCATATTCCTGGGTGGGTTTGTTTTTTTTTCCCCTACAGTTAAACAAATGTTTTTTCAACTTTCTCTGGCCAAATTTAAGTTTGCCATTCTTCTCATTAAAATAAATTTACATCTGCAATAAAAGACTGGGCTGGATTTTAAAAAAATAACAACATATTGATATTTATCTTTTAGCCTTAGAGCTGTTTTATTCAAAGAATATGAGCATCTCTGAAGAAGACATTTTAAAACCTGCTCCCTTCTTTTTCATTCTCAGTCTGCAATCTCCTCTCTTCTTCTATACAATAAAATTAACTGCAATTGATAGTCATATTTTTGTTTTTGGCTTTTTAACAGCACCCCCATAACTGCATGAGTCCTAAGATACAGAGTAAAACGCCTCTGACTCTATAGCAGCCCTGGGGTTGTATGCCTAGCAGACTCCAGAGCTGCTGAAGATAGTTGGGAAATCCTTCATTTAAAATCTGAGGCCATCAGAGCGTACTTCAAATACCAAAAATCTCAAAGTGGACGGGGGAACTCTTGCTCCTCAAAATTTTCCCACTGCATATTTGTAGAAGGTTATCTTGCCATAGAAATGCCTGCACCCAAGAGGCGCGTTTAGGGTTTCTCTGTAATCAATTATTCTTATCTTCTATTAAATTGAGATAAGGATGCCCATTAGATTTTCTATCTCAACCCCAGCCCTACCACATCTTTGCTGAGTTTGCCCCTAATCTACTGACATCTGTAGCATTAGGCAATTCCTCCTTGAATCACAGAGATTGAAAAGAAAAAGAAGAAAAAAGACACAACCTTCTCTGAAATTATTTCTTTTCCATCCTTCTTTTCCTCTTTAGGAGAAAATTATATTGTATCTATAATCAACCTGAAATTTGCTGCCTGGCTTTGCTCTACGGCAATCTCATTACACACCAGGTTCATGATAGTTCAGTGTCCACTGGAGGTTAAAAAAAGAAAAAAAAAAAAACTTCCAAATAATCCCAGCACCTGCAGCTTTAGTGAAATACCTGATTTCAGCGGAGAAAGGGTGAGGGCTAAGGTTTCAAGAATGAAGCAAGGAGAATCTTTCCTGCCCTAAACCCAAGCCCCTTTCTGCCTACATCTTCCTTTAGTTCTTACCTCCTATTCTGCCGGTGTGTGTAAAGGGTATTGAATACAGAGTACAATCTACACATGTCAATTATTTGTACAATTTATTTTTTTTAATTCTTCATTGCCTCGATTTCTAAAACTATCAAGGATGCTTTCCTGTGGTCATTAATTTACTCTTTAAGTGTGTTTATGTTTCCTGAAGCTCAGCATGCTTTGTGTAAAATATCTTAATTGTTCATAAACCTGGTTGGATTACCAGTCCATAAATTTTTCTTCGTGCAAAGACTGTATGATAGAGTCGCAGTTTTGTTTTATAAATGTTGAATAGTCATGATCCACTAGCTGGTCAAAAGCGAACAGAAAGATTACTGCGTTGGAATATGATGTGTTCTGGGGGACAATTCTAGATGTTTGATGTTTAAAACTAAGTGCTCCAGAATTCAGAGATACAACGGGCTTGATGATTTCTAGCACATTGAGCAGAATGGCACAGGCAATGAAGTTGTTCTCATTGCAGCGGATCTCTTGAGGTAGAATATGGCTTGTGCAGTGATTCCTGTGAATTGTACTTGTATTGCCAATTTGGGGCAGAATCTGTGTGTGTGTTTGAATGACTGTATGAATGCTTAAAAGGAACTTGAGGAACAATGAAGTCCTACTCAACTGTTCTATGACCTAGGAGCATAGTCGCTGAAGTCTTTGTCTGTGTACGTTGACAAATGTGCATCTGATACATGTGCGCTTACATGTGTGTACAGAGGGTACGCACAAGGGACGCTGGAGGCTGCCTCCACTTGTCCATCAGCCGGCAGAAAGGTCTTTTCACCTCTCCCCACGACTGGGTGTGTGGCAGGACGCTCGCTGGCTTGGGAGTTAGCTGAAACTAAGGAGAGAGAATAAAGTTGAAGAAAATTGATTTTAATTGCGTCATGACAATGAGATGAAGTCTACTTCGGCTTCTCAGCATCTGAGATGCTTTATTTGAGCAATTAAAATGTCAGGCCACATACCTGTGAAAAGTTAACCCTACATAGACAAAAAAAAAAAGAAGAGCCACTGAACGACTCTTTTTCTTTAAAAAAGAAAGAAAGAAAAAGAACCACCAAACCAAGCAAGTGATCAGACTTGAGTAAGGGAAGGGTCTACCATGCACCCGGATTTGACCAAATGGTTCGTTTGGAAAATGCCTGTCAGCTGGGCTCTAGGTACCTTCCCATCCTCACCCCCTACCCCTCTGCAAAGAAACCGGACAACTTTTCTCTTTCTCTGGCACCGCGGGCACCAAGATGCGCCGGGAGTCCCGGGTGGTGCGCGAGCTGCGGATCCGGTGGCATTGCCAAGTTGCGAGAATCGAAGTCCCCGATTCCATCCAAAGCCTCTCGCGGAGCCTTTAAGAGGCGTCGTTCCGTGCGCGCAGCGCTCCTCTCCCCGCCGGGGCGGAAACCTCGGATGCGGGGTGCGCAGAGCGCGGTGGCCGCGCGCCCGGGGACGGCGCGGGCCCATCCCCCGCCTGGCTGCGGCGGGGGCACCGCCGCCCGCGCCCCGCCCCCCAGCCCTCGCCCCCCAGCCCTCGCCCCCCGAGCGCCCGGAGCCCCGGCCGCGACGCCGCTCGCGCTAGGACCGGGCTGCGCCCGCGGCCGCCATGGCGGGGCCGCCGCGCTCCGGCCAATGACGGCGAGGGGGCGGCGCGCGCGCGCCTGGCCAGGCCAACCCCGGCGGCTGCCTTATAAGGCGCGCCGTCGCCATGGCAACGTGCGCTAAGTTGCAGCAGTCGTGTCAAAGTTCACTATATAGAGAGCTCAGTGAGCTGATCGCGGAGAAGCCACTTCTGCCAGCCCCGGCGCCTATAAATCGCATTCCCTCCCGCGCCCCCCTTTTTAGCATATTTGATCACTTTGATTCTCTGTTCTTTTCTCTCCGCGGTGTGTGTGTGCGTGCGCGCGTGTGTGTTTTCTCGTCCTCCTCCTCCTCTCCCCGAGTTGCCTTCTTTCTCCGGGTGCCGTGCTGCCTTTTTTCCCCTCTTTCATTCTTTCTCTCCGTCTCTTTCTCCCCCCTCTGCGCACGAAGGATGTGCTTCTAGGTGGTGATCTGCCCTCCTCTCTCTCTTTTATCATTTCTCCCCCGCCGCCGGCGAGTTGACTCTTTCCCTATGTGTGTGAGGCGGCTCCGGCGGCAGCAGCAGCGGCTCCGGCGGCGGCAGCAGCGGCAGCAGCGGCAGAGGCTTCAGCGGCGGCGGCGGCGCTAGACGCGGCGGCTCCGGGCCCGACCCGGCGGCTTCGGCGGCGGCGGCGGCGGCGGCTCCGGCTCCGGCTCCGGCGGCGGCGGCGGCCCAAGCGGCCCGCGGGGAGCAGCGAGCGGCCTCTATCCGGCGAAAGCGGGCGGCGGCGGCCGGAGCGAGCGAGGCGCGCGCCGGGGCGCCCGGGGCAGGCGGCGGCCCAGCGCCGGGACGACGCCGCGCAGCGCCCGACGCGGACCACTTTCATGCTGATTCCCCTGGACCCGGGCAGCGCTCCGGCCACTCCGCGGGCCGCCGGCCTCCGCCCCGGCCTGCCTGGCTCTCTGGGCGCGCCCGAGACCGGCGCCTCTGCTCTCCGAGTCCTCCCGATTTCGATGGCTTTCCTGAATGGCTGACTGTGGGCTGCCCTGGACTTGGCCCCCGGACAGTCGCCTCTCCTCCTCCTCCTCCTCCTCCTCCTCCAACTCCTCGGCTACACACCAGCTCTGAGAGCGAGAAAGTGAACGAGAGAGGGAGGGAGAGCGAGGAAGATCTTTGGAGATTTTTTTTTTTTTTTTTTGCCTCCTACTTCTGTCTTGAAGCCAGACAATCGACTTGCAGCTCTCCCTCCCCTCCCTCCCTCTCTCTCTCCACGTTCTGCTCCCACTTGCTCTCCCCCGGCCCCATCCCCTCCCCTCCCCGGCGGAAAGCCCCCCGAAAGCAACAAAGCTGAGCCGAGAGAAACAAACAAAACAAACACACCGGGCCAGACGAGCCATCGACAAAACTTTGCAAAAGCAGAAACAAAAAAGGAAAAACTAACCAACCTCAACCAACCAGCCCCCCCGAGCCACCCGGGGCGCCCTCCCGCGCCCTCTCGCACCCTTTGCACACACAAAAGGCGGCGCGCCGGAGCCCGAGACCCGGGAGCCCGCCGCCGCCCGCAGCCAGGGGAGCAGGAAGTCCGGACGCGGCCCCCATAGATATGGCAATGGTAGTCAGCACGTGGCGCGACCCCCAGGACGAGGTGCCCGGCTCTCAGGGCAGCCAGGCCTCGCAGGCGCCGCCCGTGCCCGGCCCGCCGCCCGGCGCCCCGCACACGCCACAGACGCCCGGCCAAGGGGGCCCGGCCAGCACGCCGGCCCAGACGGCAGCCGGCGGCCAGGGCGGCCCCGGCGGGCCGGGCGGCGACAAGCAGCAGCAGCAGCAGCACATCGAGTGCGTGGTGTGCGGGGACAAGTCGAGCGGCAAGCACTACGGCCAGTTCACGTGCGAGGGCTGCAAGAGCTTCTTCAAGCGCAGCGTGCGGAGGAACCTGAGCTACACGTGCCGCGCCAACCGGAACTGTCCCATCGACCAGCACCACCGGAACCAGTGCCAGTACTGCCGCCTCAAAAAGTGCCTCAAAGTGGGCATGAGGCGGGAAGGTATCGGCCTCTCCTTTCTCCTCCCCCCGCCCGCGGTCCCGGGGCCCTGGGTGCGTTTGGCTAGCCTGCTCCGGGTAAGGACGCAGACGCCCCGAGCTCTTCTCCTCGCATTGCAGCTGAAAGGGGTTTTTATACTAGAAGCAAGTTCTGCAGTGGAACCCAGACCCCCCCAAATCCGCATGCTTTGCCGACTGATTTCCTCAACTCTCTCCGGGCTGTTTTCATTTCCTTTGCATTGATGGCCAGTTCATCCGAGTTCGCCTTTCTGCAAGGGACTGGGGAGGAGGAGGTGGTGGCGGTTTTAAAGCCTGGTTTACTTCTCTTTCCTCTCCGTCTCTCTCTCCTTGTTTTCCCTGCATGTTCAACATATGTCCCTCCTCCCCACCCCTCTCCCCAGCCCCCACCCTCTCAAAAAAAAATCAACCTGAGATTGTACTTTTCGTACAGGAGGTTCAAATTACAAATGGCAATTTTATGCACTTCGCCGTATTAACGCTGCCGCCCGGGCAGCGCTCATGTGACCCTCCGTGGATTAACATTCGGCTAAAAAAAAAATACCTCTGTTTTCTTTTTTCCTTTCACTTTTGAAAGGAGGAGAGCGCGATAGGGAGTAGGAGCAGGGTGGGCGAGGGGCCTGGGGCGGCTGCTTTCGCTCTGCGCGAGTTGGGTCTTTGTGATATGAAATTCGCCGAGCGCCGCGAGCCCTGCTCGGCCAATGGCGCGCTCAGCGCCGGGCGCGGGCTCCGGGGTGCGGCGAGCGAACGCCCGGGTTTCTTTGTGTTTCTGCGAGAGCTACTCTCCCCGTCCGGCGTCAGATAACCGCTCGTGCCCGAGCTGGATGGCCCTCCCCGGCCCTCCCGGGCGGCGCTGCTGCCGGCCGCCCGCTCCCCGCCTCTCGCCCGGCTTCCTCTCGCCTCGGCCGGCCTGTCTCTCCGCCCTCTCTCTTCCTGCGAGCACACCGAGTCGGCCGCCGCCAGACCTTGGCTCTCGGCTCGCCTCTCGCCAGGGGTGGCCCGCGGGGCCGGGGCTGCGGGCTTGGGGGGATGGGGGTATGGAGAGCGGTGCTGGGGTGGCTACAGGCCGTCCGGGGTGAAGCTCCTTGGTGTCTTTTGCAAAAGCGTCTACCCCTCCCCCTAGCCTCGGGCCCCCCCATCCCGCGCTCCTTCTCCTCCAATCAATAAAAAAAATATCAGCCGTTTAGCAGTAAAAGAAGATGCCCCCCACAATGCTCCATCCCTCCCACCGTGCCGGGCACCCCGAGGCAAAGTGGTCCATGCTGGGTGCTCGGCCTCCCGGCCCGGAGCGGGCCTCTGAGGCCAGTGGGCCGCCTTGATCGCCGGAGCTGGCCTGGGTGGTGGTCGGAGGAGAGGGCGGCCGGGCTCCCGGCGCCCCTCGGGTCGGTGGCCCTGGCTCGCGGGTGAGAGAGGGGCAGGCCTGCGAGTTCCTGCGCCGCGCGGAGTCAGGGTCGGGGTCGGGGGTTTGGGGGGGCTAGTGGGGGCGGGCTTGGAGCTGACCCTGCCGGGGAAGCAGGGGGGACGAGGCTGGGCATTAACGGCGGAGTGTCTCCTTTCCTCCCCGCAGCCGTCCAGAGGGGCAGGATGCCGCCCACCCAGCCAAGCCACGGGCAGTTCGCGCTGACCAACGGGGACCCCCTCAACTGCCACTCCTACCTGTCCGGATATATTTCCCTGCTGCTGCGCGCGGAGCCCTACCCCACGTCGCGCTTCGGCAGCCAGTGCATGCAGCCCAACAACATCATGGGCATCGAGAACATTTGCGAACTGGCAGCGCGGATGCTCTTCAGCGCCGTCGAGTGGGCCCGGAACATCCCCTTCTTCCCCGACCTGCAGATCACCGACCAGGTGGCCCTGCTCCGCCTCACCTGGAGCGAGCTGTTCGTTCTGAACGCGGCCCAGTGCTCCATGCCCCTCCACGTCGCCCCGCTCCTGGCCGCCGCCGGCCTCCACGCCTCGCCCATGTCCGCCGACCGGGTGGTCGCCTTTATGGACCACATACGGATCTTCCAAGAGCAAGTGGAGAAGCTAAAAGCGCTGCACGTCGACTCCGCCGAGTACAGCTGCCTCAAGGCCATAGTCCTGTTCACCTCAGGTAGGAAGGAACCCTGCTCTCTCGGGCCTCCGGGCTCCTAGTTCAGAGTTAGGGCCTAAAACTCTTGGGAGCCCCCAGAGCCGGCCCAGGCCACACTGTCGAGGGAAACTTGGAATGGGAACTCTGCCTAGCGGTGGGGCCCCGGCAGGCCTGTTCTGGGGAGAGGAGAGGAAGGCTGGGCCACGGGAAGGATGCTTCAGACTGTTGACTCTTTCAAAATGGGCCATGGGGAAGCCTCGCAGGCCTGTTGCCCTTCCGCCAGACTAGGATGCACGCTCCTGTTCCCTCCCTCACCTCAGGCACTCTGGGCCGGCTGAGGAATCTTCTCTACCCCCATGTCTGCTCTGTCACCTGGGCTGAGCCTCCGGGAGATGCCTGTAGGCGCTGGAACAGTCCTGGTATCAGCCCCTCAGGGGAAGGTTTGCCCGCAGCGGGAGGGGGAAAAGTTTGCCTGCTAACTCAGTGCGAGTTGGAGCTCCAGGCCCCGCCAACCTGAGGGCAGCAATTTTCAAAAGCATATTTTTTATTAAAACAATGCAGACTGTCCAGAGAGGGGAAAGAGCTGTCAGGAAGGGGCAGGAGGAAGAAAGGGGCCATCATCGCTCTTCAGAATGTCTGCAGGGGGTTCAAGACTCAGGCCTGTCGCTTCCCCTGCCCAGGCAAACACTTAAGGCAATTTTTAAACACGCAAAGTGTGTGCCAACTTGGGCTGGATATGAGTGTTGCCAGAGATGTAAAACCATCAGTGACTGCTTATGAAATCTAATTAGTTTGCAGGTAGTTTAAGCTGTGTGAGTAATAGATCTAATATTAATTAACTCTGGAGGTCAAATGATCATGGAAGGTGTCTGGCTTACCACTTTGGGCCACACCTGAGCCTTTTGGCTGGCCCCCCAGACTGAGTTCAGCAGAGCCCAGGTGTGTGGAAATCACCCCTTCCACATGCTTGTTCCGAGTTGTCAGCTGACCCCCTTTGTCACGGCTGAGAGAGGAAGGGGGCTCCCAGTTCAAGATAACAAAATTTGGACCTGGGTAGGGCTTGGAACCTAGACATCCACTGCAGGTTTTGCAGCTTGTAATCCGGACACCAGGAGAGCTGAGGAGTGCCTGTAGCAGACAAAAAGATCCAGTCTCTTCCTTATTGTTCCAAGGAAATCTGGGGACCCAAGTCTTGAGCTGAGTCTGTTGTAGATTCTGAGTCTTTAACACACTTTCTTTTATATACTGCTGCTTTTTACATAAAATCCACCCCATCCACTGCCACCCCCAAATTCTGTCTGTGAAAGTCCTTAGGTAATCAATTAAAGGGCAGTGTCTGGGCAAGGAAGGGCTGTATGCAGAGGCTTGGATCTGGGTGATTTTTCTCGGGGGACCTGTCACAACTAGAGCAGTTGCCTGATGCAAATGTACAGACAGGATCGTCCCCTAACCCAGAGTCACCTTCAACCCTTCCTGCAACCCAGCACCCAGCCCATGTTCCCAGACCATCCGGGCGGTGGTTCCTTTCTTGAGCTCATTGTTAGCTCTTAGAGGTACCTTAGTCTTCCAAGGAAAGAAATGCCTGATACTCTTGTAACAGTTTAATTTATTAGTGTTTGTAAAATGTAGAGGCCTGTGTGGAGAATGCAGATGGCCTCACAGAGAGATAAAGGTCCTTGTTATCTGATTCTGAGAGACAGTGCGCTTGCGGAGTGAAGGAGTCCAATGCAAACAGATCTTTTAATTTCTGATCACAGACACCTATGCATTCTGTAGACATGCAGAGCCCTAGCTCCACACATGAGGAGGTTGTATGTGTATTCTGGTTCTTGGGGTGGACGCAGTTTTTGAATATCTGCTTTAAGGATTGACAATATGCATGTGTTAGCCCCAGTCTTGCCTGAGGAGCCCCCAGAGGTCAGGTCACAACCTGCACCGCCTTCACTGAGAAGCCTCTCATTTCAAAGGCACTTATTGTATTTTCACATATCCGAAAAAGAAACGTGTTTTCCTGAAGATAACGGGGAGGGGGTTTCTTCTCGGAGGGACCTGAGAAAAAAAAAAATCAGGGGGTGGGTAGGAGAAAAAGGGAGAGAGAAGAAAAGGAGGGAAAAGAAACAGCTCAAATGAACAGAGAGATCACAGTTTGCATGGCTGCCCTTCAATAGGCTAAACTGACAAGATCAGTTTTAAAGGGCCACTTAAATCAGTTTCAAAGACTGGAGAAAAATGAGTCGCCCTCTTTGGGGAGACTCTGAGGCTGGGTCGTGAGCGCCATTACCCTGGGCTGGGCCAGGTTGTTGCCCACCCCCCCCCCATATAATTATAAGCCAAACTATTATTTACAGAGGAGGAGGGGCGGGGCACTGGTAGTTTTGGTTTCATGTGTTTGTCAGTCTGTTTACTGACCTGAGCTAGATTCACCCAGTGCACTTTGCTTGGGCCTCCCGGCCACCAAGCCTGAGGACTGGGACATAGAAAGCCTGCAGTGCCTGCCCTGAGTTGTGTTGTTTTAAAGCTAGTATCCCAGGACCGTCTCACTCGGTTCCCCCCACCCCAGCTCCCAAGTCCGTAGGCATTTGCTCCAGCTCCGGTTGGGGCAGTTTGACAGAGCACTGTACACACACTTCATGTGACCCATTTCAAACCTCTTAATCTGATGACTGAATTCTTCGTCGTCGTCTTCTTTTTTTTTTTTAAACTTTCTTCCAGATGCCTGTGGTCTCTCTGATGTAGCCCATGTGGAAAGCTTGCAGGAAAAGTCCCAGTGTGCTTTGGAAGAATACGTTAGGAGCCAGTACCCCAACCAACCAACACGATTCGGAAAGCTTTTGCTTCGCCTCCCTTCCCTCCGCACGGTCTCCTCCTCAGTCATAGAGCAATTGTTTTTCGTCCGTTTGGTAGGTAAAACCCCCATCGAAACCCTCATCCGGGATATGTTACTGTCTGGCAGCAGTTTTAACTGGCCGTATATGGCAATTCAATAAATAAATCAATCAAAATAAGAAGGGGGAGTGAAACAGAGAGAAAGAAAAGGCAAAAGACTGGTTTGTTTGCTTAAATTCCTTCTGTTAAGAAAGGATATAAAAGGATGTTACAAGTTTGCTAAAAGAAGAGAGGGGAAGAATTTAATGGACTGTGAATTTCCAAAAAAAAAGACTGTCGAATGAACTTTTACAGAATGCATTAAAAAAAAAAAAACTCCTGTGTCGGTCAGAACAACTTGCTACTTATCATTTTTGTATAAAAAGGAAATTAGTCTTTTTTCTTTTTTTTGGTAAATTTTGGAAAAATATTGCTAAAAGTGCATTTAAGGAGATTGGGAGAAAATTAGCAGAATGGAGAAAGTCTTTTTTTTTTTCCAAATTATTAATTGTCCTGTGTCTATGTACCTCTAGCTGTTCTTTTTTGTACTTTTCTGGTTCCAAACCAGTTTATTCTGTGGTTCTATAATAAGTTTTGATATAATCTTGGCTTCTTAAAAACTGTGTATCCTTAAAATATATGTTCTGCAAGAATTAAAACTGAGTCCATGAAAATATCATAGGAAGACATAAAACTTTAAAAGGCAACTCAAAGATGATGGAAACGCACTTACAAGTGGTGACCAAAAATTTTAGATGAAGTTGAGCACTCTAATTTGAGAACTGGAGGAACCACATACAACACTTAAAAACTTCCCTTACGCTGACCCAGCCCACCCCCCCCCCCAAAAGACACCATGACAAACCTAGCTTTTTAAAAATATTTTAAGAAAGAGAATGAACTGTGGAATTTATTGGCAGCCAAGGAATGTGTCCAAGACACATGCTGAGGTTTTGAATAAAAAGTGAACTTTTGTAATTTGAATTGGGTCCCGCTTAGTTCTTGAATTGTTATGAAAATCCTATATCTGTTTGTATATTTGCAAACCCTTTGTATTATAATTGTTGATATTTTCCCTTTTTAAAAAATACCATTGAAATCAGCATGACAAAATAACACTGTTGGCACTTATAGGTAACGTGATTGATTCAGTATCTTAGAGTTTACAGTTTGTGTTTTTAAAAAAAAACTGAAGGTTTTTTTTTTTAAGTGCAACATTTCTGTATACTGTAAAAGTTATAATAACTGAACTGTTTGGTCGAGTCTTTGTGTGTTATATTCCAAGGAAATTGAAAGTATTCAGAAATTAAAATATTATTTGATATCTGAAACCTGTTTGGCTGTCCCCACTGTCTTTCCATCGAGAAGCCCCTGTGAGCTAGCTCTCTCTGAGCTGGGCCAGGGTCTCTATTTGTTCACTTCCCTCAGCCAGTTTGTTCAAAGGTAGACTAGTGTATTTGCCTGTTTAATTTGGGTGTGATGGGGTGGGGGGAGCTGAAGTTAATGGTTTATCTATGGTTTAGGAAGTACCATACTGATATAGTAAACCACCCCCATTCACCTAATCCTTCTTTTAATTAAAAATGGATTTTCCAGGAAAAAAAAAAAAGGCCCTTATATTTGTCACACTTAAGTGCCTGCTTAGGGAAGGTATTGTGAAAAGTATTAGAAATCTTAAGATCAGTATCTATTTTATGATCAGGAAAAAATACTGTTTTGTACATTTCTGACAGTTATGCAGAAGACGGTTCAAGCAAGCTAATCCAGCCTTGTCAATAGAAGGCAGTTGTTTGCAATGAGTTTTTCCTTAAGTAGGTGTGATTTTAAAAAATACTCTGTGATTCTCATCTAGGGTGGTTGTTGAGAGGATTTCAAATTCAGTGATGTAGCTTAGAGTGGCTGAAGGGTTTATTTTTTATGTGTATATGATAACTTGCAGTTGGCCTGCCTTCCCCTCCCCCCTGTACGTTCCTTCTGTGAGAGCATGACCACAGGTCAAGGGAATCTTTTCCATTGGAGTTCTGTACATAAAAACACAGAGACATTCTGACATTTCAAATTGTGTAGATACAATCTGTACTACTCTTGGGATCCTTTGTCCTTAAAAGCCAAATTAAGAAAAAGAAGAGAAAGAAAGAAGGAAACTTTATAGGGTGTGTGGATTTGGAAGTATTAACTATTTTGTTTTGGAGGTTTGTTTGTTTCTTTTCCCTCTTTCTCTTTTCCTGGTTTGAAGGAAGCTCAGTGTGTGGGAGCTTGCAATTTTTGTTCTTACTGAGGCTTTGCAGCACCCACACCACCATCATACATCACTGTGTTGTGGTTTGATTTTAAAAGGGGGTGGTGGGTAAGGGGATGTGAAAGAAAAGGGATCATTTTGTAAAGTGTATTAAACTTTGATACTCAGTTCCAGTCCATACATGTAGACCAGAAAAATCTGACTTGTGCATCTGAGCAGAGTTCTCCCTCTGACCCTCAGCTTCTTTCTGTAGATATATACATACATAAATCTAAGTATGTTCTTATGACAGAACATTGCTGACCTCTAGATTGAGGTTTCGTAGATTGTTGTTTATTTTCTCCTCTTGCAAGTGCTATCCATGTGAGTGTGTGAAGTTTTCTCTAATAAGTAAAACACAGGCCCTTTGCCTTGTTTGTTTTGTGTTAGTTTATTGTAAACAGCCATTTGTTGTAAATTATTATTGGCATTAAATTATAATTTATGATTTTCAAAGCAAAAGACAGTCCCTGTTTTATTCTGCTTTAAGCATGTGTTCTAGACGTTGGAAATCTCTCTCTCACTCTAAGTTTCAGCAATGTAGCTTGGGATCTGCGAGGCAGAAAAACAGGACCCAAAATTTTTCAAACGGTTAAAACAAAACCCCTTGTATATGTTTAGAGTGGCCGGAGGAGGATCTGTTTAGAGTCTTGAGTTTGGTTTAAGTTTATAGCATTTAAAGAAAGTTTTTCTTTTCACGCTGAGTTAGAACAAAAGATCTTTGCTGCGACTGAATTGGACAAAAGACGAGGGCTGGGACCCAGCTAGTGCGTTCTGTGTGAAATTGACGAGATCTTTTTTAAAAAGCTGCTAAACATGGCGACTCTTTCCCTTTAAGTGTCTCTTTTTCCTTGCTTTTTTTTTTTTCTCTCCCCCCCCCCCCAATCTGATCTGAGCTCGCTTTATTTCTTTTCCCAAGCCCGTTGCCCCTCCTCCTGTTGGCGCTCGGGGGTGGGGGGTGTGTGAGAGAACCCAGTTAGACGCGAAACGCAACAATGGTCCGAGGAGAGAGAGAGAGAAAGGGGCGACCGCGGCTGCTCGCCACTTTCAAACACACCCGGGGGCAGAGCGAGCTGGGGAGGGGAGTGGCGACGGTGCTGGAGGGGGTGGGAGGCGGAATCCCAGCCCGTGCGCTCGGCTCGCGCTCGCCCGGCCTCGGCCCCGGAGCAGCGAGTTCTCGCCGGGGGCCGGCGCTCAAAGTTCGCCGGGGCGCCCGGGGCCGGCCTCGCGGAGCCGGGGCGCCGGGGCGAGCATCCGGCCGGGGCCCGCGGCCGCCGCGTCAGTGCCCCGCGGAAGGCCCGGGTGCCGGGCGCGCCGGGCCGCCCTCCCGGGACGCGCGCGAGGCGGCGGGCGGCGCGCGCGCGAGGCTCGGCCGCGGAGCCCCGCTCCCGACTGGGTCCTGCGAGCGGAGCCAACATGGCGTCTCCCAGCGCGCCGCGAGCGCCGGGCTGCCAGGCGCGGCGGGGCCGGCTAATGGGAAACACATTGGGCATCCGAAAGTGGGGGGGGGGGAACGGGCCGGGGGTGGGCGGCTAGAGGCCGCTGCTTCTGCAGGCAGAGAGCCCTCTGTTCAAACTCCCTGGCGAGGCAGTGCGGGCCTCGGTGGTGCCTGTCGTTAGAGCGGCAGAAGTGCGAGGGGACACGCTGGAGACGCGGCGGCCCCTTCTGCCGCCGCCCCCCGCCCCTCATGGCCGGGAGAGGTTATTCCAGGTCTCCCCTCAGCGAGAACCGAGTGAGGGAAAGTCGGCCTCCGCAACCGCTGGGCTTCAATGAGCGGTGGAGGGGGAGGGGGCGAGGCCACAGGAGCAGACCTCGGTCAGTCGCCGCGCTGGTTCATGCAGGGGCTGCAGCTGGGGGTCGTCCGGCGAGCCCCTCCGAGTTGGTGGGGTGGGAGGCCGGGATGATGCAGTGTGGGGACCGGTCGGCCATCCCCCCCCCCAACCCGCAGGACGTGGGCACAGCTAACTTGCTGCTTCAGTGGCAAACTTGGAGGAAAGGGGGCTTTACGGGTGGAGGGCTGCCCGGGGGCGCTCTGGGGCGGGGGGCGCAGGCCCTAGAAGTGCACGAGCCAGCGTGGACGGCGCCCCTGACAGGAGCGCTTCTGCAGTGGCGGGGCGGGGGGGGGGGGAATCTCTTTTATCGAACAGGTTTGAGAGCAGGGGAGGTCGGCCGTGGGACAGATCCGGCCGCCCATAGAGGGTCTCCTGAGGGCCTCTGCAGAGACTGTGGCTTGGGCCCGGACTGAGCTCTCCGCCAACCGGGGGAATCGCCCCTGAAAGTCCCACTGAGCTCCAGCCCAGGCCTAGAGACCCTTACCCTCAGCCTCCTGGGAGGGGAGCGAGGTTACTCTCTGAATTCCGGGCCTGGTCAAGATTTATTGAAGTTAGGTTTAAAAAACGTGCTTCAGATGATTTTTTCCCATTTTCTCAGATTTCAAAGGCTCCCTGCAGTGCGGCTGCCTAATTAATGGTGAAATTCAACTAAATCTAATTATGCAGTAATTTTAAAGCAGTTAGTGCTGGGCGTTGGTTTGTAACAGGACCCCAGTTTTTTAAAGTTTGCTTACTGTGTTGGTTTAGGAGAAAGCTATCTTTTGTATGGCAAAGAAAGCCGGGGAAATAGTTTTCCTGCGTGACGGCCTGAGACCGCCCCCCACCCGCTCCATTTCCATCTCCTCTTCTACCTATCTATCTCCCTGCCCTTCTCGCTCGCTCTTTTTCCTTCTGCCAAGCTCAAGCTGAAAGGCTGAGCGAGGTGCTAACCCAGCCAGGAGACCCGGTTTCATAGCCAAAGGGGAAAGGCCGAATTTTTCACAAGGAGACACAAAGGGACTTGGTATCTGCCCTCCTGGACGCATCTGTAAATGCCCGAAAACAGGGAAGGGACTCTCATCTCCTCTAATAGAGAACAGATTTCCTCTCTTTAACATCCATTGTCATTAAGGGGAAAAGCTGACTCTTGGAGTTATAAATCTTATCGTCCTTCTGATAACAGACTTGTAATAAGTTAGCGTCTTATTCAAAGTGAATTGTAAAACTGCCTCATTTAATATGGCATCTGTGTCATTAAAACTTTTCCATTTTTTCCCCCCTTGCGTCTTGCAGGCCTGGCATTCGGGCAAGCCCCGAGGTGCCTAGTGGGCCTCTGGGGTTGGACCAAGAGAGAGAGAGGTGTGAGAGATGGGCTGCTTGGTTTAGCCTCCGGATCTCAGTCTGGGGGTGAGAGACCCCTGAGGCAGAGAGGACCTGGGTGGGGGGGTGCTGTGTCCCCCTTTCCCATTCCCCCGGGCGGCCCCCTCGAAATGACGTTCCTTGAAAGAAACATGCTTGTGATTAGCTAAGCAAACACATCTGCTTTCGGAGTTGGGCCTTCGTTAATTAGCTGAACAAAGGGCCGTTTTGCTTTTTACCTTTTGCTGGGGGAGAGTGTGTTATTTCAGGAGTGTCGCGGGCCCTCCTCTTTTCAATTGCAGCCACGACGTTAATTTTATTGGGATTACTGATGGGAAATGAGGTGGCGCAGGCTTCCGAGAGGAAAAGCTTGATCATTACCCCCTCTGGAACTATATTTTTCCACCCAACCTCCTGCTTGCGAGGAGGGGGTGGGGGGCGAACTGCGCAGCAAGTTCGGAGCAATTGGAATCAGGCTCGCGGTCCGCTGATATCGGGTGACAGAGCGTGTGTGGAAGCTGAACTCTGTAATTTGCGCTTCTGTTTCTTTATTAGGCCTGGACAACGAACTAATGAGCTTTGGCCCAGCACAGTGTCACTTGTATTTATTTTCTTATGGCAACTTTGAGGTAGCGGAAGTGTTCCTCACCAAGACGCCGGGAGGGCCAGGAGCCCTGACCGAGGCTGCCCTCGGCCGGGGCTGGTGGCCGCGTCCCCAGGGAGCGAGGAGGCGTGCAGAACTGACGGAGCCCAGGGCCTGGGCCTTTAGGTGAGGCCCTGGGGCGCTCAGGAAGGGTTAGGCCCTTTGGAGGCCCAGGCAATCCCGCAGGCCCAGCTCCCTGAGATCGAGGTCGAGGGCCAGGTCGAGGGCCGTTGAGGCTAGCCTGGAGCAGGTCCCCAGGCGGGATGATGGTCAGAGGTGCAAAGGTGGTGTGGCTCCCTCCTGGCGCCGGACGGAGAAGGCCGAGCAGGTCGGGCCAGAGACGCCTTGGAGCGAGCGGGGCTCTCCCGCCCCGTGGCCAAGGCGCCGGTCTGCTTTGTGTCGAGGGAGGCCTGGCTCAGCTCTCTGGCTAACTGGTTGGGGGGTGGGTGGGGCGGAGGGGACGCTTTAAAGGCGCTCTCGGAATCCTGAAGTGCCGGGGCTTCCCTGCCGCCTCTCCCTGGCTTGCTCCAAGGAGTGTCAGTTGGAGAGGCCTGGGATACAGTCAAGGAGGGGTTGGGGGCTGGGGACCGGAGAGGGTCAACGGAGGCAGCGCGAGCATCCCTTGCGCTGCGGTTGAGAACACAAGCCCCCCAGGCGGAGCGAGGGGCGGGGTGCGGGGCGAACGGGAGCCCAGGGAACTGTGAGGCGAACCGGGGCTTCTCCGCCCCG